>NC_086449.1:673205083-674678351 GCF_028390025.1 Pseudophryne corroboree
CCTGACATTTAGACACTCTCTCTCTGGCACTCTCCCTCTCTATCGGACACTGTCTCTCTCTCTCCATCTCCTCCCCTGACATTTAGACACTCTCTCTCTGGCACTCTCCTCTCTATCGGACACTGTCTCTCTCTCTCCATCTCCCTCTCCCTGACATTTAGACACTCTCTCTCTGGCACTCTCCCTCTCTATCGGACACTGTCTCTCTCTCTCCATCTCCCTCCCCCTGACATTTAGACACTCTCTCTCTGGCACTCTCCCTCTCTATCGGACACTGTCTCTCTCTCTCCATCTCCCTCCCCCTGACATTTAGACACTCTCTCTCTGGCACTCTCCCTCTCTATCGGACACTGTCTCTCTCTCTCCATCTCCCTCCCCCTGACATTTAGACACTCTCTCTCTGGCACTCTCCCTCTCTATCGGACACTGTCTCTCTCTCTCCATCTCCCTCCCCCTGACATTTAGACACTCTCTCTCTGGCACTCTCCCTCTCTATCGGACACTGTCTCTCTCTCTCCATCTCCCTCCCCTGACATTTAGACACTCTCTCTCTGGCACTCTCCCTCTCTATCGGACACTGTCTCTCTCTCTCCATCTCCCTCCCCCTGACATTTAGACACTCTCTCTCTGGCACTCTCCCTCTCTATCGGACACTGTCTCTCTCTCTCCATCTCCCTCCCCTGACATTTAGACACTCTCTCTCTGGCACTCTCCCTCTCTATCGGACACTGTCTCTCTCTCTCCATCTCCCTCCCCCTGACATTTAGACACTCTCTCTCTGGCACTCTCCCTCTCTATCGGACACTGTCTCTCTCTCTCCATCTCCCTCCCCCTGACATTTAGACACTCTCTCTCTGGCACTCTCCCTCTCTATCGGACACTGTCTCTCTCTCTCCATCTCCCTCCCCTGACATTTAGACACTCTCTCTCTGGCACTCTCCCTCTCTATCGGACACTGTCTCTCTCTCTCCATCTCCCTCCCCTGACATTTAGACACTCTCTCTCTGGCACTCTCCCTCTCTATCGGACACTGTCTCTCTCTCTCCATCTCCCTCTCCCTGACATTTAGACACTCTCTCTCTGGCACTCTCCCTCTCTATCGGACACTGTCTCTCTCTCTCCATCTCCCTCCCCCTGACATTTAGACACTCTCTCTCTGGCACTCTCCCTCTCTATCGGACACTGTCTCTCTCTCTCCATCTCCCTCCCCCTGACATTTAGACACTCTGTCTCTGGCACTCTCCCTCTCTATCGGACACTGTCTCTCTCTCTCCATCTCCCTCCCCCTGACATTTAGACACTCTCTCTCTGGCACTCTCCCTCTCTATCGGACACTGTCTCTCTCTCTCCATCTCCCTCCCCCTGACATTTAGACACTCTCTCTCTGGCACTCTCCCTCTCTATCGGACACTGTCTCTCTCTCTCCATCTCCCTCCCCCTGACATTTAGACACTCTCTCTCTGGCACTCTCCCTCTCTATCGGACACTGTCTCTCTCTCTCCATCTCCCTCCCCTGACATTTAGACACTCTCTCTCTGGCACTCTCCCTCTCTATCGGACACTGTCTCTCTCTCTCCATCTCCCTCCCCTGACATTTAGACACTCTCTCTCTGGCACTCTCCCTCTCTATCGGACACTGTCTCTCTCTCTCCATCTCCCTCCCCTGACATTTAGACACTCTCTCTCTGGCACTCTCCCTCTCTATCGGACACTGTCTCTCTCTCTCCATCTCCCTCCCCTGACATTTAGACACTCTGTCTCTGGCACTCTCCCTCTCTATCGGACACTGTCTCTCTCTCTCCATCTCCCTCCCCCTGACATTTAGACACTCTCTCTCTGGCACTCTCCCTCTCTATCGGACACTGTCTCTCTCTCTCCATCTCCCTCCCCCTGACATTTAGACACTCTGTCTCTGGCACTCTCCCTCTCTATCGGACACTGTCTCTCTCTCTCCATCTCCCTCCCCCTGACATTTAGACACTCTCTCTCTCTGGCACTCTCCCTCTCTATCGGACACTGTCTCTCTCTCTCCATCTCCCTCCCCCTGACATTTAGACACTCTCTCTCTGGCACTCTCCCTCTCTATCGGACACTGTCTCTCTCTCTCCATCTCCCTCTCCCTGACATTTAGACACTCTCTCTCTGGCACTCTCCCTCTCTATCGGACACTGTCTCTCTCTCTCCATCTCCCTCTCCCTGACATTTAGACACTCTGTCTCTGGCACTCTCCCTCTCTATCGGACACTGTCTCTCTCTCTCCATCTCCCTCCCCCTGACATTTAGACACTCTCTCTCTGGCACTCTCCCTCTCTATCGGACACTGTCTCTCTCTCTCCATCTCCCTCCCCCTGACATTTAGACACTCTGTCTCTGGCACTCTCCCTCTCTATCGGACACTGTCTCTCTCTCTCCATCTCCCTCCCCCTGACATTTAGACACTCTCTCTCTGGCACTCTCCCTCTCTATCGGACACTGTCTCTCTCTCTCCATCTCCCTCCCCCTGACATTTAGACACTCTCTCTCTGGCACTCTCCCTCTCTATCGGACACTGTCTCTCTCTCTCCATCTCCCTCTCCCTGACATTTAGACACTCTCTCTCTGGCACTCTCCCTCTCTATCGGACACTGTCTCTCTCTCTCCATCTCCCTCTCCCTGACATTTAGACACTCTCTCTCTGGCACTCTCCCTCTCTATCGGACACTGTCTCTCTCTCTCCATCTCCCTCCCCCTGACATTTAGACACTCTCTCTCTGGCACTCTCCCTCTCTATCGGACACTGTCTCTCTCTCTCCATCTCCCTCCCCCTGACATTTAGACACTCTGTCTCTGGCACTCTCCCTCTCTATCGGACACTGTCTCTCTCTCTCCATCTCCCTCCCCCTGACATTTAGACACTCTCTCTCTCTGGCACTCTCCCTCTCTATCGGACACTGTCTCTCTCTCTCCATCTCCCTCCCCCTGACATTTAGACACTCTGTCTCTGGCACTCTCCCTCTCTATCGGACACTGTCTCTCTCTCTCCATCTCCCTCCCCCTGACATTTAGACACTCTCTCTCTGGCACTCTCCCTCTCTATCGGACACTGTCTCTCTCTCTCCATCTCCCTCCCCCTGACATTTAGACACTCTCTCTCTGGCACTCTCCCTCTCTATCGGACACTGTCTCTCTCTCTCCATCTCCCTCTCCCTGACATTTAGACACTCTCTCTCTGGCACTCTCCCTCTCTATCGGACACTGTCTCTCTCTCTCCATCTCCCTCTCCCTGACATTTAGACACTCTCTCTCTGGCACTCTCCCTCTCTATCGGACACTGTCTCTCTCTCTCCATCTCCCTCCCCCTGACATTTAGACACTCTCTCTCTGGCACTCTCCCTCTCTATCGGACACTGTCTCTCTCTCTCCATCTCCCTCCCCCTGACATTTAGACACTCTGTCTCTGGCACTCTCCCTCTCTATCGGACACTGTCTCTCTCTCTCCATCTCCCTCCCCCTGACATTTAGACACTCTCTCTCTCTGGCACTCTCCCTCTCTATCGGACACTGTCTCTCTCTCTCCATCTCCCTCCCCCTGACATTTAGACACTCTGTCTCTGGCACTCTCCCTCTCTATCGGACACTGTCTCTCTCTCTCCATCTCCCTCCCCCTGACATTTAGACACTCTGTCTCTGGCACTCTCCCTCTCTATCGGACACTGTCTCTCTCTCTCCATCTCCCTCCCCCTGACATTTAGACACTCTCTCTCTCTGGCACTCTCCCTCTCTATCGGACACTGTCTCTCTCTCTCCATCTCCCTCCCCCTGACATTTAGACACTCTGTCTCTGGCACTCTCCCTCTCTATCGGACACTGTCTCTCTCTCTCCATCTCCCTCCCCCTGACATTTAGACACTCTCTCTCTGGCACTCTCCCTCTCTATCGGACACTGTCTCTCTCTCTCCATCTCCCTCTCCCTGACATTTAGACACTCTCTCTCTGGCACTCTCCCTCTCTATCGGACACTGTCTCTCTCTCTCCATCTCCCTCTCCCTGACATTTAGACACTCTCTCTCTGGCACTCTCCCTCTCTATCGGACACTGTCTCTCTCTCTCCATCTCCCTCCCCCTGACATTTAGACACTCTCTCTCTGGCACTCTCCCTCTCTATCGGACACTGTCTCTCTCTCTCCATCTCCCTCCCCCTGACATTTAGACACTCTGTCTCTGGCACTCTCCCTCTCTATCGGACACTGTCTCTCTCTCTCCATCTCCCTCCCCCTGACATTTAGACACTCTCTCTCTCTGGCACTCTCCCTCTCTATCGGACACTGTCTCTCTCTCTCCATCTCCCTCCCCCTGACATTTAGACACTCTGTCTCTGGCACTCTCCCTCTCTATCGGACACTGTCTCTCTCTCTCCATCTCCCTCCCCCTGACATTTAGACACTCTCTCTCTGGCACTCTCCCTCTCTATCGGACACTGTCTCTCTCTCTCCATCTCCCTCCCCCTGACATTTAGACACTCTCTCTCTGGCACTCTCCCTCTCTATCGGACACTGTCTCTCTCTCTCCATCTCCCTCTCCCTGACATTTAGACACTCTCTCTCTGGCACTCTCCCTCTCTATCGGACACTGTCTCTCTCTCTCCATCTCCCTCCCCCTGACATTTAGACACTCTCTCTCTGGCACTCTCCCTCTCTATCGGACACTGTCTCTCTCTCTCCATCTCCCTCCCCCTGACATTTAGACACTCTGTCTCTGGCACTCTCCCTCTCTATCGGACACTGTCTCTCTCTCTCCATCTCCCTCCCCCTGACATTTAGACACTCTCTCTCTCTGGCACTCTCCCTCTCTATCGGACACTGTCTCTCTCTCTCCATCTCCCTCCCCCTGACATTTAGACACTCTGTCTCTGGCACTCTCCCTCTCTATCGGACACTGTCTCTCTCTCTCCATCTCCCTCCCCCTGACATTTAGACACTCTCTCTCTGGCACTCTCCCTCTCTATCGGACACTGTCTCTCTCTCTCCATCTCCCTCCCCCTGACATTTAGACACTCTCTCTCTGGCACTCTCCCTCTCTATCGGACACTGTCTCTCTCTCTCCATCTCCCTCTCCCTGACATTTAGACACTCTCTCTCTGGCACTCTCCCTCTCTATCGGACACTGTCTCTCTCTCTCCATCTCCCTCCCCCTGACATTTAGACACTCTCTCTCTGGCACTCTCCCTCTCTATCGGACACTGTCTCTCTCTCTCCATCTCCCTCCCCCTGACATTTAGACACTCTGTCTCTGGCACTCTCCCTCTCTATCGGACACTGTCTCTCTCTCTCCATCTCCCTCCCCCTGACATTTAGACACTCTCTCTCTCTGGCACTCTCCCTCTCTATCGGACACTGTCTCTCTCTCTCCATCTCCCTCCCCCTGACATTTAGACACTCTGTCTCTGGCACTCTCCCTCTCTATCGGACACTGTCTCTCTCTCTCCATCTCCCTCCCCCTGACATTTAGACACTCTCTCTCTGGCACTCTCCCTCTCTATCGGACACTGTCTCTCTCTCTCCATCTCCCTCCCCCTGACATTTAGACACTCTCTCTCTGGCACTCTCCCTCTCTATCGGACACTGTCTCTCTCTCTCCATCTCCCTCTCCCTGACATTTAGACACTCTCTCTCTGGCACTCTCCCTCTCTATCGGACACTGTCTCTCTCTCTCCATCTCCCTCCCCCTGACATTTAGACACTCTCTCTCTGGCACTCTCCCTCTCTATCGGACACTGTCTCTCTCTCTCCATCTCCCTCTCCCTGACATTTAGACACTCTCTCTCTGGCACTCTCCCTCTCTATCGGACACTGTCTCTCTCTCTCCATCTCCCTCCCCCTGACATTTAGACACTCTCTCTCTGGCACTCTCCCTCTCTATCGGACACTGTCTCTCTCTCTCCATCTCCCTCCCCCTGACATTTAGACACTCTCTCTCTGGCACTCTCCCTCTCTATCGGACACTGTCTCTCTCTCTCCATCTCCCTCCCCCTGACATTTAGACACTCTCTCTCTGGCACTCTCCCTCTCTATCGGACACTGTCTCTCTCTCTCCATCTCCCTCCCCCTGACATTTAGACACTCTCTCTCTCTGGCACTCTCCCTCTCTATCGGACACTGTCTCTCTCTCTCCATCTCCCTCTCCCTGACATTTAGACACTCTCTCTCTCTGGCACTCTCCCTCTCTATCGGACACTGTCTCTCTCTCTCCATCTCCCTCCCCCTGACATTTAGACACTCTCTCTCTGGCACTCTCCCTCTCTATCGGACACTGTCTCTCTGTCTCCCTGACTCAGACTCTCTCTCCCTTACACTGTCTCTCTCAGACACACTGGGCCCGATTCAGAGCTGATTGTAGATGTGCTAAAATTAGCACATCTACGGTCAGAATCTCTGACATGCGGGGGGACATTTGGCACAGGGCTAGTCCGCACTGCATGTCAAGCCCTACTCCCCCCGCAGAGGTGCAAAAGCATTGCATGGCGGCAATGTTTTCGCACCCGGCGAGTAGCTCCCTACTTCGGTGGCAGGCTGTTTTGGGTCACAGCGGCTGCCGCGCCCCTACCCAGCAACGGTCCGGACATGCCTGCGTTCCACACCACGCCCCCCCCTCCAACGTCGTTCTAATGCCGATGGCACGCCCACTCCCGCCTGTCTCTCCCTCTATCTCTGACAATGTCTCTTTTGCCTTCCTTGACACTGTCTCTCTATCCCTCTCTCTGACACTGTCTCTCTCCTTCCATCTCTCGCTTCCTGATACTCACTCTCTCTCCCTGACACTCTCTCTGACACTGTCTCTCCTTCTCTCTCTGACAATGTATCTTTCTCTCCCTGATGCTGTCTCTATCTCTCCCTGACACTCTCTCTCCGACTGTCTCTCCCTCTCTCTCTCTCTCTGACACACTATCTCCTGACACACACACTCTCTCTCCCTGACACCCTCTCTGTCTCACCAGGACACTCTCACACTTTCTCTTGCTCCCCTCTCTTTCTCTCTCCCTCCGACACTCTCTCACTCCCACTCGCTCCCCTCCCTCTCTCTCTTTCTCCTCCCTCTCTTTAACACCCTCACTCTCCCTGATGCCCTCTCTCCCCTCTCATCCCTTTCGCTCTCTTTCTCCTGACACCCTCTCTCTTGTACCTCTGTCTCGTTACCTCTTTTTCCATGACACCCTCTCTCTCTCTCCCCCTGACGCCCCTCTCTCTCCCTCTCTGTATTGCTCCTCTCTTTCTCTTTCTGTGCCCGTGACGCCCTCTTTGTCTCTCTCTCACACCCCTCACTCTCTTTCTCCTGCTCTCCTAAGGGACATTGTAGTGACAAAGGCGGGGAGGGTACTGGTGTATTTATAATGGGTGCACCGCAAACCCTGCACCCATTTTTTTAATAACCTCCGGATTCCGCAGAGGCTAGCGGGTACAGTATCACGGTTCAATAACAGCTGTATTAGAAGCTACGTACGTTTGCTAAATGAGAACTGATTGTGGGGGTAATTCAGACCTGATCGCTGCTGTGTGTTTTCACACAGCGAGCGATCGGGCACAAACTGCGCATGCATATGCACCGCAATGCGCAGGCGTGTCGCACGGGTACAAAGTGGATCATCACATAGTGATGGGTTTGTGCAACGGATCCGGTCGCACGGGCGATCGCAAGGAGATTGACAGGAAGAAGGTGTTTGTGGGTGTCAACTGACCGTTTTCAGGGAGTGTCTGGAAAAACGCAGGTGTAACCAAGTGTAACACCCCAATCCGAAGATGTGTTGAATGCTCCAACTGCAGCTGATGATCTTCAGAGATTTCGGAGTTATCAGCACACCGTGACAAAGAGTCAAGCGTAAAACTCCCCTTTCTTGAGCAGACACAGAATGACCCGTAGCAGGTACAGCACAATTTTATTGTAACACACCATAAGCAATTATAATAATAAAGGTGACATTGACAGAATATTTAAAATTATGTTAAGAACTGTTTGCTTACATACATGACAGAAAAACTTGGGTATAAGCTGGAGTTGTCTTTAAACAGGACAGTCTCATATAACCAGCAATAACAACTAGGCGGATGAGTTGCGGGAACAGGTAAGCAAGCTGGCGTTGTCTTTAAATAGCACACAGGTATAATAGCTTTAACAGGCACTGCTGGGCGGAGCTTGCATAAACAGTCAATAATAATTCTGCCTTTGAACTAATAAGCACACAGGTATAATAAGATTTTACTTACCGGTAAATCTATTTCTCGTAGTCCGTAGTGGATGCTGGGGACTCCGTAAGGACCATGGGGAATAGACGGGCTGCGCAGGAGACAGGGCACTTTAAGAAAGAATTTGGATACTGGTGTGCTCTGGCTCCTCCCTCTATGTCCCTCCTCCAGACCTCAGTTAGAGAAACTGTGCCCGGAAGAGCTGACAGTACAAGGAAAGGATTTTGGAATCCAGGGCAAGACTCATACCAGTCACACCAATCACACCGTATAACTCATGATAAACTTACCCAGTTAACAGTATGAACAACAACGGAGCATCAGATCAACCCTGATGCAACCAACATAACCCTTATTTAAGCAATAACTATATACAAGTATTGCAGAAGAAGTCCGCACTTGGGATGGGCACCCAGCATCCACTACGGACTACGAGAAATAGATTTACCGGTAAGTAAAATCTTATTTTCTCTAACGTCCTAGTGGATGCTGGGGACTCCGTAAGGACCATGGGGATTATACCAAAGCTCCCAAACGGGCGGGAGAGTGTGGATGACTCTGCAGCACCGAATGAGCAAACACAAGGTCCTCCTCAGCCAGGGTATCAAACTTGTAGAACTTTGCAAAAGTGTTTGAACCTGACCAAGTAGCTGCTCGGCAAAGCTGTAATGCCGAGACCCCACGGGCAGCCGCCCAATAAGAGCCCACCTTCCTTGTGGAGTGGGCTTTAACTGATTCTGGCAGCGGCAATCCAGCCGCAGAATGAGCCTGCTGAATCGTGTTACAGAACCAGCGAGCAATAGTTTGCTTTGAAGCAGGCGCCCCAAGCTTGTTGGAAGCATACAGGATAAACAAAGATTCTGTTTTCCTGACCCTAGCCGTTCTGGCTACATAAACCTTCAAAGCCCTGAACACATCTAGTAATTCGGAATCCTCCAAGTCACGAGTAGCCACAGGCACCACAATAGGTTGGTTCATATGAAAGGATGACACCACTTTTTGCAGAAATTGTGGACGGGTCCGCAATTCTGCCCTGTCCATATGGAAAAACCAGATAGGGGCTTTTATGTGACAAAGCCGCTAATTCTGGCACACGCCTAGCTGAAGCCAAGGCTAATAGCATGACCACCTTCCACGTGAGAAATTTTAACTCCACGGTTTTGAGTGGCTCAAACCAGTGTGACTTCAGGAAACTCAACACCACGTTAAAATCCCAAGGTGCCACTGGAAGCACAAAAGGGGGCTGAATATGCAGCACTCCCTTTACAAACGTCTGGACTTCAGGAAGAGAAGCCAGTTCTTTTTGAAAGAAAATGGATAGAGCCGAAATCTGGACCTTAATGGAACCCAATTTCAGGCCCAAAGTCACTCCCGACTGTAGGAGGAAGTGAAGGAAACGGCCCAGCTGGAATTCCTCTATAGGGGCATTCCTGGCCTCACACCAAGCCACATATTTTCGCCATATACGGTGATAATGTTTAGCCGTCACGTCCTTCCTAGCCTTTATCAGCGTAGTAATAACCTCATCCGGAATGCCTTTTTCTGCTAGCATCCGGCGTTCAACCGCCATGCCGTCAAACGCAGCCGCGGTAAGTCTTGAAACAGACAGGGCCCCTGTTGCAACAAGTCCTGTCTTAGAGGCAGAGGCCATGGGTCCACTGTGAGCATTTCTTGCAGATCCAAGTACCAAGTCCTTCTTGGCCAATCCGGAACAATGAGTATTGTTCTCACTCTTCTTTTTCTTATGATTCTCAGCACCTTTGGTATGAGAGGAAGAGGAGGAAATACATAAATCGACAGAAACACCCACGGTGTCACTAGTGCGTCTACAGCTATCGCCTGAGGGTCTCTTGACCTGGCGCAATATCTCTGTAGCTTTTTGTTGAGGCGGGATGCCATCATGTCCACCTGTGGCAGTTCCCACCGCCTTGCAATCTGCGTGAAGACTTCTTGATGAAGTCCCCACTCTCCTGGATGGAGGTCGTGCCTGCTGAGGAAGTCTGCTTCCCAGTTGTCCACTCCCGGAATGAACACTGCTGACAGTGCGCTAACGTGATTCTCCACCCAGCGAAGAATTCTGGTGGCTTCTACCATCGCCACCCTGCTCCTTGTGCCACCTTGGCGGTTTACATAAGCCACTGCGGTAATATTGTCTGACTGAATCAGAACCGGTTGGTCGCGAAGCAGGGACTCCGTTTGACATAGGGCGTTGTATATGGCCTTTAGTTCCAGGATGTTGATGTGAAGGCAAGTCTCCTGACTTGACCACAGCCCTTGGAAATTTCTTCCCTATGTGACTGCCCCCCACCCTCGGAGGCTTGCATCCGTGGTCACCAGGACCCAGTCCTGAATGCCGAATCTGCGACCTTTGAGAAGGTGAGCACTCTGCAGCCACCACAGGAGAGACACCCTGGCCCTGGGGAATAGGGTGATTAACCGATGCATCTGAAGATGTGATCCGGACCATTTGTCCAGTAAGTCCCATTGGAAGGTCCTCGCATGGAACCTGCCGAAGGGAATGGCCTTGTATGATGCCACCATCCATCCCAGGACTTGAGTGCAGTGATGCACTGACACCTGTTTTGGTTTTAATAGATTCCTGACCAGTGTCACGAGCTCCTGAGCTCTCTCTATCGGGAGATAAACCCTTTTCTGGTCTGTGTCTAGGATCATGCCTAGGATAGGCAGATGAGCTGTAGGAACCAACTGCAACTTTGGAATATATAGAATCCAGCCGTGTTGCCGTTACACTTCCAGAGAAAGTGATACGCTGTTCAGCCACTGCTCTCTTGATCTTGCTTTTATGAGGAGATCGTCCAAGTACGTGACAATAGTGACCCTTGCTTCCGCAGGAGCACCATCATCTCCGCCATTACCTTGGTGAACATTCTCGGGGCCGTGGAGAGACCAAACGGCAACGTCTGAAATTGGTAATGACAATTCCGTACTGCAATTCTGAGGTACGCCTGATGAGGTGGATAAATGGGGACATGAAGGTATGCATCCTTTATGTCCCGAGTCACCATAAAATCTCCCCCTTTCAGGCTTGCAATGACCGCTCTTAGCGATTCCATCTTGAACTTGAACCTTTTCAGGTATATGTTCAGGGATTTTAAATTCAATATGGGTCTGACTGAACCGTCCGGTTTCGGGACTACCACATGGTCGAATAATAACCCCCTCCTTGTTGAAGGAGGGGAACCTTGACCACCACCTGTTGAAGATACAATTTGTGAATTGCAGTTAACACTGTTTCCCTCTCGTGGGGGGAAGCCGGCAGGGCGGTCGGTGAGGGGGCATCTTCTCAAAGTCCAGCTTGTATCCCTGAGACACAATATCTATTGCCCAGGGATCTAACAGGGAGTGAACCCCCTTGTGGCTGAACTTACGAAGGCGTGCCCCCACCGTGCCTAGCTCCGCCTGTGGAGCCCCAGCGACATGCGGTGGATTTTTGTAGAGGCCGGGGAGGACTTCTGTTCCTGGGAACTAGCTGTTGTTCGAAAGGCTGCATTTGATAATGTCGTGCTTTCATAGGCTGTGTAGGAATATAAGGCAAAATATCAGAATTACCAGCTATAGCTGTGGAGACCAGGTACGAGAACCCTTCTCCACACAATCCTCAGCCTTCCATATGCCTCTTAAGTCGGCATCATCTGTCCATTGCATATTCTACAGGACACGTCAAGCAGAAATCGACATAGCTTTGACTCTAGGACCCAGTATACTCATGTCTCTTTGGGCATGTTTTATATATATATATATATATATATATATATATATATATATATATATCTTAAGATAGCATCTTTAATATATATATATATATATATATCTATATATATATATACATATATATATATATATATATCTACATACTAGGGTCTCAATCTCTGCTGATAAGGTACCTGTCCACGCTGCCACAGCGCTATAAACCCATGCCGACACAATCGCCGGTCTGAGTAGTGTACCAGAATGTGCACGCTATCTGCAGGATCCCTGAGAATAGCTGTTACGTCAGGGCTACCTTTTGGGCAAACGTGACACCCTAAGGGAAGATTCCCATCCTATCCTAGTGGGGAAAGGATACTGCCTGAGAATTCTTTGTGGGAAACTGCAGTCTCTTGTCTGGAGATTCCCGCTCTTTTTCCTCATGAGAGTAGGGAAATTTACCTCAGCTTTCTTCCCCTTAAACATGTGTACCCTTGTGTCAGGGACAGATGAGTCATCAGTGATATGCAAATCATCTTTTATTACAATAATCATATTGAATACTTTTCTGCCATTTTGGCTGTAACTTTGCATTATCGTAGTCGACACTGGAGTCAACCTCTGTGTCGATATCAGTGTTTATTATTTTGGATAGTGAGCATTTGAGAGGTCTCTGCGACACAGGGACAGACATGGGTAGATTTCCTGTCTGTTCTCTAATCTTTTGTGCAATAAATTCACCTTAGCACTTAATTACACATATCCAAACAGGTGTCGGCGTTGTCGACGGAGACACCCTCACACACACATATTTGCTCTATCTCCTCCTTAGGGGAGCCTTTTACCTCAGACATGTCGACACACACGTACCGACACACCACACACTCAGGGAATGCTCATCTGAAGACAATTCCCCCATAAGGCCCTTTGGAGAGACAGTGAGAGAGTATGCCAGCACACACCCCAGCGCTATTAACCCAGGAATAAGACAGTAACTTAATGTTAACCCAGTAGCTGCTGTTTATATTGATTTTTGCACCTAATTATGTGCTCCCCCTCTCTTTTTACCCTCTTCTACCGTGTAACTGCAGGGGAGAGACTGGGGAGCTTCCTCTCAGTTGTGCTGTGGAGAAAAAACATGGCGCTGGTGAGTGCTGAGGAAGAAGCCCCGCCCCCTCAGCGGCGGGCTTCTGTCCCGCGTTTCTGTGTAAAAATATGGCGGGGGCCCATGCATATATACAGTGCCCAGCTGTATATATGCCCACTTTTGCCAAGAGGTCTCTAATTGCTGCCCAGGGTGCCCCCCCCCCCCCCTGCACCCTACAGTGACCGGAGTATGTGGGTTTAGTGTGGGAGCAATGGCGCACAGCTGCAGTGCTGTGCGCTACCTCATATGGAGTCTTCTGCCGCCGATTTCGAAGTCTTCTTGCTTCTGTCACCGGCTTCTGACTTCCGGCTCTGTGAGGGGGACGGCGGCGCGGCTCCGGGATCAGACGACCAAGGGTGCGATCCTGTGTACGATCCCTCTGGAGCTAATGGTGTCCAGTAGCCTAAGAAGCCGGACCTATCTTCACTGAGTAGGGCTGCTTCTCTCCCCTCAGTCCCACGTAGCAGAGAGCCTGTTGCCAGCAGATCTCTCTGAAAATAAAAAAAACCTAACAAAATACTTTCTTTCTAGCAAGCTCAGGAGAGCTCACTAAGTTGCACCCAGCTCGTCCGGGCACAGATTCAAACTGAGGTTTGGAGGAGGGACATAGAGGGAGGAGCCAGAGCACACCAGTATCCAAATTCTTTCTTAAAGTGCCCTGTCTCCTGCGGAGCCCGTCTATTCCCCATGGTCCTTACGGAGTCCCCAGCATCCACTAGGACGAAGGAGAAAATAAATTTAAAAGGCACTGCTGGGCGGAGCTTGCATAAAACAGTCACCACTGCGTCACTCCGTTCGAACACATTAGCACAGATCATCCCACCTTTTCTCACATGGCATTTTGAAAGGGTTCACTACGATATGCCGGCGGTCGGTCTCCCGGCGACCAGCATACTGGCACCGGGAGCCCGACCGCCGGCTTACCGACAGTGTGGCGAGCGCAAATGAGACCCTTGCGGGCTCACTTCGCTCGCCACGCTACGGGCACGGTGGCGCGCTGCGCGCGCGCCACACTATTTTATTCTCCCTCCAGGGGGGTCGTGGACCCCCACGAGGGAGAATAAGTGTTGGTATGCCGGCTGTCGGGATCCCGGCGCCAGTATACTGTGCGCCGGGATCCCAAGAGCCGGCATACTGAAGACCACCCTTTTGAAACACCCCTTGCAATAAGCCTGGCCAAGCATGAGATCATACTTGCCAACACTCCCACATTCTGCAGGAGACTCCATGAAATAGCAGCAATCTCCCTGACTCCCTGAATAGTCCAGCAAACACCCTGATTGCATCTTAACCCCACTGTGCAGCTGTTACATTCTGGGGGGGAATAAATCACAGATACATACATTCAATTGGGAACATCAGTGCCATTTCCCTGCATTGGTTATAAGACACAATGATCCCTATGGCTACATGCATTTTAAATAAGGTTTCTCATGGCCACTTACAGTATATGGAACCTCTTGTAAAGCACAATACACTCACAAATTCTGCAAAATATAAGAGTCTTTTCTTCAACAAGTAAATCTTACTAACTTTGGGGCTCATTTACATTTGGATGTAAGTCATTTTTATGACATGCTTATCAGATGTAGCAGTACACGTTCGCAATGATAGGTGTTACTTTCACATCTCCTTCAAATGCTTTTTCAAAAGTAGGCAAGTATGCATGAGATGCACCTTTAGCATACCACATTTACAGGAACAGCTTATATTAACAATCATTTCACACCACTGCATCAGCATATACTGAAGATCACTTTGCATAACCGCAGTAACATTGTACAGCACACCCTGGCATTAAGATAAGAAGAATTCGAGAGTACTCACTAATAACTATCAGCATTAAAATTGCTTGAGCATTACTTCAGGCTTTGCCAACACATTTAACATTACAGAGCATTTATTAGGCTTTTCTTTTAAAAAATGCAGAGCTACTACTAAGACATAGGGGAAAGATAACGGAGCCTAGCCCCTTTTATTTAACTATAAGAACGGGGCACCCAAAGCTGAGGGGAGCCGACTCCCTTAATTAACCGTGTACTGCAGGGCACTAGGAGTTAAGGGGAGCCTACTCCCTATTCTTTAACAAAGTGTTTCCTAACAGCAGAGTCTATGCAGCGGAAGGAGTAAGAAAGGGGCACTATGGGTGCTTAGGGGCGCCTACCCCCTTTCTCCTATTAACCCCAATGGCAGGATGATCCAGCGGAAGGGCATTTACAGGGCAGAGTACCGCAGTGGAAGGAATACGGGGGCACCAGGGTCTCACCACTAGTTGCGCATCTTGCGCCCCCTCCGACAGGCTCCGTAGACCTTCTGCGCCGCCCGGGATGCTTATCACTGCACCGGGCTGTGCTCCTTGTCCAGGCTGCTGTTGTCTGGAAGACTCCTACCACTCACGATGTCCTCCTTGGCTCCCGTCGGGGTCCTCTGTCCGTCCTCAGTCAGGTCTGCGCTTCTCCCAGTCTCCTCCCGGGTCAGGGGACCTCGGCTGCAAGTCCTCCATGTTGGGTCGTCCAGCGTGGTACCCGTTGTCCCGTTCTGGGTCCGCAGCTGTTCGCTCCGGCTTTGCTCCAGTGGGGATGATGGCACCAATTTTCCTCTTCTCTCCGCAATTTCTTCTTCGGGGCGGCTTCAATCACTGCAACCTCCGGACACGACCTTCTCTGCAGGCGGCTACCCTTCTTCTGTGGCGGCTTATCGGAGTCCTTCCTGGGGCTTGAATCCCGTCGGCGCTGGTGGCTCCAGTCTCTCCTTCTCCCTTGGGACACGGCAGCACGGCTACTCGGGAACCCCGGACACCTGAATCTTCCCTCAGGCTCGTTGCTCCTTTTTCGGCTGCTTCAGAAGTCAGTAATCCAGTCCCAAGCCCCCCTCTGTACTTCCGTTACTGAAGTCTTCTGCCGTCACTGAAGTCTTCTGTTCTTCTATATACTCACTCGGCTTCTTTCTTCTGGCTTCTGTGAGGGGGGTGACGGCGCGGCTCTAGGAACAAGCAGCTAGGCGAACCAAGTGATCGAACCCTCTGGAGCTAATGGTGTCCAGTAGCCGAGAAGCAGAGCCCTTGAACTAAGAAGAAGTAGGTCCTGCTTCTCTCCCCTCAGTCCCACGATGCAGGGAGCCTGTAGCCAACAGGTCTACCTGAAAATAAAAAACCTACTTTTAGAGAAACTCAGTAGAGCTCCCCTAGTGTGTGTTCATTCACTCCTTGGCACAAAGTCTAACTGAGGTCTGGAGGAGGGGCATAGAGGGAGGAGCCAGTTCACACCCAGTTTAAGTCTTTATAGTGTGCCCAAGCTCCTGCGGATCCGTCTATACCCCATGGTCCTTTTGGAGTCCCCAGCATCCTTTAGGACGTAAGAGAAATAATCATGATTCATGCCCCTTACATTATTTGTCATTTTTCCTTCTTATAGTAATGCCCAGAAAACATTATGCCACATACTGCAATGGCCCTTAGACATTATGCCACACACAATAATGCACATTACACAATATGCACACACCATAATGCCCCCGTCACATTATGCCACACACCGTAATGCCTGTGACACATTATGACAGGAATCGCAATGCCCTTTATACATTATGCTACACACTACAATGCCCCTGATACATTATAGCACATACAATGTCTGTGACACATTATGACACACACCGCAATGACCCTGAGACATTATACCACATACCACAATGCCCGTGATATAGTATACAACACACCGTAATGCCTGACACATTATGACACACACCGCAATGTCCGTGATACATTATGCCACACACTGCAATGACCCTGAGACATTATACCACATACCTCAATGCCCGTGATATAGTATACCACACACCGTAATGCCTGTGACACATACCGCAATGCACGTTATACCCTATGCCACACACCGCAATGCCCGTTATACATTATGCCACACCGCAATGTCCCTGAGACATTATACCACATACCACAATGCCCGTGATATAGTATGCCACACACCGTAATGCCTGTGACATATTATGACACACACCGCAATGTCCGTGATACATTATGCCACACACCGTAATGCCCATTACACATTATGTCCTACAGTAAGGCTTCTAATTACTTTTAAATTACCTGCTCGTTGCCAGGGGTTTCATGCTTTTGGTTCCATGCACGGTGCCAGGGGTTTTCATGCTCAGGGTGTCATGCTCGTTGCCAGGGGTTTCATGCACTGGGTGTCATGCTCGTTGCCAGGGGTTTCATGCACTGGGTGTCATGCTCGTTGCCAGGGGTTTCATGCTCTTGGTTCCATGCACGGTGCCAGGGGTTTTCATGCTCAGGGTGTCATGCTCGTTGCCAGGGGTTTCATGCACTGGGTGTCATGCTCGTTGCAAGGGGTTTCATGCACTGGGTGTTATGCTCGTTGCTAGGGGGTAGTGCTTGTTGCTAGGGCTGTGCTCCCAGTGCCACATATGCCCCCAGTGCCAGATATTCCCCCACAGTGCCAGGTACTCACATTTTCCCAGTGCCAAATATAGCCCCCCCCCCCCCCCCCATGTGCCAGGTACACATATACTCCCCCAGTGCCACATATGCCCCCATTTTTAGATATTCCCCCACAGTGCCAGGTACTCACATGCCCCCAGTGCCAAATATAGCCCCCCCCCTATGTGCCAGGTACACATATACCCCCCCCCAGTGCCACATATGCCCCCCGAAGTGCAAAATATGCTTTCCCCCCCCTGTGCCGAATATGCTCTCCCAGTACCAGTTAAACTGCCCCCCCTGCGCTCCCCCGTTGTTTTGTGATGGAGGGACACAGAGGGCACAGCGCGCGCCTCTCCTGTGTCCCTCCTGCGTCTCCGGCGGGTCTGTTAAATGAAGTGCCGGTTCGTGAGCCAATCAGAGCTCACGAACGGGCACTTCATTCAATAGACCCGCCGGAGACGCAGGAAGGACACAGGAAAGGCGTGCGCTGTACCCTCCGTGTCCCTCCATCACAGCAGCGGAGGGAAGGAGGGAGAGGAGACAGCAGATAGACATGCGGACGGCTCGTCCGCATGTCAATCTGCACTACATCAATGGCGGCGCCCCCGCAGCCCTGCGCCTCCAAGCCACCGCGAGGGCTGCGGGGGCAGTAGTTACGCCACTGTATACCTCTATACAATGCAGAACACATTCTGGTGACCACTATTCACAGCGTACTACAATCTGGTGGTTACTATGCAAAGTAGACTTCAATATGATGGCTGCCATGTAATTCAGGTCAAAAGCTATACAACAGAGACTGCAACCAAATGCCTACTACACAATACAAAAACAAATCTAGTGGCTTTAATGAAATGCAGACCCCAATCTAGTGGTTATTATGCAGAAGTGACTTCAATCTGGTAAATATCATTCAGAAGCGGAGACTATTATGTGACCCAACCTGCTGGCTATTATGCTTTACAGACTGGAACCTGGGGGCTAATAATATGCAATGGTTAGCATCCAGTATTCTTTTATCAGTGACTGCAAATTAACGCTTTAGGAAAGGCAGGTAAAGAGCAGCCACTGTATATTAATTACAGTCAGAGAAAACTGACCCCGTTTCCTGTTATAAAAAAAATCCATGTGACTAGGAGTGAATATAGTGTAATTGAGCGATGTGGTGAAAGTCAGTTGAATCACGAGTACGCACTAAGTTGCTGTGAAAAATGCCAAAAGGACTGATGGCCAGACATGTGCTAATGCATGTATTATGTTCTTGGTTGCTATAGTTACGATAAATCTTAACCTATTTATTGTGTTCATTGTATCTGTAAAGTGCCTTAAGCTCTTTTGGAGAAAAACTCTAAAAAAAGAAGAAGTAGAAGAAGAAGAAGGAGAAGAAGACGGAGAAGAAGAAGGAGAAGGAGAGGAAGAAGAATAATTATTTATAAGGAATAATGGCACATTAATTGGGTGATTCACTATTTACCTTTATGAAAACTGAAAGCATCTTTGTTAGCATGCAATACCTAAAATAATGTTAACATATTGTTTTTTTTCTATTTAATCTAAGATGGGATGTAGTCAAAAGGTTGGCAATAACAATGTCGACCTTCATGATGACGACACCACAATGATGACAGTTATGAGGACGACTTTGGTTTGATTCTACCTATTATCTTCTAGAAGGTGCTAGATAAATGATAAGTAGAATCTGAGGAAATAGCGTAAAATAAAAGGTACATATCCTAATTAAATTACCCTGGTTTGATACCCATGATGGAAATCATATACTGTATCTCCACTAAAATCTCTACTAAAATAAGAGCACCAGGGACCCCAGGTTGCATAGAATTTGTCCACTCTATCATGTAGAAGGCCAGTAATATACTCCATGGAGGCTGAGTACCAGATCTTGTTAGTTAAGGCTGTAATAGAACATTGATCTGTTTCCACTTTACAGCAATCAGGGGTTTAGTGGCATTATATATGTGACAACAAAGTTTATTTTGAGGTTTAGGGTGTGCTTGCAGGGGTTTACTAAAGAATACATGTAGTGGGTCTTAGGAGAAGAATAACTGATATCTCTTATCAATAATAAGAGGACATCTGTGACAGGACGGTTCCGTACGAAAGCACTCACCGCTTTCGTGTCCCGTCCCCTGTGCACAGAATGGAAGGTTAGGTCACACGGGACCTGACCACATAGGGGATGCCCGCTTACTGTCATTAACTGCCTGTTACTGACTCCAAACTGTAGTACTGGTCGCACAGGTTAATGACCATTGTGAGAATGACCCCTTGTTAATTTTATCCAAAACACATCTGTGTTATACATAACCATTTAGGGGGTGCTACCACAGGCAAAATTAATCTGCACAAAAAAAAGAGAGAAAAGAAGGTTCGGAATGCCCTAAAGTGGTGCACACAATCTTATATTAAAATATAACTTTTATTTTAATATATAGTAAAAACCAGCGAATATAAAAAAAGAATGAAGTAGTGTAAATAAGAAAGAAATCGTGATTAAAAGAGCTGCGCACTAGATGTCACCCATATGACTCTTAAATTGTTCATAAGGTTTCAGGATAATGAAGAATATGTCGGGAGTGTATATTTCCTATATAGCTATACTACTGCTAATTGTAGAGGAGCTCCTAAGATAAGTGTCTCTAGTTTTCTAATCCCTTCCAGGATAAACAATGTGAGACCGTTAGGAAAACAGGACTCCAGTTTCCATGGTGTGTGTTTGAAGTGAAATGATAGTAGTGCTCTAATAATTGACTATATCTAAATGATAAATCAACATAATAACATGATCTCCCAATATTGTATGCTATGTTATGGTTGTATCACTGGGATGGTAACAGAATTCTTGCTGGGCTTCAATTGTATCTCAGAAGTATCTGATTGCCCTCCTGAACTCCTTAAATATTGTTACATCCACTATAAATAGGTCATGTATGTGATGATACAATTGTAACACATGCAGTGGGAGAGGAACAGCAGGTGTCTTATTCACAGATTGAACTCTAGCAGCCTTGTAGCTTATGGCTGTTCATACCTGATAAACTTATCTTGGTTTTATTGTGACAGAAATAGGGACTTATTTGCAGCTACCGTCGCCGCTGCTAATAACTGATCAGTAGACCCTTGTCACGATATAGATTACTTAACACTTTCCCTCTCCGAATTGCTGTGTAATTATACAATGTATGCTCCTGGGTAATCCGTATGAGAGCGCTCAAGATTTATTCTCTCTCTATTAGAGCAGGAAATAATACAGGCTCACTTGGTTCTCATCTATATGTCTACTGATTTTATAATCTATGCACGATTTATTCCTCTATTGAGATATCCCAGAGAAGTGCGGACAAAAGTTGAGCCTTTATACATGTATTATGATACCCTAATATATGGTGCCCACAGTTGAGCAATTTTAAACCTTTATTATGATAAAACAAAGATTCAGCAAGCTTACTGATTATATAGCAATTGGGAGACTAGGGAAACTCAATTTCAATCTGTGAATAAGACACCTGCTGTTCCTCTCCCACTGCATGTGTTACAATTGTATCATCACATACATGACCTATTTATAGTGGATGTAACAATATTTAAGGAGTTCAGGAGGGCAATCAGATACTTCTGAGATACAATTGAAGCCCAGCAAGAATTCTGTTGCCATCCCAGTGATACAACCATAACATAGCATACAATATTGGGAGATCATGTTATTATGTTGATTTATCATTTAGATATAGTCAATTATTAGAGCACTACTATCATTTCACTTCAAACACACACCATGGAAACTGGAGTCCTGTTTTCCTAACGGTCTCACATTGTTCATCCTGGAAGGGATTAGAAAACTAGAGACACTTATCTTAGGAGTTCCTCTACAATTAGCAGTAGTATAGCTATATAGGAAATATACACTCCCGACATATTCTTCATTATCCTGAAACCTTATGAACAATTTAAGAGTCATATGGGTGACATCTAGTGCGCAGCTCTTTTAATCACGATTTCTTTCTTATTTACACTACTTCATTCTTTTTTTATATTCGCTGGTTTTTACTATATATTATAATAAAAGTTATATTTTAATATAAGATTGTGTGCACCACTTTAGGGCATTCCGAACCTTCTTTTCTCTCTTTTTTTTGTTACTGACTCCACCCACTGCGCTGTGGGCGGGTTTATGCTGCCACCACCAAACTCCTAACCTGCCGTGGCGTTTGGAACCACGGTTCTGCTCTGTATGTGCCGACACGCTGCCTTACCACACCTGTGTGGTATTGACGAATCCCCACTAGTCACCTGACTAGGCCGCTACCGGTAGCTGGTGGAAGGCAGAACTTGGAGACGTTAGGTGCTTCCCTGGACAGCCGGAGGACGGGGCTATGTTTGGCATAACCCTGTAGGTCACAAGATGACACAATCTTCTTGAGGCAGATGATGTTTATTTGCTCAATAATAGTCTTAAAAAAGACTCTTCCCTATTGCTAGGGGCAACAGCATACAGCAAGATGTTCTAGCAGAATGAAGATGGTACAAATACAATTGGAGGCTCACAGGCATCCTCTTTTTATCTCAGTTGTACACACAGTACCACAGGGGGTAAGCCCTCCCTGTCTTCTCTAACCAATCAGGTTATCGCAGAAAATATAAATAAACACAAGTTACATTTCAAAAGTTAAGAATTAGATAAAGCACATTCCTGCTCCTCTTCATATATAACCAAACCAGTGTGCTTTCCTAAACACAATCTGATTACCATGGGGGTAATTACAAGTTGATCGCAGCAGGAAATTTTTTAGCAGTTGGGCAAAACCATGTGCACTGCAGGAGGGGGCAGATATAACATGTGCAGAGAGAGTTAGATTTGGGTGGGTTATTTTGTTTCTGTGCAGGGTAAATACTGGCTGCTTTATTTTTACACTGCAATTTAGATTGCAGATTGAACTCACCACACCCAAATCTAACTCTCTCTGCACATGTTATATCTGCCCCCCCTGCAGTGCACATGGTTTGCCCAACTGCTAAAAAATTTCCTGCTGCGATCAACTTGGAATTACCCCCCATGTTCCTGTCTCTTTCACAAATGTAAATGTAATTTGCATTTCAATTGCATTCACCCTCTTACACATAGACAACGTTCTTATACTGTAAATTAAACATAATCTGCATCACACATAATGCAGACTAAGAAATGTTACATCAAACTGTTGGTAAACGAAACACACTAATTTGCATTCATAAAACACAATCTGATTTAGCAGCAACTTGTGTCTCCATGCAAAACCAGTTCACACAATATTCAGAGAAGACAGCAAACAAATCCTTTCACCTGCATGTGTCTATAAAGTTACATAGAGACACATCTCAATCTCAAAGAAAGGGCTTGTCCATACACCCCTTTCCATGTGCTAGGGTCATCAGCATCTCAATTCCTAGGTGAGAAGCTTCCAAGGCTATTTGTCCTCAAACGTAAATGCATTTTAAAACCAACACAGCTTACACATTCCTTCTAAGTGCTGGCATTTGCATGCATTGTAAATGTGCATTCCTACAACTGTGCCTAGAGCATTAAATATAACATGTTGAAAACACAGTATTAAACATATTTTAAATACCCGGTGCCTAGCACCCACAATACATTTAAAGATGGCGACTAGCGCCAGTGCACAGTTTAAAAGTGGCGCCAAGCGCCCATTGTCCTCCTAATGGCGCCGGGCACTAGGGGTTAACCCCTTCAGTGCTGCGGCCGCCATTACACGTATGGCTGGTTAGTCTCTCCGGCCACAACATCATACCAGTATTTGGAGATCAAAGGTCAGTTGTACCACTTGTGCAAACACTGCCAAACTGGGCATTGGATAAGTCCCCGCTAAGCCTGTCCCATGCCCCCCACCCCCAACCCCCCCACCCAATTACAGGATGGTTGGCCGGCTGACACTGGACGCCGTGCTTCCAGAATTTGCATTCCACAGCTGGAACACAAACCAGAAGCTGTCATCTGCTACAGCTAGCGGGCACTTCTGGGTGCCGTTAGTCGGGAGCTAATCAAGCTGATAATTGCATAGAGTACTGCCGCCATCGATCACCAGTAATCAGATGGTTGGGAATGCTGAAATCTTTCTGGTCGCCCGGAAACCCCCCTGTTCTTAGCCAGCCGCTAAAATTATGACCACAGTAGCAATAGTATATAATACAATTACTAGAGCTACCGCCACAACGTGCTGACTAAAGGGACAGATCGGAGCTGCTGCACATGCCCAGTGTAGCAGCTTCTTCTACCAAATTTGCTGTGTGTTGAGATGCTCAGTCAGTGCACTGGACCAGAGAGTAGCTGCCAGGAAGAAGAGACAGGTGCCTTACCACAGGGTAGCGGAATGTGTGCTTAGAAAGTGCAGTTATTTTTTCTACTGCTTCTATTATGTTTATTTATTTATGTATTTATTATGTAAAATTTAACCTTTTCATCGCCATGCGGTGCTTTCGTACCCATGCGGGGCGGACTAGCCCTGTGCTGGGCGTCCCCCCCCCCTCACATTTTAGAGAATCTGATCATAGATGTGCTACCTCTGTATCACCCCCTTAATTAAGTCTCTGCTTAAGCAAGCATATAACTAAAACCTAGACAGTTAGTGTAGCATCTACACCATTTTTAGGCCCAGATAAATTGCATGGTGATAAAGTACCAACCAATCAGCTCCTGTCATTTTTCAAACACAGCCTGTAACATGACAGTTAGGAGCCGGTTGGTTGGTGCTTTATCACCGTGCAATTTATCACTTTCCAAGGCTTGATAAATCTGGGCCATAGTGTTAATTATTAATACTATATTCCATACACTATCCAGTGTATGAAAAGACAAACGTATATATCGTACTTGCCTACCCTACTGGAACAGCCGGGAGGCTCCCGAAATTCGGGTGGCACTCCCAGACCCCTGGAAAGGAGGGCAAGTCTCCTGGAGCCTGCCTACACCAGCCAGCCCTCACAACCGCCCAAAGACTAGTGTAAGTGGGTGGGGCAATGACACCCTCCACTCTACAATGACGGTAATCTGATCATTGTAGAGAGGGGGGTGGGACTGCAATGATGCGATCGCATGTCCAAGCCGTGGCTCCGCCTGAATACCTTGATGCCGCGCCCCCTGTTGTGCCTGCAGAGGGGGCAGTCAGAAAGTCAACAAGTGTCGTGTACAGATGTGTCCTCTTACATCTTTGCTGCAGGCATGCTAAACAGCCCTTTAAGTCGCGCCATGCCACGGCAAGACTCGGTAGCACTGAGCGTCTTTTATTACGTTGTTTCCTGTGAAAATTTCATGTTAGTCACAAAGTACAGCAATAGGAATTGCAGCTGTATCTGCATCCGAAATGCCACGTTACAACTCACGCACAGAATATAGGCCTGCTGCATACCATTTGAATCAGCAGCTTGTGCTTGTGTGTCATATTGCATTACTTTGAAACTAAGACACATTTTTGCAGGAAAAACTCAAAAAAAGATGCTCAGCACTACCGAGTCACACAGCACTCACACATTGGGGGTAATTACAAGTTGATCGCAGCAGGATTTTTGATAGCAATTGGGCAAAACCATGTGCACTGCAGGTGAGGCAGATATAACATGTGCAGAAAGAGTTAGATTTGGGTGGGTTATTTTATTTCTGTGCAGGGTAAATACTGGCTGCTTTATTTTTACACTGCAAATTAGATTGCAGATTGAACACACCCCACCCAAATCTAACTCTCTCTCTGCACATGTTATATCTGCCTCCCCTGCAGTGCACATGGTTTTGCCCAACTGCTAACAAAAATCCTGCTGCGATTAACTTGGAATTACCCCCATTATGTTTAGCACACGGATCAAAGATGTAAGAGGACACGTCTGTACATATATGTCCAAAAGGCCGGTGCTAGTTTCATTTACCGCTCCCCCTGCTCCAGTGTTCTGATGTTGATTTAATTTGGAACCCCCCCTAGAAATCCTGTATTTGTCCCTGTTTAGTCTGATATGATTATGAATTCATTAAACTATTTAACACTTGTTTTAACTCTGCTATCTCTTCTTTTATGAAATGTGTACCATTTTGCAACATTTTTTAAAATAAATAATACATCTTGTATCCTAAAAGAAAGACTGTTTGTAAAATGTTCAATAAGCCAATTATGGGAAATAAAATCATGTGACCATAAGTTATGATTTGAACACAGCTAAATATAACATTAGTGTGGTTTAACCAGTTTGGAGTAAAGCAGTGTGCTCTACAGGAAAGAGATGGGGGGTTGGTGAGTGTCAGCCTTGAAAAATTGCAAGTAAGAACTACAGCATACACAAGGAAGCAATGAATAAGACAGTAGAGTTGTCCTTTTGACATTTATAATCCTTATTAATAAATCATCTTCATATTTTAAATACAGTTTTATTATAAGTGAAAAAAGAATCTACAAGTGTTTTTAGTGCTCATCTTTGCAGCGAAAACAGGGTAATAAGATCATCATGACATGAGCTGTTGGCTGCTATGACAATGAGATGAAAATGTGAAATGTAGAAAGACAGCTAGGTGCTGCATTTTACTGCGGATGACTGAGAGATCATTGGAGATTATTACCTTAATCTGAATTTACTACTACTCTACTAAAAGAACAGTGGGCCTAGGGGGTAATTTAGAGTTTATCACAGCCTCAAATTTGTTAGCAGTTGGGCAAAACCATGGGGGTAATTCTGAGTTGATCGCAGCAGGAATTTTGTTAGCAATTGGGCAAAACCATGTGCACTGCAGGGGGGGCAGATATAACATGTGCAGAGAGAGTTAGATTTGGGTGGGTTATTTTGTTTCTGTGCAGGGTAAATCCTGCCTGCTTTATTTTTACACTGCAATTTAGATTGCAGATTGAACACACCACACCCAAATCTAGCTCTCTCTACACATGTTATATCTGCCCCCCCCCCCCCCCCCCCCTGCAGTGCACATGATTTTGCCCAACTGCTAACAAAATTCCTGCTGCGATCAACTCAGAATTACCCCCCATGTGCAGTGCAGGTGTGGCAGATATAACATTTGCAGAGAGAGTTAGATTTGGGTGGGTTATTTTGTTTCTGTGCAGGGTAAATACTGGCTGCTTCACTTTTACGCTGCAATTTAGATTTCAGTTTGAACACATCCCACTCAAATCTAACTCTCTCTTCACATGTTATATCTGCCCCCCCCCCCTGCAGTGCACATGGTTTTGCCCAATAGCTAACAAATTTGCAGCTGCGATCAACTCTGAATCAGGCCCCCAGTGAAAAAATAAAGCAGACAGTGTTTACCCTGCACAGAAACAATATAACCCACCCATACGTAAACTCTCTCTGCACGTTACATATGCCCTTCCTGCACTGCACATGGTTTTGCCCATTAGAGAACGATTTTGCTGCTGTGGTCAGGTCTGAATTAGGCCCAATATTTGTTTTTTGACGCACTAACAAAGTATTGAGGTGTAGTACAGTGGCAAACGCAGGATTTCTAGAGGGAGGTTTCGTAATGCAGTCCACAATCTCCCACTCCGCGGAACATTGGAGCGAGAGTAGGAGCCTGAGGGGAGCGATAGAAGAACCTAGTAACGACTCTGGACATTAATGTATACATTGGTCTTTGTATACACTGGATACTGTATGGAATACAGTATTAATATTTAACACTATATATTGTGTATAGTATAGGCTGTATCAAACATATTTGAATCATAAATAAGTGGTCAGGAAAAGGTTAAACATACCATAATAAATAGATAAATACACAAACATAACAGAATCAGTACTGCACCTGTCTCTTCTTCCTAGCAGCTATTCTCTGGTCCAGTGCACTGAGTGAGGACTCAGATCCACACACACAGCAGATGTGGTAGAAGAAGTTACTAACACTGGACATATGCATCAGCTCTGCTGTCTCCCTTAAACTGCATGATGTGGCTACAGTTCTAGTAATCGTATTACAGTATATACCATTGCTAATGTTTTCATAATTTGAGCCACTTGCCAAGAGGAGGGGGGTTTCCGGGCAACCAGAAACCCCCTGTGTTTGCCTATGAGTTGGAAAATGTAATTGGGAGCGAAGATAAGAAAAAAAACCTTGTTTACCTCATGGCCAATTTTGGGTTACCGCAGGTATGTGCGCTCCCGATACCTGCGGTATCCAATAAGGCTCCGGGCATGTGGGGCAGGCACAAGGGCTGCTGGGATATGTAGTTCTCCCAGTGGTCGGCTCTGAGAGGGGGTGGGGGTGATAATAAGTACATGAGTCGAATAGTGCATTTGCAATTCTTAGCAGACATAAATACACTGCTCAAAAAAATAAAGGGAACACTAAAATAACACATCCTAGATCTGAATGAATTAAATATTCTTATTAAATACTTTGTTCTTTAAATAGTTGAATGTGCTGACAACAAAATCACACAAAAATTATCAATGGAAATCAAATTTATTAACCCATGGAGGTCTGGATTTGGAGTCACCCTCAAAATTAAAGTGGAAAAACACACTACAGGCTGATCCAACTTTGATGTAATGTCCTTAAAACAAGTCAAAATGTGGCTCAGTAGTGTGCGTGGCCTCCACGTGCCTGTATGACCTCCCTACAACACCTGGGCATGCTCCTGATGAGGTGGCGGATGGTCTCCTGAGGGATCTCCTCCCAGACCTGGACTAAAGCATCCGCCAACTCCTGGACCATCTGTGGTGCAACGTGGCATTGGTGGATGGAGCGAGACATGATGTCCCAGATGTGCTCAATTGGATTCAGGTCTGGGGAATGGGCGGGCCAGTCCATAGCATCAATGCCTTCATCTTGCAGGAACTGCTGACACACTCCAGCCACATGAGGTCTAGCATTGTCTTGCATTAGGAGGAACCCAGGGCCAACCGCACCAGCATATGGTCTCACAATGGGTCTGAGGATCTCATCTCGGTACCTAATGGCAGTCAGGCTACCTCTGGCGAGCACATGGAGGGCTGTGTGGCCCCCCAAAGAAATGCCACCCCACACCATTACTGACCCACTGCCAAACCAGTCATGCTGGAGGATGTTGCAGGCAGCAGAACGTTCTACTTGGCGTCTCCAGACTCTGTCACATCTGTCACATGTGCTCAGTGAGAACCTGCTTTCATCTGTGAAGAGCACAGGGCGCCAGTGGCAAATTTGCCAATCTTGGTGTTCTCTGGCAAATGCCAAACGTCCTGCACGGTGTTGGGCTGTAAGCACAACCCCCACCTGTGGACGTCGGGCCCTCATACCACCCTCATGGAGTCTGTGTCTGATCGTTTGAGTAGACACATGCACATTTGTGGCTTGCTGGAGGTCATTTTGCAGGGCTCTGGCAGTGCTCCTCCTGTTCCTCCTTGCACAAAGGCGGAGGTAGCGGTCCTGCTGCTGGGTTGTTGCCCTCCTACGGCCTCCTCCACATCTCCTGATGTACTGGCCTGTCTCCTGGTAGTGCCTCCATGCTCTGGACACTACGCTGACAGACACAGGAAACCTTCTTGCCACAGCTCGCATTGATGTGCCATCCTGGATGAGCTGCACTACCTGAGCCACTTGTGTGGGTTGTAGGGAGGTCATACAGGCACGTGGAAGCCACACACACACCACTGAACCTCATTTTGACTTGTTTTAAGGACATTACATCAAAGTTGGATCAGCCTGTAGTGTGTTTTTCCACTTTAATTTTGAGGGTGACTCCAAATCCAGACCTCCATGGGTTAATACATTTGATTTCCATTGATAATTTTTGTGTGATTTTGTTGTCAGCACATTCAATTATGTAAAGAACAAAGTATTTAATAAGAATATTTCATTCATTCAGATCTAGGATGTGTTATTTTAGTGTTCCCTTTATTTTTTTGAGCAGTGTATATGTGGGGGGTTTTGTTTTGTTTCTTTACAACATTTTACAATGTAGTCATAGTGTTGTCAGGAAAAAAACCACATATAAAACACTTACTGGCAAATATGTCCCGGGTGCAAATATGACACGATTGTGATTCGTATGCAGGAGCCCCCGCACCTACTCGATCCTATGGATCCCAGGCAAGTGCACATATGTGAGCACACTAATTGCGGCAAATGACAGGTGTTTGCCGCAACTAGCCTGTAAGATGAGCCCTGTCACATCTGTACATGTAGAGAACACCCCTTTTTACAAAACACCTAAAACTGATCCATCAGTTTTTAGAAGTTTTTTCAACGCACTACACCAGTGGTTCCCAAACTGTGCGCCTAGGCATCCTGGAGTGCCGTTTGGCTCTATCAGAGGTACCTCGGGTTGGTGGTTCAGGACTAAATCAAATAAATTATGGTCAAAGTGAGAGGAAAAGCCAGTGCTAGTTGCTGCCAATCATAATACATGTAGACAATCAGAAGCACAACTGTACACAACCACATAACTGAACATAAGAATGACAGGTACTGTAGGCACAATTATTACAATTAATATTTCATTTAATATATTTTTTTACAAAAATATCAATACACTTTTATCCTAGGGGTGCAGTGAAAATAATGTGGATACTCTAGGGCGCTGTGATTCAAGAAAGTTTGGGATGCTCTTTTAACATTTGCATCCAGTCACAGTCATTGTTATCAATGTTGCACTTACACCAGAGTCAGACCACTATGGGGGTCATTTCCAGTTGATCGTAGCTGTGCTAAATTTAGCACAGCTCCGATCAGGCGCAGCGGCGATGCTTTTGCATCTCAGTAGTTACTCCCGTCCAGCGCGGCTCCTGCGGCTGGCCGGGAGAACCTCTTCGCTGCCCTGGGTCGAAGCGACTGCATGTGACGTCACGCAGCCGCCGCGGCCCACCCCCACAACGGTCCGGCCATGCCTGCGTTGGCCGGACCGCGCCCCCTAAACGGCGGCTTAACGCCGCCGTCCATCCCCCTCCCACCCAGCGACTGCCTCTGCTAGGCAACGACGGCTGGCATGCACCGGCGCATGCGCAGTTCCAACCCGAATGCTGCGCTGCGATAAACTGCAGCAAGCGATCGGGTCGGAATTACCCCCAATATGCGCACACGGTGTGACTACACACCCAATCCAGACCCAATTTTGGTCCTCTATTTATATACAGTCCCAATTCACATTTGGGACTGGAAAAAAAAGACATTGCTGCATTGCAGCAACATCGCGGCAAGCTGAACATGGCTACACCCGTATATATTTTTGTTTTCCTTTTCATAATCCAAGTACTGTGCAGGAGTGAAGAAGGAGATGTAGATATTTTTACACTGTCATCTAATGTTTTGCATTCAAGTAATGTGCTGGAGGAATCAAATAATAGAATGTTATTTAATAGCTTGGAATAGAGCTGGTCTGCTGCCCAACTTAATGTACATGCACTGCATACCAACCACAAAACATCACCTGTGCCCATATAATAAAAACCTTTGCAATAAAACCTGCACGTGCAGGGAACACTGTGTGGCAGATGTATTAAACCTGGAGAAGTGATAAAGCAGTGATAAGACAGTGATAAGTGCAAGGTGATAACGCACCAGCTCCCAACGATCATTTTTCAAACCCGTAATGGTTGTCTGGCTTTATCATTTCTCCAGACTTAATACATCTGCCCCACTGTCACTAACTGCCCACACCCATAAGAAATGTACAGTGGCCGCTACAATTTTGGTTTGAGCAGGGTCAGATTATAGACTGAAGCGGCCACACATTGAGGGCACCCACACTGCCCCAAACATTGCCCCAGCCATTTTAGCCAGGCAATTACCAGCACAAGCATCAGCAGCTTGCGGCACCAGCCATTACTACACTACTGTGACAGGTAGCCACCAGCTAAATCAACAACAACGGCCATAGGCAAACGCAGGTGAGGTTTTTGGTTGCCCAGAAACCCCCCTCCTCTTGGCAAGTGGCTCAAATTATGAAAACAATAGCAATGGTATATAACACGATAACTAGAGCTACGACCACATAATGCAGTTTAAGGGACAGAGCAGAGCTGCTGCACATGCCCAGTGGTAGCATCTTCTTCTACAAAGTTTGCTGTGTGAATCCTCAATCAGTACACTGGACAAGAGAGTAGCTACCAGGAAGAAAAGACAGGAGCCTTACCATGAGGTGGGAGAATGTGTGCTTAAAAAGTGCAGGACTGGTTCTATTATGTTTGTAATATTTATTTATTATGGTATGTTTAATCTTTTTCCTGACAACTTATTTATATTATTTAAAATAAGATTTTACTCACCGGTAAATCTATTTCTCGTAGTCCGTAGTGGATGCTGGGGACTCCGTAAGGACCATGGGGAATAGACGGGCTCCGCAGGAGACTGGGCACTCTAAGAAAGATTTAGTACTACTGGTGTGCACTGGCTCCTCCCTCTATGCCCCTGCTCCAGACCTCAGTTAAGGAAACTGTGCCCGGAAGAGCTGACATTACAAGGAAAGGATTTTGGAATCCAGGGTAAGACTCATACCAGCCACACCAATCACACCGTATAACTTGTGATAACATACCCAGTTAACAGTATGAACAACAACAGAGCATCAACCACAGATGCCAACATAACATAACCCTTTATTAAGCAATAACTATATACACGTATTGCAGAAAGTCCGCACTTGGGACGGGCGCCCAGCATCCACTACGGACTACGAGAAATAGATTTACCGGTGAGTAAAATCTTATTTTCTCTAACGTCCTAGAGGATGCTGGGGACTCCGTAAGGATCATGGGGATTATACCAAAGCTCCCAAACGGGCGGGAGAGTGCGGATGACTCTGCAGCACCGAATGGGCAAACACAAGGTCCTCCTCAGCCAGGGTATCAAACCTGTAGAATTTAGCAAAGGTGTTTGATCCCGACCAAGTAGCTGCTCGGCAAAGCTGTAATGCCGAGACCCCTCGGGCAGCCGCCCAAGAAGAGCCCACTTTCCTTGTGGAATGGGCTTTTACTGATTTTGGATGCGGGAATCCCGCCGCAGAATGAGCCTGCTGAATCGTGTTACAGATCCAGCGAGCAATAGTTTGCTTTGAAGCAGGAGCACCCAGCTTGTTGGATGCATACAGGATAAACAGCGAGTCAGTTTTCCTGACACCAGCCGTTCTGGTCACATAAATCTTCAAAGCCCTGACTACATCAAGCAACTTGGAATCCTCCAAGTCACGAGTAGCCGCAGGCACCACAATAGGTTGGTTCAAATGAAAAGATGACACCACCTTCGGCAGAAATTGTGGACGAGTCCGTAATTCTGCCCTGTCCATATGGAAAACCAGATAGGGGCTTTTACATGACAAAGCCGCCAATTCTGACACACGCCTAGCCGAGGCTAAGGCCAATAGCATGACCACCTTCCACGTGAGATACTTTAGCTCCACGGTCTTAAGTGGCTCAAACCAGTGGGATTTCAAGAGGTGGCACAAAAGGTGGCAAAAAAGGGGGCTGAATATGCAGCACTCCCTTAACAAACGTCTGAACCTCAGGAAGAGAAGCCAGTTCTTTTTGAAAGAAAATGGATAGGGCTGAAATCTGGACCTTTATGGACGCCAATTTCAAGCCCATAGTCACTCCTGACTGTAGGAAGTGCAGGAACCGGCCCAGCTGGAATTCCTCTGTAGGGGCCTTCCTGGCCTCACACCAAGCAACATATTTTCGCCATGTACGGAGATAATGCTTTGCTGTCACGTCCTTCCTAGCCATTATGAGCGTAGGAATAACTTCCTCCGGAATGCCTTTTTGCGCTAGGATCCGGCGTTCAACCGCCATGCCGTCAAACGCAGCCGCGGTAAGTCTTGGAACAGACAGGGCCCCTGTTGCAACAGGTCCTGTCTGAGAGGCAGAGGCCATGGGCCATAGACCGGCCATAGACCGACTGGAACACCCACGGTGTCACTAGTGCGTCCACAGCTATCGCCTGAGGGTCCCTTGACCTGGCGCAATATCTTTTTAGCTTTTTGTTGAGGCGGGATGCCATCATGTCCACCTGTGGCAGTTCCCATCGATTTGTAATCTGCGTGAGGACTTCTTGATGAAGTCCCCACTCTCCCGGGTGGAGGTCGTGCCTGCTGAGGAAGTCTGCTTCCCAGTTGTCCACTTCTGGAATGAACACTGCTGACAGTGCTTGCACGTGATTCTCCGCCCAACGAAGAATCCTGGTGGCTTCCGCCATCGCCACCCTGCTTCTTGTGCCGCCCTGGCGGTTTACATGAGCCACTGCGGTGATGTTGTCTGACTGAATCAGCACCGGTTGGTTGCTAAGCAGAGGCTCCGCTTGACTCAGGGCGTTGTATATGGCCCTTAGTTCCAGGATATTTATGTGCAGACAAGCCTCCTGACTTGACCACAACCCTTGGAAGTTTCTTCCCTGAGTGACTGCCCCCCATCCTCGGAGGCTCGCATCTGTGGTCACCAGGACCCAGTCCTGTATGCCGAACCTGCGGCCCTCGAGAAGGTGAGCACTCTGCAGCCACCACAGAAGAGACACCCTGGCCCTGGGGGATAGGGTGATCAGCCGATGCATCTGAAGATGCGATCCGGACCACTTGTCCAACAGGTCCCACTGAAAGATCCTCGCATGGAACCTGCCGAAGGGAATGGCTTCGTATGATGCCACCATCTTTCCCAGGACTCGCGTGCAGTAATGCACCGACACCTGTTTTGGTTTTAGGAGGTCTCTGACTAGAGTCACGAGCTCCTGAGCCTTCTCCGCCGGGAGAAATACCTTCTTCTGGTCTGTGTCCAGAATCATGCCCAGAAAGGGCAGACGCGTCGTAGGAATCAGCTTCGACTTTGGGATATTCAAAATCCAGCTGTGCTATTGCAACACTTCCTGAGAGCGTGCTACGGTGATCAGCAACTGCTCTCTGGACCTCGCCTTTATGAGGAGATCGTCCAAGTATGGGATAATTGTGACTCCTTGCTTTTGAAGGAGCACCATCATCTCCGCCATTACCATGGTAAATATCCTCGGTGCCGTGGACAGCCCAAACGGCAACGTCTGGAATTGGTAAGGACAGTCCTGTACCACAAATCTGAGGTACTCCTGATGAGGGGGATAAACGGGGACATGCAAGTAAGCATCCTTGATGTCCAGAGACACCATAAAATCCCCCTCTTCCAGGCTTGCAATGACCGCTCTGAGCGATTCCATTTTGAACTTGAATCTTTTCAGATAAATGTTCAGGGACTTTAAATTCAATATGGGTCTGACCGAACCGTCTGGTTTCGGTACCACAAACATTGTGGAATAGTAACCCCTTCCCTGTTGAAGGAGGGGAACCTTTACCACCACCAGATATAACTTGTGAATTGCCGCTAACACTACCTTCCTTTCCATGGGGGAATCTGGCAGGGCCGATTTGAGGTAACGGTGAGGGGGCAGCACTTCGAATTCCAGATTGTATCCCTGAGACACAATCTGTATAGCCCAGGGATCCACCTGTGAGCAAACCCACTGGTGGCTGAAATTTCGGAGACGCGCCCCCACCGCTCCTGGCTCCACCTGTGGAGCCCCAGCGTCATGCGGTGGATTTAGTGGAAGCCGGGGAGGACTTCTGTTCCTGGGAACTAGCTGTATGGTGCAGCTTCTTTCCTCTACCCCTGCCTCTGGCAAGAAAGGATGCACCTCTGACTTTCTTGCTTTTTTGTGAACGAAAGGACTGCATTTGGTAATACGGTGCTTTCTTAGGCTGTGAGGGAATATATGTCACAAAATTTGACTTCCCAGTGTAGCTGTGGAAACTAGGTCAGAGAGACCGTCCCCAAACAATTACTCACCCTTATAAGGTGAAACCTTTATATGTTTTTTAGAGTCGGCATCACCTGTCCATTGCCGAGTCCACAGGACCCTTCTGGCAGAAATTGACATTGCATTTATTCTAGAGCCCAGTGGGCAAATGTCCCTCTGGGCATCCCTCATATATAGGACAGCGTCTTTTACATGCCCCAGGGTCAGTAAAATAGTATCCCTGTCCAAGGTATCTAGTTCCTTATCTGTCCATGCTGCCACAGCACTACACATCCAGGCCGACGCAATTGCCGGCCTCAGTAGAGTACCGGAATGTGTATAAACAGACTTCAGAATACTTTCCTGCTTCCTATCCGCAGGATCCTTTAGGGAAGCCGTATCCTGTGACGGCAGGGCCACCTTCTTAGATAAGCGTGTCAGAGCTTTGTCTACCCTAGGGGAGGATTCCCAGCGCATCCTGTCCGCTGGCGGGAAGGGGTACGCCATAAGTAACCTTTTGGAAATCAGCACTTTCCTATCAGGAGAATCCCACGCTTTTTCACACAACTCATTTAACTCATGTGAAGGGGGAAAAGTCACATCTTGCTTTTTCTCCCCAAACATATAAACCCTCTTGTCAGGGACAGGGTTTACCTCTGATATGTGCAATACATCCTTCATTACTATAATCATGTAGCAGATGGCTTTAGCCATTTTAGGCTGCAATTTTGCATCATCGCCATCGACACTGGAGTCAGAATCCGTGTCGATATCTGTGTCAACAATTTGGGATAGTGGGCGCTTCTGAGACCCTGACAGCCTCTGCGCTGTAGGATCAGGCATGGGCTGAGACCAGACTGTCCGAAGGTTTCTGCTTTATCCAACCTTTTATGCAAAGAGTTTACATTATCATTTAACACCTTCCACATATCCATCCAATCAGGTGTCGGCGCCGCCGGCGGAGACACCTCATTCATCTGCACCTGCTCTGCCTCCACATAGCCCTCCTCGTCAAACATGTCGACACAAGCGTACCGACACACCACACACACAGGGGATGCTCTATATGAGGACAGGACCCCCACAAGGCCTTTTGGAGAGACAGAGAGAGAGTATGCCAGCACACACCCCAGCGCTATATCACCCAGGAATCACACAGTAACTTAGTGTTTACCCAGTAGCTGCTGTATATATGATTTATGCGCTAAATTTATGTGCCCCCCCCTCTTTTTTTACCCTCTTTCTACCGTGAGTCTGCAGGGGAGAGCCTGGGGAGCTTCATCTCAGCGGAGCTGTGGAGAGAAAATGGTGCTGGTGAGTGCTGAGGAAGAAGCCCCGCCCCCTCAGCGGCGGGCTTCTGTCCCACGATTTTGTGTAAAAATAATGGCGGGGGCTCATGCATATTACAGTGCCCAGCTGTATATATGCTGCTTTTTGCCAAGGAGGTACTCAATTGCTGCCCAGGGCGCCCCCCCCTGCGCCCTGCACCCTACAGTGACCGGAGTGTGTGGGTTAGTGTGGGAGCAATGGCACACAGCTGCAGTGCTGTGCGCTACCTCATATGTAGACAGGAGTCTTCTGCCGCCGATTTTGACGTCTTCTTGCTTCACCCGCCGGCTTCTGTCTTCTGGCTCTGCGAGGGGGACGGCGGCGCGGCTCCGGGAACGGACGACCAAGGTTAAGTTCCTGTGTTCGATCCCTCTGGAGCTAATGGTGTCCAGTAGCCTAAGAAGCGCAACCTAGACGCAGTTAGTAGGTTTGCTTCTCTCCCCTCAGTCCCACGTAGCAGAGAGTCTGTTGCCAGCAGAAGCTCTCTGAAAATAAAAAACCTAACTAAAATACTTTCTTAATAGCAAGCTCAGGAGAGCTCACTAAAATGCACCCAGCTCCTTCCGGGCACAGATTCTAACTGAGGTCTGGAGGAGGGGCATTGAGGGAGGAGCCAGTGCACACCAGTAGTACTAAATCTTTCTTAGAGTGCCCAGTCTCCTGCGGAGCCCGTCTATTCCCCATGGTCCTTACGGAGTCCCCAGCATCCACTAGGACGTTAGAGAAAAGTGTGATACAGCCTATACTATAGACCATCTATAGTGTTAAATATTAATACTGTATTCCATACAGTATACATTAATGTCCAGGGTCTTTACTAGGTTCTTCTACCGCTCCCCCAGACTCCCGCACTTGCTCTAATCTTCTGCAGAGTGGGAGATTGTGTACTGCATTTGGAAACCCCCCTCTAGAGATCCTGCGTTTGCCACTGACGGCAGCCGCTCTTTCAGGGCCCAGCAGCCAGTGGTTTTACAGCAGCAGCCCTACTGGAACAGGTCATCTGACAGCATCTGCAGTGCTGCTAGGTTGACAAGAAGGACAACCACGGCCTAACTGCTCGTGGTATTCTGCCAGTAAGGGGGTTATAGCAGCAACAGTGACACCAGGTATGTGGGCGGTTGGTGGGAGGTCAATATTATTTGTGTGGGCCCCCACAACTTAGTTGGCCTGGGGCCCCCTCAAACCTTAGTGAACAGCAAAGACACTAAAATAATGACATCTACTAAACAAGCATATGTGATATTTTACAGGGTTTGGGTACATAATGTCAACAAGAACACTGTAGAATTAATCCCAGCACCACAATGTTGACCCATTAAAATGCTAATTAAAGCATTTTAACGATATCAGCAGTACGTAACTGTGAACATGCTTTTAAAGTGGTAGTTATTCCTTTAAATTCCTATGTTGGCAAATAGTTTATTTTTTTTTATTTATTTATGATATTTATAAAATAGTAGTAGTTATCCAACAAGTTTCTCCTGTACTTTAACCCTAAACACTGATTAACTTGGAGTATGTGGGCAAACGCCTGGAAACAATCCCCCCCCAACAAGCACGCTTCAGTCTCATGCAGCGACTGAAAACAGGACAGCAATGGTACAAGTATATAATAGAATTTTACTAGAACTTCTGCCACAACATGCAGTATAAGGGACAGGACCGACCTGCTGCACATGTCCAGCGGTAGCAGCTTCATCTTCCAAGTCTGCTGTGTGTATACCTCAATCAGTGCACCACAGCAAGACGTGACAGGTGTCTTAACATGAGGTGGGAGAATGTGTATTGAGAAAGCTTGCTTCTGTCTAATACTGGTTATTTCTGAAGCGGGGTACACTGGGCTCCACAAGGAATAACATCGGGGGGGGGGGGGGGGGGGTGTAGAGTAGGATCTTGATCCGAGGCACCAACAGGCTCAAAGCTTTGACTGTTCCCAAGATGTATAGCGCCGCCTCCTCTATAACCCCAACCCCGTGCACAGGAGCTCAGTTTGGTAGTTGGTGCCTTGCAGTAAGCAGGCAGTCAACAGCCCTAAAGAAAAAGCTATTTCAGAAGAAAGAAAATCTGAAGACTGCAAGGGCTGCAGCAGTGTCTGGATGTTAGTCAGACATCCTCTGCTGCAGCTCCATCACTCCCCCAGCGGCGCTGTATACTCCCACGTCCTGGTTGCCGGGTAATTACAGCGGAGGCTCCAGTATTCTTCTAGTCAGTCACACACTCGCCATTGTCCTCCCGGATCGCGTGGCCCGCATACAGGGGGAGGTAAGGTGGTCTCTTTGGGCCGCTGTAATCGCGATCCGACGCGGCTGGTGGGAGGCGGGCCGCGCGTGCTGGCGTGGACACTGTAAGGGGCAGGGGCTCCACTAGACACCAGGGCACAGGTCGGTTTTCTTCATAAAACCATTTGTCTGACAGCCCGCAGCGCCTGGTGGGGAAGCTAGCACGGGGGATAAGGCCTGACCTGTAGCCCCTCACCCCAGCCCCAAGGCACCATTTAGGCAAATGTTCCTGCCCTGAAGCTGCATATCTCTCCCTCACTCACTGTCAGCTGCCATTACACGGAGCAGTGCTGTTCCTGGGACTGCTTGGGCAAATCCTCCTCTGTAAAGCTGCCTGCACGTCAGCGCTGTGCATTTTACAGGACACTTATGTATTCTACCTGTCAGTGGACAGTGTTAGTTAAGAAAGAGTGCATACAGTCGGGGTTGTGAGGTACAAACACCATGTGATGTACATCCAGTATTTGCTGTGTTTTGCTATATCTACTGTTATATATATATATATATATATATATATATAGCTATACTGAGTATTACTTTGTATTGCTAGTCCAATGCAGTCTTGTTGTATGATATAACTTCTGCATTGTACATTGTGACTTTCTGTGTGTGTGCATGTGGCTGCTGAGTGACTGCCATTTTGTGTATTTAGCTCAGCCTGCTACCCCTATATTCTGTAACCTGAGGGGGCTAAGTGTGTCAGGTTTATTATACTATATAGGTGTTTCACAAGATATACTTACTGTTTATTTTTCTCTGTGATTTCTGGTCACCATATTTCTCTATACAGGTTGAGTATCCCTTATCCAAAATGCTTGGGACCAGAGGTATTTTGGATATCGGATTTTTCCGTATTTTGGAATAATTGCATACCATAATGAGATATCATGGTGATGGGACCTAAATCTAAGCACAGAATGCATTTATGTTACATATATACCTTATACACACAGCCTGAAGGTAATTTTAGCCAATATTTTTTATAACTTTGTGCATTAAACAAAGTGTGTCTACATACACACAATTCATTTATGTTTCATATACACCTTATATACACAGCCTGAAGGTCATTTAATACAGTATTTTTAATAACTTTGTGTATTAAACAAAGTTTGTGTACATTGAGCCATCAAAAAACAAAGGTTTCACTATCTCACTCTCACTCAAAAAAGTCCGTATTTCGGAATATTCCGTATTTCGGAATATTTGGATATGGGATACTCAACCTGTATCTCTTGGGTTCCCGGTTTGTCCTGATAACACTACACTGGGAGTTCTTGCTAGATATAGTGCTGATAATATTGTACTAGAAAAATAAAATTTGATAAAATACCGTGCGCCAATACTGGCTGCCCTTAAACTCAGAATGGATGGAAAAGTGTCACCCAACACTTCAGTTAACGAGACAGTGAAGAAATACCATTCGAATCCATAGGCGCTCAAAGAAAACAAATAAAATAAACGCTCATAGTGTATTAAGCATAAACATATAACACCAAGTCTGTGACAATCTCCTGGTGAGTCTTGTACCTAATCTGCTGGTCTACTTTTTCAAGAGTAGACAATCACGCTTTATATAGGGGCTGGATTTCCACCAGTATCCGATATCAGGACCTTAAGCTCCTCCTCCAGAAGTGGAACCCGAAAAGAGAGAAATATAGCCTCCGATGGTGTAACACTTTTTAATCACAGCATGAACATATAACAGATAACATCAAAAAAGCAGGGAATGGATGGTCTCTCACCCTTTGAAGTGGTCTACAGATAACAGTAGACAAAACAGCAAGTTACAAGTTGGTATATTAGGGCGTCCCCAAACCAGCTGTCCCACTCTCCGGATGGTGTCCCAAATGTCTTCCCCACCGTAAATAAATCCTCCAGCCGACGCGTTTCGACACTCACAGTGTCTTCATCAAGGCCTTGGTGGCGTACATAAATCATCAGGGCGGCACTCGAAGCCGCATGGCGATGAGGGAAGTATCAAGGATTCTTCAGTGGGCGGAACGCGGCAGTGTTCATCCCGGGGGTCCTCAACTGGGAAGCGGACTTTCTCAGTGGTCAGGACGTACACCCCGGAGAGTGGAGCCTCCATCCAGAAGTAGTGGGGCCTTCCAAATGTGGACTTGATGGCATCTCGACACAATCACAAGGTTCAGGACTAATGAGCACGGACAAGGGATCCTCAAGCGGCATTCGTAGACGCACTGGCAATCCCATGGAGCTTTCAGCTACCATATGTGTTCCCTCCAGTGTCACTCCTGCCCAGAGTACTAAGGAAGTTCAAACAAGAAGGAGGAACCCTGCTTCTGATCGCTCCGGCGTGGCCCAGACGGCACTGGTTCTCAGATCTACAGGGTCTCTCGATAGAGTGTCCCCTTCTACTTCCGCAACGACCAGACCTCCTCGTACAGGGCCCTTGTGTTTTCCAGGATTTGGCCCGACTGGCTTTGACGGCGTGGCTCTTGTAGCTTCCATACTGAGGGCCAAAGAATTTTCTGAGGTGGTCATTCAAACTATGTTGAAGGCCCATAAGTCGGCTTCTGCTCAGATTTACCATAGGTCTGGAATTCTTACTTTGCTTGGTGCGCATCTAACAATCACGACGCTTACAAGTTTAGTACGGCCAAACTTTTGGCCTTCCTACAACAGGGCCTGTACTTAGGCCTTCGTCTGGCATCCCTCAAGGTTCACATTTCTGCCTTGTCGGTATGGTTTCAGAGACAGATTGCTACTCTGCCTGATGTTCATACTTTCACTCAGGGGGTGTTATGGATTCAACCTCTTTATATACCACCAGTGGCCCCTTGAGATTTGTCAGTGGTTCTGGAGGCCTTGCAAGAGTATCCGTTTGAACATCTTGCATCTGCAGACCTTAAGTGGCTTTCCCTTAAGGTTTTGTTTTTGCTGGCTAATGCCTCTGCTAGAAGGGTCTCGGACATAGGTGCCTTATCCTGTAGGTCCCCCTATCTGATTTTTCACCATAACCGGGCAGTTCTTAGAACGCGCCCTGGTTATTTGCCTAAGGTGGTGTCTTCCTTCCACCTTAACCAGGAGATTGTGGTTCTGGCCTTTAGTTCTCCTGAGTTGTCCTCCAAAGAGCGGTCTTTGGATGTGGTACGGGCTCTCTGTATCTACGTGAAGAGAACTGCCTCCATTAGAAAGTCTGATTCTCTCTTTGTGCGGTTTGGATTTCACAAAAGTGGCTGGCCTGCTAACAAGCAGACCTTGGCCAGATGGATTAGAATGGTGACTGCACATGCTTATGTACAGGCTGGTCTTCCAGCTCCTGCTACCATCAAAGCCCATTTTACTCAGTCTGTTGGACCTTCTTGGGCGGCCCGACGTGGTGCGACCATTGAACAATTGTGCAAGGCGGCTACGTGGTCCTCAATTGTGCAAGGTGGCTACGTTCTTAAGGTTCTATGCCTTCGATACTTCCGCCTCCCATGATGCTTCCTTTGGACGCTGGGTTCTTGTGCCCGCTACAGTGCGTCCCCTCCCATAAGGAACTGCTTTAGGACATCCCCGATGTTATTCCTTGTGGAGCCCAGTGTACCCCGCAGCAGAAAACGAGATTTATGGTAAGAACTTACCGTTGTTAAATCTCTTTCTGCGAGGTACACTGGGCTCCACAAGGCGCCCACCCTGACGCACTTTGCTTCTTTGGGTTGGTATGGCATTAGCCGCTGACACCCTCTCCTGTCCCGAGTGTGTGGTGTGGGTGGCTTCTGCCGATTGTTGTCTCTGTTACTTGCTACTGCATTGGACTGGTTAACGAAAACTGAGCTCCTGTGCATGGAGGCAGGGTTATAGAGGAGGCGGCACTATGCATCTTGGGAACAGTCAAAGCTTTGAGCCTGTTGGCGCCTCGGATCAAGATCCTACTCTACTCCCCCCCCCCGATGTTATTCCTTGTGGAGCTCAGTGTACCTCGGAGAAAGGGATTTAACAACGGTAAGTTCTCACCATAAATCTCGTTATTATGTATGTATATTTATTATGGGATGTTCAAACTGTTCCTGACCACTTATTTCTATAAGATAAATGTATGATAGAGAAGTTGTGGTATGTTAGACTAAACTTAGGTCGACTGTGTCGACATGGTTTCTAGGTCGACAGGAACTATAGGTCGAGATGTACTAGGTCGACATGGAAAAAGGTTGACATTATTTTTTGAAATGTTTTTTTGAAATGTTAATTTTGGTGTTGCTTTCTTCGTAGAGTGACTGGGAACCCCAATCAGTACACCGTGTCCCCTTGCATGGCGAGCGAAGCGAGCCAAGCTTCGGGCAAGGTGCCTCGCTCAGCTACCGCTGCGCTCGGTACAGGTTACCGTTCCCAATTGTAGTCCACATGGGTGGTAAAGTATGAAAAAGTTGTAAAAAAAAATTTCAAGTGAGAAAATCATGTTGACCTTTTGTCATGTCGACCTAGAGTCCCTGTCGACCTAGAACCATGTCGACCTACTTACTGTCGACCAATAGTTGTCGACCTAGGCATTGTCGACCTAAGTCTTGTCGACCTAGAGACCGGATTCCATAGAGAAGGTTTGGTTTTTAGACTATCTTTCCTCCAGCCTATGCTATAGACCAGTGTTTTCCAAACACGGTCTTTAGGGAAACCTAACAGTGTATAACAGATCTATTCATTATCTCACATGAAATAGCAACTAGGATAACTGAATTACATGCACTGCTAGAGATCCCTAAGGACTGAGTTTGGAAAACACTGCAGAAGTGGTGCTGCAGAGCAGTCCAAATTTAAAATAGGGGAGCCACACCTACTGCCACCAACTATAGTGTTAATTATTAATACTGTATTATACAGTATAAGTTTTCCAGTATATAAGGAGACCAATGTGTACCTATAAATACCTCCTAACTCTCATGATTTTTTGGGACAGTCCCACTTGTTCCATACTGTACCATAGGCTTCAGTGAGCTGTGGTGGTGGGGAAAAGTTGAGAGATCAATCGCTCTCACCTGTTGCCCTGCATAGCAAAGCCGTCGTGTATGGATGCTGCATGCATGCATGCACCATCTAAATAATGTAGAAAGAGGCTGAGGGAAGCTTCTGCAGATCCCAGACTAGCTCTCATACTCTACAGAGGAATCTGATGCCCATCATCCAGAAAAAAAACACATTTTGTTCAGGCCGGCTAGCCCCCTCGTCACTTGCTGCTCTGCTTAGTGCAAAGCAGAGCAGCTGTGAATGCGTACGTCTATTCCTGGGAGCCAGAGAGACCAGCAGCTCACAGTGCACTGCCATGACCCCAATGTGACTAAAATGGGAGGCGTGGCCCACGGTTGCGGCATTGCCGCAAAGTCACGCCCCTTTCCCACAGGCCATGCCCCGTTTTTGGCGATGTGGGCACCGACTTTACAGATACAGATGTTGGCAGATATGAGACTATAGTTTGTTATGTGCTAATGATGCCCTCTTCATGGACTGGCCATATTTGTTATTAAATCAAACATTTGGAAACCCCCCTCTAGAAATCATATGTTTGCCCCTGAGGACTGCGACTGTGAGGCCAACTGGGCATCTGGTCATCATCATGCTGTTATGATGATGGGCTTGTATTTTGGTGGAGGCCTGGGGCTGTAGTTCCATCTGCCCAATTGTATAAAAACTTGGAGTTTAAAATGTGTTTCTTTTCAAGTGAGCCCCACCAAAGAGGAATTAGCATTGCATGCTGTGAAATGCAGAATATTAAACCAAGCTGAAGATAAAAAGGAGAAGATGTCTCTTATTCTGAACTTCCTTAACTGAATGCTACCACTTGGCATGTGATCTAATAAAGCTTAGAGCCAAAGATGGGGGGTTGGGACATTGCTGAGAAACTTTCTGTAAAAAACTATATAGACAAACACTGGTACAGTATATTCTACAGGGGAACGATATTGTTGTGCACAGTCCTCAGTTACTGTAGCACTTTAAAATGTATTTTATTCACAGTATTTGGGAAATCTGAGCAAGATGCATATCTCCCAACTTTTGGGAGGTAGAAATAGGGACTCCCTGCGCGGCATAGGGATGGCCATAGACAATAGATGATTCAAAATCATCGATGGTCTATGACCGATGTTGCATACTTTTACCATCAATGGGGGAGAACCAGATGGCTTCCCTCCATCAATGGTTAGGTCTAAACAAATTTTTTATTTTTTTTATTTTTCAAGATGCCACCCCTGACACCCACGAAGCCCCGCCCCAAGGTTGTGATTGGCCCGTGGGCCTTTCACAGAAATAACAGGGATGGCCATCGATGAGAGAAAACATCAATGGTCTCCTCTAGTATAGTTAGCGACCATCGATGGCCACTCTCAGTTTCACCATCGATAGCAACCATCGATGGCAAACACACCGATGGCCATCCCTAAAGCGGCTACATCGCGCCTGCCGGGATAAAGAGGAGTGGCCTTAGAAAATGCGTTGTGGCGTCATAGTAATGCTGCGGCCGTGAGCCACGTCCCCATTTCACGTCACTATGGGGGCATGGCCAGTGCTCTGTGAACTGCTGGCATGCCCCCTGTCCCTCCTGTCTCAATGAATAGGCATGCTCACAGTGTCTATTCACCGCTGCTCTGCTAAGCAGAGCAGCGAGTAACAGAGCCTCCCAACTGCCCCCACCCCCACCCCCACTGTGGGACAGTCCCAAAAAAATGGAACTCTCCCGCAAAAATCGGGACAGTTGGGAGGTATGAAGATGTGTGTGTACTTCTTAAATATTTCCTGTTATAATCTGTATCATCCAGTGTAAGAAAAATAACAAGTAAAGGTAGTTGCTGGATTACTCCTTGCTGTTCTTTTTATTTAAATGAAAACGAAAAAGGTGTCCAAGCTGAAGAATAAGTGCTGGCCCCTGGTAGCATCTTGCGATACACTTTAACCACAAGTTGTGCAGTTATCGACAACCTGATGGTTTTGTTGATTTTAGCCAGTCTGTGAGTGGTAGATTAAAATTAGCTTTTTTGACTTTAGCATTTTGGGGGTAATTCAGACCTGATCGCTAGGGTGCGTTTTTTGCATCCCTGCGATCAGATAGTCGCCGCCTACAGGGGAGGGGGGGGGGGGTATATGGTGTGAGTAGGTGTGCGTTCACTTTTCTAGGAGACCTGCACAAACATCAGTCCAGGACTTACTCAGCCGCTGCGTTTGTTGCATGCTGATCGGGGCCGGAGCTGACGTCAGACACCCTCCCTCAAAATGCCTGGTCCCTCCTGCCTTTCTCCGGACACTCATGTAAAACGGTCAGTTGCTACCCACAAATGGGCACTTCCTGTCAATCACCTTGCGATCGCCGGTACGATCACTGTTTTCGCACCATCATAGGCGTGCACAGGACATTTTATTAGGGGGTGCACGATTAGAAGGGCGTGTTTAGCACCGCCTATTGGGCATGGCTAACACCACCTATCAGGTGTGTCTACCTCCGCATATTGGCACTCACTGCAAATTAAATAATATAGAGAATTGATGCACAGATTATATATATATATATATATATATATATATATAGACCAATGTGGGGTACCTTCAACTATTGTCCATAGAAAAGGAAACCAGGCGGCACTCCAAGGGTTTTGTTCAAGCAAAAGATTTGTATTAAAGTGACAGTGCAAAAAAATTAATCCAGCATAGTGCAAGCCACCGGCGTCCCGAGGCCGGCGTGAATGAACAGGGAGGACCACATGTATACTCAGGTATTTATACTTCACTGGAAAGTTGTTGCAGGTATGTTTGTTTTTGCTGCTGGTCACGTTGCACTTTATAGCATAGCACCTTGAAAAAAACGCCTGATGGGCGTTGAAACGTCGGTGGCTTGCACTATGCTGGATTAATTTTTTTGCACTGTCACTTTAATACAAATCTTTTGCTTGAACAAAACCCTTGGAGTGCCGCCTGGTTTCCTTTTCTATGGACAATAGTTGAAGGTACCCCACATTGGTCTATAGTTTCTGGAGGAGGGCACCCAGGTGGATGACACTGTGATTGGGAGTGCCATAACTATATATGGATATATATATATATATATATATATCTGTTTACTATATGTTACATTTGTATATTGTATTACAATAGATTATACCCTAATCTCTCGAAATATATATTGATATTGAATTTGAACTTCTCCTCCAAGAGGAATGCTGTATTCTGTGGCATTGGCGTGGCACATGATGAGGAGAGAGAGAGAGCATGGGTGGGTGCATGAGCGGGTATGTGCGTGGCATAAGATCATCACAACACATCACACAGGTTAGAGGAACTGGGAGTAGGATTACATCAGTGATGCTGCACCCATACAAATGAATCATTAACCGTCCCGGGTGTCCGGGCAGCCAGGCTGAGCAGAGGGGGTGGCGGGCGCAACGGGCGGAGGACAGGAATGAGCACACTCGGTGATCGACGATCACTGCAGCAGCAGGCGTGTGTGAGGGGGTGACAGACATTAGGGGGTGCCTGTGCGCACCAGGAACCCCCCCTGCGCACACCTATGCGCACCATCCCGTCGCTAGGCACCGATGCCCGGTTCTGCGGTCCGTCACGCCTGTGCATTGCGGCTCAGACACATGCGCAGTTCACATCTGATCGCATGCTGTGCGAAAACACACAGCAGCAATCAGGTCTGAATAACCCCCTTTGTTTTTGTTTTTTAATGAAATAACTGAACAGAATAAGAGTTTGAGAATTTATAAGTTTATAACTGTTCTCATGTGATTAATGCCTTGTGTAGGGAGGGTGCTCAGTCCCCGAATGTCTAATCTGCTTGAGATACCAAACTTGGCAAGTCTATATGAGCATAGAATCACACCCTTATGAAATAAATTGTTACAGCTAAAACAAGGCATCAGTAATCTGAAACGTAATCTTCCGTACAGTTTCATGTCACTCAGTTTATGTCTTTAAAATGAAAACATATTGCCTTTATGTTTTTCATATTTACTAATGCCTCCCTTGTACAATATTACATGGACCAGTTCTTAGATGGTTTTGTGATGAAACATTAACGAATGGGCTGTAATATCTGCATCTCTATACTGTTATAAAGGTCCACAAAATAATTGTTTATATGAAATGAACATTGTATGTAATATTTATTTACCAGTTATTTATATAGTGCATGCATATTCCCCAATGCATTACAGAAAAAACTTGCCCATTCAGTGCCTGCCCCAGTGGAGTTTACAATCTATGGGGTCGAATGAATTCAGAGCGGGTTGAATAGTGCCATGAAGGAAATCCTGGAGATATTCAGTTCAGTGCGATGCTAAGTCGGAGAATGCCTGTACTCGCGGACTAAACAAGGTGTTTAGACGTGAGAATGAGCATTCTCCAACTAAAGTGCCTTACCGCGATGGCACAAAATAGCATCGTGGACCTAGTTTTGTCTGATTTCTGCTCGCACGCTCAGAGGGGATAACATAGCACTGAATTGAACTCCTTCCTTCTCTGGATTGAATCGACCCCTATAGTCCCTACCACATATATATGCATATACAATAGGGTTCATTTTAGGGTATGGATTAAAAGATTGACAGTGTCTAGATAGACTGTCAATAGGTCGACAACATATGGTCAACAGTCAATAGGTCGACAGAGTCAAAAGTTCGATAGGGTTAAAAGGTTGACAGTTGACTGGTCGAGATTAATTTAGCTCAACATGCAAAAGGTCAACACCCAAAAGGTTGACACTTGTTTTTTTGTGTTATTTTAATCCTAACCCTAAATCAAACCCTCCCTCTAGTGCCTGACCCTTACCCTTCACCTAGTGCCTAACCCCAACAGAACCCTTCTGCAGCCTAACCTTATTCCTCTGCCAAGTGCCGAACCCTAACCATCCATTCCTGCAGCCTAACCTTAACCCTCCCGCAATTGCCTAACCCCCAACTATATCCCTAACTATAACCCTCAAAATCATGAAAACCTTTTTGTGTCGACCATTTGCATATCGCCCTAAGTCCATGTTGACCATTTACGGTAACTGTTGACCTTTTGACCTTGTCAATTGTTTGACCCTGTTGACCATCTGGTGTAGACCTATACACTGTTGAGTAATATTATTATGACCACCGGCTAATAGTCAGAGTTACTGACGGGTGCAGCACGGACAGCAGCTAGACGGGATGAACTACAGGCAGGTACTTATTCATCAGGTATACCACAAGGGATGCGTCTGATTGACTTAAAGTTTATTCTGCAGCAGGACAACGACAACAAACATACAAAGAATGTCATTAAAAACTATCTTCAGTGTAAAGAAGAACAAGGAGTCTGGAAAGTGATATGACCCCTACAGAGCCCTTTATCTCAACATCTTCGAGTCTGTCTGTGATAACATGAAGAGACAGAAGGATTTGAGCAATCCTACATCCACAGATGATCTGTGGTTAGTTCTCCAAGATGTTTGGAACAACCTCCCTGACAATTTCCTTCATAAACTGTGTGCAAGTGTACCGAGAAGAATTGATGATGTTTTGAAGGCAAAGGGCGGTCACACCAAATATTGATTTGATTTACAATTTCCTTCTGTTCATTCTCTTTGCATTGTGTGAATTCATAAAAATAAACTATCAACACTTCTTACTTTGCAGCAATTTTACCACACCTGGTACTTGAAACTTTTACACAGTACTGCAGCACTGTGTGTGTGTGTGTGTGTGTGTGTGTGTGTGTGTGTGTGTGTGTGTGTGTGTGTGTGTGTATGTGTGTGTGTGTGTGTGTGTATGTATCTATATATATATATATATACACACACACGCACGAATATATAGTATACACACATACATATATAACACACACACACACAAATATATAGTATACACACATACATATATAACACACACAGGTCTGCCATCAGAAATTGTGAGGCCCAGTACTGACAGGGCTCACCCCTAACAAGTCCCGCACTTCAAGTATTCCTTCTTAAGATAAACAATATTTTTCAAAAACTATTTCACCAGTAATAGGAGGTATACTGTCCTGCACATAAATATACTGAAATCCACAGTTCATCACCCTTTGAAAGTCCCTCTACAGATTTTCTCAGCCCATATAAGAAGAAACATATGTGGAACAATGGTATTTCACGGGTTAGTATCGATATACCGGTGCCCGTCATCCCGGCGGTCAGATTCCCGACCGCGGGATGCCGGGCGCTGGAATGCCGGCAGCGTGGCGAGCGCAAAAGAGCCCTTTGCGAGCAAGGTGGCGGTATTTATTCTCCCTCCAGGGGTCACCCCATAAGGGAGAAAAGGTGTCAGTAATGTATGCTGAGCACTGGTATCCTGACAGCCGGGACATTGAATGCATACTGTATTTCACAAATATTATCAAATACCTCGTCATGTTAGTGGAAATATCAATATCCTTTATGGATTATATCAAAAAGATTTAGCAATTAAAAAGCACTCTGCTGGAGTTTTAAAATCCTTAATAGGCACAACTCTCTGGAGCCTGGAGACACCGCCCCCTCACACACACTAACTATTATTCAAGCCCCAGGACCCCTTCTGCTTCAGCCAGCAATGAAACTTACTCTTTTTCTTTCTTCTTCTGTCCATGCTGCTCTTCAGGCTCCTCTCCTCCCCCATGGTGCGGCGTGACGTCACAACATCACGCTCGCCGTATAAAAACTTTGTTGGGGGTGTGGTTTGTGTAAAGTGGGTGTGGTTTAAATAGTTAATGATATAACGGGCAGTAGCTATATACTGTATATAGGGGGTCATTCCGAGTTGTTCGCTCGGTAAAAATCTTCGCATCGCAGCGATTTTCCGCTTAATGCGCATGCGCAATGTCCGCACTGCGACTGCGCCAAGTAAATTTGCTATGCAGTTATGAATTTTACTCACGGCTTTTTCATCGTTCTGGCGATCGTAATGTGATTGACAGGAAATGGGTGTTACTGGGCGGAAACAGGCCGTTTTATGGGCGTGTGGGGAAAAAACGCTACCGTTTCCGGAAAAAACGCAGGAGTGGCTGGAGAAACGGGGGAGTGTCTGGGCGAACGCTGGGTGTGTTTGTGACGTCAAACCAGGAACGACAAGCACTGAACTGATCGCAGATGCCGAGTAAGTCTGAAGCTACTCAGAAACTGCTACGAGGTGTGTAATCGCAATATTGCGAATACATCGTTCGCAATTTTAAGATGCTAAGATTCACTCCCAGTAGGCGGCGGCTTAGCATGAGCAAATCTGCTAAAATTCACTTGCGCGCGAACAACTCGGAATGACCCCCATAGATTCAGGGGCTAATTCAGTAAGGATAGCAAATTCTGCAAATAAGCAGAATTTGCTATCCTTTTCTTAGCATACTGGGGGCCGTCCATCGCTGGGCAAGGCCGCCCATCATGCTGACCGGAGGCCCCCCCCCCCACCAAGCAGAAGTTGCGAGTGATCACAATTTCTGCTTGTTAGCAGAAATACTGGAAGCCTCCTGCCGGCGCCCGCAGGAGAACCGCTGCCTTCTCCCTGATCCCAGCGGCTGCGTGTGATGTCACGCAGCTGCCGGGATCACACCCACAACACCCCCCCGTTTGGCTGACTCCACCCCCCGTTCGCGCCGCATCACCCCCGCAACACTCCGTCTTTTCCCTGGAAACGGAGCATTGCCCGCTCCCCCCTGGGACCGCCTCTGCCTGATTGACAGGAGGAGGCAATCGCATTTTCTGCGGCCCCCCCTGCAGAAAGTGCGGGCGCATGCGCAGGATGGGCGCTGCACATGCGCCAATGGAGCGATCGTAAAAATTCCGGTTGGATCGCAATTTGCGATCCAACCTGAATTAGCCCCTCGGTGAGGTGCGAGTTTACCAAAAATCTTGCACCTGTGCTACTCTATCTGTCTCTAGCTGAGCAGCAGCCAGGGAAAGCAGGAGCATCCTCTGCCTGCCTCCACAGTCATGCGGACCTGAAACACTTAAATTGCACTGGCCTGGGGGACAGATGGCACTCTGTTCCCCTACCCAGCCAGACCCTGCATACATATATAGTTGTTCACTGATCAGAAAGTGGCTGGATTTAATAAGCATGCCACCACCTGACCAGATTTTCAGTTTGTTCAACCGACTCCATATTGATCACTTTTTATTTTGACAGTCCATGCTTTCAGTAATACTGAATACTATATACTGTTTATTCGGGTTCAAATACTAAAAACACCAGGCAACCTTACACACTGTAACCATGTGCACAACCTCTCCATTACAAAAACACTGTTTAACTGCTCTCATGGTCTTATCATCATGACAGCCATGATAAGCATATCATCTGCAAACGGAATTAAGTGATGAGTAGAAAAAAAGTTTTATCTGCAGAAACACTACAGGACTTCTAAAAAGTTGTTGAACTAATAGTTCCAGTATGCCATAGCAGCTAAACACAAATGTAACATTCTGGGCCTTGCAGTTCCCCAACATTTAGGGAGCTACAGGTTACCTAATTCTGCTCAAGAGCCCATTTGCCTTAAAACACTTTTTACCTGCATCACTAAATGTGATATCACAGTTGCAAAGTTTATTCAAGTGGAAACTTCTCACTTGACTAAGAAGATTCAATTACTCACTAGGTTCCTTAGAAGCCTCAAGCGACGTGCTTCTGTAGTACACATATTCGGATTGCACGCCCCTCCGACGGACGAGATCCCGGCGCCGGAATGTCAACACTCGCTAGAATGCCAACGCTGGAATCCTGAAAGGGGCCAGGACACTGATGCCGGAATCCCAACCATCGGGATTCCAATAATCCAGACAGTGGGGTGGGTAAGTACTACACTGGGAAGGTTGTTAGGTTTAGGCACCACCTGGGAAGGGGGTGTTAAGTTGCTTTAGGGCTAGGCACCTAACAGGGTTAGGGTAAGGTTAGCATAGGTAGAGGGTTAGACAGCTTATTACCCATTGTCTGTATTCCGACTGTCGGGAAGCCGCTGTCGGTCTCTTGACTGCTGGCATCCCGACAGCTGAAATTCATACCCAACCCTCTGTGGGGAAGATTTCATTACCAGGCTTCTGGGGAAGGTTTGCAGGATGTATCTCTGTTGCTCACAGTGCATGCAGGTGCAGGCAGCAATCAGCTACTGTATTTGCTGTTAGCTGTACAGCACATCTAGGGCGTGATACATCAAAGCTAATTTTGCACTCAAACCTCCGAAAATGCTGTTTTGGAGATTTGGCCACTTTTCTCATATGCACCAAGCTCTGGAATGAGATACAGGGCCTAATTCACATCTGATCGCAGCAGCAAATTTGTTAGCTAATGAGCAAAACCATGGGAGTTATTCCGACCTGATTGTAGCTGTGCTAAATTTAGCACAGCTACGATCATCTTCCCTGACATGTGGGGAGGGGGGGCGCCCAGCACAAGGCTAGTCCGCCCCGCGTGTCTGGCCGCCCCCCTCACCCCGCACAAGTACAAAAACATCGCACAGTGATGATGCTTTTGTACTTGAAGAGTTACTTGCCGCTGCCCTGGGTCGCAGCGGCTGTGGCCCGCCCGCCGCACGGTCCGGCCACGTTTGCGTTGGCCGGACCGCACCCTGAAAACGGCAACCAAACGCTGTTGTGCTGCCCCCTCCCGTCCAGCGACAACCTCTGCCTGTCAATCAGGCAGAGGCGATCGCTAGGCAATGACCGCCTTTGGGCGTCTGCGCACTGCGGCGCCAGCGCATGCGCAGTCCTGACCCCGATTGCACCACTGTGAACAACTGCAGCGTGCGATCGGGTCAGAATGACCCCCCCATGTGCACTGCTGGTGGGGCAGATATAACATGTGCAGAGAGAGTTAGATTTGGGTGGGGTGTGTTCAAACTGAAATCTAAATTGCAGTGTAAAAATAAAGTAGCCAGTATTTACCCTGCACAGAAACAAAATAACCCACCCAAATCTAAAACTCTCTGCACATGTTATATCTGCCCCACCTGCAGTGCACATGGTTTTGCCCATTAGCTAACAAATTTGCTGCTGCGGTCAGATCTGAATAAGGCCCCCATTCTGAATAAGGCCCCCATTCTGGAGCTTGGACCTAGTAGGCAGTGCCTATGTGCTTCTCTCCGCAATGTACGCTGAGAGGAATTCAATGGGATCCCTTCCAGTGTTCCCTGTGGCGCATGCATCATCCGACGCACACATGCAGATAAGCCTTCTGGGTCATAAACCCGGATGTTCTTGTATTACAATAGACAGCTTTTATCGGGAGATCTGTCCTTTGTTATTTTTTTTCAAGCATACGGTGTTACTATACACAGCTATGCTTGTGATAAGTGGCAGGATGCATCGCATTACCTAAAGGATAAAAAAAAGGGGCAGACTAGATGGGCCAAGTGGTTCTTATCTGCCGTCAAATTCTATGTTTCTATGCATCATGCCCATAAAGTGAAGCTGCTTGTTTGTAAATAAATCTGTCTTTATGGGGTTGATTTAGTTGAGAGTGATTGTGGCAATGCCCGCAATCTAGTGCACGCATATGCCGCCCTTATGGTTATCATGTATTTTTGTATGCACCCATATGGGGCTGTGTACACTAATATACAAGTTTGAAGTGAAATCATGGCGCAATAAGGGCAATTTGGTATGCTGGTACTGGCGTTTCTACGTCATTGCAACGGCACATCACAGGCATCGTCCACAACGGAATCAACCCCTATGAGTTCATAGCAAAGAGAAGTAAAGTTCCGTACTAGTTAAAGTCTACAGAAAGCGTATCTACAAAATTTTAAGCTTAAATGCATCAGTGTGTTTACGGTTTCCCCCACCATCTAGCAGCAAAACTGCAACATGCTGTATAGCACTAAAACATGGCTCCTTTGCATAGGCCTGTCCATATCATTATAGATATACAAATAACTGCAAAACCAATCCTTACAACTTACAACTTCAAATTTAAATTGAAACTAGTTCAGTATCTGCACCACATGTACAACAAATACATGGAGCCAGCTAGGAGATTAAATCTAAAACAAGTCTTTTAATAAAAACAAACAAAAAAGAAGAACCACTAATACCCATAGATCCTCATTTGTGCTTAACAAGTGAAAGCTGATCTTTTTTTCCTTCTTACATTTAAGAAACAAGCTCTGCACGGCTAACTTCAGAAAACACACTTATACCATTTTTTATGTATTTAATAAAGGGATACACAGAGCTGTAAGACAGTGTCGTGCTTTCGCAGGTCGCTAGTCCCATCATGACTATGCACCACCTGCCACATCCTTCCTGTACATACAATGAGAAGTGTAAGTAAATATATTATTATTACTGCATATGGTATATTGCACATACCCACTCCATAGCGCTCTGTGTCATTTTTCTGCCAGGGGGCCATGCTGACCGGACTGGGCAACCTTGAGCAGCTGACACTAGTACTAGTTCTGCACACAAGACAGAGCTCTCAAGTGTCCCACCAGAGGTCTACTCGTCACACTTCAGTGTCTCTGGCTGAAGGTTGCTGCAGAGACTGATGCGATCCCTCCCAGTCACACTCCTACTCAGCACTTCCTTTTTCTTCTCTGAGTAATTATCCGTTTACTGAGTTTCCTCATCTGATGCTCTGCCCTGACACTGTCCTTGCACCCACTGCCGTTTATGTGCTGACATTATTTCTGTGTATTAACCAGTATAGCCAATTATGTTTAGTGTGGAGAACTGAGAAGCAGCTAATTTGAAGATGGAGGCAGGGGCAGAGATTGCTAAGTGTTAATACACTTTTTATGACTTTGTTCGTTTTTCTATTAGGGCTGACATTTATAGAGACGTTAAGCAATTAGGGGTACATTTACTAAGCACTGATAAGAGCAGAGAAGTGAGCCTGTGGAGAAGTTGCCCATGGCAACCAATCAGCACTGAAGTAACATCTGTCATTTGCATACTATAAAATGATACAGAGCTGCTGATTAATTGATGGGGCAATTTCTCCACTGGCTCACTTCTCCGCTCTTATCACTACTTAGTAAATATCCCCCTTATAGTTATGTATGCACTGAGGGATCTATTTAATATATAAAATTGCCTTTAACCAGCATTTTAGCTGGAGGATGCCATATGTAATAAGTTTAAAAGTGCAGAGAAATCACAGATTTCTTTCCTGCTGTCCCGGGAACGGTCAGGAGGCTCCCGAAAATCGTCTGGCGTTCACGGTCCCCCGGGAAAGTGGGCAAGTCTTCCGGAGCCACTTGCAACCCATTTACAGAGTAAAGTGGGCGGAGTTGGTAACCAATGATGCAGTTAGGTAATATCGGCACTGTACACAGGGGTCCTGGCTACAATGATGCGGCTACACAGCCATCCACCCACCCACAGCCTCTTTCACCCGTATGCCACGCCTCCCATATTCCCACCGCTGTGCCGACTTGAGGGGACAGCCATTAATTGGCAACTATAATGCAGACAAGGTCACAACTTTTGCTGCAGCCACATCTGTGCCTTTTGGTGGGAGGCATGATTGCGCTGTAGCAAGGGCCAGTGTACTCGTGCGGTCACTGGCCCTGCTACTAGCGTGCGCGTCCCTCCTCACCTGGGACGGCCCGGCGCCGTCCCATGTGGCCGGGGGTAGCGCGGGCTTCGGGCGGTGCTGGGGACCGGATCTGGTCCGGTCTCCACCTGCCCCGCTGAGTGCAGAGTTCGGCAGCGGGCGTGGGGGCGGCGGTGCATACCCACCGCCGCTCCACGCGGGTGATGGCGGCGGGCCTGCATCCTCCGGGACGCAGACCCCGCCAATCGCCGCCCGGCATTTTGAATTTGGCGCCAGCCGCGAGCCAATCACGGCTCGTGAACTGGCAGCCAATCGGGAGTGGCGGCGGCGAGCCAATCCCGGCTCGCCGCGTCATAGCCCCGCCCCCCGGCACTGGCTTGTATTAGCCAGCGCTGGGCGCGAGGGCTCGGAGTCGTCGGCTGGGAGGGAGCAGCGAAGAGCTCCCGAAGACGGAACCGAGACGACGGCGCCAGAAGTCCTGGAGGGCGGCGGCACGTGCAAAAGAGCTGCTACACGCCGCCGCCCGCCGGGTGAAGTCCTCGGAAGCCCTGGGCCAGCGGTGTGCAACGCAAAAGAGCTTGCACCGGCCACCGCTGCCCAGGTGAAGTCTCCAGGAAGCCCGGAGGTGGTGGGAGCCATCCCGCCTCCGGCGAAGACAACGCGGTGGGCGTGGCCGGACCAGGCTTGGTCCGGCCGTGGCCCTTTGGACGGGTAAGTGCAGGTGCCCCCCTCCCCTAGACCACCAGGGATCGGGCAGTAGGCCCGTGGGCATAGTCAGGCCCTTCCGGCCTGTGGGCATAAAGTCGGGCCCTCCCGGCCCGTGGGCATTTCTGGATGGGCCCTCCTGGCCCGTGGCACGGTTGAGCGGGCACTAGGCCCGAGGGGATAGTCAGGCCACCGGCCTGTGGCACCAGTAGGCGGGCACTAGGCCCGTGGGGCAAAAACAGGCACTAGGCCTAAGCTGAAGTCGGCACTAGGCCGCAGGTTGCTGAAGTCGGCGCTAGGCCGCAGGTTGCTGAAGTCGGCGCTAGGCCGCAGGTTGCTGAAGTCGGCGCAAGGCCGCAGGTTGCTGAAGTCGGCGCAAGGCCGCAGGTTGCTGAAGTCGGCACTAGGCCGCAGGTTGCTGAAGTCGGCGATAGGCCGCAGGTTGCTGGAGTCGCGCTACGCCGCAGGTTCGCGCAAGTTGGCGCTACGCCGCATGTGTGATGAGTTCTCAGTTTTCCCCACAGCCAGGCCCCCATGAAAGGTAGGCTGTCGGAAGTACGCGTTGGTGAGTACCACAAGGTTGAAACAGTATTACGGTGTTGTGCTATAACCTTTGTATAAGTGTCTCTCCATCATAAAGCGTAAGCAGCGCCACGTCCCGTGGGCTGTGTTGTGTGTTCTCTTACAGGAGCAAAGAAGAAGGGCCAGTCGTCTGGCGGTAGCCGAGTATATAGCTGGTGAGCATAAAGGTGTTTCGTGTGTGTTTGTGGTGTATGTTGCCCCTCCCCCACTTCCCCTTTGGGCGTTTTCGTTCAGGGTCGCCCCTGGTGCTCCGCACCACTACGGGGGCGCCCAGTCTGAGGCCACAAGTGCCAATGATGACCCTCCACTGAGCCCAGTGTAGGCCACCCCAGCGTCGTGTGCCCCCCCCCCCCCCTATATTCGTTTCAGGTGACCCAGGAAGTTCTTCTCCGTGTTTGAACGTGTGCCAGTATCGTCTGAGCTACCTCGACGGACTGAAGGTGGAGGACGGGAGGCGTGCGGTACGTAGGTCTGGTAAGTGATCGATCCGAATTTTGTTCTCCAGGGCCCCACCCCCGTGCCTCTTACATTTGGCGTAGTCGGCAGGATCCGCGGACGACAGACACGATGTGGAGAACGCCACCAGAACGGATCCACCCCCTGGCATGTGAGGATAGAAGTAACTGGCCCGTCCTCACGTCCGCTGACCTACTACGGGCAGTGCAGCAAGCCGTAAAGCGTAACCGAGAGGAGCGCCGCCAGAAGAAGCGTCATCAAGCCACCACCGACCCCTACCAGACGGGCCAGCAGACGGAGGAGGACCCCCGGCCACCTGCTGCTAGGGTGGATGTCGAGACGCAGCCGTTGGTCGCAGGGTTCCATAGCGGCGGGCGTTACTGCACAACCGAGCCCCCAAGATCAACGATCCCCGTGGAACATAGGGATTGGCCCCGAGAGGGCAGCGACCAAGCCGTCCAATCGGAGGGGCCACACTGGACCCAGCAGAGCTTGGACGAGCCCTGGTGCGCGCTCTGTGGAGAAGTGGACCATGAATCGCCGGATTGCCCACACGCCTCAGCCCGGGCGATTAGGAATTGGCGCCAAGGGCAAGCCGAGGGGAAGGGAGCGTCGGACAGGCACCAGGAGGAGCGTCGGATGCGGGAGGTCAACTGGTCTGCCTGTGACGACTACAGCGGCGACCACAAGGGCTACACCTGGGACGACGACCCGAGCGAAGGGGAGGTAGAGAGATGTACGGGCTGCGGCGATCCCGACCACGAACGGCCCGAGTGCCCCTGGCCTAGGGACGACCTATCCCCCAGCTGGACTGACCTGGAAGACCCCGACGGCGATGGGTGGGAGACTGTGTCATCTGATGAAGAATCCAGTGTCCCCGACCAGCTTATGGATATCCTTGAAGAATCCAACAACGACGAGTGGGAGACCGTGTCATCCGATGAGGAACCCGGTGTTGCTGACCAACCTGCAGACGACCCGGATGACGACGACGGGTGGGAGGATATGTCACCAGATGAAGAATCCAGTGTCCTAGAGCGCCGGAACCAGCTCCAGGAGGCCACCACCATCACCATGGAGGGTCTACCACCCACGGTGGTCCCCGAGGGGATAACACCCCCAGGCCAAAGGGGGAAGGTGAGTTTTCCCTCCACAGATGCAAGCGCAGATACACCGGATGGGGCACCTGAACAGGGGCCAACTGCCAAGACAGGTGACGGAGGCCCCGACGCCGGAACCAGGGTGATGGCCAGCTTTGGGGGGACCACAAAGGAAAAAGCCTGGAGGAATGTAGCAAGGGCCAGTGTACTCGTGCGGTCACTGGCCCTGCTACTAGCGTGCGCGTCCCGCCTCACCTGGGACGGCCCGGCGCCGTCCCATGTGGCCGGGGGTAGCGCGGGCTTCGGGCGGTGCTGGGGACCGGATCTGGTCCGGTCTCCACCTGCCCCGCTGAGTGCAGAGTTCGGCAGCGGGCGTGGGGGCGGCGGTGCATACCCACCGCCGCTCCACGCGGGTGATGGCGGCGGGCCTGCATCCTCCGGGACGCAGACCCCGCCAATCGCCGCCCGGCATTTTGAATTTGGCGCCAGCCGCGAGCCAATCACGGCTCGTGAACTGGCAGCCAATCGGGAGTGGCGGCGGCGAGCCAATCCCGGCTCGCCGCGTCATAGCCCCGCCCCCCGGCACTGGCTTGTATTAGCCAGCGCTGGGCGCGAGGGCTCGGAGTCGTCGGCTGGGAGGGAGCAGCGAAGAGCTCCCGAAGACGGAACCGAGACGACGGCGCCAGAAGTCCTGGAGGGCGGCGGCACGTGCAAAAGAGCTGCTACACGCCGCCGCCCGCCGGGTGAAGTCCTCGGAAGCCCTGGGCCAGCGGTGTGCAACGCAAAAGAGCTTGCACCGGCCACCGCTGCCCAGGTGAAGTCTCCAGGAAGCCCGGAGGTGGTGGGAGCCATCCCGCCTCCGGCGAAGACAACGCGGTGGGCGTGGCCGGACCAGGCTTGGTCCGGCCGTGGCCCTTTGGACGGGTAAGTGCAGGTGCCCCCCTCCCCTAGACCACCAGGGATCGGGCAGTAGGCCCGTGGGCATAGTCAGGCCCTTCCGGCCTGTGGGCATAAAGTCGGGCCCTCCCGGCCCGTGGGCATTTCTGGATGGGCCCTCCTGGCCCGTGGCACGGTTGAGCGGGCACTAGGCCCGAGGGGATAGTCAGGCCACCGGCCTGTGGCACCAGTAGGCGGGCACTAGGCCCGTGGGGCAAAAACAGGCACTAGGCCTAAGCTGAAGTCGGCACTAGGCCGCAGGTTGCTGAAGTCGGCGCTAGGCCGCAGGTTGCTGAAGTCGGCGCTAGGCCGCAGGTTGCTGAAGTCGGCGCAAGGCCGCAGGTTGCTGAAGTCGGCGCAAGGCCGCAGGTTGCTGAAGTCGGCACTAGGCCGCAGGTTGCTGAAGTCGGCGATAGGCCGCAGGTTGCTGGAGTCGCGCTACGCCGCAGGTTCGCGCAAGTTGGCGCTACGCCGCATGTGTGATGAGTTCTCAGTTTTCCCCACAGCCAGGCCCCCATGAAAGGTAGGCTGTCGGAAGTACGCGTTGGTGAGTACCACAAGGTTGAAACAGTATTACGGTGTTGTGCTATAACCTTTGTATAAGTGTCTCTCCGTCATAAAGCGTAAGCAGCGCCACGTCCCGTGGGCTGTGTTGTGTGTTCTCTTACAGGAGCAAAGAAGAAGGGCCAGTCGTCTGGCGGTAGCCGAGTATATAGCTGGTGAGCATAAAGGTGTTTCGTGTGTGTTTGTGGTGTATGTTGCCCCTCCCCCACTTCCCCTTTGGGCGTTTTCGTTCAGGGTCGCCCCTGGTGCTCCGCACCACTACGGGGGCGCCCAGTCTGAGGCCACAAGTGCCAATGATGACCCTCCACTGAGCCCAGTGTAGGCCACCCCAGCGTCGTGTGCCCCCCCCCCCCCCCCCCCTATATTCGTTTCAGGTGACCCAGGAAGTTCTTCTCCGTGTTTGAACGTGTGCCAGTATCGTCTGAGCTACCTCGACGGACTGAAGGTGGAGGACGGGAGGCGTGCGGTACGTAGGTCTGGTAAGTGATCGATCCGAATTTTGTTCTCCAGGGCCCCACCCCCGTGCCTCTTACAGCGCGATGCATCCTGTCAGTGACCACATGCATATCAGTGTTTGCTAATGCCATATGCATGAATATTTTAGCAAAAGACAGGTCTCCCGATGAGAGCTGTCCATTGTGAAGTGGGTACTTAAGGGTTTAAGATATTAGTAGTGCATCTGGGCATGCGTCATGTGATGCACGTGCCCCTGGGCATGCTGGGAGGAATCCAATTGGATCCCTCTCATGGCAAGACACCATATTATGCCACACACCACAATGCCCGTGATACATTATACCCTACAGCAGAGATTTTCAACCTTTTACAACTCGCGGCACACTGAACAAGATTTAAATATTGTCTAGGCACATTCAAATATAATGGTGATGCATTGTGCAGTTGACTGTCCTAGGATGTCATGTCGCAGCTTCTCCATAGGTAACGCCTCAGCCACATCTGAGAAAGCCAGAAGAGCCCAACACTGCCCCGGCCCAAAATTAGAACTGGCTCTGCAACCACTAAACCCACCAGTATTGATCATTCCGGGGCCTCAGTAGTGGCAAAACACTGACTGGCCTGGCTGTGCTTCTATGGCGGCACACCTGGAGACTTCTCAGGGCACACTTGTGTGCCACGGCACAGTGGTTGAAAAACACTGCCCTACAGTAAGGCTTCTAATTACTTTTAAATTAGCTGTTCTTTGTCAGGGGTTTCATGCTCTAGGTTCCATGCTCGTTAAATATTGTCTAGGCACATTCAAATATAATGGTGATGCATTGTGCAGTTGACTGTCCTAGGATGTCATGTCGCAGCTTCTCCATAGGTAACGCCTCAGCCACATCTGAAAAAGCCAGAAGAGCCCAACACTGCCCCGGCCCAAAATTAGAACTGGCTCTGCAACCACTAAACCCACCAGTATTGATCATTCCGGGGCCTCAGTAGTGGCAAAACACTGACTGGCCAGGCTGTGCTTCTATGGCGGCACACCTGGAGACTGCTCAGGGCACACTTGTGTGCCACGGCACAGTGGTTGAAAAACACTGCCCTACAGTAAGGCTTCTAATTACTTTTAAATTAGCTGTTCTTTGTCAGGGGTTTCATGCTCTAGGTTCCATGCTCGTTGCTTAGAGTTTTATGCTCTGGCTTCGGGATCATGCTCATTCCCAGGGGTGTGTAATGCTTGTTGCCAGAGGTTTCATGCTCTGGTTCTGGGTGTCATGCTCGCTCCCAGCGGGGTGTAATGCTTGTTGCCAAGGGAAATGCTTGTTGCTAGGGGTGTATGCGTGCTGGCGCCAGCCACCAGTGCTGCTGTCCTGCTCCCCCTTCTCCATTCCATAGTACTCTACTCGGGGGGGTCGGAGCTTTCTGAAATGATGCGGTTGCGTTGGGATGTCATTTCGAAAAAATTATGCCCCCTCCGAGTGGAGTACTATGGGTGGGAGGAGGAGGAGCAGGATAGGATCCAGTAAGTACCACGGCGGGCGCCCCATGCGATCAACGGCTTGCCTGCCACTAGAAATGGCACTGTACAGATGATGTTGCCCACCGCATCCAAGCACCAGAATGGATGCATTTTTAGTGTAGCTGCATCCCATCCTTTATGCTAATGCCAGTGACAATTTCAGCTAAACAGAGGTACCTACTTGCAGCATCTTGCGACAGCGTGCTCCATTGAAACTTGCATGAGCAGTTCCTGCATCTGACACAGCCACTCATATAGTAGTTACATAGTTAGTGAGGTTGAAAAGAGGCAAAAATCCATCGTGTTCAACCTATATTCTGTGTTAAGCTGTTCATATTATAATGCACCTGCTGAAATAATGGTTTAGTACCAATTGACAACTATGATTCCTACCACTCTAATATATTAATGTCACTATGCTAAATGCTATAACCCAAGATACTTTTTCCAGTTAAAAATGTGTCCAATCTGATTTTAAATGCATTTACTGAGTCTGCCATTATTACCTTCTCCGGCAGGAAGTTCCAAATCTTTATTGCCCTTACCCTACCTGTTTTGTTCATATGTTTGTAAATCCAGTCATAAGGACACAGAGACATGTGAGTTCACTGCTGTGCTGTTTATTCCATCACCAACTCCAGACACACTGCACACTGGACCACCGACTTCCTAGCATCCGCCTGGTCCCAGGGACCATCACTGAAGATTCAGGCTTACACAGATTAGTAAGGGAGTGTCTACAAATAGTAAGCATTCTAATACACTAACATCACACTACCCTTTCCTACGTTGTGTACGGAATTTTCTCTCTTCTAGCCTCAGCAAGTGCCCACATGTCCTATACAGAGTTCTTTTAATAAACAGATCCCCTGCTAACTCCTTGTAATGCCCCTTTATATATTTGAAGATATTAATAATGTCACCTCCTAGACGCCTCTTTTCTAGTGTATACATATTTAACCTAGAAATCCTTTCCTCGTACTCCAGTGTCTCTAACCCTTTAATCAATTTAGTAGCTCGCCTTTGAACTCTTTCTAGTTCCCCAATATCTTTTTTATAATATGGTGCCCAAATTTAAACACAATATTCAAGGTGTGGACGTACCAATGATTTGTACAGTGACAGGATTACATCCTCGTCCCTTGTCTCAATGCCCCGTTTTAGGCACGCAAGTACTTTATTTGCCTTTTTTGCTGCATTTTACATTGTATACTGTTACTAAGCCTAAATCTATGAGCACCCCCAAATCTTTTTCCACCACGATTACCCCTATATTTTCCCCATTAAGAGTGTAGGATGCATGTGTGTTTTTTGTCCCAAAATGCATAACTTTGCATTTTTCTATATTGAACCTCATTCCCCATTTAGACGCCCAGGTTTTAAGTTTAAATAAGAAATTCTGTAGAGATTCAACATCGCTTTCTGAATTAATTACCTTACACAGTTTAGTATCATCTGCAAAGATTGACACCGTGCTTTCCAGGCCTATTCCTAGATCATTAAAAAATATATTGAACAGTAGCGGGCCATGGGGGTCATTCTGAGTTGATCGCTTGCTAGCAGTTTTTAGCAGCCCTGCAAACGCTATGCCCCCTCCCACTGGGAGTGTATTTTATCAAACGAAAGGATCGCAGAGCTGCTACCAAAAAATTTTGTGCAGTTTCAGAGTGGCTTCAGACCTACTCAGCGCTTGCGATGACTTCAGACTATTCAGTTCCTGTTTTGACGTCACGAACACGCCCTGCGTTCGCCCAGCCACGCCTGCGTTTTACCTGGCACGCCTGCGTTTTTCCAAACACTCCCTGAAAACGGTCAGTTGACACCCAGAAACGCCCACTTCATGTCAATCACTCTGCGGCCAGCAGTGCGACTGAAAAGCTTCGCTAGACCTTGTGTGAAACTACACCGGCCATTGTGAAAGTATGTTGCGTGTGCACATTGCGCCGCATATGCATGCGCATAAGTGCTGTTTTTGTGCATTATCGCTGCACAGCGAACATTTTCTGCTAACGATCAACTCGGAATGACCCCCCAAGTACGGACCCTTGTGGTATTCCGCTGACTACTGGTGCCCAGCTGGAGAACATCCTGTTGACTACTACTCGTTGTACTCTGTTATCCAGCCAATTACCTATTCATGTGCAAATAGTATATCCTTAATTTGATGATCAGTCTCCTATGAGGCACTATATCGAAGGCTTTTGCAAAACCTAACTGCACCACATCCACTGCTTTTTCCTGGTCAAGATTCTCGCTCACTTCTTCGTAGAAGCTCCTGTGTGATTGGCTGTGTGCCTTTAGATGCAGCCACCGTCAGCGACACACCCATGTCTGCCTAGCCATCCCATTATCTCCCAGAAGTGCCCACTGGAATCCACACTCCCTGAGTCCACATTCGTCCTGCGTCTGTGTGCGGTAAGCGTCAGGCTACATGCTCAGTGTGAGTCTTACACGTGAGTAGTACTTAAGCCATTGTCCAACTGCAAGCAAGTCGTCATTGTGCGCAGTTATCATCTATATGCCTACTTAAAAGGAGAAGAGCGTGAAAAAGGTGTCCTCTTCCTGTTTTTTTTCCACTCCCCCCTGCTGGCTCTCTATTCCCCCAGCCATCTCTCCACTCTCCTGGCTATCTCTCTCTTCTCGTATCCCTGTCACTTCATAAAATATAAATATAGCAGCAACTTGAAAGCAAAAAGCTGCAATGTTATGATGCTACTTTTCTTTTGAAAAAGACCCCTATGGCTGTTTTTTTATTGACTTGCACATGCCATCCTGTATCTTACTACATGCATTGTTTTATCTTCAGCCACTTGTAAGCTATCTATATACTTTTCAGTATAACAATGTATTGGCTTTACCTATCAAAGGGAAATGAAAAGATATAACTCTTTTATTATTTCATGACGTGAGCCATAAAAATCCCAGGAAGATTGTAGGAGGGTTTGTTTTGGTTATACATGACATCCCCATAATATAGATTTCTTTGGCAGAGTCCACAGGTTATCCACAGGATAACATTGGGCTATGATGAAGCGACAGTGGATTTGCACCAATTGGTCAAAGCTTTTCGGCCTTCCAGCATGCAACGGGCCCATCCATATATCCCCGCCTTCTGGCTCAGCCAAATCAGTTTTTTGTTTGGTGCGGCAGGAGCCGGACCATGGCCCTCATTCCGAGTTGTTCGCTAAGAGTCTTCGCAACGCAAATGTACGAAATGTAAGTATCTGCGCATGCGCAAATGCGTGATTACGCATGCGCGAGTACATACGTACGACAACTGGGCAAAATTACTCAGAAAAAAAAAAGCCGTAACTGGCAAACGAAAACGAGGAGTGGCGTGGGCGTGGCGGAGGCGAGACTTCGCAATGCTCCGACATGGGCGTGAAAGTGGGCGTACAGTGTGGGAGTATGCAACTCGCAATGGGCGTGTTTTTCGCAAATAAACATTGTCGCTGTTAAAACTAACATAGGAAACCGTAGCAACATTCACGCAGCAGCCGAGTAGGTCTGCAGTTACTCTACATTTGCGAAGTACTGGTACAAGTGTGTATGCAGTAATTAGCAGTTAATTGGATATCACATTCATCTGATGTCCAATTACTTGTTAATTAATGAGCAGATGAAAGTTACCAACCATCAATTGTCTGAACACACATCACATGTTTATTCTACTCACATATAAATCTCACACACTGCCAAATAATGGTGTGATTTTTGTTGAATTTGTTGTGTAAGCATTTGTAAAACTAGTTTTAATGTGTGTAAGACTCCCAAATACAAGCAAGTGAAAATATTTGTGAAAGTGTTTGAAATCTGCAACATTTTTTACAAATAAACCAACACCCACATAATGCAGCATACACTTTAATGTAGTCTTAAAAGTCACAATAATATTTGATTATAATATCTGACAATGTTTGAAATGATGTCCTGTTGACCATAGATATTTATAAAAAGCGTCGTGTCTGTTTACTTAATATGGACATTAAAGTGTGGTGCAAAGCATACCTTTTTTTTGTTTTTATTTTCAATTTTTAAGGAGAATTAGCAGATTGGTCTACAAGTGTCTATATGCTGACCTAATCTTTCTTGAACTGCATTACCTTGAAGAAACTGCTCAAATTTTTAAAATATATTTTTTATTACTATAATAATATTTCACAACATTTAAACATGACTCCACGTGAGTCGCACAGGCAGAGATGGACCAAGCAGCAAGCAGATGGCACTGACAATCATTAGATAGCAGAACTCAGTACTCTGCAAAATTCTGCTTCTGACAAAAGTATATTTTTAAAGCATAAATAAAACATGACACACCCTGCCACACACAAATTTTAAACCAAATGAGAAAGAATTAGGATCCACCACACAAACACAACAATACATAGCACACTAGTAAGAGGAAGATGGCTCTGGTGTTTATACACAGAAACTCACAGGCTACAATACATCCAAACAGAAAGAATACATTTCACTAAGAGGGAGTTATCCATTCTGGTCACACAAGCCAACTCCAAAAATACATAGAGGCAACATCAAAAACATGGGTGCTGCCCATCTGGAGAGACATCATTTTCTTCTTTTTCTACCCGCCTGAGGCTGTTCTTCTTTGGAAGGTCTGCGGAGCGACCTTCGTTGGGCCTGCCCAGTGGGCTGTTCTTCCTGGGCAGGGGCAGGGGAGGGAGCCGATGTGGGTGGCTCTCTGCCACTGTGGGCAAGGGAGACAGCGATGGCCTGGAGCCCTTGCAAGATGTTATTTGCAAGGGTTTGGAATGAGGAGGCAAGTTGTTCTTGGCCCTGCCTGATCTCTGCCAGACCTTGGCAGAGTTGAGCAACACCTTGCTCAACACAGGTTCGGTGCTCAGTGAGCCGGACAGCTATCTGGCTTACCTCCCGGATGACCCCGTCTTGAAACCGATTTAGGCTCTCACCATACCTAGCGATTTCAAGCAGGATCTCCGGGATAGCAGAGGGTTGGGTGGGGGGGCCAGTAGGAACCTGCAGAGGTGGGATTTGTTGTCCCACACTGCCAGACTCACTAGGTCCCTCCACCTCAGCCTCAACCACATAACCGTCCTGTGACTCAAACGGATCACCCCCCTGTGCTGTGTTTTGTGGCAAGCAAATAGAAGAATGTGTGGGAAAAAAGTAGGATACAAAATTAGTTTATTATTATAAATACTGTCAAAATTACAGACAACTAAATGTGTAAACTTACCTTCCAAGTCATGTCCCGTCAGGATCTCAGGCAGGTCCGTGTCCATATGAGACACCCCTTGGCCCTCCTCATAACTGACACAGGGCATCGCCATCTCCTCCAAGTCAGTATACTCCACAGCGACAGGTGCTCCTCCACCTGTAGCCCTTGAGGCATTCCACTCCGCAGCCCTCTTTGCCTTCAGGCGGGATTTGAAGTCGGCCCACCTACATATGTATTGTGAAAGAGGGACAAAGTAGAGTCTTATTATTTGTCTAAGCTAATATATAGGACACGTGTTCTGCTTGTGTTTGCTAGACATAACATCACATGTAACTACATTTTTTAGTCAACTTAGCACAGAAAAAGGACTGTCAATATGCACTTACCGTCGTCTCACTTCCTGTGATGTTCTGACGACAGAGCCAACTTCATTCACAGATTTTGTGATGTCTCTCCAGATTCGTTCTTTTGAAGCAGCCCCCATGTTTTTTGGCCCTCTATGGATTTTGGACATGGCCTGCGTGACCAAGACACGCAACTCCCTCTTAGTGAATGCAGGCTGTCTTTTCTTCCGTCTGGAGGTAGCCTGTGAGGTTTCTTCTTGTTGGTCATCACCATCTTCCTCCTCACTAGCAGCTTCTGTCTGTTGTGTTTGTGTGGCTAAAGCCAATTCTCCCTCAGTTTGGTCACTTTGTGTGTGTGGCAGGGTATCCCCAGTCAATTGTTGTGGTTCAGAAGCAGACATTTGCAGAGTACTAGGTCCTGCCTCTTCTACATCCGCAGAGGCGGATTCCAACATGCGCCTCTGGCAATCTAGGCGTCTTTTCCGCAATGCCATCTCCTGCTCTGCAATGCGGTCCATCTCTGCTGCGATTTGCTCACGAGAAGCCATGTTTGTGATGACGTGTGTACGCCGAGGTGTGTGCTTATATACCTACGTGCGTATCGTTAATTCACACAGGTGTACACTGTTAATCTGATTAATGATTGCACTGCTTATTTAAGGGCCTACTTTGCACGCTGTGAGTGTAGGTAGTTTGGAGTTTCACTTGAGTTTGTTGGCTTGTGCGTGAAGGTGCTCTAGGAATTTTCAGAGTGAGTAATTGTCAAGCATACATTTGTCCTTTCGTTTGCGTTTAGAATATAGTCAGTGTAGCATTTTGTCTGCGAATTTTCGTTTGTGAGTATTCTGGATTTCGTCTTGTTGTTCATTTTTTGATTTCAAAGTGTTTATTTTATGTTGATTGTTTCTTATTCTTTTTTTCACATATATATTTAGCTAGTCCATTTTTGCAAATAAACCTGTGCTTCATTGCTTTTACTGACATTTTTGTTCTCTTGTAGGAGTTTGTTTTTTGGGAGACGTAACCCTAGTTGATTTTGTATCTTTGGTGTGCTGTATAACACAAAGAGTTCCTTTCTTTATTTTGGTTCAGGTAAGTTCCCTGGGCCTGTGTTGGTGCATGTTTTGTTTATTGGTCTGTATGTTGTTTTTGACTGTCATATTTGCTCTCTTGTAGGAGTTTGTTTTTTGGGAGACGTAACCCTAGTTGATTTTGTATCTTTGGTGTGCTGTATAACACAAAGAGTTCCTTTCTTTATTTTGGTTCAGGTAAGTTCCCTGGGCCTGTGTTGGTGCCTGTTTTGTTTATTGGTCTGTATGTTGTTTTTGACTGTCATATTTGCTCTCTTGTAGGAGTTTGTTTTTTGGGTGACGTAACCCTAGTTGATTTTGTATCTTTGGTGTGCTGTATAACACAAAGAGTTCCTTTCTTTATTTTGGTTCAGGTAAGTTCCCTGGGCCTGTGTTGGTGCCTGTTTTGTTTATTGGTCTGTATGTTGTTTTTGACTGTCATATTTGCTCTCTTGTAGGAGTTTGTTTTTTGGGTGACGTAACCCTAGTTGATTTTGTATCTTTGGTGTGCTGTATAACACAAAGAGTTCCTTTCTTTATTTTGGATCAGGTAAGTTCCCTGGGCCTGTGTTGGTGCCTGTTTGTGTTTGTTCAAAGTGTTTTGATTATGTTTGTTTTCTATCTTGATAATAAATGTTATGTTTTGTACCGGGATTGATCAGCAAAGTAGTGTTGTTCTTGGCTGGGCTAGCTACTAAAGGGCTAACTTTTTATTTTTGCAATTTAAATTTTTTGAACCAATTATTCTTAATTTTGTAGTAGTTGTTTGTGATGTGTTTGATGTTCTGTTTTTTTAAATAATAGTATTTTTAACAATTACAATTTAACATATGTAGCTTTCATTATAATAATGTTTTTTTTTGTTTTTTTTTTATAATATTCTTTTTGGTCCTGAATTGAACCCAGAAAAAATGTCTTACGCTCCTGCAGTAAGTTGACACACCCTTTTTGTAATAATTTTTTGTTTGCATATTTTTTGGACTTTGTTTTTGTCTTATTCATTTATTTTTTTTTGTTTTTATAAAAGTGTGTGATGTCTATATTTATCGCAGCAGAAGCCCTACCTCCCCAACCCACGCCAGCACTCCCACCCCAACCGCCAGCCCCACAACCACAACCGGCTCCTCATCAACCAAGGCAACGGAGGCGTGCTAGGCCACCAATTTTCCGACCCCGTGTCCTACTTTTTGGGATGCCAGATGATGTGGTTGTACGTAGATACAGGCTGCCACCACATCTAATCCTAGACACTCTCTCCATAATAGAGAGTGATCTGGAGTCTGAAATTCGGTATCCTACAGCAATACCACCATTGACACAATTCCTTGCTGTGTTACATTTTTTGGCAACAGGGTCTTACCAGCATGTGGTTGGAGACCTGGTTGGCATGTCGCAGGGCCAGTTCAGTAAGGTCCTGCGGCGTGTCTGCCAGGCTTTCCTCAAGCGTGTGAAGCAATTTATTGCTATGCCTTTGGATGTTGGTGCCCTAGATGTGGTGAAGCGGCAATTTGCGGAAGGTGGTAGTCGCTTCCCACATGTTATTGGGGTTGTGGATGGCACACATGTAGCTATTCAGCCACCAAAACATAATGAAGAAATTTATAGAAACAGGAAACTGTTTCATTCTCTGAATGTAATGGTTGTTTGTGGGCCATCCCTCCAGATCCTTTCCCTGAACGCTAAGTTTACTGGAAGTTCCCATGATGCGTATGTTATTAGACAATCAGGGATATGGCACAGATTAAGATCAAGTCAACGAGCAGACATGTGGTTATTGGGTGAGTTGTAGCACATATTTTGTTCAAAATTTTGTATATTTTTCCAAATTGACTATTTCTAATTATTTTTTTTTCCTCAAACAGGAGACCGTGGATATCCTTGCACCCCCTGGCTCATGACTCCTTACCGTAATCCCAGGCCAGGACCACAGACGGCATTTAACTCCGCGCTTACTGCCACTAGGCAGCTGGTGGAGCGCACAATTGGGGTCCTTAAAGGGCGGTTTCGTGTGCTCCACCGCACTGGTGGCGACATCATGTATTCGCCGGAGATGGCAAGTAAAATAGTGGTCCTGTGCGCTATACTCCACAATATCGCGGTAAGGAGTAGCGTAGAGCTTCCTCAGACAGAGGAATTGCCTGATGAGGAGCCAGGGGTTGTCCGACACTTCGGTGGGGGGAGTGTTACAAGGAGGGGGAGCCAAGTCAGGGCAAGCATTGTTGCTGAATTTTTCAGGTATAGTGTTTTTTTTTACTCTATTGTTACCAAAATAAAAGCACAGTATGCATCATTTTGTATTTAAATGTAGAAATTGTGTTTGCTATTGTAAGGTCATTGTGTAATGCTTTTTGTGTGTTTGAATCTGTTTTTTTTTATCTTCAAAAAAAAATAACACGTTAAGCTGACAATTTAATTTTGTGTCAAACAATACTGTGATGTTGCTAAATAGTGTCCTTATTTTTTTACTATTCTAACATCATGATTATTTAAACAAAAACACAAACAAATGAAACTGAATGTTGCCCACTTTGTGAATGTCCAGCTGAAAGACCACACAAACTGAGGTGAGTACTCAGATATGTTTATAAATTGATCTAAAACTGTGTGTGTGTCTGTGTTTTTTTGTTTTTAAAATTATGGTTGTGTTTTGCTTAAAATTTGCTTATGCGAATGCGTAGATCCGCTCGTGCGAAATAACACTCTGCTCTTCACAGCATTGCAAAGATCAATAAAGTTATTATAAATGACATATGACAGCATAGATTGTGGACCAATCACATGCTAACAGACATTATAAATATATGCCCAAATAAGGAAAACGCCATTGCCATGATGCGTGCGGCACCTTTCACCAGGCGGGAGCTCCGCGTCCTGGTTGCGGTGATGGACCGCCGCGTAGGCCGCGTTGGGCGATTCATCCCCAATCGTGTTAAGCGCGAGGCCTACGCGGAGGTCCGTCGCCTGCTGCGGTCTCGCGTCCGCAGCAGGCGGACCATCATCCAGTTAGAGCGGAGATGGAGTGATCTCCGAAGGAGGACTCCAGAGCTGTTGGCGGAGATCCGCCAGCAAATCCGCACTATGCATGCACGCAGTAAGTAACATTACATAAGATTATTAGCATAAATAGTGCAAATTTTCACTAAGTGGTAGGCTAATTGCAACACTGAGTGAACATTTTGAAAAAATAGGACAGTGTGTGTGGTTAGGGCAAACATTACTGACTGTAGCAAAGTGTCCCTAAACAAGTGCATGTTTTACATAATTAGTAACCAGGCAGGAAACTGTACCAAAACACTTGATCAGTGCTGTCTATATAATAAGGTAGCTTGAATAGTGATCTGGTGATGTTGGCTAGACAAATCAATATGTCTCAATGGAATAGATACAGGAATGACCGACAAAATTTTTAAATTTCATAATTTTGTTTGCAGTGGGCAACATGAAGAGGTTTGAATAATTATTTGGTAAAAATTCTTAAAAAAACTTTCTTTTACATGGAACCGAACAGTGAAAATTACAATTGATTAGTATGTAATTTAACATGCAAATTGAAATATATTTTACCAATCATTCTAGGACGACCACAACGGCAAGCACCACATGATGCACCAGCTCAGCACCCTTCCCCTTCTCACTCCCCCTCCACTTCCCAGTCCCCCTCCCCTTCTCACTCCCCCTCCCCTTCTCACTCCCCCTCCCCTTCTCACTCCCCCTCCCCTTCTCACTCCCCCTCAGCTTCCCAATCCCCCTCAGCTTCCCAATCACCCTTAGCTTCACAATCCACCTCAGCTTCCCAGTCGCCCTCAGCTTCCCAGGCACCCTCAGCTTCCCAGGCCCACTCCACTTTCCACTCCCCTTCTCAGCCAACCTCTCCTTCTCTTTCTGTGACCCCTTCTCCTCCTTCCCATACCCCTTCTCCTTCTACTTCCAACTCACCTTCTCAGCCCCCCTCACCCTCTATTGGCCTAACATTTTCACCGCCCCCCTCGCCCTCTCAATCAGACCCACCCTCTGAAATTACATCCCCAATCCAACCTCCTTCCCCCATCCAGCCTCCTTCCCCCATCCAGCCTCCTTCCCCCATCCAGCCTCCATCCCCAATCCCTCCTCCTTCCCCCATCCAGCCGCCTTCCCCCATCCAGCCGCCATCCCCACCCAGTGAATGGGCAGAGGAAGCCCCTGAAGACAGTTCAGGGAGTCTTCATGTTGCCGAGGAAAGTAAGTGCTTTAACATTTTGTTAAAAATGATTACCTACTTACACTTACAATGACAAAACATGCAGTGTTGTACTGTTGGAATTCTTGTACCAAGGAAAATTAATTGTGTTTTTCTTCATGGTGTACATGTTGCATTTACATTTATTTGAGTGTCATTATATGTCCAGTGTTTATGTGTGCCATGTTTTGTGTGTCCACTCTAGGTCGACACTCATTAGGTCAACAGGGTTGGCAGGACAACAGGGTTTATATGTGTTAGGTTTTCTGGGAAACAGTTAGACCTGAGTGGAGTTTAGTATGTTGTTGTTCTTTTACACTTGTGCCTGTGTATTCTTAATATTTACACTTACAAATCACATGCTTCACTTTGTTAGGCAGCCTAACGACCCAATGATTTGTGGTGTGAAAGTTACACTCACAAAATGATTATTGGATAAAGTCAAACCTGTTTGACCTTATTTAGTAAGGGCAGCTTTCATGGAGTGTGGGCATGCTAGGATATGTTGTCCTTCTGAAGATGTTGATATGCAGTGTGATGATGCAGGACCAACACCCTTAAAAAAAAAAAAAAAAAAAACCCAAATGGGAATGAATGCCAACATGGTGTAACATTGACGAAGATGGTAGTTATCTTTAACATGGGATGTCGGCCATAGCAACCAATAAGATTATACTTAAAAAATTGGGAACCACTTCTACAATATAATATTCATATTTTTGCTTGTTTGCTATGGGCAACGTTCCATCTTAAATATAACTCACATAGTAGTAAATGTAACCCATGGTCTGGAACACTTTAAAATCTTAAAAAAAGGCTGAGCAGGCTTGTGTGTTGTTCTGCTAATGATTGTACCATAAAACAGGCAGGATGTAGTAACTTTGCCATTAAAGCAGGCCTGTCCAAACTGCGGCCCTACAACTGTTGAGAAACTACACATCCCAGCATGCCCTGACACAGCTTTGGCATTCCCTGACCACAAAACTGTGTCAAGGCATGCTGGTATATGTAGTTTCACAACAGCTGGAGTCCAGCAGTTTGGACATGCCTGCATTTAAGTGTGCTTTGCGCCTTGCTTGGATAATAAGTAATGTAATTAAGTTATTAATGTTTGTGTTGCATCTTAATTTCAGATGTTGCAGTTGGAGATCCCACAAGTTTTGGAGGCATTCTTTACACCATGCGCCAACACCTGCAAGGATTAATGCACTGTGTTGACAATTTGCAAAAATATGCATGATATTGTTTATTTTCAGAAAAAAAAAACTGATTTATTTAAAAAAATAAAATAAAAAAAGTTGATTTAAGTTAACCGGGTGTTGTGTTTATTAATGCAAAAAAGGATCAGCTGATTGGCAGGCAGAAATTGTTTGCAAAAAACATTACACACATTTTACGTTAGATTATTAACCAAAAAAACAGGAGATTATTGTGTTAAGAAACATGTAAACACCTTCATTCACAAACAACACCTTTAAAAACAAACAAAGGGAAAAAAAAAAAAAAAAACACTTTTACATGTTGATGGGCAATTATGGCAACAAAGTGTTAATCTGGTTTGTTTTGCAGACTTAATTGTTTAGGAACATTATCAATCATTACACTAATTGGATTCGTTATTGAAAAGGGCTTGTTGACTTTAAAAGGAATGGTGTAATTTCACTTAATAGCTTTAAAAAAACATTTTTGAGCGTTTTTCCTTAAAAGTGTGCACTTTTACGGTAAAATGTGTAAATCTACTAAAACTTAGTATTTTTACGATTAAGTATGTGTTATTGCGATGGATTCGCAATGCTGCGATGGTTTTGCATTACTGCGATGTCATTTGGCGTACGCCCACTTTGTGTAATACTGCGTACGAATGTGCAAAAATTTGTTGGGGGCGGAGGTTCGCATATTTACTACATTAACGCAACTTTGCGAATATGTTGTGCGACCGAAAAACTTAGCGATCAACTCGGAATGAGGGCCCATGATCAATGGGCTGCTGGTTTTTAACAGCCATAAGCGTTCTTATTTTATTTTTATAGTCTATTTTTTTGAGTGATCTCTTTAAAAAAGCGTCTTATGCATACCCTAGAAAGAGTCGCTCCAACAACTCTCTGCCCGGCCGTAACAATGCTTACCCAGTGCTATTTTGGTGGGCATCTGTGTTGGATATACTAGCAGGTCCAGCAGACGTTACCAGGCTGTGGCCGTAGCACAGGGAGTTGGTATGGGATTGGTTCTGCTTAGAGGGGGAATACGGACACAGCCGCACTGCTTTGGGAGGAGACTACCAAACAGTCACTGATGCGGCTGCCACTTTGGGTGCACCAGCGCTAGCCCTTAATGATCATAGGCTCCAGGAGTAGTATGAGGCCGTGATCCCTAGGGTTGATGTCAGCAGTGGGGAGTCAGACGCTCTCCTGGTTCCCTTCCCCCGGTTCATGATCAGTTTTCTCCGAGTCTCCCACCATGAACTGTTTTCCTGCTTCCGTCTGAGACGCTGTGGACCCAGTCGCAACATAGGCATCAGTGTTCACTTGGGCGTCTGTGTTCACTGTAGGTTCACGGAGCAGCGTTGTACACTAATAGCGTCTGGATCCACACAGCGTTCGCAGATGTATTGATCAATCCTGGAGCGGGGTAAGTCTCCGTGTAGCCCACTCTACTGAGTATGGGTTATACAGCACTAAGTGTCTAACTACCTATTGAGTACGAATAGTTGGATAAGTGCATAATGCATATGAGTCTGATAATATTACTGTGGTTTCTTTTGCTATGCGTCTGAATACGGTTAAAACTTTTATAAGTAATGTTTCTCCTACATACTTGAAATGTATCTGTAGTTGATCATGTGCTCATATTTCTTATTATACTAATGCATAACCTGTGACTGACTGCTGGTGTGATTGCTGACTGTCAGTTTTTTTCTATCCCGATCTTCAGTGCTGGTGTACAGCAGGGTAGGGTCGGATTGTATGTCACTTTAACGAGTCTTAAAGTGATTACAGTCACAAATTGTGTAGTACACTGTGTAAGTGTTGATTATTTATCATGTCTAAGAGCGGCAAACGTGAGGAAGATACACTCACAGCAACACCAACACTCATATGTTTGTTTTACAAAACTGGGTTAACCTCTCAGGATCTGGTTCAGGATGGTGTGTGCAAATTGTTTTAGCTTTCACCAAGGTCTCTTTAAAAGTACAAGACAGATACAGGTGCAAGTTGATCCCCCATGGGCTATGTTTGCACAAACATTATCCAGTATAGCTGAGCGGATAATTCCAACTTCTGTACCAGGAATAGGGTACATAATTAACCCTTACATGCAGCTTCCCACCTATGGTTTATCACTTCCAGCAACAGCCTCTCAAAAGAAAGGTGTAATTAAATCTACATCTTCACAGTCTACGCATGTTTCAGATGAGGATTCATCGGAGGATGAAGGCTCATTAAGCTCTGGTTCTGCATACAAAGAGGAGGAGGTAGGTCTCAGCTCAGTGGACATAGCTGAGTTAATTACGGCAATGAAAGTGATTCTATCCTTAGAAGAATCAGCAGAGCCTGTGTTAAAATCCAAGGCACCTGTGTTTAAACATCCCAAAACAGTTAAGACTGCGTTTCCTGGGTCAGATCAGCTGACGGAAATCATGGAAGAGGCTTGGACTACGCCCAGTAAGAAGTTTAGAATTCCTAGGAAATGGAATTCCAATAATCCTCTTCCAGCTGGGGATTGTTTAAAGAGGGAGGTGGCCCCCAAAGTAGATACGCATGTCATTTAATTAGTGCAAAAATCTACATTACCTCTGCCTTCAACATCATTAAATGATGTCGCGTATAGGAGAGTGGATGGTTTTAAAAAAATTATTTTTTCCCTGTCTGGGGCAGTCCTAAGACTTTACATTCCATCATTTTGGCCATGGAGCCAGGGGATTATATGGTATCCCTGGATATCCAGGATGCTTACCTACATGTTCCTATAGCACTGTCCCATCAGTGCTATCTCAGGTTTGCTATCCTCCAACAACATTTTCAGTTCCAGGCCCTACCTTTTGGGCTAGCCAAAGCCCCCACAGTATTTACCAAAATTATGGTGATAATGACAGCTTATCTCCGCCAGCAGGGGATAAGAATTTTTCCATACCTCGACGATCTTTTGATCCTGGCACAGTCTCAGGAATTGCTCCTGTGTCATCTGCAACAGACAATAACGTGTCTGCAGAAGCACAGATGGCTCATAAATTGGGCAAAATTGTCTCTGACTCCGTCACAGCAAATGACTCACTTGGGGGCTATACTGGGTTCAAGCCTTCAAATGCTATTTTTACCTCTGAACAAGATATCCAAAGTTCAGTCAAGGATTCAGGAGCTGCTACACAGTCAAAGGGTATCCATTTACGCAGCAATGTGTGTGATGGGATTGATGGTGTGGAGTATGCTCAGTTCCACTCGAGGCCTCTGCAGTATCTGATCCTTGCCAAATGGAATGGGTTTCATCAGATGATAAAAATGGTCCTTACGGTGGAAGTAATGGTCCTTACTATGGTCTTTACGGTGGAAGTAAGGAGGTCGTTAGCCTGGTGGCTACAGACATACCATCTGGACAAAGGGAGACCCTTTTGGATATCAGATTGGGAAATTCTGACAACAGATGCCAGTCTCTAGGGCTGGGGAGCAGTGTCAGAAAGGTTTTGTTTGCAGGGGCAATGGACCAAGGAAGAAGGTTGCCTGCCAATAAATATATTGGAACTTCGGGCCATATACATGGCACTGATTCAGGCAAAGGACATCCTTGAGAGAAAAACAGTTCAGATCCGCTCAGACAATGCGACGGCAGTTGCGTACCTCAACCATCAGGGAGGAACCCGCAGCCAAAAAGCTATGAAGGAGGTAAGTCACACACTAAAGTGGGCAGAACTTCATCATCCAACCTTGTCCGCAGTGTTCATTCTGGGAGTCCTAAACTGGGAAGCGGACTTTCTCAGTCGACATGCCATTCAGGCAAGTGAATGGGCTCTACACCCGGAGGTCTTCCAGACTCTTGTTGACAAGTGGGGGTTGCCAGCGATAGATCTCATGGCGTCTCGTCAGAACAACAAAGTTCTTGCATACGGGTCAAGAACAAAGGATCCCAGAGCAATCTTTGTGGATGCCCTGTCGGTGTTATGGGACTTTCATCTGGCCTATGTGTTTCCTCCAATCACCTTATTACCCAGGGTGGTGATATAAATAAAGCAAGGAAAGAGTGCCATGACACTAATAGCTCCGGCTTGGCCCAGAAGACATTGGTACACAGATCTGTAGAGAATGTAGATGGAAGCTCCAATTCCTGCTCCCTCAACGTCCAGATCTACTAACGCAGGGTCCTTGTTATCACAAAAATCTGGCTCACCTGTCTTTGACGGCGTGGCTCTTGAGACCTCTATCCTGAAGTCAAGAGGATTCTCACAACAGGTAATTCAAACAATGCTCAGAGCAAGGAAACCTTCCTCAGCTTGAATTTATCACTGAATATGGCAAACCTATATTCATTGGTGCAGTGAACGGAAAATGGACCTTAGGTCTTTCAGAGTTTCCAGGGTCTTAGCATTCCTTCAGGCAGGAATGGATAAAGGTTTCAAGGTGGCTTCCATGAGAGTGCAAGTGTCAGCATTGACTGTATGGTTTCAAAAGAAAATTGCCAACTTACAGGATGTGTGTACTTTTTTCCAGGGAATGCTGCGCATTCAACCTCCTTTTGTTCCTCCTACAGTGCCTTGGGACTTAAGTTTAGTCCTAAAGGCCCTTCAAGTTGCCTCATTTGAACTTAATAAAGTGGATCTTAAATGGTTGACAGCTAAAGTTCTCTTTCTACTGGCCATGGCGTCAGCTAGAAGAGTGTCAGATTTAGGGACATTTTTATGTCGTCCTCAATTTCTGATCTTTTATCCAGATAGAGCGGTTCTTAGAACTAAATCTGGGTATCTTCCCAAGGTGGTGTCTAAATTTCACCTTAACAAATAAATTGTAGTCCCGGCTTTCGCTGAACATGGTCCGTGCCTTAAGGATCTACGTAGATCATACCAGTGCCATCAGAAAGACATATTCTCTCTTCATTATCTACGGATTTCACAAGAGAGGATGGCCTGATGATTAGCAGACACTGGCGAGGTGGCTTTGGATGACTGTTTCAGAAGCATATTCTCACACTGATTTCCCTGTTCTGGCTAATGTCTCTGCTCACTCTACTCAAAAGGTAGATCCATCATGGGCAGAACAATGTGGTGCTTCAGCAGAACAGATATGTAAGGCAGCCACATGGTCTTCCATTAACACATTCATTAAACATTATGCCGTGGATACCTTTGCCTCTCAGGATGCTGAATTCGGGCGAAGGATTCTCCTGTCCATTCAGGAGCATCCCCACCAATAAATTTCTTTGGGAAGTCCCAATGTTATCCTGTGGATAACCTGTGGACCCTGCCGGAGAAATATACGTTATGGTAAGAACTTACCGTTGACAACGGTATTTCTCCTAAGTCCACAGGTACCACAGGGATTCCACCTTGACGCACATGATTTGAGAATCCTTTTACTCACTAACCTTCCTTCTTGTATGGAAGGGTGTGCATGTGTGTTCTTCTCGCCTGATTAGGGCTAGCTATGATGCTCCTGCCTTGAGCTTTAGGAAAACAACTGATTTGTCTGAGCCAGGAGGCGGGGATATATGGACGGGCCTGTTGTATGCTGGGAGGGCGAAAAGCTTTGACCGATTGGTGCAAATCCACTGTCGCTTCATCATATCCCAATGTTATCCTGTGGAACCTATGGAATTAGGAGAAATACCGTTATCAACGGTAAGGTCTTACCGTAACGTATATTTAATGGCTCAGGGAAATAATCATTCCAATACATTATAGCTGAGGCAGAGTTGGAAGAACAACTGGAGTTATTCAAAAGATACGTTCTTTAAAAAAAAAGCTTTATTTATTCTGTATGTGTTGGAGCTGATTTGCCAGCGTTCGGGATTCCCCGCAGCCTAACCGTAACCCTCCCCGGGGGTGCCTAAACCTAACCCTCCCCTTACCGCAGCCTAATCCTCACCTGCAGCCTAACGCCCCTGATTCCCTGCGGCTTACCTCTCCGGTGGCCCAGCACACAGACAATAAGGATCCCAGTGGTCAGTATTTTTCTACACCAAGATTGTGATCCTGTTCTGGATGCCGGTACCGGCAGTCTGAGCAGTGTCAGGATTCTGGCATTGGTATTTCGACTGACTAACCGAATCCCTTCTGTACATAAGATACTGTACACACGAAATGCAAATGCCTCTGCATAGCATATGCTGCTATTATACAACAAGGCTGCTCCGTTTCAGGAACCCTGCAAGCCAAATTATAGTTCAGTGGAGCAGTGGTGGTGCCACCCCATAGGCTCTGAGCCATAGGCGGTGGCCCTGCTTGCAGACCCCTAGTTACGGACCTGGATTGCCTGCCCCATGGGGAACAGCAGGCTAATGCAGGCAAGCTCTGAAAACCTAAGCTTGTTATATAGCTGTCCTCATAGCTAGTATCTCCTTATTACAGCTTAGATAAATTAGTGTGAAGACTGATTGTGCTTTAAACTTGCGGAAACATGAGGACATAATTTTTTGATAACTAGACACCCATGTGAGAATGGATGGGAGTTGATCGTAGCAGCAAATTTGTTAGCAGATGGGCAAAACCATGTAGTGCACATGGTTTTGCCCATCTGCTAACAAATTTGCTGCTACGATCAACTCCCATCCATTCTCACATGGGTGTCTAGTTATCAAAAAATTATGTCCTCATTATTCCGCAAGTTTAAAGCAGGGGGGGCAGATATAACATGTGCAGAGAGTTAGATTTGGGTGGGGTGTGTTAAAATTGAAAGCAGTGTAAAAATAATGCAGCCAGTATTTACCCTGCACAGAAACAATATAAACCACCCAAATCTAACTGCCACCCCCCACCACCCCCACCACCTCCAGTGCACATGGTTTTAGCCATCTGCTAACAAATTTTCTGCTACTATCAGGTCTGAATTACAGTAGGTCCCAAGTTCTCTGTAGCACTAAGGGTTAACTGTTTTGTGGAGAGCTATATATTGCAACACAGAATATACAACTTACTAAGAATTAGCTGTCGCCTATTTCTCTTGTAGTGAGTAAGCAAGAGAGGGGGATAGGATAAACAGGCAATCTGCGCGAAAACATCTATGCATTTATATTGGGAAATCCCCAGCTTGCAAATATTTCCATGCAACTTTCCAATTGAAAGCAACAGTAATATTAAAAACAATAAAATTAAAATAATGTATCATTTAGGGGATGTGAATGTTTAAAGAATATTTTGTTTGCACTTCGGGGGTAATTCTGAGTTGATCGCAGCAGGAACTTTGTTAGCAGTTGGGCAAAACAAATGTGCACTGCAGGGGAGGCAGATATAACATGTGCAGAGAGAGAGAGATTTGGGTGGGTTATTTTGTTTCTGTGCAGGGTAAATACTGGCTGCTTTATTTTTACACTGCAATTTAGATTGCAGATTGAACACACCACACCCAAATCTAACTCTCTCTGCACATGTTATATCTGCCTCCCCTGCAGTGCACATGGTTTTGCCCAACTGCTAACAAAGGCCCTCATTCCGAGTTGTTCGCTCGGTATTTTTCATCGCATCGCAATGAAAATCCGCTTAGTACGCATGCGCAATGTTCGCACTGCGACTGCGCCAAGTAACTTTGCTATGTAGAAAGTAATTTTACTCACGGCTTTTTCATCGCTCCGGCGATCGTAATGTGATTGACAGGAAATGGGTGTTACTGGGCGGAAACACGGCGTTTCAGGGGCGTGTGGCTGAAAACGCTACCGTTTCCGGAAAAAACGCAGGAGTGGCCGGAGAAACGGTGGGAGTGCCTGGGCGAACGCTGGGTGTGTTTGTGACGTCAACCAGGAACGACAAGCACTGAACTGATCGCACAGGCAGAGTAAGTCTGAAGCTACTCCAAAACTGCTACGAGGTTTGTGATCGCAATATTGCGATTACTTCGGTCGCACTTTTAAGAAGCTAAGATACACTCCCAGTAGGCGGCGGCTTAGCATGTGTAACTCTGCTACATTCGCATTGCGACCGATCAACTCGGAATGAGGGCCAAAGTTCCTGCTGCGATCAACTCAGAATTACCCCCATCATTATGAAGTTGCATGAGATTCTGACACAATTCATTATTTGCAAACAAGCCTCTTCATAAATTTTCGTAGCATAACCAACATAAATCATTGTATTTAAAGTGGATAAAACATTGCCCTACTTATATATATATATATATATATATATATATATGCTTTTACTGTATATTAGTAATATTTCTCAAACAACAGTAAATAACAAGTTATAGGATAGAAAATCGGTGAGGATATACTTTTCAATGTAATTTTTCTGAAGAAAAATTAAGGTTTCTCTGTATTATTATTAAATTTTTCTTTATAGGACATTAAAAGGGGTCCGCAGTGCCATGCATTTGGTACCCAAAGTTAAGAGTTTAATTCCTGGCCAAGGCACTCAGTGTGTGGAGCTTGTGTTTTCTTCCTGTGTTTATGTGGGTTTCCTCTGTGTACTCCTGCCTCCAATCACACACATGGCAGATGATAGGAGCTGATTGCCTAAAGCACCATTTATAATACGCAAAGAGTTTTAAAACTCATTGTGTATGATAAAACTCATTCATAAATCAGCCCCTTTATTTCAGTTTTAAATAAAACAGTCCTGTTACAGAAAGGTGCATTTAGTTCTTTTCTGGTTACGCCTAGTGTAACACCCCAGGGTTGGCGGGTGTCTCAGTGGTTAGAGATGGGTTTCACACATATTCAGTGTCTTGGTGATGGACCCTTTCCCTAAGATGTTTTTCCCCATACCTTGTTCGATGTGAGTGGTTCAGCGAGGTACTGTAGGACAGATTGATACATAAACAGGAAGGTCATATAACAGCAATCTCCATGGAGAATGCTCTTTATTTTACTGCAATGAGGGGCTAAGTCAGTAAGGATCGCAAAAGCGCGGGAGGCCGGCATTGGGAAAACAGGGACATCCTGCGGGTGCATCATTAAAATGTCTAAAGTTTCTAGTGGGTTTAGGAGACCCACAATCTCTCAGCCATTTGTATCCACAACAGAGTATGTGTGTACACATAGTTATTCTTCAATGTCATCTTCAATGTAATCAATGTTTTGCCTTACCCTTGCGTTTTTTTCTAATTTGTGTTAAAGGGGGGTTACCTCAGGTGTAAGTGCTCAAAGTACCCATTGTAACCGATTTTAAAAAAATGGTTGCAGGGTTTTCAGCTGTGAAAACTAGTGATGAGCGCCTGAAATTTTTCGGGTTTTGTGTTTTGGTTTTGGGTTCGGTTCCGCGGCCGTGTTTTGGGTTCGACCGCGTTTTGGCAAAACCTCACCGAATTTTTTTTGTCGGATTCGGGTGTGTTTTGGATTCGGGTGTTTTTTTCAAAAAACCCTAAAAAACAGCTTAAATCATAGAATTTGGGGGTCATTTTGATCCCATATTATTATTAACCTCAAAAACCATAATTTCCACTCATTTTCAGTCTATTCTGAATACCTCACACCTCACAATATTATTTTTAGTCCTAAAATTTGCACCGAGGTCGCTGGATGACTAAGCTAAGCGACCCTAGTGGCCGACACAAACACCTGGCCCATCTAGGAGTGGCACTGCAGTGTCACGCAGGATGTCCCTTCCAAAAAACCCTCCCCAAACAGCACATGACGCAAAGAAAAAAAGAGGCGCAATGAGGTAGCTGTGTGAGTAAGATTAGTGACCCTAGTGGCCGACACAAACACCGGGCCCATTTAGGAGTGGCACTGCAGTGTCACGCAGGATGTCCCTTCCAAAAAACCCTCCCCAAACAGCACATGACGCAAAGAAAAAAAGAGGCGCAATGAGGTAGCTGTGTGAGTAAGATTAGCGACCCTAGTGGCCGACACAAACACCGGACCCTTCTAGGAGTGGCACTGCAGTGTCACGTAGGATGTCCCTTCCAAAAAACCCTCCCCAAACAGCACATGACGCAAAGAAAAAAAGAGGCGCAATGAGGTAGCTGTGTGAGTAAGATTAGCGACCGTAGTGGCCGACACAAACACCGGGCCCATTTAGGAGTGGCACTGCAGTGTCACGCAGGATGTCCCTTCCAAAAAACCCTCCCCAAACAGCACATGACTTAAAGAAAAAAAGAGGCGCAATGAGGTAGCTGTGTGAGTAAGATTAGCGACCCTAGTGGCCGACACAAACACCGGGCCCATCTAGGAGTGGCACTGCAGTGTCACGCAGGATGTCCCTTCCAAAAAACCCTCCCCAAACAGCACATGACGCAAAGAAAAAAAGAGGCGCAATGAGGTAGCTGTGTGAGTAAGATTAGCGACCGTAGTGGCCGACACAAACACCGGGCCCATTTAGGAGTGGCACTGCAGTGTCACGCAGGATGTCCCTTCCAAAAAACCCTCCCCAAACAGCACATGACGCAAAGAAAAAAAGAGGCGCAATGAGGTAGCTGTGTGAGTAAGATTAGCGACCCTAGTGGCCGACACAAACACCGGGCCCATCTAGGAGTGGCACTGCAGTGTCACGCAGGATGGCCCTTCCAAAAAACCCTCCCCAAACAGCACATGACGCAAAGAAAAAAAGAGGCGCAATGAGGTAGCTGACTGTGTGAGTAAGATAAGCGACCCTAGTGGCCGACACAAACACCGGGCCCATTTAGGAGTGGCACTGCAGTGTCACGCAGGATGTCCCTTCCAAAAAACCCTCCCCAAACAGCACATGACGCAAAGAAAAATAAAAGAAAAAAGAGGTGCAAGATGGAATTGTCCTTGGGCCCTCCCACCCACCCTTATGTTGTATAAACAAAACAGGACATGCACACTTTAACCAACCCATCATTTCAGTGACAGGGTCTGCCACACGACTGTGACTGATATGACGGGTTGGTTTGGACCCCCCCCAAAAAAGAAGCAATTAATCTCTCCTTGCACAAACTGGCTCTACAGAGGCAAGATGTCCACCTCATCATCATCCTCCGATATATCACCGTGTACATCCCCCTCCTCACAGATTATCAATTCGTCCCCACTGGAATCCACCATCTCAGCTCCCTGTGTACTTTGTGGAGGCAATTGCTGCTGGTCAATGTCTCCGCGGAGGAATTGATTATAATTCATTTTAATGAACATCATCTTCTCCACATTTTCTGGATGTAACCTCGTACGCCGATTGCTGACAAGGTGAGCGGCGGCACTAAACACTCTTTCGGAGTACACACTTGTGGGAGGGCAACTTAGGTAGAATAAAGCCAGTTTGTGCAAGGGCCTCCAAATTGCCTCTTTTTCCTGCCAGTATAAGTATGGACTGTGTGACGTGCCTACTTGGATGCGGTCACTCATATAATCCTCCACCATTCTTTCAATGGGGAGAGAATCATATGCAGTGACAGTAGACGACATGTCCGTAATCGTTGTCAGGTCCTTCAGTCCGGACCAGATGTCAGCATCAGCAGTCGCTCCAGACTGCCCTGCATCACCGCCAGCGGGTGGGCTCGGAATTCTGAGCCTTTTCCTCGCACCCCCAGTTGCGGGAGAATGTGAAGGAGGAGATGTTGACAGGTCGCGTTCCGCTTGACTTGACAATTTTCTCACCAGCAGGTCTTTCAACCCCAGCAGACTTGTGTCTGCCGGAAAGAGAGATCCAAGGTAGGCTTTAAATCTAGGATCGAGCATGGTGGCCAAAATGTAGTGCTCTGATTTCAACAGATTGACCACCCGTGAATCCTTGTTAAGCGAATTAAGGGCTCCATCCACAAGTCCCACATTCCTAGCGGAATCGCTCCGTGTTAGCTCCTCCTTCAATGTCTCCAGCTTCTTCTGCAAAAGCCTGATGAGGGGAATGACCTGACTCAGGCTGGCAGTGTCTGAACTGACTTCACGTGTGGCAAGTTCAAAGGGCAGCAGAACCTTGCACAACGTTGAAATCATTCTCCACTGCGCTTGAGACAGGTGCATTCCACCTCCTATATCGTGCTCAATTGTATAGGCTTGAATGGCCTTTTGCTGCTCCTCCAACCTCTGAAGCATATAGAGGGTTGAATTCCACCTCGTTACCACTTCTTGCTTCAGATGATGGCAGGGCAGGTTCAGTAGTTTTTGGTGGTGCTCCAGTCTTCTGTACGTGGTGCCTGTACGCCGAAAGTGTCCCGCAATTCTTCTGGCCACCGACAGCATCTCTTGCACGCCCCTGTCGTTTTTTAAATAATTCTGCACCACCAAATTCAAGGTATGTGCAAAACATGGGACGTGCTGGAATTTGCCCATATTTAATGCACACACAATATTGCTGGCGTTGTCCGATGCCACAAATCCACAGGAGAGTCCAATTGGGGTAAGCCATTCCGCGATGATCTTCCTCAGTTGCCGTAAGAGGTTTTCAGCTGTGTGCGTATTCTGGAAACCGGTGATACAAAGCGTAGCCTGCCTAGGAAAGAGTTGGCGTTTGCGAGATGCTGCTACTGGTGCCGCCGCTGCTGTTCTTGCGGCGGGAGTCCATACATCTACCCAGTGGGCTGTCACAGTCATATAGTCCTGACCCTGCCCTGCTCCACTTGTCCACATGTCCGTGGTTAAGTGGACATTGGGTACAGCTGCATTTTTTAGGACACTGGTGACTCTTTTTCTGAGGTCTGTGTACATTTTCGGTATCGCCTGCCTAGAGAAATGGAACCTAGATGGTATTTGGTACCGGGGACACAGTACCTCCAACAAGTCTCTAGTTGGCTCTGCAGTAATGATGGATACCGGAACCACGTTTCTCACCACCCAGGATGCCAAGGCCTCAGTTATCCGCTTTGCAGTAGGATGACTGCTGTGATATTTCATTTTCCTCGCAAAGGACTGTTGGACAGTCAATTGCTTGGTGGAAGTAGTAAAAGTGGTCTTACGACTTCCCCTCTGGGATGACCATCGACTCCCAGCAGCAACAACAGCAGCGCCAGCAGCAGTAGGCGTTACACGCAAGGATGCATCGGAGGAATCCCAGGCAGGAGAGGAATCATCAGAATTGCCAGTGACATGGCCTGCAGGACTATTGGCATTCCTGGGGAAGGAGGAAATTGACACTGAGGGAGTTGGTGGGGTGGTTTGCGTGAGCTTGGTTACAAGAGGAAGGGATTTACTGGTCAGTGGACTGCTTCCGCTGTCACCCAAAGTTTTTGAACTTGTCACTGACTTATTATGAATGCGCTGCAGGTGACGTATAAGGGAGGATGTTCCGAGGTGGTTAACGTCCTTACCCCTACTTATTACAGCTTGACAAAGGGAACACACGGCTTGACACCTGTTGTCCGCATTTCTGTTGAAATAGTTCCACACCGAAGAGCTGATTTTTTTGGTATTTTCACCAGGCATGTCAACGGCCATATTCCTCCCACGGACAACAGGTGTCTCCCCGGGTGCCTGACTTAAACAAACCACCTCACCATCAGAATCCTCCTGGTCAATTTCCTACCCAGCGCCAGCAACACCCATATCCTCCTCATCCTGGTGTACTTCAACACTGACATCTTCAATCTGACTATCAGGAACTGGACTGCGGGTGCTCCTTCCAGCACTTGCAGGGGGCGTGCAAATGGTGGAAGGCGCATGCTCTTCACGTCCAGTGTTGGGAAGGTCAGGCATCGCAACCGACACAATTGGACTCTCCTTGTGGATTTGGGATTTCGAAGAACGCACAGTTCTTTGCGGTGCTACTGCTTTTGCCAGCTTGAGTCTTTTCATTTTTCTAGCGAGAGGCTGAGTGCCTCCATCCTCATGTGAAGCTGAACCACTAGCCATGAACATAGGCCAGGGCCTCAGCCGTTCCTTGCCACTCCGTGTGGTAAATGGCATATTGGCAAGTTTACGCTTCTCCTCCGACAATTTTATTTTAGGTTTTGGAGTCCTTTTTTTACTGATATTTGGTGTTTTGGATTTGACATGCTCTGTACTATGACATTGGGCATCGGCCTTGGCAGACGACGTTGCTGGCATTTCATCGTCTCAGCCATGACTAGTGGCAGCAGCTTCAGCACGAGGTGGAAGTGGATCTTGATCTTTCCCTAATTTTGGAACCTCAACATTTTTGTTCTCCATATTTTAATAGGCACAACTAAAAGGCACCTCAGGTAAACAATGGAGATGGATGGATACTAGTATACAATTATGGACGGACTGCCGAGTGCCGACACAGAGGTAGCTACAGCCGTGGACTACCGTACTGTACTGTGTCTGCTGCTAATATAGACTGGTTGATAAAGAGATGTAGTAGTATGTATGTATAAAGAAGAAAAAAAAAAAAACCACGGGTAGGTGGTATACAATTATGGACGGACTGCCGAGTGCCGACACAGAGGTAGCTACAGCCGTGGACTACCGTACTGTACTGTGTCTGCTGCTAATATAGACTGGTTGATAAAGAGATGTAGTAGTATGTATGTATAAAGAAGAAAGAAAAAAAAACCACGGGTAGGTGGTATACAATTATGGACGGACTGCCGAGTGCCGACACAGAGGTAGCTACAGCCGTGGACTACCGTACTGTACTGTGTCTGCTGCTAATATAGACTGGTTGATAAAGAGATGTAGTAGTATGTATGTATAAAGAAGAAAGAAAAAAAAACCACGGGTAGGTGGTATACAATTATGGACGGACTGCCGAGTGCCGACACAGAGGTAGCTACAGCCGTGAACTACCGTACTGTACTGTGTCTGCTGCTAATATAGACTGGTTGATAAAGAGATGTAGTAGTATGTATGTATAAAGAAGAAAGAAAAAAAAACCACGGGTAGGTGGTATACAATTATGGATGGACTGCCGAGTGCCGACACAGAGGTAGCTACAGCCGTGAACTACCGTACTGTGTCTGCTGCGACTGGATGATAAATAATGATATAAAAAATATATATATATCACTACTGCAGCCGGACAGGTATATATTATATAATGACGGACCTGCTGGACACTGTCTGTCAGCAGAATGAGTTTTTTATAGAATTAAAAAAAAAACACCACACAAGTGAAGTCACACGACGAGTGTTTAACTTTTTCAGGCAATCACAATATAGTATACTACTAACTATACTGGTGGTCAGTGTGGTCAGGTCACTGGTCAGTCACACTGGCAGTGGCACTCCTGCAGCAAAAGTGTGCACTGTTTAATTTTAATATAATATGTACTCCTGGCTCCTGCTATAACCTATAACTGGCACTGCAGTGCTCCCCAGTCTCCCCCACAATTATAAGCTGTGTGAGCTGAGCACAGTCAGATATATATACATAGATGATGCAGCACACTGGGCTGAGCAGTGCACACAGATATGGTATGTGACTGAGTCACTGTGTGTATCGTTTTTTTCAGGCAGAGAACGGATATATTAAATAAAACAAAACTGCACTGTCTGGTGGTCACTGTGGTCAGTCACTAGTAAACTCTGCACTCTCTACACTTCTACAGTACTCCTAAGCTCCAGTAAATCAGGTCAATCTCTCTCTCTCTCTCTTCTAATCTAAATGGAGAGGACGCCAGCCACGTCCTCTCCCTATCAATCTCAATGCACGTGTGAAAATGGCGGCGACGCGCGGCTCCTTATATAGAATCCGAGTCTCGCGAGAATCCGACAGCGTCATGATGACGTTCGGGCGCGCTCGGGTTAACCGAGCAAGGCGGGAGGATCCGAGTCTGCTCGGACCCGTGAAAAAAACCATGAAGTTCGGGCGGGTTCGGATTCAGAGAAACCGAACCCGCTCATCTCTAGTGAAAACCCAGCGAGCGTGAAAAAGAAAATTGTTACTTACCAGTGGTCTCTGGTGGCTTCCTGTCCATCTTTCCACTGAGGTGGTGGCTACTGGGAGGTGTGGCATTGCCATGGGTTAAGGCGATTTCTCAAAGTCATATGTCATGACTTTATGCATACTGTGTCCTCTGGGTAAGCAGTGCTCTCTGTACCTAAGATTTTAGATGTGACTTTATTTTGTGTATAAAAATGGCTGATATGCTGTATCCTGAATATGACCTGGGGGGAGATACTGTAGTATATGCTCTTCTTTGAAGTCAGTGAACAGATAACAATCTAATACCAGTTGTAAAAAGTTGTGTGCTAAAGCTTCATGCTTCACTCCCCAAGCTACCAGATCTTTAAGGCCAGGTCAAGAAGTGAAAATCAAGAAGTGGGTACATCTCTTAATAGGACTATTGTATCTATCTCGGCTACCCCAACCCCTCTATCTACTGGGAGACAATTACTTGGAAGTGAGTGACTGATTCATGAATGTCCAGCAACAAGAGAGTTAAAACCCAAGGTTGGGTGCTGTTTCTTGGAGTGGCTACCAGGAATAAGAAGGAACTGAGGGCAACATCAAGTGTTCACTTTCTAGGGAATAGCACCATGCTAGGAGTGAGCCCCAGTTCTGCTTTGGTCTCCCTTCACTAAGATGACCTGAAATCTCAGCGTAAGATTGTTAGGTTTTTCTGACTTTATTTTCTTTTATTTACTTGAAGTTAATTGTGTATTCCCAAATTGTATATCTTGCTAATTTACAAATGTTTTTCCTGTATAACTTAACTCTGTAGATATTTCTCAATAAATAGTAACATTTTTATCAGCACACCTCTGCTTCTTAAGAATTCATGTGCCCATGCTACGTGTATGTAATAACTGTTTATATAATGTGATTTAAGTATCTGGCAATCGCAAAAGAGACTTTAATACTCTGCATGGTGGTAGCTTTAGTATAAACCCAAGTCATGACCGCCTACCAGCATCAGGTGGGCGTGTCTGAGTCCAGGCTAGGGCGGCGTGCTGTGACAGGAGGCTTGGTGGCTGAAGACACTGTTTTGGAAGGTGAGTAATTACAGACTAATTAAGCTAATTGGAAACTTCCAATTCCTTAATTAGTCCTCAGGGGGGTGCCACAAGGGTGCCAGAGCAAGTCCTGGTCCTAAAAAAAAATCAGACGTGCTCTGGAGGTGCATGAAAAAGATGCAGTGATTTATATAGAAATCACAGCATCTCAGTTTCTGTCCTGTAATTGAATAGCAAAACACTGTGGCTGCAGAAAAAATCCCTGAATCCCCCCTCAGTGTTTATTTATTCTGAGTACCTATACAATATTTCAGGGACAATTTTAAGGAACAGTTTCATAAGGCACCTTTTTAAATTTTCCCTAAACTCTAGTTGCTCCTGTGATACTACGGAAAAGTGTACAGTACCCAGGACAATAGGTTCTTGCTAATGCTGAGAATGGAGGGACACAAAGTGGAGGGTAAGAGCAGAAAGGTAACCACTGAAAGACTAATAAGAACATTATGGTATGTTATGGCACAGTATCCAAAGTGTACTGTCTGTCCCATGTCAGACTACTAAAGATTTTTGAGACTCAGCCAAAGTTTCCAGAAACAAAAAACCAAGCTCCTAAGTCATTGCAGCCCATTCTTTACTGACATGATCCATGGGGGATCAGGAAATATAAGCGTGAGCAATCCATCTAAAGTGACATAACTTACTTACTTTTACAAACTTGAGGTCCCCCTCTGCCATGTCACCCAAACCCAACCTTTTCAACACAAGAACATGCTGCACTCCAGAATTACAGGATGTACATTGGTGCTGTGAGACTTATGTTCCACCACACCCCTAAAGTGCACTATTGGATTAAGATTGGGGCACTGTGGGGGCCATTTGAGTTTACTGAACTAATTTTTATGATCATGGAACCAGCTTGAAATAATGTGAGGTTTGTGACATGGTGCATTATCCTAATGATAGTAGCTATTAGGAGATGGGTAGTCTGGTCATATGTATTATGCTCATGCACCAGCAGTCTAAATCATTGTTACAAGAATGATGGGTCCATATTGTTTAATTAACATGTTGATCATACCATCTGTATGTTGCAGAAGTAATTGAAATTTGTCAGACTAAGCAACAGTATTCTGATCCTCAGTTGTCAAGATTTGGTGAGCCTGTGCCCACCGTAGCCTCAGTTTACTGTTCTTATGCTGCTATAGCCCATCCACTTCAAAGTTTGATGTGCTGTGCATTCATAGATTGCTCTTTTGCATACCACTGTTGTAATGCATTGTTACTTGTATTAATGTCACCTTCCTGTCAGTTTGAACAGCTCTGACCTATCTCATTACAAAAGGTGTTTTTGCCAACAGAACCGCTGTTCACTTGATGTTTTTTATTTGGGTCATGGCCACTGTAAACGGCAGAGTTTCATGTGAAAGGAAATCCCAAATCATTCCTTCTAGGATGAATAATCATTCCATGGTCATAGCTACTTAGATTACAGATGTGTCCTCTTGCGTTGTGCACGCATCACAGCATGTGAATTGTAGTGCCCACACTGTGGCACCATACACATCATGTGATCCTATTGATCGCGGGTGCAAACACCACACATGGGCCCACCGGAGGGCACATTTCATGGCAAACTTGCTGTGTTGTGCGGCTGCGCCGGCAACAAGCTAAAAGGACACATCTCTATGTTTCAGCCACAATCTTGTGTTTGGTATGAACAGCAAATGATTCTCTTGACTGTGTATGCTATTATCCACCATCATGCATAGTGGGGAAACTAGGACACGGAACGGATGCTACAGGCAGACATAACAGATGTATTTGTTGAGTGCTATCATGTACAGAACTGATTTTTTCCTCATGTCATTTACTGATGTTACTGAAATAGTTCTGGAATGCTTTTCATTAACAAAGTTGTGAGCATCAGTGGAAGAGCTTACATTTAAGCATTTAAGTGCAAATTTGTCTTGGTCCCCCTAGGTCGGTGATACACACAGACCAGGTAAGAAGATTTAAGTATCCAGTTGGAAACTCAGTAAGAGATGTTTTACAAGACCTAATCACTGGCAAACTCGTAACAGTTTTTTGTTTGATTGGGATCGGAGAAGGAAGAATTAGTAAGGAAGAAAGGTAAATGCAAAAGAAGGAAAAGAGGATGTAAGAAAAGATGGAGGAGAGAGAAATTGGATAAAAGAATAGGGGAGGTAGTTGTAGAGGTGGAATATTCCAATTCAGCCACTAATAGGAGGACTGATCATAATTTGAATAGCTTAGTGCCTAATACTATAGATGAATGTAACATTTGAATAGCTTAGTAAGAGAGTTCTGATGGCTGAGGAGGAAAGAGTCCTCAGGAAAGGATTACAATTTGCCCCCACAAGTAAGGTCAACACATTTGATTTGTATATTGATACACAAAAGTTTATATGCAAATTTAGAGTAAAAAAAAGTCTTTGTAAATAAAAATGAAGGGATTGCAAGTGATGATGAGACCAGAGATCCCTCTGGATCATCCCTAAGAGCAAAATCCATTTTCTATCCCATTCATCAGATTATTAGTGAGAAGGCAAAAAAAGCTTTAGAGAGACCATATAAATAAAAAAAATTAACAAGAAAGGAATATAGAGGCAATCAAATCAAAGATGATAAAGATCTGGTTATAAAACCAGCTGATAAGGGTGGTGGTGGTGGTAGTGGGGGGGGGGGGGGGAGTGTTATTAGACAAGGAGGATTATATTCAGGAAGTTACTAAACAACTAACTAATGGTGAAACCTACAGGAAATTAAAGAGTGACCCCACAATGAGAATAGCCAAAGCATTACTAGAACTGACAAATTATGCTTTAATGAAGGGTGTTTTGCCTAAATCTGAACATGAATTTGTGAATATTCAGCATCCATCAGTTCCAATGATCTATGTATTGCCTTAGGTGCATAAAGTCTTCACTCACCCACCGGGATGACCAATCATATGCGGTACTAATAACCTCTAACTTGTCTTATTATTATTGGTTATTGTAAATAATAACCTCTAACTTGCCTGCTTTAATTGATTTTTATTTGCAACCATTAGTTAGTAAAACCATAGCTTATATAAAGGATACATGAGATGTATTGTCAAAATGTAATACTATTGAGTGGGATGAAAACTGCTTAATTGTAAGTGCAGATGTAAGTACTCTGTATACTATTATTGAAACCTCTAAAGGTCTACAAGCTGTCTCCTTCTATCTTGAACTTACTGATTTTAATGCTGATCTTAAGGAGTTTATTTGAAACAGTATTTTATTTATTTTAGAGAATAATTATTTCTTTTTTAATGGAACCTACTATTTGCATCAAGTTTGAACGGCGATGGGTACCAGGTTCGCCCCCAATTATGCCAATTTATTTTATGGCATACTGAGAGGAGCATTAGATATGGCATGATGGTTGTCTGGTGGTCTAGGGGCAGACCTGGTATGCTGGTTCTGTTTCATTGACAATGTACTGTTTATTTGGGGGGGGGGGGTTACTGAGAATGATCTCACAGATTTTTGTAATGCTTTAAACAGAAATTATTATTATATTAATTTATCTTTTACCATCAGTAAAAATAGAGATCCCTTTCTTGGATTTATCTATATATACAAAAGGAGCAAATCAGACAAAAACTTTTCGTAAACCTTCGGATTCAAACTCCCATATTTGGAGAACCAGCTAACACCATAGGAACTGGCTTGCAGGTATCCCATTTGGGCAATTCACTAGGGTGAAAAAAACTTCTCTAAAAAGGATGTTTATAATACTGATAAGAATAAAAACACAAATTATGAATAGGCATTCATAAGTTAGTATAACTCTCATTTTAAAGAACTAGAAACCATTTTTAAAAGAAACTGGCCAATTTTAAGGAGATACCCCATTATAGGTAGTTTAGTCCCAGAAAAAAACCTGTTTTTAATACTAAGAAAGCACCATGCCTCAGAGATAGTTTTGTTAGGAGTCACCTGGAAGATAATAAGTGGACAAGCACTCGTAGCCACAGGTTTCATAGGTGTGGGATGTGTTTAATGTGCTGTTCAGATAGAAAGGCGATAGAAAGATTAAAGAATTCATGGTAAAAAGGAAAAACATATAAAATAAATGATTTTATTGTGATTTCAAAAACATTATTTACGCAATAGAATGCGATTGTGGTCTTCTGTATAGACCAGTAGAAACCTTAAAGTACATCTGGCCTAACACATCTATAACATTAGAAAGGGACTAGAGACCCATATGGTGTCATCACATTTTAAGAAGGTCCATGGTTGTAAAGAGTCGGACATAAAATCTTTATGGGGAATCCAACAAGTCCAAACGTCTTGGAGAACCAGGGATTTGGACATAAATTATCCCAAAATGAAATGGATCCATAAACTTAAAACCTTGGTCCCTAGTGGACTAAATGGGGATTTCGATTTAAAGTGTTTTCTAAACTGAATCTGTTTAACTAGGTCCCTTATGAGTTATTTAAAAAAATGTAATATGTTAATATTCAATTTGAGCATTATAATGTGGTTGTTAAGATGTGTTTTTAATCTATGTGTCTACCTTCTATTTTATATGCATATGTCACTTTAAAGGGTTTTTTTTTTTAAACAATTTATTTTATTTTACGTCAACAATAAGAACAAGATATAACTGGTGAACAGTGTATAGAGCATGTACAATCACAGAGAACAGCAGATGCAAAAATAAATAAATACATTTCTAACAATTGTGATAAAACGATACAGGAGGATATGTTGAATGCTGTCACAAGAATAGTATAGTGTAACAGAGAAGAAAAACAAAAAAACGAACAAAAAGGTAACATCTCAGAAAGCAAAGCATAGAAATGCCTCATGACAAGTATGATACAGAGGAAAAGGGAAAAAAAAAAAGATGGATTAAGTAAAGCCGAGGAAGAGACGGCCAGTAATGAAGGGGAGAGGAGTAAGGGAAGGGGGAAATAAAGGAAGGGGGGAGTTGCTAGGAAGAGGAAAAGGGTAAAGGAGGGGCACCTGGCAGAGGAGAGGAATAAAAAGTGTACCAGGAGTCCCATACCTGATGATACGTGGATACTGTGTCATTGAGGAAGGAGTTGATATATTCCATAGAAGAAATGTACCACAGTCTATTAATTAGGGCGCCCTGGGTTGGAGGTATGGGAGATTTCCACGATTTGGCAATCAGGAGTGTGGAAGCATTGGATATATGGAAGGCCAGCTTGTTCTGTGCCTTTGATGCCGAACGAAGGGTATGTGAAGGAGCATTTGCCATAAGGACTATTGCCACCCTCCAGAACTGTTGGATCACCGGACATTCCCACCAAATATGGAAAGAGGGAAAAAGGTGCCCACCGTGCCACAGCCTCACCAGGGGTCAAGTACCAACGGGTGTATACTTTGTAGGCCGTTTCCCTGATGCCGACATTAATAGAGGCTTTAGGGATCCGGTGTTGGATACGGGACCATCCCTCGTCGTCAAACTGTGTGCCGAGGTCACATTCCCAGGCAGATTCGAAAGATTCTTTGTGGGGGGATTTGGGGGATAGGATAGAGTGGTACAGCATGGAGATGGCACCGCTACAGCCGACCGAGTATAGACATTGGCGTTCAAAAAGAGAAGGTTGGCGAAAGGGTTTGGAATGGCAAGAAGTATGTACAAAATAGTGGAGCAGGTAAGAGTAGTGTAATGCGGCGGGGACGGTATATCGTTCCTGAAAACCTGCAAAAGTGGATGGAGCTGATTGCCCGGCAATGTGCATAAAGCGAGCGATTCTGGCCACTAGCTAGGGGGCAGCCCATTTATCAGAAAAACCTGGAGGGAATAGGCGGTGTCTCCAAAGAGATGTTAAAGGGGAGGGGTAAGTCATGAGGGAAAAACATTTGTTAATCGTGTCCCATGTCGTCAGGGTGAATTGGATAGAGGGATAGGTGTAGGCCGAGGCTGGTCTGTGAATACAGGGCAGCCATGGGAGAGAGTCTAAATTGAGATCTGGAGATAGTGCATTTTCAATGTCGACCCACTTTTTCAGTCCGGGAGGGGAATGCCAAGAGATAATGTGTCTCAATTGTGTAGCGTAGTAATAGTTTTGCAGTAGGGGGAGGCTTAGACCCAGGGCCGGTGCTAGGGTGTTTGGCGCCTCCCTGCAAACTATAAATTTGCGCCCTCTCTCCAATACTTAATAAAGGGAAAGCACACACTGAAGGCACGTGTGGTCTCACAAGGAAAGGGTGTGCCCACACAATTATATCCCAAATTCACATTACATCACATAGTAGCACAATATTATTCACATTACACCACACGCAATGTTCCTGATTCATATTATACCACATTGTAGTCACTTTACGACTCGCAGTAGTGCCCCTTATTCATAGCTTAAAGTGAACCTGGAGAGTTGGAGGAAATACATATTTGTGCCCTAACCCCCATACTGTCCAAAGTAACAGTGTGCGCCGAAGGCGCGCGCTGCAAAGAAAGGGGTCACTAGGAAGGGACATGGTCACATAATGGTAACCCCAATTCAAATGACACCACACAGTAGCACAAAAGTATCGTCATTACACCGTATGTAGTGCCTCTATTTCATATTACGTCACACAGTACTGCCCCATATTCACGTAATGCTACACAGTAGTGCCCCATATACGCAATTCCCATGATAGCAGTGCCGCTTATACACATAATAATGCCCACGGTATCAGTGCCACATATCCAGTTACACATAATAATGCCCACAGTATCAGTGCCGCTTATACACACAATAATGCCCACGGTAGCAGTGCCGCTTACACACATAATAATGCCCACAGTAGCAGTGTCGCTTACACACATAATAATGCCCACAGTAGCAGTGCCGCTTACACACATAATAATGCCCACGGTAGCAGTGTCGCTTACACACATAATAATGCCCACGGTAGCAGTGTCGCTTACACACATAATAATGCCCACGGTAGCAGTGTCGCTTACACACATAATAATGCCCACGGTAGCAGTGCCGCTTACACACATAATAATGCCCACAGTAGCAGTGCCGCTTACACACATAATAATGCCCACGGTAGCAGTGTCGCTTACACACATAATAATGCCCACAGTAGCAGTGCCGCTTACACACATAATAATGCCCACGGTAGCAGTGTCGCTTACACACATAATAATGCCTACGGTAGCAGTGCCGCTTACACACATAATAATGCCCACAGTAGCAGTGCCGCTTACACACATAATAATGCCCACGGTAGCAGTGTCGCTTACACACATAATAATGCCCACGGTAGCAGTGTCGCTTACACACATAATAATGCCCACGGTAGCAGTGACGCTTACACACATAATAATGCTCACAGTAGCAGTGCATCTTATACACACAATAATGCCAACCGCATCTGTGCCACTTATACACATGCCCACAGTATCAGGGCCACTTACACATATAATAATTGCCCCCCACCATGTGTGTGATAGATAGATAGATAGATAGATAGATAGATAGATAGATAGATAGATAGATAGATAGAAAGATAGATAGCTGTAGCTCTGGCAAAAAAAAAAATACAAATAGAAAGCACACACTTACAGCAGCAGCATTCAATACATTAGAAAACAAAGTTTTCAAAGAGTTAAATTCGCTTTTGGCAGAGTCGGCCTGCTCTGACCACACTCAAGCCCCTGCACCAGCATGTTGTAGAGGGGGAGGGCTCGAGCGCAGGGAGAACGGAGAATAGCTTCATGTTATAAATCACAAGCAGCCAGGACATGGAACAGAAAGTGAAAGTAGACAGCCTGTGCGGATGAAGGAGTGAAACCCCTCCTGCGTGCTCTGCTGGTAGGAGGAGGGAAGATCAGCTGCTGGACTGGACTCTGTGACAGGCGCTGTGGCAGCCGGCAGCAGCAGCGCACAGCAGCAGAGTCCCAGAGCAGGGAGAGAGCCTCTCTTGGCCAGCGCCTCCCTGCTTTGCAGACTCTGCTGAGCGGGTTGCGCCGGCTCTGCCTAGACCACCATTATCTGTTTATTTGGACAGTACCAAGCGGCTTAATCTCTGTTTTTTGCCTGCCCATATGAATTTCCCAAACAAGGTTTGCAGAGATTGTAGAACATTTGCTGAAACCCTAATCGGGAGTGTTTGGAATAGGTACAATAATTTAGGAAGGGCATTCATTTTTATTGCATTGAGCCTTCCAATCGTGCAACCAGAGCTGTAGCATGCAGGATTGCAGGATACTGTAGAATCAGTGCACAGGGTATAGTTTAGCAGTGGCCCAGAGACCGTGTGCAATAATAACAAAACTGAGTGGAAGCAGCCAGTGGAAGTTTCCGGTACAGTTGGGGGGTGTGCAGAGTTCCAAATGTGCAGCAACCCCGAGAGTATATCAGAGTGTGCAGAGGACTTACAGGTGGGAGCTGTCGGAGCATGACATCATAGCGGGTATTGGAGATACGGCTTGCAGTGTCACGAGATATAATATGGTGTCAAGACAGTGTTGGACTCCACCTGTCCAGGAAGGTTGGGCAGCGTAATGTCACTGCATAGGTGAGGGTCAATGTGGAGGGCAGCAATCCCTGAGAGTGGCGTGAACGAAACGGAGGACCGTCCTTCCCGTATTCACGGGAGAGGGGGTTGCCAATATGTATAAGGCAGGTTATATATTATAATAAAAAAATAATAATCTGAAATAAAATAAAAACACAAAAAAAACAACAACAAAAAACAACACCACCCCACAGAAGTGGAGCCGGTGAGGCAGTTGGCTGAGGGGGACAAAAAACCCAGGTGTGGCTACTCACAGTTCAGGCGAGGGGTGGAGGGCATCACCACAGGTCAGGGAGAGCCTCCACATCTGCAGATCTCGCAATGAGGAGGGAGGGGGGGGAGAATGGCAGAGACAGGTGTGACCAGTGGGGGTATACGCAGGAGCAGGGCTCAGAGCTCCGTCAGCGTCCTCTCTTTAGATCAGGCCGGACGGCCACCGCAAACATATATCCAGGGCAGGCTGCCACATCGGTAATCAGTGTGGGGCTCCTGGCCCGAGTCCCGGGCAGTGCTGCATCTCGTCTGGGGAAAGCTGTCAGGGAGAGCACCGCCGCCCAGGATGAGGTTGCCGGTGGGGAGAGCTACCACTGCAGCGGCCCCTGCACTGAGGAGGGAGATGAACAGCAGACACGGGCAGGATCAGCGGTAGTGTCCATGGGAGTAGGACTCCGAGCTTCGGCGGCGTCTACTCTCCAGGTTAGATGCACTAGTGATCGCCGCTTCTCGTGAGGGAGAGCCGCCAGGAAAGGTGCCACCGCCCAGGATGATCCGTGGTTGCCGGCGGGGAGGCCGTTAAGTGCACATCTCTGGAGTCCACAGCATGGGGGCGGTAAATCGAGGTCCCAGTGTGGGAAAGGCAGACAGGCCACAACCCGCAGGGACAGTAAAACTTGTCCCCCGGCTCCGTGGCTCAAGTCTTCTGGGTAAAGGCACTGTGGGTAGATCAGGGCACAAGCTGCAGGGACATGAGCGGGTCAAAGGGGGGGGGGGGGGGGGGAAATTGCCCTGTATTTGAGGGCTTTTGCAGGAGCTCCCTGTTAGTGCTTCCGTACAGCTTGCCCACCAGGCCACGCCCCCCCACTTTAAAGGATTTTAAAACGGAAGGTGATGGATTGCATTCATGGGAGATGACGCCTGTCCCATATCAAATTTGCATAAAGAGAATATTGCTACTGAATTGATAAACTAATAATATGGGAGGAGTAAGATGCAGCGCATATGGAACGCACAGCGGGGAGGAAGTCTTAATCACTTCTGCATCTATGTTACCGCCGCTAAGATGGTCATGGCTACTTCCGGTTTCTGGCTTCCAGGATGGACATCATCAGTGAACATTGGGGCAGATATATTAACCTTGAGATGGCATAAGGAAGTGGTAAAACAGTGATAAGTGCAAGGTGATAAACACACCAGCCAGTCAGCTCCTGTCAATTTACATATAAGAGCTGATTGGAGCAACATCCAATAGGAAAAGTATATATTTGTCGGTCCAAGAGCCAAACGCAAAGTGATTTGCTCCCGGCGGAAAACTAGGGTTATTCCATAGGGGAGTGAGGAGGGGGTGAAGAGAACGTAGCCGGTATAGCCGAGAACAAAAGTCCCAAACGGATAGAGTAAAACGTATAGTAGGCAGTAAGGAGGAAGCAGGTGGGCGATGTTTCGGCAAACACCATAAGAGGCTGTAAGGAGAGTACATCTGCAGTGTAGCCACCTCTAAATGTGTCCAGACTCTGTGGCCAGGAGTAGCGTGCCAAAGGACACACGCAGTTAGGTGAGTAGCTCTATAATATTTGAGAAGATCAGGAACTCCCATACCTCCCGCTAAGCTGTGTTTTTGTAGAATTTGCATCTTCACTCTGGGTTTTCTCCCTGCCTAGATAAACCTGGTGATGTCAGCTTGAAGATTCTTAAGAATTTTAGTAGGAATATGGATCGGGAGAGTTTGCCACAGGTATAGCAGACGCGGTAATAAAGTCATCTTAACTGCCGTCATGCGTCCAAACCAGGATATGAAGTATTTATTCCAGATGGTCAAGTCATTTTTTATGGAAGAGAGCAATCGCGGAAAATTGGCAGCATAAAGACCAGAATAAGTTTTAGTCAAGTAGATGCCCAAGTATTTGAACTTGTCAGCTTGCCAGGAACATGGGAAGGAGGACTGAAGAAGTCGGACATCCGGATCCGCGATATGCAGGGCCAAGATTTCAGTTTTGTCAGAATTAATGTTATAGTTCGAAAAACGGCTGTAGGTAGTGATTTCCTCCAACAAATTAGGGAGGGAAACATGGGGATCCGTAAGAGTAAGAATAACATCATCAGCATACAGTGCGATTTCCTACAACAATGCCCGATATGTTACGATTCAATCGAATCCTAGCTGCCAGCGGTTCCATAATTAGGGCAGAGAGCAGTGGCGAGAGGGGACAACCCTATCGAGTGCCATTTCTAATAGGGAGGGGATCAGAAGATAAGCCGTTGACCAAGATGGAGGCTGAAGGATTATGATAGAGCGAGGTGACGCCTTTATAAAAGGCCCCATGCAAACCCATATTGAGAAGTGTTTGCTGTATAAATGGCCAAGCCACCCTATCGAAGGCCTTCTCTGCGTCAAGGGCCACCACCAAGGTCGAAAGGGACTCGTCTTGCGCAAGGTGGATAAGATCAATGAGGCACCTGGTGTTGTCTGCCGCTTGTCTACTCATGATAAAACCAACTTGGTCGGGGTGTATGAGGGAGGGTAGGAGGGGAGCAAGTCTGTTAGCTAGGATTTTAGCAAAGAGCTTCAGATCCACATTTAGGAGAGAGATTGGTCTGTAGTTCTTCATCTCTAGAAGATCTCTATCTGGCTTAGGAATGATAATAATGTTGGCCCTGGTGGTGGCCTCGTCAAATGAGCCCCCTTCCAGAACCAAATTAAATAAAGAGTGGAGCATTGGGACCAGAGTGGTCGTGAATTTTTTATAATATAAGGCGGTAAAGCCATCAGGGCCAGGGGCTGCCGAACGGTGTAATTGTTTAATGGCCGCCGCGATTTCCTTCATAGAAATGGGGGCGTTAAGTCTCGACACATCCGACTCTGAAAGCTTAGGAAGACCACAAGAGGCTGGATATTGTTGCAGTCTGGGGGCAGAGTGAGAGTCGGAGGCAGCAGTAGGCGGAAGGTTATACAAGGACGTATAATAGTCTCGAAATTGAGAGGCCATAACTGTCGGGTCAAACGTAGTTGAACCGTCAGCACACCGTAAGGTGAAAATGCGGTTTTGAGAACGCTTCGCTTGCAGTTTCCGGGCCAACAAGGTGTCAGCCTTATCAGACTTCTCATAAACCTCTGATGCACCCACAAAAGCGCTTTGACTGCCTTCTTGGTTAGAATTTGGGTCAGTTGGCCTTTATCTGTCAATAGTTTGGAATATGTTTACTTCTTGGGATGGTGCTGATGTAGATGAGTCAGGGTAGCAAGTTCCGTCTCCAAGTGTCTGATACGCTGTGTCTCAATCTTCTTTTGGGCAGAGGAAAGGCTTATAAGGTGGCCACGAATGGTGGCCTTGTGTGCTTCCCACAGCACGGAAGGAGCGATATCTGGGGATGCATCGTCAGTGTAATAATTTGTCCATTGGAATGTTTATCCGCAACATTGCATTTCTTAAGGAGAAGGGATTCATTAAAGCGCCAGGAGCGAGAAAGGGGGGGGGGGGGGGTGAGGAGGGAGTTGACACCTCAATAGCACAGCGGAATGGTCTGACCAGGAGTTGGGCAGCGTCTGAGCACCGAGGAGCTTCCGGGTCATGTCGTGGTCAACAAATACATAGTCAATTCGAGTATAGAGGTCATAAGGGGGGGGGGTGTAATGAGTAAATCCCTTCGCTGAAGGATGTAAAGTTCTCCAACCGTCGTATAGATTATAAAGTGATAATTGAGATTGTAACAGTTTAGCCAGTTTGGTAGGAGCAACGGGAGCAGCGCCAGGATGAGACCTGTCCATAAGGGGATCCATAGTAACATTACAGTCACCTCCAATAACAGTCATACCAGCAGGGAGCTGGGACAGACTATCAAAAAAGGCTGTGAAAAGGGAACCCTGCTGCACATCAGGTGCATATATGGAAGCCAGAATGAGGGGCATCTGATTATAGGAGCATGAAAGAATAACGTAGCGGCCCTGGGCGTCCGATATAGTATCATGGACAACTATGGGGAGACCACGACTTAACATGATAGCTGTACCTCTACACTTGGCGGGCATAGTAGAGCAATAAACATGTGGAAATTGCTTACAGGACATTGAGGGATGAGGATGTTTAAAGTGGGTCTCCTGGAGTAAGACAATATCGGCTTTCCATCAATTAAATAATTGAATGGCCATGGCACATTTGGAGGGAGAGTTGAGGCCGTTAGCATTAATCGATGGCGGGAAAGGGTGAGAATAGTGCAAAATCAAAGACAGATAGGGACTGAGCCGGCTATGGACATGGAAATGTGGAGAAGAGAAGGAAGAAGAGAGAGAAAAGGGGAAAGAATCTGTATAAGCATACAAAAGGGAGAGACCCTTTCCTATATAAGGGTTGGGTCCAACAAGGAAAGGATAAGCGCCATCCAGGTGCACCCTTCGGTTGGGGGCTTGGGCTTGTAGCAAAAGAGCTAATAGAAAGAGGAGATACATATAAAGGAAATTATAAGGAAAGCGACCAAGTGACAGGGGGAATGAAAGGGGTAGACAAAATTGCAACATTGTGGCAAGTATGAAAATGTCAAGCAGTCTAGGCAGAGGAAGACAATAGGACAAAGCATTCAACAACATTGGTAAATGATTAGATATAAAAACTACCTAAACAGAAAGAAAACGAGAAAACATAGAACTAATCTGCAAATAACTATGCAATAAGCTAACTAAACAGTAAAGATGGGGACAGCCCACTAGTGGAGAGCCCCCAGTAACATGGTAAGATAAGCATATAAAATGTTAAGATGAAACAAATAATACCATGAAAGAAAACAAAACAGTAGAAATCACATTAACAAAGGCACTGTCACTAAATACCAGAGAATGTTCATGTGGAAGACCATCCTGGAGCTGGAGCCCTGAGGCCAGACGCAGAGGGTGACAACTGGTTCCGGATTGACTCGGGTATGTCTTCAAAGATGCCAAGTGTCTTAAGTAGATCATAACCTTACGTTGGGGTTTTAATAGTAAACAGAGTTCCATTCTGAGTAACTTGCAGTTGAAAGGGGAAGCCCCATTTATATTTGATGGAGTGGGCACAGAGTGCCTTAGTTATAATGATGAGGTCTCTGCGTTTTTTAAGTGTAGAAGGAGCGAGATCTTGGAAGAACTGTAGCTGGGAGCTGGAATAAGAAACTAATGGCATTCCTCTAACTGCCAGCATAATTCGCTCCTTGTCAGTGTAGTAATGAAAACGTATAATAACGTCACGTGGTGGTTGGCTCGGGGGTGGTTTAGGTCGGAGGGCCCTATGGGCACGGTCCAAGTGAAGGAGAGTCTTGGAGATACCAGGGACCAGCTGCAGCAAAAAGGTTCTCAAGGTAATCCGAGAGAAACTCACACCCTCATGGATGTTACGAATACGGATATTATTCCGGCGATTGCGGTTGTCAATATCCTCTAAGTGGTCTCTGTACACTTCCATATCAGCCCGAATGTCCGAGAGTTCCTGTTCAGCTACAGTTTGAAAGTGGCAAACTTCGTCGACCTTGCATTCCAAGGAGTCGGTGCGGGAGCCCAGGTCAGCTAGTTCAGATCTAAATTCAGTTAATATAGCCCTCATTTCAGATTGAATTGTCTTCGTGACAATAGTCACAATATCTTGGGTGGAAAGTTGTGCAATGGAGGTGGCGGCAGAATCAGATGATTGCTCAGCTGATGGTGAATTCCGGGCGGAAGAACCGGCCTTCTCCCAAGCGCGTAAGATACTAGGTTTAGGTGTCTGGGAGTTCTTGCGATTTTTTTGAGACATTCTTGGCACAGAGTCCTGGGTCAATATAGTAGTGTATTGCAATATATGCGACAGAGCCCCCTGTCACTGATTGGTCGCTGTGATTAGGGAGACATGAACCCCATGTGGCTCATCGAGCATCTAAAGAAACTTGGAAACGGCGTGGGGATCACCACGGTAGGTGGAGCAGGAAAATGTAGCGACACGTATGCTTGTGACGCAGCCCACAACTATCCAGGAAATCTTCCACTAATCCCGGGCCAGCCAAGGAACAGGTGGAAATCCCCGTGGAGTGGGTGTTGCAACAGGTTTAGGGGGTAACTAGGGGCATGCATGGGAGGATGGACGCTCACCTTACTTCAGGAGCCCATGGGGGTCCAGGCAGGAGATGTAGAATAACAGAGGATGTCTGGGGGCAGCTGACAGGCTTTTCCAGACTGAGGGAGGCCGGGACAGCGAGAGGAAAATGGCCACCGTGGCCCAACAGGAATGCTCCTCTGTGCTGATATAATGTAGAGTAGTGCAGGGTTCCCTCCCTAGCCGCTGGGTAGAGTAGCAAGGCCTCAATAAATGCGGAAGGCCGGCAAGAGAACCCACAGGGAGGCCCGCAGCTCCGGATCACAGGAGCACGGGTCCCCCGCGCCACGGAGCCCAGGAGGCAGGGCTGCACCAAACTTGAAGTCCCGGACCACCGGCCCGGCCAGGTCGCAGATCACGGGGGTTAATTATGCAGTCCCCGGGCCCCGCGGTAGTCAGCGATCAGCTCCCAGGGTCACCAGCGAAACAGGGGTGAGTCCAGAGCCTGGGCTAGTAGATGGTAGGCGGAGGAGCAGGAGAGAGCTTGCAGGGGACTTCACCAATATGGCTGCCACGCGTCCCTCCAGGCGGGCAGGCTGGGCCGCGGACGGCCAACCTCCAGGCAAGAGAGCGGGCTGGGGAGGCAGAGAGGGCTACCAGGCAGTATTTAGCAGCTACAGAAGCGTCAGGAGGGAGCGGGCAGCAGTCCAACGGATCCGCGTCCCCGGAAGCCAACGGCGGTCCGGCGCAAAAATCGAGGCCCCGGTCCGGAGAGCCCAGATAAGCCGCAGTCCGCAGGAGCTCCAATTTGCTCCCCGACTCCTCAGCGCACACCCGAATACCTCAAAGGGGACAGCGAGGTACACAGCAGCAGTCGGAGTGAGTGAAAAATGCGTGAGAGACACCTTAAAGGCCCAAGCTGCAGGAGCTCCCCTCAGGAACGTCTGGTCTCCTCTCCATATTATCTAGTTTCTGCATTATTTTATTAAAAACCATCTTCAAAAATAGACACCCAAATGAATGTAAAAAATATACAAAAAAGATTTTCTCTCTTACCTTTATCTTATTCTGTATGAGCTGGCTGGGGGCCACTGTGCTCTGCTTGCAGTTTGTTATGGTTCCTCCTCTTCCATATGTGTGGAAAGCAGAGCTGGTGATACAGTAAAAGGCTGGGATAGGAGAAGGAAGAGTGCTGGGTATTAGAGGAAAGCTAGGGACAGGAGGAGGTGGGAGCTGGGGACAGGAGTAGTAATACTGGGACAGGAGAAGAAGGAGGGGTGCCGGGTATTAGAGGCGGAAGGGAAGCTGGAGTCAGGGGACAGAGGAGACTTGGAACCAGGGGACAGAGGAGGAGACTGGCAATGTCACATGAGGGGGGGGGGGGGGTCCTGAATACCTAGAAACCCCACTGAATCCTCCCTGGATGGACTGATGATTAGTGTCGGATTTCCCACTAGGCACTTCAGGCATGTGCCTAGGGGCGGCACCTGCTGGGGGCAGCACAGCAGTCCCCCCCAAAAAAAACCCAGAGGAGCAGCACAGCAGTCCTCCCTCCTGGTGGTGGTTTTAAGTGCAGCGGGGCTAGCAAGGCAGGCAGTCACCCCACCAGCGCCATCAGTGCCTGCCTGCTGACCACACCCAACATTGTGCTGTTAGTCACCCACCCTGGCCACCTCCCTCTACCCGCACCCCCCCGACAGCCTCCTGCTGCCTGCATCCCTCCCCCTGTCCATCCGCTTCCTGCATCCCTCTGCCAGCCTCCCGCTGCCCATATCCCTCCCCCCGTACTTCCGCTTCCCGCTGCCTGCATCCCTCTGCCAGCCTCCCGCTGCCCGCATCCCTCCCCCCATTGCCCCCCCCCCTCCCCACATCTGCTCACTTGACATTGGGCAGGAGTAACACACACACACTCTTCCTCTTTCTCACCTGGTACAATGCTATAAGGGTCTACCTGCGGCAATGTGCATACTGGGCTACCTGGTTCAATGTGTTTAATGGGTTACTTGCTGTAATGTGTATAATGGGCTACCTGGTGCATTGTGTATAATGAGCTACTTGCTGCAATGTGTATAATGGGCTACCTGGTGCATTGTGTATAAAGGGCTATCTGGTGCAATGTGTACAATGGGCTACTGGTGCAATGTGTATAAGGGGTTACCTGGTGCAAACGGGCTGGACCTGTCGCGATATGTATAAGAGACTTGACCTGGCGCAATGTGTATAAGGGGCTCTACCTGGCACAATGTGTACACAGCAGCCCCCCCAGCATAAGAGCACGGCATTCTCCCCTCCCGCCTCCGCATCACAGCAGCAATGGATGGAGGGCGGACGGACAGGCAGGTCAGGAGGAATGGCTGTAGAGGCACAGAGCACCCAGGCAAAGGTACAGCTGGTGAGTTATTAAGCCCTGTAAAGGGTAAGGGGCGGGGGGGGTTTGGATGTTCAGCGGCCGATATCATTGTGCTTGGGGGGTGGCCAATATCATTGTGCCTAGGGGCGGCCTAAACCCTAAATCCGGCTCTGCTGATGACCATTTAGGGCATAGCAGAAAGGGGTGGGGCACTATGATTAGTTCCTTACCTCCCTCATCCCCACAATTCCCAGCTTTTTGCAGCAGCTGTGGTGGAGTATACATATGTGATTTGCCCAACCCATCCACATTAGCAATCTAATAACAGTACTTAAAATGAAACGTTGGTTATAGGTTTGGCTACCATCATGTGTGCTTATTTTGGGCTTTGATGGTACTTATCCAACATGCATCACAATCAGGGAGGTGTCCGATTGTTTTTAAATTTATTCTGCAGCAGGACAACGAACTCCAAGCATACAGCCAATGTCATTAAGAACTAACTTCAGCGTAAGAAAGAACAAGAAGTGTTGGAAGTGATGATATGGCTCCCACAGAACCCTGATCTCAACATCATCGAGTTTGTCTCGGATTACTTGAAGAGACAGAAGGATTTCAGCAAGACTACATCCATAGAAGAACTGTGGTTAGTTCTCTAAGATGTTTGTAACAACCTCTCTGCCGAGTTCCTTCAAAAACTGTGTACATGTGTAAGTAGAAAAATTTATGCTGTTTTGAAGGCAAAGGGTGGTCGTACCAAATATTGATTTGATTTAGATTTCTGTTTACTCACTTTGCATTTTGTTAATTGATACAAATAAACTATTAACACTTCTATTTTTGAAAGCATTCTTACTTTGCAGCATTTTTTCCACACCTGCCTAGAACTTTTGCACACTACTGTCTATATCCTGGCCACCGGAACCAATGAATACCACACAACAATGTGAGGGAAGAAACAGAGTTTCCGGCGTACTGGAAGTGACATCAAGGCACCCGGAACCAAAGTGCTACAACACCACAATGAAGAAGAGACAAGGTCTCGCTTACGTCACCACGTGTTTTTATTCTAATGTCCAAGTATATGCAATCTTGTTATTCCATAATTGAATCAATATTGATTTATAGGTTTAGTCATCATCAAATTTCTGAAGGAGGCATTAAAGAATATAGATATTAGTCTTGGTAGTACCCTAAACATGAATCCAATATGAGCTGTTTGAATTCAACTCAAATATGACAGGCTATTTATCGCAATATATAATTGGAATAAATATATAGGTGGAACTATAAATCCAATTTTGATGTACAATACACTCAGAGGGGATAAGTATCTCCCTCAGTTATTCATATTTGATCAAGTGTATGACACTTTATTGTAGTGCTCAGGTATTCACACTATTGTTGTCCCTTTAAGGAGTATTTGTCGCAATATCTGATTAGGTTAAGTATATAGGTGATACTATAAATTACATTTTAATATACATTACACTCTGTAATTGATATTTGATCAGGTATATAAAACTTTATTGTAATGCTCAGGTATTCACACTATTGTTGTCCCTTTAAGGAAAGCACCTTCATTTATAAGGACTGGTGATACCTTCCCAAATGTTCGATTCACTCCCTTTTCATATTTTAAATATGTGAAATATAGGCCCTCATTCCGAGTTGTTCGCTCGGTAAATTTCATCGCATCGCAGCGTTTTTTTGCTTAGTACGCATGCGCAATGTTCGCACTGCGACTGCGCCAAGTAATTTTGCTATGAAGATAGTTTTTTTACTCACGGCTTTTTCTTCGCTCCGGCGAACGTAATGTGATTGACAGGAAATGGGTGTTACTGGGCGGAAACACGGCGTTTTATGGGCGTGTGGTTGAAAACGCTACCGTTTCCGGAAAAAACGCAGAAGTGGCTGGAGAAACGGGGGAGTGTCTGGGCGAACGCTGGGTGTGTTTGTGACGTCAAACCAGGAACGACAAGCACTGAACTGATCGCAGATGCCGAGTAAGTCTGAAGCTACTCTGAAACTGCTAAGTAGTTTGTAATCGCAATATTGCGAATACATCGTTCGCAATTTTAAGAAGCTAAGATTCACTCCCAGTAGGAGGCGGCTTAGCGTGTGTAACTCTGCTAAAATCGCCTTGCGAGCGATCAACTTGGAATGAGGGCCATAATTCATTAATATCAATTGCTTGATGTCAATAACAGTTGGATATATGATAATCAATTGTGGTAATAAGGTGTTCCCAATATTATCATCCCTAGAGGGAAAAGTACCCTCATTATTAAGGATTAGTAACACCTCTCTGAATATCAGTGTATAGACAAACCATTAGACCAGAGGTTCTCAAACTCGGTCCTCGGGGCCCACACAGTGCATGTTTTGCAGGTAACCCAGCAGGTGCACAGGTGTATTAATTACTCACTGACACATTTTAAAAGGTCCACAGGTGGAGCTAATTATTTCACTTGTGATTCTGTGAGGAGACCTGCAAAACATGCACTGTGTGGGCCCCCGAGGACCGAGTTTGAGAACCTCTGCATTAGACTATACCTCAACATCAAACATCCAAACTGATTATTGAAAAGGAAGATCCGTTGTTATATTACTGTTATTATAATGTACAATACGTTATAAGGGGATATATATCTCCCCAGTTGTTTGTGTTTAATCAAATATATAACAGTCAGGTATTCACGCTATTATGTTCCTAGAAGGAAACTACCTTAATTATTAAGGACTGGTGACACCTTCGCAATTAGTTCTGATTATTTTTATAATTATGTCAAATATAATTCATAAATATTCCTGGTCATATTTTGATATTTAATATCAATGATAATTGAGTGTGTGACAATCAATTATAATACTTAGGTGTTCAAAATATTATTATCCCTAGAAGGAAAGTGCCTTCATTTTTAAGGATTAGTAACACCTTTGATAATGTCAATTATTACCTTTAAACATAAAGCTATACACTATTACGGACTAAGTACGCTATTTGCGCACTGAGTACCGTAGGGGTACGCACTTAGCGTAGCAGACGCTAGGCCGTGGGCGCAACGCACGAGCGACACGTACGCTCACGGATTCACGCTTCGTACCAAGCATGCTATTGGCGTACCGAGTATCGTACTGCTACGCTATTAGCGGAGCAGACGCTGCGCCGCGAGAGTGAGACACGAGCGGCATGGACGCTCACAGAATGATATACAGTAAACCCAGTTAATAGAACAATGTAAGGATATACTTATACTCTAAACCTTATTAGTCAAATACTGCAATGATGTAACTCCTAAAAACCTTAACAATGTGTATGCTGTTTGAGCGATTTAGACGCTAAAAAAGCCCTTTGCAGGAAAGTGAAAACACAACACCGGGTTTGGTTACAACCACAGCAGCTCTAACACCGCCGTGGATTATTCAGAGAAAAGGGGAAAACAGGTACAAATTATACACTACAAGCTAACAAGGAAATCTAACAGAATAACAGAGAATAAAGATGAACAATGGCTACAGAGAATATACATACGTGGGAAATCTTTCGCAAGCGCGACCTGGAATCCAGTCCTCAGCTATTCAGGTAGAAAGCCTTCAGAGTCTGAAGCTGGCCAGGCAACAGTGTTCTTTATATACTGTCACGATCCGGGTATCTGGACGCCATTTCTTACCCATCAGATGTCTCCTAAGGCTGGCTCAGCGCTCCAGGACCGGATCCCATCTGTTATCCTAATGTTCACATTCCTGCATCCTCTCCTGTCTCTCTGAGACGCTGTCACAGTAACGCCTTATTACATCTGGCATGGCGTCTCCCGCGGCCTCCGCCGCCGTCCCTGAGCTTCTGCATGCAGAGTGTCAGAGTGGCGATTACGTCAGCCGCGGCCTCCGCTGTGTCCGCGTGGTTGGATGTGCACTTGTCAGCCTGGCGTCTCCTGTCTCCAGTGGCCGGCGCCGCCATTACTGTTTTCATTACCACATGGATTACAAACCAAACTTCCCTCCAAGTGTCTGCATGGGCGCAGCCATCTTGGATTCTGTCAGCTGATCATTTCCTCCAATCTGTTATCAGTATTGTTAATCTGCATAATTGCCTAGCCAATCCCTTCCTTGCTGCAGGTATAAATACACTGTGCCTGAGCAAGGAAGGCGTCAGTGCTTTGGTTGTCAAACCTAGTTCCTGTTTGTCTCTCTCCTGTGATTGTCTTCCAGGTTCCAGCTCCTGTCTCAAGACTTCCACCATAGAGACCCGCACCAGCATTCCACCTGCGGTGTAGCCTGACTCTCCAATCCATTGTGGATTCATCTGTTTCCAGCTACAACATTACCTGCTTCCAGCTCAGCTTCCAGCAGAGTACAGCTTCCCTTAAAGGGCCGGTGTCCTTTCTACACTTTACCACTCTCCACCGGTATTATTATTTCTCCGCTCTCAAGTTCTACATTTCAGTTCATATTTCATCGCTCCCAAGTTCATTTATTATTTAACTGGTTCCAGCCAGTATCCACTCCGTGCTAACAACAGTCTGGTTCCAGCCAGTATCCACAGCAGCTGTTTTATCTTCAGCAACCCAGCTTTTCCTGGAACACCAGCTGGCACAATCCTGGGTTATCTCCATTGCTACAGTCGGGCCTGGTAAGGACTTTCCATCTAGAAGATCATAAGAACTATCTCACACTACCAGTGCCCTGTGGCTCCTGCCATCCTGTAGTACCCAGGAACTGTATTTATTCTTTGCTGACTTTTTACGTTTTCTTTACTGCTGCTGTGTTGCGGAGTTGTCATAATAAACATCATTGACTTTTATCCAAGTTGTCGTGGTCACGCCTTCGGGCAGTTATTATTCATGTTACTTACATGTCCAGGGGTCTGATACAACCTCCCAGGTTCCGGTACATCTCAGCCCCTACAACTGAGGCTGCCTCCCGTCAGCTCAGGCCCTCAGTTGTGACAGTAAGCACTGACCTAATGAATCCAGCCGGAGACCAGGATCAAGCGGCCAGGCCGATGCAAGAACTGGCAGCCCGACTAGAACATCAGGAGGCTGCACAGGGCCACATCATCCGCTGTCTCCAGGATTTCTCTACTCGGCTGGATGGGATTCAGACAACTCTCCGTGGATCAGGCGCGTCTGGTGCGTCAACCACAGTGACTCCAACTATAACCCCACCCACCTTACCCGTTTCTGCTCCACGTCTTCATCTTCCAACGCCAGCAAAATTTGACGGATCTCCAAGATTCTGCAGGGGATTTCTCAACCAGTGTGAGATTCAGTTTGAGCTACAACCTGGCAATTTTCCCAGTGACCGTACAAAAATTGCCTACATCATCTCTCTTCTCAGTGGCTCCGCCCTTGACTGGGCATCACCGTTATGGGAGAGGTCCGACACCCTGCTATCTTCTTACACTGCATTCGTGTCAACATTCAGGCGCATCTTCGACGAGCCAGGCCGGGTAACCTCAGCTTCATCCGAGATTCTCCGTTTACGCCAGGGGTCACGTACTGTAGGACAATATCTGATACAGTTCCAGATCCTGGCATCCGAACTGGCATGGAACGACGAGGCCCTGTATGCTGCATTCTGGCATGGCTTATCTGAGCTTATTAAAGATGAGTTAGCTACCAGAGACTTACCTTCTAAGTTAGATGAGCTAATCTCACTCTGCACGAAAGTTGATTTACGTTTCAGAGAGAGAGCAACTGAGCGTGGAAGATCATCTGCTCCAAAATCTTCTGCTCCTCCTCCTCGTCAACTGTCACCATCTAAAGATGAGCCCATGCAAATTGGCCGTTCCCGTTTAACTCCTGCTGAGCGCCGAAGACGTCTCTCTGAGTCTCTTTGTCTTTACTGTGCAGCTCCGTCTCACACCATCAATGCCTGTCCCGAACGTCCGGGAAAACTCCAAACCCTAGCTCGCCCAGGAGAGGGCCGGCTAGGAGTAATGATCTCCTCTCCATCTCCTCATGATTGTAATCTCCCAGTCTCGCTTCAAGTTGCTCAACGTTATCGGAACGTCATTGCCCTCCTTGATTCCGGAGCAGCTGGGAACTTTATTACTGAAGCCTATGTTAAACGGTGGTCCCTACCCACCGAGAGACTTCCTTCCTCCTTTTCCTTAACTGCCGTGGATGGCAGTAAAATTTTTGATACTGTTATTGCTCTAAGGACTCTACCAGTTCGTCTGAGAGTGGGAGTTCTTCATTCCGAACTTATTTCACTTTTAGTGATTCCAAGAGCCACACATCCTGTGGTCCTGGGCCTTCCATGGCTCCGTCTTCACAATCCTACAATTGATTGGACGACTACGCAAATCCTGGCATGGGGTTCCTCCTGTGCAGAGACATGTTTGTTTAAAGTATTGCCTGTCTGTTCTTCCTCCCCCAGGTCGTCTGATGTTCCACCTCCTCCATATCAAGATTTCACGGATGTGTTCAGTAAAGCTTCTGCTGATATCCTTCCTCCTCATAGAGAATGGGACTGCCCGATTGATCTCGTTCCAGGGAAGGTTCCACCTCGAGGCCGAACTTATCCGTTGTCTCTGCCTGAGACGCATTCTATGGAGGAATACATTAAAGAGAACCTAGCAAAGGGGTTCATTCGACCTTCTTCTTCCCCAGCCGGCGCAGGCTTCTTTTTTGTAAAAAAGAAAGATGGTGGTCTGCGGCCGTGCATCGACTACAGAGGTTTGAACGACATTACCATCAAGAACCGTTATCCTTTACCCCTGATTACTGAGCTCTTTGACAGAGTTAGCGGAGCTACCATCTTTACAAAGCTGGACTTGAGAGGTGCATACAATCTCATCCGGATCCGTGAGGGTGACGAGTGGAAGACCGCCTTTAACACCCGTGACGGACATTATGAGTACCTCGTCATGCCCTTCGGATTGAGTAATGCTCCAGCTGTCTTCCAGCATTTTGTCAATGAGATCTTCAGAGACATTCTATACCGTCATGTCGTGGTCTATCTAGACGATATCCTCATTTTTGCCAACGATTTAGAGGAACATCGTTTTTGGGTTAAAGAGGTTCTGTCCCGTCTCCGTGTCAATCATCTCTATTGCAAATTAGAGAAATGCGTCTTTGAAGTCAAGTCCATTCCGTTTCTAGGGTACATTGTGTCCGGTTCCGGACTAGAGATGGATCCTGAGAAACTACAAGCAATCCAAAATTGGCTGATACCCTTAACCCTCAAAGGGGTCCAGAGGTTCTTGGGGTTCGCCAACTATTACCGAAAGTTTATACGAGACTTTTCCACCATTGTGGCGCCTATTACTGCTTTCACTAAGAAGGGTGCTAACCCGTCCAAGTGGTCTGAAGAAGCCATGCAAGCATTTCATCTTTTAAAACAAAGGTTCATCTCTGCGCCTGTTCTGAAACAGCCTGACATCGACTCTCCTTTCATCTTAGAGGTGGATGCCTCCTCCGTTGGAGTAGGAGCGGTGTTATCTCAGAGGGCTAAAGATGGCCATTTACACCCTTGCAGTTTCTTCTCCCGGAAGTTCTCCCCAGCTGAGCGCAACTATGCCATTGGCGACCAGGAGTTGCTAGCCATCAAGCTCGCTCTAGAAGAGTGGAGGTATCTGTTGGAGGGAGCTTCTCATTCAATCACCATACTTACAGACCACAAGAACCTTTTATATCTGAAAGGCGCACAATGTCTCAACCCTCGTCAGGCCAGATGGGCACTTTTCTTTTCCAGGTTCGACTTTAAACTCCAGTTCTGTCCGGGCTCTCAGAATCGCAAGGCCGATGCCCTTTCCCGCTCATGGGAGCAAGAAAATGAGTCAGAGTCTTCAGACAAGCATCCTATTATAAATCCGTTGGCATTCTCCACGGTAGGGATGGACTCTACGCCCCCATCAGGGAAAAGTTTTGTGAAACCGATGCTAAGGAAGAAGCTCATGCATTGGGCCCATGCTTCCCGTTTTGCCGGACATACAGGTATCCAAAAAACCCTGGAGTTTATCTCTAGGTCCTATTGGTGGCCAACTCTGAAAAAGGACGTCTTGGAGTTTATTGCATCTTGCCCAAAGTGTGCTCAACATAAGGTATCCCGCCAGTCGCCTGCGGGGCAACTGGTTCCACTATCTGTTCCCCGTCGACCTTGGACCCATTTGTCGATGGATTTTATTACAGATTTACCCATGTGCAACAAGTTCAATACCATCTGGGTGGTAGTTGACCGGTTCACCAAGATGGCACACTTCATTCCTCTCACCGGTCTTCCGTCAGCTTCCAAGTTGGCTCAAGTATTCATACAAGAGATCTTCCGACTCCACGGTCTTCCTGAAGAAATTATCTCAGACCGAGGAGTTCAATTCACAGCCAAATTCTGGCGAAGTTTATGTCAAGTTCTTCAAGTCAAGCTAAAGTTTTCCACGGCTTACCATCCTCAGACCAATGGTCAAACCGAGAGGGTGAATCAGGACTTGGAGGCCTTCCTCCGCATCTATGTGTCCTCCTCTCAAGATGACTGGGTTCAATTACTTCCCTGGGCCAAGTTCTGTCATAACCAGTATCATTCTTCATCTGCTTCAACACCATTCTTCACTAACTTTGGATTCCACCCTAAAGTCCCTGAGTTCCAACCGCTTCCAGCAACTTCTGTTCCCGCAGTGGATATCACCTTGCATCAGTTTGCCAATATCTGGAAGAGCGTACGATCAGCTCTGCTCAAGGCATCATTCAGGTACAAGAAGTTTGCGGATAAGAAGCGTCGAGCAGTTCCTGCTCTCAAGGTGGGTGATCGGGTATGGTTATCCACAAAGAATTTGAGGTTAAGAGTTCCCAGTATGAAGTTTGCACCTCGCTATATCGGTCCTTTCAAGATTGAACAAGTCATCAATCCTGTTGCTTACAGACTTCAGTTGCCTCCCTTCTTAAAAATACCCAGGACATTCCATGTTTCCCTGTTGAAACCGCTGATCTTGAATCGGTTTCATTCCTCACTTCCTCCAACTCCGAAAGTCCAAACTCAACGAGGCGTTGAGTATGAAGTGGCCAAGATCCTGGACTCACGTCACCGTTACGGTCAACTACAGTATCTTATTGACTGGAAGGGTTACGGCCCTGAGGAACGTTCATGGACCAATGCTTCTGATGTCCATGCTCCTGCCTTGGTCCGGAGATTCCATTCCAAGTTTCCTCAAAAGCCAAAGAAGTGTCCTGGGGCCACTCCTAAAGGGGGGGGGGTGCTGTCACGATCCGGGTATCTGGACGCCATTTCTTACCCATCAGATGTCTCCTAAGGCTGGCTCAGCGCTCCAGGACCGGATCCCATCTGTTATCCTAATGTTCACATTCCTGCATCCTCTCCTGTCTCTCTGAGACGCTGTCACAGTAACGCCTTATTACATCTGGCATGGCGTCTCCCGCGGCCTCCGCCGCCGTCCCTGAGCTTCTGCATGCAGAGTGTCAGAGTGGCGATTACGTCAGCCGCGGCCTCCGCTGTGTCCGCGTGGTTGGATGTGCACTTGTCAGCCTGGCGTCTCCTGTCTCCAGTGGCCGGCGCCGCCATTACTGTTTTCATTACCACATGGATTACAAACCAAACTTCCCTCCAAGTGTCTGCATGGGCGCAGCCATCTTGGATTCTGTCAGCTGATCATTTCCTCCAATCTGTTATCAGTATTGTTAATCTGCATAATTGCCTAGCCAATCCCTTCCTTGCTGCAGGTATAAATACACTGTGCCTGAGCAAGGAAGGCGTCAGTGCTTTAGTTGTCAAACCTAGTTCCTGTTTGTCTCTCTCCTGTGATTGTCTTCCAGGTTCCAGCTCCTGTCTCAAGACTTCCACCATAGAGACCCGCACCAGCATTCCACCTGCGGTGTAGCCTGACTCTCCAATCCATTGTGGATTCATCTGTTTCCAGCTACAACATTACCTGCTTCCAGCTCAGCTTCCAGCAGAGTACAGCTTCCCTTAAAGGGCCGGTGTCCTTTCTACACTTTACCACTCTCCACCGGTATTATTATTTCTCCGCTCTCAAGTTCTACATTTCAGTTCATATTTCATCGCTCCCAAGTTCATTTATTATTTAACTGGTTCCAGCCAGTATCCACTCCGTGCTAACAACAGTCTGGTTCCAGCCAGTATCCACAGCAGCTGTTTTATCTTCAGCAACCCAGCTTTTCCTGGAACACCAGCTGGCACAATCCTGGGTTATCTCCATTGCTACAGTCGGGCCTGGTAAGGACTTTCCATCTAGAAGATCATAAGAACTATCTCACACTACCAGTGCCCTGTGGCTCCTGCCATCCTGTAGTACCCAGGAACTGTATTTATTCTTTGCTGACTTTTTACGTTTTCTTTACTGCTGCTGTGTTGCGGAGTTGTCATAATAAACATCATTGACTTTTATCCAAGTTGTCGTGGTCACGCCTTCGGGCAGTTATTATTCATGTTACTTACATGTCCAGGGGTCTGATACAACCTCCCAGGTTCCGGTACATCTCAGCCCCTACAACTGAGGCTGCCTCCCGTCAGCTCAGGCCCTCAGTTGTGACATATACACAACATACATTCACAATACAATGGTCCCTGTAATCTCATTGTTCATTGGACACAGGGATGTGTCTCTACATTACAGCAAAGGTCATAGGTGGATTTGAACAGGTGGGCTGTGTCTTTCCCCAACTGCTCTGGTGGGAGGTATCCTCAGGATTCCCGCCGCATGTGTAATTTACAGCAAATACAGTTAATGTTCATAATATACTTCTGTACATAACTATACGCAGGAGCGAGCGATCCTTTCCTAACTAACATCGGAATGTTACCCTTAAAATACCCTACAGCTGGATACTAGACACCACCTTTCAACCTTTATCTGACCCTTCCTATCATGCAAAGAGGAATCTCTCTGTCCAGGAACTGTTTAAACTAATCATACTCGCTGACATGGTCCAGGGGAATATTATCTACAAAATGCACTATTTGGGTTAAATATGCTACGATCGAGTCGCACGCTACACGCTCACAAACTCCGCCGTAAATACACATCTCATGCGCACGAGACGCTGGAGCGTCTCTTACGCAAATTGCGGGTATGTGTACGCACGGGGGACCAGGTGCACGAGCAGCGTGCATGTGCATGAGGGGTTAGTACAAGGGGTATGCATCATGATATTTTTCGACTTTGACAGTCCACCCTTTGGCAGTCAACAATAACTGCCACTATCCAAACAATTAAGCAGAAAAATATACAATACAATGAAATACCTATAAATGATTGGGTGGAGTGAGGAAAGGAGAAGGTGGGAAATGTATGACCTAGTGGGATAGTAAAAGCATGTATGTATGGAATTCATGTCTGAGGGGCATGTATCATCATGCCGTACATGTTCTAGATAAGCTTCGAGGTATTGCGAAGTATTCATTAAATCCTTCTTATCCCGTATTAAGGGTCTGTAAGTGGGCCAACAAACACTGCCGAGCTCTTTTCGGCTTTTTGTTCCAACAAATAGGGTGCACATTAGTTGATGATACATGGGGGGGAAACATGTGAGTGCTACTATATGTGCCTATATCACCTGTCGACTATGTGTGTCACTACCTGAAGATTGTAGAGATGAAGATAAGAAACATATGTCACAAATACATTCATATGATAATGTGTGTAATTGCCCTTGGGTGTCTGTTGAAGTCTTGTCCGGATAGATGTGTCTTTGCTGTGGGTGGTAAGCAAAGTCTTTCAAGTGTCCATACGAAGTCTTTTAAAGTCTCTAAAGTGTCTCGCAAAGTCTGTGAAAAAGTTCATCAAATGTCTGTAGAAATGTTCATCAACGGTCTGTAGAAATGTTCATCAAAATCTTCTTCTGAGTGAATGTCTTTTTACCTTGGAGAAAAACAAAGGAGAAACGGGTGAAAGAAACGGACCGTGGAATCACGTCTTATCACAACATTGTCTCGATTGATGGGTCATAAATCAAACCAGTTGTTGAAACAATGCCCTCGCTCCTCAAACTCAACACTCTGGTACTGTGCTTGCAATGCATTAAAATCCGAACACATCTAAATATCAAACCAATCATTATGACATCTCCCAGGATACAAAGGAGAAATTTCCCTACATTCACGATAACATTTTGAGCCCATTCTCCTAATCCTGAGAACCAATTGCGTGGGTTGAACCATGAAACCCAGCCGGTCAGTTCATTACTCACAGCAGTAAGGGTAAGGTTGTGTCTCCTTCGGAACTCCCACTTCAATTGCAAGATAACGTCCATCTTTTGATCTATGACCTCGGTTGGGTCATCCGTGCTGTTTGTGATATATGTACAGCACTTCACACCATACTGAGTTGCTAGGGTGACACAATACCCGCCTGTCACTGCTGTGATGTAATTGAGAACCATGCTGTGCTGGATCAGTTCCGTTTTGTAGGCTTGCAATTCCCTTTCCGGTATACCTGAAAGTGTCATCATACATCTCGGTGATATTGTCTATCAGGTACGCTAGCGCATTAATATACCTAAAATGTATAACTCCTCTGGCGGTACGGGTGATATCTAGCGCGAGTAGGAATTGAATCCCGGTGGATTCGTGGATCAAATCAGAGGCTGCGTGCTCTGTCCTATCTATAAGGTGTCTCTTAACAATGTGTTCGTAGTGAGTGTGAGTGTAAGGAGCTTGAGCATTGCGGTGAACGTCTTTCATCTTATCATGGGTAATGGTCATTACTTCTGGCAACACTCTTCCAATGTAACACAATCCCTCTGAGTTTGGGGCAAGCCACTTATACGCCTTCCTCCCACATATGAAATATGCATCATCGGGGAGAACATATGGGACAGAATATGACATCACCATATTGCAAACCTTCCAGGTGAAAAATCCTATCCCTAACTTTCTCATCTGTTCAGTACACGTATCAGGCTGTATGATATGCGCACAGTATCCTGGTGATACTTCTCCAACCCGCATGGTCCTAATTCCTAGAGTATACCTATACTGAAAATATCTCCCACCATTGGCTATTTGGCGTATAAGTTCTGAGTCTACGGGCATTCTATCGGCTCTGTGTGAAAATGCCATGGTTTGGTTGTTCCATGTCACTTCCCAATTTCCCGGCTTTCGGGGATTGGAAATGTTAAAACGTACTAAGGACCTATCCACATGATATTGGTGGAGCTTCAAACTAGGAGGCCTAGAAATATTAAATTTCTTGTCCACCGGTCTCCCACCCCTTAATTCAAGTACCTCATCTATTGTTGAAGAGTAACACTGACCTGGCCGCCCCTGTATCTACAAGAAAAGGTAATGGTACACCAGCTACATCACCCGTTACCTCAGGTTTACTACCAAGGCTAGCAATCAACTTCACTGGCTGCAGACTACAGGTGTGGCCCAACCCCTATTGTGTGTTGAGACCCTCCCACAGCGCATTGGCAGTTACAATATGTGAGGGGGGTAGCTGAGAATTTTCGGAGGTCTGCCAGTCTCTCCTTGGTGGGTACTTCCTTGTTTCCCCTGCATGTGGCTCGTAATTTCTCCTAAGTGGTCCCTGATCCCAATTATGTGCATTGTAGTGTGGTTCATATCATGGTCTAGGGGGTCGGTATACATTATGTGTACCTTTATTCTTACATTCCCTCGAGTAATGTCCTACCTGTTGACAAGCATAGTATGTTACTATACGTGACTTACCATCAGGGGTCTGGGGTTTTGGCTGATATGGCTTTTTGGTAAGTGCGTCTATACTCACTGTCATCAGCTTTTCCCCCTGAGACTCCCTGTGCTTACTGATGTTCCTGTCGTGCTCGATAGCGGACTCTCTCAATGCAGCCACCGAGATACCTCTCCAGTTTGGTAGAGAGATCTGTACCCTTGCTCTTAATGCCTCTTTTAACCCGTCCATTAATACAGTAACAGCTACCTCCCTGTGATGCGCATTATCCTTTATGTCCTCGATCCCAGTGTATCTAGACATTTCCTGCAGTGCTTGATGGAAATATTCGGATGCCATTTCACCTTCCTTTTGTCTTATGGAAAATATTTTATTCCACTTGACAACAGTAGGGAAATATACTCCTAATTGCAGATTGATATGCCGTACATTCTCCTGATTGTATTCATCAGTGAGAGGTACTTCTGCGTCTTACTTACAATCAGTTATGAATTTTGCGGGGTCAATATTTGAGGGTAAACATACCCGTAGCACTGTTCGCCAATCTTTGTTCGTGGGTTCGTTGGCGTTACCTAACTCTTTAATGAACCTCTGGCATGCGACTAGATCTTTTCTCAAATTGGGAAATTCTGACATAATTGACCTTAACTCTGCTCGGGACCAGGGACAGTGCATGGCAATGTTTCTGATGGGAGTGACTCCCTGAGCGTCAGTCTTCCCATTGCGGACTGCAATCACCCTGACAGGATTTAATTCAATTACATCATTCTGGTTTGATTCTACAATGTGGGGAGCTATTGTCTCTGCATAATGTATGGTACCGTACTTACCTGTGAACACGACCTCACTTATCCCTCCGCTAGGGGGCCTGACTACTGCTCTTGTTGGTTGGGCCGTGCCCACCTGAGTGTCCTGTATGGTGGCTGCTATAGAGAGTGCCGATATCGTGCTGGGCTCATCTTCCTGCTCGCAGTCCTGGGGAAAATTTAAAATGATATACAACTGGCAAGGGTTAGCATTAGTACATTTATCAATTACTCTCCTATCCTATCCCAATGTACCATTGTCTGTAGCCACTTTCTCCCCCACAAAATATGGTGGTGGTGGTGCAGTCGCCATTGTTTTCCCGCTAGGTTTGGAACCTGCAGCGCGAGCTAATTCCCTTTGCACATCCCCCTCCTGTTGCCATAAATTTAAACAATCTGTATGTCTAATCCTTTGTTTCTTGGATTTTATCAGACATATCCTTATCCTTAAGTACTGTAATACCTCTGGTTCAAAGCTGCCCACCCTAGGGAATGGTACCCTGTCTTTGTCTGTCATACATACCCATTCAGACAAAAAGTCTTCCGTGTGTGATCCATATTTGCCACACATAACAAACCTCGCTGACCCCTTGGGCCGCGGCTCTTCAACCTGAACCCTGGCTACAAGACGTCTACCGCTTGTGCAATTGGATCCCATTTCGGACTTTTTCCTTTTTACGCAATTCCCAATGCACAATACGAATAGACGGTGAAAGTTCTTAGAGCGCTTTCACCCACTCCTTCTCCGCCGAGTACCATGACTCACTCCAATAGTGACCGCTGCGAACCCAGTGAGGCCCCTATCTGGTTTCTATTCACTGGAAGTGTTTAGGAGTGACTTACCTATTCCAGTGAATATACACCACTGGAGATTTTCCTGAGAGAGACCAGCAAAAACTCCCTATACACTTATACACAAATCACGCTTGCGTATGCTCTACACAGCGCTCATGATACCGTGATTTTACGCAAAAGTTCGTAAAGGGGTATCAAGTTGCGCTGTATATATCGCACCCACAAAAGCACGGTCCAATTGCACAGCGTATAGGTACTTGTTACCTATCTGCCGTACAACCACGGGCCAATGTACAATCTGTGACCCTCAGCCCGGAGCGTAATACAAAAACCTTTTTACTTCAATACTTCGCAATACTTATGCACTATCACGCTCCTTTGCAAATCACCTCACAATTTGCGTATTAAACCTTATACTAACGTGAGTCAGCCACTTCATGCCACCAAGCCTCCTCTTATTTGATGTACCACACGACGGGATCCCAATTTTGCGGGATTCAAATATCCACTCACTCCTACATTCGCTCACTCAAATACACTTTGTTTTTCTGTACAGAAAATTTGGATTTATTCAGGTTGGCAGCTTTACCCCAGAGGCAATTTCAAAAAATGTTTTTATACTAACATTTTTTTTAATATTAATCTGCTTTATAAACAAGGCAGTGTTGTGCTATTGTAGCGTGGCTACTGTCCCACCTTTAAACTAAACAAACTATTGTGTAGTTTTATTATGCGCACACAACCCTACGCAAGCTTGCGTAATTACGCAACCGTGCGTATCTCTATTCCACAAGTGCGGCCTTGCACCACGTGCACGTTTTTTTGTACGCTGTCCTCACGTTCCGTACCACGTGTACCAATGTGCGTACGCAATAAAACAAATCACACAACTTCTATAAATGTGAGCAATAAAAACTACTATTGCCCACTAAACACAACACACACTTTTTCCGTTTAACCCTATTACGACTGGGCCAGAACTGCGTTTGTGCTTTACACTTACTTCCTTAAACATTTATTTTAGTTTTAACTATATAGCAACAAAATGTAACCGGTTTCACACAGATCTAAATGAATCTAACAATTTGAGTCTTATGGCAATAATGTGAGAGGTTATACAAAGGGTGTGGGTGCCTTTTGTTGTGCACACTTTTGTCGCCAAAAAAAATTCACAGATTTTTAAATAGCTTTTTTCATGTTTACTTTATGGGTTCTACCAGCATCTCTACAAACCATACAGAGCAGACGTCATATAATCTGCACACAAGTAGGGTTTTTAGTGTATCCACCGACCAAGAAAAGGTTACGTAGGATACTTTCTGTCCACCCTTTTGCTGATAGATTAAGTCTGCTGTGACCTGTTAGGCTGTGAGTATGTGGAATCCCTGACGGAGCCCCCAATTGAGAATGTTGATTTATATACAGGGATGAAAGCTATACCTTAGACACACTTTAAATACACTTTACCATGGAGCCACTGCGGCCGCTATACTTAATACACACTCTACGTACTCTTTACGTTATTAGCGTAAAGAGTCCCGTACTGTGTACGGACTTTGCGCACAAACGCCGCGCTGACGGTACAAAGTACACACAGCGCGTACACACCCAGAGATACACCACAAACCCTTAACAGCTATGCAATGCGTTAATAATACACTTTAAACCTTAGCAGGGAAAGGCAGACACGACACCAGATTGTAATTAAACTGCTGGGTTCCGACACCACAGCATATTATTACTGAAAGGGGGTTACAATATATACAATACAATATAATACAATACAACAGAATAATGGCTACAGTCAATGTTACATACTTGTTTGAATTTCGCAGTCTGGTCCTCCGTCATCTAGATAGATAACTTTGTGAGTCTTGTGTCTGACCAGGCCTGCAGCAGGCTCTCTTTATACAATTCTTCCAAAACCTAACACAATGGATACTGTAATCTCTTTGTCCATTGGACACAGGGATGGTCATTTACAGTACAGGAGAGGTCATAGTTTGGTTTGAATAGGTGGGTGATGTCTGTTCCAACTGCTCTTGTGGGTGGTCTCCTCTGGATTTCTGCCGCATACATTATGTACAGTAAATACAGTTTATATCTATATTCTGCTCCTGCACATAACTATTCACAGGAACATGCGATCTTCTTCAAACCAACACCGGAATATTACCCTTACAATACCCTACGGCTGGATACCAAAGACCACCTTATAACCTTGTTCTGTCCCCTCCTATCCTGTAAAGGGGAATTCCTTTGTTCTGTTACCATTTAAACTGCTGTAACTTACTGATGTGGTGCAGGGAGACTATGTGTACATTGTGCACTATTTGGATTTAAATATGTAATGTGTTTTGATAGCTTTCCATGCGTTCACAAACTCTACCGTAAATACCCATACCACGCGCTAATGCGCAGGACCGACCATACGCAAATTGCGGATATGTGCACGCACGGTAGAATAAGTACGTGCACGGAGGCCATCTGTGTGTAGTTTGTACTTGATGTGTGTACTGCAATATTTTTCGACTTTGACAGTTGCCCTCCCATATACGTGACACTATGGACATACTAAACAGATTGAATAATCTGAGTGTCAATCCAAGGGTATGGTTAGCCACTTGCGACGTAGAGAGTCTTTATACCAGCATTATTCATGATAAGGGGATTGAGGCTATAAGATACTTTCTAAGTATGGAGACCCAAAGTGAATTGAGTGAATTCATTATTGAATTGTTGGAATTTATCCTGTCAAAAAACTACTTCAGATATAACTATCAGATTTCAAAAGCAGGTTACTCTAAATTTAGTTTAAAAAAAACTGTATTGTATTCAGCTGACTATCTGAATGAAAAAAATTTCTGCACAGAAAAACCAAAGTGTATTTGAGTGAGTGAAAGCGGACATAGTTGAACTGAACCCAGAAACTGAAGTGGTCTGAAGTGGTAACACCGGGTTAGTAGAGGCCCGGCGGCATAGGGTTCGCTACCTTGCATGATTAGAACTGATGTGGTCTGAAGTGGTCTTAGTGATCCCATACACTGAAGTGGTCTGAAGTGGTCTAGGCTAGGTGGTCTACTGCAATCGTAGGGCATATAGATAACTAGTATCTATAGGCTGTGCTATTGCATCGCATGTCCGTGTGTTCTGCACAGCACAACGTGATACCATTGTGTCATATGCGCTGTGGGAGAGCATACGCAGACGTGATTGCATAGACAAAAGGGGTTTTTCTTTGACAACGTCGGGAAATCTCCCTGGTGGGCTTCACTGGAAAGGGTGAAGGATAGTTATCTAATTTCTCTGTTTTTCACCCTACCAACATTTCCAGTTGAAAGATACCAAAAAGGAATTTTTCGCTGCCTCTCTCAGGAAAATATTCCAAACAGGACTTCCACCGAAAGAAATTACGGTGTTGTAAGGTCTGATAGGAGCCCTAAATTGGGTACATTGCCTTCCCTATTGACAGTGTATGGTAGTACTGGCCAACGTGAGCGGGTTAAGAGTGCTCGGAGAACTTTCACCGTCACCTTATATTGAGTATTTTGGTGTTTGTGGGAAAAGGCCCACAATTATGGGAGCCATTTGCTCAAGTAAGGGACGATTAACCAGGGTTCAGGTTGAAGAGCTGCGGCCCAGGGGGTCAGCAAAGTTTAAAGGAAAAAGTATTATGTGTGGGAAATATGGTCCACACGCTGAAGACTTTTTGTCTGAATGGGAACGTATGACTGACAAAGATAGGGTACCATTCCCTAAGGTGAGCAGCTTTGAACCAGAGGTATAGCAGAACTTAAGGATAAGAATATGTCTGATAAAATCCCGAAAACAAAGGTTCAGACAAACAAAGTGTTAAAACCTGTGGTAGCAAGAGGGGTTGCTGAGTTTGATCCTAAGGTATTGCAGGTGGTATGTCTAACCAAAGTCATATAAGACAAGAATGGAAATATAAGAACTGTTTGAACTTGTAGCAACAATAAATGAGTAGGAAGAAAAAAAAGAGAATGCAAGTACACCGCCATATGTAGATGTGGAAGCAGTTACGGCCAGCATTCAAACTATAGAAAATAATAAAAATAATAAAAATATGACTGTAACCTATATATGTACTAATGAATGTTGAAGTTTTATTTAGGAGGAGAAGGTGACCTGGTCGTTTTCAGCCATTTCTCATGCACCATGGGGAGTATCCAACCGGTAAAAGAAGAGCAGTAGCCTGTGGGGGAAGTGGCTGAGACCAGTGGAACAGGTAAGTATGGTATCATTCGTGTACATATATAAAAAAATAATAATAATAAAAATCAAGAAAGTAACGTCAGAAAATTAGAAAAATCTGTCCGCACAATAGTATTTGCCAGTAGGAAAGCGGACAGAGACAAGGTAACCCCTGGGTATTTCTTTCAGTTACCATATAAGAAGTATTCATTCCTAGTAATGCGCCTAGTAAAGATGAGCTCGGAAATGTTTGTTGGACCATGTACAGACCCTTAATACGGGATGAGAAGGATTGAATGAAATACTTTGCATGACCTGGAAGCTTGTTAAACTTTTTTTTTGTTTTTGTCTCTTGCAGTAATAGAAAACTCTCCATCTGGATAAGACCACTGGTAAACACTAATTCGGCAAATAGGAGGTGGCTGTCTCTGTGCAAATGGACGGGCTCAATAAGGCATTGAGTGTCAGGGTGCAGACTTCTTTGCAAAATTGGAAAGGTCACAGTAGCTAATCTTAGATAGTGTGCTATTGAACATCACAAGAATAGTGTTAGGCGCAGAGAACAACAGGTGGAGAGGTTGAGGACGGTAAGTATACTGGCACATACAGGAAAGACCCATCAGTCCAAACCCCAGATCCCTAATGGTCAATAATATGTTACACTTGTAGGAAGGAAGGGCAATTTGCCAGAGATAGTAGGACACATAGTCAATATAGATCCCCTAGATAGAAAACACAAGCCACATTATTAAACACATAGACGGGACCAAGGGACATATAGTAAGGAATCACGAGCCATATAGAAAACACAGATTCGGGCAATGGGAGTAACAGGAACTTTGCAACAATACCCTTTGAGTAGACCTGCAGAGATTACGATAGGGCCCTTGCAAACCAAACAGTCTTTTCTGCTGGCTGAATCGGCTCCGACTAATCTACTCGGCAGAGACTTAGTGTGTAAAATGCGGTGTGCCATATATTGTACTCCTGAGAGTGTCTTCTTGGATATACCTGAGAACCATGCTCAAGAAGTACAAAATATACTAGACACCCCTCAAAAGCTAATGTCGCAATCTACTGTTCTAGATGCATGTCCATCACAGGTAGAGAAAATTAACTCACAGATACCGTGTTCCCTATGAACTTAGGATGGACAGGACACTGGATTGATGGCTGGGATAGTCCCAGTAGAGATAAGACACACAGAATTTTTTTTAAGGGGTATAGACAGTAGAGAATCACTTCCTCGTAGTGCCTAATGCAGTTGTCAAATTTTTATAAAATCTTCTTCACCTCTACAAATCTGTCACCAACCTCTATTCTGTTTCTCTACAGTTTTCCTCTTCATCTTTTGCGTTCACACTGGGTGGTACAATACATGGACCCAAGTACAGTTCAAACTCCACATGCCTAGGTCCTTCAGAGTTCTGCCCGAACCCAGTATATCTCAACAGCATGATGACACCAGTATTACTGCAGTGTGCCTTGTCATGCACAAAGGGTGGAGAATGGAAATACTGGTGAAGGGAAAATTTGTATAGACACTGATATGCCTGTTGGTGAATGACAAACCTGACATTTTCTTTTTAATTTTCTTCTTCCTTCTCTTCTCTAGAGATGTTTCTTTTTTATTTGATTTATGCTCATGGTACTCTACATTGCAAACACACGATAGTTAAATTAAGATACAAAAAAATTTGTGTTCCCTGCAGGAAGAGGCAGTCTGGAGGACAAAGGGGTATGGCCAGGAGTCCTCAGGACTGTGAGCAGGTGGACACGGTAAGCCAGTAGCCCCCAGAGCATACCTTCCAAGTCTAGCTGAGGTGGCACACGGTCTGACTCATCTAGGCAAAGAGGGTAGGTGCAGGCTGATGAGAGCCTACTGGTGTGCGCCAGGATTCTATTCTCATGCAGGTAAGAGAGCAATGACCTGTCTTACTTGCTTGAGGAAGAATATTGGTAAAGCAATACCAACAGAGCCATCCTGTATCCCTCCTGCAGATGGATCTTTTCAGGAAATACAAATCGACTTCGTACAGTTAACACCCTTTAGGAATTATTGTTATGTATTGGTGTGCACTGATGTTTTCTCAAACTGGGTAGAGGCATTTCCTGCCGCCACGGATGCTGCTGTGGTTACCGCAAAGAAAAATTGTGCAGAAATTTGTGTGTAGATAATGGTACCCCTAGAAGTAGGAGCAAAGCTTGAAATTGTACTATTGTGATCATAGATACTGCCACTAGGATATTATGTAGCTTCGGAACCACTCCCAGATCTTCACTCGATGAATCACTCTCTTCGAAATTTTGTTTTTGTTTTGGTATTTGTGTCTTTTTTTGGGGGTTGTTTTTGGAAAACAACCTCATGTCATGATTGATCCGCACAATGATCAGAAATACACCAATGAGGTGACAGTACAGTACCTTGTTAAGATGAGCCAGCATTTGAGAACTTGACAAAAGAACTTGAAACTGTTGATTCCTGGTATGCCAAATGCTAACTGTCTTGATTGTGAACCAAGAGACTGTGTGATTGTTCTTACGCTCAGGTTGCCTAATAGACAGGTGGGAAGGACCATACCAAGTTTTGTTGACAGCACTAAAGGTCGCCAAAAGAGAGATTTGGGTCCACTCGTCCCACTGCAAGAAGGTCGCTGACCCGGAGAGAACTCGTGACAAAGTAGTTTATTGCTCACATTCATCGAGTTTGTATGTTCGAAGTGAACTGTGTGTTCCAAGTGAACTGTGTGTTCAAAGAGCAAGGTGGAGAGCAAAGTGAACTGTGTGTTCAAAGAGCAAGGCAAAGAGATCGCAAAAGTATCACCAGAGACTCTGTTCCGTGAAGACTGAGAGGCGGCACTGTTGTACACTACCTGAGCGTACTAAAGGATTGCAGAAAGATCAGTCATTGTAATTGATTTGTTATGAGCAAGAGTTGTTTTGTTCTATTTCTCTTTTCTCTCTTTCCCGCTGACAAACATTTTCTTTCAGGATATTCTATTTTTGCGAGGTTTTTTTTTATGAGGAGTCGAATGTGGGACTGGAACTGGTTCTGTAGGAAGGAGTGATTTCCTTATAGGATCCCAGGATTAGCCGATCAGTTTGTTAAAGTCAGAGAAAAATCAAAGTTCTAGTAGTTATGGAGTTCAGAGGTAATCAGGAACAGTCAGACAATGGCTATTCACACATTGCAGATAAAGAGCTCATTAATATATGTGGAAGAAAGGTTTATGAGTGGCTCTCCCGAACTCCGAAGGTTTATGTTATTTAGGAAGGACACTACTTATAACCCTTGTTCAATGATTAAACAGACCTAGCATACGTTCCAAAAATGGAAACAATGTTCAGAAAATGATAGGAATATGTAGATCATGAAAATTTTATATGTCACTGTCACGATTTGTTTGTGTCTTCTTCATCTACCCAGCAGAATCTCAATCGAATCCAAACATCAGTGTACAAAGACGTAGGTACATGTATGTGTGAAATGTTCGTCGCAAATCAGACATTATAAGCCAAAGCACTGTCCCAGCATACTCTATAGGTTGAATGTTGTCCCACACCCAACCAGTGGTCCCGTGACCGCCGAGTGCATATAGAGGATGTCTCGTCCTCCTCCTTGTCTTCCCCAAATATAGTCAAGTGTCTGATTTGCGAAATGCATACATACTTGTGTCTAGGTCACCGATTATTGTATGAAATATTTTTTCTTATGTTAATAATTGATGGCAGTTATTGTTTGCTGCCAAAGGGTGGACTGTCGAAGTCAAAAAAAATATTACATAAAGAGAACATACAAACTACACACCTTATGAGTCGCTATACTTACAAATACGCGCAGCGAGCACAGCAATATATGGTAACACACGCATTTACACTGACATGCCACAGAGATGGATTCGACACTTATCTCATACAGTACATAATTATAATAATATCAAGCGCCAGACATCATGATGATTTAAAATTATATATAATGAAGTAATGTTATGTATGTGTATTATTTGAACGAAACCAGATAGACCGGTCATGTTTACTATTGAAGCAACCAGATTGATGTGTAGATTCATTTGATGCTTGTTGTGAAGTTGTGGGACATTGCAGCGGATAATTATGATTACATGTATGAAAGCTAAAAAAAAATCACTCTTATTAGGACAGTGGACAGGAAGCTCAGGCCAGCCCCTTTGGACGTCCCCAAGGTTGAACCTGTTCAGCATATACAAAGAGACTAGTGACTCATCATGAATGAGAGAGAGTTCCCTCCCCCAAACTAGATAACACATTGCTGATCACACAGGAAGGCAGTTCCTGTTTTGGTTTCAGAGAAAGATGGAGTCCCAGCATTACTTTACAGAGAGAGAGAGAGCGTGATATGGAAAGACGAATTTATATAACTTAAGGATAATGGTATTGTATGCTGGCATGTAACTGTATGTATTAACTGCTTACTGTGTGAGTTGTAATCATGTAACTATAGGTATACTGTACTTTGTAATATATATTGAATCCATATCTTTTTAATAACAAATATATACATCAACGAGCTTTGGAACTCAGATAATGTGTGGGTGTATTGTTTTCTCTTATGGGATGCAGTGTTTTGCGATGTATAGCGCACATTCATGGGATATGGTAATAAGAGGTGCAGGCATTTACAATATATATTAGAGCAGGCATTTTAAATATTTGTGAGAAATCAATTTGGCATTCATAGGATGATAACATTGGGAACACCTCATTACCACAACTGATTAGCATATATCCAACTGTTATTGACATCAAGCAATTGATATTAATGAATTATATTTCACATATTTAAAATATGAAAAGGGAGTGAATCGAACATTTGGGAAGGTATCACCAGTCCTTATGAATGAAGGTGCTTTCCTTAAAGGGACAACAATAGTGTGAATACCTGAGCATTACAATAAAGTTTTATATACCTGATCAAATATCAATTACAGAGTGTAATGTATATTAAAATGTAATTTATAGTATCACCTATATATTTAACCTAATCAGATATTGCGACGAATACTCCTTAAAGGGACAACAATAGTGTGAATACCTGAGCACTACAATAAAGTGTCTTACACTTGATCAAATATGAATAACTGAGGGAGATACTTATCCTCTCTGAGTGTATTGTACATCAAAATTGGATTTATAGTTCCACCTATATACAGTATTTACTCCAATAATATATTGCGATAAATAGCCTGTCATATTTGAGTTGAATTCAAACAGCTCATATTGGATTCATGTTTAGGGTACTACCAAGACTAATATCTATATTCTTTAATGCCTCCTTCAGAAATTTGATCATAACTAAATATATAAATGAATATTGATTCAATTATGGAATAACAAGATTGCATATACTTGGACATTAGAATAAAAACAGGTGGACACACAATTTAATCTCAAAATCACCTTTATTTTCATTGCACTTTGTATGTTTTGTCTATGTCAGAATTTTAACCTTTATGTTTCGCTTATACTCATGGTTATGTGTAAGTAATGTACACCAATTTTAAATAAACATTAATAAAAGTTAAATTTTACTAAAATATAGGCAGATGGGATAACCAGATTTAGTCTTCCTCATGTGCACTGACAATACAGCCTTTTTCATCTTTCTGTTTTTGTAGTGTAAGACACATAATGACCCCAGTAGTGCAGTGCCAGATACACATATGCCCCCAGTAGTGCCAAATACACATATACCCCCAGTATTGACAAATACACATTATATGCCCCCAGCAGTGCCAGATACACATATGCCCCAGTAGTGCAGTGCCAGATACACATTAAATGCCCCAAAATACCAGATACACATTGAATGACCCCACAGTGCCATATACACATTAAATGCCCCCACAGTGCCAGACACATTATATGCCCCCACAGTGCCAGATACAGATTACATGCCCCCAGCAGTGCCAGATACACATTATGTGTCCCCAGCAGTGCCAGATACACATTATATGCCCCCAGCAGTGCCAGATACACATTATATGCCCCAGCAGTGCCAGATACACATATGCCCCAGTATATAAACTATAAATATATAAATAAATATATATTCATATCAGCAGCCTTACACATAACGCCAACAGTAGTGTTCCTTACACATAATGTCTTCAGTATAGTGTCAGATACATAATGACCCCAGTAGTGCAGTGCCAGATATACATATGCCCCCAGTAGTGCCAAATACACATATACCCCCAGTAGTGACAAATACACATTATATGCCCCCAGCAGTGCCAGATACACATATGCCCCCAGCAGTGCAGTGCCAGATACACATTATATGCCCCCACAGTAGAAGATACACATTATATGCCCCACAGTGCCAGATACAAATACCCCCTCTGTGCCAGATACACATGCCCCCAAAACAGTGCCAGATACACATGCCCCCAAACAGTGCCAGATACATATGCCACCCAAACAGTGCTAGATACACATGCCGCCCAAACAGTACCGGATACACATGCCCATTACACAGTGCCAGATACACATGCCCTCTCCTCCTGCTAACCCTTTCTGCATACCCTGTGGAAGGTCCGTGGGACTTTTCAAGCATACTGGTTTGTATGCTGTCAGTGTATGTTTTTAAAATATTAAATATTTGTTTAATTATATGCGCTCCCTAATTTATATTGCACTATATGGGTTGGGTATGCATGACCGGCAGTCAGGAGACCGGCGATCACCATACTGATGGCAGAATCCCGGCTTTTAGATACCCATGGGGGGCGAGCGCAACACAGCCACGCTGCGGGCTCGGTGGTGAGCTGCGCTAGCCACAGGTTCTATTCCCACTCTATGGGTGTCGTGGACATCCACGAGTGGGAATAGTCCCCGTTAGTCAGCATGCAGACAGTTGGGAATGTAAGGGGGCGGGATTCCAGCGTAGATATTGTGACCGGCGGTCTTCTGACTGACGGTCACGTAACTACCTCCCCACTATATGAATGTTTATTCATTGTGTTTCTATAGATAGATATATGTATTATTATTGACATACCAGAGTGTCTCTTGGGATCTGCTTCTATATATACTTATATATTCATTATTAAATATATTTTATAGGATGACATCACCTAGCATTTAAATATTATTAATTCAGTGTATTAGCACCCAAAATTAATGTAAACTATATTCTGGTTCCAGCCCGGTTCTAGTAGAAGATATCAGTTCCAGTCAGTCCTTGCCTATTCTGAATTTAATCCAACTCCTTCAGAGCTCACAGTGGACATTAGTTGTGAGCTCCATAGTCTTCTATCAGACATCTTACAAGTATCTGAGTAAGGAAGATTTTTCCACGTCCCTAGTGACACTCTGACCATCCTCATTCTCATTTCTACCTTATGAAGAAGAATTACATCTGACTACTGTATCTTTACTTCAAGCACCCCGAGTAAATAGAGAGCAGGCACCTAGACATTCTTCAGAGGCACCAGTAGTTCCAGTTCTGACACTTCAGTTAAAACTTTTTTTTAAAAATCTTTTTCTCTTACATCCTGGAGGATACTGGGGTCCATTTAGTACCATCGGGTATAGACGTGTCCACTAGGAGCCCTGGGCACTTTAAGAATTTAATAGTGTGGGCTGGCCCCTCCCTCTATGCCCCTCCTACCAGGCTCAGTTTAGAAAATGTGCCCAGAAGAGCCAGTCATGCTTATGGAAGCTCCTGAAGAGTTTCCTGCATTTATTTTATCTGGTTATTTTCAGGCAGGACTGGTTGGCACCAGCCTGCCTGCTTTGTGGGACTTAGGGGGGGAGGGGGGATGGCCTAACCTCTTGAAGGGTTAATGGACCCGTTCCCCGCTGACAGGACAGTGAACTACTGAGGGAACTATTCACAAGCCCACCCCGCAGCACGCCACCACCCCTAACAGGGCCAGAAAAATGAAGAGTGGTGAGTACAGAGCTGGCACCAGAGGCGGAACTACCGCCAGTGCAACCAGTGCATTGCACTGGGGCCCGCCTCTGTCCAGGGGCCCAAAGCATGTAATGAGTCAAACTGACTCATTACATGCCGCTGTGCGCTGCGGGCAACCGCTGCCCGCAGCGCACAGCCGCCCGGAGAGGAGCAGCGGTACGGGGGAAGGAGGAGGAGGGAGGTGGAGGAGGGAGCTGCAGCAGCGCTTTGTTACTGGTGGAGGCGCTGGTGCTGCTGCCCCTCTGCTTCACTATAGGCTGTCTTCCGAGAACAGCCTATAGTGAAGCAGAGGGGCAGCAGCAGCAGCGCCTCCACCAATAACACAGCGCTGCTGCGGCTCCCTCCTCCACCTCCCTCCTCCTCCTTCTCTACTGCCCGGGAATCGTCAAGCTGCACCGAGGAGCCTGAGCCAGCGGAGAGGGTAAGTATAATCTTCTCTTTCTTTCTTTCTTTCTTCTTCCTGCCGCAATGTGTAAAAATGGGGGACTGCCTGCCGCAATGTGTAAAAATGGGGAATCTGCTTGCCGCTATGTGTAAAAATGGGGGACTGCCTGCCGCTATGTGTAAAAATGGGGGAATCTGCCTGCCGCTATGTGTAAAAAGGGGGACTCTGCTTGCTGCTATGTGTAAAAATGGGGGACTGCCTGCCGCTATGTGTAAAAAGGGGGAATCTGCCTGCCACAATGTGTAAAAATGGGGGACTGCCTGCCGCTGTGTGTAAAAATGGGGGAATCTGCCTGCCGCTATGTGTAAAAAGGGGGACTCTGCTTGCTGCTATGTGTAAAAATGGGGGACTGCCTGCCGCTATGTGTAAAAAGGGGAATCTGCCTGCCACAATGTGTAAAAATGGGGGACTGCCTGCCGCTATGTGTAAAAATGGGGAATCTGCCTGCCGATATGTGTAAAAAGGGGGAATCTGCCTGCCGTAATGTGTAAAAAGGGGGACGATGTCTGCCGTAATGTGTAACAAGGGCACGCTGTCTGCCGTTATGTGTAAAAAGTGTACGCTGTCTGCCGCTATGTTTAACAAGGGCACGCTGTCTGCCATTATGTGTAAAAAGTGTACGCTGTCAGGGCTGTTTCTAGCCAATTTGGCTCCCAGTGCGAGATTTAAAAATGCGCCCCCCCCCCCCCCACACACACACACACCTAGATAAAAAAATAAACTTACTCGCGCACCTGGCAAGTGGGCGTGGCCTCATCTAAATGGGTGTGGCTTAATTTAAATGGGCATGGCCTCGTCTGAAAAGACAACCTCACAATCCAGTTTTTGACCCTGCTCCAACAGATCACGACCACCACAGGAAAAAAAAATTATACCATATTAAGCCCCACACAGTAATGCCCCCTGCACCATATTATGCCACACACACCGCAATGCCCTTGATACATTAAATCCCCACACTAGCCCCCAGAGCATACCTTCCAAGTCTAGCTGAGGTGGCACACTATCTGACTCATCTAGGCAAAGAGGGTAGGTGCAGGCTGATGACAGCCTACTGGTGTGCGCCAGGATTCTATTCTCATGCAGGTAAGAGAGCAATGACCTGTCTTACTTGCTTGGGGAAGAATATTGGTAAAGCAATACCAACAGAGCCACCCCGTATCCCTCCTGCAGACGGATCTTTTCAGGAAATACAAATTGACTTCGTACAGTTAACACCCTTTAGGAATTATTGTTATGTATTGGTGTGCACTGATGTTTTCTCAAACTGGGTAGAGGCATTTCCTGCCGCCACGGATGCTGCTGTGGTTACCGCAAAGAAAAATTGTGCAGAAATTTGTGTGTAGATAATGGTACCCCTAGAAGTAGGAGCAAAGCTTGAAATTGTACTATTGTGATCATAGATACTGCCACTAGGATATTATGTAGCTTCGGAACCACTCCCAGATCTTCACTCGACAAATCACCCTCTTCGAAATTTGTTTTTGTTTTGGTATTTGTGTCTTTTTTTGTGTTGCTTTTGGAAGACAACCTCATGTCATGATTGATCCGCACAATGATCAGAAATACACCAATGAGGTGACAGTACAGTACCTTGTTAAGATGAGCCAGCATTTGAGAACTTGACAAAAGAACTTGAAACTGTTGATTCCTGGTATGCCAAATGCTAACTGTCTTGATTGTGAACCAAGAGACTGTGTGATTGTTCTTACGCTCAGGTTGCCTAATAGACAGGTGGGAAGGACCATACCAAGTTTTGTTGACAGCACTAAAGGTCGCCAAAAGAGAGATTTGGGTCCACTCGTCCCACTGCAAGAAGGTCGCTGACCCGGAGAGAACTCGGGACAAAGTAGTTTATTGCTCACATTCATCGAGTTTGTGTGTTCGAAGTGAACTGTGTGTTCCAAGTGAACTGTGTGTTCAAAGAGCAAGGTGGAGAGCAAAGTGAACTGTGTGTTCAAAGAGCAAGGCAAAGAGATCGCAAAAGTATCACCAGAGACTCTGTTCCGTGAAGACTGAGAGGCGGCACTGTTGAACACTACCTGAGCGTACTAAAGGATTGCAGAAAGACCAGTCATTGTAATTGATTTGTTATGAACAAGAGTTGTTTTGTTCTATTTCTCTTTTCTCTCTTTCCCGCTGACAAACATTTTCTTTCAGGATATTCTATTTTTGCGAGGTTTTTTTATGAGGAGTCGAATGTGGGACTGGAACTGGTTCTGTAGGAAGGAGTGATTTCCTTATAGGATCCCAGGATTAGCTGATCAGTTTGTTACAGTCAGAGAAAAATCAAAGTTCTAGTAGTTATGGAGTTCAGAGGTAATCAGGAACAGTCAGACAATGGCTATTCACACATTGCAGATAAAGAGCTCATTAATATATGTGGAAGAAAGGTTTATGAGTGGCTCTCCCCGAACTCCGAAGGTTTATGTTATTTAGGAAGGACACTACTTATAACCCTTGTTCAATGATTAAACAGACCTAGCATACGTTCCAGAAATGGAAACAATGTTCAGAAAATGATAGGAATATGTAGATCATGAAAATTTTATATGTCACTGTCACGATTTGTTTGTGTCTTCTTCATCTACCCAGCAGAACCTCAATCGAATCCAAACATCAGTGTACAAAGACGTAGGTACATGTATGTGTGAAATGTTCGTCGCAAATCAGACATTATAGCCCAGCATACTCTATAGGTTGAATGTTGTCCCACACCCAACCAGTGGTCCCGTAACCGCCGAGTGCATATAGAGGATGTCTCGTCCTCCTCCCTGTCTTCCCCAAATATAGTCAAGTGTCTGATTTGCGAAATGCATACATACTTGTGTCTAGGTCACCGATTATTGTATGAAATATTTTTTCTTATGTTAATAATTGATGGCAGTTATTGTTTGCTGCCAAAGGGTGGACTGTCGAAGTCAAAAAAATATTACATAAAGAGAACATACAAACTACACACATTATGAGTCGCTATACTTACAAATATGCGCAGCGAGCACAGCAATATATGGTAACACACGCATTTACACGGACATGCCACAGAGATGGATTCGACACTTATCTCATACAGTACATAATTATAATAATATCAAGCGCCAGACATCATGATGATTTAAAATTATATATAATGAAGTAATGTTATGTATGTGTATTATTTGAACGAAACCAGATAGACCGGTCATGTTTACTATTGAAGCAACCAGATTGATGTGTAGATTCATTTGATGCTTGTTGTGAAGTTGTGGGACATTGCAGCGGATAATTATGATTACATGTATGAAAGCTAAAAAAATCACTCTTATTAGGACAGTGGACAGGAAGCTCAGGCCAGCCCCTTTGGACGTCCCCAAGGCTGAACCTGTTCAGCATATATAAAGAGACTAGTGACTCATCATGAATGAGAGAGAGTCCCCTCCCCCAAACTAGATAACACATTGCTGATCACACAGGAAGGCAGTTCCTGTTTTGGTTTCAGAGGAAGATGGAGTCCCAGCATTACTTTACAGAGAGAGAGAGCGTGATATGGAAAGACGAATTTATATAACTTAAGGATAATGGTATTGTATGCTGGCATGTAACTGTATGTATTAACTGCTTACTGTGTGAGTTGTAATCATGTAACTATAGGTATACTCTACTTTGTAATATATATTGAATCCATATCCTTTTAATAACAAATATATACATCAATGAGCTTTGGAACTCAGATAATGTGTGGGTGTATTGTTTTATCTTATGGGATGCAGTGTTTTGCGATGTATAGCGCACATTCATGGGATATGGTAATAAGAGGTGCAGGCATTTACAATATATATTAGAGCGGGCATTTTAAATATTTGTGAGAAATCAATTTGGCATTCATAGGATGATAACATTGGGAACACCTTATTACCACAACTGATTATCATATATCCAACTGTTATTGACATCAAGCAATTGATATTAATGAATTATATTTCACATATTTAAAATATGAAAAGGGAGTGAATCGAACATTTGGGAAGGTATCACCAGTCCTTATGAATGAAGGTGCTTTCCTTAAAGGGACAACAATAGTGTGAATACCTGAGCATTACAATAAAGTTTTATATACCTGATCAAATATCAATTACAGAGTGTAATGTATATTAAAATGTAATTTATAGTATCACCTATATATTTAACCTAATCAGATATTGCGACGAATACTCCTTAAAGGGACAACAATAGTGTGAATACCTGAGCACTACAATAAAGTGTCTTACACTTGATCAAATATGAATAACTGAGGGAGATACTTATCCCCTCTGAGTGTATTGTACATCAAAATTGGATTTATAGTTCCACCTATATACAGTATTTACTCCAATAATATATTGCGATAAATAGCCTGTCATATTTTAGTTGAATTCAAACAGCTCATATTGGATTCATGTTTAGGGTACTACCAAGACTAATATCTATATTCTTCAATGCCTCCTTCAGAAATTTGATCATGACTAAATATATAAATGAATATTGATTCAATTATGGAATAACAAGCTTGCATATACTTGGACATTAGAATAAAAACAGGTGGACACACATTTTAATCTCAAAATCACCTTTATTTTCATTGCACTTTGTATGTTTTGTCTATGTCAGAATTTTCTGTGTAAACTGTTTTTATTGATTAAAGCAGCAGACAAAACATTGCAGCAATACTTTTCCAAAAAAGGGGGGGGACAAAAACATCACATATCATATATGTCAGTACACTACACATAGAGCGCCCAAAGTAGAAAAATAATTTGTCTGCTTCGCTTACAACATCAGAACTTATAAAGGAGGAACATTTTAACAAAACAGCATAGGAAAATAGGAAAGAGGAAAAAGAGAGAAGAGAAGAAGGAAAAAGGAGAAGAGAGGGAAAATTAAGACGGGTAGAGTCAGGTGTGAGAGTCTGCGCAGTAGGGACAGGTTGTTTGGGGGACGGAGGGGGGGTCTCTACCAATTAAGGGTCTGAGACATATTATAGAGACATCGTAATCGAAATATGAATATGGATATGAATATGAATATGGATATGAATATGAATATGGATATGAATATGAATATGAGGGGGGTTATGTCGCCATGTAGGACCGATACAAAGGTGTGTCCTTAAAGTCGTACCAGGGAAACCAAATAGCTATAAAGTTAACGGTTTTCCCAGATGAGAAGGAGACAAGGTCTTCCATATCTAAAAAGTAATCGACCTTTGTGAACCATAATTTAATCGAGGGTGGTGAGGTGGATCTCCAAAGGATTGGAACAACCGCTTTTGCTGCGTTGCTAAGATGTCTCAACAGGGAATGTTTGTAGGAGTGTGTTCCTGCGGGGGTGTGATTGAGGAGCCAAAAACCTGGGTCTTTCGGGATCTCATCTCCCACTATCTGTTCGGTGCATTTAAATACCTCTGCCCAAAAAGGAGTTATTAGGGAAGGGCAATCACACCAAATATGTATAAAACTCCGTGGGGCGTTTTTGCATCTCCAGCACAGATTCGAGAGAGAGGGAAACATTTTATTGAGAACACGAGGAGTCCTATACCACCTATATATAAGTTTATAGAGGGTCTCTAATGTCGATAAGCATAGAGAACTCGCCTGGGCGTTATTAAATACGGAATCCCAGTTAATCTGCGTAGGTAGCCCTGACAGTTCCTTCTCCCAGGAAGCCAGAAAGGTAGGAGGTTGCGGGAAAAAGTTTTCCATGATAAGCGCATAGATTTGTGAGATAGTATGTGTGGGAGAACTGGGAGAGGTGCATAGTCTTTCAAACCCAGTGAGATCCCTAGTTATGTCAGAGAGGTTCTTAGAAGATGATATGAAATGATGAACCTGCAGGAACCTCCAAAATTCAGCACTATGTAGGTTCCAAGAAGACTGAACATCTGAAAAGGGGCGTACCCTACCCGAGCTCACCAGCTGACCGACTCTAAAAATCCCGGCTTCCGCCCATGGAGCGAAAGCTGTCCCGTGAAGACCTGGAGCAAACTCGGAGTTATAGAGAAGGGAGGTTAGGGGGGACCATTTGGAGGATATATGGCTCTGGGATCTCCGCGTGGCCCATAATTTGAGCGTGGAGGAGACCGTGGGGTGTGAAACCTTCGGGAGGGTAGGAAGTCAAGGTGCAATTTCAATATAATGTGGGAGACAGCCCTCCTCTAGTAGGACCTATTGTTTGCGGTCTTTAGCACGCGTCCATTCCAGAATCCTATTCAAATGTACTGCGTGGTAGTAGTTAGGAATATGTGGGAGTTGTTGCCCCCCTTGATGTTTTCTCCTAAATAAAATGTTGTGTTTAAACCTGCGTGTCTTACAACCCCATACAAACGCGCGAATAAGATTCTGGACGTCTCGGAGCCAAAGCAGGGGGATGTGTATCGGAAGGGTCTGGAGAAAGAATAGTATCCTAGGGAGGGCATTCATTTTGACAACGTTAATCCTGCAGAACCAAGACAGTCTTAGTTTCTTCCATTTCTGGAAGTCTAGGCTAAGCCTAGCCAATAAGGGGTTAAAATTTAGGGAGAATAATTTGGATAAATCGTTGGTCAGTAACACCCCCAAATATTTTAATTTGTGATCATGCCAGGTAAAAGGGAAGGCATGTTTCAGGCCCTCTACTATATCAGGAGGAGTAGTTAAATTCATGGCAATAGATTTGGAATAATTTATTTTGATGTTAGAGAGGGCTCCAAACTTCTCAAATTCTACCATCAAGTTTGGCAAAGAAGTGACCGGTTTTGTGATTATAGCGAGTAGATCGTCGGCATATAAAGCCAGTTTGTATTCAGTCCCTTTTACCAACAGACCCGAAATACTCGGGTTAGCCCTAATGCTTCGAGCTAATGTTTCCATGCAAAGGACAAAGAGCAATGGGGATAGCGGACAGCCCTGTCGCGTGCCATTGGAAATTGGAAAGGAATCAGAAAGGGAGCCATTAATCCTAATTTTGGCGGACGGGGAGGTATAAAGAGATAGGATTCTGTGAAGACAGGCGTTACCGAGTCCCAGATGCTTCAGTATACCAGCCAGAAAGTCCCAGTCCACTCTGTCAAATGCTTTTTCAGCATCGGTCGACAGTATGATTGATGGGGATGAAAGCTGGCCGGCATAGTGAATCTTGTTGAGCACTTTAGAGGTATTATCCCTAGCTTCTCGGCCTAAAACAAATCCAGCTTGATCTCCATGTATCAGACCAGGTAATAATAGTTTAAGGCGGTTTGCAATCAGTTTGGCAAAAAGTTTTATGTCTATATTTAATAGTGAGATTGGCCGGTAACTGGAGCAAAGACTGGGGTCTTTACCCTCCTTGGGTAGAACTGCAATATGGGCTTCGAGAGATTGTGGGGAGAAAGGCGATTGTTCTGATATGGTATTAAAGGCTCTCGTGAGTATAGGGACTAATTTGTCTTTAAAAGCTTTGTAATAGGCAATGGTATATCCATGTTAGGGTCTCCTGCTCTGTGCTGCCACGTCGTCATGGCAACCAGGAGACAAGTGCTAGCGGAGTAACCTGAGCGTAGCTGATACTCCGGTTCGGGTCTTTTGCTGTGCGGTGGTTACAGGCTCTGTGCACGGCAGGGGATCCGGCGCTGGTTTTTGTGCTCACAGTCTGTGAGGTCTGAGTGGGGCGTGGACAGCACCTGCTATATAAACCCTCTTCTCAGGTTAGGCAGATGCTGCTGAATCTTTGTTGGTTAGTCAGTTCCTGAAAGCTAGCTAGTACTGTGTAAACTTTGTATTTGTTTGTTGCTTACTGCAAATAGGCCTTGGGATTTGGTATTACACTCTGCCAATCCAGACCTAGCAGTAAGACTGGAGTCAGTCGTTTAACCTGCTGGGGTTCTTTTGCTACTCTGTGAACCTAGCAAGTTTGCGGCTGTATTCTCAGACTTGCCTTCCAAAATCCTTTCTCACTGTGCAAGGTGTTCAGGTGTCAGTTTAGTGGCAGTAAGCTGAACCAGTGCACTGCAAGTGAGGACTAGGATTGTGGAGACTCTCCTTGTGTCTATTATTCCATCTCTGACCAAGGAGTTTACTGCCACACCCGTTGGTAACCCTTTAGGGTTTTGCTGTTGCCCTTAGCAACAGCATTTCGGGTTCTCTACGTATTAAATCACTACATCTCGCTTCTTTCCATCTGAGCATTCCTAATACTAGGGAGACACCCAGTTTCTTAGCCTTTGAGCTTCTCTGTTCACTTTGTGTTTATTTTGTTACCCTATCACCTTCTGTGTATGTAATGTCATATTCCCCAGTCTGTCTGTGAGTTCATTTGTTTTGCACCCCTCACCGTTCAGACACCAGTACATTCCTGCTGGCACTGGTGTGCATAACATATTCAGCAGCCTAATACTCCTGTTGAAATTTTGTGGGAATATGGAGCATACCCCTCAAAATACTTTGCAACAGGTGGTCGATCAGGTGCAGGTCCTGACTCGACAATTTAATGATTTGTCCATTAAAATGCACACCTCGCAGGCCGCTGGCGGAGCTCCCGCAGCAGCAGTACCTTCAGGGGTTAAGGAGCCGAAAGTAAATCTCCCGGATCGTTTTTCTGGAGATCGCTCGCAGTTCTTTTGTTTCAAGGAGAGCTGCAAGCTATATTATCAGCTTAGGCCTCAGTCTTCTGGGTCGGAGATTCAGCGGGTGGGCATAGTGATTTCCTTGCTACAAGGAGACCCACAGGTCTGGGCATATGGGCTGCAGCCTGACTGTCCGTCGCTTAAAAGTGTTGATGTTTTTTTTACGGCACTGGGCATGTTGTATGATGACCCTGACAAGACGGCCTCAGCCGAGGCTCAGATTTCGATCCTTAAGCAAGGGCGAAGGCCAGTTGAGGTTTATTGTACGGAGTTTCGGAGGTTGGCCCATGATACCCAGTGGAATGACCCAGCCCTGAGACACCAGTACCGAAGAGGTATTTCTAACCAGTTAAAAGACCAACTGGTACAATATCCCTTGCCTGATAGCTTGGATCAGCTCATGCAGTTATCCATTCGGGTGGATAGACGGCTGAGAGAGCGCAGGCTTGAAAGGGAGACCGATGTTTCCTTCTTTCCCAAGGGAACCTCAGACTCTGAGGAATTTTCCGAGGAGCCTATGCAGATTGGGGCTACCCGCCTCTCCTCGCGTGAGAAGACGCGGAGGAGACAGCAGGGGTTATGTTTGTACTGTGGGAATAAAGGTCATGTGGTAGTATCATGCCCAGAAAAGCCGGAAAACATCAGGGCCTGAGGGTGATGGGAAATATCCTGTCAGGCCAGAAGTCAGAATTTCCCAAGAAGACTTTTATCATACCGGTGACCTTGAAGATCCTCGGTCAAACTGTCAAGACTGAGGCCTTTGTGGACAGTGGGGCCGACGGGGTTTTTATGGACCGCCAATTCGCCCTGAAACACTCTGTTCCCTTAGTACCCTTGGCATCGGAAATTGAGATTTGTGGGTTAAACGGGGAACCATTATCCCAGGGTAAAATTACCTCTTGCACTAGCCAGATTTCTTTGTTTATTGGAGCCACACACTCTGAAAAATTGTCCTTTTATGTGACTGTCTGTACTTTTGCCCCATTGGTGTTGGGGTTACCCTGGTAAAGGGCCCACAATCCTCAATTTGACTGGGTCTCTGGGGAGATTCTTAGTTGGGGTACTGATTGTTTCAGGAGTTGTTTGAGCCTTCCAGTCAGGCTTTCGCAGCTAAGTTTGCCAGGATTGCCAGGATGTTATGCAGATTTTGCGGACGTGTTCTCCAAAAGAGTTGCAGAGGTACTACCTCCCCATCGCCCCTATGACTGTGTCATTGATTTGTTGCCGAATGCTAAGCTTCCCAAGAGCAGGTTGTACTCCCTGTCACGTCCTGAGACTCAGGCTATGGCAGAGTACATTCAGGAGAACTTGGCTAAGGGATTTATCAGACCTTCACAGTCTCCAGTTGGGTCGGGGTTCTTCTTCGTGGGTAAAAAGGACGGTTCGTTGCGACCCTGCATCGACTTCAGGGAATTGAACCGTATCACGATTAAAAACTCATACCCACTGCCTCTCATTTTGGTCTTGTTTGACCAGCTTCGTACTGCCACCATTTTTTCTAAGATTGACCTACGCGGTGCGTACAATCTAATCCGAATAAGAGAGGGGGATGAATGGAAGACAGCCTTTAATACCCACTCAGGGCATTATGAATATTTGGTGATGCCTTTTGGGCTCTGTAATGCCCCGGCAGTCTTCCAGGACTTCATGAACGATGTGCTCAGGGAATATTTGGATAGATTCTTAGTTGTATACTTAGATGACATCCTGATCTTCTCCCATTCCCTGGAGGAACATCGGAAGCATGTACGCTTAGTCCTCCAGAAACTCAGAGACCACCGGCTTGGGGCGAAGCTGGAGAAGTGCGAATTTGAAGTTCAGCAAATTGCATTTCTAGGATATATTATCTCCCCAGAAGGTTTCCAAATGGAGGGTTCCAAGGTACAGGCAGTCCTGGATTGGGTGCAGCCCACTAGTTTGAAGGCGCTTCAGCGTTTTCTGGGCTTTGCGAATTTTTCTAGACGATTTATCGCTGGATTTTCGTCTATAGTGGCGCCCTTGGTGGCACTCACTAAGAAAGGGGCGGATGTTGCTCACTGGTCTTGTGAGGCCAAAGCGGCTTTTGCCCGTCTCAAAAGGGCATTTGTCTCGGCCAAGGTGCTGCGACACCCAGATCCAGAGCGTCCTTTTGTGGTGGAGGTGGATGCCTCTGAGATGGGTATTGGGTCAGTGCTCTCTCAGATGGGGGTGTCTGATAATCGCCTTCATCCCTGTGCTTACTTTTCCCGTAAATTTTCGCTTGCCGAGATGAATTATGACGTGGGTAACTGGGAATTGTTGGCTATTAAGGATGCACTCGAGGAGTGGAGACACTGGCTTGAGGGGGCTAAGTTTGTGGTCTCAATTCTCACCGACCATAAGAATTTGGCATATTTAGAGTCAGCGAAGCGCCTCAATGCCAGGCAGGCACGATGGGCTTTGTTTTTTGCTCGCTTTAATTTTTTGATAACATATCGCCCTGGGTCAAAAAACATCAAGGCTGATGCGCTCTCGCGGAGTTTTGCTCCAATCCAGGAGACCACCGAGGAGCCATTGCCCATTGTGTCCCCATCATGTATTAAAGTGGGCATTACCCAGGACCTCTTGTCATTAGTCCTTAGAGCACAGGAGCAGGCTCCTCCAGACCTTCCGGTAGGTCTTTTGTTTGTGCCTCCTAGGTTAAGACAGCGAGTGTTCCTGGAATTCCATGCCAAGAAGTCGGCAGGTCACCCGGGTATTGCCAGAACTCGGGAGTTGCTATCTAGGGCGGTGTGGTGGCCCTCGGTGGCTAGGGATGTGGATCAGTGGGTTCGGGCATGTGACATCTGTGCCCGAAATAAGACTCCTAGAGGGGTTCCTGTTGGCCCATTACATCCACTCTCTATTCCATCTAAGCCATGGACCCACATTTCAATGGATTTTGTGGTGGACTTGCCCAAATCCTCGGGGATGACAGCCATCTGGGTTGTCGTTGACAGGTTTTCGAAGATGGCGCACCATTCGTTCCATTGGTTGGACTGCCATCGGCCAGACGCCTGTCTGAATTATTTATGCTGCATGTTGTGCGCCTCCACAGGTTGCCACTTGATGTGGTCTCTGACCTCGGATCCCAGTTTGTGGCCAAATTCTGGAGGGCATTTTGTTCCGATCTCCAGATTTCTGTCAGCTTGTCGTCAGGCTACCATCCGCAGTCTAATGGGCAGACTGAAAGGGTGAACCAGTCCTTGGAGCAGTTCCTCAGGTGTTATGTCTCCAAGTGTCAGACTGACTGGGTTGCTCATCTGTCCATGGCGGAATTTGCCTATAACAACGTGGCTCACTCTGCTACAGGGATCTCTCCCTTCCTTTGTGTGTATGGGCATCATCCTAAGGCCAATTCTTTTGACCCCCTGGACTCCACGCCTGGTGGTTCCTCTGTGGTTTCGGTCCTTAGAGGTATTTGGAGGAAAGTGAAGAAAGCCCTTGTGTCTGTGACATTAGTGACCAAAAGGGTTTTTGATAAGCGGAAAAGACCCTGCAGCTTCAAATTAGGAGACTTCGTCTGGTTGTCTACCAAGAATTTGAAGTTGAGACAGCCATCTCATAAGTTAGGCCCCCGGTTCATCGGTCCTTATAAGATCACTAGGGTTATCAATCCGGTGGCATTTCAGTTAGATCTACCCCGTTCTTTGGGTATCAATAAAACATTTCATTGTTCCCTTTTAAAACGGGCGATTAGTAATCCTTCTTCCAGTGGAAGACCTTCCCCTCTTCTGATACGTGGCCAGAGGGAGTTTGTTGTTGAAAGGATTCTTGACTCCAAGATGGTTCGGGGTCGGCTGTCATTTTTGGTGCACTGGAAGGGGTATGGCCCGGAGGAGCGGTCGTGGGTGCGCAGTTGTGATCTTCATGCCCCCAGACTGTTACGCTCTTTCTTCTCGCAGTTCCCCGATAAACCCAGTGGTAGGGGTTCTTTGACCCCTCGTCAGAGGGGGGGTACTGTTAGGGTCTCCTGCTCTGTGCTGCCACGTCGTCATGGCAACCGGGAGACAAGTGCTAGCGGAGTAACCGGAGCGTAGCTGATACTCCGGTTCGGGTCTTTTGCTGTGCGGTGGTTACAGGCTCTGTGCACGGCAGGGGATCCGGTGCTGGTTTTTGTGCTCACAGTCTGTGAGGTCTGAGTGGGGCGTGGACAGCACCTGCTATATAAACCCTCTTCTCAGGTTAGGCAGATGCTGCTGAATCTTTGTTGGTTAGTCAGTTTCTGAAAGCTAGCTAGTACTGTGTAAACTTTGTATTTGTTTGTTGCTTACTGCAAATAGGCCTTGGGATTTGGTATTACACTCTGCCAATCCAGACCTAGCAGTAAGACTGGAGTCAGTCGTTTAACCTGCTGGGGTTCTTTTGCTACTCTGTGAACCTAGCAAGTTTGCGGCTGTATTCTCAGACTTGCCTGCCAAAATCCTTTCTCACTGTGCAAGGTGTTCAGGTGTCAGTTTAGTGGCAGTAAGCTGAACCAGTGCACTGCAAGTGAGGACTAGGATTGTGGAGACTCTCCTTGTGTCTATTATTCCATCTCTGACCAAGGAGTTTACTGCCACACCCGTTGGTAACCCTTTAGGGTTTTGCTGTTGCCCTTAGCAACAGCATTTCGGGTTCTCTACGTATTAAATCACTACATCTCGCTTCTTTCCATCTGAGCATTCCTAATACTAGGGAGACACCCAGTTTCTTAGCCTTTGGGCTTCTCTGTTCACTTTGTGTTTATTTTGTTACCCTATCACCTTCTGTGTATGTAATGTCATATTCCCCAGTCTGTCTGTGAGTTCATTTGTTTTGCATCCCTCACCGTTCAGACACCAGTACATTCCTGCTGGCACTGGTGTGCATAACAATCCATCAGGGCCGGGACTCTTGCCGTTGGGAGAGGATTCAATAGCTTTCTTAACCTCCTTAGTGGAAAACGGGGCATCTAGATCTTCTACTTCTTTTGTGGATAGCGTGGGGAAGTCTAAGGCCCGTAAGTAGTCAGCTATGGCTGTTTGATGGGACAACTTGTCAATTCTTCCGGTCGGACCAGAGAGGTTATACAGAGTGGAATAATATGCCCTAAAGGCCCTAGCGATGTGGGGTGTCTGGTGTTGGGATTGGCCGTGGCTATTTTTAATTGTGTGAATAAAAGTAAGAGCACATTGTTCTCTAAGTGCTTTGGCTAGTAATTTCCCAGGTTTATTGCCCCATTGATAGTATCTGCTACGGCACTTCCGATAAGAAAACTTGACTATCAGAGAGTAACTTATTCAGATCTGCCCTAGCAGCTTCGAGATCGGCATAATGTTGTGGGGTTTGGGATTTTTTGTGTAGAAGCTCGAGAGATTGTATTTTAGACAATAAATCACCCCGAAGTTTCTCCCTCTGCTTTTTGCGGAAGGATCCTATCTGAACACAAACCCCCCTAATGACACATTTGTGAGCTTCCCAGACTGAGACTTTGGAAATGTCATCTAAGTCATTGGTACAAATATAAGAATCTAAAGCGTTGTCGATTCGGGACCTACAGTCTGCGTCCTGCAGAAAAGTGTCGTTAAAACGCCAGGACCATTGGCGATGTGTTCTGGGAGGCAAGCGTAAAGTGAGGTTAACTGGGGCATGATCTGACCACACAATCTGTCCTATAGAGGCATCAGAAAGGAGGTGTAAGTGCCGGTGGCTCAGAAACAAGTAATCAATTCTGGAATATGTCTGATGTGGGTGTGAGAAAAAGGAGTAATCTATCTCAGTAGGATGTGTCAGTCTCCATGTGTCAATCAGCTGGTGGTCGAGCAGGGCGCGCCTCATTCCCCTATGCTCCTTCTCCGGCCTGCAGGAGATCTTTTTAGAATTGTCCTGGCGGGGATCTAGGGTCCAATTTAGATCACCTCCCATCACCACCACCCCCTCCAAGAGAGGTTCCGCGTTCTCTAGAACTGAGGATTTAAAGGAAGGTTGTTTAGCGTTAGGAGCGTATATGTTCAAGAAAGAGAAACGTTGACCATGTATGTCGCATTTCACCAGCAACCCCCTACCCTCAGCTATTCTATGGGAGGCAACATTAAGGACAGGCAGGTGGCGAGCCATTAATATAGCCACGCCCAATGTCTTACCAGCAGAGTTATTAGACAGTAAAAACATGAGGATAATAGTGACATTTTAGGGACGGCACGTGTCCCATCTTGAAATGTGTTTCCTGAATAAAAGCAACGTCAACTTTCTCATCTCTAAGCCATTTAAGAAGTTTAGATCTTTTCTCAGGAACATTCAACCCTTTGACGTTAAGGGTAGTTACGTGTAGGTCATTCACCCCCATTATCAGGCGGACCTAATTGCTTCACATTAGTCTTCCCTACGGCAGACGCTGGGGAAGGTGAAGGGAGAGCAGCAAGGGAAGGAGATAGGAAAAAAGGGAAAGCAAAGAAAATTAGAAAAAAAAGATGCAGCGTGGGAAACCACGCCGAAAGGTACTTTGACATTAAACAGAGATGATAATACTACAAAAAGGACTGCTGCAAAAAGGACAGGAGCGGAATCCTGCCGACTCCCAGTCCAAAGAAACAGGGGATGCAGCATAGTGGGGGTCCTACGGGGGGCCCAGGACAGTGACCATCCACAAGATAGAATCTAAACAAATGTGTGGTATTAGGGAGGTGTGCACAAAGGCACAAGTGAAACAAAAATAAAGATATAAAAGCTTATATAAAAGTGTACATATAATCCTTAAACTATCAAACCAAGTTTCATGAAGGCTGATCAATTGTGTATGTGAGTATAGATAACAAGATAATGAATTCAGCATGACAATAAACCAAAATAACATGTCGACGATACCACATCACTTATCTATGAAACCATAGCAACTGTATACTATTACTAAGTTACAAAAACCGATCTCATGTGTGAGCAACACATAGCACTATTTAAGAAAAAAAAAACTCAGTGTATAACATGGGTAGCAAGTAAATTTACGTCCGCTCGGGACGAGATTTCTCATTCAGGGAGGCTCTGAAGAACGTGGACCAGGAGTGGCTCCCCGCATCCGTGGGGAACGAACTTGCTGCCACGCGTCGTCTGGAGGGAGCACAACCGGCAAGTCCGGTAGGTGGTGAAAAGCGTCCCAATCTGGTAACGGTACCGGAGGAATTCCCAAGATCGTGTAGAATGCCTGTGAATCCGAAGGTCTAGAGAGACTCGCGACTTTGCCACCATGAGAAACCTGGAGGGAGAAAGGGAAGCCCCATCTGTATTTCAGCTCGAGTTTCCTGAGAGAGTCTGTAAGAGGTTTCAAGGCTCGACGTTGTTGTAAGGTCGACCAGGCAAGGTCAGGAAATATCTGAATCTTGTCCCCTTGAAAGTCAATGCTGTCCAGCTGATGGGCCGACCTCATTATTTCCTCTTTTTGGACATAATAATGGAGCCTGCAAATCACGTCTCGTGGTCTGTCGGAGGGTAAGCCACGAGGACGGAGGGCTCGGTGAGCTCTATCAAATATAATGTCCTTGTTCGGATCCAGGTCAATAAGTTCTCCAAATATCGTAGATAAGGCGGCTGTCAGGTCAGCCTGTTGGACACTCTCAGGTAAGCCCCTGACTCTGATATTATTTCGCCGACCGCGATTATCCATATCCTCAATACGTGATTTTAGAAAAGAGATATCGTCCCGTTGCTGAGATAGCACCTCCCGAAATTTAGTCAGAGAATCCACAGTAGACGATTCATGGCGTTCCAGGACATCAACTCGAGTCGCAATTTGGGACATATCTTGTCGGAGCGCTGTCACTTCCTGAGTGATGGTGGAGAGCAAGCGAGTCTCCAAGGCTGAGAAATCTTGTTTCGTGGGAAGTGTCCTTACATGAGACAATATCTCGCTTATCTCCACAGACAGAGAGAGGGCCTGTGGAGGCAACGGAGTCCCAGGGGATGCCATGTCGTCCACCGGGCCGTGTAGATTCGGGGAGGTCGGGACAGTAGAGGAAGTAGGTTGGAGAAGTTAAGAACTGACGTAGGTCCGACGAATGTCGGTTCGCGGGGGATGGGATCGCGTCCGGCTTGGTCTTGGCCTTTTTTTTCTTTATCCCTCTCACCATGAGATCGGTCTTCAAATAAAGCAGTTTAGAGTTACACTTTCACATATCCTCGGCAGTGTAAAGCATGTGGGTCGTCACCGTGCAAAAGCCCCCACGTGGCCTTAGGGTGACATCACGCAGGCAGGCACATGGCAAGGGATCCATGCGTCAGCTCACAGTGGCAGTACATCCGACTTGGTCTAATTGAGGTGTATCTGCGGGACCCTAGGCCACTAAGCAGGGAACCGGCTGACGCAGACACCTGAATGGATGGATGGATGGATGGATGGGGGGGGCACTTTGGCAGATGGTATATAACACAAAGGTCTGTGTGGCCCAGCCTTATATGCACCCCTCCCCTCTCCCTCACTTGGGCACCGCGGGTCACTGGCCCAGGGACCGCAATTACATTTGGTGGCCCAGCGGGAGAGAGACCTTCAGTACCTGAAATGATTTCAAGATGCCCGCCGGCGCCGTCCCGCGCGACGTGTTGCAGGGTCCCCGCCTGGCAGGAGTGTGTTGTTTGCAGCCGGGAGCAGGGAGACACGCTTAGTCGCGGTCAGCGGCTAGCGGCAGCAGAAAGAACGGAGCTCCGGAGGAGGTCTGCGGCCCGAGCAGCGGGTCCCGGAACTATCTCCGGCTTGAGGCTAAACTCGAGGCCCCGGCTTCCGTGAGCCCCGTAGGCCGCAACCCGCAGGAGCAGTTAAAACTGCTCCTCGATTCCGCGGCACCTCGGGGGGCTCAGCAGGGGGTACAAGAGGGGTAGAAGAGGTATTGGGGCAATCGAGAGGGTTTAGGAGGGAAAGAAATATGTGTTTTAAACTGTGGGTCCCGGGAGCTCTTCTAAAACACAGCTGCCTCCTTCAGCAGCCAGACCACGCCCCTATGTCAGAATTTTAACCTTTATGTTTCGCTTATACTCATGGTTATGTGTAAGTAATGTACACCAATTTTAAATAAACATTAATAAAAGTAAAATGTTACTAAAATGTAGGCAGTTGGGATAACCAGATTAAGTCTTCCTCATGTGCACTGACAATACAACCTTTTTCATCTTTCTGTTTTTGTAGTGTAAGACACATAATGACCCCAGTAGTGCAGTGCCAGATACACATATGCCCCCAGTAGTGCCAAATACACATATACCCCCAGTATTGACAAATACACATTATATGCCCCCAGCAGTGCCAGATACACATATAGACCAACAGAAAAATAAATTATGTGGAGCGCCTGTGTCAGATCTGAACAATTAGATTATTCTTTTGAATGACAATAATTGAGCCCACGTTCGGCTTTACTCCAGGGGCTGTATACACCCCTAAGACTGGAAATAAATATACAACAAAAGAAGAAAGAGACAAGCGCTCATGGGTTCATATTATGTCAATAAACATGTACAGAGCCGGTAATTGTATTCAAAATTTATTGATACTAAAAATAACATCAAAATTGTTGTATCTTAAAATAATAAATTGCACTTTATATAATAAATATTTAGTTGCTGGCCAGCAGTTTCATTAAGGCAATTGTAAAAATTCAGCTGTCCTCTATGAGGAGTCTTGAACTTCAGAAGCTGCACTGTTACAATGTAAGCGTTTGAAACTTAGTATCAGTCAGTGAAGTAACTGTTGCACGTGAGGAGTAAAGAGATGTGATGGCTGTAAATATTGAAATGTCCAATTACCTCCTTTCAAGATACAGCGGTGTGGTCCTGCCCCCGGTGCCGAGCGTCCTCGGCAAATAGAAAGTTTGTCCACGGGGGTTGCCTTGAATTTTCACCGTCTGTAGGAGCAAGTTATTCCGCAGGAGGAAAGATGGAGACGGAGCTTTTATGCTGGTGCTGATTCCGTCACAGGATGTCACGGCTCGTAGCGGGATGGACAGATGGCAAAGTCCTGATGTTACTCCCGCTCTGTTGAGCCGCACACCTCCGTATACCTCCGTGCTTGCCAAGAGCACTGCTGCAGCTGCGAACGAAGTGGGTGGAGCCTGACGCGTTTCGTCACGGAAGCACGTGACTTTTTCAAAGTGATACCTCCTCACCCTAAAAGAGTTGCTTTTAAGAAGCTATAATTAGTGCCTACAGCTGTGGAGCTCACAAGGAATTTTACCATTACAGCTGATATACTTAATTATTAGCATTTACTCACGGCTCTGTGGACTAGTCTTCCAGGTATTTAGTTTTTTCAATAAAATATATATATATGTATAAAGAGATATAAAAGTAATAAAAAATATAATAAGAAATATATATAAAAAGAGTATATATGAAACATACATATATACAGCGGATCAAAAGGAGCAGCATAATGAGAAGTATATAAAAAAATATATAAAAATGTGGGAATTACAAATAAATCTAGAGGAGACATTATAAACTAGTGGCAGAAAACGTAGTATACCCACAGTATAATTATACTAGACAAGTAAAAATCACAGGAACAAGCATTTGTAATAAAAGAAACTTTGTTAGAGAGCAAACAGTAGATATTAAATCCTAATATATGTCTTGGCTATATTAGCACAGCCCCATTCTACATATATATATTATCATGTGTTCAGAAAAATAGAAAATAGAAAATAAATAATGATAAAAGTAAAGTAAAAAATAAATAAATCTAAAATGGTGATGATAATAATGATGAGAAAACTCTTTATTAATTTATGTATATCAGAAAGAGATTCAATATGAGGAGGGTCTAGAGGTCTATTTCTATAGACTCATTTAATCCTTCCGGGACGAGAGTCTTCAATTTATGTATCCAGTAATTCTCTCTAATGCATAGTTTTCTATATCTATCCCCACCCCTCTTAGTAGGATTGATGTGTTCTATACCTATTATTGTTATGTCCTTGGCATTTTTTGCATGATGTTCTAAAAAATGTCTGGAAACACTGTGGAACAAAAAAACCCTTCTCGATGTTCCGCTTGTGTTCCAGAAATCTGACTTTTAGTTTGCGCGTAGTCCTGCCAACATAAATGAGGCCGCAAATACAAACAAGGATGTAGACAAGATATGTGCTACAGTTACTTCACTGACTGATACTAAGTTTCAAACGCTTAAATTGTAATAGTGCAGCTTCTGAAGTTCAAGAATCCTCATAGAGGACAGCTGAATTTTTACAATTGCCTTAATGAAACTGCTGGCCAGCAACTAAATATTTATTATATAAAGTGCAATTTATTATTTTAAGATACAACAATTTTGATGTTATTTTTAGTATCAATAAATTTTGAATACAATTACCGGCACTGTACATGTTTATTGACATAATATGAACCCAGATACACATATGCCCCAGTAGTGCAGTGCCAGATACACATTAAATGCCCCAAAATACCAGATACACATTGAATGACCCCACAGTGCCATATACACATTAAATGCCCCCACAGTGCCAGACACATTATATGCCCCCACAGTGCCAGACACAGATTATATGCCCCCAGCAGTGCCAGATACACATTATGTGTCCCCAGCAGTGCCAGATACGCATTATATGCCCCATGCAGTGCCAGATACACATTATATGCCCCCAGCAGTGCCAGATACACATATGCCCCAGTATATAAACTATAAATATATAAATAAATATATATTCATATTAGCAGCCTTACACATAACGCCAACAGTAGTGTTCCTTACACATAATGTCTCCAGTATAGTGTCAGATACATAATGACCCCAGTAATGCAGTGCCAGATACACATATGCCCCCAGTAGTGCAAAGTACACATATACCCCCAGTAGTGACAAATACACATTATATGCCCCCAGCAGTGCCAGATACACATATGCCCCAGCAGTGCCAGATACACATTAAATGCCCCATTAAATACCAGATACACATTAAATGACCCCACAGTGCCAGATACACATTAAATGACCCCCAGTGCCAGATGCACATTAAATGCCCCAAAATACCAGATACACATTAAATGACCCCACAGTGCCAGACACACATTATATGCCCCCACAGTGCCAGATACACATTATATGCCCCCAGCAGTGCTAGATACACATTATGCATCCCCAGCAGTGCCAGATACACATTATATGCCCCCAGCAGTGACAGCTACACATTATATGCCCCCAGTGTCAGATACACATTATATGCCCCCACAGTAGAAGATACACATTATATGCCCCACAGTGCCAGATACAAATACCTCCTCTGTGCCAGATACACATGCCCCCCAAACAGTGCCAGATACACATGCCCCCAAACAGTGCCAGATACACATGCCCCCCAAACAGTGCTAGATACACATGCCGCCCAAACAGTGCCGGATACACATGCCCATTACACAGTGCCAGATACACATGCCCTCTCCTCCTGCTAACCCTTTCTGCATACCCTGTGGAAGGTCCGTGGGACTTTTCAAGCATACTGGTTTGTATGCTGTCAGTGTATGTTTTTAAAATATTAAATATTTGTTTAATTATATGCGCTCCCTAATTTATATTGCACTATATGGGTTGGGTATGCATGACCGGCAGTCAGGAGACCGGCGATCACCATACTGATGCCAGAATCCCGGCTTTTAGATACCCATGGGGGGCGAGCGCAACACAGCCACGCTGCGTGCTCGGTGGTGAGCTGCGCTAGCCACAGGTTCTATTCCCACTCTATGGGTGTCGTGGACATCCACGAGTGGGAATAGTCCCCATTAGTCAGCATGCAGACTGTTGGGACTGTAAGGGGGCGGGATTCCGGCGTAGATATTGTGACCGGCGGTCTTCTGACTGCCGGTCACGTAACTACTTCCCCACTATATGGATGTTTATTCATTGTGTTTCTATAGATAGATATATGTATTATTATTGACATACCAGAGTGTCTCTTGGGATCTGCTTCTATATATACTTATATATTCATTATTAAATATATTTTATAGGATGACATCACCTAGCATTTAAATATTATTAACTCAGTGTATTAGCACCCAAAATTAATGTAAACTATATTCTGGTTCCAGCCCGGTTCTAGTAGAAGATATCAGTTCCAGTCGGTCCTTGCCTATTCTGAATTTAATCCAACTCCTTCAGAGCTCACAGTGGACATTAGTTGTGAGCTCCATAGTCTTCTATCAGACATCTGTTATGCACACCAGTGCCTGCAGGAAAGTACTGGTGTCAGAACTGTTATGCACTCCAGTGTCTGCAGGAATGTACTGGTGTTTGAACTGTTATGCAAAACAAATGGACTCACAGACAAACTGGGGAATATGACATAACGTACACAGAGGGTGATAGGGTAACAAAATACACACAAAGTGAACAGAGAAGCCCAGAGGCTAAGGAACTGGGTATCTCCCTTGTATTAGAACTGCTCAGATAGAAAAAGCAAGATGTTGTGTTTTAATACGTAGAGAACCCGAAATGCTGTTGCTAAGGGCAACAGCAAAACCCTAAAGGGTTACCAACGGGTGTGGCAGTAAACTCCTTGGTCAGGGATGGAATGATAGACACAAGGAGAGTCTCCACAATCCTATTTCTCACTTGCAGTGCACAGGTTTTAGCTTACTGCCACTAAACTGACCCCTGACACCTAGCACAGTGAGACAGGATTAGACAGGCAAGTCTTAGAATACAGCCGCAAACTTGCTAAGTTCACAGAGTAGTAACAGAACCGCAGCAAGCTAAACGACTGACTCCAGTCTTACTGCTAGGTCTGGATTGGCAGAGTGTAATACCAAATCCCCAGGCCTATTTGCAGTAAGCAACAAACAACAAATACAAAGCTACACAGTACTGGCTAACTTTCATGAACTGACTAACCACAAAGATTCAGCAGCATCTGCTTACTCTGAAAAGAGGCCTTATAAAGCAGGTGCTGTCCACGCCCCACTCAGCCCTCACAGACTGTGAGCACAAAAACCAGCACCGGATCCCCTGCCGTGCACAGAGCCTATAACCACTGCACAGCAAAAGACCCGAACCGGAGTATCAGCTGCGCTCAGGTTACTCCACTAGCACTTGTCTCCCGGTTGCCATGACGACGTGGCAGCACAGGGCAGGAGACCCTAACAGTACCCCCCCTCTGACGAGGGGTCAAAGAACCCCTACCACCGGGTTTATCGGGGAACTGCGAGAAGAAAGAGCGTATCAGTCTGGGGGCATGAAGATCACAACTGCGCACCCACGACCGCTCCTCCGGGCCATACCCCTTCCAGTGCACCAAAAATGACAGCCGACCCCGAACCATCTTGGAGTCAAGAATCCTTTCAACAACAAACTCCCTCTGGCCACGTATCAGAAGAGGGGAAGGTCTTCCACTGGAAGAAGGATTACTAATTGCCCGTTTTAAAAGGGAACAATGAAATGTTTTATTGATACCCAAAGAACGGGGCAGATCTAACTGAAATGCCACCGGATTGATAACCCTTGTGATCTTATAAGGGCCGATGAACCGGGGCCCTAACTTATGAGATGGCTGTCTCAACTTCAAATTCTTGGTAGACAACCAGACGAAGTCTCCTAATTTGAAGCTGCAGGGTCTTTTCCGCTTATCAAAAACCCTTTTGGTCACTAATGACACAGACACAAGGGCTTTCTTCACTTTCCGCCAAATACCTCTAAGGACCGAAACCACAGAGGAACCACCAGGCGTGGAGTCCAGGGGGTCAAAAGAATTGGCCTTAGGATGATGCCCATACACACAAAGGAAGGGAGAGATCCCTGTAGCAGAGTGAGCCGCGTTGTTATAGGCAAACTCCGCCATGGACAGATGAGCAACCCAGTCAGTCTGACACTTGGAGACATAACACCTGAGGAACTGCTCCAAGGACTGGTTCACCCTTTCAGTCTGCCCATTAGACTGCGGATGGTAGCCTGACGACAAGCTGACAGAAATCTGGAGATCGGAACAAAATGCCCTCCAGAATTTGGCCACACACTGAGATCCGCGGTCAGAGACCACATCAAGTGGCAACCCGTGGAGACGCACAACATGCAGCATAAATAATTCAGACAGGCGTCTGGCTGATGGCAGCCCAACCAGTGGAACGAAGTGTGCCATCTTCGAAAACCTGTCAACGACAACCCAGATGGCTGTCATCCCCGAGGATTTGGGCAAGTCCACCACAAAATCCATTGAAATGTGGGTCCATGGCTTAGATGGGATAGAGAGTGGATGTAATGGGCCAACAGGAACCCCTCTAGGAGTCTTATTTCGGGCACAGATGTCACATGCCCGAACCCACTGATCCACATCCTTAGCCACCGAGGGCCACCACACCGCCCTAGATAGCAACTCCCGAGTTCTGGCAATACCCGGGTGACCTGCCGACTTCTTGGCATGGAATTCCAGGAACACTCGCTGTCTTAACCTAGGAGGTACAAACAAAAGACCTACCGGAAGGTCTGGAGGAGCCTGCTCCTGTGCTCTAAGGACTAATGATAAGAGGTCCTGGGTAATGCCCACTTTAATACATGATGGGGAAACAATGGGCAACGGCTCCTCGGTGGTCTCCTGGATTGGAGCAAAACTCAGCGAGAGCGCATCAGCCTTGATGTTTTTTGACCCAGGGCGATATGTTATCAAAAAATTAAAGCGAGCAAAAAACAAAGCCCATCGTGCCTGCCTGGCATTGAGACGCTTCGCTGACTCTAAATATGCCAGATTCTTATGTTCAGTGAGAATTGAGACCACAAACTTAGCCCCCTCAAGCCAGTGTCTCCACTCCTCGAGTGCATCCTTAATAGCCAACAATTCCGGTTACCCACGTCATAATTCATCTCGGCAGGCGAAAATTTACGGGAAAAGTAAGCACAGGGATGAAGGCGATTATCAGACACTCCCATCTGAGAAAGCACTGCCCCAATACCCATCTCAGAGGCATCCACCTCCACCACAAAAGGACGCTCTGGATCTGGGTGTCGCAGCACCTTGGCCGAAACAAATGCCCTTTTGAGACGGGCAAAAGCCGCTTTAGCCTCACAAGACCAGTGAGCAACATCCGCCCCTTTCTTAGTGAGTGCCACCAAGGGCGCCACTATAGACGAAAATCCAGCGATAAATCGTCTATAAAAATTCGCAAAGCCCAGGAAACGCTGAAGCGCCTTCAAACTAGTGGGCTGCACCCAATCCAGGACTGCCTGTACCTTGGAACCCTCCATTTGGAAACCTTCTGGGGAGATAATATATCCTAGAAATGCGATTTGCTGAACTTCAAATTCGCACTTCTCCAGCTTCGCCCCAAGCCGGTGGTCTCTGAGTTTCTGGAGGACTAAGCGTACATGCTTCCGATGTTCCTCCAGGGAATGGGAGAAGATTAGGATGTCATCTAAGTATACAACTAAGAATCTATCCAAATATTCCCTGAGCACATCATTCATGAAATCCTGGAAGACTGCCGGGGCATTACAGAGCCCAAAAGGCATCACCAAATATTCATAATGCCCTGAGTGGGTATTAAAGGCAGTCTTCCATTCATCCCCCTCTCTTTTTCGGATTAGATTGTACGCACCGCGTAGGTCAATCTTAGAAAAAATGGTGGCAGTACGAAGCTGGTCAAACAAGACCGAAATGAGAGGCAGTGGGTATGAGTTTTTAATCGTGATACGGTTCAATTCCCTGAAGTCGATGCAGGGTCGCAACGAACCGTCCTTTTTACCCACGAAGAAGAACCCCGACCCAACTGGAGACTGTGAAGGTCTGATAAATCCCTTAGCCAAGTTCTCCTGAATGTACTCTGCCATAGCCTGAGTCTCAGGACGTGACAGGGAGTACAACCTGCTCTTGGGAAGCTTAGCATTTGGCAACAAATCAATGGCACAGTCATAGGGGCGATGGGGAGGTAGTACCTCTGCAACTTTTTTGGAGAACACGTCCGCAAAATCTGCATAACACCCTGGCAATCCTGGCAAACTTAGCTGCGAGAGCCTGACTGGAAGGCTCAAGCAACTCCTGAAACAATCAGTACCCCAACTAAGAATCTCCCCAGAGACCCAGTCAAATTGAGGATTGTGGGCCCTTAACCAGGGTAACCCCAACACCAATGGGGCAAAAGTACAGACAGTCACATAAAAGGACAATTTTTCAGAGTGTGTGGCTCCAATAAACAAAGAAATCTGGCTAGTGCAAGAGGTAATTTTACCTTGGGATAATGGTTCCCCGTTTAACCCACAAATCTCAATTTCCGATGCCAAGGGTACTAAGGGAACAGAGTGTTTCAGGGCGAATTGGCGGTCCATAAAAACCCCGTCGGCCCCACTGTCCACAAAGGCCTCAGTCTTGACAGTTTGACCGAGGATCTTCAAGGTCACCGGAATGATAAAAGTCTTCTTGGGAAATTCTGACTTCTGGCCTGACAGGATATTTCCCATCACCCTCAGGCCCTGAAGTTTTCCGGCTTTTCTGGGCATGATACTACCACATGACCTTTATTCCCACAGTACAAACACAACCCCTGCTGTCTCCTCCGCGTCTTCTCACGCGAGGAGAGGCGGGTAGCCCCAATCTGCATAGGCTCCTCGGAAAATTCCTCAGAGTCTGAGGTTCCCTTGGGAAAGAAGGAAACATCGGTCTCCCTTTCAAGCCTGCGCTCTCTCAGCCGTCTATCCACCCGGATGGATAACTGCATGAGCTGATCCAAGCTATCAGGCAAGGGATATTGTACCAGTTGGTCCTTTATCTGGTTAGAAAGACCTCTTCGGTACTGGTGTCTCAGGGCTGGGTCATTCCACTGGGTATCATGGGCCAACCTCCGAAACTCCGTACAGTAAACCTCAACTGGCCTTCGCCCTTGCTTAAGGATCGAAATCTGAGCCTCGGCTGAGGCCGTCTTGTCAGGGTCATCATACAACATGCCCAGTGCCGTAAAAAAAACATCAACACTTTTAAGCGACGGACAGTCAGGCTGCAACCCATATGCCCAGACCTGTGGGTCTCCTTGTAGCAAGGAAATCACTATGCCCACCCGCTGAATCTCCGACCCAGAAGACTGAGGCCTAAGCCGGAAGTATAGCTTGCAGCTCTCCTTGAAACAAAAGAACTGCGAGCGATCTCCAGAAAAACGATCCGGGAGATTTACTTTCGGCTCCTTAACCCCTGCAGGTGCTGCTGCTGCGGGAGCTCCGCCAGCAGCCTGGGAGGTGTGCATTTTAATGGACAAATCATTAAATTGTCGAGTCAGGACCTGCACCTGATCGACCACCTGTTGCAACGTATTTTGAGGGGTATGCTCCATATTCCCACAAAATTTCAACAGGAGTATTGGGCTGCTGAGTATGTTATGCACACCAGTGCCTGCAGGAAAGTACTGGTGTCAGAACTGTTATGCACTCCAGTGTCTGCAGGAATGTACTGGTGTTTGAACTGTTATGCAAAACAAATGGACTCACAGACAAACTGGGGAATATGACATAACGTACACAGAAGGTGATAGGGTAACAAAATACACACAAAGTGAACAGAGAAGCCCAGAGGCTAAGGAACTGGGTATCTCCCTTGTATTAGAACTGCTCAGATAGAAAAAGCAAGATGTTGTGTTTTAATACGTAGAGAACCCGAAATGCTGTTGCTAAGGGCAACAGCAAAACCCTAAAGGGTTACCAACGGGTGTGGCAGTAAACTCCTTGGTCAGGGATGGAATGATAGACACAAGGAGAGTCTCCACAATCCTATTTCTCACTTGCAGTGCACAGGTTTTAGCTTACTGCCACTAAACTGACCCCTGACACCTAGCACAGTGAGACAGGATTAGACAGGCAAGTCTTAGAATACAGCCGCAAACTTGCTAAGTTCACAGAGTAGTAACAGAACCCCAGCAAGCTAAACGACTGACTCCAGTCTTACTGCTAGGTCTGGATTGGCAGAGTGTAATACCAAATCCCCAGGCCTATTTGCAGTAAGCAACAAACAACAAATACAAAGCTACACAGTACTGGCTAACTTTCATGAACTGACTAACCACAAAGATTCAGCAGCATCTGCTTACTCTGAAAAGAGGCCTTATAAAGCAGGTGCTGTCCACGCCCCACTCAGCCCTCACAGACTGTGAGCACAAAAACCAGCACCGGATCCCCTGCCGTGCACAGAGCCTATAACCACTGCACAGCAAAAGACCCGAACCGGAGTATCAGCTGCGCTCAGGTTACTCCACTAGCACTTGTCTCCCGGTTGCCATGACGACGTGGCAGCACAGGGCAGGAGACCCTAACAACATCTTACAAGTATCTGAGTAAGCAAGATTTTTCCACGTCCCTAGTGACACTCTGACCGTCCTCATTCTCATCTCTACCTTATGAAGAAGAATTACATCTGACTACTGTATCTTTACTTCAAGCACCCCGAGTAAATAGAGAGCAGGCACCTAGACATTCTTCAGAGGCACCAGTAGTTCCAGTTCTGACACTTCAGTTAAAACTTTTTTTAAAACATCTTTTTCTCTTACATCCTGGAGGATACTGGGGTCCATTTAGTACCATCGGGTATAGACGTGTCCACTAGGAGCCCTGGGCACTTTAAGAATTTAATAGTGTGGGCTGGCTCCTCCCTCTATGCCCCTCCTACCAGGCTCAGTTTAGAAAATGTGCCCAGAAGAGCCAGTCATGCTTATGGAAGCTCCTGAAGAGTTTCCTGCATTTATTTTATCTGGTTATTTTCAGGCAGGACTGGTTGGCACCAGCCTGCCTGCTTTGTGGGACTTAGGGGGGAACGGGGGACGGCCTAACCTCTTGAAGGGTTAATGGACCCGTTCTCCGCTGACAGGACAGTGAACTCCTGAGGGAACTATTCACAAGCCCACCCCGCAGCACGCCACCACCCCTAACAGGGCCAGAAAAATGAAGAGTGGCGAGTACGGAGCTGGCACCAGAGGCGGAACTACCGCCAGTACAACCAGTGCATTGCACTAGGGCCCGCCTCTGTCCAGGGGCCCAAAGCATATAATGAGTCAAACTGACTCATTACATGCCGCTGTGCGCTGCGGGCAACCGCTACCCGCAGTGCACAGCCGCCCGGAGAGGAGCAGCGGTTCGGGGGAAGGAGGAGGAGGGGGGTGGAGGAGGGAGCTGCAGCAGCGCTTTGTTACTGGTGGAGGCGCTGGTGCTGCTGCCCCTCTGCTTCACTATAGGCTGTCTTCCGAGAACAGCCTATAGTGTAGCAGAGGAGCAGCAGCAGCAGCGCCTCCACCAATAACACAGTGCTGCTGCAGCTCCCTCCTCCTCCTTCTCTACTGCCCGGGAATCGTCAAGCTGCACCGAGGAGCCTGAGCCAGCGGAGAGGGTAAGTATAATTCATTCATTCATTCATTTTTTTTTCTCTCTCTTTCTTTCTTTTTCTTTCTTTCTTTCTTGGGACTGCCTGCCGCAATGTGTAAAAAGGGGGAATCTGTTTGCCGCTATGTGTAAAAATGGGGGACTGCCTGCCGCTATGTGTATAAAGGGGGAATCTGCTTGCTGCTATGTGTAAAAATGGGGGACTGCCTGCCGCTATGTGTAAAAAGGGGGAATCTGCCTGCCACAATGTGTAAAAATGGGGGACTGCCTGCCGCTATGTGTAAAAAGGGGGAATCTGCCTGCCACAATGTGTAAAAAGGGGGGACTGCCTGCCGCTATGTGTAAAAATGGGGAATCTGCCTGCCGATATGTGTAAAAAGGGGGACTCTGCCTGCCGTAATGTGTAAAAAGGGGGACTCTGCCTGCCGTAATGTGTAAAAATGTGTGATGTCTGCCGTAATGTGTAACAAGGGCACGCTGTCTGCCGTAATGTGTAAAAAGTGTACGCTGTCTGCCGTTATGTGTAAAAAGTGTACGCTGTCTGCCGTTATGTGTAAAAAGTGTACGCTGTCTGCCGTAATGTGTAAAAAGGGGACGCTGTCTGCCGTAATGTGTAAAAAGGGGGACGCTGCCTGCCGTTATGTGTAAAAAGTGTACGCTGTCTGCCGCTATGTTTAACAAGGGCACGCTGTCTGCCATTATGTGTAAAAAGTGTACGCTGTCAGGGCTGTTTCTAGCCAATTTGGCTCCCAGTGCGAGATTTAAAAATGCACCCCCCCATGACATTAAAAAATGCCCCCCCCCCCCCCCCCACACACACACCTAGATTAAAAAAAACACTTACTCGCGCACCTGGCAAGAGGGCGTGGCCTCATCTAAATGGGTGTGGCTTCATTTAAATGGGCATGGCCTCGTCTGAAAAGACTACCTCACAATCCAGTTTTTGACCCTGCTCCAACAGATCACGACCACCACAGGAAAAAAAAATTATACCATATTAAGCCCCACACAGTAATGACCCCTGCACCATATTATGCCACACACACCGCAATGCCCTTGATACATTAAATCCCCACACTAGCTCCCAGAGCATACCTTCCAAGTCTAGCTGAGGTGGCACATGGTCTGACTCATCTATGCAAAGAGGGTAGGTGCAGGCTGATGAGAGCCTACTGGTGTGCGCCAGAATTCTATTCTCATGCAGGTAAGAGAGCAATGACCTGTCTTACTTGCTTGAGGAAGAATATTGGTAAAGCAATACCAACAGAGCCATCCCGTATCCCTCCTGCAGATGGATCTTTTCAGGAAATACAAATCGACTTCGTACAGTTAACACCCTTTAGGAATTATTGTTATGTATTGGTGTGCACTGATGTTTTCTCAAACTGCGTAGAGGCATTTCCTGCCGCCACGGATGCTGCTGTGGTTACCGCAAAGAAAAATTGTGCAGAAATTTGTGTGTAGATAATGGTACCCCTAGAAGTAGGAGCAAAGCTTAAAATTGTACTATTGTGATCATAGATACTGCCACTAGGATATTATGTAGCTTCGGAACCACTCCCAGATCTGCACTCGACGAATCACCCTCTTTGAAATTTGTTTTTGTTTTGGTATTTGTGTCTTTTTTTTGGGTTGTTTTTGGAAGACGACCTCATGTCATGATTGATCCGCACAATGATCATAAATACACCAATGAGGTGACAGTACAGTACCTTGTTAAGATGAGCCAGCATTTGAGAACTTGACAAAAGAACTTGAAACTGTTGATTCCTGGTATGCCAAATGCTAACTGTCTTGATTAAGAAACAAGAGACTGTGATTGTTCTTACGCTCAGGTTGCCTAATAGACAGGTGGGAAGGACCATACCAAGTTTTGTTGACAGCACTAAAGGTCGCCAAAAGAGAGATTTGGGTCCACTCGTCCCACTGCAAGAAGGTCGCTGACCCGGAGAGAACTTGTGACAAAGTAGTTTATTGCTCACATTCATCTAGTTTGTGTGTTTGAAGTGAACTGTGTGTTCCAAGTGAACTGTGTGTTCAAAGAGCAAGGTGGAGAGCAAAGTGAACTGTGTGTTCAAAGAGCAAGGCAAAGAGATCGCAAAAGTATCACCAGAGACTCTGTTCCGTGAAGACTGAGATGCGGCACTGTTGAACACTACCTGAGCGTGCTAAAGGACTGCAGAAAGACAGTCATTGTAATTGATTTGTTATGAACAAGAGTTGTTTTGTTCTATTTCTCTTTTCTCTCTTTCCCGCTGACAAACATTTTCTTTCAGGATATTCTATTTTTGCGAGGTTTTTTTATGAGGAGTCGAGTGTGGGACTGGAACTGGTTCTGTAGGAAGGAGTGATTTCCTTATAGGATCCCTTGATTAGCCGATCAGTTTGTTAAAGTCAGAGAAAAATCAAAGTTCTAGTAGTTATGGAGTTCAGAGGTAATAAGGAACAGTTAGACAGTGGCTATTCACACATTGCAGATAAAGAGCTCATTAATATATGTGGAAGAAAGGTTTATGAGTGGCTCTCCCCGAACTCCGAAGGTTTATGTTATTTAGGAAGGACACTACTTATAACCCTTGTTCAATGATTAAACAGACCTAGCATACGTTCCAGAAATGGAAACAATGTTCAGAAAATGTTAGGAATATGTAGATCATGAAAATTTTATATGTCACTGTCACGATTTGTTTGTGTCTTCTTCATCTACCCAGCAGAACCTCAAATAGAATCCAAACATCAGTGTACAAAGACGTAGGTACATGTATGTGTGAAATGTTCGTCGCAAATCAGACATTATAGGCCAAAGCACTGTCCCAGCATACTCTATAGGTTGAATGTTGTCCCACACCCAACCAGTGGTCCCGTGACCACCGAGTGCATATAGAGGATGTCTCGTCCTCCTCCCTGTCTTCCCCAAATATAGTCAAGTGTCTGATTTGCGAATTGCATACATACTTGTGTCTAGGTCACCGATTATTGTATGAAATATTTTTTCTTATGTTAATAATTGATGGCAGTTATTGTTTGCTGCGAAAGGGTGGACTGTCGAAGTAAAAAAAAATTACATAAAGAGAACATACAAACTACACACATTATGAGTCGCTATACTTACAAATATGCGCAGCGAGCACAGCAATATATGGTAACACATGCATTTACACGGACATGCCACAGAGATGGATTCGACACATCTCATACAGTACATAATTATAATAATATCAAGCGCCAGACATTATTATGATTTAAAATTATATATAATGATGTAATGTTATGTATGTGTATTATTTGAACGAAACCAGATAGACCGGTCATGTTTACTATTGAAGCAACCAGATTGATGTGTAGATTCATTTGATGCTTGTTGTGAAGTTGTGGGACATTGCAGCGGATAATTATGAATACATGTATGAAAGCTAAAAAAATCACTCTTATTAGGACAGTGGACAGGAAGCTCAGGCCAGCCCCTTTGGACGTCCCCAAGGCTGAACCTGTTCAGCATATACAAAGAGACTAGTGACTCATCATGAATGAGAGAGAGTCCCCTCCCCCAAACTAGATAACACATTGCTGATCACACAGGAAGGCAGTTCCTGTTTTGGTTTCCGAGGAAGATGGAGTCCCAGCATTACGAGAGAGAGAGAGAGAGAAAGAGAGAGAGAGAGAGAGAGAGAGAGAGAGAGTGATATGGAAAGACGAATTTATATAACTTAAGTATAATGGTATTGTATGCTGGCATGTAACTGTATGTATTAACTGCTTACTGTGTGAGTTGTAATCATGTAACTATAGGTATACTCTACTTTGTAATATATATTGAATCCATATCCTTTTAATAACAAATATATACATCAATGAGCTTTGGAACTCAGATAATGTGTGGGTGTATTGTTTTCTCTTATGGGATGCAGTGTTTTGCGATGTATAGCGCACATTCATGGGATATGGTAATAAGAGGTGCAGGCGTTTACAATATATAGTAGAGCGGGCATTTTAAATATTTGTGAGAAATCAATTTGGCATTTATAGGATGATAACATTGGGAACACCTTATTACCACAACTGATTATCATATATCTAACTGTTATTGACATCAAGCAATTGATATTAATGAATTATATTTCACATATTTAAAATATGAAAAGGGAGTGAATCGAACATTTGGGAAGGTATCACCAGTCCTTATGAATGAAGGTGCTTTCCTTAAATGGACAACAATAGTGTGAATACCTGAGCATTACAATAAAGTTTTATATACCTGATCAAATATAAATTACAGAGTGTAATGTATATTAAAATGTAATTTATAGTAGCACCTATATATTTAACCTAATCAGATATTGCGACGAATACTCCTTAAAGGGACAACAATAGTGTGAATACCTGAGCACTACAATAAAGTGTCTTACACTTGACCAAATATGAATAACTGAGGGAGATACTTATCCCCTCTGAGTGTATTGTACATCAAAATTGGATTTATAGTTCCACCTATATACAGTATTTACTCCAATAATATATTGCGATAAATAGCCTGTCATATTTGAGTTGAATTCAAACAGCTCGTGTTGGATTCATGTTTAGGGTACTACCAAGACTAATATCTATATTCTTCAATGCCTCCTTCAGAAATTTGATCATGACTAAATATATAAATTAATATTGATTCAATTATGGAATAACAAGATTGCATATACTTGGACATTAGAATAAAAACAGGTGGACACACATTTTAATCTCAAAATCACTTTTATTTTCATTGCACTTTGTATGTTTTGTCTATGTCAGAATTTTAACCTTTATGTTTCGCTTATACTCATGGTTATGTGTAAGTAATGTACAGCAATTTTTTTTTTTAAAACATAAAATTTTTATTGAAAGGTGAGAGGGAAGAAAGAAAGGAATCCTCCTCTCTCTTTTTTGTACAAATAAGTCAGGGGAACAGAAAAAAAAGAAGTAGGGAAAACATTGGGGGAGGGTTCAGAGTCAGACATAAAGTGAAATACACTACAATACATGGTTACATACTTTTGGTGAAGTGTACAAAAATATACTGTAAAGATCTACGATAGGCACATATGCATAAATAGGCTAATGCACAGGATACAGAGAGAAATAGGCGGTCAGGGGACATTGAGCTCATTTAACTCTGTCACAGCAAATAGCGGGGCAACTACAAATGAAGAATCTAGTTCGGTATTATATGTAGACCATTTGGACCAATTCATGAGAATAGAGGAAGAAGAGGGCAAGTATCTGGCTTCAGCTGTTTCATAAACAAAATGCCTATGGACTTTTTGTTGTATAACTACCAGGGACGGGACATTATCTGTTTTCCATAATTGAGCTATAGCAGCTTTAGTGGCAACTAAGTTCTGGCCCAAGACGTATCTGTCGCCTGGAGGGAGGTGGTCTGTATGAAGGAGGAAGAGCGCTAAAGCGAGGTCCATAGGGATAGAGGAGCCCAAAACCGTATTAATCAGTTGGAACACATCACTCCATAGGCGGTTGAGTAAAGGGCATTTCCAGAAGACATGAAAGATGTCTCCTGTATAACCGCAGTTTCTCCAGCAGAATTTGGATTGTGAGGGCCAGATTTGGTGTTGCTTTTCTGGGGTAAAGTAAGCCCTCTGTATGAGCTTAAAGAACATTTCAGAGTGATTTATGCATTTTGAAATTGTGAAACAGGATCTAAATATTCCGTCCCAGTCCTCATTCGAGAGGGCTCTGTTTAAGTCCCTCTCCCATAGAGTCTGGGCCCTCAATTTGGTATGTGTGGAGTTTGCTAATTGGAGTTTATACCACCAGGAGATCCTGCCCCTATACCTCGGTGACATCAAATGGAGCTTAATATATGCTGGGAGAGAGGGTCTAGAGCCAGCAAACTTAGGGAAGGAGTGTATCCAACTCCTCAGCTGTAGGTATTTTAAAAAATCTTGAGACCGTATGCCATATAGCTCCTGTAATCGGGAGAAGGGGAGAAGGGAGCCTGCCACATACAAGTCACTTAGGGAGGAGAGGCCTTTCCTCCTCCAGTCGCTGAGGTCTATATTAAAATCATGGTAGAGAAGGAGTCTAGCATTAGAAGGGAGCATGGCAAAGTAATCTCATCTGAAGACAATACCAACTTGTGCCACGCACCCAGAGTAGTTTCAACTGACTTACAGGACCTTCCCTTGGCTTTCGCAGCGGAAGGAGGCATCCACAAGAGATCAGGGAGTGCAACCGGGTGCATGCAAGTGGCCTCCACCATCACCCATGATTTCGGATTCTCGACGGTGAACCAATCCCTAGTTTGGTTCAAGATACAGGCCATATGGTATAGTTCCAAATCTGGAAAAGCAACGCCACCCGCACTTTTGGGCAAAACCAGGGTCTTTTTAGCAACTCTTGGCCGGGAGCCTCTCCACACATACTTGGTTATGATTTGATTAAATTTAATATATAACAGCTTGGGGAGGGGCCTCGGTATGGCACGAAACAAGTACATACGTTTGGGGAGGAGCACCATTTTAGCCGCGGCAATCCGACCTAGCCAAGAGACCTCATGCATCATCCATTCCCCAATCAGCTCCGCAAAAGCTTTTAATAAAAGGTCAAAATTACGATTAATCAGCTCCTCCTCTCCAGCCAAATGAATCCCTAAGTACTTCAAGGAATGGGTCTGCCAGGCATATCTGTATAGGTCTTTCATTCTAGAGATCGCGTTTAAAGAAATGTGGAACGGAAGGGCTTCCGTTTTAGAGGTGTTGAGTCTATAATATGAAACGTCTGAGTATTGTTGAAGGACCGAGTGTAGGGTCAGGAGGGAGTCTTCGGGATCTGTTAAGCATAGTAAGACATCGTCTGCAAATAGGCTAACTTTATGTGCTACACCTCCTATAATTGGTCCCTTAATCGAATCATGAGATCTGATCCTAGCAGCCAGGGGTTCAACTGCCAAAATAAAAATAAGAGGGGATAGAGGGCACCCCTGTCGGGTGTCGTTAGTAATATCAAAACTCGGGGAGGTGCATTCGTTCACATAAACCCTTGCCGAGAGCAAGGAGTATAATGCTAGGATAGAGTCCATGATCCGTCCGGCGAAGCCAAACTTCTCCAGCGTCAGCTGCATGAAATCCCAATTTAGTCTATCGAACGCCTTCTCGGCGTCCAATGAGAGAACTAGAAGAGGTTCCCGTTTTGCTGAGCAGTGCTCGATGATGTCTATTACCTTCCGTGTATTGTCCGGGGCTTGGCGGTTCGGCACAAAGCCAACCTGGTCAGGGTGAATTAGGCAAGGGAGAAGAGGACTAATACGATTAGTGACCATTTTGGCGTATATCTTAAGATCTGAGTTCAGCAGAGCAATTGGTCTGAAGTTTTGTACAGAGGTATGGGACTTCCCTGGTTTAGGGATGGCTACAATTTGAGCTTCCAACATTTCTTTGGGAAAACTACCCCTCTCTGAGGCCTCATTGAACACTGAAAGCAAAACCGGGGCCAGACTGTCTCTGAAGGATTTATAAAAAGCTGAGGGATAGCCATCCGGGCCCGGTGTCTTATCTTTAGGTAAAGAATCTATAGCCACTTCTATCTCGGTTAAGGTCCAGGGGGAACCAATATCTCTACACATTTCTGGAGACACCGAGGGGAGCTCGAGACTATCAAGAAAGTCCCGGATGGCACCCCTAGGGGGCTGAAAGGTAGAACTGTCGTCTTTTAAATTGTAAAGTTTAGAGTAGTAAGTCGCAAACACTGTCGCAATTTCATCCGGATCATGGACTCTAGCACCCTTATCCGAGTAAATAGTATGTATCTTACCCCTAGCCTTTCTACCTCGTAGTTTGCTTGCCAGTAGTCTACTGGCTTGGTTTCCATGTACATAGAACTTTTGATTTAACCTGTGTATGTTACGGTGGACCTCCGCCAAATAGAAGGAGTTTACCACATCTCTAGCAGTCTGCAGCTGTTTCAAGAGAGTCCGGTTATGCGGGTCTCTTTTATGGGAGACTTCCAAAGAGGAAACTTTGCGTTCAGCAGAGGCAAGGTTTTTTCGGTATTCCCGTTTGAGTCTCGCCGCTATTTGTATTGCAGTTCCCCGAAGCACTGCCTTAAGGGCGCACCAAAAGTTAAAGACTGATGTGTGCCGAGGGCAGTTCTCAGAGAGATAATGGGTTACAGTAGATTGGATAGCCTGCTTAGTTTCTGGGTTGAGAAGACTTTGTTTACCCAAGCGCCAGGGACCAGGAGAGACGAGTCTATTGGCTATGTGCCACTTAATAAACAATGGGGAGTGATCGGACCATGACATGGGGAGGATAGATATGGCGCTAATGGACTGGGAGGTCCATTTGTCTGCTAAAGCAAAATCAATTCTGGAGTAGGTGGAGTGTACATGTGAATAGTATGTGTAATCCCGGACGGTCGGGTGTTTAACGCGCCAGACGTCCAGCAAGTAATGTACACCAATTTTAAATAAACATTAATAAAAGTAAAATTTTACTAAAATATAGGCAGATGGGATAACCAGATTTAGTCTTCCTCATGTGCACCGACAATACAGCCTTTTTCATCTTTCTGTTTTTGTAGTGTAAGACACATAATGACCCCCAGTAGTGCAGTGCCAGATACACATATGCCCCCAGTAGTGCCAAATACACATATACCCCCAGTATTGACAAATACACATTATATGCCCCCAGCAGTGCCAGATACACATATGCCCCAGTAGTGCAGTGCCAGATACACATTAAATGCCCCAAAATACCAGATACACATTGAATGACCCCACAGTGCCATATACACATTAAATGCCCCCACAGTGCCAGACACATTATATGCCCCCACAGTGCCAGATACAGATTATATGCCCCCAGCAGTGCCAGATACACATTATGTGTCCCCAGCAGTGCCAGATACACATTATATGCCCCCAGCAGTGCCAGATACACATTATATGCCCCCAGCAGTGCCAGATACACATATGCCCCAGTCAGGGCCGTTTCTAGACAATTTGGCTCCCAGTGCGAGATTTCAAAATGCACCCCCCCCCCCCCCTCAATTGCTCTAAAAAAAAAAATGCGTGCCCCCCCCCCCCCCATATAGCCATAAAAAGAAAAAGCATGCGCGCGCCTTCGGCGCGCGCGCTCCCGTCAAGGGTGTGTGGCCTGATTAAAATGGGCGTGGTCTCATTAAAGTGGGCGTGGCCTCGTCTGATATCATCACACCCACCACAGGGGGGGAAAAACACAACGCGGCAGGCAGGTATCCCCATTTTACACAGTACGGTAGGCAGATATCCCCATTTTACACAGTATGCAGGCAGGTATCCCCATTTTACAAAGTGCAGCAGGCAGGTATCCCCATTTTACACAGTGCGGCAGGCAGGTGCCCCCATTTTACACAGTGCGGCAGGCATCCCCATTTTACACAGCGCGACAGGCACGTGCCCCCATTTTACACAGTGCGGCTGGCAGGTAATTTTACACAGTACGGTAGGCAGATATCCCCATTTTACACAGTGCGGCAGGCAGGTATCCCCATTTTACACAGTACGGTAGGCAGATATCCCCATTTTACACAGTACGGCAGGCAGGTATCCCCATTTTACACAGTACAGCAGGCAGGTATCCCCATTTTACACAGTACGGTAGGCAGATATCCCCATTTTACACAGTGCGGCAGGCAGGTATCCCCATTTTACACAGTACGGTAGGCAGATATCCCCATTTTACACAGTACGCAGGCAGGTGCCCACATTTTACACAGTGCGGCAGGCAGGTATTCCCATTTTACACAGTGCGGCAGGCAGGTATCCCCATTTTACACAGTACGGCAGGCAGATATCCCCATTTTACACAGTACGCAGGCAGGTGCCTCCATTTTACAAAGTGCGGCAGGCAGGTATTCCCATTTTACACAGTACGCAGGCAGGTGCCCCCATTTTACACAGTGCGGCAGGCAGGTATCCCCATAGGCAGGTGTCCCCATTTTACACAGTGCGGCAGGCAGGTATCCCCATAGGCAGGTGTCCCCATTTTACACAGTGCGGCAGGCAGGTTTCAAGTGGGGGGGAACGAAGGGGGAGAGGGGGGGGGGGGGGAGAGAGAGAGAGAGAATACTTACGTCTTCCCGCTCTTCGGTCCCGCCGACTCACGTCCCTCGCGCCGCCGGCCGCCTCCTCCTTCCATGCACATGCATTCTCCTTATCGCCTCTCCCCAGGCGCTCCTGCTCGGGGGCGGAGTTTCGCGGAATGACGCGTTTGCGTCGTGACGTCACGACGCAGCGCGTCATTCCGCGAAACTCCGCCCCCCGAGCAGGAGCGCTCGGGGAGAGGCGATAACGAGTAACAAAGTGCCGCAGCTGGCGCCCCGTGCGGTTGCACGGCTCGCCCGCCGCTAGAAACGGCACTGGCCCCAGTATATAAATGATAAATATATAAATAAATATATATTCATATTAGCAGCCTTTCACATAACGCCAACAGTAGTGTTCCTTACGCATAATGTCTCCAGTATCGTGTCAGATACATAATGACCACAGTAGTGCAGTGCCAGATACACATATGCCCCCAGTAGTGCCAAGTACACATATACCCCCAGTAGTGACAAATGCACATTATATGCCCCCAGCAGTGCCAGATACACATATGCCCCCAGCAGTGCAGTGCCAGATACACATTAAATGCCCCATTAAATACCAGATACACATTAAATGACCCCACAGTGCCAGATACACATTAAATGACCCCCAGTGCCAGATACACATTAAATGCCCCAAAATACCAGATACACATTAAATGACCCCACAGTGCCAGACACACATTATATGCCCCCACAGTGCCAGATACACATTATATGCCCCCAGCAGTGCTAGATACACATTATGCATCCCCAGCAGTGCCAGATACACATTATATGCCCCCAGCAGTGACAGCTACACATTATATGCCCCCAGTGTCAGATACACATTATATGCCCCCACAGTAGAAGATACACATTATATGCCCCACAGTGCCAGATACAAATACCCCCTCTGTGCCAGATACACATGCCCCCCAAACAGTGCCAGATACACATGCCCCCAAACAGTGCCAGATACACATGCCCTCCAAACAGTGCCAGATACATATGCCACCCAAACAGTGCTAGATACACATGCCGCCCAAACAGTGCCGGATACACATGCCCATTACACAGTGCCAGATACAGGGCCGGTTCTAAGATTTGTGGCGCCCCGGGCAAAATATGGGGGCGTGGCTTCAACTGGGGGCGTGGTCAACGCGCTGAAAGAAAAAATAAAAATAAATAAAAAGTATACTTACCATCCCCGTTCCTGATCCAGACCCCCTCCGCCGGCGGCGCCGCTCTTCTCCTCTCCTCTCCAATCTATGGGAGAGACGTTATTACGTCTCTCCCATAGAACAGCATAGACACTAGAGGTCAATTATGACCCCTAGTGTCTGTGCCACTATGCTGTGCGGTGCGCGATGACGTCATCGCGCATCGCACAGCAAAGGTCCTCTAGACGAAGGGAAACTAGACCGTAGCGTCTAGTTTCCCTTCATGGAGAGGACCTTTGCTGTGCGGTGCGCGATGACGTCATCGCGCACCGCACAACTAAGGTCCTCTCAATGAAGGGAAACTAGACGCTACGCGTCTAGTTCCCTTCAAAGCGGGGGGGCACAGCTGGGCACTGCGGGGGACACAGTGGCGGATCTTGCCCTGGTGCGGCGCCCTCCGGATGGCGCCGGCGCCCTCCGGAAGGCGGCGCCCCGGGCAAAAGTACCGCTTGCCCGTGGCAAGAACCGCCACTGGCCAGATACACATGCCCTCTCCTCCTGCTAACCCTTTCTGCATACCCTGTGGAAGGTCCGTGGGACTTTTCAAGCATACTGGTTTGTATGCTGTCAGTGTATGTTTTTAAAATATTAAATATTTGTTTAATTATATGCGCTCCCTAATTTATATTGCACTATATGGGTTGGGTATGCATGACCGGCAGTCAGGAGACCGGCGATCACCATACTGATGCCAGAATCCCGGCTTTTAGATACCCATGGGGGGCGAGCGCAACACAGCTACGCTGCAGGCTCGGTGGTGAGCTGCGCTAGCCACAGGTTCTATTCCCACTCTATGGGTGTCGTGGACATCCACGAGTGGGAATAGTCCCCGTTAGTCAGCATGCAGACTGTTGGGAATGTAAGGGGGCGGGATTCCGGCGTAGATATTGTGACCAGCGGTCTTCTGACTGACGGTCACGTAACTACTTCCCCACTATATGAATGTTTATTCATTGTGTTTCTATAGATAGATATATGTATTATTATTGATATACCAGAGTGTCGCTTGGGATCTGCTTCTATATATACTTATATATTCATTATTAAATATATTTTATAGGATGACATCACCTAGCATTTAAATATTATTAACTCAGTGTATTAGCACCCAAAATTAATGTAAACTATATTCTGGTTCCAGCCCGGCTCTAGTAGAAGATATCAGTTCCAGTCGATCCTTGCCTATTCTGAATTTAATCCAACTCCTTCAGAGCTCACAGTGGACATTAGTTGTGAGCTCCATAGTCTTCTATCAGACATCTTACAAGTATCTGAGTAAGCAAGATTTTTCCACGTCCCTAGTGACACTCTGACCGTCCTCATTCTCATCTCTACCTTATGAAGAAGAATTACATCTGACTACTGTATCTTTACTTTAAGCACCCCGAGTAAATAGAGAGCAGGCACCTAGACATTCTTCAGAGGCACCAGTAGTTCCAGTTCTGACACTTCAGTTAAAACTTTTTAAAAAAAATCTTTTTCTCTTACATCCTGGAGGATACTGGGGTCCATTTAGTACCATCGGGTATAGACGTGTCCACTAGGAGCCCTGGGCACTTTAAGAATTTAATAGTGTGGGCTGGCTCCTCCCTCTATGCCCCTCCTACCAGGCTCAGTTTAGAAAATGTGCACAGAAGAGCCAGTCATGCTTATGGAAGCTCCTGAAGAGTTTCCTGCATTTATTTTATCTGGTTATTTTCAGGCAGGACTGGTTGGCACCAGCCTGCCTGCTTTGTGGGACTTAGGGGGAGGGGGAGAACGGCATAACCTCTTGAAGGGTTAATGGTCCCGTTCCCCACTGACAGGACAGTGAACTCCTGAGGGAACTATTTACAAGCCCACCCCGCAGCACACCACCACCCCTAACAGGGCCAGAAAAATGAAGAGTGGCGAGTACTGAGCTGGCACCAGAGGCGGAACTACCGCCAGTGCAACCAGTGCATTGCACTGGGGCCCGCCTCTGTCCAGGGGCCCAAAGCATGTAATGAGTCAAACTGACTCATTACATGCCGCTGTGCACTGCGGGCAACCGCTGCCCGCAGCGCACAGCCGCCCGGAGAGGAGCAGCGGTACGGGGGAAGGAGGAGGAGGGAGCTGCAGCAGCGCTTTGTTACTGGTGGAGGCGCTGCTGCCCCTCTGCTTCACTATAGGCTGTCTTCCGAGAACAGCTTATAGTGCGGCAGCAGCGCCTCCACCAGTAACAAAGTCCTTCTTCCTTCGTGTAAAAAGGGGGACGATGTCTGCCGTAATGTGTAAAAAGTGTACGCTGTCTGCCGTAATGTGTAAAAAGGGGACGCTGTCTGCCGTAATGTGTAAAAAGGGGACGCTGTCTGCCGTAATGTGTAAAAAGGGGACGCTGTCTACCGTAATGTGTAAAAAGGGGGACGCTGTCTGCCGTAATGTGTAAAAAGGGGGACGCTGTCTGCCGTAATGTGTAAAAAGGGGGACGCTGTCTGCCGTAATGTGTAAAAAGGGGGACGCTGTCTGCCGTTATGTGTAAAAAGTGTACTCTGTCTGCCGCTATGTTTAACAAGGGCACGCTGTCTGCCATTATGTGTAAAAAGTGTACGCTGTCAGGGCTGTTTCTAGCCAATTTGGCTCCCAGTGCGAGATTTAAAAATGCACCACCCCATGACATTAAAAAATGTGCCCCCCCCCCACACACCTAGATTAAAAAAACACATACTCGCGCACCTGGCAAGAGGGCGTGGCCTCATCTAAATGGGTGTGGCTTCATTTAAATGGGCATGGCCTCGTCTGAAAAGACTACCTCACAATCCAGTTTTTGACCCTGCTCCAACAGATCATGACCACCACAGGAAAAAAAATTATACCATATTAAGCCCCACACAGTAATGCCCCCTGCACCATATTATGCCACACACCGCATTGCCCTTGATACATTAAATCCCCACACTACGGCAGGCAAGAGTCCCCAATTCACACATTACGGCAGGTGTCCCCATTTTACACATTGAGAGAGAGAATACTTACAGAGGCGATTACCGCTCTTCGGCTCACCTCACCAGTCGCTCCTCGTGCCGGCCTTTCCCTCTTCCTAACTTGGATCCCCCTCTGTACTCCGCTCGGGGGGGGGGGGGGGTTTCGCGAAGTGACGGGGTTGCGTCGTGACGTAACGACGCAACCGAGTCATTCCGTGAAACTCCGCCCCCGAGCAGGTTACTCGGGGAGAAATAGGAGGGGGAAGCAGGGAGCCACACTTAGTGCCGCGGTGGGCACCCAGTGCGGTTGCACTGCTCGCCTGCCCCAAGAAATGGCCCTGTACGCTGTCTACCGCTATGTGTAACAAGGGCACGCTGTCTGCCGTAATGTGTAAAAAGGGGACGCTGTCTGCCGTTAGGTGTAAAAAGGGGACACTGTCTGCCGTAATGTGTAAAAAAGGGGGACGCTGTCTGACGTAATGTGTAAAAAGGGGACGCTGTCTGCCGTAATGTGTAAATAGGGGACGCTGTCTGCCGTAATGTGTAAAAAGAGGAATCTGTCCGCTGTAAGGTGTAAAAGGGTCTCTACCTGGTGTAGTGGTGCTACTGTGCGGCGTAATTTGAATAAATGGAGACTACTGTGCACCGTTTTATGAATTGGTATTACTTTGTGGCCACACCCCTTCCCCACGAAGCCACGCCACTATGTATTTTTGCGTGCGCCTACGGCGCGCACTGCCCCTGTTTTGCATGCAGGGGTGGGGCTCCGATGCAGTTTCTTGCACACAGTGCTAAAATGTCTAGTTACGGCACTGTTGCTAGGTATCCATTTCTCTGGCCCTGAGCAGGTCCCCCACACCCGATCCTCTCCAGGGGTGAGGGGGTGGACTTGGATGGGATGTGTGTGTGTGTGTGTGTGGGGGGGGGGGCAAAGCATTTTGTCGCACCTGGGCCCACCGTCCGCTAGTTCCGCCACTGGCTGGCACCCCGGTAGGTGAAGTGCTGACCATTATGGCGGCATGAAGGTACGGAGACACACAGATTTTATACAGGGCGGAATGCATCTCTGGACACAGTACACGACTGCGTCCCTGTACAATGTACACAGTACCAATACTGGCACAACAGCCTTAAATCGGTTTTCTCCATTTTAAGCACCAGATTCCTCAGCCAGTATAAAAAAGGCGGGAAGACCACGCACCATTGAAGGGGCGGGGCTTCACTATGAGAGGATCCAGCAGCTCACCAGCACCATTTTACCTCTGCAGTGGACACAGACGCACAGCTCCTACAGTGTGACTCCAGATTACCTCAGCGGTAAAAGGGGGTCATAGCAGGGGGGGGGAGCGATTAAGAGTGTACTAAGTCCCCTATCAGGGTACTTGGTCTGCGACCCGGCTAAGCTTGGCATTAGCGATATGGGTGCAGTGGGGGCTGGCTCTAAACAACTCTGTCTCTCCCTGAAGGGCTCTTTGTGGGTTAATTGTGCTTAACCTTTCCTGTGTGTGTATGCTGTCACATTACATTATGTGCCTAATTCTGAGTTGATCGCAGCATCAAATTTGTTAGCAGTTGGGCAAAACCATGTGCACTGCAGGGGGGACAGATATAACATGCGCAGAGAGTTAAATTTGGGTGGGGTGTGTTCAAACTGGAATCTAAATTGCAGTGTAAAAATAAAGCAGCCAGTATTTACCCTGCACAGAAACAATATAATCCACCCAAATCTAACTCTGCAAATGTTATATCTGCCCCTCCTGCAGTGCACATGGTTTTGCCCAATTGCTAACAAACTTACTGCTGCGATCAACTCAGAATTACCCCCCATGTCAGGCAGAGAGTGCGCATCTTGTACCGCAGAGTGTTCCTCATCACCAGGGGGCTCACTACTGGGTACTCAGGGTACACAGGCTAGTGGGGCTGAACGGGATTGGGTTAATTCTCTTAAGGGAATGATCTCAACTCTTTCTACAAAATTGTCCCGCAATGAGAAAGAGACGCAATCCTTAAAAAAAACTGTGGATACATTTATGAACAGAGACTCAGTCCCCAAAACAGCATCTCAGTCCCCTCCCATTTGTCCGCAAAAGCGATCTCTGGCCCATATCCTGCAGTCTGACTCTGACAGGTCAGGCATGGAGGAGGGAGAGGTGGACTCAGAGGGGGGATGCAGCTCTGTCACAGGGAATAGAGGTTCTTGTAGAGGCTATCAGAGATGTTCTGCATATTCCCGATAAGGTGTTAGAAGAGAGCGAGGAATCTTATTTAAATGTAAAAAAGAAGTCCTCAGTCACTTTTCCTGCATCAAAGGAATTGAATACTGTGTTCGAAGAATCATGGGTTAATCCTAATAAGAAGTTTCAGATCCCTAAAAGGTTGCTCTCATCTTTTCCTTTTCCTCTGGAGGATAGGAAAAAATGGGGAAATCCACCTATAGTGGACGCATCAGTCTCTAGGCTGTCATGTAAAATTGTATTGCCTGTTCCTGGTGCAGCCTCCCTGAAAGACACGGCTGATCGTAAAATGGAGACTACACTCAAATCATTGTACACAGCTGCTGGGGTGGCCCAAAGACCCACTATTGCATGTGCGTGTATCACTAAAGCCATTGATAAATGGTCAGGTAACCTAACTGAGGGGTTGGATTCCTTATCTAGGGGGGGATGATGTCTTACTCCTGCAGCATATACAGGACTCTGCGATCTTTATGGTGGAAGCCATAAAGGAAATAGGAGTGCTTAACGCATGCACCACCACTATGGCAGTGTCGGCATGCAGGGGCTTGTGGATATGCCAGAGGACTGCTGATGTGGATTCCAGGAAAGGCGTGGAATGCCTATCATTCATAGGTGAGGCCGTGTTTGGAAATGAATTACACAAATGGATCTCTACAGCTACTGCAGGTAAGTCTACATATCTTCCTTCCCCAACCAAGAAGACTTATTCAGCTTCTAAGTTACAGTCCTTTCGGACGGCCAAGTTCAAGGGCAAATCCAGAGGTGCTTCTACATCCTCCAGCGGCGCAAGAGGTAAACCACGCAAACCAGCAACAGCAGGTGCTCAGGAACAGGAAGGTTGTCAGGTGGGAGCACGACTACAATTCTTCAGTCAGATCTGGTCAAATTTGTGCCAGGATCCCTGGGTCATAAATCTTATTTCCCAGGGCTACAGACTGGAGTTCCAAGAGCTCCTACCTCACAGATTCCTCAAATCAGGCTTGCCAGTTCCACAAGAGGCAAGTATAACTTTACAACATACCATCCAAAAACTGGTACAGACTCACGTCATAGTTCCAGTTCCACCTCATCAGTTAAACAAGGGGTACTATTCCAACTTGTTTGTAGTGCCAAAACCAGACGGTTCGGTAAGACCGATTTTGAACCTCAAGTCATTGAACCCTTACTTACGAGTGTTCAAATTCAAGATGGAGTCTCTGAGAGCAGTGATCTCAGGTCTGGAGGAGGAGGAATTCCTAGTGTCTCTGGATATCAAGGATGCGTACCTTCATATTCCGATCTGGCCGCCTCATCAGGCTAATCTCTGGTTTGCACTGCAGGACTGTCACTACCAGTTCCAGGTCCTGCCATTTGGTCCATGGCACCGAGGGTGTTCACCAAGATGATGGCAGAGATGATGTTTCTTACTCCACAAACGGAGTGAACATAATTACGTACCTGGACGATCTCCTGATAAAAGCACCGTCCAGGGAAAGGTTGCTGGACAGCATTGCTCTCTCAACCAAACATCTCCAGGATCATGGGTGGATTCTGAACCTTCCGAAATCTCACCTAGAACCAACACAGAGGCTTCCATTCCTGGGAATGATACTGGATACGGAGTCACAGAAGGTGTTCCTTCCATTGGAAAAGGCTTTAGAATTACTAATCCAGGGAATGGTTCGGGATGTCCTGATGACAACCCGGATATCGGTGCATCTGTGCATTCGCCTTCTAGGGAAAATGGTGGCCTCTTACAAGACTCTTCAATACTGAAGGTTTCACGCAAGATCCTTCCAGATCGATCTGTTGGACAAATGGTCCGGATCGCATCTTCACATGCACCAGAGGATCCGTCTGTCGCCAAAAGACAGGATCTCCCTTCTGTGGTGGCTACAGACTTGTCACCTCGTCGAGGGTCTGAATTCAGAACTGGATTCTGCTAACCACAGACACAAGCCTCAGAGGTTGGGGAGCAGTCACTCAGGGGGTGTAGTTTCAAGGAAGATGGTCAAGTCAGGAAGTCGTCCTTCCAATCAACATTCTGGAACTCAGGGCTGTATACAATGCCCTTCTGCAGGCCTCATATCTTCTTCAAGATCGGGCCATTCAGGTCCAGTCGGACAATGCGACGGCAGTAATGTACATAAACCGACAGGGTGGAACGAAAAGCAGAGCAGCAATGTCAGAGGTGTCAAGAATTCTCCTCTGGGCAGAGAGAAACGCTGTGGCATTGTCAGCGGTCTTCATTCCGGGAGTAGACAACTGGGAAGCAGACACGACCTGCACCTGGGGGAGTGGGGCCTTCACCCGGAAGTGTTCAGGTGCTTGACAAGTCGATGGGGATATCCACAGATCGACATGATGGCCTCTCATCTCAACAAGAAGCTCAAGCGGCATTGTTCCAGGTCGAGAGACCCACAGGCCTTGGTGGTAGACGCCCTGACGACTCCATGGGTCTATCAGATGGTTTACGTGTTTCCTCCACTTCCTCTGATCCCAAGAATTCTAAAAAGAATAAAAAGGTTCAAGCAATTCTAATTGCTCTGGACTGGCCAAGAAGGGCCTGGTATGCGGACCGTCTGGAGATGCTCCTCAAAGATCCGTGGTCTCTACTTCTTCGCAAGGATCTTCTGCAACAGGGCCCGTTCGTCTATCAGGACTTACTGTGGCTATGTTTGACGCATGGAAGTTGAACGGCTGATTCTAGCCAGGAGAGGGACCCCTAACTGTTAGGTTCTTGGTGCTCAGAACAAGGGAGATGTTATGAAGCGAGTCCAGAGCACCAGGACGGAATGCTGGGAAAGGGGAATGGAAAGGGAATAGCCCCTGGCGCCCTATCTCCGTTGTCTCACCCGTGCTGTCAGTACACTCTTGCGAGACTATGGTTGCTTGAGCCCATGGCAGCCGCGTTTGAAGGGCGGATTACGTCTGCCCAACTTCGATGCCCCCTCAGGTCTTAATGAGAGACAAAGAGTGAACCGAGACAGGGTGATAACAAGGGACCCTCTGACTAAACACCAAGGCCAGGGGCTACTAACAAACCTAAAACCAAAGTATGTGCGGCTTGCCGCCAAAGGAAAAGAACAACAAAGGAAATGCTGACCACACGCCGACAATACTTTTGTGTACCGGCGGTGACAGCATAAGCAGAACCCTCTGCAAAACACCAGTGACAGAAATAATAAGGGAATACAGCAGCCTAGGCCGACGGACGCGGTAGTGCCGCTACTCACGGAACCGGTACGAATACTGGCAAATGGACAGGAACTCCCAATGCTGCTGACACAGACTTTCAGAACTGGAGGACAGGCAGAATCCCAAACGGCAGACCGGTGGACACCAAGAAGCCAGAAACTTGCACAGGCAACGGTACTGGACCTCAGGACAGGAACGCCTCACGGCAGTACACGGGATCAGACATAGGAATCGACACAGGGACTGACACAGGAATCGACACAGGAAGCTCAGGAACTAGCAGGAACCAAGCTCAGAACTCAAGCAGACTGAAAACCCAGAAATATCACCAGCATCTGTGAATTGCAAACAGCCAGCATATAACAGAGAGGCCTAATTAATAATCCCATGCAGCTGCCTTGTTGCAAGATTCCAAACTGACCAGATGCAATTAGCAGCCAGGTGAGGCTGAACACAAGTGAACAAGCTGCAATTACACAGACTCACCAGCGGCAGCAGACAAGAGTATTCTAAAACAGAGCAACAGGAAATCCTGGCATGCAAGACAACTTTATAAACATAAAATAGGAATGAACCACTACCTGTGGTTCATAACAGTATCCCCTCCTTAAGGGTGAGCTCCGAGCACCCCATGACACCCACGGGGAACATAAACAGAAGTATAACATGAAATACAGAACAAAACTGCAAAACAGGAATGAGCCACAGCCGTGGCTCATAACATTACCCCCCCCCCCCCCTTGAGGAGGGGTCAAAAGACCCCAAAATTCAGACTATCCAGAACAAGGGATACAAAAAAAAAAAAAAACCTGACACACTGGTCTAACAGACAAGAAAACAAAAACAAGCTGTAGCAACAACTTGTAACAGTGCCCTCCCCTTGATGGTGGCCACTGGACACAAGACAAGGGGAAAAAACAAAAAAACTTTTTTTTTTATCAAGGCAAGAGTCAAAAATTATTTATTTTTCTTCTTCTTTTTACAAAGCTCTTTAGGTCTGACCAAGGTAATTCCCCACACATTGTCTGAACTGATGGTACCACCCAGCAAGGCTGCGTTCAAATCAGAGACAGGTCTCTTACCCTTGGGAGCTGAACTTTCTGGTAAAGTACTATTATTAGAAGAAGAAGTCAGAAAAGCACATCCTGCAGTCAAAACAACGGGCTGAGACTCTTGTGCTGAGTTTACAGTATTTGGTGGACTCTCAGTATATAAGACGGGTGACCTAGAGGAACCTGAACCAATTTCTTTGGAACCATATCTTTTAATAATTGCATCACTGAATGCTAGGGGATCCTGAAGAATGGGATCTTCAGCTTTCATTAGGCTGGTCGCCCACTCAAAAGGCTCTCCTCTAAAAGAATAAATCAGATAAAGCACAATGTTCTCTGAAGTGATGCCCAGAAATGGTCTAGACAACATAATAATGTAATAGTGTTTGTAAAGTGTCAAAAATTGGGCTAAGTCCCCATCAAAGATTATGGATGTTGAGATATCAGAGTCAGGATCTGTTTCCTTCTCATCTGACTGACTGGAGTGCTTTGCTAGGACCTGGTCACTATTGACCTTACTCGAGGCTGAGACTCTCTGAACCCCACCCGGGGCAGTGACTTTCTGAACCCCACCCGGGGCAGTGACTTTCTGAACCCCACCCGGGGCAGTGACTTTCTGAACCCCACCCGGGGCAGTGACTTTCTGAACCCCACCCGGGGCAGTGACTTTCTGAACCCCACCCGGGGCAGTGACTTCCTGAACCCCACCCGGGGCAGAGACTTCCTGAACCCCACCCGGGGCAGAGACTTCCTGAACCCCACCCGGGGCAGAGACTTCCGGGAACCCCGCCGGGGCAGTGGCCTCCGGGAACCCCGCTGGGGCAGTGGCCTCCGGGAACCCCGCTGGGGCAGTGGCCTCCGGGAACCCCGCTGGGGCAGTGGCCTCCGGGAACCCCGCTGGGGCCAGCACCTCGGATTCTATTACTGGGACCGGGCCGTTGGCCTCCCTGACTGGGATCGGGCCATCGGCCTCCCTCTCTGAGTCGATAATTATCGAAAGTTCTCCCGGGACTATGACTTCCGGGACTTTTGCTGAAGCAATAACGTTCAGATCCTCCACTAATGCTATGCTTCTTAAGTTCTTTCCTGGGGAAGCGACTTCTAGACCCTTCTTTGGGGCTGCGTCTCTCGAGACCCCACTTGGGGATATTACTTCAAAGATCCCTTCTGGGGTTTTGCTTCTCGAGTTCCCTTCAAGAACTATGGTTTTAGAGACCCTTTCTTGGGTTGCGCTTTTCAAGTCCCTACCTGGGGTGACAGCTTCTGAGACCCCTTCCGGTATGGACACCTGAACTATAATATTTGATGTCCCTCTATAAGCTAGGGCATCGGGTACCGCTCCAGCACTCTGGGCATCGGGTACCGCTCCAGCACTCTGGGCATCGGGTACCGCTCCAGCACTCTGGGCATCGGGTACCGCTCCAGCACTCTGGGCATCGGGTACCGCTCCAGCACTCTGGGCATCGGGTACCGCACCAAGAACCTGGGCTACGGGCACCGCTCCAGGACCCTGGGCTACGGGCACCACTCCAGGACCCTGGGCTACGGGCACCACTCCAGGACCCTGGGCTACGGGCACCACTCCAGGACCCTGGGCTACGGGCACCACTCCAGGACCCTGGGCATCGGGCACCACTCCAGGACCCTGGGCATCGGGCACCACTCCAGGGGCTTGCAACTCCGCTTCCACAGGAACCTCAAGAGAGGAGAAAAACATTCTTTTTTGATTCCTGAATCTATAATGGGGCTCCCTTGCCCAAGGACCCCAATTATAGGACAGAGAGCTTTTTAGTGTGGGTTGTGTGACAAGTACCTCTGCCACAGTAGAGACAGGAGTAGGTCTTGTATCCTGACTCAACTTGGCCAGAGGGCAAGACTCGTCACCACACTTTGGCTTGCACAACTCACAGGTCTGCAGATAGTGGCCTAAACCCCCACAATATAGGCACAAGTTTAAGTTTCTGCGACGCAGACGCTCCTCTTCTGAGAGCCTGGGCCGCAGAAAACTTTTAAATCTTTTCTCTTCAATTAAACCAGAGGATTCTCTTGTCACCATACTGTGAACAAGAGTCTCTTTAGAGATAGATGTACTCTCAACGACTTCTGGCAAGATGAGCAAGATTTTAGTCAGTAGGTTTTGCAGTTGCTTTAGGGATTGCTGCAAAACTTCTAGTCGCTCTGGTCTCAAAGCACTGAATACAGAGTTCAGGGCTGCGAGAGATGCCTGCAGGGCTTGCATAGTAGACATAGGAGGATTTAAAACTAGACAAGACAAGACAAGACAAGGCAAGGCAAGACAAGGCAAGACTAAATTTTGCTAAACAAAACAAGACTTTTTTTTTTTTTTAAACACCGGACTGGATTCTAAACACCGGACTGGATTCTAAACACCGGACTGGATTCTAAACACCGGATTCTAGACAAGACTGGATTCTAACACTGGACTGGATTCTAAACACCGGACTGGATTCTAAACACTGGACTGGATTCTAAACACCGGACTGGATTCTAAACACCGAACTGGATTCTAAACACCGAACTGGATTCTAAACACCGGACTGGATTCTAAACACCGGATTCTAGACAAGACTGGATTCTAACACTGGACTGGATTCTAAACACCGAATTCTAGACAGGACTGGATTCTAGACTAGACACTGGACCAAAAAAGAAAAAAGTTTTATTTCTTTTTTGTGGTATGGCTGGTGATAATGTTAGGTTCCTGGTGCTCAGAACAAGGGAGATGTTATGAAGCGAGTCCAGAGCACCAGGACGGAATGCTGGGAAAGGGGAATGGAAAGGGAATAGCCCCTGGCGCCCTATCTCCGTTGTCTCACCCGTGCTGTCAGTACACTCTTGCGAGACTATGGTTGCTTGAGCCCATGGCAGCCGCGTTTGAAGGGCGGATTACGTCTGCCCAACTTCGATGCCCCCTCAGGTCTTAATGAAAGACAAAGAGTGAACCGAGACAGGGTGATAACAAGGGACCCTCTGACTAAACAACAAGGCCAGGGGCTACTAACAAACCTAAAACCAAAGTATGTGCGGCTTGCCGCCAAAGGAAAAGAACAACAAAGGAAATGCTGACCACACGCCGACAATACTTTTGTGTACCGGCGGTGACAGCATAAGCAGAACCCTCTGCAAAACACCAGTGACAGAAATAATAAGGGAATACAGCAGCCTAGGCCGACGGACGCGGTAGTGCCGCTACTCACGGAACCGGTACGAATACTGGCAAACGGACAGGAACTCCCAATGCTGCTGACACAGACTCTCAGAACTAGAGGACAGGCAGAATCCCAAACGGCAGACCGGTGGACACCAAGAAGCCAGAAACTTGCACAGGCAACGGTACTGGACCTCAGGACAGGAACGCCTCACGGCAGTACACGGGATCAGACATAGGAATCGACACAGGGACTGACACAGGAATCGACACAGGAAGCTCAGGAACTAGCAGGAACCAAGCAGACTGAAAACCCAGAAATATCACCAGCATCTGTGAATTGCAAACAGCCAGCATATAACAGAGAGGCCTAATTAATAATCCCATGCAGCTGCCTTGTTGCAAGATTCCAAACTGACCAGATGCAATTAGCAGCCAGGTGAGGCTGAACACAAGGGAACAAGCTGCAATTACACAGACTCACCAGCGGCAGCAGACAAGAGTATTCTAAAACAGAGCAACAGGAAATCCTGGCATGCAAGACAACTTTATAAACATAAAATAGGAATGAACCACTACCTGTGGTTCATAACAGTATCCCCTCCTTAAGGGTGAGCTCCGAGCACCCCATGACACCCACGGGGAACATAAACAGAAGTATAACATGAAATACAGAACAAAACTGCAAAACAGGAATGAGCCACAGCCGTGGCTCATAACACCTAACAAGGTTATCCTGACTATGACACAAGCCAGGAAAGGGGTAACGTCTAAGAGAGCAGAACATTTTCTGCGGTGGAATTTTATCTGGGACGTTTCCTGCTTTTTCTACAAGCTAGAGTGGATGTGGGCCTTCATCTGGGCTCCATAAAAGTCCAGATTTCGGCCATGTCCATTTTCTTTCAGAAACAGTTGGCTTCTCTCCCTGAGGTCCAGACATTCTTGAAAGGTGTTCTACACATCCAACCTCCCTTCATGACTCCCACGGCACTTTGGGATGTCGATGTGGTGCTGCATTTCCTCCAATCGAACTGGTTTGAGCCGTTACAGGAGGTGGACATAAAATATCTTACGTGGAAGACCGTCACACTGTTGGCCTTGGCTTCAGCAAGATGTGTGTCAGAGCTGGGAGCTTTGTCTCACAAAAGTCCCTATTTAATTTTCCATGAGGACAGAGCTGAACTAAGAACTCATCAGCAATTTCTTTCTAAGGTGGTGTCTGCGTTTCACATCAACCAACCTATTGTGGTTCCGGTTGTCACCGACACCTCTGCTACTTCAAAGTCTTTGGATGTTGTGAGGGCTTTGAAGGTGTATGTGAAAAGAACAGCTAGTCACAGAAAGACAAACTCGCTGTTTGTTCTTTATGATCCCAATAAGATTGGGTGTCCTGCTTCAAAGCAGACTATTGCACGCTGGATCAGACTTACTATCCAGCATGCTTATTCCATGGCAAGTTTGCTATGTCCAAAATCTGTACAGGCCCACTCTACTAGGTCGGTGGGTTCTTACTGGGCAGCTGCCCAGGGTGTCTCGGCTTTACAGCTCTGCCGAGCAGCTACTTAGTCAAGTTTGAACACGTTTTCTAAGTTCTACAAGTTTGATACTTTGGCCTCTGAGGACCTTCAGTTTGGTCAATCTGTTCTGCAGGAACCTCAGCACTCTCCCACCCAGTTAGAGAGCTTGGTACTAAATGTACCCTAGTATGCTCTAGAACGTAAAAGAAAATAGGATTTTAATTACCTACCGGTAAATCCTTTTCTCATAGTCCGTAGAGGATACTGGGCGCCCACACAGTGCTTCGTTCTTCCTGCACTGTTACTTGGTTAAGTAATGTTGGTTCAGCCGTTGCTGTTCCTGTTTCAAGTTTGGTTAGCTTGGCTTTCCTCTTGTTGTGTGTGCTGGTTCGGAATCTCACCACTATCCTTTATATCCTTCTCTCAAAGTATGTCCGTCTCCTCGGGCACAGTTTCCTAGACTGAGTATGGTAAAAGGGGCATAGAGGGAGGAGCCAGCCCACACTATTAAATTCTTAAAGTGCCCGTGGCTCTTAGTGGACCCATTTATACCCCATGGTACTAAATGGACCCCAGTATCCTCTACGGACTAGGAGAAAAGGATTTACCGGTAAGTAATTAAAACTCTATTTTTATTGACAGGTAAAATAAAAAACAGTCAATATACACATACAGCACAAATACACCAATCAAATACAATATGTGCATGTAGTACAGTATATCAGATAAGAAAAACAACCTCAAGTAAGCCAGAGATAAAAACAAATACAAAGCAATATGCAAAATCTGGAGAATACAGACATGGGGGTAAATTTACTAAGATTCGTATTTTCCCGTTTGAGGTCAAAGTTCAATCACGAATGACATCGAAAGTGTAAATATGCAACTTTTTGAATTGATTACAACTAATTTACTAAGCTGCCGTATTCTGCATTTTCGAGTTTTCCGATGTCGATGTCATTCGTTTTTTTTGGCAGTGTTTTACGTGAGTGACTTGTAAAACACTGCCGACTTTAATACAATGAATCTCGGCCGGATCTGAGAGATCCGTGCTGGGCTTCATTGTGCACTTTGTTAAAAAAAAAAAAAAAAAAAAGTTTAAATGTAAAAAAAAAATTGCGTGGAAAGTGACCTCACCGCCGACCTGAAAGTTCCCACCATTGGTTACAATGGAGCGCATAGGCGCTACATTGTAACACTGCCGTGTGCCGCCTGTCAGACAGTACAGGAGCACACAGCCGATCAGGAGGGTGCCACAACGTGGCGCTCCCTGATTGGCTGAAGAAACCCACTTAGACATCAGTCAGAGTGGGTTTCTGGCATTCGGGGAAAGGGGTCCCATGTGAAAACATGGGTCCCCTTTCAGTTCGTGGTCGGGTATCCGTTTTTTTTTTATTTTTTCAAGTACGTGGATTACAAAAGGATTACAAGCAGAGGAGCCTTCAACCATGGATTATGTGAGTATATTTTTTTCTACAGGTACACCATGGATTCTACTGGAGAAGAGGACCGACCTGCGTGGGAACATAAGGTAAGTATGTGTATATGGAGGTGTGGATGGATGTATTAAAGTTATACTTTCAAGGTGTGTGTGTGTTGTCTTTATTGGGGTATTTTTTTAGTAGTAGTACTACAGGTACCAGCGGGCCCATTTTTCCGCCGCATGCTGGTACTTGTGGTTCTCCAAGTACCAGCTTGCGGGGGAGGCTTGCTGGGCCTTGTAGTACTGCTACTAAAAACAATATCAATCACTTTGAACAAAGGCTATCAGCCCCCCATCCGCAGCCCATTGGATGGGGGGGGGACAGCCTCGGGCTTCACCCCTGGCCCTTGGGTGGCTGGGGGGGGGGACCCCTTGATTGAAGGGGTCCCCACTCCCCCAGGGTACCCCGGCCAGGGGTGACTAGTTGGATATTTGATGCCACGGCCGCAAGGCACTGTATAAAAGTGACCCCCGGCTGTGGCATTATCTGTCCAGCTAGTGGAGCCCGGTGCTGGTTTAAAAAATATGGGGGACCCCTACTCTTTTTGTTCCCCGTATTTTTGGAACCAGGACCAGGCGCAGAGCCCGGTGCTGGTTGCTTTAATATGGGGGAACCCCTGTCAATTTTTTCCCCATATTTTTGCAACCAGGGCCGGCTCAAAGAGCCCGAGGCTGGTTTGGTTTAGGAGGGGGGACCCCACGCATTTTTTTTTGGAAAATTTATAACATTCCCCCCCCCCCTTCCCACTGAAAAACATGCACAGATCTCATGGATCCGTGCATGCCTATACAAACACGGGATAAAAAAGCAGGTCTGTTATTTTTTAGCACTTTTTCACGATTTGTATTTTAGCACGGCAGTGTTTGGCTATTGTCGGCAGTGTTTGTGTTTTGCACTTTTTAGTAAATTCCCGATTTCTACCAAATTGCAGGCGTATTTGACCGATGGTGTATTGATTCGTGATTTTTTTCCTAGGACTTCCAAAATATTACGAATGCCCTCATCACTGCCGTGATTTTTGCTTAGTAAATTACAGAGATGACACTTTGAAGAAAAAACGGCATCTCGGTCAAAATCGGGACCTTAGTAAATATACCCCAAGGTACGTATAAATCATCATTTTGGGTACGGGATGTCACATCCTGCAACCAAAGGAAATCAGAATGGAGCACCAGAGGACTTTTAAATTATACCATTTAGTACATTGGAAGCATTTCCATAGGGCTTCCTTATTTGACGGGGATAGTGTGCGCATGTACGGGAGCCATGTGTCAAAGTATTTCCCTGTCAACTTTTCCTTGTGAAGTGTAGTGTTGGTCCAGTCTAAGTGAATTAAATATGAGATTCTAGGATGTAATAGGGAAATGTGAACGGTTTCCGAGGAAATCCACTGAGAGAGTATTGTTTTTTTCGCGGCCGCAGCCAACTTGACAAGTAAAGTACGATTCCCTCTAGTCTATATACTAGGAGGGGTCTTAGGGTATATGTCCCAAAATGCCCAGGTTTTATCAATAGTGAACTGGATTTTCAACTCGTTTGTAATATATAGTTGGAGTGCTTGCCACAGGACCTGCACTTTCGGGCAGGACCACAAACAATGGACAATGTCCGCTACTGGCAAACCACACTTATAACAATTAGAATTAAGGCCATCTCCAATGAGGAACTTCCGTTTAGGTGTGAAATAGGCCCTGTGCAGTATCTTCTGGTGCATCTCCGTGTATGAGGTCGATATTAGCATTTTATCCAAAATCACATTGGCATCTAAAATGGACTTTAGCGTGAGATCTGGAAACTCCAGTTGCCATCGGAACAGGCCCACAGTACCAGAGTCTAGGTTAAGTAGAGATTGGGATTGAGTGTGTATGAAAGCAGTGGAGAAGTGACCATCCAAGCCATGTCGCACTGTTCCGTCTAAGGTGTCAGTTCTATCAGTCTCAAAGTGGACAGAACCCTTTGCACATAACTACTCGCTTGCAAGAAGGGGAAGAGGAGGATCACCAAGGATGGAAATTGTTCCATTATATGGGAATGTGTGAGCAGGACCAAATTCTCTTCGCGCAAGAATTGATGGACATTCAGATGGGTCATCCATTATCTTAGCTGGCGTTAGTCACGATCGGGCATACGCAGCGTGCCTGGGCGCAGGGAGGTGCGCCTAGTCATAGTGAGGCGCACAGAGTGTTTGTCGTTACCTTTAAGTGTAATACCTGCGATTATCCACCAGATGTCGCTTTTTACAATCACCACTGCGCATGCATGTGGTCTCCAGTAAAATACAATACTGAAATAAATAGTAAGAACTACTTTACTGGTGCATCTCATTACGCTGCAATATGCTACAGTATGTCATACAGTATATAACAGTATATACAGTACAGACGTAAATAGTACAGCATATATAGATGCAAACGAACGTGATAAAGCCACAGTATAGTCCATTTACAGTACTTTAGGATTATGTATCCAAGTCCTACAGACAAATCAACATAAAACCAATAGTGTACACAGACGCAAAAGGACGTGTTACAAGTACATTGTTGCCTATTGATGTTAGGGATAATGTATGTTAGTGTTCTAATCCCGTAGCCATTACGGCATAATCAAAACCAATGGGCTTATTCATCTGTTGGCGGCAAAGTGTCCGAGTGGTAAAATGTTCCGCTTCCCATGCTTAGAGTCCCGGGTTTGATTCCTAAAGTACGAATGCATGTTAGTTTCTTCCAGACACTTTATTATTTTTGTATCTATCATACTGTACTATACTTTCACATTCAATAGAAGTGTGCACACAAGTTTTACATAAAGCAGGGCAAAGCTGCAGGAGCGTTTCTACTGTTAAGGTTCTATGCACCTTACGGTACACATACAAATCTGTAGCAGGGCAGACCCAATTGAAACGGCTACTGCCTGTGACTCCTTGCCCCGTGGAGGCTCTCGGCTATGGAGCGAGTGACGGCACAGGTTTTGCAGGCTACGGGACAATGCTGAAGGAACGTCACAATCCCCTAGCTAAAATACACAGAGGTGATAGAGATAAGCGAGATCTATGCACATAGCGATATACCGGACTTGATCGTATAGTAAACTGACAAAATGGCCGCCCCATGTGAACCCCCGTCGCGTGGCAGCACTCGGCTTTGAAGCGAGCGACGGCATAGGTTTTGCAAGCTATAGGCCAATGCTGAAGATGCGTCAGAATCCCTTAGCTAAAATACACAGGGGCGATAGGGATAAGCGACCTCTATACACATAACGATACGGACTCGATCGCATAGCAAGTTGACAAAATGGCCGCTGCCTGACTCCCCCCCCCCCCCCCGCCTCATGGCAGCGCTCGGGTATGGAGCAAGCGACGGCATATGTTTTGCAGGCTACGGGGCAATGCTGAAGGAGCGTCACAATCCCCTAGCTAAAATACACAGGGGCGATAGGGATAAGCGAGCTCTATGCACATAACGATACACTGGACTCGATCGACTAGCAAGTTGACAAAATGGCCATTACCCGACTCCCCCCCCTCCCCCCCCACCTCGTGGCAGCGCTTGGGTATGGAGCGAGCACCGGCATAGGTTTTGTAGGCTATGGGCCAATGCTGAAGGAGCGTCACAATCCCGTAGCTAAAATACACAGGGGTGATAGGGATAAGCGAGCTCTATGCACATAATGATACACCGGACTTGATCGACTAGCAAGTTGACAAAATGGCCGCCACTCGACTCCTCCCGCTTCATGGCAGCACTTGGCTATGGAGCAATCAATGGCATAGCTTTTACAGGCTACAGTGCAATGGTGAAGGAGCGTCACAATCCCCTAGCTAAAATACAGAGGGGCAATGAGGTTCCGTAGAGTGATCAATTAATAAATATAGTGTATACAGACGCAAAACAAGGAGTTTAAGCAACAGTGTGGTCTATTGAAGTCAGGGATACAATACAGAACAGTAAGTGAGTGGCCAAGTCCCCTAGCCATTAGGGCATAATCTAACACCAATGGCAAGGGATCACTGCTTACTGTATGTTTAGACATGAGCTTGTGTATCTGTCATGAGGTGTTTTTTTTTCCTGACACTATTTTTTTTATATTGTAATATACAGAGTCGGCCCTAGGCATAGGCAAACTAGGCAAATGGGGCACAAGCAGCTTCTGCTGATTAAAATGATATGCAGCATGCCTATATTCTGTGTGTGACTGCGACTCTATCTGCATATGAAATGCATTACTATGTGCGGCATTATGTGTATAAGGTGTACTACAGTACTTTGTGGTGTAAGGTAAAGAAAGGGCACTACTGCGTGGTCTAATGTGAATAAAAAGCAATACGGTGTGGTGTAATGTGAATAAGGGGCACTACTGTGAGGAGTAATGTGGTACTACCGTATGATGTAACGAGAATAAGACACTATTGCATGATATAATGTGAATAAAGTTGCAGTACTGTGTGGCGTAATTTCAACTGGGGGTATTATTGTGTGGCCATACCCCTTCCCAGCAAGAACATGCACCGTTTTGGGCTGGCACTGAATGTGCACACTGTTCTATTTAAAATATAGGGGGTAAGAGCACCAAAATGAGGACTGGTATAGGTGAGGGGTGATGGTGCTGGGAAACAGGTACAGGGTCAGAGGTGGAACTAGCATCTATGCAATGGGGTACAAGCCAAAATCTTGCATAGGGCATCATATTGGTTAGGGCCGGCTCTGGTAAAATACTGTACTGTTATTGTACTTTGTATTCAATAGAGATACTGTTTTCACACAGGTTTTACATGAATCAGGGCAATGCTGCAGGAGCGTCTCATTATGCTATCTAAAATATACCACGACTATGGATGGGGATACAGTAAGTAAGTTCTGTCACCATAAACTGCCTGCTGTGTATAGCAGATTTCCGTCTGGGATGCATTTGTGTGTTTGTAATAAATAAAATAATTTTTTTCTGTACATGTAGTGTATACAGTACCCCATATACACATTTCCTGTGGAAAGGACTGTACAGTCCTGTAGAGGACTGTACATGGTACATTTTCTTTACTGATCCATTTATTTAATTTTTATTATTCACTCTGTACACTGAACCTTCGGTCCTCCAGCTGTTGTTGAATGAACTACACATATAGGGGGTCATTCCGAGTTGTTCGCTCGGTAAAAATCTTCGCATCGCAGCGATTTTCCGCTTAATGCGCATGCGCAATGTCCGCACTGCGACTGCACAGAAAACAATGCATGAATAAATGCGCTGCTAGGTATAATGCAGCCAACTACGCAATAAGGAACCTTCACAAAAATTCCAAGAAAATAGACGTTATAAAAGAAAATTGAATAGTGGCGCAACTACCAATAGACCTTACATGAAATATCCTTATCAATTCCAGGTGTAATGAGTCCTGTGTTGTAAGGGTCCCGTTGTCCGTGCAACCTTTGATCCTATGGTCAAAATCCTTAACTTGACAAACAGAAACAGATCATGGTGCAGATCAACCTTTTAGGGGACCAAGACTTTATTTACAAGGTGAACTCACAATTTATACAGATTAAAAAAGCATATCACCACTCAGGGTAAAAGTGAAGGGGGTGCTGGCGTGACTGGTATTCCAAAGTTACCCTCCCAGATGGTACAAGGGCTCCGCTCGTGGTTCCGGATACCACGAAAGCCGGATAAGGATAAATGAAGTCCAGTGTCAGGTCACCCACAGTCAGAAGAGAACACCAATTGCTCAACGCGTTTCGGACGCTCTGGTTCTTCCTCAGGATGCTCCTGATCTGTTTCTGTTTGTCAAGTTAAGGATTTTGACCATATGATCAAAGGTTGCACGGACAACGGGACCCTTACAACACAGGACTCATTACACCTGGAATTGATAAGGATATTTCATGTAAGGTCTATTGGTAGTTGCGCCACTATTCAATTTTCTTTTATAACGCACTGCGACTGCGCCAAGTAAATTTGCTATGCAGTTAGGATTTTTACTCACGGCTTTTTCTTCGTTCTGGCGATCGTAATGTGATTGACAGGAAATGGGTGTTACTGGGCGGAAACAGGCCGTTTTATGGGCGTGTGGGAAAAAACGCTACCGTTTCCGGAAAAAACGCAGGAGTGGCCGGAGAAACGGGGGAGTGTCTGGGAAAACGCTGGGTGTGTTTGTGACGTCAAACCAGGAACGACAAGCAGTGAAATGATCGCAGATGCCGAGTAAGTCTGGAGCTACTCAGAAACTGCTACGAGGTGTGTAATCGCAATATTGCGAATACATCGTTCGCAATTTTAAGATGCTAAGATTCACTCCCAGTAGGTGGCGGCTTAGCATGAGCAAATCTGCTAAAATCCGCTTGCGAGCGAACAACTCGGAATGACCCCCATAGTGCCAGCATGCCTTGGTAGTTTTGCTATTTTGCAATGCTAAAACTGTTGCAGGGCATGCTGGGATGTGCAGTTCAACAACAGCTGGAGGGCTGAGGGTTTCCCATCCCTGATGTACAGTATTGAACAGTGTTTCTTTGGAAACTGACTTACTGTACAGTATATTTATAGACCAGCCTACTGTACACTCAACAATTTTGCTTGCCATGATACAGTAGAAGTAGGATTTTGGTACTTACCAGGTAAATCCTTTTCTTTGAATCCATAGGGGGCACTGGAGTACTCTTGGGATATGGACGGCTTCCACCGGAAGAAGGCACTGAATAAATTAATTTTTGAGACTACTCCTCCCCTCCATATCCTCGAGCACTTCAGTGTTTTTTACTGAGCCGAACAGGATCGATAGAGAGATTGACAAAAGGAGAATTACCTATAATCTCACGGACAACAATAAAGTTGACACAAAACGTAACAGACAACTAAACAGTTGACACCCTAACTGATTAACCTTTGTTAAATTTAAACCAGTCGTGAAAGTGTGTTACCATAAGAACCACTGAACTTCCTAAAACAGATAAACTGCTCTGGGTGGGCGTCCAGTGCCCCCTATGGATTCAAAGAAAAGGATTTACCTGGTAAGTACCAAAATCCTACTTTCTTTTTCATCCACTAGGGGTCACTGGAGTACTCTTGGGATGTACCAAAGTTTCCTCCGTGGCGGGAGAGCTGTTTGGCACTTGTAACACTAAACGGCCAAAGCTAGATGCTGATGCCGCGAACGTATCAAACTTGTAAAAGCGCACAAACGTGTGCACTGAAGACCAAGTAGCCGCACGGCAAAGCTGTGTCGTAGAAGCCCCACGACTCGCTGCCCATGACGTTCCCACAGAACCTGTGGAATGAGCTGTTACTGATGTAGGTGGCTGTAACCTAGCATGAAGGTAAGCCTGACGTATGGTCAGTTTGATCCATCTGGATAAGGTCTGCTTAGAGGCTGGCCAACCCCTCTTAGCCGCATCATAGAGAACAAACAACGTATCCGTCTTACTAACCGTAGACGTTCGGGATACATAGACGCGTAATGCGCGAACCACATCCAACGTTTCAGCATTCTCTGTTAATACCGGAACTACTATTGGTTGATTGATGTGAAAAGACGACACTACCTTTGGTAGAAAAGCGGGATTCGTCCGAAGTTCCGCTCTGTCATCATGAAAACTAAATACGGTGACTTGCACGACAAGGCACCCAGATCTGAAACTCGCCTAGCCGAAGCTAAGGCTAAAAGAAAAATCGTTTTCCAAGTGAGAAATTTAATATCCACTTGTTGTAAGGGTTCAAAGTAATCGGACTGTAAGAAATCTAAAACCAGATTCAAGTCCCATGGTGCTGTAGGTGGAATGAAAGGAGGCTGTATCCTCATTACACCTTGTAGAAACGTATGTATTGACGGCAACGAGGCCAATTTCCTTTGAAAGTAAATTGACAACGCAGATACCTGCCCCTTTAGTGTGGAAAGACGTAGTCCTCCATCTAACCCCATCTGTAAAAATAACAAAAGACGGGATAAATTAAAAGATGATGTCGGAAACTTCCGAGCTTCACACCAACCTATATAAGTACGCCAGATTCTGTAATAATGAGCTGCCGTAACCGGCTTCCTAGCTCGTACCATGGTTGGTATAACAGACTCCGGAATGCCCTCTCTTCTCAAGATGGCCTTTTCAACAGCCACCCCGTCAAACGCAGCCGCGCTAAATCGGGGTAAAGGAACGGACCCTGTTGTAACAGGTCCGGACGTAGTGGGAGTGGCCACGGATCGTCTGCGAGTAAACCGAGGAGATCCGAGAACCAAGTTCTCCGAGGCCAATGAGGCGCTATTAGTATGACTGTGACGGACCCTCTCTTGATCCGTTTTAGCAACAGCGGGAGCAGCGGAAACGGTGGAAACAGATACACGAGGCTGTACGGCCACGCGGCTGTGAGAGCATCCACCGCCACTGCCCCTGGATCTCTTGTTCTGGACACATATCGTGACACCTGATGATTGTGGCGGGATGCCATCAGATCCACCTGAGGGTAACCCCACCTCTGGATCAACATCTGAAACACTTCTGGATTTAATGCCCACTCTCCTGGATGAAAATCCCGACGACTGAGAAAATCTGCCTCCCAGTTGTCCACTCCCGGAATGAACACTGCCGACAATATCACCTGGTGATATTCGGCCCATCTGAGGATCCGAGCTACTTCCCGCATTGCCATGCGGCTTCTCGTTCCTCCTTGTTTGTTTATGTATGCGACTGCCGTCGCATTGTCTGACTGCACCTGAACAGTCTGAAAACGAAACATGTACACTGCTTGTCTTAGAGCATTGTAAATCGCCCTGAGTTCCAGAACATTTATGGATAGCGATCTTTCGTGATCTGCCCAGAGGCCCTGGAGCCGATAACTCTGAACTACAGCTCCCCAACCTCTGAGACTTGCGTCTGTTGACAGAATTATCCAATTCACGACGCCGAATCGTCTCCCTGCAGATAGATTGTGTATTTTTAACCACCAGAGAAGAGACACCCTGACTTGTGGCGACAATCTCACCCTGTGGTGCATCTGCAGATGTGATCCCGACCATTGCGCTAACACCTCCAGTTGAAACGGACGTGAGTGAAATCTTCCAAACTGAAGTGCTTCGAAAGCCGCCACCATTGTGCCTAAAAGGCGAATGCACAAATGTACTGAGACTGTGCGTGGCTTGAGCACTAATTGCACCAGATGACGAATGACCTGTACTTTCTGTTGTGGCAGGTAAACCTTTTGATTTACTGTATCGAGAATCATCCCTAGGAATTGAAGTCGTTGACACGGAATTAGATGTGATTTCTTTAAACTGACTATCCAACCGTGCTGAACTAGTACATTGTACGTTAGCAAAGCATGCTGGAGAAGCAATTGTTGAGACGGAGCCTTTATGAGTAGATCGTCCAAATACGGAACAATTATTACTCCTAGGGACCTGAGATGAGCTATCATCATGGACATTACCTTGGTGAATACCCGAGGCGCTGATGAGAGGCCAAACGGCAGAGCCTGAAACTGGTAATGGTCTCGCCTTATTGCAAACCTTAAGAAACTCTGGTGAGGTGGCCAAATCGGAATGTGTAAGTACGCATCTTTGAGATCCAGTGCAATCATGAATTCCTGTGGCTCTAACCCTGCAATTACTGACCTGAGAGATTCCATCTTGAATCTGTGGTAAGTGACGTAATGATTGAGACCTTTTAGGTTCAATATTGGCCTGACTGAGCCATCTGGTTTTGGTACCAGAAACAGACTGGAATAATAACCCTGCCCCTGTTCCTGCACGGGGACCGGAATTACAACTGCAGCATTCAGCAGAGACTGAATGGCAACCTGCAGAACTGCTTTCTTGTCGTCCGACACAGGCAGTCCTGTCGTGAAAAATCTTCCTGTCGGAAGATAATCGAACTCTATTTTGTAACCCTCTAATACTAAATTGCGGATCCACCCATCTGTGGACGTCTGCAGCCACGCCCCCTGAAAGCTCTGAAGGCGTGCTCCCACAATTGGAGATCCGAGATGGGCTGGGAGCCCGTCATGCCACTGGTTTGTTAGTGGTCTTAGTGTCTTGACGACGTGCATTGGATTGTCGGGCACTACGTCCCCGACCTCTTCTACCAGGCGTGACTGCTCCTGTGCCCTGCCCACGAAAGGGCTGAGTTCTAAAGGATTTGAACGCCGGACCAGAATATTTCCGTTTAGGTATAGTTGTAGGCGATGGAAGAAACACAGACTTTCCTCCAGTAGCCTCAGAAATCCATTTGTCCAATTCAGGACCGAAAAGCTTCTCGCCATCATAAGGCAATGCCTCTATACCTTTTTTAACCTCCGTCTCCGCCTGCCAAGAACGCAGCCAAAGTGCTCGTCGTACTATGACTAGCGATGAGGACAGGCGAGAAGTAAGCTGACAGACGTCAGTAGAAGCTGTACATAGATATTCAGCAGCTTCCCAGATTTGATCCGCGAGAAGTATAAGATGGTCATCTTGCAGAGCCGACTTGAGCTCTTTTATCCATACCATTAATGCTTTAGTAACCCAAATGCCAATCAACCCAGGTCTCAGCAGCACTCCAGCTGCTGTATACATGGACCTTAGCATAGCCTCTATTTTACGATCTGCAGGGTCTTTAAGCGTAGTAGCAGTTGGTACTGGTATGGTTAACTTCCTTGTAAGTTTAGATACGGATGAATCCACCGATGGTGGGTTCTCCCATGTAGCTGTCATGGACTCTGGAAACGGGTAACTCGATTTAAATCTACGAGGTATAGAAAACCGTTTATCCGGATTCTTCCGTGTTTCCAGTAACATTTTATTAAGAGATTCCGAAATAGGGAAACACATCGGAGATCTCTGTCGTTTAGTAAAGACTACCTCATCATTCGTCAGGGGCTCCTCAGTTTCCGTAAACTCCAGCGACTGACGTACTGCTCTGATGAGATTATCAATACCTGGGCTGTCAAAATCGTCACTATCTGACTGTTGGTCTATTTCGCCCTCCTCATACTCATGTTCAGTGAGGTCTAGTATCCCAGAGACTGGAAAATTATTAGGAAAAGGAAACCTATCTTTTCCACTCAAGGTGGACCTCTGACCAGATTGAGACTCCCCTGGTAACTCAAATGGTCTCATTTTAAACTCAGATCTTGCCGCCTCTCTTTCTTCACGAGAGGCGGCCAGCTCGGATTGTAAACCAACTAATACATCTGCAAGTAAAGCCCATGGAGGGTCCAGAGATGCTGGCTTTACTTCTGTGGAAATCGTATTTGTGGCTGTATTAACAACACATGCTGTACATGTGGTGGATCCATCAGGCAACACACTCTTACAGACATGACATGAAAAATGTTTCTTAGATTTTGCTGGTGTCTTACTCATTATAAAGACAGACAATACAAACTACACACAGACAGTCTGCACGACTCAGTAATAACACCAAAGTTCCTTGTATATATCAGGCAAGTGCAGTGCCTGCCAGCAATAAGAAAACTGACCCCCAAATTCCCCTAGTACCACTCTTAAGCCGAGATGTAATATAGGAATCCTGGAACAGACAGGAGAACATTAAACATGTTAAGTACCAAGTTTTTCTACAAAGCTTAACACTGCCAATACTGCTAATGTCTCCCCCCACCCCCACGACCTCCGTGTACAGCACCGGGTCGGGGCCTGTGGAACTTTGCATAGGGCCGTGTGAGCGGCCTGTACCTGTATGCCAAGGCAGCGGGGAACTCCTCGGCTGATGCGGGCGGTCAGCGGGAGCAGAGAGCGTACTGCATAGAGCCGTGGAGCGGCCTATGCACACGCGCACCCGGCCCGCCACACACAGCATAGAGTGGAGTGGCCTCCTGTGTAGCCAGGCAGCGGGGAACATATCGGCTGCTGCGGCGCAGGGAGCAGCGGTCTGCTAGGTAACTTAAGATGCTGGGAGCGGCGGAGAGTGAGAGCGCGCTGCATAGAGCCGTGAAGCGGCCTATGCACACGCGCTCCGGGCAGCGGTCGTTAGTGAGTAAAACATGCCCAATACCATCCCCAATAGTGGGGCGGCAGCATAAGCTGACCGCCCCTACCCAACATACCTGGACCGTAACAAAAGTCTATGACGGGGCTTCTCATCCAAGCTCCGTCCAGCTTTTTGCAGGCAGCCTGCAGGTGGAGTGAGGGAGCTCTTTACAGAGAGGTCCGACACTCACGGCTGTTCTCAGCCGCTTCCACTGTCCCTGACCCACGCCTGTTAGAAGGGGGGAAAGGACGTGGAAATCCTTGAAAGGAAAAAAAAAAACTTAGAAAAAATTCCAATACTTTGTGGACGAGCTCCACTATGCCTTCTAACTGTGTCGAGCACAGAAAAAACACTGAAGTGCTCGAGGATATGGAGGGGAGGAGTAGTCTCAAAAATTTATTTATTCAGTGCCTTCTTCCGGTGGAAGCCGTCCATATCCCAAGAGTACTCCAGTGACCCCTAGTGGATGAAAAAGAAATACTGTATGTATAAAGTACCATATTAAAGAAGCAACTTAAGAAAAACCACAAAGCATGGTGACTGTACTTTAAGTCCTCTTATAGTCTGAGATTTCAAGCTGTGCCATACTGTACATGGCAGGATATAGTAGATACTGTACAGTACTGTATGGACAGATCTCTACTGTATGCATTAAATTCCAAAAGCAATTTAGAGTAACCTTGTCCAAAATCTTTTGTCTGTTTAACTAAAGACGAGATGGTTCAAGTGGTTCTTATTGTATCTTCCATCAAAATCTATGTTTGATCTTCCATCAAAATCTATGTTTCTTTGTACAGTACCTACTGTATTACTAGTAAAACATTTGCACCTCACACTTCCAAGTGTTAGCAGACATTGAGATACTGTACAGTACAGTAAGAAGCTTGCTGGTACACAGAATGTATTCTCTGTCGCAGGTGGGGGCTAGGAGGGGGTTGCTTAGAGCCCAGACAGCTTTGCACAAATACTGTACAGTAGCAGTCATACTGTACCTGTATTGACTGGCGCAAATCACTGTCCTTACAAATTCCTTGTTGTAACCCAGGTTGCGGTTAACATTCTGAGAGATTTGATTTAATGTAATGTACGATGCAGGCGATTAGGAGATAAGAATTGCAATTTGGAGACTCCTGCAATATCCATGAGGGTAGACAACTACTGTACTGTATGAACCATCAGAATATGTGTGGAGAGGAATTACCCTCCACTGCATAAAGGAAGCACTCAATACAATTGTGCAAAGTTCTCAAATGTTTTATTGCATAAAATAATTAAAAACAAATACACACATCATTTATAACCGTATAACATACAGTCTTATATTGAAAAATGCAAGCACAATTTTGACTTGAATATTAATACAGTAATTTACAGTACCTAAAAAAAATAATGTACAGTACAGTATGCAGCTTAGACAAATCACATTTCTCCACATTGGTGCTTATTAGAATTCATGTTACTCTAAAACAGCAAAGGTACTGTATACAGTACCAGTGCTGTATGAGAAACTAATGTCCAAGATTCTTGAGGGTGCATAGCCCCTCTGAGTTTGGGAGCCTGGTACAAGCATACTCCTTTGTCCCTGCTGTTGCCAGACCTGGCTGCTGTGTCCACCAGTGACTGACATCACAATACATGTCCGCCGAGTTGGGACATCATCAGTAGCGGATCTTGCTACAGGCACACAGGATTTTTGCCTGGGGCACCACCGCCATCCGGAGGGCACCGCCACCATGGCAAGATCCGCTACTGTTGGTCAGTGCTCCCCGGTGCTGTGTGGTGCTGTGAAGGAAACTAGATGCTACCCGTCTAGTTTCCCTTCGTGGAGAGGACCTTTGCTGTGCGGTGCGCGGTGAAATCATCACACACCGCACAGCATTGTGGGACTGGGACACAGATGCTAGGGGTCATAATTGACCTCTAGTGTCTATGCTGTGCTATGGGAGAGATGTCATGACGTCGATACGAGGAGTGGCGCCGGCGGAGGTCAGCAGCGAGGTCAGCAGCAGTTGGGAATCAGGAGCGGGGATAGTAAGTATTAATTTTTTTTTATTTTTTTTTTGTAATCGGCGCTACTCAACTGGGGGCACAAACGGGGGCACAACTCTACAGTGGGCATATGAAGCCATGCCCCTATTTTCGCCCGGGGCACCACAAGGGCTAGAACCGGCCCTGGACATCATGCATGACACATTGTTACAGTCAGGGGGAGATAGGCCATAGACCTCACCACGAAATATCCTGGTAGACTGATTTGTCTGTGTGGCCTGTTTTAGGTTTTGCCATGTGGCCCCAGCCCACATATGATAGGAGGCCCACCCACCACACTGCATTGTCCCGATTCATGGCTTTGTGGTACGTTATACTGTACCTCTTGTGCTGCCCATCTTGAGACACTTCTAGACAATAGTACAGTACCACTTTCATTTCCCAATCTGCCCCTCAGACACACCATTAGCAAAGACGCAAGGAAATCTGCATTTGCATACAATCAGGCCCTATAAGGCAATTACCCATTGTCAGGATGGCCGAATTATTGTTGTTAGTGTTTTTTACCAAAATGAAGTATACTGTACAGTTCAGTAAATGCAGTAATGTACGGTAAAGCTACTGTACATAAGTCATTAGCAAGATACTGTACAGTCTTACTGTAAAGGTGTGATATAGTACTTAACTATACACAGCAACCTCAGGAATTAATGTACTGTACTTTCGAAATACTGTACTGTCTCACTGAGCTTGCAGTACAGTACTGTACCCAGAAAGACTAACAATCTGAATACAGTACTGCAAGTACTGTTCTGTAGTTTGGAGCAGAGAATGGATAGGGGGGGCTAGGATCAAATAAGGTTGGAGCTAAAAATTTTGTAAAAAAAGGGTCATACTAGATGGACACAGTGGTTCTTATCGGCCGTCAAATTCTACTGTATGTTTCTACAGTACAGTACTGTACAGTATGTTTCTATGTTTAGTATCACTTCTCCCCATAACTGCACATCATATTGTACATTTACCCCCATGTACCATACCGTACTCTATAATGGAATATTTATTAACAAAGCATCAATATAAATGTAAAAAAAGTCTTTATTACAACATCAGATTTCATGTGCTGTACTGATAAAAAATGTACAGTACTCTATTATTCAGGACTTATAAACTGTAAAGAACTGTTCATACACATCAATAACAATACTACTGTATAGTATAATGTATAATATTGTACATTAGCTTACGCAATATTCAGACAAAGGCAATTTTATAAACATTTTTAATAATGCATTGATTAAAATTTTATACAGCAATATACAGTACAGAACTGCATATTTGTGGCTTGACCATTTCTTTCAACTATAACAGGTAATACTTTATACAGGTGATTTATATAATTATTACAATGTTCAGGTGTAAGTTCTTCTAGCCAAAAATAAGATTTTAAACCTACCGGTAAATCTTTTTCTCGTAGTCCGTAGAGGATGCTGGGGACTCCGTAAGGACCATGGGGATAGACGGGCTCCGCAGGAGACATGGGCACTTTAAGAAAGACTTTAGGTCTGGGTGTGCACTGGCTCCTCCCTCTATGCCCCTCCTCTAGACCTCAGTTAGAGAAACTGTGCCCAGAGGAGATGGACAGTACGAGGAAAGGATTTTTGTTAATCCAAGGGCAAGATTCATACCAGCCACACCAATCACACCGTATAACTTGTGTATCAAGTAAACAGTTAACAGTATGAAAAAATAACGTAGCATCAGTCCAACCTGATGGAACTATAACATAACCCTTATGTAAGCAAAACTATATACAAGTCTCGCAGAAGTAGTCCGCACTTGGGACGGGCGCCCAGCATCCTCTACGGACCACGAAAAAAGCTTTACCGGTAGGTTTAAAATCTTATTTTCTCTAACGTCCTAGAGGATGCTGGGGACTCCGTAAGGACCATGGGGATTATACCAAAGCTCCCAAAAGGGCGGGAGAGTGCGGATGACTCTGCAGCACCGATTGAGCAAACAGGAGGTCCTCCTCAGCCAGGGTATCAAACTTATAGAACTTTGCAAAGGTGTTTGACCCCGACCAAGTAGCAGCTCGGCACAGCTGTAGTGCCGAGACCCCTCGGGCAGCCACCCAAGACGAGCCCACCTTCCTAGTGGAATGGGCCTTAACCGATTTCAGTAACTGCAATCCTGCCGTAGAATGCGCCTGCTGAATCGTGTTACAGATCCAGCGAGCAATAGTCTGCTTTGAAGCAGGGCCGCCAACCTTGTTGGCTGCATAAAGGACAAACAGTGCTTCTGTTTTTCTGATCCTAGCCGTTCTGGCCACGTAATTTTTCAAAGTCCTGACCACATCCAGGGACTCGGAATCCTCCAAGTCATGTGTAGCCACAGGCACGACAATAGGTTGGTTCATATGAAAGGATGAGACCACCTTAGGTAGGAATTGAAGACGGGTCCGCAATTCCGCTCTATCCATATGGAAAACCAGATAGGGGCTTTTATGTGATAAAGCCGCCAATTCCGAAACTCGCCTAGCCGAAGCCAAGGCTAACAACATGATCACCTTCCAAGTGAGATATTTCAACTCCACTGTTTTAAGTGGTTCAAACCAATGTGACTTTAGGAAACTTAACACCACGTTAAGGTCCCAAAGCGCCACCGGAGGTATAAAAGGAGGCTGAATATGCAGTACTCCCTTCACAAAAGTCTGTACTTCAGGTAAAGAGGCCAATTCCTTTTGAAAGAAAATGGATAAGGCCGAAATCGGAACTTTAATGGAGCCTAATTTTAGGCCCAAATTCACTCCAGTTTGTTGGAAGTGAAGAAAACGGCCTAGATGGAATTCTTCCGTAGGAGCACTCCTGGCCTCACACCAAGAAACATATTTACGCCATATTCGGTGATAATGTTTAGATGTCACGTCCTTCCTAGCCTTTATCAGCGTAGGAATGACCTCATCCGGAATTCCTTTTTCCGCTAGGAACCGGCGTTCAACCGCCATGCCATCCAACGCAGCCGCGGTTAGTCTTGGAACAGACATGGCCCCTGTTGTAACAGGTCCTGTCGTAGAGGAAGAGGCCACGGATCTTCTGTGAGCATTTCCAGCAGATCGGGATACCAGGTCCTTCTTGGCTAATCTGGAACAATGAGAATTGTTCTCACTCCTCTTTTCCTAATTATTCTCAATACCTTGGGTATGAGAGGAAGAGGAGGAAACACAAACAGACTGGAACACCCACAGTGTCACCAGGGCGTCTACTGCTACCGCCTGAGGATCTTTTGATCTGGCGCAATACCTCTGCAGCTTTTTGTTGAGATGGGATGCCATCATATCTATCTGGCGCAGTCCCCACTGACTTGCAATCTGTGCGAAGACTTCCCGATGAAGTCCCCACTCCCCTGGATGCAGGTCGTGTCTGCTGAGGAAGTTTGCTTTCCAGTTGTCCACTCCCGGAATGAACACAGCTGACAGTGCGCTTACATGATTTTCCGCCCAGCGAAGAATCTTGGTGGCTTCCGCCATTGCCACCCTGCTCCTTGTGCCGCCTTGGCGGTTTACATGAGCCACTGCAGTAATGTTGTCTGACTGGATCAGGTGGTTGGTCGCGAAGCAAGTTCTCCGCCTGAAATAGGGCGTTGTATATGGCCCTCAGTTCCAGGATGTTGATGTGAAGACAAGTCTCTTGACTTGTCCAGAGTCCTTGGAAGTTTCTTCCCCTTGTGACTGCTCCCCACCCTCTGAGGCTCACGTCCGTGGTCACCAGGATCCAATCCTGAATGCCGAACCTGCGTCCTTCCAAAAGGTGAGCACTCTGCAGCCACCACAGGAGAGATACCCTGGCCCTGGGGGACAGGGTGATCCGCTGATGAATTTGTAGATGTGATCCGGACCACTTGTCCAATAGGTCCCATTGGAAAGTCCTTGCATGGAACCTGCCGAAGGGAATGGCCTCGTATGTTGCCACCATTTTTCCCAGGACTTGAGTGCAATGATGCACAGACACTTGTTTTGGCTTCAATAGGTTCTTGACTAGAATCATGAGTTCCTGAGCCTTTTCTATTGGGAGAAAAACCTTTTTCTGGTCTGTGTCCAGAACCATGCCCAAGAAGCTCAGACGAGTCATAGGAACCAGCTGCGACTTCGGGATATTGAGAATCCACACTGTTGTCACGAACCGGTCTCTCACCTCTGCGGGTTCTGGGGTTCATCCGTTGCCAGTGCGGTTGCTCACGGTGCTGTGCGCCCGTGTGGGGACGCGGTGTGATCAGTGGCACAGGTAATGCAGAGTCTGGGAACTGGGAGTGCGGGGACCAAATGGCCTAAGGCACTGCGGTGTGTCTGCTGTATAGGAGGTGGCCATGTTGGAGACCAAATAGGTAATACAGAGCACATGTGAAAACACCTGTGGGCAGGTGTAAGCCAATCCCGTGCTTGGGCTGCCTTTAAGTAGGCTGGGATTATGTTACTCTGGGCCAGTGCTTTGTTGTATCAACACTGAGCTCTAGCTCTGAGCTCTCTCCGTGCATTCCTGTGTGATTCCCGTGGTCCAGATATCGCCTCCGTTCCCAGAGGTCCGTCTGCAGCCTTCACTGCTAAAAGATCCACCGGCTCTCCGCTGTGCTGTCAGTTAATTGCACACCTACTGGAGACAGTTGGATTCCCAGAGTCTTGCATGAGGTTACCTTGTCTGCCTGCCCTCAACCTTACAAAGTTTGGAGGATTCCACTACCCTCAGCTGTTCGTTTGTTCTACTCTGCATTTAACCCATTCATCACCTTGTCATCTGCTACAGTTTCACAGTGATCTTCGGAATCTGCAAGTAACCCAATTCAGTACTTTATATTTGCTATGTTGCCATAACAAGGATAATTCTTCACAGTCTCTCAGTTAACTCTCAAAACTCCATTGCAAATCCTTACAGTTATTTCTTCATGTCTGCATTATCCAGTTAATCACATTCTACAGTTTAGCATCAAAGCTTGTTTATATTTGGACAATTCAACATTTATTCATCAGCTTGTTTTGCATACGTTTCCATGAACATTTCTTTTATTTGTCTTTGAGTTTTATCCTGCATATTATTTCTGCCATTTCTGCAATACTTCAGTATAATATGATGATTAACAACTTGTCATTCAACTCTCTACTGAATTGTTATTTTCAATAAATATATGAAACTGAACTTTTTTCGTCCTCCCTGCTTTCTTCATACCCCAGCACCTACACCTGTGGTTGGTCCAGGGTTCAGGGCCGGATTAACAATGGGGTGGATGGAGCTGCAGCTCCAAGCCCCCCAATGAAAATAGGCCCAGAGAGATCCGCTGGAGGCTGTCAGCATGCAAAGGAAAAATGTCTTTTTTTATTCCTGTTACAGCCAGCGTCCCTGCGCCGGAAGCCATCCAAAGTCAGGCACCTCTTCCAACACCCCCACCATACACCATACACCCCCCATCCGGCTAGTATGCTGGAATCACACACAGCCAGTGCTGGTAGTGCCGCTCAGTCAGTGTACATTTCTGCACACTGACTGCTGCTACATACCACCCCCATCTTCATTGGTATTGGTGAATAGAAATTGATGGCCGGCTCAGGATGCTGCAGGGGCCAACCCACACGCCACTTGCCGCCTACCTGGACTCCCTGCTAAGTAATTGGCGGAGCTCTAGGAACGGAAGGAGGCGGCGACTGTAACAGCGGGAGCAGGCACACCGGCGGCACAGCTTCTAATGGGTCAGTCATGCTTTGTATACTGAGCGAAGTCACCCGCTCTGAGTGTAGCTGTAGAGCTGGGAACTGGCATGTGTTCTGCCGCACGCTCTGTTTGTGCTACACACAGTCATCCTTCGTTGTCCACCAGCAGCACCTGTTCCCAGCCGCATTCCTATAGCACCCACTACACTGGGGCACTGTCTGTGTGCTGGATGCAGTGGTTCAGCAGCGGTGTAACCCCCAGCTCCTCTCTCCCATAAGACTGTCTATTCTGCATGCTAGGGGAAGGTATACTGTGCACATGCACATTGAGGGAGTGAGGTGCAGGGGTATGATGAGGTAGTGAGGTGCAGGGGTATGATGAGGTAGTGAGGTGCAGGGGTATGAGGAGGGAGTGAGGTGCAGAGGTATGAGGAAGGAGTGAGGTGCAGGGGTATGATGAGGTAGTGAGGTGCAGGGGTATGAGGAGGGAGTGAGGTGCAGGGGTATGAGGAAGGAGTGAGGTGCAGGGGTATGATGAGGTAGTGAGGTGCAAGGGTATGAGGAAGTAATGAGGTGCAGGGGTATGAGGAGGGAGTGAGGTGCAGGGGTATGAGGAAGGAGTGAGGTGCAGGGGTATCATGAGGTAGTGAGGTGCAGGAGTATGAGGAGGTAATGAGGTGCACGGGTATGAGGTAGTGAGGTGCAGGGGTATGAGGTACTGAGGTGGAGGGAGTGAGGTGCAGGGGTATGAGAAGGATGGAGTGAGGTGCAGGAGTATGGGTCGGAGGGAGCGAGGTGCGGGGTTATGAGGAGGGAGTGAGGTGCAGGGGTATGATGAGGTAGTGAGGTGCAGGGGTATGAGGAGGGAGTGAGGTGCAGGGGTATGAGGAAGGAGTGAGGTGCAGGGGTATGATGAGGTAGTGAGGTGCAGGGGTATGATGAGGTAGTGAGGTGCAGGGGTATGAGGAGGGAGTGAGGTGCAGGGGTATGAGGAAGGAGTGAGGCGCAGGGGTATGATGAGGTAGTGAGGTGCAAGGGTATGAGGAGGTAATGAGGTGCAGGGGTATGAGGAGGGAGTGAGGTGCAGGGGTATGAGGAAGGAGTGAGGTGCAGGGGTATCATGAGGTAGTGAGGTGCAGGAGTATGAGGAGGTAATGAGGTGCACGGGTATGAGGTAGTGAGGTGCAGGGGTATGAGGTACTGAGGTGGAGGGAGTGAGGTGCAGGGGTATGAGAAGGATGGAGTGAGGTGCAGGAGTATGGGTCGGAGGGAGCGAGGTGCGGGGTTATGAGGAGGGAGTGAGGTGCAGGGGTATGATGAGGTAGTGAGGTGCAGGGGTATGAGGAGGGAGTGAGGTGCAGGGGTATGAGGAAGGAGTGAGGTGCAGGGGTATGATGAGGTAGTGAGGTGCAGGAGTATGAGGAGGTAATGAGGTGCAGGGGTATGAGGTACTGAGGTGGAGGGAGTGAGGTGCAGGGGTATGAGAAGGAGGGCGTGAGGTGTGGGGGTATGGGAGGGAGTGAGGTGCAGGGTTATGAGAATGAGGGAAGGAGGGAGTGCGGTGCAGGGGTATGGGAAGGATGGAGTGAGGTGCAGGAGTATGGGTCGGAGGGAGTGAGGTGCAGGGTTATGAGGTACTGAGGTGGAGGGAGTGAGGTGCAGGGGTATGAGAAGGATGGAGTGAGGTGCAGGAGTATGGGTCGGAGGGAGCGAGGTGCGGGGTTATGAGGAGGGAGTGAGGTGCAGGGGTATGATGAGGTAGTGAGGTGCAGGGGTATGAGGAGGGAGTGAGGTGCAGGGGTATGAGGTGCAGGGGTATGATGAGGTAGTGAGGTGCAGGAGTATGAGGAGGTAATGAGGTGCAGGGGTATGAGGTAGTGAGGTGCAGGGGTATGAGGTACTGAGGTGGAGGGAGTGAGGTGCAGGGGTATGAGAAGGAGGGCGTGAGGTGTGGGGGTATGGGAGGGAGTGAGGTGCAGGGTTATGAGAATGAGGGAAGGAGGGAGTGCGGTGCAGGGGTATGGGAAGGATGGAGTGAGGTGCAGGAGTATGGGTCGGAGGGAGTGAGGTGCAGGGTTATGAGGAGGGAGTGAGGTGCAGGAGTATGGGTCGGAGGGAGTGAGGTGCGGGGTTATGAGGAGGGAGTGAGGTGCAGGGGTATGGGAAGGAGGGAGTGAGGTGCAGGGGTATGGGAAGGAAGGAGGTAGTAAGGTGCAGGAGTATGAGAAAGAAGGAGGTAGTGAGGTGCGGGGTTATGAGGAGGGAGTGAGGTGCAGAAGTATAAGAACAAACCCACAGAACTGGTTACACACCCTGCATCGACATAGAATAGGCCCCTCATATATTTCAGCTCCAGGCCCATGTGGACCTTAATCTGGCACTGCCAGGGTTAACGGATTCACAAAAACACCCGGACCTGACAACTGTTCAGTAACTTCTCCCGTGACCTCGCTTTTATGAGGAGATCGTCCAAGTACGGGATAATTGGGACACCCTGCTTGCGCAGGAGCACCATCATTTCCGCCATTACCTTTGTGAAAATCCTCGGGGCCGTGGAAAGCCCAAACGGCAACGTCTGAAATTGGTAATGACAATCCTGTACCGCAAATCTCAGGTACGCCTGATGAGGTGGATATATGGGAACATGAAGGTATGCATCCTTTATGTCCAGGGATACCATAAAATCCCCCCTTCCAGGCTGGCGATGACCGCTCTGAGCGATTCCATTTTGAACTTGAACCGTTTTAAGTATAGGTTCAGGGATTTTAAATTCAATATGAGTCTGACCGAACCGTCCAGTATCGGAACTACAAACAGGGTGGAGTAGTATTGTCACAATCCTGACTGTAGGTTTTATATTTGGTGACTTACCCCTGCCATCTGTCCTGGATCCTGTGTCTTTTCACTCACGGAGTTAAACAGCTTGTCAGCACTGAGTTTTCCTGAGTTCTCTGCCTGAGAGGTAATAGTTAATTAGCTCCACCTGTGGTGATCTCCTGTGTGAGGCTGAATTCAGTAATCTGAACTTTAGGTCTAAAAGCCAGCATCCTGTGTTTTGCAGAAGTCCAGGCTTCAGTGTTCTCTCGGCCTGCTAGGCCTCATTCTACATCACAGCCTTGGCTAGAGTAGTCACATGACAGTGACTGTTCACCTGACCCAGAGTTGTTCAATCCTCTGCCAGCCTGAGACTCTCTGCATCACCTAATCCTGCTCACCAATCACCAAGGACCAGGAAGTATAAATCAGGAGGCTGAGTTAGAAATGGGGCCAGTTCCTTGTGTCACACACAGCTATGTGTGAGCATTCTAGCTGAGCTCCCTAAGGTTGTGATCTCCAGAGCTCCCGTATCCCAGTACCTCAGTACCTCCGTGCTTCCAGCACCTCCGTGCCTCCGTACCTCCATGCCTCAGCACCTCCGTGCTTCCAGCACCTCCGTGCCTCAGTATCTCCGTGCTTTCAGCACCTCCGTGCCTCAGTACCTCCGTGCTTCCAGCACCTCCGTGCCTCTGCACATCCGTGCCTCAGCACCTTCCGTGCTTCCAGCACCTCCGTGCCTCAGTACCTCCGTGCTTCCAGCACCTCAGTGCCTCCGTGCCTCTGCACCTCCGTGCCTCTGCACCTCCGTGCTTCCAGCACCTCCGTGCCTCAGTACCTCCGTGCTTCCAGCACCTCTGTGCCTCAGTACCTCCGTGCTTCCAGCACCTCCGTGCTTTCAGCACCTCCGTGCCTCAGTACCTCCGTGCTTCCAGCACCTCCGTGCCTCCGTGCCTCAGCACCTCCGTGCCTCAGCATCTCCGTGCCTCAGCATCTCCGTGCTTCCAGCACCTCCGTGCCTCAGCACCCCAGTGTCTCTACGCACCCCAGTGTCTCTACGCACCCCAGTGTCTCCACGCACCTCAGTGTCTCTACGCACCTCAGTGCCTCCAATCACCTCAGTGCCTCCACGCACCTCAGTGTCTCTACGCACCCCAGTGTCTCTACGCACCTCAGTGCCTCTACGCACCTCAGTGCCTCCAAGCACCTCAGTGTCTCCAAGCACCTCAGTGTCTCCAAGCACCTCAGTGTCTCCAAGCACCTCAGTGTCTCCAAGTACCTCAGTGTCTCCAAGTACCTCAGTGTCTCCAAGCACCTCAGTGTCTCCAAGCACCTCAGTGTCTCCAAGCACCTCAGTGTCTCCAAGCACCTCAGTGTCTCCAAGCATCTCAGTGTCCCCAAGCACCCCGTGCCCTTTAGCACAGTTGTACCTGTTATTCTTCACTGATTCATCAGCGCCTTTCCAGTTCTGTCTTTCAGGAGACCTTCAGCGCCCACACGTGCTTCCTGTCTGCCGACCTCATCCTGCATGAGGAGAACCTGGATTCGGCCATCTCTGCCGCGGTTCCTCTTCCCAGTCACCGGAAGAGACCCCGAGTCCACAACACTTCCAAACCAGGTCAGTGGTGGTATTCGTGTAGTCCTCCAGTCGCCCGCGCAGACTTCGCTAGCACCGGGTTCACAAAACCTTAGGCATGACAGTAGGAACTGGCCACATGGACCCGGCCGAAAGTGTTTGTCTGACGCAGGACCTCCTAAGCAATATTGCAGGACGCTTGGAAGGTCTGGAGTCGACTCAGCATCAATTGGCACAGTGTCTGCAGCGGAATTCTTTCTCCAGAGATTCTCTGACCTTCTGCTCTAAGACTCCTGACCAACTGCAGATTTTCTACCAGATGTTACTACAGTTACAAGAACTTTTGCCTAGTATTCTCTCTGTGATGCCTGATCTCCTCAGGAATACTACCAACGTTGTTGATCCTGTTTTGTCCCATCCAGTTAATAGAGTCTCTTCCTCTGCGCAAGGGAAAGTTTTTCATCAGAGCTATCCACGGCCCAAGCTCTCTGAAGCTGAACGTCAGCGGCGTAAGGAGCTACATTTCTGTCTTTACTGTGGAAATTCTGGTCATTTTGTTAAAGACTGCATTCTTCGCAAGCCAGGTAATAGTGACAAATCTCAGTATCATAGTGCTCATGTCTACAAGTCATCCACAGTATCCGATCCTTCTGCTGCTGACGGGGGTATCAAGAAGGCTACTCTTCTGAGAGAGACTCAAATTTATGACTGGGGTCCGGTGGTTAAAAGACCTTATCCCAAGTTGGGTGTCCAGAGAAGAATGTTCAAGCCATTTACAGTCACAGAGGAGTCCGTGTCCACAGCCCCAGGAGGGGCGTCTTCAGAGTGTCCAGCCCCAGGAGGGGCGTCTTCAGAGCGTCCAGCCCCAGGAGGGGCGTCTTCAGAGCGTCCAGCCCCAGGAGGGGCGTCTTCAGAGCGTCCAGCCCCAGTGAGGGGTTCAGAGCGTCCAGCCCCAGAGAGTCTTCAGAGTGCTGCCCAGCCAGAGAGTCTTCAGAGTGCTGCCCAGCCAGAGAGTCTACAGAGTGCTGCCCAGCCAGAGAGTCTACAGAGTGCTGCCCAGCCAGAGAGTCTACAGAGTGCTGCCCAGCCAGAGAGTCTACAGAGTGCTGCCCAGCCAGAGATTCTACAGAGTGCTGCCCAGCCAGAGATTCTACAGAGTGCTGCCCAGCCAGAGATTCTACAGAGTGCTGCCCAGCCAGAGATTCTACAGAGTGCTGCCCAGCCAGAGATTCTACAGAGTGCTGCCCAGCCAGAGATTCTACAGAGTGCTGCCCAGCCAGAGATTCTACAGAGTGCTGCCCAGCCAGAGATTCTACAGAGTGCTGCCCAGCCAGAGATTCTACAGAGTGCTGCCCAACCAGAGATTCTACAGAGTGCTACCCAGCCAGAGATTCTACAGAGTGCTGCCCAGCCCCGTGAAGAGTGGGCTCTTGCCTCAGCCCAGCCCCGTGAAGTGGGGGCTCTTGCCTCAGCCCAGCCCCGTGAAGAGGGGGCTCCTGCCTTAGTTCAGCCCCGTGAAGAAAGGGCTCAGTCCATCCCGGTTCCAGCCGGTCCAGCCATACTCCAGGTCCAGCCTGGTCAGTCCGTCCCGGTTCCAGCCGGTCCAGCAATACTCCAGGCCCAGCCTGGTCAGTACGTCCCGGTTCCAGCCGGTCCAGCAATACTCCAGGACCAGCCTGGTCAGTCTCCTTTGGCTCCAGCCAATTCAAGTATCCTCGGATCCAATCCAGTCCTACTCGTCCAGCCAAAGCTTTCTTCAGTTTCATCCTCTAAGCTTTCGTCTGATGGTTTTCCACCTATTTACTTTGATGGAGATTTATTACAATATGCCGCTCTGGTTGAACAATTTCTCTCTCGGATGGAGTCTGATCCTTCAGGTGCAGTAACTCCTTCCAACATTACTCGATATCTGTTCCTGGCATTCAGGGGAAGAGCTTTGGAGTGGGCCAACATGCTCTTTGAGAGTAATGATCCTGTGTTCCATGACTTACAGACTTTTAGTAACGCTGTAGTTAAAGAATTTAGTCCTAAACCTTTGGAATCTGCATCAACGAAGGTCCTAAATTCTTCTGTATGAATTTCTTAAGTTCCTCTAAGATTCAAGATGGGTGTCCGGAGTCCACCCTTGAAGAGGGGGATACTGTCACAATCCTGACTGTAGGTTTTATTTGGTGACTTACCCCTGCCATCTGTCCTGGATCCTGTGTCTTTTCACTCACGGAGTTAAACAGCTTGTCAGCACTGAGTTTTCCCGAGTTCTCTGCCTGAGAGGTAATAGTTAATTAGCTCCACCTGTGGTGATCTCCTGTGTGAGGCTGAATTCAGTAATCTGAACTTTAGGTCTAAAAGCCAGCATCCTGTGTTTTGCAGAAGTCCAGGCTTCAGTGTTCTCTCGGCCTGCTAGGCCTCATTCTACATCACAGCCTTGGCTAGAGTAGTCACATGACAGTGACTGTTCACCTGACCCAGAGTTGTTCAATCCTCTGCCAGCCTGAGACTCTCTGCATCACCTAATCCTGCTCACCAATCACCAAGGACCAGGAAGTATAAATCAGGAGGCTGAGTTAGAAATGGGGCCAGTTCCTTGTGTCACACACAGCTATGTGTGAGCATTCTAGCTGAGCTCCCTAAGGTTGTGATCTCCAGAGCTCCCGTATCCCAGTACCTCAGTACCTCCGTGCTTCCAGCACCTCCGTGCCTCTGCACCTCCGTGCTTCCAGCACCTCCGTGCCTCAGTATCTCCGTGCTTTCAGCACCTCCGTGCCTCAGTACCTCCGTGCTTCCAGCACCTCCGTGCCTCAGTACCTCCGTGCCTCTGCACCTCCGTGCCTCAGCACCTCCGTGCTTCCAGCACCTCCGTGCCTCCGTGCCTCAGTACCTCCGTGCTTCCAGCACCTCCGTGCCTCAGTACCTCCGTGCTTCCAGCACCTCCGTGCCTCTGCACCTCCGTGCCTCAGCACCTCCGTGCTTCCAGCACCTCCGTGCCTCCGTGCTTCCAGCACCTCCGTGCTTCCAGCACCTCCGTGCCTCTGCACCTCCGTGCTTTCAGCACCTCCGTGCCTCAGTACCTCCGTGCTTCCAGCACCTCCGTGCCTCAGTGCCTCAGCACCTCCATGCCTCAGCATCTCCGTGCATCCAGCACCTCCGTGCCTCAGCATCTCCGTGCTTCCAGCACCTCCGTGCCTCAGCACCCCAGTGTCTCTACGCACCCCAGTGTCTCTACGCACCCCAGTGTCTCCACGCACCTCAGTGTCTCTACGCACCTCAGTGCCTCCAATCATCTCAGTGCCTCCACGCACCTCAGTGCCTCTACGCACCTCAGTGTCTCTACGCACCCCAGTGTCTCTACGCACCTCAGTGTCTCTACGCACCTCAGTGTCTCTACGCACCTCAGTGCCTCTACGCACCTCAGTGCCTCTACGCACCTCAGTGCCTCTACGCACCTCAGTGTCTCAAAGTACCTCAGTGTCTCCAAGTACCTCAGTGTCTCCAAGTACCTCAGTGTCTCCAAGCACCTCAGTGTCTCCAAGTACCTCAGTGTCTCCAAGCACCTCAGTGTCTCCAAGCACCTCAGTGTCTCCAAGCATCTCAGTATCCCCAAGCACCCCGTGCCCTTTAGCACAGTTGTACCTGTTATTCTTCACTGATTCATCAGCGCCTTTCCAGTTCTGTCTTTCAGGAGACCTTCAGCGCCCACACGTGCTTCCTGTCTGCCGACCTCATCCTGCATGAGGAGAACCTGGATTCGGCCATCTCTGCCGCGGTTCCTCTTCCCAGTCACCGGAAGAGACCCCGAGTCCACAACACTTCCAAACCAGGTCAGTGGTGGTATTCGTGTAGTCCTCCAGTCGCCCGCGCAGACTTCGCTAGCACCGGGTTCACAAAACCTTAGTCATGACAAGTATCCCTTCCCTCTCTGAAGTAGGGGAACTTCGACCACCACTTGTTGAAGACACAATTTGTGAATAGCATTTAACACTATCTCCCTTTCCAGGGGAGAAGTCGGTAGAGCCGATTTGAAAAACCGGCGAGGAGGCATCTCTTCGAATTCCAGCTTGTATTCCTGAGAAACAATTTCTATTGCCCAGGGATCCACCTGTGAGTGAACCCAGATGTGGCTGAAAAGTCGAAGACGTGCCCCCACTGGGGCGGATTCCCCCAGCGGAGCCCCAGCGTCATGCGGTGGATTTTGCAGAAGCCAGGGAGGACTTCTGTTCCTGGGAACTAGCTGTGCTGTGCAGCTTTTTACCTCTGCCCTTACCTCTGGTAAGAAAGGACGATCCACGCACTCTTTTGCTTTTATTTGAACGAAAGGACTGCATTTGATAATGTGGCGCTTTCTTAGGTTGTGAGGGAACATAAGGCAAAAAATTCGATTTACCTGCCGTAGCTGTGGAGACCAGGTCCGAGAGACCTTCCCCAAACAATTCCTCCCCCTTGGTAAGGTAAAACCTCCATATGTCTTTTTGAGTCGGCATCACCTGTCCACTGCCGGGTCCAGAGGACTCATCTAGCAGAAATTGACATAGCGTTTATTCTGGAGCCCAGTAAACTAATGTCTCCTTGAGCATCCCTCATATATAAGACAGCATCCTTTATATGGCCTAGGGTCAATAAAATGGTATCCTTATCTAGGGTTTTAATCTCCGCCGATAAGGAATCTGTCCATGCTGCAACCGCGCTACAAACCCAGGCCGACGCAATTGCCGGTCTGAGTAATGTACCAGAATGTGTGTAAATGGATTTCAAGGTAATCTCCTGCTTGCGGTCTGCAGGATCCTTGAGGGTAGCCGTATCTTGTGATGGCAGCGCTATCTTTTTTGACAAGTGTGTCAACGCTTTGTCCACCTTAGGGGATGATTCCCACCGTACCCTGTCCGTTGGCGGGAAAGGATACGCCATAAGAATCCTTTTGGGAATCTGCAGTTTTTTGTCTGGAGATTCCCAAGCTTTTTTACATAATTCGTTCAACTCATGTGAGGAGGGAAAAGTTACCTCTGGCTTTTTTCCCTTATACATGTGTACCCTCGTGTCAGGGACAGGGGGTTCCTCTGTGATATGCAACACTTCTTTTTTTTTTTTTTTAAACACATTTTATTGAGTGGATCATGAAATAGGTACAATGATAACATAACAGAGCACCCGAACATTTTGGGTGCTTAAAATACAAATGTAGGTACAGTAAATTGTTGCTACAACAGCATGGATCCTTTTTTTTTTGTTTTTGTGTTTTCCCGTGTTTAGAGATTCAAGTTAGAGCATAAAAAGTGGGAAACTCTCGGCAACGGAGTGGCCTTCCGTCAAGAGAGTCAGCAAAGGAAATGAAAAAAAGAGAGTGCTCGGAGAGCGATCAGAAGGGGACAGAAAAGCATAGGAGGCTGGGCACCTCCGGTTGAAGAAAAGAGGGGGGGGGGGAGTAGAGAGAGGGCAAAGAGGTGGAGGGGTAGCCTTCGGGGGCAAGAGGTGGATAGGACCTTGGCATGCCGTGTCAGATTATGAATGGGGAGGAAGCCTGTTGTAGGTTTAGCCATGGGGACCATACTTTATCGAATTGCTTCGCAGTATTGCGAATAACTGCGGTCATGTATTCCATTTTGTGGACATACCATATCCGAGAAATTATCCCCTGTATTGGTGAGGGGGTCGGGCTCTTCCAGTCTGTGGCAATTTGGCATGTCATTGCCGAGACTATATGTCGGAATAGTTTGTTTTGATGTCTGTTGAGGGTAGGAAGAGTCATGGGGAGCAAAAAGTATTGGGGGTCGGAGGGGATGGAGGTGTCGAACAAACGCGAAAGCATGGTGATGAGTTCACCCCATATTGTGTAGATTTTAGGGCAGGCCCACCATATGTGTAAGAATGAACCGATGTCCGTACAGCCCCTCCAGCATCTATCTGGAGTATCGGGGAACATAGTATGTAGACGGGAAGGGACATAGTACCATCGGTAGAGTAATTTATAAATATTTTCTTTAATTCTTACACATATGGAGCTGGAAGCCGCATTGTCCCATATATCTACCCAGTCCTCATTGTCTATAGTGAATCCCAATTCCTTTTCCCATGCCACTTCATGAGGGGCCCGGGATGTTGTGGGGAGGTCGTCCAGGAGGGTGTAGATGTCTGATATGAGGCCTTTAGTGTTGGTGCGTTTCCAGCTAATGTGTTCAAAGGGGGATAAATGTCTGTGGAGAAGGGTGGTGGTGATGGTGGAGTGGAAATGTCTAATTTGTAGATAGCGGAAGAAGTCCGATGAGGGGATTACTGTTCCTTCACGGATATCTGCGAATTGTGGGAACGTAGCTGTGGAGGTGATATCATTAACATAGAAAATACCACTCATGCGCCAAGATGTGTGCGTGGCTCTGCTCATACCTGGTGGGAAGGCTGGGTTGTTAAATAACGGAATTAGCGGGGACGGGTATGGGGCCAAACTGAACCGTCTATTTGTCAGGTCCCATGTTGCCAGGGAGCGACTTACTACAGGGTGCAATAGGGCCGCACGGGGACGCTGGTTCCGGTGAAGCCACAGTAGGGAGGATAGTGTAGCTAGGCCCGTCTCCTCCGCCTCTATCCCCACCCAGACCTTCCGCGTCCCGCCTTCGTTGCACCATTGTGCACATTGAGCGAGTTGCGCGGCATAAAAGTATTTCTTAAGATCCGGGATACCCAGACCGCCGCCTCTGGAGGGGCGTTGAAGCAGTTTAAGTCTGACTCGAGGGCGTTTGTGATTCCAAATAAAGAGGGAAGATTGGCGTTGTAGGGTCTTGAAGACGTAGGTAGGGACGTAGATCGGGAGGGTCTGAAATAAGTACAGGAGTCGGGGGAGCACGCTCATCTTGACAGAGTTAATTCTGCCTATCCATGATATAAAATAACTGGACCAGTCCACCAAGTCCTCCTTAATTGTCTGTAATAAACGGGGATAATTTGCTTGGAAAAGTTGGTGGTGATGGTGGGTCAAGTACACACCAAGGTATTTAATTTTCTTGGTTTGCCAGTTACAGGGGAGAATAGTTTGAAGTTCTTGTTTGAGAGCTGCCGGGATATAAAAGTTAAGGACCTCTGTTTTGCTCACGTTTATTTTATAACCTGAGAGCTGTGAGTATGAGCTAATCTCAGATAAAAGCGCGGGGAGAGATTGGGCTGGGTCAGTGAGGGAGATCAGGACGTCGTCGGCATATAGCGCTATCTTGTGTTCAGATAGGCCTGTGGATATTCCATGGATAGCACTGTTATTACGGATCCTTGCTACTAGGGGCTCCATGACTAGGGCAAAGATTAAAGGGGAGAGGGGGCATCCCTGCCTGGTACCATTGGTGATCCCGAAACTGGAGGAGGAGACACCGTTAACCATAACCTGGGCCGACGGAGAGTGGTAGAGTGCTTTAATTCCCTCTAGAAAGTTTCCGGAGAATCCCATTTTGTCAAGGACTGCAAAGGCAAAAGACCACGATATGCGGTCGAAGGCCTTCTCCGCGTCAAGAGCCAAAATGAGAGAGGGAGGTTTCCGTTTTTGGATTGAGTATATTAGATCTATTGCCCTTCTAGTGTTGTCGGACGCCTGGCGTCCAGGAATGAAGCCGACCTGATCCGGGTGGACCAGGCCGGGCATCAGGGGACCCAGACGGTTAGCTAGTATTTTCGCGTATATTTTCAAGTCAACATTCAATAATGAGATTGGTCTGTAATTTAAGCAGCTAGTCGGATCTTTGTCAGACTCTGGTATTACCACTATATCGGCCCGAGTCGTCTCCGGCAGGAAGGAGGCTCCCTCGAGGATACCGTTAAATAGGGAGGCTAGGTGTGGGGCCAGTTCCTTCGCGAAGAGTTTATAATATTGGGCTGTGAAACCGTCCGGACCCGGGGCAGCCGACGAGCGCATCGATCGTATGGCAGCTATTGTCTCCTCCTCCGAGATTCGACTATTTAGGGCTTCCAATTGATTGTCGGATAGGGTTGGGAGGGGGGTATCGGATAAATATGAGCGCACTCCCCCGGATCCGTCAGGAGACAGCAGGGGCGAGTCAGGTAAGTTATAGAGGGAGCTATAAAACAGGCGGAAATCTTCAGCCATCAATTCAGGGTCATATGTATAGGTTCCCCTTTGTGGCGAGTACAGTTTATCTATTGCACCCAACGCTTGCTTACGACGTAGTTTGTTGGCTAGTAGGGTATCTATTTTATCCATTTTGTCGTAAAAGCGTTGTTGCAACTTCCGAAGAATTGTTGCCGCGTGGGTGGATAGGAGAGTGTTGAGTTGTCCTCGGAGGGAGTCTATCTGGGTGAGTAAAGAGGGGTCGGGGGATGCTTTGTGTTTGGGTAGTAAGGTGGCTATTTCTGATTCGAGGGAGGCTATTTCCTGTGCGGCTTTTTTCTTGATTGCCGACGATTTTGCTAATAAGGTACCGCGAATCGTGGCTTTGTGGGCTTCCCAAAGGATATTAAGTGGAATATCGGGAGATATATTTTCAGTGAAGTATTGTGTAATCGCTAGTCTAGTTTCCTCTAGTGCAGAGGGGTGTTGTAGAAGCGAGTCATCAAGACGCCATTTAAATTTCCTATGAGGCGAGCGGTATATATCTATGAGGAGGTAGACCCCAGCGTGGTCCGTCCAAGTCAGTGGTGTAATGCCCGTGTCCGAGATCAGTGGCACTAGGGCAGTGGTGATGTGGATCATGTCAATCCTGGAATAGTGTTGATGTGGAGCGGAGAAGTGCGTAAAATCTTTGGTGTGGGGGTGTTGGGAACGCCAAGTGTCACAGAGACCGTGGAGTTTCATGGTGGCGGTAAGTGTGCGGGAAGCCCGAGGGAGGGTCGTCATGGAAGCATGAGGCGGAGGACCAGATCTATCCAGCAAGGGGTCTATTATGGTATTAAAGTCACCACCCATGATAATGCTTCCCTGTGCTTCTCGTGATAGGCGTTTGGAGAGAGAATCAAAAAACAAAGATTGGTCTTGGTTGGGGGCGTAGACGGAGACCAGGGTGAAAGCCTTAGAGCGGAGGGTACCCATTACCATGAGGAACCGTCCGTCTGGGTCTGTCACCGTCCTGGAGTGAATAAACGGGATATTACGGTGAACTAAGATGGCCACACCCCATTTTTTGCAGTCTGCTGAGGCAAAGTAGGACTGGGAGAACCATTTGCCCGTAAGCCGAGTGTGGGGACCGGTGAGATGTGTTTCCTGCAGGAATGCTATGTCAACTTTCTCACGTCTGCAAGCACTCAGGAACACGGTACGCTTCCTAGGGGAATTCAGGCCATTTACATTGACCGAGAATATTTTAAGAGACATGATTATTTACGTGGGGGAGTACGGCATATTGCCAGGTATGGTCCAGCGAGGTACAATTTGTGCCAGGCAAAGGCCACCCCTCCAGGCCAAGCAAGAGAAGGAGCAGGAAAGTCAAGCAGAGGCCACAAGAAAAGAGAGAAAAGAAAGAACATAGAAAAGAAGAAGAAGAAGTACCCCAAACGGGGAAACATCCCTGAGGTTGTGGGTCCCATTTAGGGGCCGCTAGGAAAAAGCATCGAGTTAGTAACATTATAAACAACAGTAAGGGATTGTAGGGGGGTAACTGAGCTACCATGTGGGAGGGTGAGCGTCACCCGGGCCATGAAGGCTGGGAATGGCTATGACCTTTTTACATTTATAGCAAACATAATATAATATAGGACATTGAGAACTGTGTCCATACAACAAAAATGCAAGCATGAAAACAAAAAAGAGAGAGAAAAAAATAAAAATTGGGGAGGGAGAAAGAAGGGAAGGGGAGGAGGGGGGTTGGAAGAAAGGGAGGGAGGAGGGGGGGGGGGATTCAAACAGTTATAACTTGTTTATAACAGCATTAACCAAGGATAGTTACGATACTGGTAGTTGAACTGAGGTCGAATCTTCCACTGTTCACACTCGTTTCGAGTCGTGGAGAAGTTGCACCGACAGTTCATGCACTATACACATCGGGGGGTTTCCCCAGGTCAGGGAGGGTCCTTGTCCACATTGCGCTGTCGGGTCACCCGTGTCCAGTCGGGAAGAGGGGACTGAGGATGTGGCGGTTGGGATGATGAGGCCGCCATGTCTTCTACTGCTGATGTTGGGAGGAGATCTAGCTTTGCCAGCAGTTCCTGTCCTTGGGGTAAGGTCTTGACCGAGTGAACAGAGTTATTGACCGAAACATGTAAGTGGAAGGGGAATCCCCATCTGTATCTGATCTGGTGTTGTCGTAGGATCCGGGTGACCGGTTGGAGGTCTCGCCGTTTTTGGATGGTGGAGGGTGCAAGATCCTGAAAGATCTGCAGCTGTGTGCCTTTAAACAGGATCTCCGATGTGTCTCGAACGGAGGACATGATTTTCTCCTTCGAACGGAAATAATGGAAACGGACAATAACATCCCTGGGCGGTTGGGCGGGAGATGGTTTTGCCCGGAGTGCTCTATGTGCCCTGTCGCAAAGGCATTCTTCGACTGTGAGGTCTGGTACCAAGTGTATGAAGAATTCTCTCAAGAATGTTGGTAGTGATGGGCCGAGGACCGTTTCTGGAACGCCACGTATGCGCAGATTATTTCTACGCGAGCGATTTTCTTGGTCCTCTTGTCGCTCCTTGAGGGACTCCATTTCCTCGTGCAATCTAGCGAGTTCACTGTCAATGCGGTGTTGGGAGCGGCAGAGATCGTCCGTCTTTGTTTCCAGTGCATCCGTCCGGTTACCGAGATCTGTAAGGTCCGATTTAAATTCGGCTATAGCGTTCGAGAGTTCTTGCTTGAACGCGGACTGCACTCCCTCCAATAGGCTCGACATAACCGCCTGTATCTGGGGATCGATACCCACTTCCGACGAACATGGAGAGGGGGGGGAGCTTGCGGCCATGGTGGGGTTCTGTGAGCCCTTGGACTTTGAGCCAAAGAAGTTAGTCGGAGCTTGCGATGCTTTTTTGTTTTTGGACATAGTGGCTTATATCCATAAGAGGTAGGGTAGGAGTGGGGGTAAAAAAGAAAAAGGAAGGAAAAATTATTGCTGGGGGGACACAGGCCCGAGTCCGTTTAATGAACAGGTAATCCGGTCAGATCCGATCCTCCAACCGCGGAGCTGGGGGGGTAGGGTGCCAGAGTATTATATATGGGGTCTGATCATTTGGCTATGGCACATGTAGTATTTTATTATTTTGCGTTAAATCATCTTGAGAGTCATCTTAAGGATAGGTCTGGGATGTGCGGATCCGAATATCATAACGCTGAGGCCATGACTCTTCCAGGCGCCAACTCCGACGTCGGGGCAGATCGCGGTTCGATCCCCTATTCAGTGGCCCGGGCGCACTTGGGTGGTATTAAAGCACTTCCATAGCCTTCGCCGATACTGGCGGTAGTGTAAATAGAATCTGTACTCCTGCGGGGGTGAGGAGTGTGTGGTATAGTGCGGGTTATCTTTACCCTGGCTGAGTGCCAGAAAGTAAAATGGTGACTCTGGGTTCCTGTCGTGGGCTTCTATGGAGCAGGGGTGCAAATGAGAAATGAGTGCTGTGGCAGCAGCAGGCACTCACAATATTCCAGGATGGTTGGGTGCTAAAGGTAATGCAGCCTTTTTGGATGTGCTGTAGAGATTCCTAGAGCTGTAGGTGTGCTCAGCCTTCTCCAGCTAAATCTCCAGGAATCCAAGATGGCCACCGCAGCACTTATAGGGCTGCTCCTTTCCCCTCTTTTATCCCTTGTGGGGCTGCTTGTGGCACAGAGGCTCTTTGGAGGTGCTTAAGAGTGTCCAGCCTCGCATGTGGGGGTGATCCGGGGTGTCGGGGAGCCCGTCGCGGCCGCGTTCCGATCCCGGAGCTCACGGCCGGGTCTTCCCCGAACTCGAGGTCCCGGCTTCTGGGCGCGTGTTAGGCCGCGGCGGCCGGAGGTAGCAGGGGGGCCGCAGGCCCGCTTCAGCTGCTGCACAGCTCCGCCGGAGGGGTCCGCAGGAGGGATGAGGCCACCACAAGCCGCTGCCAACGGTCCGGAGGGGAGGAGATGAGGGTCCCAAGTCCCGCGAGTAGCTCCGGAGCCCGGCCCCGCGAGGCGGCGAAATCGAGGCCCCGGTTTCACAGGAGGGGGAAGGCCACAATCCGCAAGGGCAGCCAAGGCCGCCCTCCGACTCCGCAGCACGCTTCCCCTGGTCGGGTTGATGTAGGCAGAGGCAGTGGGGTAAGTGCAGGGGGCACCAGGATACTAAATAGAGTTGTTTTTTTTATTTATGTTGGCCAGTTTGCAGGAGCTCCTAGGGAGTGCTTCCTCTCCCATTGCCAGCCAGGCCACGCCCCCTGCAACACTTCTTTTATTGCAATCATATATCGAATACATTTAGCCACTTTCGGCTGTAATTTTACATCATCGTAGTCGACACTGGAGTCCGAATCCGTGTCGGTATCAGTGTCTGCTATTTGGAATAGTGGGCGCTTCTGAGACCCTGAAGGTCCCGGCGACATAGGGACAGACACGGGTTCACTCCCTGACTGTTCCTTAGCCTCAGCTTTGTCTAATCTCTTGTGCAATAAGTTCACACTAGCACTTAAAACATTCCACATATCCACCCAGTCAGGTGTCGGCACCGCCGACGGAGACCTCACATTCATACGCTCCCCCTCCTCTCTAGGTGAGCCTTCTACCTCAGACATGTCGACACACGCATACCGGCACACCACACACACAGGGAACCTCTTATCTGAAGACAGTTTCCCCACCAGGCCCTTTGGAGAGACAGAGAGAGAGTATGCCAGCACACACCCCAGCGCTGTATGACCAAGGACAAAAACACAATAATATTATGCTTACCCAGATAGCGCTGTTTACATATACAATATGCGCCAATTTTGTGCCCCCCCTCCTCTTTAAAACCTTCTGTCTACCGTGGTATAAGCAGGGAGAGTCCGGGGAGCTTCCTCTCAGCGGTGCTGTGGAGAAAAAATGGCGCTGTGAGTGCTGAGGGAGAAGCCCCGCCCCCTCGGCGGCGGGCTTCTGTCCCGCTGAAAATCTCAAATATTTGGCGGGGGCTCTTATATATGTACAGTGCCCTGCTGTACATATACTTATTTTTGCCAAAAGAGGTCTATATGCTGCCTAGGGCGGCCCCCCCTGCGCCCTTACAGTGACTGCCGTGTGTGAGGTGTATGGGAGCAATGGCACACAGCTGCAGTGCTGTGCATTACCTCAGTGAAGATCATGAAGTCTTCTGCCGCCTCTGAAGTCTTCTTTTCTTCTCATACTCACCCGGCTTCTATCTTCCGGCTCTGCGAGGGGGACGGCGGCGCGGCTCTGGGACGGACGGCGAGGGTGAGACCTGCGTACCAATCCCTCTAGAGCTAATGGTGTCCAGTAGCCTAAGAAGCAGAGCCTTGAAACTCACAGAATTAGGTCTGCTTCTCTCCCCTCAGTCCCTCGATGCAGGGAGTCTGTTGCCAGCAGGCTCCCCGAAAATAAAAAACCTAACAAATATACTTTCTGTCATTAAGCTCAGGAGAGCTCCATGACGTGCACCCATCTCCTCTGGGCACACTATCAAACTGAGGTCTAGAGGAGGGGCATAGAGGGAGGAGCCAGTGCACACCCAGACCTAAAGTCTTTCTTAAAGTGCCCATGTCTCCTGCGGAGCCCGTCTATCCCCATGGTCCTTATGGAGTCCCCAGCATCCTCTAGGACGTTAGAGAAATTTCTGGATCCCATCGAACAGCTGCTGTGTTGTTGTTGTTGTTGGCTTTGCAACACTCCTAATGTATCTCTTTAATTGAGTCCACACTAATTCAACTGGATTCATGGTGGTAATTCCAAGTTGATCGCAGCAGGAATTTTTTTAGCAGTTGGGCAAAACTATGTGCATTGCAGGGGGGGCAGATGTAACATGTGCAGAGAGAGTTAGATTTGGGTGGGTTATTTTATTTCTGTGCAGGGTAAATACTGTCTGCTTTATTTTTACACTGCAAATTAGATTGCAGATTGAACACACCACACCAAAATCTAACTCTCTCTGCACAGGTTATATCTGCCTCCCCTGCAGTGCACATGGTTTTGCCCAATTGCTAACAGAATTCCTGCTGCGATCAACTTGGAATTACCCCCCATGTCCGGTGATCTAAAAGAAAAAAAAAAAGTACAGAAAAAAATGTTTGTTAATTAATGAAGATAAAAAGAGATAATAAAACATACAGTAATGTACTGTTCATTAAACAAAAAAATAAATTTACAGTACTAGAGTGCTATCCAAAATTTTACTTGTACAGTATTAAAACAATACTCACTCTGGTGGTGCGCATTCCCAATTGATACCTTTCTCTTTCATAAATATGAGTGTTTAGGGTCATTGTCTTGGAATATCCTGTGATGAGATGGGTAATATTTACTAACGAATGGCACCATACATCCCTCTACTATTTTTTCTTGGAAGAATTGCTTATCCATGATCTCTACAGAAATAAAAAAATGTTCATTAATAAGCAACTCATTTTATTGTGCAGTTAAATATATTGTACAGTACAGCATGTATTTTTACAGAACACAGGCACAGAATAAAGTACAGTACTTTCAAAAAATAATAGGGGACCAGCTCCTAATCATGATATGCCTCCCCATACATGGACCTTCAATGGATACTTTGGGCATGGTTTTAATGAGATATGGTTTCCGGAATGACATTCTGGAGAACCGCTTAAGAGCAACAGACGATTAATCTGTGAAAATGACATCATGAAATATTTCACCACTCAATCCATCACCGTGCCTGTTCAACTCTCTTTTCTGTATTCACATCTCTTATCATGGGAGATATCCTGTGAAGAGCCAAAAATAATTAATCAGATACCGTAATGAAAGAGATTACAGTATATACAGTAGACTGTATGTACAGTATACTGTACTGTATACCTACTGTATACATTATACTGTATATACATTATACTGTATATACACAGTACTATATATATATATATATATACACACACACACACACACACACACACACACACACTACAGTATATATATATATATATATATATATATATGTAAACAAAAGAAACAGTGGCACTCCCGAGTATAGTGAAGAAATACTTTTAGTAAGTTACATCCAGATATAAAGATGCCCTCCTGGCCAAAATAAGAATAAAAACACAGCTTACCTAAATAGGCTGGAGACATCCCACCACGGAAGAGCCGGGTGAGGCACGCACTTCCGTCTACCAAGGCTTGCGGAGCGTCACTTCCGGTGATGTCAGCCGACTTACTCCGGGGTTACTCCAGCAACGCGTTCTGTATACGCCGTTGCCAGTATATTACAATGCCAGCATGATGTTGCTGAGTGATCTTCCCGGCCCTCCACACGGTGTGCTGTAAAATATAAGACATACAGCCCAGTTAGCATATACATATTTGGATATACTAACTCTTAGTAGTACTAGGTTATCAACTGAGCATAATGGGGATGAATGCCACTGCTAACCGGGTAAATATCTAGGATGCAAACCACATATATGGAAAAAGCTAGTACACTGCTGCAAGCACACTACTACATATAAATCATATAGAAATGTACAACTTGGTAACTAAAATGTGATCATAGGGACATGCTGATGATAATAAGGCAGCTAAAACTACATTAATGGTCAGGACTACATGAAAACATTCCAATTATGGTGTTCATTCATGCCTTGTGGAAACTTGGTATTAAGAGTGTAAATGCACCTGCTCTCACATCTAAGCAGTTTACCATCATGATCACCCCTCTCAAGGATGGTGGCATGTGATCTATAAGCATATGTTTCAGTCATGCCAATATATGGCCCGCCTGCAAACAATGGCGTGCCACTGGTTGATCCGCCATTTTAGTCTTCAAAGCTTTATTGATAGATGAACGGTGCAGTGCCATGTATTCACGAACAGTCCGGGTGGTTTTGCCCATGTAATAGAAATTACATGGGCATATGACAATGTAGATAACATGGGTAGACAAGCATGAGAGCGCATGATTAATCTTGAAGATGCGTGATGACTGTGGGTGTTTAAATGTGGAGCCGGTGATCATATGGGAGCAGGAAGTACATCGGGGAAATCTGTAACAACCCGCAGGTCTGGTCAAAAAGTGGGGTTGCACTGTTGATATTTTTAAACCCGTGATGTCCGTATGGACAACCATGTCCCAGATTTTCCTACCGCTAGTGTAACATGCCATAGGTTTCTTCTGTTTGAAGCAATGTAGTTCTTTATCTGATGTAACAATTGGCCATAAGGCACGACTGGCACATTGTACCACCTGGCTCGATGTGGTAAATGCCACCCTCCAAGGAATTACTGCATCTGCTTTCCGTTCTTTTGGTTGTAGTAATTGTTCCCGGACAACCACCAGTACCTCCTGTTTTTGCTTCATTAGAAGACCAAAGTTGTAGCCTCGTGCTACAAACCTATTGATAATGGCATCAATACCTGCAGCCGCAATAGTAGGATTATCTGAAATTCTTGCTACTCGCATCATTTGCGATTTCGGTAATCCACGTGTTTAAGTGGTTTATGGTGATGGTTTGATGCCAGCAGGAGTGTTCCTGTCTGTTGGCTTAGAGTTCACTTCTGTATACAATATAATTGGACTTGAGAGTAACCTGAACATCCAAAAAATGGATGGTGGTATAGCTGTATTGAAAGGTGACTTTGATTGTAGAGTCCCTAGTATTGATCGCCTCAATCATGCGCAATATTGATGCTTCACCACCCGTTCATAATAAGAATAAATCATCTATAAAGTGCATATAGCACTTGATGTGTTGCAAGTACTTATCATTACTGAAGAACATGTCCGTCTCCTCCCGAAACATAAAGATATTGGCGTAGCTCGGCGCTACGTTTCTGCCCATGGTACATCCTGCCAGTTTCCAGTAAAACTGGCCATCATATATAAAGTAGTTTCTTGTGAGAGTCAACTCTAGAAATTTCATGAACAACTCACTATCTAAGTCAACTATAGACTGAGACTCATAAAATGATCTAACTGCCGCAAGTCCTTGTTGGTGGGGGATAGAGGTGTACAGGCTACTGATATCCAAAGTACATAAGATGCTGTCTTGCAGAATCTCCCTGATAGATGATAAACTTTGCAAAAAAAATGGTAGTGTCCTTAATGTAAGTCGGTTGTTTCATGACATGTGGTTGAAGAATGCAGTCCAAATACACTGATATTGGTTGATACAGAGAGCTGCAAGCCGAGATTATGGGTCATCCCGGTGGTTGGTCCAAACTCTTATGAATTTTGGGGACAGTGTACAGGATCGTACTGACCGGAAATGGTTGCTGTAAGGCTTTAAATAATTTATCTACTAATAGTTTAGCCTCCTGTAGAATCTCCTGTAGTTCAGACTGATACTTAGGGGGTCATTCCGAGTTGATCGATAGCTGCCGTTGTCCGCTGCGTAGCGATCAGTGAAAAAAAGGGCTAATCTGTGCATGCGTATGCACCGCAATGCGCACATGCGACGTATGGGCACAAAGAGCATCGTGGTTTTGGCACAGTTTCTAGCAAAGCTTTCCGCTGCACAGCCGATCGCAAGGGGATTGACAGGAAGATGGCGTTTCTGGGTGTCAACTGACCGTTTTCAGGGAGTGCTTAGAAAAACGCAGGCATGCCTGGAAAGGGGTTTGTGACGCTCCTTCAGCATTGTCCCGTAGCCTACAAAGCCTATGCTGGTGCTCGCTCCATGCCCGAGCGCTGCCACGAGGCGGTGGTTCATGGGTGGTGGCCATTTTGTCAGTATGCTATGCGATCAAGTCTGGTGTACCGTAACATGCATAGAACTCGCTTATCCCTATCGCCCCTGTGTATTTTAGCTAGGGGATTGTGCCGCTCCTTCAGCATTGTCCCGTAGCCTGCAAAACCTATGCCATCGCTCGCTCCATACCCGAGCGCTGCCACGAGGCGGGGGTTCACGGGCAGTGGCCATTTTGTCAGTTTGCTATGCAATCGAGTCCGGTGTACCGTAATGTGCATAGAACTCACCTAGCCCTATCGCCTCTGTGTATTTTAGCTAGGGGATTGTGATGCTCCTTCAGCATTGCCCCATAGCCTGTAAAACCTATGAATGTGCCTCTCAAAATGACCCTCCCAAAGAGGGACAGCATGCTCTGTTCCTGGACTTCTATATTAATGTACAGTACTGTATGATTACTAGCACCTGTGGTGAAACACCTTTCTTATCAAATAACTACTGTACAGTACAGTTGTTCAACACAGGTGATGGCAATCACACTGTACATTAAACATGAAGTCCAGTAACAGAGCATTCTGTCCCTCCTGGAGAGGGTCATGTTGGGAGGCACAGTACTATACAGTATGCTGTAGTACAGGGAAAAAAGTATAATACTGTATCTGCACTTTACTATTGTGAACTTTATTTGAAAATGTACAGTTGTTTGTTATTTTAACCATATCGTGCTTTACATGTTTCCTTACTGTATTTTTTTTTTTTAGACAAAAGAAGAGTGAGAATGCAGACTGCACAATTCTATGGGAGTGCCAAAACCCGCCAATCAGTGGCAAAGAGACTGGCTGCAACAATCCCACAAATGTAGAAGAAAACTGCCAAGAAGGCTCAGAAAGAAAATGTGGTGAAACCACAAAAAAATGCCAAGGCAAAGAATAATTTTTGGGGATAGATATGTGGTTTGCCAAATGATGTAATTATTCCATCTCTTGCAGATCACGATGTTCGGCCAATGAATATGGAAACACCAGTGCTAGAGGACGTAACAAACACGCTAGATCAGGAAGTTTTCTTTTTGGACCATGTTGCCACCCCTGGACAAGAAGACATTGCACATTCCCCACGAAGAAGGTTGGATTTCACAGATGTGAACACCGATGTGAAGGACTGCCGGTGTACCTGTGCTGGTTTAGTAAAGGAGCTAATCAGCAAGGTGACCAATCTGGAGGCAGAACTTGGTGGACAGATAAGTCACCTTGGGGGACAGGTCAATCAGCTGCATACTGAAATAGCTGGGCTTAAAGAAGGCATAAAGGAACAGATGGTAGAAGCCATGAAGAAAGCCATCCAACAAACAAGGGAAGAATGGCAAGATGGAGTTGGCCGGACCATGATTACAATGAACCACCAAGCGGCTCAAGTCAGTGGAGATGAATGCGGAGGCCTGGATGACTGGATGGACATGGGTGGACATGAAGACCTGGATTGCCATCAAGATAATTTGAGTGTCCATACAACACTACTTCCAGTGCCGAACTTGACAGCTGAAGGTCCAGCATTGGTCAACAATTCAAGTGTGCTGTTGCCAGGAACACCAATGATGACCAGCACACCTGCTCACAGGCCACTTCATGATACATTCGGCGGCACTCTGACCAATATTACCCTGGCTTTCATCTCTACTGCCCTGGATGACAATCTGTACAGAGCTTCGCAAGGACATATTCACAAATATGCAGAGTCTCTGTTCCAGTACCATGTGAGATACGACACATACTTGACGTGGACCCATCATGTGAACTTTGATGGTGCCAAGGGAAAAATTCTGCCGCCCCAAAATCTGGTAAATGACATCATGGCAAGGTGTGAAAGGCGCGTGAGGATTGGTGAATCAGAAAAGAAGAGGATAAGAGATACCATAAATGCTGTGCTGAGAATGCAGAGGAGAATGCCTTGGAAGATCCAGGTTAAAGAAACAAGATCCTTACCCACCGATCCTCCTAGCTTCAGCACATCATCTTGACACAGCTGGAGTAAAAAATTTGTCACTGTACAGTATACAGAGAATGACCTACAGGTATTGTACTGTACAGTAAATATTCTGGGGCTGCATGCACCGTGCTGAATCCACTCAGAGCAGCACGGTTGCTCAAACAAGGGGAGTGCATGAACTTGGCTCACCACATTCCTGATGGGAGTGTCTGGCCCTGGTAATGTAAGGACCTGCTACAAGTTGCCCCTTTTATTCAACTGCCATGAGTTGATTTTTTGTGCTGCTGTATCTATCCAGTAGCAGCCGAGTCCATTGTGCTGTGTCCAGTGGCGTAACTAGAAATTTTTCTCCCCAAGCCAAAAAATTCTCTGGAGCCCCTACCCCCAATAATTGGCACTAGTAAAGCGATGAACCTGCAAAAAGGGGCGTGGCATTGCTGAAATGGGCGTGGTTTCACATAAAGGGGTGTGGTTTTGCAGGAAAAGACTACCTTATAACCCAGTTTTGAAACCTGCACGCCCAGACGTTAGCCACCACAGGAAAAAAAATAATAATCCTGATTCATGCCCCTTACATTATTTGTCATTTTTCCTCCGTATAGTAATGCCCAGTATACATTATGCCTCATACTGCAATGGCCCTTAGACATTATGCCACACACAATAATGCCCATGACACAATATGCCACGCACCGTAATGCCTGTGACACATTATGACAGGCATCGCAATGCCCGTTAATCATTATGGTACACACTGCAATGCCCCTGATACATTATAGCACATACAATGCCTGTGACACATTATGCCACACACCGTAATGTCCGTGATACATTATGCCACACACTCCAATGTCCGTGATACGTTATGCCACACACTGTAATGACCCTGAGACATTATACCACATACCACAATGCCCGTGATATAGTATACCACACACTGTAATGCCTGTGACACATACCGCAATGCCCATTATACCATATGCCACACACCACAATGTCCGTTATACATTATGCCACACACTGTAATGCCCCTGAGACATTATACCATGTACCACAATGCCCGTGATATAGTATACCACACACGGTAATGCCTGTGACACACACCGCAATGCCCGTTATACCCTATGCCACACACCGCAATGCCCGTTACACATTATGCCACACACTGCAATGCCCCTGAGACATTATACCGCATACCACAATGCCCGTGATATAGTATGCCACACACCGCAATGCCTGTGACACATTATGACACACACCGCAATGTCCGTGAAACATTATGCAACACACCGCAATGCCCATTACACATTAAGTCCTACAGTAAGGCTTCTAATTACTTTTAAATTACCTGCTCATTGCCAGAGGTTTCATAATCTTGGTTCCATGCACGGTGCCAGGGGTTTTCATGCTCGGGGTGTCATGCTCGTTGCCAGGGGTTTCATGCGGTAGGTGTTATGCTTGTTGCCAGAGGTATCATGTGCTGGGTTTCAAGCTTATTGCCAGGAAGTAATATTTGTTGCCAGGGGTTTCATGCACTGGGTGTCATGCTCGTTGCTAGGGGGTAATGCTTGTTGCCAGGGATTTCATGAGCTGGGTGTTGTGCTTGTAACCAGGGGGTAATGCTTGTTGCTAGGGCTGTGCTCCCAGTCCCACATATGCCCCCAGTGCCAGATATTCCCCCACAGTGCCAGGTACACATATGCCCCCAGTGCCAAATATGCTCCCTCAGGGCCAAATATGCCCCCCAAGTGCCAAATATGCCCACCCCCAGTGCCAAATATGCTCCCCCCAGTGCCAAACATGCCCCCCAAGTGCCAGATATGTTCCCCCAGTGCCAAATATGCTCCCCGTGCCAAAAATGCTCCCCCAGTGCCAAATATGCCCCCCCAGTGCCAGGTACACTCCCCCCCCGGGCTCTCTCGCTGCTGTGCTGTATTGGGAAGGAGGGACACAGAGGTCACAGCGCACGCCTCTCCTGTGTGTCCTTCCTGCGTCTCCGGCGGCAGCGGCATGTCTATCAAATGAAGTGCCGGTTCGTGAGCCAATCAGAGCTCACAAATGGGCACTTCATTAAACGGACACGCCGCTGCCACCGGAGACCCAGGAGAGAGCCCTCCGTGTCCCTCCTTCCCAAAACAGAATCAGTGGTGGTGGCTAGGGTGCCCCGCAGCCCTGCGTGCCTCCAATCACTCGTAGTGTCTGTGGATCCCTAGTTACGCCACTGGCTGTGTCCATCCGGGGCCTTGTGCTGTGTCCACCCAGGGGATGCTGTTGTCTGTTTCCATTCTCCATTCTGGTGTCCGTATGCGCCAGTGCTCCAAAGTCCTAAAACAAAAACGAAAAATAATACAACAAAACAATACAAACAAAAAAAGCATTACCCCGCACACCCCCAAAAAAATATGAATTTTTTTTAAAGTTGATATTGTTACTGTATTTGTGATGTTACCTTTTGATTAAAGTACCATACAGTATGTGTGATGTTGTCTTTTTTATTACAATATGTGTGATGTTACATGTTGCTACTGATTTTGTCCCACATCCTCTGCTGCAAATAAAGTGTTTCAATCCCCAAGCGTCTGAGTCCATTGTAGTGTGTCCATCTGGGGCCTTGTGCTGTGTCCATCCAGGGGCTGCTGTTGTCTGTTTCCGTTCTCTGTTCTGGTGTCCGTATGCGCCAGTGTTCCAAAATCAAAAGACAAAAACAAAAAATAATACAAGAAACAAAACAAAAAAATTTAATAAAAATGCATTACCCCCCACATCCCCAATTTTTTTTTTAAATCTTAAAGTTGATATTATTACTGTATTTGTGATGTTACCTTTTGATTAAAGTACCGTACAGTATGTGTGATGTTGCCTTTTTTATTACAATATGGGTGATGTTAAACTGTTGTCTGTTTGCGTTTTCTGTTCTAGTGTCTGTATGCGCCAGTGTCCCAAAATCAAGACAAAAACTAAAAATAATACAAAAAAATGCATTACCCCGCACCCCCAACAATTTTTTTTTAAATGTTGAAGTTAATATTGTTACTGTATTTGTGATGTTACCTTTTGATTAAAGTACTGTACAGCATGTGTGATGTTGCCTTTTTTATTACAATATGTGTGATGCTACATGTTGCTACTGATTTTGTCCCACGTCCTCTGTCGTAAATAAAGTGTTTCTTAAAATAAACCCAATGTGGTTTCCAATTTATGTATTCCCAACTTCCTCATACACTGTATTCTATAAATTAGTACTACTGTATGAGGGTAATTCAATTAAGAGTGGTATATGTAAAACCACTTTGTTATGCTGCTTGTTTCACTGGTGTCTGTGGCTGCCTGGGGAACACTGTTCCTGAAGAGAAGGTGTTGTACTGTATGCACTGTACAAGCTTCCCAAGGGGCAGAATCCTTGCCACCCATTGTATTATACTGTACATGTCACACTTACTGTATGCTATTGCTACAATGTACAGTATGGTATGCTCAATCTACTGTAAGTTAGTGTCCTAGTCCCTTGCATTGTACTGCTGCCATGTCCCTTGACGCGCCTTTCTAAAAGTGGAAGTAAGGAAGAGGCAAACAACTACAGACCAGTGAGTCTTACATCAGTAGTAGGGAAATTGATGGAGACACTCTTAAAAGAAAGAGTTGTAGATTACCTCAAATCCGGCAATTTACAGGATCCCAAACAGCATGGATTCACTGGGGGGAGATCATGTCAAACAAATCTTATTGACTTTTTTGACTGTGTGACAAAAGTGATGGATAAAGGATAAAGGTGGAGCCATGGATATAGCTTATCTAGACTTTAGTAAGGCTTTTGACACTGTTCCACATCGCAGACTGCTAAATAAACTTGAAAGTTTGGGATTGGATATTAGGATTATTGAATGCATAAGATCTTGGTTGAAGGATAGAAACAAGAGTTGTGGTAAATGGAGTGCATTCACAGGAGGAAAATGTTACAAGTGAAGTACCCCAGGGATCTGTACTTGGACCAGTGCTTTTTAATATCTTTATTGGTGACATTGCAAATGGCACAAAGGTATGCAACAGGGTAGACACACCAGGTGGGGTAAAACAAATGATTGATGATCTAGGTAGACTAGAGGAATGGTCAAGAGTGTGGCAATTACAGTTTAATGCCAAAAAATACAAAATCATGCACTTGGGTCTCAAAAATCCAAAGGCTAAATATAGTATTAATGGTACTATACTGGAAACTACTGAGGAGGAAAGGGATCTAGGAGTCACTATTTGAGCTGACTTAAAGGCAGGTAAGCAATGTAACAAAGCAATGAGGAAGGCTAGTCAGATGCTTGGCTGCATTGGGAGAGGAATCCGCAGCAGAAAGAAAGAAGTAATAATGCCACTGTATAGGTCATTTGTACGGCCTCATCTAGAATACTGTGTTCAATTCTGGAGGCCATATCTTCAAAAGGATGTTAATACATTAGAAACTGTACAAAGAAGGGCAACTAAAATGGTGCATGGCCTACATCACAAAACATACCCAGAAAGACTAAGAAATCTCAATATGTATAGTTTGGAGCAGAGAAGGGATGGGCCAAGTGGTTCTTATCTGCCGACAAATTCTATGTTTCTATTGTCAAAGTCAGAAAAATATCACGCTACAACATTGCCATATTTGCACCTCATGCGTGTCCCCGCTGCGCGTGCATGAGCTCTCCCGTGCGTGCGCATACTCGCTGTTGCGTGCACCCACGGGCGCACGGTATGCGCATTTACGGTAGAGTTTGTATACGTCTAGCGAGCGACTCAATCGTAACATATTTTAACCATATAATGTATTTTGTAGATCATGGTCCCTTTGATAGAATCTGAAAGTTTAGTTAATGTAGCATGTTCATAGACAGAGAGATCCCTCTTTGTTTGATACGAAGGGTCAGACAGGGGTTATACAGTGGTGTTTAGTATCCATCGGAAGAGTATTTAATTAGCAATATTCCGGTGTTGGTTTGAAGCGGATTAATCGCTCGTGCGAATAGTTATGGACATAAGAAGTTTATGAACATTTACTGTATTTGCACTTTATTACCCATGCGGCGGGAAACCTAGTTTCCCACCTGTTATGATTCCCGTACTCCAGACCAGAAGAGATCTTATGGCAGAGGTCTGAGTACTGGGAAGATATGCTGGTTGTGGGAGCAGGAGAGCCTAGTAACACCTGGCGCCCTAACTCCGTTGTCTCGCCCGTGTTATCAGAAATCCCTTGCGAGACTATGGTTGCTTGAGCCCATGGCAGCCGCGTTCGAAGGGCGGATTATGTCTGCCCAACCCCGATGCCCCCGCAGGTCTTAATGGGAGACAAAGGGAAATCCGAGACAGGGTGATAACAAGGGGCCCTCTGACTAAGCAACCAGGCCAGGGGTTACAAGCTAACTAACTTTAACCAAAGGTATGTGCGGACTAGCCGCCAGGGAAAAGGACAACCAAAGAACCACTGATCCGTTACTCCTATCCAGCACCGCTGGATACCAGAGTGGATCTGTGGGAGCGGAATCCTCCGCAAAAGCTCCAGAACACAAATTAACTAAATAATAAACAGTAAGCGGACAAGCCGCAACACACGGCTGAGCCGCGACTCACGAACACCACAGGATGTTAAAGGTGCTCGGTCAGACTCCAGGAATAGATGGCAAACTTCCGAGTACAGGATCTCTGAGGACAGGAACAACCGGATTGAGCAGGACTGGAAACTCTCTGTAGCAGACACAGGCAAACAGGAAGCTATCACCGGCGTCTGTAAGAAGTCCTGAGGGTGCCTTTATTCAGGAACCCTCCAATCAAGATCCAGACAGGGTAATCAATGGAAATGCCGTGCAGCTTGCATGCTGCACGGCCAGCACATAATCAGGTAATTTAGGACAGACCCAGCAACGGGGAACGCGGCTGAACGTGGCGTCCCCGTTGCTAAGGTCAGAGCGGCTCTGTGCGCCCGGCGTCTAGCGTTGCCAGGGAGCCGGCGGCTGAACGCGCACGGCGTCCCTGGTTGCTAGGCGCCGGGCCGCACCGACGAGCGGACCCCGGCGCCTAACACCACCCACCTGAGCAGTTAGGAATAGTGAAAAATGGTTTGTCAGTTCCGCACTAGTTGTGTACTGTAAGGCCACATTTAATTATGAAGATATCTGAAAATAACCAATATAGATGGTACCAGTATTCAAATTCTTTAAGGCACCTTGTTTATTGGTGGTGCTCCCAAAAAAAACTTTTGTAGATCAACTACAAGAAAAAACGAAAGGCAAGACAAAAGAAATCCTTTTCGGGAGCACTCTTATTAAATATAGTGATAATGATTAAACAGTGTATAGTGAAATGATATGATGATAATTCTAAAACTTAACTTTTATTCTATTCCATTAAAATATCGACCTATATGGTACTGACATAATTGATTATCTATTAATCAAAAATAGAAGAGAAGAAGGTGAAATATAGATAAGTTGATTAAGAGTGAGCAGATAAGAACTGCCCCACCAATGTATTCACATGAAGATGTAGGTGATCATCTTTGCGATATCCACAGTGCCTGGTATTCCTAAGCGGTCCCCCTTCAAAGTACTAGCCAGGTCTATCCTATCAGCTTCCGAGGTAAAAGATCGGGCTACTCTCAGGATAGTACAACCTTGAATGATAAAGATGACATATGAAGGAAGAGAGAACCCACTTCTGCTGTCTGTACTCTGCCTGTTATACGTCTCTGGAACAATTGGCCCCAGGCTTTTCCAGATGAGAGAGTGTTGGAAGGAAGAACCATCACCAGTTTGAATTGGGAAAGATCATAAATTGTATGGTCTATTTCCACTCAGAATTAAGACAGAAGGAAGAAGGGAGCACTTCTGCTTTCTGTTGTGACAGCCAAATGTACGCTGGGGAGGGCAGAACCCTTGCCAGCACAGCTATCAGCCAGATGAGAGAGTGCTGAGGGAAGATAAAGTTCTGATGAATAATCAGGAATGTAAAGTTTATATAACTTAATTCATTCCAATACCATGATGTAACTAATCTCCTCTTATTCTCCTATGTCATACATACAGTATTATACATGTGCAGGAAATCAATACTTTCTGAATAGATTATATCCTGAGTCTTAGCCAATCATCATATACTGGTGATTCAGATAAGGTATTTAGACAGGGGTGGTATATCGTAGTGATCTCACAACATAGTAAATATCTAAACTATCTTGAAAAAATATCTTAAGAAAATACTTATACCCCTTTTACACTCGCAGTAAAATCCCGGGATATTGCACGTGAACGCGCATCATCCCGGGATTCTTCTCAGTGTAAATGGGTACAGGGACAATTTCCCGGGACGAGCATCCCGGGATTTCATCCCAGGTCAAAAGCAGGGTTGAACCCGGGACCGTCCCGGGAAGCTGCCAGTGTAAACGGGTATACCGGGTCAAGGCGACCCGGCACCCGTTCTCTTCATAGGAGGAGGCGGTGCTTGGAGAAGATTATCTCCAAGCACCGCCTCTGGGAGACTCGGCGGTGACGTCACTGACCCGGCAATATGCCGGGTCAGCCCGCTAATGTGAAAGGGTCATTCCCGGGAATGTGTCCCGGCAAATATACCGGGACACATTCCCGGGAATGAACTTTCCTGCGAGTGTAAAAGTGGTATAATTGGCAGGAAATTCCTAATCTCTCACATAGAGATATAAAAGAAACAGTGTTGCAAAAACATTTTTTTACATTCCAACAGGAGATCTGCAAATTCAGTAGGTTGTCACATATAAATATGAAAGAAACAAAGTTGCAACAAAAGTATTCCAGTGAGCAATCTGTAAATATAGTCACTTAATAAATCCACCTTGTAGAGCTTAAAGTAATTCAGCAATTTACAAAGAAAGCACGTATATTGATTATAACAGGATATCGCATGTCTAAAGCAAATACTTGATTATCAAATATAGCAGAATAGCAAAAAATAACAGTAATGACAAAAATGACAAGAGCATCCTGCTAGCACCACAATACAGGGAGCTCTATTTTGAAATTTTATACGTATATTTGAACTTGCATCAATTCTGTAATGAATGGATCACCTAAATGCAAAAAAGGGGGATGTGCAACAAATAAATCGATTGTGACAAAATATAGCATAAATATGCAGCATATATGATTTTGCAACATGTATAATTTTTATAATTTTTTAAATGAAATACGTGCACCTTTTTTATGCTTTCAGTTTCATGCATCAAAGTGAGGACAACATAAAATAATCTAGAATAATAAGGATATCAGAAAAATTATATATATATCTCAGAGAAAGTATATATTTTTGTACAGATAGGTATCAAATCATGTACAGAGGTATGGATATTATAATCTCTGATATTACTCCTCAATTGGTAGCATACACTGTAAAGGCAGGGGGGAGAGAGTGGAAAGCATAGTGGGTATAGCCGTCAGTGGAAGCTGTAATTTATGGTAATGTTTAATTAATCACCTCTCCAGCCAGATCGAAGTACCGATCTGACACCCTTAATTTCTAATCCAGCCCACTCCTGCTTCCCCTAGTGTGCCTTCCACTACATATCGGGAGTGCATATGCATAAGTATCCTAGATAATTGACCTCCAGTGTCATTTATATGGTGTGGGGCAGAGAGTGGGGGATAAGCGGGGGGAGAGAGAAATTTTAAGATAGTATAACCATGAAGAAATTATGCAGAGTTTTGCCGTGATAATTACCAATCGCCACTCCAACAGTCTTGGATGCCGGCGTTTTGTTTGTAATCTCCGCACACGGCTCGGCCCGCTCCCACTTTCCCTCGCCTACCATGTGTGTCCTCACGATAGCGGTATCGTGAGGACACACATGGTAGGCGAGGGAAAGTGGGAGCGGGCCGAGCCGTGTGCGGAGATTACAAACAAAACGCCGGCATCCAAGACTGTTGGAGTGGCGATTGGTAATTATCACGGCAAAACTCTGCATAATTTCTTCATGGTTATACTATCTTAAAATTTCTCTCTCCCCCCGCTTATCCCCCACTCTCTGCCCCACACCATATAAATGACACTGGAGGTCAATTATCTAGGATACTTATGCATATGCACTCCCGATATGTAGTGGAAGGCACACTAGGGGAAGCAGGAGTGGGCTGGATTAGAAATTAAGGGTGTCAGATCGGTACTTCGATCTGGCTGGAGAGGTGATTAATTAAACATTACCATAAATTACAGCTTCCACTGACGGCTATACCCACTATGCTTTCCACTCTCTCCCCCCTGCCTTTACAGTGTATGCTACCAATTGAGGAGTAATATCAGAGATTATAATATCCATACCTCTGTACATGATTTGATACCTATCTGTACAAAAATATATACTTTCTCTGAGATATATATATATAATTTTTCTGATATCCTTATTATTCTAGATTATTTTATGTTGTCCTCACTTTGATGCATGAAAATGAAAGCATAAAAAAGGTGCACGTATTTCATTTAAAAAATTATAAAAATTATACATGTTGCAAAATCATATATGCTGCATATTTATGCTATATTTTGTCACAATCGATTTATTTGTTGCACATCCCCCTTTTTTGCATTTAGGTGATCCATTCATTACAGAATTGATGCAAGTTCAAATATACGTATAAAATTTCAAAATAGAGCTCCCTGTATTGTGGTGCTAGCAGGATGCTCTTGTCATTTTTGTCATTACTGTTATTTTTTGCTATTCTGCTATATTTGATAATCAAGTATTTGCTTTAGACATGCGATATCCTGTTATAATCAATATACGTGCTTTCTTTGTAAATTGCTGAATTACTTTAAGCTCTACAAGGTGGATTTATTAAGTGACTATATTTACAGATTGCTCACTGGAATACTTTTGTTGCAACTTTGTTTCTTTCATATTTATATGTGACAACCTACTGAATTTGCAGATCTCCTGTTGGAATGTAAAAAAATGTTTTTGCAACACTGTTTCTTTTATATCTCTATGTGAGAGATTAGGAATTTCCTGCCAATAAGTATTTTCTTAAGATATTTTTTCAAGATAGTTTAGATATTTACTATGTTGTGAGATCACTACGATATACCACCCCTGTCTAAATACCTTATCTGAATCACCAGTATATGATGATTGGCTAAGACTCAGGATATAATCTATTCAGAAAGTATTGATTTCCTGCACATGTATAATACTGTATGTATGACATAGGAGAATAAGAGGAGATTAGTTACATCATGGTATTGGAATGAATTAAGTTATATAAACTTTACATTCCTGATTATTCATCAGAACTTTATCTTCTCTCAGCACTCTCTCATCTGGCTGATAGCTGTGCTGGCAAGGGTTCTGCCCTCCCCAGCGTACATTTGGCTGTCACAACAGAAAGCAGAAGTGCTCCCTTCTTCCTTCTGTCTTAATTCTGAGTGGAAATAGACCATACAATTTATGATCTTTCCCAATTCAAACTGGTGATGGTTCTTCCTTCCAACACTCTCTCATCTGGAAAAGCCTGGGGCCAATTGTTCCAGAGACGTATAACAGGCAGAGTACAGACAGCAGAAGTGGGTTCTCTCTTCCTTTATATGTCATCTTCATCATTCAAGGTTGTACTATCCTGAGAGTAGCCCGATCTTTTACCTCGGAAGCTGATAGGATAGACCTGGCTAGTACTTTGAAGGGGGACCGCTTAGGAATACCAGGCACTGTGGATATCGCTAAGATGATCACCTACATCTTCATGTGAATACATTGGTGGGGCAGTTCTTATCTGCTCACTCTTAATCAACTTATCTATATTTCACCTTCTTCTCTTCTATTTTTGATTAATAGATAATCAATTATGTCAGTACCATATAGGTCGATATTTTAATGGAATAGAATAAAAGTTAAGTTTTAGAATTATCATCATATCATTTCACTATACACTGTTTAATCATTATCACTATATTTAATAAGAGTGCTCCCGAAAAGGATTTTTTTTGTCTTGCCTTTCGTTTTTTCTTGCAGTTAGGAATAGTCACAGCCCACCTGTATGAATCAACCTATGACCTTTTGTTATAATGCGAAGACGAATTCCTGTGTCCAATGGACAATAAGAATATAGGGACCATTGTACTGTATTGTGTGTAGTGTATAAAAGGACAAGCCGATCTGGGCCAGCTCTCTATTCTCTTCAACGGTTCTCATCACTGATAATCGGGAGCTGGACATCCAGAAGGCGCATGCGATTGTTTCCCTTTGTGCGTAAGTTTCTCTGCAATCATATTGTCTTTATTGTTATTATAAGCCATTCTCTCTCGTTCTCTCTCACTTACTCTCGCTCTCTCTCTCCTTCCCCCTTTAAACGTAATTGTATCTTTATTGTATTTTATGTGTAGTTACTTGGTTAGATATTCTATGTTATCTTGGTAGTGTATAACTTGTATTGTATTATTCTTTTGCAATTGAACGTTCATTCATTTCCTTAAAAGGCGTTAGACCCTTAGACCGGTATTTGACTGTTTATTATATTGCTAAGGGGTTCTCTGAGCGTCACATACGCTCATACAGCTTTTAAACTAACAAGGTTACACTGTGTTGCATTTACACCTTAGCATTGCACAAGGGTTTACAGTATAAGTACATTGTTTATGGTATAGTTATAAAGGTTTAACACTGTGAGCGTCTGCGCCGCTCGTGATCTCCTCGTGGTCTCGAGCATCCGCTACGCTGATAGCGTAGCATTACGGTAGTCGGCAGCCTATAGCGTGCTTGCCTGTACGCTCTAAGCCGTGAGCGAACGTGCCGCTCGTGCGTCTCGACCACGGCTAAACGTTTGTTACGCTACGTGCGTACTCTTACGGTATTCCATACGTCAATTGCGTACTGTGTTCTTTAACCTTTTAGAGTGTTTTAAATAAGATAAATATTAGGCTTTATCAATTGGCGGCTTGTCCGTCCTTCACATATCTGTACTAGGTAATTTCAGCAGACATTATCGGTCAGCAAAGGGCGGGAGGTAATATTCCTCGTAGTGCTGACCAGATAAGCGTCTGCTTCGCTTAGTAAAGGGTGCTGAAGGAATCCGGAACCGGAGGTAAGAACAATACGCTAGTGTCTTTTAAAACTGTTTTTTTTTTCTGTTCTGACTTGCGTACGCACGCACACATACATCTGCATTTCTTTTCATTCGTGTATTTTCACATATCACTCTCCTGGTTGCCATTTCACAATTGATAACGTGCTAAGAAAGATTTGTTGCTATTAGTAGGTAAAGAGTAAAAGTAATACATTAAGGGGTAATTTGTAAAGCACGCACACAGCTTTGCCTAAGATACAAGGAAAGACCTGTGTGGTGCTCGGTAGATGATTACAATTAAAGATCATCTACATTGATAAACGTGTTAATTGTATTTCTGTGGACATATCTGGCTGGCATACACGTGTTTCTAACAAAAGGGTGAGACTAGTGTACGCAACACAAAGGCCGACGCACGTAGCGTATATTACGCAACGGAGCGTCCGGGTACGCCCACATAATTCAAAACACACGATAGTATTATTTTTAACAGGCGAAAAGGAGGCAACGCGATAAATAGCGCAAGTCAATTTTAGTGTCCGAAATTTTAAGCTAATAGATCCTTCTCCAATTTGCGACTCATCTGGTCTAGACTGCTTACTGAATGAAAGGAATTTCTGCGCAGAAATAAAATTAAAGTGTACATGTGGTGAGTGTTTGTATATATAAGTTTTACAATTTTTGGGTTGAACCACAAGAAGTCGAGTTCTCGTGAGGTACATACATGTAAGTGACGTGCATGGTGGCTTGGGAGGCATCCCTTGTTAAACATAAATTTGAGCATTAGAGTATAGCAGACCAGGAGGTCTACTGTAGCACAGACCAGGAGGTCCGGAACAGACCAGGAGGTCTAGGTACAGCAGACTAAGAAGTCCGCTATAGAGAAAAGTAGCACAACACCAGGAAGGGTTGGTGCGGAACCCATATAGGCCATTAAAGCTCTGGCTGAAGGAATTCGCAGCCGTAATTTTCGATTCCACTGGTCGCTCCGCACATAAGATTAGTTGCTTATGTGCAGAACGATTGTACCGCACGTAATTGTGTGCATTAGTTAGTAACCTGACCCAGTACTATTTGCGTACGAAAGGGGTCATAAACGCTATTTGTACACTCTAACGTGATTTGTGTAATTTTTTTATTTTAAGGGAGGTTCGCTGGTCACTCGGGAACTATCCAACAACCGATACTTGCTGGGGACTGGTAGGTCCAACACGCCCCAGTGAGTAAAGGTTCATAGGGGCCCTAGGTTGGGTACAGCAGCTCTGAATCAGTGATTGCAGTACTGGCCAACGTGGGCGAGGAGTGAGTGGAGTACTCGGTAAACTTCGCCGCCGGCCTGCCCCGGATATCTTGGTTTTTGTAAGGGTTCGCTGAAGCTCTGATTTGAAGGTCAGAGGTAGTGAAAGCAACACCTGCAAGTATGGGGGCCAGTTGTTCAGGTAGGGGGCGATCAACCTCGGTTCGGGTTGATTCAGTAAACCGGCCAATCGGGTCAGCAAGGTATGTAATGTGTGAAAAATACGGTTCACACACAGAGGTTTTATGTGATGAATGGGAAAGGATGACTGTGCATGACGGGGAAAAGTTTCCCGGGTAGGTAGTTTTAGCCCAGATGTGTTACAAAATCTAAGGAGAAGGATATGTCTCATTAAATCAACAAAGAGACAGATCAAACATTATGACTACTTACAGTTATGGCAACAGGAGGGTGAAATACAGAGAGGATTGGCTCAGGCGGCTGGAACTAACCCTATCAGGAAACTGATAGCTACGGCACCACCGCCACCTTACATAACGGGAGAGAAGTTGGTTGCAGAGAATGACGCACTAGTGTGTAATAAACAGGCACTTAGTAACTGTATAAATGTTAAGGATAATATGAATAAGATGAGTAATGCAAATATTAACCCGTGCAAGTTGTACCCTGTTTTAAACTTTCCCCAGGAGTGTGATCAAGAGGACGAGTCAACAACACTATCGGCACTCTCTCTAGCAGCCACCATATCAGAAACAGCAGTGGGCATGACCCAACCCGTAAGATTAGTATCCAAGGCCCCTAGCGGAGGGACAGGTGAGGTCGTATCAACGGGTAAGTACGGCACCATACACTATGCTGAAACCATTTCACCACAAGCTGTAGAATCTACTCAGAATGATGTTATTAAACTTAATCCTGTTAGGGTAATAGCAGTGCCAAATGGGAAAACGGACACTTCAGGAGTCACTCCTGTCAGAAACATTGCCATGCACTGCCCGTTTTCCCGAATGGAATTAAGAGCAATAGTGTCTGAATTCCCTGATCCTAGGAAGGATCTAGTTGCTAGCCAGAAATACATTAGAGATCTAGGGAATACTGTAGAGCCCAATAACAAAGACTGGCAGATATTGCTGAGGGCATGTTTACCCTCCAATGTCGACTCAGCACAATTCTTAGCTGACTGTAAATTAGATGAAGATGTACCCCTTACGGATGTGTACAACCAAGACAATGTAAAGAGGATAAATTTACAGTTAAAAGAGTATTTTCCAGCTGTAGTTAAATGGAACAAAATTTTCTCTATTAAACAAAAAGAGTCAGAAACAGCTGCTGAGTATTTTCATAGGGCACTACTGGAAATGGCTAAATACACAGGCATAGAAGACATTAAGACAAATGCCAATCATAGAGAAGTAGCAGTATCTGTGTTAATGGATGGTTTAAAGGAGGTATTGAGGACAAGGGTACAGACCACGCAACCATGTTGGCGAGGTCTGTCGGTGGCTACTTTGAGAGAGGCTGCTATTGATCACGATCGGAATATCACCAGACACAGGGAGTCACAAAGTGATAAGTTAATGGCCGTAAGTATACAGGCCCTGACCACAAGGCAACCTTTGTATAAATCTCCAAACCCTGTGGGTAAGTCAAATGTGGTAACTTGTTATTCCTGTCATAGAGATGGACATTTTGCACGAGACTGTAGAGTAAAAAACACACAAAAATCATATCAACCCCCTAGACAACGACATGACACACGAAATTGGGATCAGGGACCGCAGAAACGGAGTTATGAGCCACATGCAGGGGAAACAAAAAGGTATCCCCCAAAAAGAGACTGGCAAGTCTCTGGTAGTTCCCATTTACCCCCTTCTCAAGTAGTTGCTGCCAGCGCGATTCAGGGAGGTCACCATACCCAATAGGGGTGTGGCCACACCTGTAATCTGCAGCCAGTGAAATTGATTGCAAGCCTTGGAAGTGAACCCGAGGTCACAATCGATGTAGCTGGTAAATCATTAAACTTCCTTGTAGATACGGGGGCGGCCAAATCAGTGATAAATTCGACAGTGGGCATGAGAACCACTGGTAAGACAATTCCAGCCATGGGAGTAACGGGAGTAGTCCAGCACTACCCTGTTAGCAAACCAGCAGAGATTACAATAGGGCCTTTGCATACCAAGCATTCCTTTTTGCTGGCGGCATCGGCACCGACTAATCTCCTGGGAAGAGATTTATTGTGTAAAATGGGGTGCGTCATTTATTGTACTCCTTAAGGTGTATTCTTAGACATACCTGAGAATCACGCTCAGGAAGTGCGAGACATGCTAGACTCCCCATCAAAATTAATGTCACATACTGTTATGATAAATAGGAATCCATCCCAGGTAGAAGAAATGACATCCCAAATACCAGAGTCACTTTGGACTAAAGATGGACAAGACACTGGATTAATGGCAAACGTAGCTCCAGTAGTTGTGCAAGTAAAAGATGGCAGGATAGCTCCAAAAATCCCACAATACCCTCTGAAGCCAGAGGTGGAGTTAGGAGTATACCCCGTAATAGAGCGCTTGCTACAACAGGGCATTCTGGTAAGAACATCCAGCACTGCCAATAGTCCCATCTTCCCTGTGAAAAAGAGTGGGGGGAGGGGTTACAGGCTAGTACAGGATCTAAGGGGGATTAACAAAATAGTTGAGAGTCAGTTCCCCATAGTGCCAAATCCAGCTGTCATCCTTATGCAGATCCCTCCCACTGCGAAATTTTTCACTGTTATTGACCTCTGCTCCGCCTTTTTCTCGGTACCCCTGCATCCTGACAGCCAATATTTGTTTGCATTTACATACAGAGGAGTCCAATACACATGGACTCGATTACCGTCCATAGACAGTCCAAGTATATTTTCACAGGCTTTGCATGATTGTTTACAGTCTTTCCAACCAGAGAGTGGATCAATATTGATACAGTATGTGGACGATTTACTCTTGTGTTCAGATTCACTGGAAGCGTCCCTGAAAGATACGAAACAGCTCCTGTTTCATCTTTCAGACACAGGACACAAGGTTTCCAAAGACAAATTACAATTATGCCAGCCTAAAGTAAAATATTTGGGACACTGTCTGACACAAGGACTGAGACACCTGACCGCTGATAGAATTCAAGCAATTAGAGACATGACTCTGCCACAAACCCAGCAACAGATCAGAACGTTTTTAGGAATGTGTGGATATTGCCGTAACTGGATCCCAGGGTTTTCCATTCTAGCATTACCGTTGCAGGAGATGGTCTCATCAAACAAACCTGATCGGATTTCGCATACAGACGAATCCGAGATGGCATTTGAGAGACTTAAACAGTGCCTAACGCAGGCACCAGCATTAGGTATGCCAGACTATGGGAAACCCTTTGACCTGTACGGAACAGAAAGTGCTGGTTGCGCGGCAGGCGTCCTAACCCAAAAGCACGGTGATGCCAGCAGGCCGGTAGCATACTACAGCGCTCAGCTAGATACGGTAGCGCGATCCCCCCCCCCCACATGCTTGCGAAGTGTTGCAGCGATAGCATTGCTAGTTACAAAAAGCGAAGATGTAGTGCTAGGACACAACCTCACAATTCATACACCACATGCAGTGTCAGCCTTGCTGAATTCTGCCCAAACCAGGCACGTCTCATCAGCGCGGTTTACAAGATGGGAATTGGCATTAATGGCCCCCGTAAACATCATCATAAGGAGATGCAGTGCATTAAATCCTGCAACATATCTCCCAGGTGTGCCTGGACAGGCACAAAGGGTGGAGGATGAGAGTGATGGGGAAGGAGGATTTAATACAAGGGATGACATGCATGATTGTATGGAATATTTGACCCAAAATTTCACGGCAAGGCCTGACATCAGTGACAACCCACTGGAAGATGTAGATTTTCCTTTCTACACTGACGGTAGTTGTCACAGACAGACGGACTCGGGAGACTTGTGTACTGGATACGCAGTCGTAGATGACCAAGGCACCATAGAAGCAGAACCGCTAGGCCCACCTCACTCAGCCCAGGTTGCTGAACTGGTTGCCCTAACCAGAGCATGTGAATTGGCTAAGGGAAAGTCAGCCAATATCTACACCGATTCTAGATACGCCTTCGGGTAGTCCATGATTTCGGAGCCCTATGGCGCCTCAGAAATTTCATGATGGCAGCTGGTACACCGATAGCGCATGCAGCTCACATCAAAAGGCTTCTAACAGCGATACAGGAACCCGACAGAGTGGCTGTTATCAAGTGTAAAGCTCACACATATAGCCAAGACCCGGTATCACTTGGTAACAGCCGAGCAGACGAAGCTGCTAAGTTAGCAGCTGGTACCCCCAGACAGACAGACACCACACAATTGATGGTATTCAATACCATCAACACACAGAAGTTGTGTGAAATGCAAAATTTGTGTTCCACACAGGAAAAGGCAGTTTGGAGGTCAAAAGGATATGGCCAGGAGTCCTCAGGACTCTGGACAGATGGACAGGGTAAACCAGTGGCACCCAGAGCATACCTTCCATGTTTAGCTGAAGCAGCACATGGGCTGACTCATCTGGGCAAGGAAGGAATGTGCAAGTTGGTAAGAGCATATTGGTGCGCCCCAGGATTCTCATCCCATGCAGGTAAGAGAGCAATGTCATGCCTTACCTGCTTGAGGAAGAACATCGGAAAGGCAATACCAACAGAACCATCTCATATCCCACCAACAGGCGGCCCTTTTCAGGTAATACAGATTGATTTTATACAATTACCCCCTTGTCGAAATTTGAAGTATGTACTTGTTTGTATAGATGTGTTTTCAAATTGGGTCGAAGCATTTCCTGCGGCCACAAATACCGCTATGTTTACTGCTAAGAAAATTGTGCAGGAATTTGTGTGTAGATACGGTATCCCTAGAATAATTGAAAGTGATAGGGGTACCCATTTTACAGGTGATGTCTTTCAAGGAATGTGTAAGTTGATGGGAATTGATAGTAAGCTGCACACTCCGTACCGCCCCCTGGCGAGTGCGAAAGTAGAAAGAGTGAACAGCACTATTAAAAATAAATTGAGCAAAGTTATGGCAGAAACAGGATTAACATGGCCAGAAGCTTTACCCATTGTACTATACAGCATCAGAACCACTCCCAGGTCCCCTCTTAATCTGTCCCCCTTTGAAATTCTGTTTGGTCGACAACCGCATGTTATGATTAACCCTCAGGATGATTTGAAGTGTAACAATGAAGTGACTGTAAAATACCTGGTTAACATGAGTAAACAGCTAAGGAATCAGAATGACAATCTGAAGTTAGTGATTCCTGATTTGCCAGATAGTAATTGTCATGACATTGAACCTGGGGATTATGTAATGATACAGAATTTTCTACGCTCAGGTTGCCTTATTGACAGATGGGAAGGACCATACCAAGTCTTATTGATTAGCACGACAGCATTGAAGGTTGCCGAGAGAGAGACTTGGGTTCATTCGTCCCATTGTAAGAAGGTTGCTGATCCAGAGAGGTCCCGTGATAAAGAACAGACGGTAGAGGAAGTTGTATCACTGGAGTGTCTGTTTCAGGACGACTGAGACGGCACCTGAGCATTGAAAATAATAAGATCGGAGGCAGTTGTCGATTCCCTGTTCCCTTTTATTGTTTTTCTCCACTTCCCATCCCATCTCCCTCAATTATTTCTTTCCCCCTTCTCATTCTTCTCCATTTCCTCCTATAAGATGGACTTGCCCCAAGAGACTGTGATCCGGATTTTCCTGTTGACCATGATGTTGACCAGAGCAGTCTGTTCCGGCGAGAGTACCATGGAGGTCGAGAGAGGTTCTGGAATGGGTTCTGATGACAAAGATGGAGGCGTATTTTTCCAAGAACAACATAATCAACAAGCAAAGGCGAGTATCAGAAAACGATCCGATAGCATTGACCATAGAAGGAATTGTGAAGGATTGTTAGCTGAAGAAAATTGTATCTGTAGGCATTGTGACAATGTAGTTGAGGATGGGTGCATCAAGAAATGCCAATCTAGTTTTAATATCCATATGGATAGGCATCCATTGAGTGACTATCACTCCTTAGTGGGTAAAGTACTAAATCAGACAGACTGTTGGGTATGCTCTCAAGTACCTCAAGGTCACAGCAAGTCAGGACTAGTACCATTTCCTTTAACGATAGGGGAGGTACTTGAGTTAAGTGGTGGGAGGCCGGTGGACAAGAGGTTTAATATCTCTAGTCCTCCTAGTTTGAAGCTCCACCAATACCATGTGGATAGGTCTTTAGTGTGCTTTAACATTTCCAATCCCCGAAAGCCGGGAAATTGGGAAGTGTCATGGAATAACAAAACCATGACATTCTCACATAGAGCCGACGGATTGCCTACAGATACAGAACTTATATGCCACTTAGCCGGTAGTGGAAGATATTTCCGATATAGGTATACCCTAGGAAGTAGAACCATGAGAGTTGGAGAGGTATCACCAGGATACTGTGCACATATCGTACAAACCGATACGTGTACTAAACAGATGGGAGAATTAGGGTTAGGAAATTTCATATGGAAAATGTGTAATATGGTTATGTCCTACTCCGTCCCATATGTTCTCCCCGATGATGCATATTTCATATGCGGGAGGAAGGCGTATAAGTGGCTTGCCCCAAACTCAGAAGGATTGTGTTATATTGGAAAAGTACTGCCTGAGGTAATGACTGTATCACATACTAAAATGAAAGATATTCACCGCGGTGCCCAAGCTCCTTATACTCACACTCATTACGAGCACATCGTTAAACGCCACATAATAGAAAGAACAGAGCATCCGGCCTCTGACCTGATCCATGAATCCACCGGGATTCAGGTTCTACTCGCGTTAGACATCACTCGCACCGCCAGAGGAGTGTTGAATTATAAATACATATCAGCGCTTGCAAATTTATTAGACAATATCACTGAAATGTATGACGACACTTTTAGGTATACCGGAAGGGAGCTCCAAGCTTATAAAACAGAACTGGTTCAGCATAGGATGGTTCTTAATTATCTCACAGCAGTGACAGGCGGATATTGTGTCACACTGGCAACGCAGTACGGCGTAAAATGCTGCACTTATATTACGAATAGCACCGAGGACCCGGTCGAGGTCATAGACCAAAAGATGGACGACATTCTCCAATTAAAGTGGGAATTCCGCAGGAGACACAATCTCACCCTTGCTGCTGTGGGTAATGAGCTGACCGGTTGGGTGTCATGGTTGAACCCACGAAATTGGTTCTCTGGTTTAGGAGAATGGGCTCAAGGAATTATAATGGATGTAGGGAAATTTCTTCTGTGTATCTTGGGTGTTGTCATATCGATTGGTTTGATATTTAGATGCGTTCAGGCTTTAACGAAGTGTAAACGGAGTACTAAGGTGATGAGTCTAAGGAGTGAGGACATTATAATTCCAATGGATTTGATTTATGACCCAACGATAGAGACAATGTTGTGATGAAAATGTGATTCCACGGTCCGTTTCTTTCACCCGTTTCTCCTTTGTTTCTCTCCAAGGTAAAAAGACATCCGCTTGGAAGAAGAATTTGACAACCTTTTACACAGACAACTGATGGACTATGCCATAGACCCCCCATATCCCTAGTACCTTTAATTTTACGCTAGCCCAACACTTTTTGTAAGTCTATGGACATTGATAAAGCTTTGCTTGCGTTTATTGGCAAAAGCACAAAGAGACTACAGTCAACATGTACATCGAGACAAGACAAGACAAGACCTCAATCGGCAAATGTATATTAAACTCACATAGTTTATCACTGCATCTACCATAATTGTTCTTTATCTTCATCTCTACAACCTTCAGGTAATGACACACATAGTCGATAGGGAATACAGGCACAGATATCAGCACCCACATATCCCCCCTATTCATGTATCATCAACTAAAATGTGCTCCCCCATTTTGTTGCAACCAAAAGCTGAAAAGAGCTCGGTAAAGTTTGACAGCCCATCCACAGACCCGTACCACGGGATAAGAAGGAATTTAAATGTATACTTCGCAATACCTCGAAGCTTGATTTAAAACACGTACGGCACGATGATACATGACCCCCCAAACATGGATTCATACAAACATGCTTCTGCTATCTCACTAGGTCATACCCTTTTTTCTCACCTTCTCCTCTCCTCCCCTACCCGACCATAGAAATGTATTTACACATGACATATATTTTTCTCTTTTTGAAATGTTTTTAGAAAGTGGCAGTTATTGGTGACTGCCAAAGGGTGGACTGTCAAAGTCAGAAAAATATCACGCTACACATTGCCATATTTGCACCTCATGCGTGTCCCCGCTGCGCGTGCATGAGCTCTCCCGTGCGTGCGCATACTCGCTGTTGCGTGCACCCGCGGGCGCACGGTATGCGCATTTACGGTAGAGTTTGTATACGTCTAGCGTGCGACTCAATCGTAACATATTTTAACCATATAATGTATTTTGTAGATCATGGTCCCTTTGATAGAATCTGAAAGTTTAGTTAATGTAGCATGTTCATAGACAGAGAGATCCCTCTTTGTTTGATACGAAGGGTCAGACAGGGGTTATACAGTGGTGTTTAGTATCCATCGGAAGAGTATTTAATTAGCAATATTCCGGTGTTGGTTTGAAGCGGATTAATCGCTCGTGCGAATAGTTATGGACATAAGAAGTTTATGAACATTTACTGTATTTGCACTTTATTACCCATGCGGCGGGAAACCTAGTTTCCCACCCACCTGAGCAGTTAGGTTGATTCATACAGGTGGGCTGTGACTATTCCTATGACCTTTTGTTATAATGCGAAGACGAATTCCTGTGTCCAATGGACAATAAGAATATAGGGACCATTGTACTGTATTGTGTGTAGTGTATAAAAGGACAAGCCGATCTGGGCCAGGTCTCTATTCTCTTCAACGGTTCTCATCACTGATAATCGGGAGCTGGACATCCAGAAGGCGCATGCGATTGTTTCCCTTTGTGCGTAAGTTTCTCTGCAATCATATTGTCTTTATTGTTATTATAAGCCATTCTCTCTCGTTCTCTCTCACTTTCTCTCTCTCTCTCTCCTTCCCCCTTTAAACGTAATTGTATCTTTATTGTATTTTATGTGTAGTTACTTGGTTAGATATTCTATGTTATCTTGGTAGTGTATAACTTGTATTGTATTATTCTTTTGCAATTGAACGTTCATTCATTTCCTTAAAAGGCGTTAGACCCTTAGACCGGTATTTGACTGTTTATTATATTGCTAAGGGGTTCTCTGAGCGTCACATACGCTCATACAGCTTTTAAACTAACAAGGTTACACTGTGTTGCATTTACACCTTAGCATTGCACAAGGGTTTACAGTATAAGTACATTGTTTATGGTATAGTTATAAAGGTTTAACACTGTGAGCGTCTGCGCCGCTCGTGATCTCCTCGTGGTCTCGAGCGTCCGCTATGCTGATAGCGTAGCATTACGGTAGTCGGCAGCCTATAGCGTGCTTGCCTGTACGCTCTAAGCCGTGAGCGAACATGCCGCTCGTGCGTCTCGACCACGGCTAAACGTTTGTTACGCTACGTGCGTACTCTTACGGTATTCCATACGTCAATTGCGTACTGTGTTCTTTAACCTTTTAGAGTGTTTTAAATAAGATAAATATTAGGCTTTATCACTATGTAAAGCACACATGGGGTAGATGTACAGTATGAAACAGTGATAAGATGGAGAAGTATGCATACTGTATTAATCAACTGCTTTCTGAACATTGATTGATTAGCTGGTTGGAAAAAAAATCTGGTAATGGATGACTGTCATTTGCTCTCATCCATTACCAGAATTTCATTCCTGACAGCCAGATCTAGCAGATTATCTGTCAGATAATTGTATGGTGTACAGTATGCCTAGCTTATAAATGACCTGAGATTCTGTCATACAGTAAGTAAGGTACTGTACCATGCAGTAAAAAAAAAAAAAAAAAAAAAAGATACTGTACAACGGAGTATAAATAAAATATTTATTTAACAAAAGAAACAAAATTAAATTAAACGGACCTCAACGAAAAATTAAAACAGTGGTCGACATGTCTGCAATGGTAAAAATGCGGCTTTTCGACAAAAGTATATTCAATTGAAGAATGTTGATTCGACAACAGTGCTTTTCGACAGTAATTTCGTCAATTTCATTCCGCCTGACTTTGCTGGCGGAATCTAATAAAAATTTTTAAAAACATGTTTTTTGTGTGTTTTTTTTTTATTGCTAATAGCATATCTATTTATATTAGAAGGGATTATGTACTTGGTTTGTCTATTAGGAGACACAAGTATTATTTATATATTTTTTAAAAGAATATATATTTTTTTTTAACTGACTAAAATAATATGGAGAGATCAGAGCATGGTTTTCAGTGGGAAGGGGTGGGAATGGGCTAAAATCAAGAGAAAAAAAAATGAGTGGGGTCCCCCCTCCTAAGCATAACCAGCCTCGGGCTCTTTGAGCCGGTCCTGGTTGTAAAAATACGGGGGGGAAAATGACAGGGGATCCCCCATATTTTCACAACCAGCACCGGGCTCTGCGTCCGGTCCTGGTGCCAAAAATACGGGGGGACAAAACACGTAGGGGTCCCCCGTATTTTTAACATCAGCTCCGGGCTCCACTAGTCAGAGAGATAATGCCACAGCCGGGGGTCACTTTTATATCGGTCCCTGCGGCCCTGGCATTAAATCACTAACTAGTCACCCCTGGCCGGGGTACCCTGAAGGAGTGGGGAACCCTTAAATCAAGGAGTCCCCCCCCCTCCAGCCACCCAAGGGCCAGGGGTGAAGCCCGAGGCTGTCCCCCCATCCATGGGCTGCTAATAGCCAAGTGACACAAAGAAAGAATATTGTTTTTTGTAGCAGAACTACAAGTCCCAGCAAGCCTCCCCCGCAAGATGGTACTTGGAGAACCACAAGTACCAACATGCGGGTGTTATGATCCTGATGCTCAGGACAGGGGAGGTCTTATACGGTGAGACCTGAGCAGCAGGACGTAATGCTGGGAAAAGGGAAACGGAATGGGAATAGCCCCTGGCACCCTACCTCCGTTGTTTTACCCGTGCTGTCAATTCACTCTTGCGAGACTATGGTTTCTTGGGCCCATGGCAGCCGCGTTTGAAGGGCGGATTAAGTCTGCCCAACTCCGATGCCCCCTCAGGTCTTAAGGAGAGACAAAGAGTGAACTGAGACAGGGTAATAACAAGGGGCCCTCTAACTGAAACAACAAGGCCAGGGGCTACTGGCTAACCTAAAACTAAAGTATGCGCGGCACGCCGCCAAAGGTAAAAAACTACAAAGAAAACCACTGTCCACTCCCCCACACGGCACCGCCGAGTTCCGGACCTCAACGAAAAATTAAAACAGTGGTCCACTAGAAGGTGGACCACCACCCTCAGCAGCTGGATGGCATGCTGCAATTGTTCTGTGGGAAAAAAATAAGAATTTACTTACCGATAATTCTATTTCTCGGAGTCCGTAGTGGATGCTGGGGTTCCTGAAAGGACCATGGGGAATAGCGGCTCCGCAGGAGACAGGGCACAAAAAAGTAAAGCTTTACTAGGTCAGGTGGTGTGCACTGGCTCCTCCCCCTATGACCCTCCTCCAGACTCCAGTTAGGTACTGTGCCCGGACGAGCATACACAATAAGGGAGGCATTTTGAATCCCGGGTAAGACTCATACCAGCCACACCAATCACACCGTACAACTTGTGATCTAAACCCAGTTAACAGTATGACAACAGAAAGGGCCTCTTAAAGATGGCTCCTTAACAATAACCCGAATTAGTTAACAATAACTATGTACAAGTATTGCAGATAATCCGCACTTGGGATGGGCGCCCAGCATCCACTACGGACTCCGAGAAATAGAATTATCGGTAAGTAAATTCTTATTTTCTCTATCGTCCTAAGTGGATGCTGGGGTTCCTGAAAGGACCATGGGGATTATACCAAAGCTCCCAAACGGGCGGGAGAGTGCGGATGACTCTGCAGCACCGAATGAGAGAACTCCAGGTCCTCCTTTGCCAGGGTATCAAATTTGTAAAATTTTACAAACGTGTTCTCCCCCGACCACGTAGCTGCTCGGCAGAGTTGTAATGCCGAGACCCCTCGGGCAGCCGCCCAAGATGAGCCCCCCTTCCTTGTGGAGTGGGCTTTTACAGTTTTAGGCTGTGGCAGGCCTGCCACAGAATGTGCAAGTTGAATTGTGTTACAAATCCAACGAGCAATCGACTGCTTAGAAGCAGGTGCGCCCAACTTGTTGGGTGCATACAATATAAACAGCGAGTCAGATTTTCTGACTCCAGCCGTCCTTGCAATGTATATTTTTAAGGCTCTGACAACGTCCAACAACTTGGAGTCCTCCAAGTCGCTAGTGGCCGCAGGCACCACAATAGGTTGGTTCAGATGAAATGCTGATACCACTTTAGGGAGAAAATGCGGACGAGTCCGCAGTTCTGCCCTATCCGAATGGAAGATTAGATAAGGACTTTTATAAGATAAAGCCGCCAATTCAGATACTCTCCTGGCAGAGGCCAGGTCTAGTAACATAGTCACTTTCAATGTGAGATATTTCAAATCCACCTTTTTCAATGGTTCAAACCAATGGGATTTGAGGAAATCTAAAACTACATTTAGATCCCACGGTGCCACCGGAGGCACCACAGGAGGCTGTATATGCAGTACTCCCTTGACAAAAGTCTGGACCTCAGGGACAGAGGCCAATTCTTTTTGGAAGAATATTGACAGGGCCGAAATTTGAACCTTAATGGATCCCAATTTGAGACCCATAGATAATCCTGATTGCAGGAAATGTAGGAAACGACCCAGTTGGAATTCCTCCGTCGGAACCCTCCGATCCTCGCACCACGCTACATATTTTCGCCAAATGCGGTGATAATGTTTCACGGTGACTTCCTTCCGTGCCTTAATCAAGGTAGGAATGACTTCTTCTGGAATGCCTTTCCCTTTTAGGATCTGGCGTTCAACCGCCATGCCGTCAAACGCAGCCGCGGTAAGTCTTGAAAAAGACAGGGACCCTGCTGTAGCAGGTCCCTTCTCAGAGGTAGAGGCCACGGTTCGTCCGTGAGCATCTCTTGAAGTTCCGGATACCAAGTCCTTCTCGGCCAATCCGGAACCACTAGTATTGTTCTTACTCTTCTTTGCCGTATGATCTTCAATACCTTTGGTATGAGCGGCAGAGGAGGAAACACATACACTGACTGGTACACCCAAGGAGTTACCAGTGCGTCCACAGCTATTGCCTGTGGATCTCTTGACCTGGCGCAATATTTGTCCAGTTTCTTGTTGAGGCGAGACGCCATCATGTCTACAATTGGTCTTTCCCAACGGTCTATTAACATGTTGAAGACTTCTGGATGTAGACCCCACTCTCCCGGATGAAGATCGTGTCTGCTGAGGAAGTCTGCTTCCCAGTTGTCCACGCCCGGGATGAACACTGCTGACAGTGCTATCACGTGATTCTCCGCCCAGCGAAGAATCTTGGCAGCTTCTGCCATTGCACTCCTGCTTCTTGTGCCGCCCTGCCTGTTTACATGGGCGACCGCCGTGATGTTGTCCGACTGAATCAACACCGGCTTTCCTTGCAGGAGAAGTTCCGCCTGGCTTAGAGCATTGTAGATTGCTCTTAGTTCCAGAATGTTTATGTGAAGAGACTTTTCCAGACTCGTCCATACTCCCTGGAAGTTTCTTCCTTGTGTGACTGCTCCCCAGCCTCTCAGGCTGGCGTCCGTGGTCACCAGGATCCAATCCTGAATGCCGAATCTGCGGCCTTCTAATAGGTGAGCCTTCTGCAACCACCACAGAAGTGACACCCTTGTCTTTGGTGACAGGGTTATTCGCAGGTGCATCTGCAGATGCGACCCTGACCATTTGTCCAACAGATCCCTTTGGAATATTCTTGCATGGAATCTGCCGAATGGAATTGCTTCGTAAGAAGCCACCATTTTTCCCAGGACTCTTGTGCATTGATGTACTGACACTTTTCCTGGTTTTAGGAGGTTCCTGACCAGATCGGATAACTCCTTGGCTTTTTCCTCTGGAAGGAAAACCTTTTTCTGAACCGTGTCCAGAATCATTCCTAGGAACAGCAGACGAGTTGTCGGGATTAAATGGGATTTTGGAATATTCAGAATCCACCCGTGTTGTCTTAGCACCTCTTGAGATAGTGCTAAAGCTGTCTCCAGCTGTTCTCTGGACCTTGCCCTTATTAGGAGATCGTCCAAGTATGGGATAACTAATACGCCTTTTCTTCGAAGAAGAATCATCATCTCGGCCATTACCTTGGTAAAGACCCGAGGCGCCGTGGACAATCCGAACGGCAGCGTCTGAAACTGATAGTGACAGTTTTGAACAATGAACCTGAGGTACCCCTGGTGTGCGGGGTAAATCGGAACGTGTAGATACGCATCCTTGATGTCCAAGGATACCATAAAGTCCCCTTCTTCCAGGTTCGCTATCACTGCTCTGAGTGACTCCATCTTGAACTTGAACTTTTTTATGTAGAGGTTCAAGGACTTCAGATTTAGAATAGGCCTTACCGAGCCATCCGGCTTCGGTACCACAAATAGAGTGGAATAATACCCCTTTCCTTGTTGTAATAGGGGTACTTTGACTATCACCTGCTGAGCGTACAGCTTGTGAATGGCTTCCAACACCCTCTCCCTTTCGGAAGAGACGGTTGGTAAGGCAGACTTCAGGAAACGATGAGGAGGATCCGTCTCTAATTCCAACCTGTACCCCTGAGATATTATCTGCAGGATCCAGGGGTCTACCTGCGAGTGAGCCCACTGCGCGCTGTAATTTTTGAGACGGCCCCCCACTGTCCCCGAGTCCGCTTGAGAGGCCCCAGCGTCATGCTGAGGTTTTTGCAGGAGCCGGGGAGGGCTTCTGTTCCTGGGAAGGAGCTGCCTGTTGGTGTCTCTTCCCTCTTCCTCTGCCTCGTGGCAGGTACGACAAGCCCTTTGCTCTCTTATTTTTGTAGGAGCGAAAAGGCTGCGGTTGAAAGGTCGGTGCCTTTCTCTGTTGGGGAGTGACTTGAGGTAAAAAAGTGGATTTCCCGGCAGTAGCCGTGGCCACCAAGTCTGATAGACCAACTCCAAATAACTCCTCCCCTTTATACGGCAAAACCTCCATGTGACGTTTTGAATCCGCATCGCCTGTCCACTGTCGTGTCCATAAGGCTCTTCTGGCTGAAATGGACATAGCACTCACCCGAGATGCCAGTGTGCAAATATCCCTCTGTGCATCACGCATATAGATAAATGCATCCTTTATTTGTTCTAACGACAGTAAAACATTGTCCCTATCTAGGGTATCAATATTTTCAATCAGGGATTCTGACCAAACTACTCCAGCACTGCACATCCAGGCAGTTGCTATAGCTGGTCGTAGTATAACACCTGCATGTGTGTATATATTCTTTTGAATAACTTCCATCTTTCTATCTGATGGATCCTTAAGTGCGGCCGTCTCAGGAGAGGGTAACGCCACTTGTTTGGATAAGCGTGTGAGCGCCTTGTCCACCTTAGGGGGTGTTTCCCAGCGCGCCCTAACCTCTGGCGGGAAAGGGTATAATGCCAATAACTTTTTTGAAATTATCAACTTTTTATCAGGAGCAACCCACGCTTCATCACACACGTCATTTAATTCTTCTGATTCAGGAAAAACTGTTTGTAGTTTTTTCACACCATACATAATACCCTGTTTTACGGTATCTGTAGTATCAGCTAAATGTAACGTCTCCTTCATTGCCAAAATCATATAACGTGTGGCCCTACTGGAAAATACGTTTGAATTTCTACCGTCGTCACTGGAATCAGTGCCCGTGTCTGGGTCTGTGTCGACCGACTGAGGCAAAGGGCGTTTTACAGCCCCTGACGGTGTTTGAGGCGCCTGGACAGGCATTAATTGATTGTCCGGCCGCCTCATGTCCTCAACTGACTGTTTAAGGGAAGATAAACCATCACGTAATTCCACAAATAAAGGCATCCATTCTGGTGTCGACCCCCTGGGGGGTGACATCTGCATATTTGGCAATTGCTCCGCCTCCACACCAATATCGTCCTCATACATGTCGACACCACGTACCGACACACACCGCAAACTCACAGGGAATGCTCTAATGAAGACAGGACCCACTAGCCCTTTTGGGGAGACAGAGGGAGAGTCTGCCAGCACACACCACAAAGCGCTATATATACAAGGGATATCCTTATATTAAGTGCTCCCTTATAGCTGCTTTAATATATATATATATAGCCATTAATGTGCCCCCCCTCTCTGTTTTACCCTGTTTCTGTAGTGCAGTGCAGGGGAGAGACCTGGGAGCCGTTCTGACCAGCGGAGCTGTGACAGAAAATGGCGCCGTGTGCTGAGGAGATAGGCCCCGCCCCTTTTTCGGCGGGTTCTTCTCCCGCTATTTTTCCAGTCAGGCAGGGGTTAAATATCTCCATATAGCCCCTATGGGCTATATGTGAGGTATTTTTAGCCTTGTATAAGGTTTATATTTGCCTCTCAGAGCGCCCCCCCCCAGCGCTCTGCACCCTCAGTGACTGCCCAGTGAAGTGTGCTGAGAGGAAAATGGCGCACAGCTGCAGTGCTGTGCGCTACCTTATGAAGACTGAGGAGTCTTCAGCCGCCGGTTTCCGGACCTCTTCACGCTTCAGCATCTGCAAGGGGGTCGGCGGCGCGGCTCCGGGACCGGACTCCACGGCTGGGCCTGTGTTCGATCCCTCTGGAGCTAATGGTGTCCAGTAGCCAAGCAGCAAATCCACTCTGCATGCAGGTGAGTTTACTACTTTCCCCCTAAGTCCCACGTTGCAGTGATCCTGTTGCCAGCAGGACTCACTGTAAAGAAAAAAACCTAAACTAAACTTTCTCTAAGCAGCTCTTTAGGAGAGCCACCTAGATTGCACCCTTCTCGTTCGGGCACAAAATCTAACTGGAGTCTGGAGGAGGGTCATAGGGGGAGGAGCCAGTGCACACCACCTGACCTAGTAAAGCTTTACTTTTTTGTGCCCTGTCTCCTGCGGAGCCGCTATTCCCCATGGTCCTTTCAGGAACCCCAGCATCCACTTAGGACGATAGAGAAAAGGACAGTATTACAACACAAATACTGTATACTGTACAGTGTAGTAGTGGCAATACAGTACTGTACTCTATATTAGAAAATATTGATATTTACAACGTACAGTACTGTATTGTCACTACAGTAAATACAGTAGAACACTACTTACAGTATGCTGAAGAGGTACTGTAAGCATTGCTATAATTTACCATGGCTGTAGATCTGCCGCCGATTATCCGTGCCAGACTGGGTGCCCAAGGTAGGCCGCTGGGTACCCGGTCGTGGTCCCCCATGTATCATTGGCTCTGTATTGGAGAGAGAAAAAAACATTAATCACATTTTAATACTATACTATACAATTACTACTGTATACTGTAGGTACAGTATTATACTGTATTGTTGTTATTCAGTATTTAAAGTACATGGTGCTACAAGATTTTAGCATAAAAATTTCATAAACAAATGTACAAAGGAATAAAACACCGCCCTGTGCTGCGAAGACAGGAGAGGCATGCCGGATTATCGCAGGTCAGGTTAGTCAGTTTCTCTCTCTCTCTCTCCGCCTTACATAATGTGTAAAATACTGTAGGGAGACTGCCTGCCATCATGTGTATAAAGGGAGACTTTGCCTGCCATCGTGTGTAAAAGAGAGCTCTGTGGCCACGCCCCTTCACCATGAATCCACGCCCCTATATTTTTGTATATGGAGGGGGGAGCTGTTTCTTGCACACAGCACTAAAATGTGTAGTTACAGCACAGACTACTGTATTTCTACTGTACATTATACAGTATTTACCAAAGGTGTACTCCTTGTCGTCTGTGGCTAAAAGAAAAAAAAAATACTGTGTTAAAATGTCATATTGTACAGTAGAGTGAAAATACAGTATGTTGCAGTAACTGTACTGGCAGTGTTGGACTGGGGCATGAAGGGCCCACCGGGGGAATGTAGTGATAGGGGCCCATACTTAGGGATGTGGCCATCCACCACAGAGGCCTGGCTAACTATTAGAAAGTGTATGATTTGGGCATGGTTATAAAAAAAATAGTAAATACTACTAGTGCCTACGTGATAATGTAGCAGAGTAATAACAGCAATGCCCTTTAGTGAAGATACCATAGTCTTGTGCAGTATAATATAATACATGTATAATGTGTAATTCAAGAACAGTCTAAAACCTGATCCCTAGAGGAAAGCGTGGGCCCTCAAGTAGTGGAGCCCAACGGGGGGTTTCCTCTGTACCCCTGTGGTCCAGTCCAACCTTGTCTACTGGTAATTTTTGGTACAACAGAACCAGCACATGCATCCAACTGCTGCCCCCAAACAGATGCCGCCCCTATGTACAGTATGTGCCTCTCATGCCTAATGGGAAATTCACCACTGACAGTAGAGTAGCTAGAGAGAGAGATGAATGGAGAGACAGTGGGGGTCATACAGATTTGATTGCTGCTGTGCGTTTTCACACAGCGGGCTATCAGGGACTAACTGCACATGCACCGCAATGTTACCACGTGTCGCACAGTAACAAAGGGCATCACTGGTCATCGACAGGATGGTGGGAAAGATCCGATCGCATGGGCATTTGCAAAGTGATTGACAGGAGGAAGCCGCTTGTGGGTGGTAACTGACCATTTACTGCGAGAGCCCGGATAAACGCAGCTGTTCCCAAGCATTTTCAGACAGTGTGTCTGACATCAGCTCCGGCCCCGATCATCCTGATGTGATCGCACTGTAGGAGTAAGTGGACTGTGCGCACACACAGCACAAAGTAGATTTTAGCAGCCCAGTGTACACATACAGTAGGAGCGCACACTTGTACGGCAAATTTACTGTACACTCACCCAGGGGATGGTGACTGAACACAGGACAACAAAATTAGCAGCCCAGCGATCAGATCTAAATGAACCCCAGTGTCAGGGAAAGAGAGAGACATACAGTACAGATGTGTCCACTTATATCTTTGCTTTTTTACTCAATTTGGCACAACATGCAAAACACGGCTTAGCTGTTTTTCACGAGTAGCAAGTGGATGGTTTTAAATTTTTTGTTTGCCATAATAGAATATGTATAAAGTAACATATTAAAGAAGCAAATTAAGAAAAATCACAAGGCATAGCTAAATCTCTGAGTCTATGGCATGCAAAACCATGCAATACGTGGTGGGATGCTGTATAGCTAAGATATATGTGTACACATCTGTATGTAAATTTAGTAAGATGAGAATTTCTTTTAGAACCAGTGATTTTGTCCATAGCAAACAATCAAAATCTATCTACAACATTATCTACTTTAAGTGTAGCTAGATACAGTAAATGTTAATAAATGTAGAATCTGGTTGCTATGGGCAACATCACCAGTTCCAAAAAGAAGACCCATCTAAAGTCCCCCATCCACTAATCCAATTTGTGCACTTTTAATTCGATTTTGACGCATCTGGCCAAAAAAAACGGATGAAAATTGTCACATTGGACAGCTCCTCTGATTGCATCAGATCAATCACAGTACTAAGTCTTACCACTAAATTCTGCCTCCTCCTGCCCTGCCTCGGTCAGTTCAGGGCCTGTGATAACAAAAATGAATTACAAAAAAGGTTAATTACATGAGATACTGTACAGTACTCTTTTCGACAAAATACAGTATAGTTCAGTACATTTAACTTTCACTTGCATCCCCACTGTAAAGTCCACACATGCTGTACAGTACCCTCACGTTTTCTCGTTGTGCACTTTACCATCCCCCTGACCCACATTGCTGTGTGAGCGTACTCTATCATAAAGCCCATGAAAAAAATTGTAATTTGATGACATACAGTACAGTACTATACAATGGGGGTAATTCCAAGTTGATCGCAGCAGGATTTTTGATAGCAGTTGGGCAAAACCATGTGCACTGCAGGGGAGGCAGATATAACATGTGCAGAGAGAGTTAGATTTGGGTGGGTTATTTTATTTATGTGCAGGGTAAATACTGGCTGCTTTATTTTTACATGCAAATTAGATTGCAGACTGAACACACCCCACCCAAATCTATATCTCTCTGCACATGCTATATCTGCCTCCCCTGCAGTGCACATGGTTTTGCCCAATTGCTAACAAAAATCCTGCTGCGATCAACTTGGAATTACCCCCAATAGGTACAGTAACTCCTACAGTACAGTTCCATTTCAACAGTATCAATGGCTTTTTTACAATAGACTGTAAACTTGCAAGCAGGGCCTTCCCCACCTCCATGACTGTTATTACCCATTTAACACTGATGTCATAATCTAAATGCACAACAAAATTTGATGCACTATGGTGCATAAAGTGCATTAAAAAAAAAGCTTAGTGCATTGAACAGTACATACTGTGACTAAGAAAAAAGAGCAAAAATTAAACACACACAATAGAACCACATAAAGATAAAATACAGTACAGTACATACTGTAGCACACTGTTTCTATTTCCAAATTGCAGTATACAGTACAGTACTTACTGGTTGGGAGCGGTGTTAAGGGGGAATGGAGGGGGGCGCGTCAGAGGCGTCAGGAGCCTTGGCAGTTCAGGGCCCGTGTAATCAAAAATTCATTACAATAAAGGTTAATTCAATCAAATACTCTTTTCGGCACAATACAGTACAGTACAGTACATAAAACATTCAATTGCATCTCCACATTTTTGCATTGTTCACTTTCACATCCTCTTGACCCTCTGGCCCATATTGCTGTGTGAGCATATTGTACATTTTTTAACAATGATGTCGCACAGTATTTGAAAAGCACAACAAAATTTGTGGCACTACAGTGCATACTGTAAAGTATGCACTGTACAGTATATTTAAGAAAATAATTTTTATATACTGTACATACTGTTACTAAATAAAACCCAATGAACTAAAAATTAAAAACACACAATAGCCTCCAAACAGATTAAGGGGTATATGCAATTGCGGTCGAATTGCCGCAAATGTCGAAAAACAGGGTATTTTCGCCACAAAAAAAAATCGACAATGCAATACAGTACTTTTTGACAAAAAACGGACGTTTCAGATTCCACTTTTTTAAATTCGACGGTTGTCAAATTCAACATGTCTGCAATGGTAAAAATGCGGCTTTTCGACAAAAGTATATTCAATTGAAGAATGTCGATTCGACAACAGTGCTTTTCGACAGTAATTTCGTCAATTTCATTCCACCTCACTTTGCTGGCGGAATCTAATAAAAAAAATTAAAAACATGTTTTTTTGTGTTTTTTTTTATTGCTAATAGCATATCTATTTATATTAGAAGGGATTATGTACTTGGTTTGTCTATTAGGAGACACAAGTATTATTTATATATTTTTTAAAAGAATATTTTTTTTTACTGACTAAAATAATCTGGAGAGATCAGAGCATGGTTTTCAGTGGGAAGGGGTGGGAATGGGTTAAAATCAAGAAAAAAATGCGTGGGGTTCCCCCTCCTAAGCATAACCAGCCTCGGGCTCTTTGAGCCGGTCCTGGTTGTAAAAATATGGGGGGGGAAATGACAGGGGATCCCCCATATTTTCACAACCAGCACCGGGCTCTGCGTCAGGTCCTGGTGCCAAAAATATGGGGGACAAAACACGTAGGGGTTCCCCATATTTTTAACATCAGCTCCGGGCTCCACTAGTCAGAGAGATAATGCCACAGCCGGGGGACACTTTTATATCGGTCCCTGCGGCCCTGGCATTAAATCACTAACTAGTCACCCCTGGCCGGGGTACCCTGAAGCAGTGGGGAACCCTTAAATCAAGGAGTCCCCCCCCTCCAGCCACCCAAGGGCCAGGGGTGAAGCCCGAGGCTGTCCCCCCATCCATGGGCTGCTGATAGCCAAGTGACACAAAGAAAGAATATTGTTTTTTGTAGCAGAACTACAAGTCCCAGCAAGCCTCCCCCGCAAGCTGGTACTTGGAGAACCACAAGTACCAGCATGCGGGGGTGAAACGGGCCCGCTGGTACCTGTAGTTCTACTGGAAAAAATACCCAAATAAAAACAGTACACGCACACCGTGAAAGTAAAACTTTATTGCATACATGCACACCAACATACATACATACTTACCTATGTTCACACGAGGTTCGGTCCACTTCTCCAAGTAGAATCCACGGTGTACCTGAAAATCAGGGAGCGCGACGTTGTAGCACTCTCCTGATTGGTTGTGCGCGTCTGAGCTGTCAGACGGCACATCGTACATGTGATGTGCCGTCTGACAGCTCAGACGCGCACAGCCAATCAGGAGAATGCCACGACGTGGCGCTCCCTGATTGGCTGAAGGGACCCTCTGTGACAGGAGTCACGGGGGGTACCGGCATTCGGGGAAGGGGGTCCCATGTGTAAACAAGGGACCCCTTTCAGTGCGTGGTCCGGGTTATGCGGTTTGTTTTTTTGGCAAGTACGTGGATTACAAAACAGAAGAGGACCGATTTACACTGGATTTTGGGGAGTATAATTTTATTTTCAGGTACCCCGTGGATTCTACTTGGAGAAGTGGACCGAACCTCGTGTGAACATAGGTAAGTATGTATGTATGTATGTATGTATGTATGTTGGTGTGCATGTATGCAATAAAGTTTTACTTTCACGATGTCTGTGTACTGTTTTTATTTGGGTATTTTTTTTGCAGTAGAACTACAGGTACCAGCGGGCCATTCCCCCCCCCCCCCCCGCATGCTGGTACTTGTGGTTCTCCAAGTACCAGCTTGCGGGGGAGGCTTGCTGGGACTTGTAGTTCTGCTACAAAAAACAATACTCTTTTATTTGACACAAGGCTATCAGCCCCCCATCCACAGCCCTTGGATGGGGGGGGCAGCCTCGTGCTTCACCCCTGGCCCTTGGGTGGCTGGAGGGGGGGACCCCTTGATTTTAGGGGTCCCCACTCCACCAGGGTACCCCGGCCAGGGGTGAGTAGTTGGGGATTTAATGCCACGGCCGCAGGGACCGGTATAAAAGTGTCCCCCGGCTGTGGCATTATCTCTCCACCTAGTGGAGCCCGGTGCTGGTGTTAAAAATACGGGGGACCCCTACGCTTTTTGTCCCCCGTATTTTTTGCACCAGGACCAGACGCAGAGCCCGGTGCCGGTTGTAAACATACGGGGGATTCCCTGTTAATTTCCCCCCCGTATTTTTACAACCAGGACCGGCTCAAAGAGCCCGAGGCTGGTTATGTTTTTTAATCATTTTTGTGCCGTCCAAAAAGTCGAATCCAGGACGCACATATCCGTCAATTGGTCCATTTTTCGACAGCGGGACTGTCGAATCCGTTTTTTATTGAGTATGTCGAATTCGGGTCCCGGCGGGAGGGTATGTGACTGTCAAATTGTGCCGGAATTCGACCGCAATTGCATATACCCCTATATATACATACAGTACTGTGCAGTACATTGCACATTGATTACACTGTGTACAGTATTTCTATTTCCAAATTGTACAGTACAGTACTGTACTTACTGTGGAGGGATGGGGGAACTCTGGATGGGGCGTCTCCGTCTCCTCTGGCTCCTGCATCATGGCCGCCTCCTCCTCCTCCTCCTCCTCATCTTCGATGACAATGATATCTGTGTGGCAAATAAAAATAATATTGTAAACAAAAAAAGACAAAAAAATTGTACATCGTTACTTACAGTACTTATTACTGTTACTGTAAACTATTTACAGATAGAAAACTCTAAATATTGTATGTACAGAATTGCTGTGTTAGTGTAGGCCGGTGTGGTTTACATAAGTACTGTGGTTTCAAGTAAGATACAGTACAGTTACTACAGTATTGTGCAGTACTGTACAGTAGTACAGTGCTACAGGAAGTACAGTAGAGTACAGGAGGCAGAGAGACATTCTTAATAGGAGCAGATTTACTGACCATTGGTACGGGATGTACTGTACCTGTGTTTGAAATACCGGCTGTCGGGATTCAGATACTTACAGTACCTCATTCTGTTGGGATTTCTGCGATCAAGATGCCACGATTGGTCATCTGACAGCTGGTGACGGGAACCCAAACCATTGATAGAAAACAATGTACAGTACAGTACAGGACTGTATATCACTTACCGAGCTGGGGTGACACTGTCTCCTCCTCCGCATCACTGCTGATTACTGAGTGGAAAAGAAATAGTATATACAAAATACAGTATAGTTACTATATTATTGTACAATACTTCACAGTAGTACAGTGGTACAGGAAGTGGAGTACAGGAGACAGAGAGACATTCTTAATAAGAGTACTGTAGAATGACCATCCATTGGTAGGGGACATACTGTACCTGCATTTAAAATACCAGCTGTATGGATCCCGGCATTCAGAATGCTGAGGCCGGAATCAAACAATGTATAGAGGGTTAGGGGGTAGTGGAGGGGGGGTTTGGATGCTTAAATTACCTCACCCTGTTGGGATTTCTGCAATCAGGATGCTGCATTTGGTCACCTAACCATTGGAATCATGACCACTGGTCACGCAAACCTAACCCATTGGTACAGTAGAACACATACAGTACAGTACAGTAGATTACTAATACTCCTTTCTCATACGTCCTAGAGGATGCTGGGGACTCCAAAAGGACCATGGGGTATAGACGGATCCGCAGGAGCCTGGGCACACTATAAAGACTTAAACTGGGTGTGAACTGGCTCCTCCCTCTATGCCCCTCCTCCAGACCTCAGTTAGACTTTGTGCCCAGGAGTGATGGGTCACACACTAGGGGAGCTCTCCTGAGTTTCTCTGAAAGACTTTATGTTAGGTTTTTTATTTTCAGGGAGACCTGCTGGCTACAGGCTTCCTGCATCGTGGGACTGAGGGGAGAGAAGCAGGACCTACTTCTGTGAGTTTCAAGGCTCTGCTTCTCGGTTACTGGACACCATTAGCTCCAGAGGGTTCGATCACTTGGTGCGCCTAGCTGCTTATTCCCGGAGCCGCACCGTCACCCCCCCTCACAGAAGCCAGAAGAAAGAAGTCAGGTGAATATTCGAAGAAAAGAAGACTTCAGACGGCAGAAGACTTCAGTAACGGAGGTACAGTGGTAGTGCTGCGCTCCATGCTTCCACACACCAACGCACTCACAGGGTGCAGGGCGCTGGGGGGGAGCGCCCTGGGCAGCAGGTTACTAGTCTTCTTCAGCTATTCTGGCAAAAAGCATTTCGGTACAGAGGCACCGTGGTTTATCCCCCGCCAGCATTGTTAAAAATATTCCCACCACCGCCTATACGGGTGCAGGGAGCGGGGGGGGGGGGGGGGGGAGCGCCCTGGGCAGCGAGTAGTGGGTTTTTACCTTTCTGCTCGCGCTGCCGGGGGCTCCGTACACAGACCCCGGCAGGCGTCTTACAGCAGCACCATTATCCCCGCCGGTCACCATTATCTCCCCGCCGCCGGCTCCTACGGGTGCAGGGCACTGGGGGGGGGGGGCGCCCTGAGCAGACAGTTCTTTTATAGTATTACTTATGCTGGCGGTGCCGGGGCTCCGTGTCCCCGGACCCCGGCCAGCGTGTGCTAGCGCAATGTGCGCCATTTCCACACCGCCGCCGGCTCCATGGGTGCGGGACGCTGGGGGGGAGTGCCCTGGGCAGCATTTCTTAAACTTCCCGGGCGGGGGAACATACCCGGACACCGGGTGTTTTCACCCCGCCAGGGCACCGCAGCGTGCAGGCTGCGCTCCGTCGCTCCCACACTCCAGCGATTTCCGTGGGTGCGGGGCGGATGGGGGGGGGGGCGCCCTGGGCTGTATTTTTATACATATAGGGGTATATACAGGGGGTTAATCCCTGTATACATGCCCCCTGCTCAATTTACAGTTATATATGTGTATATATTTGAGAGGGTAAGCGCGCCGGGAAGGGGGCGGAGCTTAGCCCTCATAGAATCGGTGCCATTTTCCTCAGATCCCCGCCAGGGGAGGGGGGGGGGGCACAGTGTTTTAATGCTATATGGTTGTCATATAGCATTATGTTTTTATAATGGACATGTAGGCACTCATATTACATAAATTCACTGTTCCCGGTTTGTACTCACTATTGGTTAGTCGACGTGTGTCGGCAGGTGTGAAGGCTTTATTATAGGCTGCTGTGGGAATAACTGTCGGCTTCACCGGCGTATGGCGGTGCTTGTTTCGGAAAGTAAAGTAGTAGCAAATGGGTGTTTGTGTAATTAAACAGTAAACACGATAGGGGAGATACATTTGTGTATGGATGCCCAGTCGGCATCAACGGTATTTCCTGGGTAAAGATTTATCAGGCAGTTCTGGCCCTGTACCTGTATATATATATATATATATATGTATATGTATATGGGAGGGAGTGTCATCAAAATTGTAGCTGTATACTTCCCTCAGACCCCTCGGGGTTCCGTGATTATTATTATTAATTTTTACCCACTTATTATTCCTTGCTGTCGACATTTACTAACTTTCTGTCGACCATAAGTTCCTGGTAGATCCACATCGGGGGCACGTCAGTACATGGTCATACACATTCGCAACACATTACTGTCACTAAGGACAATCTGTCTGGACAATCCACTTGCGTATGGGTTATATCTATATGTGTATATATGTAGATATAGGTTATATATGCATGGTTAGGATATATGTGTTTTATTGTGTATTACTTGATGTATATCCATGAAGGCTGAATTAATGGTATTCTTATCATGTGCTGGTCGCTCTGTTGATTAAGCTCTAGATTGGCCGTGACGAGTTGGTTTCGTTCCTCTCAAAGAGTCCGAATGTTATTCTCTTCACAACGCGGAGAGAAAATTATGACTGTCAACTCCTGGTCGACGCAGAGCCCGGTCGCAAGGGATCATACAGAGGCAGCTAAGTAAAATTTTATTTCTATACTTTGACCTTATTTGCAATGTATGCACTTGAGGGAGTGGTGTAGTCGGGTAAGCATCCGATTGAATTATCCTACTCAGAGTGGGTAAGGCTTGCCTATGTTTATTTTTCCTTATAACATTACAGCAGGCTGCCACGTGACAGCAGGTGGTGTGACCAAAAAATGCGGAGGAGGTCTCCGGGAGATGCTGAGGGGAGGTATGCAGCTGTTTGGTGTGGCCTTTCTTCAGTCAATCTTGGCGGTATCCGCTGGTAAGTCTAAATTCGTGAGTTAACCTCCTTCACAACGGTTGGTGATGCATTCTTTTGTGGGATGCAGTCGTTTTAACCGGTTCGATACCGTTCTTTTTTTCCTTCTCTGTGTAGACAGTGGAAGGTGAAAAGGTAAGTGTTCTGCAGCCTTGTTAGGTTCGCAGAAGTGGACGTAGTTTTCTGTTCCCACTACATTCACCACTTGTCACTGAGTCTATCTGGCTGGTCCCCACTCCGGTGACCACTTGTCTACTAATCTTCAGTTAGTCCAGAAATAGACTAGGACCTGTGACTTTTTCATAGAAGCCAAAGGGGAACATTCTGAGTTACGGTTGTTTCCCCTTACTGTTTTTCTAATAGTTTTTGCCTTTCCCCTAGAGAAGGGGAGGTAGCACGCGACGCCATACGGAGGTGCGTCACGTTCGGGACATTGTCTGGTTGTCCCTGTAAAAAGGTGCATATTGTTGTTTATCTCTGACTGTTTTTCGACGCAGGGATTGGCCTGTTGTTCCCAACGATGCGGATGTCAGAAGTGGGTTTCAGAGTAGATACTGACCGGTTAAGGTTCGGGGTTTTTCCTGGGGAAAGAGATCTGAGGATCCAGAGTTGGATCGGTATTGAGGTGACGCCTCATCAATAGGTTCCATTAATAAGACAGATGGATACGGCATAAGAGGCCTTTTTCGGTGAGCAGGTCTAATACCAGAGTGGTTTTCTGGGGACCAGTTGGAAATGTGGTCCGGGGCTCACCTGCGCATGCACCGGAATATAATCAAAACGGCCAGTACATCACTCCTGTGGTGTCTGCTTGGTAATTTCCTTCTAGAGGAAGGAAGGTTAGGGATCCAGGTCTAGAGCCTGGTGTCCGTGCATACAGATCTCCAAAGCTGGGGAGCAGTCTTTTGCAAGGGACGTATTTCCAGAGCATGAGGTCAAGTTGGAACACTTGTCTGCTGTAAGCTTTCTTGAATTAAGAGCTATTTTAGACGAACGGATTCTTCGTGTTCTGCCAGTGCTAATTCTGCCAGACGACTTGTCTGCAATGGCGTAAGTAAGCCGCTAGGGCGGAGCAAGGATAAAGCGGAAATGGCAGAAGTGGCACAGTTTGCAGTTGAGTGGGAAGTCTAGTAAACGCTATATTAGCAATCTTCGTTCCGGAGGTAAACGACGGAGAAATAGATTTCCTCTACAGACACGATATCCAGCCGGGAAAAAATTCTGTAATCATCCAGAAGCTTTCTCAGACGTGACAAGTCTTTGTGGAAGTGTCGCAATTGGACAGGTTGGCGTCTTGCCTCAACGAAAGGCCTCAAGGAGTTCGTTCCAGGTTAAGGGACACTCAAGATATAACAGTGGACATCCTCGTGACACTGTGGGTGTTTTTAGTCGGTCTAGATGGCCTCTCCGGTTTCAACTTTCTGACAGTGGTAAGCGGAAGATGATCGAAGGTTCCGATGATCCTCTTAAATCCGGTCTAGCCAGCGAGGGTTGGCTATCCAGTTTTTCATGGGTTACTCATAGAAAATTACAGCCCCCTTCCTTTACGTGGGATAATGTTTCCACAAGATCAGGGCGTGTATCAGGACTTACCGCGGCTGCGTCTGACGGCGGGGCGGTTGAATGTCATATCCTAAGCCGAACGGGTGTTCCCAGTGAAGTCGTTTCTTCAATTCTTCAGGCTAGGAAAGAACTGACGGCACAGCGTTATCACCGTTGTTGGAGTAATTAGGTGTCTCGGTGTGTATCCACGAAGGCTCCTATGGAGGACTTTCAACTAGGTCGTGCTTATCCATACTTTACAAGCCGATGTGGAGGCAAGCCTAATAAGTTTATTTACGAAATCTCTCTCTTGAAAAGTGATCAGGCTATTGACTTTGACGTCCGCAAGGCGGGTGTTGGAAGTGGTGGTTTTGTCTCACAAGAGCCTTGTTTTGATCTTTCAGGTGGATAGAGAGGATTTGAGTACTAGGTTGGTAGTTGTACCAAGAGTGGTTTCTGGGTTTCACAGAAATTGGCCTATTTTGATGCCGAGGGTTACTTAGGCATTAGCTGTTCAAATTCCCTTGATCTGGCCTGGGATTTGAGTATGTAGGTCATCAATTTGGCTCAGTTTGGAGAAACAGAGGCCCTGTTTGTCTGGTATGTTCCCATCATGATTTGGGAGATTGCTTTATGCAGTCAGTTACATGCTGAATCTGTGATGCGGTTTGGCATGTTCGTTCTACGGCTGCTTTGCCGTCACCGAAGTCGGTGGAGGTTTCTTCTTTTGGGAAGACGGGCTTTTCTTGGGCGGATGCCCGAGGAGTCTCGTCGGTTCAACTTTGCCGAGCGAATTCTTGCTCGGGGTCAAACGCTTTTGCTATGCCTAACAAGTTTGATACCCTGACTTTGGGGACCTTATGTTTGCTCACTCGGTGCTGCAGAGTCGTCCGCACTCTCCCGCCTGTTTTGGAGCTTTGGTATAAACCCCATGGTCCTTTTGGAGTCCCCAGCATCCTCTAGGACGTATGAGAAAATAGGATTTTGGTACCTACCGGTAAATCCTTTTCTCTTAGTCCGTAGAGGATGTTGGGCGCCCGTCCCAGTGTGTACGGTATCTGCTGTTATTGCTTTTGGTTACACCCTGGTGGTGTGTCTTCTCTGTCTGGCGGTTGCTACCGTTGTTCATGATATAGCATGCGGAGTCTTACTTTTGCTTCTGTGGACACACAGGTTGTGTTACATATTCTCTCAGCATGTGGCTGTGTTTGTTCATGCCGTTGGCTGGTATTCTACTGAATGCCACGTTTCTACGGTGTGTTTAAGGTGTGAGCTGGTATGACACTCACCGTGTTTATAACAATGAATTATTTCCTCGAAATTGTCCATCTCTCCTGGGCACAGTTTTCTAACTGAGGTCTGGAGGAGGGGCATAGAGGGAGGAGCCAGTTCACACCCAGTTTAAGTCTTTATAGTGTGCCCAGGCTCCTGCGGATCCGTCTATACCCCATGGTCCTTTTGGAGTCCCCAGCATCCTCTACGGACAAAGAGAAAAGGATTTACCGGTAGGTACCAAAATCCTATTTTTACACTCACACAGCCGGGTCACTCCCGGGATGCTTCCCAGGACTGACCCCTTTCAAACTGCACTAAGACCTGGGATCGACCCGGGACAGCCCCATTTACACTGATTCCGGGATATCCCTGCAAATGAATATGTATGTCATTAGAAATGGCCTTTTTCTGGCTGACATAGATGAGGTCACAATACTCAACAAAGGGAGAGGTGGGGCCTCCTCACAGCATTGCTGCAGTCATGGCCAACGGAGTACCAGTGTGTATGCTGGAGCTCGTGATTCTTTCTGCTTTGCAGATGTTTCATACAGCCAGTGACAGCATGATGCAGCTTGTCACACTTTGCAGAATATTTTATGAGGAGGAGGGCGCAATTTATGCTGGATAGGGCTGCTAGTCGCTGCCAATATTTGTGCAGGTCGAGAGCCCTCATATCATCCAGGATGAGTACCATCCTGAGCGTGAGTATGGGGCCTAACCGCTCATTTTGGTCCAGAGATTGCTGGCACAGAGAAGCCTTTATGAGGCCAGTGGAAGCTCACCAGGATGATGAGTGGATGTCTAACTTCCGTGTGTCTCGTGCAACCTTTGATTACATCCTGGACTTACTTACCCTAGCACTTGACATGCAGACCACCAGGCTTAGGAGACCCATCGAGGCACGCAGGAGGCTAGCTATTGCATTGTGGTGGTATGCTACCCCAGGAGAGTACCGCTCAGTCTCACGCTTGTTCGGTGTTGCTATCTCCACCTGCTGTGTCATAGTCCACCAGATGACTCAAGCAATTGTGTCTACCTTATACAAGCGCTTCATATCTCTACCACAAGGACAGCGCTTACAGGATACCATCAAAGGATTTGTGAAGCGAGGCTATCCACACTGTGGAGGAGCGATTGATGGGACACACATCCCCATTATTGCCCCACGTGACAACCATGCTGACTATTTTAATAGGAAAGGCTGGCACTCCATCATATTACAAGCTATTGTGGACCACAAATATTTGTAAGTGTTTATTTTTGGGGTGGTGGGATGAGTTGCATGTGTGTGTTTTACATTCTAACTTTTTAAAGTTTTACTGTCCTTTAGTTTCCTAGATGTGTTTATTGGCTGGCCAGGCCGATCTCATGACTCCCGAGTTCTTGCCAATTCTGACCTGTTCAACATCGTAGAGGAGAAGCAGGGTGGCTGGCTGTACCCCAAAGAGTATGCAAAGATTGTGAATGGGGTGGAGATCCCTGTCCACATCATCAGGGATTCTGCCTACCCTTTACGCCCCTGGATTATGAAAGGCTACACCCAAGAGGTCCAGTTAACCCCAGAGAAACAAACCTATACTCACACCCTGAGTTCAGCAAGGATGGTGGTAGAGAACACCTTTGGCAGGTTAAAAGGAAGATGGCGTTGTTTGATGAAGCACAATGATGTTGACCTAAAAGACCATGCCTAATTGTAGTAGCTGCGTGCTGTATACTGCACAACATCTGTGAACTGAAAAATGAAGTATTCCTTCCTGAGTGGACTGTGCAGGACCCTGAGGTTATAAACCCACTTGTGGAAGGTGCTTTGTTTGGGGCTGCCTCAAACTCTGCTGCAGGACAAATACGTCACACTATTATGTCCAACCTTGCAGCACTGGTACAATAGTGTTTAAGAGTCAGCACAACATGTTTGGTTAATTACATTTTTTTTATTTTGTATTCCACCTTTGATCTTTGTGTTCATTTTTTATGCTTTCCAAAAAAACAACAACCACATTTCCAGCAACTGTGTATATATGGAGAAACAATGTTGTAGAAAACAAAGAAAACATGGTCTACTGATATGCACATTTGGGTATATTATGCATAGATTTGCAAACAAGTTTTGATTGTCATAAAAAAACAAAACACACTGGTAGGCTTGTAGATACAACACCAATGTGATTTAACCACAGTGTCCCTGCAGTATATTATTACTGTGTAAAAATTAAATAAAAAGTGTTTGAATGTAGACACTATACAAAACAGTACAGAACATAGAAAACCAATGAACAGAATGCACAAACAGTTGTGCATAAACACTAACCACACTGTGGTTATATAACAACAACTGAAATTTCACTGTGAGTGATAATTCGCAGCAGCCAAACAGCTCCTAACTCCCATCTGTTTGTAAACTAACATCTGGGAGCTGTTTGGATGCTGCAATTTATCACTTACAATGAAATGGAACACTCCTAGAAAAACTTAACGTCAAATTGCGGAATACAGTAAACTCCGAGGTTTGGGCGCTAGATGGTGAAGTATTTGGGACATAGTATGGGCCAGGATAAAATGTGGAAAAACCCTGCTCAGGGTATTGTGAGTTGTGGTGTTGGGTTGGTGCTCTTGAGGTATTACGCAAACGATAAAAGCACGCCATGTACATTTGGTGCAATTCCCTGTGACGCTCATACTGCTCTCTACTCATGCGTTCCTGCATTGTCATGACTTGGGTAAGAAATGCATCATGCATTTGGCCTCTAGAAACCTGTCGAGCCTTGCATCCTCCTGTGCGGACATTGCAGCGTCCATCTCTCTGAGTTGGTCAACAAGGACATTTGACATGGCTTTAGCTAGTTGCTCTGCTTTGCTCGGTTTCTTCCATCTAGGCGGTACGGTGTAAACTGTGAAGAGAAATAAAAAATGAGCGTATATAAAAATAGCAGCGTTAGCAAACGTGTTTGTGGCATTAACCCACCTTCACACTAGCTACTTTGCAACATTGATCTATATACACTGCTCAAAAAAATAAGATTTTAAACTTACCGGTAAATCTTTTTCTCCTAGTCCGTAGAGGATGCTGGGGACTCCGTAAGGACCATGGGGTATAGACGGGCTCCGCAGGAGACATGGGCACTCTAAGACTTTAGATGGGTGTGAACTGGCTCCTCCCTCTATGCCCCTCCTCCAGACCCCAGTTATAGAACTGTGCCCAGAGGAGACGGACAGTACGAGGAAATGATTTTTGTTAATCTAAGGGCGAGATACATACCAGCCCACACTATACACACCGTACAACATGGTATATACTAAACCAGTTAACAGTATGAACAAAACAGCATCAGCCAGAGACTGATCTCAACTGTAACATAACCCTTATGTAAGCAACAACTATATACAAGCCTTGCAGAATTTGTCCGCACTGGGATGGGTGCCCAGCATCCTCTACGGACTAGGAGAAAAAGATTTACCGGTAGGTTTAAAATCTTATTTTCTCTTACATCATAGAGGATGCTGGGGACTCCATAAGGACCATGGGGTTTATACCAAAGCTCTAGACCGGGCGGGAGAGTGCAGATGACTCTGCAGCACCAATTGAGCAAACATGAGGTCCTCATCAGCCAGGGTATTAAACTTGTAGAATTTAGCAAAAGTGTTTGAACCTGACCAAGTAGCTGCCTGGCAAAGCTGTAATGCCGAGACGCCTTAGGCAGCTGCCCAAGAAGAGCCCACCTTTCTAGTGGAATGGGCCTTTACCGAATTTGGTAACGGCAATCCAGCCGTAGAATGAGCCTGCTGAATCGTATTACAGATCCAGCGAGCAATAGTCTGCTTAGAAGCAGGAGCGCCAATCTTGTTGGCTGCATACAGGACAAACAGTGCCTCTGTTTTCCTAACCCGAGCCGTCCTAGCTACATAAATTTTTAAGACCCTAACTACATCAAGTGACTTGGAATCCTCCACGTCACCCGTAGCCACAGGCACCGCAACAGGTTGGTTCATATGAAACGACGAAACCACTTTAGGCAGAAATTGAGGATGAGTCCTCAACTCTGCTCGATCCACATGGAAAATCAGATAGGGGCTCTTGTGAGACAAAGCCGCCAATTTGGACACCCGCCTCGCAGATGCCAAGGCCAACAACATGACCACTTTCCAAGTGAGAAATTTTAATTCAACTGTTTGAAGAGGTTCAAACCAGTGTGATTTAAGGAACTGTAACACCACGTTAAGGTCCCACGGTGTCACTGGGGGCACAATAGGAGGTTGGATGTGCAGCACTCCCTTTACAAAAGTCTGGACTTCTGGGAGAGAAGCCAATTCCTTCTGAAAGAATATAGATAAGGCCGAAATCTGCACCTTAATGGAGCCTAACATATCCACTCCTGTCTGTAGAAAATGGAGAAAACGACCCAGCTGAAAATCTTCCGTAGGAGCATTCTTGGCTTCACACCAAGATACATATTTCCTCCAGATACGGTGATAGTGCTTTGCCGTTACCTCCTTCCTAGCTTTGATTAGAGTAGGGATGACTTCCCCCGGAATACCTTTCCTAGCTAGGATTTGGTGTTCAACCGCCATGCCGTCAAACGTAACCGCGGTATGTCTTGGAACACACAGGACCCTTGTTGCAACAGGTCCTCCCTGGGAGGAAGAGGCCACGGATCTTCTGTGATCATTTCCTGATGATCTGAATACCAGGCCCTTCGAGGCCAATCTGGGACAATGAGTATTGTCTGCACTCTTGTTCGTCTTATTATTCTCAATATTTTTGAGATAAGTGGAAGCGGAGGGAACACATAGACCGACTGAAACACCCACGGTGACACCAGGGCGTCCTCCGCCACTGCCTGAGGGTCCCTTGACCTGGAACAATACGTCTGAAGCTTTCTGTTGAGGCGTGACGCCATCATGTCTATTTGAGGAAGTCCCCAACGACTTGTTACCTCTGCAAAGACCTCTTGATGAAGGCCCCACTCTCCTGGATGGAGATCGTGCCTGCTGAGGAAGTCTGCCTCCCAGTTGTCTACTCCCGGAATGAAGACCGCTGACAGAGCGCTTATATGATTTTTCACCCAGCGAAGAATTCTGGTGGCTTCTGCCATTGCTGCTCTGCTCCTTGTCCCGCCCTGGCTGTGACATTGTCTGACTGGATCAGAACGGGTAGGTTGCGAAGAAGATTATCCGCCTGTTGTAGGCAGTTGTATATGGCCCTTAATTCCAGCACATTGATGTGTAGACAAGCCTCCTGGCTTGACCATATTCCCTGAAATTTTTTTCCTTGTGTGACTGCTCCCCATCCTCGGAGGCTCGCGTCCGTGGTCACAAGAACCCAATCTTGAATGACGAACCTGCGACCCTCTAGAAGGTGAGCACTCTGGAGCCACCACAGGAGAGAGACCCTGGCCCTGGGGGACAGGCTTATCATCCGATGCATCTGTAGATGGGACCCTGACCACTTTTCCAGAAGGTCCCACTGAAAAGTTCTCGCATGGAACCTGCCGAACAGAATGGCTTCTAAGGCCGCCACCATCTTTCCCAATACTCGAGTGCATTGATGAACTGACACTCTTTTTGGTTTCAGCAGGTCCTTGACCATGTTCTGGAGTTCCTGGGCTTTTTCCATTGGGAGAAAAACCCTCTTTTTTTCCGTGTCCAGAACCATGCCCAAAAATGACAGCCGAGTTGTCGGAACCAACTGCGACTTTGGTAGATTTAGAATCCAGCCGTGTTGTTATAGTACTCTCAGAGAGAAAGACACGCTTTTTAGTAACTGATCTCTTGATCTTGCCTTTATCAGGAGATCGTCCAGGTATGGGATAATTGTGACACCCTACTTGCGCAGGAGCACCATCATTTCCACCATTACCTTGGTGAAAATTCTCGGGGCCGTGGAAAGCCCAAACGGCAACGTCTGAAACTGGTAATGACAATCCTGTACAGCGAATCTCAGGTACGCCTGATGAGGATATTTGGGGACAAGAACGTATGCATCCTTTATGTCTAGTGACACCATAAAATCCCCCCCTTCCAGGCTGGAGATCACTGCCCGGAGAGATTCCATCTTGAATTTGAACTTCTTCAAATATAGGTTTAGGGATTTTAGATTCAGAATTGGTCTGACCGAGCCATCCGGCTTCGGGACCACAAATAGGGTTGAATAAAACCCTTTCTCCTGTTGCACTAGGGGAACCCTGATAATCACTTGCTGTTGACACAGCTTTTGTATGGCAGCTGAAACTATTTCCCTCTCTGGGGGAGAAGCTGGCAAGGCCGATTTGAAAAATCGGTGTGGAGGCACATCTTCGAACTCCAGCTTGTAGCCTTGGGATACAATTTCGACCACCCAAGGATCCAAATCCGACTGAACCCAGACTTGGCTGAAGAGTCGAAGACGTGCCCCCACCAGTGCGGACTCCCGCAGCGGAGCCCCAGCGTCATGCAGTGGATTTTGTAGAGGCCGGGGAGGATTTTTTTTCCTGGGAATTAGCCGTAGCTGGTGTTCTTTTCCCTCTACCTCTGGCGAGGAAGGAAGAGCCATGCCCCTTTCTGAATTTATGAGACCGAAAGGACTGCATCTGGTATTGAGGTGTTTTTCTCTGCTGTGGGGGAACGTAAGGCAAAAAAGAAGACTTACCCGCGGTAGCTGTGGAAACCAGGTCCGCGAGGCCCTCCCCAAATAAAACTTCACCTTTGTAAGGCAAAGCCTCCATATGTCTCTTTGAGTCAGCATCACCTATCCATTGACGGGTCCACAGGGACCTTCTAGAAAAAACTGCCATGGCATTGGCTCTTGAACCCAAAAGCCCAATATCTCTCGCAGCCTCTCTCATATATAACGCTGCGTCCTTGATGTGCCCTAAGGTCAACAAAATACTATCTTTAATTAGGGTGTCAATGTCAGATGATAAGTTATCTGCCCAAGCTGCAATTGCGCTACCCACCCATGCCGACGCTACTGCAGGTCTGAGCAGGGCTCCCGTAGTCACATAAATTGATTTTAAGGTAGTTTCCTGCCTGCGATCCGCAGGATCCTTTAGGGCCGCCGTGTCCGGGGACAGTAGTGCCACCTTTTTGGACAAGCGCGTCAAGGCCTTGTCCACGTGGGCGAGGATTCCCACCGTACCCTGTCCTTTGAGGGGAAAGGATACGCCATAATAATTCTCTTGGGAACCTGCAGTCTCTTGTCTGGAGTTTCCCAAGCCTTTCAAATAAAGCGTTCAGCTCATGAGATGGGGGAAACGTTACCTCAGGTTTCTTTTCCTTAAACATGCAGACCCTCGGGTCAGGGACAGAGGGGTCCTCTGTGATATGCAAAACATCTTTTATTGCAATAATCATATATTGAATACTTTGGCCACTCTTGGGTGCAACCTTGCATCATCATAGTCGACACTGGAGTCAGAATCCGTGTCGGTATCAGTGTCTGCTATCTGGGAAAAGGGACGTTTATGGGACCCTGAAGGGTCTTGTGACACAGTAACAGCCATGGATTGACTCCCTGCTTTGTCCTTGGACTCTGCTTTGTCCAATCTCTTATGTAATAAAGCCACATTAGCATTTAAAACATTCCACATGTCCAACCAATCAGGTGTCGGCTGTACCGACGGAGACACCACCACCATCTGCTCTGCTTCCTCCCTAGACGAGCCTTCCGCTTCAGACATGTCGACACCCCCACACACACTGGGATATATGAATATGGGGACAGACCCACAATAAGGCCCTTTGGAGAGACAGAGAGAGAGTATGCCAGCACACACCCAGCGCCACTAGATACTTAAACAAAGTCCCAGCCTGTACAGCGCTTTATATATAGAATTAGCACCAATAAATGTGCCCCCCCTCGTTTTTGCCCCCTGTTACTTGTTCAGCAGGGGAGAGTCCGGGAGCAGCTTCTCTGCAGCATGCTGTGGAGAAAATGGCGCTGGTTAGTGCTGGAGGATCAAGCTCCGGCCCCTCGACGGCGGGCTTCGGTCCCGCTATTTTTATTATACTGGCAGGGGATTTACTATATACTGCCTCCGCAGTATCTATATACGTGTGCCAGTCTTATGTGAGGTAAAACTTGCTACCCAGGGCACCACCCCTGCGCCCTGCACAGTCTTCTGCCGCCTTTGAAGTGTCCTTGCTTCCTATACTTACCTGGCTTCAATCTTCCGGCTCTGTGAGGAGGACGGCGGCGCGGCTCTGGGACGAACAGCAAGGACGACACCTGTGTTCCGACCCTCTGGAGCTAATGGTGTCCAGTAACCTAAGAAGCAGAGCCCATCAGTCCAGGAAAGTGGGTCTGCTTCTCTCCCCTCAGTCCCACAAAGCAGGGAGGCTGTTGCCAACAGTGCTCCCTGAAAATAAAAAACCTAACAAAAGTCTTTTCAGAGAAACTCAGTAGAGCTCCCCTGTAGTGCATCCAGTCTCCCCTGGGCACAGGATCTAACTGGGGTCTGGAGGAGGGGTATAGAGGGAGGAGCCAGTTCACACCCATCTAAAGTCTTAGAGTGCCCATGTCTCCTGTGGAGCCCGTCTATACCCCATGGTCCTTACGGAGTCCCCAGCATCCTCTAGGACGTAAGAGAAAATAAAGGGAACACTTAAACAACACAATGTAACTCCAAGTCAATCACACTTCTGTGAAATCAAACTGTCCACTTAGGAAGCAACACTGATTGACAATCAATTTCACATGCTGTTGTGCAAATGGAATAGACAACAGGTGGGAATTATAGGTGTGGCCGGAGAGACTAACCAGCCACACGTGTAATGGCGGCTGCGGCACTGAAGGGGTTAACGCTCGTGCCCGGCGCCATGTTGTGGACAATAGGCGCTTGGCGTCACTGTTAAATGTACTTACGGCGCTGGGCGCAGACTGTTTAAAAATATGTTTAATGATGTGTCTTAACATGTCATATGTAGTGCTCTGTGCACAATTGCAGTAATGCATGTTTAAATGTATTTATATTTAAGATGTGGTCACCTGTATATTTAAAGGAAAAATGCACTTACTATAGATGTCTGAATAATCATCTCCTGTCAGTAGGAAGTGGCATGCTAATGGCCCTGTCCTAGCAGAGAGGTGTGAATGACAATACCTTTTGAGGTGTAAGTTCCTTAGAGAGAGATGTTACTGACGGGGATCTCCTTATCCCATATGTAAAGTAGTTCTGGGCTTGGAACCTGTTTCATGTAATGATTTAATTGATATACGAACCCTGAATGGCAGATACAGGAAGGAAGACTGTTTGTTTGTGTTGCAGCCTTTCCTGTTGTAATCCCAAACACTGGGTTTGCCTGGAGATGTGAATGTGACAAAAACATTTGTATTTTGAAGCTATGTGATAAATTTATCAATAGTGAATGTTAATCTGATACCAAACGTTGTCTGTGTCACAGGAAGGAGGATATTGGTTTATTGCACTTATCTCCTTTTGAAATTTAATTTATTTACTTGTATTTTCTAAGATATCCTGATTGGATAGAAAGGGCTCAGGGAGGACATGTGTGTAAAATTGACATAAAAAGGAGGCCTGCGTGCCTCCAGAGTGTATTATACCAACTGCTTGCTGCTATGAACATCTTGCTGTATGCTGTTTCCCCTAGCAATAGGGAAGAGTTCTCTTTAGAACTATTGCAAATAAATACCATTTGCCTCATGAAGACCGCGTCATCTTGTGACCTACAGGGCTATGCAAAACCTAGCACCGTTCACCGGCTGTCTCGGGTGAACCAACGTCTTCAAGTTCCGCCTTCCGCCAGCTACCGGTAGCGGCCTAGTCAGGTGACTAGTGGGGATTCGTCAACATCACACAGGTGTGGTAACGCAGTGTGTCGGCACATACAGAGCAGAACCGTGGTTCCAAACGCCATGGCAGGTTAGGAGTTTGGTGGTGGCAGTATAAACCCACCCACAGCGCAGTGGGTGGAGTCAGTAACAGGCGGTTACTGACAGTAAGCGGGAATCCCCTATGTGGTCAGGTCCCGTGTGACCTAACCTTCCATTCTGTGCACAGGGGACGGGACGCGAGAGCGGTGAGTGCTTTCGTACGGAACCGTCCTGTCACAATAGGCAATTAGCAAGACACCCCCAATAAAGGAGTTGTTCTGCAGGTGGTGACCACAGACCACTCCTCAGCTCCTATGCTTTCTGGCTGATGTTTTGGTCACTTTTGAAAGCTGGCGGTGCTTTCACTCTAGTGGTAGCATGAGATGGAGTCTACAACCCACACAAGTGGTTCAGGTAGTGCAGCTCATCCAGGATGGCACATCAATGCGAGCTGTGGCAAGGAGGTTTGCTGTGTCTGTCAGCGTGGTGTCCAGAGCATGGAGGCGCTACCAGGAGACAGGCCAGTACATCAGGAGACGTGAAGGAGGCCGTAGGAGGGCAACAACCTAGCAGCAGGACCGCTACCTCTGCCTTTGTGCAAGGAGGAACAGGAGGAGCACTGCCAGAGCCCTGCAAAATGACCTCCAGCAAGCCACAAATGTGCATGTGTCTACTCAAATGATCAGAAACAGACTCCATGAGGGCCCGACGTCCACGGGTGGGGGTTGTGCTTACAGCCCAACACCGTGCAGGACGTTTGGCATTTGCCAGAGAACACCAAGATAGGCAAATTCGCCACTGGTGCCATGTGCTCTTCACAGATGAAAGCAGGTTCTCACTGAGCACATGTGACAGACATGACAGAGTCTGGGGACGCCAAGGAGAACGTTCTGCTGCCTGCAACATCCTCCAGCATGACTGGTTTGGCAGTGGGTCAGTAATGATGTGGGGTGGCATTTCTTTGGGGGGCTGCACAGCCCTCCATGTGCTCGCCAGAGGTAGCCTGACTGCAATTAGGTACCGAGATGAGATCCTATCCTCAGACCCCTTGTGAGACCATATGCTGGTGCGGTTGGCCCTGGGTTCCTCCTAATGCAAGACAATGCTAGACCTCATGTGGCTGGAGTATGTCAGCAGTTCCTGCAAGACGAAGGCATTGATGCTATGGACTGGCCCGCCGGTTCCCCAGACCTAAATCCAATTGAGCACATCTGGGACATCATGTCTCGCTCCATCCACCAATGCCACGTTGCACCACAGACTGTCCAGGAGTAGGCGGATGCTTTAGTCCAGGTCTGGGAGGAGATCCCTCAGGAGACCATCCGCCACCTCATCAGGAGCATGCCCAGGCATTGTAGGGAGGTCATACAGGCACGTGGAGGCCACACACACTACTGAGACTCATTTTGACTTGTTTTAAGGACATTACATCAAAGTTGGATCAGCCTGTAGTGTGTTGTTCCACTTTAACTTTGAGTGTGACTCCAAATCCAGACCTCCATGGGTTAATAAATTTGATTTCCATTGATAATTTTTGTGTGATTTTGTTGTCAGCACATTCAACTATGTAAAGAACAAAGTATTTAATAAGAATATTTCATTCATTCAGATCTAGGATGTGTTATTTTAGTGTTCCCTTAATTTTTTTGAGCACTGTATAAAAATGCAAAGCCCCCCTGGGTGGGGGCAGAAATTGCAAAGCGTGCCACCGTGCCAGCAGCGTGGCGAGCGCAGTGATCGCACAAGGGACTCATTTGCGCTCGCCATGCTGCCGGCACGCCGGTCACTCATACTACCCACATAACCAGATGTTTAAAAATTGGGGAAGTGTGCTGTGTGTGTTAAAATTTGTAAACATATACTTACTGTTTTTCTGCAAAGTTGGGTTGATGGCACTTTGCACAGTCCCACTGTCACTGGTCTGAGCATACATGACGTCATCAATGGTGGCAGTTATGCTGTCGTTGTTTCTAAATGTGTTGATGGACGGGTGGGAGGATGTGTCATGTTCGCTGTCCTCAGGTGTGTAGTCAATTAACAGGGATGATGGCGGGCAGACGTCACTGCTTGTCTGTGTATCTTCTGGATCTTGACTGCCTTCTGTAGCAGTGTACTGTGAACTGGAAGACAGACTCACCGGACTGCAGATAGCTGTGTGTCCAAAGATATTTGTGCAGATATCATAGTATTGCCAGTCGAAACGGCCAACCCCGCTCTTTTTACGGTTGTTGTCATGCACCTTCAAGAACTGCTTTTTCAGAGTCTTCATTTTGTTTAAAACTTGCTGTTGTGTACGGATAATTCCTCTGGCTTCAAGCATCTTGGATATGTTTTTATAAATGACTGCATCTTTCACTGTGCCTGTGATCTGCCTCATTATTTCCTCCTCTCCGCTAATGATGAGCAGCTCTCTCACCTCCTGGTCGGTCCAGGTCGCAATGCTGCCTTGCTCCCACGCTTCCAAGACGCTCCCCTGGGCTCTGAAAGATGACATCATCTTTTTTGAGCCCAAGAAAGCTCCAATCCGAGGCCTTTTAACAGTCCCGGGTTGTGAATCCCGGGACGGGCCCTTTCACACTACACACTTTCCCGGAACGGTCCCGGATTCAACCCTGGTCGAGACCTAGGATGAAATCTCGGGATGCTCGTCCTGGGAAATTGTCCCTGTACCCTTTCACACTGAGCAAAATCCCAGGATGATGTGCGTTCATGTGCAATATCCCGGGATATTTTTGCGAGTGTAAAAATAAGAATTTACTCACCGGTAATTCTATTTCTCGTAGTCAGTAGTGGATGCTGGGAACTCCATAAGGACCATGGGGAATAGCGGCTCCGCAGGAGTCTGGGCACAACTAAAAGAAAGCTTTTAGACTACCTGGTGTGCACTGGCTCCTCCCACTATGACCCTCCTCCAAGCCTCAGTTAGGATACTGTGCCCGGAAGAGCTGACACAATAAGGAAGGATTTTGAATCCCGGGTAAGACTCATACCAGCCACACCAATCACACCGTATAACTCGTGATACCATATCCAGTTAACAGTATGAAATTTAACTGAGCCTCTCAACAGATGGCTCATAACAATAACCCTTTTGTGAACAACAACTATGTACAAGTATTGCAGACAATCCGCACTTGGGACGGGCGCCCAGCATCCACTACGGACTACGAGAAACAGAATTACCGGTGAGTAAATTCTTATTTTCTCTGACGTCCTAGTGGATGCTGGGGACTCCGTAAGGACCATGGGGATTATACCAAAGCTCCCAAACGGGCGGGAGAGTGCGGATGACTCTGCAGCACCGAATGAGAGAACTCAAGGTCCTCCTCAGCCAGGGTATCAAATTTGTAGAATTTTGCAAACGTGTTTGCCCCTGACCAAGTAGCAGCTCGGCAGAGTTGTAAAGCCGAGACCCCTCGGGCAGCCGCCCAAGATGAGCCCACCTTCCTTGTAGAATGGGCTTTTACTGATTTAGGATGCGGCAGTCCAGCCGCAGAATGCGCCAGCTGAATAGTGCTACAAATCCAGCGAGCAATAGTCTGCTTAGAAGCAGGAGCACCCAGTTTGTTGGGTGCATACAGGATAAATAGCGAGTCAGTTTTCCTGACTCCAGCCGTCCTGGAAACATAAATTTTCAAGGCCCTGACTACGTCCAGTAACTTGGAATCCTCCAAGTCGCTAGTAGCCGCAGGCACTACAATAGGTTGGTTCAAGTGAAAAGCAGATACCACCTTTGGGAGAAACTGAGGACGAGTCCTCAATTCTGCCCTATCCATATGGAAAATCAGATAAGGACTTTTAAATGACAAAGCCGCCAATTCTGATACACGCCTGGCCGAAGCCAAGGCCAATAACATGACCACTTTCCACGTGAGATATTTTAGATCCACGGTCTTTAGTGGCTCAAACCAATGTGATTTTAGGAAATTCAACACCACGTTGAGATCCCAGGGTGCCACTGGAGGCACAAAGGGGGGCTGAATATGCAGCACTCCTTTTACAAATGTCTGAACTTCAGGTAGTGAAGCTAGTTCTTTTTGGAAAAAAATCGACAGAGCCGATATCTGTACCTTAATGTAGCCTAATTTTAGGCCCATAGTCACTCCTGCCTGTAGGAAGTGCAGAAATCGACCCAGCTGAAATTCCTCTGTTGGGGCCTTATTGGCCTCACACCAAGCAACATATTTCCGCCATATGCGGTGATAATGTTTTACCGTTACATCTTTCCTGGCTTTAATCAGCGTAGGAATGACATCCTCCGGAATGCCCTTTTCCTTTAGGATCCGGCGTTCAACCGCCATGCCGTCAAACGCAGCCGCGGTAGGTCTTGGAACAGACAGGGCCCTTGCTGCAGCAGGTCCTGTCTGAGCGGCAAGGCCATGGGTCTTCTGAGATCATCTCTTGAAGTTCCGGGTACCAAGCTCTTCTTGGCCAATCCGGAACCACGAGTATTGTCCTTACTCCTCGTTTTCTTATTATTCTCAGTACCTTTGGTATGAGAGGCAGAGGAGGGAACACATAAACTGACTGGTACACCCACGGTGTCACTAGAGCGTCCACCGCTATCGCCTGAGGGTCCCTTGACCTGGCACAATATCTCTCCAGTTTTTTGTTTAGGCGGGACGCCATCATGTCCACCTATGGCCGTTCCCAATGATTTACAATCAGTGTGAAGACTTCTGGATGAAGTCCCCACTCTCCCGGGTGGAGGTCGTGCCTGCTGAGGAAGTTTGCTTCCCAGTTGTCCACTCCCGGAATGAACACTGCTGACAGTGCTAGCACGTGATTTTCCGCCCATCGGAGAATCCTTGTGGCTTCTGCCATTGCCGTCCTGCTTCTTGTGCCGCCCTGTCGGTTTACATGGGTGACCGCCGTGATGTTGTCTGACTGGATCAGTACCGGCTGGTGTAGAAGCAGGGGTTTTGCCTGACTTAGGGCATTGTAAATGGCCCTTAGTTCTAGAATATTTATGTGCAAGGAAGTCTCCTGACTCGACCATAGTCCTTGGAAGTTTCTTCCCTGTGTGACTGCCCCCCAGCCTCGAAGGCTGGCATCCGTGGTCACCAGGACCCAGTCCTGTATGCCGAATCTGCGGCCCTCTAGGAGATGAGCACTCTGCAGCCACCACAGCAGAGACACCCTGGTTCTTGGAGACAGGGTTATTAGCCGATGCATCTGAAGATGCGATCCGGACTATTGGTCCAACAGGTCCCACTGAAAGATTCTGGCATGGAACCTGCCGAAAGGAATTGCTTCGTAAGAAGCCACCATCTTTCCCAGGACTCGCGTGCAGTGATGCACCGACACCTGTTTTGGTTTCAGGAGGTCTCTGACTAGAGATGACAGCTCCTTGGCTTTCTCCTCCGGGAGAAACACTTTTTTCTGGACTGTGTCCAAAATCATTCCCAGGAACAGTAGACGTGTCGTCGGAACCAGCTGTGACTTTGGAATATTCAGAATCCAACCTTGCTGGTGTACCAACAACTGCTCCCTGGATCTCGCCTTTATTAGGAGATCGTCCAAGTACGGGATAATTAAAACTCCCTTTTTTCGAAGGAGTATCATCATTTCCGCCATTACCTTGGTAAACACCCTCGGTGCCGTGGACAGTCCAAACGGCAGCGTCTGGAATTGGTAATGGCAATTTTGTACCGCAAATCTGAGGTACTCCTGGTGAGGATGATAAATGGGGACATGCAGGTAAGCATCCTTGATTTCCAGGGATACCATGTAATCCCCCTCGTCCAGGCTTGCAATAACCGCCCTGAGCGATTCCATCTTGAACTTGAACTTTTTTATGTATGTGTTCAAGGATTTCAAATTTAAAATGGGTCTCACCGAACCGTCCGGTTTCGGTACCACAAACAGTGTGGAATAGTTACCCCGTCCTTGTTGAAGTAGGGGCACCTTGACTATCACCTGCTGGCAATACAGCTTGTGAATTGCCTCTAGCACAGCCTCCCTGCCTGAGGGAGTCGTTGGCAAGGCAGATTTGAGGAAACGGCGGGGGGGGGAGACGCCTCGAATTCCAGTTTGTACCCCTGAGATACTACTTGCAAGATCCAGGGATCCACCTGTGAGCGAGCCCACTGATCGCTGAAATTTTTGAGGCGGCCCCCCACCGTACCTGGCTCCGCCTGTGGAGCCCCACCGTCATGCGGCGGACTTGGAAGAAGCGGGGGAGGACTTTTGCTCCTGGGAACCTGCTGTTTGTTGCAGCCTTTTTCCCCTACCTCTGCCTCTGGACAGAAAGGACCCGCCTTTTCCTCGCCTGTTTCTCTGGGTCCGAAAGGACTGTACTTGATAAAACGGCGCTTTTTTAGGCTGTGAGGGAACCTGAGGTAAAAATGCTGATTTCCCAGCTGTCGCTGTGGAAACTAGGTCTGAGAGACCATCCCCGAATAACTCCTCACCCTTATAAGGCAAAACTTACATGTGCCTTTTGGAATCTGCATCCCCTGTCCACTGCCGAGTCCATAAGCCTCTCCTAGCAGAAATGGACAATGCACTTATTTTAGATGCCAGCCGGCAGATCTCCCTCTGTGCATCTCTCATGTATAAGACTGAGTCTTTTATATGCTCTATGTTAGGAGAATAGTGTCCCTGTCTAGGGTGTCAATATTTTCTGACAGGGAATCTGACCATGCAGCGGCAGCACTGCACATCCATGCTGACGCAATAGCTGGTCTAAGTATAATGCCTGAGTGTGTATATACAGACTTCAGGATCGCCTCCTGCTTTCTATCCGCAGGCTCCTTTAGGGCGGCCGTATCCGGAGACGGAAGTGCCACCTTTTTAGACAAACGTGTGAGCGCTTTATCCACCCTAGGAGGTGTTTCCCAACGTGCCCTATCCTCTGGCGGGAAAGGGAACGCCATTAGTAATTTTTTAGGGATTACCAATCTTTTATCGGGGAAAGCCCACGCTTCTTCACACACTTCATTTAATTCTTCAGATGGGGGAAAAACTACGGGTAGTTTTTTCTCCCCAAACATAATACCCTTTTTAGTGGTACTTGGGTTTATATCCGAAATGTGTAATACCTCCTTCATTGCCTCAATCATGCAACGAATGGCCCTAGTGGACATTAGATTTGACTCACCGTCGTCGACACTGGTATCAGTATCCGTGTCGACATCTGCGTCTGCCATCTGAGGTAGCGGGCGTTTTAGAGCCCCTGATGGCCTTTGAGACACCTGGGCAGGCACGAGCTGAGAAGCCGGCTGTCCCGCATTTGGCATGTCGTCAAATTTTTTGTGTAAGGAGTCGACACTTGCACGTAATTCCTTCCATAAAACCATCCACTCAGGTGTCTGCCCCGCAGGGGGTGACATCACTTCTATAGGCATCTGCTCCGCCTCCACATAATTTTCCTCATCAAACATGTCGACACAGCAGTACCGACACACCGCACACACACCGGGAATGCTCTAACAGAGGACAGGACCCCACAGAAGCCCTTTGGGGAGACAGAGAGAGAGTATGCCAGCAGACACCAGAGCGCTATATAATGCAGGGACTAACTGAATTATGTCCCCTATAGCTGCTATAATATTTACTGCACCTAAATTTAGTGCCCCCCCTCTCTTTTTTACCCTTTTCTGTAGTGTAGACTGCAGGGGAGAGCCAGGGAGCTTCCTTCCAGCGGAACTGTGAGGGAGAAATGGCGACAGTGTGCTGAGGGAGATAGCTCCGCCCTTTTTTCCGCTGACTTTTCTCCCGTTTTTTTAAGGATTCTGGCAGGGGTAATTATCACATATATAGCCTCTGGGGCTATATATTGTGATTGTTTTGCCAGCCAAGGTGTTTTTATTGCTGCTCAGGGCGCCCCCCCCCCCAGCGTCCTGCACCCTCAGTGACCGGAGTGTGAAGTGTGTATGAGGAGCAATGGCGCACAGCTGCAGTGCTGTGCGCTACCTTGGTGAAGACAGAAGTCTTCATGCCGCCGATTTTCCGGACTTCTTCTTGCTTCTGGCTCTGTAAGGGGGACGGCGGCGCGGCTCCGGGACCGAACACCAAGGCCAGTTCCATGCGGTCGATCCCTCTGGAGCTAATGGTGTCCAGTAGCCTAAGAAGCCCAAGCTAGCTGCAAGCAGGTAGGTTCGCTTCTTCTCCCCTTAGTCCCTCGTTGCAGTGAGCCTGTTGCCAGCAGGTCTCACTGTAAAATAAAAAACCTAAATTATACTTTCTTTCTAAGAGCTCAGGAGAGCCCCTAGTGTGCATCCAGCTCGGCCGGGCACAAAAATCTAACTGAGACTTGGAGGAGGGTCATAGTGGGAGGAGCCAGTGCACACCAGGTAGTCTAAAAGCTTTCTTTTAGTTGTGCCCAGACTCCTGCGGAGCCGCTATTCCCCATGGTCCTTACGGAGTTCCCAGCATCCACTAGGACGTCAGAGAAAGGGGTATTACTGGGTTGGGGTGAGGTCTCCTCCTCCTCTTCCTCTGCCTCCATGACTATTTCTGTGTGGAATATAAAAAACTATTATAAACAAAAAAAGACAAGGCAAATTTGACATAATTATTTACAGTACTACAGTATCGTAGTACAGTCATGGCCGGATTAACAATGGGGCGGATGGAGCTGCAGCTCCAAGCCCCCCATTGAAAATAGGCCCACAGACCTCCCTGCAGTGCAGGCAGTAGCCAGTGCTGCCAGGAAAAAAAATAAGAATTTACTTACCGATAATTCTATTTCTCGGAGTCCGTAGTGGATGCTGGGGTTCCTGAAAGGACCATGGGGAATAGCGGCTCCGCAGGAGACAGGGCACAAAAAGTAAAGCTTTAGGATCAGGTGGTGTGCACTGGCTCCTCCCCCTATGACCCTCCTCCAAGCCTCAGTTAGGATACTGTGCCCGGACGAGCGTACACAATAAGGAAGGATTTTGAATCCCGGGTAAGACTCATACCAGCCACACCAATCACACTGTACAACCTGTGATCTGAACCCAGTTAACAGTATGATAACAGCGGAGCCTCTGAAAAGATGGCTCACAACAATAATAACCCGATTTTTGTAACTATGTACAAGTATTGCAGATAATCCGCACTTGGGATGGGCGCCCAGCATCCACTACGGACTCCGAGAAATAGAATTATCGGTAAGTAAATTCTTATTTTCTCTATCGTCCTAGTGGATGCTGGGGTTCCTGAAAGGACCATGGGGATTATACCAAAGCTCCCAAACGGGCGGGAGAGTGCGGATGACTCTGCAGCACCGAATGAGAGAACTCCAGGTCCTCCTCAGCCAGGGTATCAAATTTGTAGAATTTAGCAAACGTGTTTGCCCCTGACCAAGTAGCTGCTCGGCAAAGTTGTAAAGCCGAGACCCCTCGGGCAGCCGCCCAAGATGAGCCCACTTTCCTTGTGGAATGGGCTTTTACTGATTTTGGCTGTGGCAATCCTGCCACAGAATGTGCAAGCTGAATTGTACTACAAATCCAACGAGCAATCGTCTGCTTAGAAGCAGGAGCACCCAGCTTGTTGGGTGCATACAGGATAAACAGCGAGTCAGATTTTCTGACTCCAGCCGTCCTGGAAACATATATTTTCAAGGCCCTGACAACGTCAAGCAACTTAAGAGTCCTCTAAGTCCCTGGTAGCCGCAGGTACCACAATAGGTTGGTTCATGTGAAATGCAGAAACCACCTTAGGTAGAAATTGAGGACGAGTCCTCAATTCCGCCCTGTCAGAATGAAAATTTAAGTAAGGGCTTTTATATGATAAAGCCGCCAATTCTGACACACGCCTGGCTGAAGCCAAGGCTAACAGCATCGACACCTTCCATGTGAGATATTTTAAGTCCACAGTGGAAAGTGGTTCAAACCAATGTGACTTTAGAAAACTCAACACCACATTGAGATCCCAAGGTGCCACTGGAGGCACAAAAGGAGGCTGTATGTGCAGGACCCCTTTTACAAATGTCTGAACTTCAGGTACTGAAGCCAGTTCTTTTTGGAAGAAAATCGACAGGGCCGAAATTTGAACCTTAATGGACCCTAATTTTAGGCCCATAGACAGTCCTGTTTGCAGGAAATGAAGGAAACGACCCAGTTGAAATTCCTCTGTAGGGGCCTTCTTGGCCTCACACCACGCAACATATTTACGCCAAATGCGGTGATAATGTTGTGCGGTTACGTCCTTCCTGGCTTTGACCAGAGTAGGGATGACTTCTTCTGGAATGCCTTTTTCCCTCAGGATCCGGCGTTCAACCGCCATGCCGTCAAACGCAGCCGCGGTAAGTCTTGGAACAGACAAGGCTCCTGCAGTAGCAGGTCCTTTCTTAGAGGTAGAGGCCACGGTTCGTCCGTGAGCATCTCTTGAAGTTCCGGGTACCAAGTCCGTCTTGGCCAATCCGGAACCACGAGTATAGTTCTTACTCCTCTCCTTCTTATGATTCTCAGTACTTTTGGTATGAGAGGCAGAGGAGGGAACACATACACTGACTGGTACACCCACGGCGTTACCAGAGCGTCCACTGCTATTGCCTGAGGGTCCCTTGACCTGGCGCAATATCTGTCCAGTTTTTTGTTGAGGCGGGACGCCATCATGTCCACCTTTGGTTTTTCCCAACGGTTTACAATCAGGTGGAAGACTTCTGGGTGAAGTCCCCACTCTCCCGGGTGAAGGTCGTGTCTGCTGAGGAAGTCTGCTTCCCAGTTGTCCACTCCCGGAATGAATACTGCTGACAGTGCTATCACATGATTTTCCGCCCAGCGAAGAATCCTTGCAGCTTCTGCCATTGCCCTCCTGCTTCTCGTGCCGCCCTGTCTGTTTACGTGGGCGACTGACGTGATGTTGTCCGATTGGATCAACACCGCCTGACCCTGAAGCAGAGGTTTTGCTTGACTTAGGGCATTGTAAATGGCCCTTAGTTCCAGAATGTTTATATGAAGAGACGTTTCCAGGCTTGACCACAGGCCCTGGAAATTCCTTCCCTGTGTGACTGCTCCCCAGCCTCTCAGGCTGGCATCCGTGGTTACCAGGATCCAATCCTGAATGCCAAATCTGCGGCCCTCTAGTAGATGAACACTCTGCAGCCACCACAGGAGAGACACCCTTGTCCTTGGCGACAGGGTTATCCGCTGATGCATCTGCAGATGCGATCCGGACCATTTGTCCAGTAGATCCCACTGAAATGTTCTTGCATGGAATCTTCCGAATGGAATCGATTCGTAAGAAGCCACCATTTTCCCCAGGACCCTCGTGCACTGAGACCTGTCCTGGTTTTAGGAGGTTCCTGACTAGCTCGGATAACTCCCTGGCCTTCTCCTCCGGGAGAAACACCTTCTTCTGGACTGTGTCCAGAATCATTCCTAGGAACAGTAGACGTGTCGTTGGAATCAGCTGCGATTTTGGAATATTTAGAATCCACCCGTGCTGACGTAACACTACCTGAGATAGTGCTACTCCGACTTCTAACTGTTCCCTGGATCTTGCCCTTATCAGGAGATCGTCCAAGTAAGGGATAATTAAAATGTCTTTTCTTCTTAGAAGAATCATCATTTCGGCCATTACCTTGGTAAAGACCCGAGGTGCCGTGGACAATCCAAACGGCAGCGTCTGAAACTGATAATGACAGTTTTGTACTACAAACCTGAGGTACCCTTGGTGAGAAGGGTATATCGGGACGTGGAGATAAGCATCCTTGATGTCCAGAGACACCATATAGTCCCCTTCTTCCAGGTTTGCTATCACTGCTCTGAGTGACTCCATCTTGAATTTGAACCTTTTTATGTAAGTGTTCAAGGATTTCAGATTTAAAATTGGTCTCACCGAGCCGTCCGGCTTCGGTACCACAAACAGCGTGGAATAATACCCCTTTCCTTGTTGCAGGAGGGGTACCTTGATTATCACCTGCTGGGAATACAGCTTGTGAATGGCTGCCAAAACTGCCTCCCTGTCGGAGGGAGACTTTGGTAAAGCAGACTTCAGGAAACGACGAGGGGGAAACGCCTCGAATTCCAGTTTGTACCCCTGCGATACTACCTGTAGAATCCAGGGATCCACTTGCGAGTGAGCCCACTGCGCGTTGAAATTCTTGAGACGGGCCCCCACCATATCTGAGTCTGCTTGTAAAGCCCCAGCGTCATGCTGAAGACTTGGCAGAAGCAGGGGAGGGCTTCTGCTCCTGTGAAGCGGCTGCATGGTGCAGTCTTTTTCCTCTTCCTCTGCCCCGGGGCAGAAAAGAGTGGCCTTTTGCTCGCTTGTACTTATGGGAACGAAAGGACTGAGTTTGAAAAGACGGTGTCTTTTTCTGCTGATGTGGAGTGACCTGGGGTAAAAAGGTGGATTTTCCAGCCGTTGCCGTGGCCACCAGGTCCGATAGACCAGCCCCAAATAACTCCTCCCCTTTATACGGCAATACTTCCATGTGCCGTTTGGAATCCGCATCCCCTGACCACTGTCGCGTCCATAACGCTCTTCTGGCAGAGATGGACATAGCACTTATTCTTGATGCCAGGGTGCAAATATCCCTCTGTGCATCACGCATATATAGTAGTGCATCCTTTAAATGTTCTATAGTTAACAAAATATTGTCCCTATCCAGGGTATCAATATTCTCGGTCAGGGAATCCGACCATGCGACTCCAGCACTGCACATCCAGGCTGAGGCGATTGCTGGTCGCAGTATAACACCAGTATGTGTGTATATACTTTTTAGGATATTTTCCAGCCTTCTATCAGCTGGTTCTTTGAGGGTAGCCGTATCAGGAGACGGTAACGCTACTTGTTTTGATAAACGTGTGAGCGCCTTATCTACCCTAGGGGGTGTTTCCCAACGCGCCCTAACCTCTGGCGGGAAAGGATATAATGCTAATAATTTTTTAGAAATTAGCTGTTTTTTATCGGGGGAAACCCACGCTTTTTCACACACCTCATTTATTTCCTCTGACTCAGGAAAAAATATTGGTAGTTTTTTCTCTCCCCACATAATACCCTTCTTTGTGGTACTTGTAGTGTCAGAAAGGTTCAATGCCTCTTTCATTGCCGTGATCATGTAACGTGTGGCCCTACTGGACATTACGTTTGTCTCGTCACCGTCGACACTAGACTCAGTATCTGTGTCAGGGTCTGTGTCGACCCACTGAGGTAACGGGCGTTTTAGCGCCCCTGACGGTGTCTGAGACGCCTGGACAGGCACTAATTGATTTGCCGGCTGTCTCATGTCGTCAACAGTTTTCTGCAAATTGCTGACATTATCACTTAATTGTTTAAATACAATCATCCAGTCAGGTGTCGACTCCCTAGGGGGTGACATCACCAACACAGGCAACTGCTCCGCCTCCACATCATTTTCCTCCTCATACATGTCGACACACGCGTACCGACACACAGCACACACACCGGGAATGCTCTGATAGAGGACAGGACCCCACTTAGCCCTTTGGAGAGACAGAGGGAGAGTCTGCCAGCACACACCCAGCGCTATATATATATATACAGGGATAACCTTATATAAGTGTTATTCCCTTATAGCTGCTGTTATTATCGTTATTTGCTGCCAAAAATGCCCCCCCTTCTCTTTTTTACCCTGATTCTGAAGCAGGACTGCAGGGGAGAGTCAGGGAGCCGTCCTTCCAGCGGAGCTGTGAGGGAAAATGGCGCTTGTGTGCTGAGGAGATAGGCTCCGCCCCTTCACGACGTCCTTATCTCCCGCTTTTCTGTGTAAAATGGCAGGGGATTAAAATACATCCATATAGCCCAGGAGCTATATGTGATGTATTCTGTTTTGCCACCTAAGGTATTCCGTTATATTGCGTCTCAGGGCGCTCCCCCCCCAGCGCCCTGCACCCTCAGTGACCGGAGTGTGAAGTGTGCTGAGAGCAATGGCGCACAGCTGCGGTGCTGTGCGCTACCTTAGTCTGAAGACAGGATGTCTTCTGCCGCCGATTTCACCGGACCTCTTCGTCTCTTCTGGCTCTGTAAGGGGGACGGCGGCGCGGCTCCGGTGACCCATCCAGGCTGAACCTGTGATCGTCCCTCTGGAGCTAGTGTCCAGTAGCCTAAGAAACCCGATCCACTCTGCACTCAGGTGAGTCCGTTTCTTCTCCCCTTAGTCCCACGATGCAGTGAGCCTGTTGCCAGCAGGACTCACTGAAAATAAAAAAACCTAACTAAACTTTTATTCTAAGCAGCTCAGGAGAGCCACCTAGATTGCACCCTTCTCGGCCGGGCACAAAAATCTAACTGAGGCTTGGAGGAGGGTCATAGGGGGAGGAGCCAGTGCACACCACCTGATCCTAAAGCTTTACTTTTTGTGCCCTGTCTCCTGCGGAGCCGCTATTCCCCATGGTCCTTTCAGGAACCCCAGCATCCACTAGGACGATAGAGAAATAAGATTTTACTCACCGGTAAATCTATTTCTCGTAGTCCGTAGTGGATGCTGGGAACTCCGTAAGGACCAAGGGGGACAGACGGGCTCCGCAGGAGACTGGGCACTCCAAAAGAAAGATTAGGTACTATCTGGTGTGCACTGGCTCCTCCCACCATGACCCTCCTCCAGACCTCAGTTAGGATACTGTGCCCGGAAGAGCTGACACAATAAGGAAGGATTTTGAATCCCGAGTAAGACTCATACCAGCCACACCAATCACACCGTATAACTCGTGATACTATACCCAGTTAACAGTATGAAATATAACTGAGCCTCTCAACAGATGGCTCAACAATAACCCTTAGTTAGGCAATAACTACATACAAGTATTGCAGACAATCCGCACTTGGGATGGGCGCCCAGCATCCACTACGGACTACGAGAAACAGATTTACCGGTGAGTAAAATCTTATTTTCTCTGACGTCCTAGTGGATGCTGGGAACTCCGTAAGGACCATGGGGATTATACCAAAGCTCCCAAACGGGCGGGAGAGTGCGGATGACTCTGCAGCACCGAATGAGAGAACTCAAGGTCCTCCTCAGCCAGGGTATCAATTTTGTAGAATTTAGCAAACGTGTTTGCCCCTGACCAAGTTGCAGCTCGGCAAAATTGTAAAGCCGAGACCCCTCGGGCAGCCGCCCAAGATGAGCCCACTTTCCTCGTGGAATGGGCTTTTACTGATTTAGGATGCGGCAATCCAGCCGCAGAATGCTCCAGCTGAATTGTGCTACAAATTCAGCGAGCAATAGTCTGCTTAGAAGCAGGAGCACCTATTTTGTTGGGTGCCTACAGGATAAAAAGCGAGTCAGTTTTCCTGACTCCAGCCGTCCTGGAAATATAAATTTTTAAGGCCCTGACTACGTCCAGTAACTTGGAATCTTCCAAGTCCCTAGTAGCCGCAGGCACTACAATAGGTTGGTTCAAGTGAAAAGCTGATACCACCTTAGGGAGAAACTGGGGACGAGTCCTCAATTCTGCCCTATCCATATGGAAAATCAGATAAGGGCTATTACATGACAAAGCCGCCAATTCTGACACACGCCTGGCCGAAGCCAAGGCCAATAACATGACCACTTTCCACGTGAGATATTTCAAATCCACAGTTTTAAGTGGCTCAAACCAATGTGATTTTAAGAAACTCAACACCACGTTGAGATCCCAAGGTGCCACAGGAGGCACAAAAGGGGGCTGAATATGTAGCACTCCCTTTACAAATGTCTGAACTCCAGGCAGTGAAGCCAGTTCTTTCTGGAAGAAAATCGACAGAGCCGAAATCTGGACCTTAATGGAACCCAAGTTTAGGCCCATAGTCACCCCTGACTGTAGGAAGTGCAGAAAACGACCCAGCTGAAATTCCTCTGTTGGGGCCTTCCTGGCCTCACACCACGCAACATATTTTCGCCAAATACGGTGATAATGGTTTGCGGTTACTTCTTTCCTGGCTTTTATCAGCGTAGGAATGACTTCTTCCGGAATGCCCTTTTCCTTTAGGATCCGGAATTCAACCGCCATGCCGTCAAACGCAGCCGCGGTAAGTCTTGGAACAGACAGGGCCCCTGCTGTAGCAGATCCTGTCTGAGCGGTAGAGGCCATGGGTCCTCTGATATCATTTCTTGAAGTTCTGGGTACCAAGCTCTTCTTGGCCCATCCGGAACCACGAGTATCGTTCTTACTCCTCGTTTTCTTATTATTCTCAGTACCTTTGGTATGAGAGGCAGAGGAGGGAATACATAAACCGACTGGTACACCCACGGTGTCACTAGAGCGTCCACAGCTATTGCCTGAGGGTCCCTTGACCTGGCGCAATATCTAGTTTTTTGTTTAGGTGGGACGCCATCATGTCCACCTGTGGCCTTTCCCAACGGTTTACCAACAGTTGGAAGACTTCTGGATGAAGTCCCCACTCTCCCGGGTGTAGGTCGTGTCTGCTGAGGAAGTCTGCTTCCCAGTTGTCCACTCCCGGAATGAACACTGCTGACAGTGCTAAGAAGTGATTTTCCGCCCATTGGAGAATCCTTGTGGCTTCTGCCATCGCCATCCTGCTTCTTGTGCCACCCTGTCGGTTTACATGGGCGACTGCCGTGATGTTGTCTGATTGGATCAGTACCGGCTGGTTTTGAAGCAAAGGCCTTGCCAGACTTAGGGCATTGTAAATGGCCCTCAGTTCCAGAATATTTATGTGTAGGGACGACTCCTGACTTGACCAAAGTCCTTGGAAATTTCTTCCCTGTGTGACTGCCCCCCAGCCGCGAAGGCTGGCATCCGTGGTTACCAGGACCCAGTCCTGTATGCCGAATCTGCGGCCCTCTTGAAGATGAGCACTCTGCAGCCACCACAGTAGAGATACCCTGGTCCTTGGAGACAGGGTTATCAGCCGATGCATCTGAAGATGCGATCCCGACCACTTGTCCAAGAGGTCCCACTGAAAGGTTCTTGCATGGAACCTGCCGAATGGAATTTTGCTTCGTAAGAAGCTACCATTTTTCCCAGGACTCGTGTGCAGTGATGCACCGATACCTGTTTTGGTTTCAGGAGGTCTCTGACTAGAGATGACAGCTCCTTGGCTTTCTCCTGCGGGAGAAACACTTTTTTCTGTTCTGTGTCCAGAACCATCCCCAGGAACAGTAGGCGTGTGCTAGGAACCAGCTGTGACTTTGGAATGTATAGAATCCATCCGTGCTGTTGTAGCACTTCCCGAGATAGTGCTACTCCGACCAACAACTGCTCCTTGGACCTCGCCTTTATAAGGAGATCGTCCAAGTACGGGATAATTAAAACTCCCTTTTTTCGAAGGAGTATCATCATTTCTGCCATTACCTTGGTAAAGACCCTCGGTGCCATGGACAGTCCAAACGGCAGTGTTTGGAATTGGTAATGGCAATCCTGTACCACAAATCTGAGGTACTCCTGGTGAGGATGGTAAATGGGGACATGTGGGTAAGCATCCTTGATGTCCAGGGATACCATGTAATCCCCCTCCTCCAGGCTTGCAATAACCGCCCTGAGCGATTCCATCTTGAACTTGAATTTTTTTATGTATGTGTTCAAGGATTTCAAATTTAAAATGGGTCTCACCGAACCGTCCGGTTTCGGTATTACAGCTTGTGAATTGCCTCTAGCACAGCCTCCCTGCCTGAGGGAGTTGTCGGCAAGGCAGATTTGAGGAAACGGCGGGGGGGGGGAGATGCCTCGAATTCCAGCTTGTACCCCTGAGATACTACTTGAAGGATCCAGGGGTCCACCTGTGAGCGAGCCTGCTGATCGCTGAAATTTTTGAGGCGGCCCCCCACCGTACCTGGCTACGCCTCTGGAGCCCCCGCGTCATGCGGTGGACTCAGAGGAAGCGGGGGAAGAATTTTGATTCTTGGAACTGGCTGACTGGTGCAGCTTTTTCCCTCTTCCCTCGTCTCTGTGCAGAAAAGGAAGCGCCTTTGACCCGCTTGCTTTTCTGAAGCCGAAAGGACTGTACCTGATAATACAGTGCTTTCTTAGGCTGTGAGGAAACCTGAGGTAAAAAATTTTCTTCCCAGCTGTTGCTGTGGATACGAGGTCCCAGAGACCATCCCCAAACAATTCCTCACCCTTATAAGGCTCTATGTGCCTTTTAAAGTCAGCATCACCTGTCCAGTGTCGGGTCTCTAATACCCTCCTGACAGAATGGACATTGCATTAATTCTGGATGCCAGCCGGCAAAAATAAGATTTTACTTACCGATAAATCTATTTCTCGTAGTCCGTAGTGGATGCTGGGGACTCCGTCAGGACCATGGGGAATAGCGGCTCCGCAGGAGACAGGGCACAAAAGTAAGCTTTTAGGATCACATGGTGTGTACTGGCTCCTCCCCCTATGACCCTCCTCCAAGCCTCAGTTAGGTACTGTGCCCGGACGAGCGTACACAATAAGGAAGGATCTTGAATCCCGGGTAAGACTCATACCAGCCACACCAATCACACCGTACAACCTGTGATTTGAACCCAGTTAACAGTATGATAACAACGAAGGAGCCTCTGAAAAGATGGCCCACAACAATAACAACCCGATTTTTGTAACAATAATTATGTACAAGTAATGCAGACAATCCGCACTTGGGATGGGCGCCCAGCATCCACTACGGACTACGAGAAATAGATTTATCGGTAAGTAAAATCTTATTTTCTCTAACGTCCTAGTGGATGCTGGGGACTCCGTCAGGACCATGGGGATTATACCAAAGCTCCCAAACGGGCGGGAGAGTGCGGATGACTCTGCAGCACCGAATGAGAGAAACTCCAGGTCCTCCTCAGCCTGGGTATCAAATTTGTAGAATTTTACAAACGTGTTCCCCCCTGACCACGTAGTTGCTCGGCAAAGTTGTAAAGCCGAGACCCCTCGGGCAGCCGCCCAAGATGAGCCCACCTTCCTTGTGGAATGGGCATTTACAGATTTTGGCTGTGGCAGGCCTGCCACAGAATGTGCAAGCTGAATTGTACTACAAATCCAACGAGCAATAGTCTGCTTAGAAGCAGGAGCACCCAGCTTTTTGGGTGCATACAATATAAACAGCAAGTCAGACTTTCTGACTCCAGCCGTCCTGGAATTATATATATATATATATATATATATATTTTCAGGGCCCTGACAACGTCTAGCAACTTGGAGTCCTCCAAGTCCCTAGTAGCCGCAGGCACCACAATAGGTTGTTTCAGGTGAAACGCTGACACCACCTTAGGAAGAAACTGGGGACAAGTCCGCAGTTCTGCCCTGTCCGAATGGAAAATTAAATATGGGCTTTTGTAAGACAAAGCCGCCAATTCTGACAATCGCCTGGCCGAGGCCAGGGCCAACAGCATGGTCACTTTCCATGTGAGATATTTCAAATCCACAGATTTGAGCGGTTCAAACCAATATGATTTGAGGAATCCCAACACTACATTGAGATCCCACGGTGCCACTGGAGGCACAAAAGGGGCTGTATATGCAATACTCCCTTGACAAACTTCTGGACTTCAGGAACCGAAGCCAATTCTTTCTGGAAGAAAATCTACAGGGCCGAAACTTGAACCTTAATGGACCCCAATTTGAGGCTCATAGACACTCCTGTTTGCAGGAAGTGCAGAAATCGACCTAGTTGAAATTTCTTCGTGGGGCCTTCCTGGCCTCACCCACGCAACATATTTTCACCACATGTGGTGATAACGTTGTGCGGTCACCTCCTTCCTGGCTTTGACCAGGGTAGGTATGACCTCTTCCGAAATGCCTTTTCCCTTAGGATCCGGCGTTCAACCGCCATGCCGTCAAACGCAGCCGCGGTAAGTCTTGGAACAGACATGGTACTTGCTGAAGCAAGTCCCTTCTTAGCTCCCGAGGCCATTAGTCCTCTGTGAGCATCTCTTGAAGTTCCGGGTACCAAGTCCCTCTTGGCCAATCCAGAGCCACGAGTATAGTTCTTACTCCTCTACGTCTTATAATTCTCAATACCTTGGTTATGAGAAGCAGAGGAGGGAACACATACAGCGACTGTTACACCCACGGTGTTACCAGGACGTCCACAGCTATCGCCTGAAGGTCTCGTGACCTGGCGCAATACCTGTCCCGTTTTTTGTTCGGGCGGGACGCCATCATGTCCACCTTTGGTCTTTCCCAACGGTTCACAATCATGCGGAAAACTTCCCGATGAAGTTCCCACTCTCCCGGGTGGAGGTCGTGCCTGCTGAGGAAGTCTGCTTCCCAGTCGTCCACTCCCGGAATGAACACTGCTGACAGTGCTATCACATGATTTTCCGCCTAGCGAAAAATCCTTGCAGTTTTGCCACTGCCCTCCTGCTTCTTGTGCCGCCCTTTCTGTTTACGTGGGCGACTGCCGTGATGTTATCCCACTGGATCAATACCGGCTGACCTTGAAGCAGAGGTCTTGCTAAGCTTAGAGCATTATAAATTTGCTCTTAGCTCCAGTATATTTATGTGGAGAGAATTCTCCAGACTTGATCACACTCCCTGGAAATTTTTTCCCTGTGTGACTGCTCCCCAGCCTCTCAGGCTGGCCTCCGTGGTCACCAGCATCCAATCCTGAATGCCGAATCTGCGGCCCTCTAGAAGATGAGCACTCTGTAATCACCACAGGAGAGACACCCTTGTCCTTGGATATAGGGTTATCCGCTGATGCATCTGAAGATGCGATCCGGACCATTTGTCCAGCAGATCCCACTGAAGAGTTCTTGCGTGAAATCTGCCGAATGGAATCGCTTCGTAATAAGCCACCATTTTTTACCAGGACTCTTGTGCAATGATGCACTGACACTTTTCCTGGTTTTAGGAGGATCCCGATTAGCTCGGATAACTCCCTGGCTTTCTCCTCTGGGAGAAACACCTTTTTCTGGACTGTGTCCAGAATCATCCCTAGGACCAGCAGACGTGTCGTCGGAACAACTGCGGTTTTGGAATATTTAGAATCCACCCGTGCTGTCGTAGAACTACTTGAGATAGTGCTACTCCGACCTCCAACTGTTCTCTGGACCTTGTTCTTATCAGGAGGTCGTCCATTTTCTTTGAAGACGAATCCTCATTTCGGTCATTACCTTGGTAAGGACCCGGGGTGCCTTGGACAATCCAACGGCATCGTCTGAAACTGATAGTGACAGTTCTGTACCACGAACCTGAGGTACCCTTGGTGAGAAAGGCAAATTTTGGGACATGGAGGTAAGCATCCCTGATGTCCCGGGACACCATATAGTCCCCTTCTTCCCGGTTCGCTATCACTGCTCTGAGTGACTGCATCTGGATTTGAACCTTTGTAAGTGTTCAAATATTTCAGATTTAGAATAGGTCTCACCTAGCCTTCTGGCTTCAGTACCACCATATAGTGTGGAATAATACCCCTTTCCTTGTTGTAGGAGGGGTAATTTTATTATCACCTGCTGGGAATACAGCTTGTGAATTGTTTTCAATACTGCCTCCCTGTCGGAGGGAGACATTGGTACAGCAGACTACAGGAACCTGCGAGGGGGAAACGTCTCGACATTCCAATCTGTACCCCTTGGATACTACTTGTAGGATCCAGGGGTCCTGTACGGTCCCAGCGTCATGCTGAGAACTTGGTAGAAGCGGTGGAGGGCTTCTGTTCCTGGGAATGGGCTGCCTGCTGCAGTCTTCTTCCCTTTCCTCTATCCCTGGGCAGATATGACTCTTATAGGGACGAAAGGACTGAGGCTGAAAAGACGGTGTCTTTTTCTGCAGAGATGTGACTTAGGGTAAAAAAAACGGTGGATTTTCCAGCAGTTGCCGTGGCCACCAGGTCCCATGGACCGACCCCAAATAATTCCTCCCCTTTATACGGCAATACATCTTTGTGCCGTTTGGAATCTGCATCACCTGACCACTGTCGTGTCCATAAACATCTTCTTGCAGATATGGACATCGCATTTACTCTTGATGCCAGAGTGCAAATATCCCTCTGCGCATCTCGCATATATAGAAATGCATCCTTTAAATGCTCTTATAGTCAATAAAATACTGTCCCTGTCAAGGGTATCAATATTTTTAGTCAGGGAATCCGACCAAGCCACCTCAGCTCTGCACATCCAGGCTGAGGCGATCGCTGGTCGCAGTATAACACCAGCATGTGTGTGTATACTTTTAAGGATATTTTCCAGCCTCCTATCAGCTGGCTCCTTAAGTACGGCCCTATCTGTAGATGGTACCGCCACTTGTTCTGATAACTTCTGGCGGGAAAGGGTATACCGCCAATAATTTTCTATCGGGGGAAACCCACGCATCTCACACACTTCATTTAATTTATCTGATTCAGGAAAAACTACAGGTAGTTTTTTCACATCCCACATAATACCCTTTTTTGTGGTACTTGTAGTATCAGAAATATGTAACACCTCCTTCATTGCCCTTAACGTGTGGCCCTAAAGGAAAATACGTTTGTTTCTTCACCGTCGACACTGAAATCAGTGTCCGTGTCTGGGTCTGTGTCGACCGACTGAGGTACATGGGCGTTTTACAGCCCCTGACGGTGTTTGAGACGCCTGGACAGGTACTAATTTGTTCGCCGGCCGTCTCATGTCGTCAACCGGCTTGCAGCGTGTTGACATTATCACGTAATTCCATAATTAAGCCATCCATTCCGGTGTCGACTCCCTAGAGAGTGACATCACCATTACAGGCAATTTGCTCCGCCTCCTCACCAACATTTTCCTCATACATGTCGACACACACGTACCGACATACAGCACACACATAGGGAATGCTCTGATAGAGGACAGGACCCACTAGCCCTTTGGGGAGACAGAGGGAGAGTTTGCCAGCACACACCAAAACGCTATAATTATACAGGGACAACCTTTATATAAGTGTTCCTCCCTTATAGCATTTTAATATATATTCATATCGCCAAATCAGTGCCCCCCCTCTCTGTTTTAACCCTGTTTCTGTAGTGCAGTGCAGGGGAGAGCATGGGAGCCTTCCCACCAGCATTTCTGTGAGGGAAAATGGCGCTGTGTGCTGAGGAGAATAGGCCCCGCCCCCTTTTCGGTGGGCTTCTTCTCCGGAGTCTGTGATATCTGGCAGGGGTTAAATACATCCATATAGCCTCAAGGGCTATATGTGATGTATTTTTCGCCATACAGGTATTATACATTGCTGCCCAGGGCGCCCCCCCCCGCGCCCTGCACCCTCCGTGACCGCTGTGTGAAGTGTGCTGACAACAATGGCGCACAGCTGCAGTGCTGTGCGCTACCTGATGAAGACTGAAAGTCTTCTGCCGCCTGGTTCCGGACCTCTTCAATCTTCAGCATCTGCAAGGGGGGTCGGCGGCGCGGCTCCGGGACGAACCCCAGGGCGAGACCTGTGTTCCGACTCCCTCTGGAGCTAATGGTGTCCAGTAGCCTAAGAAGCCAATCCATCCTGCACGCAGGTGAGTTCACTTCTCTCCCCTAAGTCCCTCGATGCAGTGAGCCTGTTGCCAGCAGGACTCACTGAAAATAAAGAACCTAAAAACTTTTTCTAAGCAACTCTTTAAGAGAGCCACCTAGATTGCACCCTGCTCGGACGGGCACAAAAACCTAACTGAGGCTTGGAGGAGGGTCATAGGGGGAGGAGCCAGTACACACCATGTGATCCTAAAAGCTTACTTTTGTACCCTGTCTCCTGCGGAGCCGCTATTCCCCATGGTCCTGACGGAGTCCCCAGCATCCACTAGGACGTTAGAGAAATATCCCTCTGTGCATCCCTCATATATAAGACGACGTCTTATGTTCGCAAAATAGTATCCCTGTTTGACAGGGTTACAGACCACGCTGCAGCAGCACTATCTGCAGGTCTCAGTCTAGTACCTGAGTGTATAAATACAGACTTCAGGATAGCCTCCTGCTTTTTATCAGCAGGTACCTTCAAAGTGGCCGTATCCTAAGACGGCAGTGCCACCTTTTTTGACAAACGTGTGAGCGCCTTATCCACCCTAGGGGATATCTCCCAGCGTAACTTATCCTCTGGCGGGAAAGGGTACGCCATCAGTAACTTTTTAGAAATTACCAGTTTCTTATCGGGGGAACCCACGCTTTTTCACACTTCATTCACTCATTTGATGGGGGAACAAAACACTGCCTGCTTTTTCTCCCCAAACATAAAACCCTTTTTTTAGTGGTACTTGGGTTAATGTCAGAAATGTGTAACACATTTTTTATTGCCGGGATCATGTAACGGATGTTCCTAGTGGATTGTGTATATGTCTCAACCTCGTCGACACTGGAGTCAGACTCCGTGTCGACATCTGTGTCTGCCATCTGAGGGAGCGGGCGTTTTTGAGCCCCTGATGGCCTTTGAGACGCCTGGGCAGGCGCGGGCTGAGAAGCCGGCTGTCCCATAGCTGTTACGTCATCCAGCCTTTTATGTAAGGAGTTGACACTGTCGGTTTATACCTTTCACCTATCCATCCACTCTGGTGTCGGCCCCACAGGGGGCGACATCACCTTTATCGGCATCTGCTCTGCCATCACATAAGCCTCCTCATCAAACGTGTCGACACAGCCGTACCGACACACCGCACACACACACAGGGAATGCTCTGACTGAGGACAGGACCCCACACAGCCCTTTGGGGAGACAGAGAGAGAGTATGCCAGCACACACCAGAGCGCTATATAATTTTGGGATTAACACTATATTGAGTGAATTTCTCCCAATAGCTGCTTGTATATACAATATTGCGCCTAAATTTTGTGCCCCCCCTCTCTTTTTAACCCTTTGAGCCTGAAAACTACAGGGGAGAGCCTGGGGAGCTGTCTTCCAGCTGCACTGTGAAGAGAAAATGGCGCCAGTGTGCTGAGGGAGAAGCCCCGCCCCTTTTGCAACTGACTTTCTCCCGCTTTTTCTGGAATACTGGCAGGGGTAATTTTACATCTATATAGCCTCTAGGACTATATATGATGTAGATTTGCCAGCCAAGGTGTCATATATTGCCCTCAGGGCGCCCCCCCCCCAGCGCCCTGCACCCTCAGTGACCGGAGTGTGAAGTGTGCATGAGGAGCAATGGCGCACAGCTGCAGTGCTGTGCGCTACCTTGGTGAGGACCGAAGTCTTCTGCCGCCGATTTTCCGGACCTCTTCTTGCTTCTGGCTCTGTAAGGGGGACGGCGGCGCGGCTCCGGGAACGAACACCAAGGCCAGTTCCATGCGGTCGATCCCTCTGGAGCTAATGGTGTCCAGTAGCCTAAGAAGCCCAAGCTAGCTGCAAGCAGGTAGGTTCGCTTCTTCTCCCCTTAGTCCCTCGATGCAGTGAGCCTGTTGCCAGCAGGTCTCACTGTAAAATAAAAAACCTAAAATAAACTTTCTTTCTAGGAGCTCAGGAGAGCCCCTAGTGTGCATCCAGCTCGGCCGGGCACAGAAATCTAACTGAGGTCTGGAGGAGGGTCATGGTGGGAGGAGCCAGTGCACACCAGATAGTACCTAATCTTTCTTTTGGAGTGCCCAGTCTCCTGCGGAGCCCGTCTGTCCCCCTTGGTCCTTACGGAGTTCCCAGCATCCACTAGGACGTCAGAGAAAAAACATTTCCTGTCAGCACATACATCAGCTCACTCACCTCTGGCTGCCCATTCACCCCCACCACAAACTGGTCAGCCTGTGTCCTGACTGCTTTGTGTTGCAAGGGGCGGGGCTTCGGACGGGCAAGGGGGCGGGACTTCGGACGGGCAAGGGGGCGGAGCCACGTAAATAGTTACGAGACAGCAGCCTCCTGTCAAGACCCTGCCCCTCTTTCATGAGGCATGTTATTGTTGGAAAGCTGCAGCAGGAAAGGTATGCTGCAGCAAAAGCAATTATGTTTTGATGGGCGAGGGGGCGGGGCTTCGGACGGGCAAGGGGGCGGGACTTCGGACGGGCAAGGGGGCTGGACTTCGGACGGGCAAGGGGGCGGAGCCACGTAAATAGTTACGAGACAGCAACCTCCTGTCAAGACCCTGCCCCTCTTTTATGAGGCATGTTATTGTTGGAAAGCTGCAGCAGGAAAGGTATGCTGCAGCAAAACAATTATGTTTTCATGGGCGAGGGGGCGGGGCTTCGGATGGGCATGGGGCGGAGCCTCGGATATATCTCCGAGGCTCCGCCCCCGAACCAATCAGAAGCCCCGCCCCCTTGTCCATCAAAACCTAAATGTTTTTGCTGCAGCATACCTTTCCTGCTGCAGCTTCCCAACAATAACATTGAAAGAGCCGGGGAAGGGTCTTGACAGGAGGCTGCTGTCTTTCAGGAGAGCTGGGTCCCTGGATGTCAGAGCTGAGGGGGCATGCAAACCATGTTAGTAGCAGCCCACACCAGGCCCCGAGGTCTGCTATGTAAGTGGTGTCTATGTCAGTAAGTTTTGGAGGGGGGGGGGGGGGGGGGGGTGTCGCTAAGTAGTGTCTGTCAGTAAGTAGTGTCAGTGTCAGTAGGTTTTGCGTTTGTGTGTGTGTCAGTAAGTAGTGTCAGTAAGTTTTGCATTGTGTCAGTGTGTGCCTGTGTAAGTTTTGTGTTGTGTCGTGTGTGTCAATATGTTTTGCGTTGTGTGTGTGTGTTAGTCAGTCCTGCAAGTGTGGCAGTACGCTCCGGTATGGCGTACCATTAAGAATGTGTCCGCCAGTACGCCATACCCCCGCCACACTGTAAAACACCACCACCAAGCTCCTAGATCTTGCTCCGAGGCGCCGCCAGCACCTTCTTCCTTTTCCAGGAAAAGGACTGCTGGGAGCATGAAGGTGATGTCATCACCATCCCGCACCTGGCAGACTGGCAGAGAAAAAGTGACGATGGGGTGCCGGGCCACCGGTGTGTGGGTGGTATTCAGTATACCAGTTGTTGGGATCCCAGCGCACAGTATATCGGCGCTGGAATCCCGACAACCGGCATACCGACACCTTTTCTCCCTTTTGGGGGTCCACAAACCCCCTGGAGGGAGGATAGCGTGGCGCTTACGCGCGCCACTGAGCCCGCAAGGGGCTCATTTGCGCTCACTTTGCTGCCGGGAAGCCGGCAGTCTGGATCCCGGCGCCGGTATGCTGGCCGCCGGGGACCCGGTCGCCGGCAACTCATACTACACCCCGGTGAGTAACTCTAATGGTCGGGACCCCTCCCCACAAGTACAATGAGGCGGCACTACCAAGTTTTGCTGGTGCAGTAAGATTTATTGATCCAGAATCTTACTAAATAAATCTTACTGCACCAGCAAGACTCGGGAGTGCTGCCTCATTGTACTCTGTCCACAGCTTGAAAAACCGAAGGAGGGCACTGGAGCAAATATTCACATCATAACAGGATGAGTGCTGGGTACACATCTTATATATAATATTTTTTATTCTATAACAAGTGTCACATCCTGCTGTCCTTGTCTTTGTAGTCCGCAGGGACAGGGGGTGTCTGTGCCATGGATTCACATAATATATAACCACTTCACCTAGTGTCACATGGTTACATCCCTTAATGACATGTGACCACGCCCACAGCACGCAGGCACAGTACCACTGAGAAAAAAATGCTGTGTGCACCACAGGTGTCAGTAAGAAGTGTCTGTCAGTAAGTAGTGTTTGTGTCAGTACATTTTGCATGGTGTCTGTGTCAGTAAGTTTTGTATGTGTCAGTGAGTAGTGTTTGTCAGTAGGTTTTGTACTGTGTGTCAGTAAGTAGTGTCTGTCAGTAAGTGGTGGGTGTCTGTGTCAGTAATACCCCTTTCTCTATCGTCCTAGTGGATGCTGGGGTTCCTGAAAGGACCATGGGGAATAGCGGCTCCGCAGGAGACAGGGCACAAAAAGTAAAGCTTTTCCAGATCAGGTGGTGTGCACTGGCTCCTCCCCCTATGACCCTCCTCCAGACTCCAGTTAGATTTTTGTGCCCGGCCGAGAAGGGTGCAATCTAGGTGGCTCTCCTAAAGAGCTGCTTAGAAAAAGTTTAGCTAGGTTTTTTATTTTACAGTGATTCCTGCTGGCAACAGGATCACTGCAGCGAGGGACTGAGGGGAGAAGGAGTCAACTCACCTGCGTGCAGGATGGATTGGCTTCTTGGCTACTGGACATCAAGCTCCAGAGGGACGATCACAGGTACAGCCTGGATGGTCACCGGAGCCGCGCCGCCGGCCCCCTTGCAGATGCTGAAGTCAGAAGAGGTCCAGAATCGGCGGCTGAAGACTCCTGCAGTCTTCTAAAGGTAGCGCACAGCACTGCAGCTGTGCGCCATTTTCCTCTCAGCACACTTCACACGCGGTCACTGAGGGTGCAGGGCGCTGGGGGGGGCGCCCTGGGAGGCAAATGTAACCTATATAAAGGCTAAAAATACCTCACATATAGCCCCTAGAGGCTATATGGAGATATTTAACCCCTGCCTGATTCCTCTAAATAGCGGGAGACGAGCCCGCCAGAAAAGGGGCGGGGCCTATCTCCTCAGCACACGGCGCCATTTCCTCTCACAGCTCCGCTGGTCAGGACGGCTCCCAAGTCTCTCCCCTGCACTGCACTACAGAAACAGGGTAAAACAGAGAGGGGGGGGCAAATTTATGGCGATATTTTGATATAACAAAGCAGCTATAAGGGAGCACTTATTATAAGGCTATCCCTGATATATATATAGCGCTTTTGGTGTGTGCTGGCAAACTCTCCCTCTGTCTCCCCAAAGGGCTAGTGGGTCCTGTCTTCGTTAGGAGCATTCCCTGTGTGTCTGCTGTGTGTCGGTACGTGTGTGTCGACATGTATGAGGACGATATTGGTGTGGAGGCGGAGCAATTGCCAAATATGAGGATGTCACCCCCTAGGGAGTCGACACCAGAATGGATGCCTTTATTTATGGAACTACGGGATAGTGTCAACACGCTAAAGCAGTCGTTTGACGACATGAGGCGGCCGGACAATCAATTAGTGCCTGTCCAGGCGACTCAAACACCGTCAGGGGCTGTGAAACGCCCTTTGCCTCAGTCGGTCGACACAGACCCAGACACAGGCACTGACTCCAGTGGTGATGGTGACGAATCAACCGTATTTTCCAGTAGGGCCACACGTTATATGATTTTGGCAATGAAGGAGGCGTTACATTTAGCTGATACTACAGGTACCACTAAACAGGGTATTATGTGGGGTGTGAAAAAACTACCTATAGTTTTTCCTGAATCAGAAGAATTAAATGACGTGTGTAATGAAGCGTGGGTTGCCCCTGATAAAAAGCTGATAATTTCAAAGAAATTATTGGCATTATACCCTTTCCCGCCAGAGGTTAGGGAGCGCTGGGAAACACCTCCTAGGGTGGACAAGGCGCTAACACGCTTATCTAAACAAGTGGCGTTACCCTCTCCTGAGACGGCCGCACTTAAAGATCCATCAGATAGGAGGATGGAAAATATCCAAAAAAGTATATACACACATGCAGGTGTTATACTACGACCAGCTGTAGCGACTGCCTGGATGTGCAGTGCTGGGGTAGTTTGGTCAGAGTCCCTGATTGAAAATATTGATACCCTGGACAGGGACAATATTTTACTGTCGTTAGAACAAATAAAGGATGCATTTCTTTATATGCGTGATGCACAGAGGGATATCTGCACACTGGCATCACGGGTAAGTGCTATGTCCATTTCGGCCAGAAGAGCTTTATGGACGCGACAGTGGACAGGCGATGCGGATTCAAAACGGCATATGGAAGTTTTGCCGTATAAAGGGGAGGAGTTATTTGGAGTCGGTCTATCAGATTTGGTGGCCACGGCTACAGCCGGGAAATCCACCTTTCTACCTCAAGTCACTCCCCAACATAAAAAGGCACCGACTTTTCAACCGCAGCCCTTTCGTTCCTTTAAAAATAAGAGAGCAAAGGGCTATTCATATCTGCCACGAGGCAGAGGTCGAGGGAAGAGACAGCAACACGCAGCTCCTTCCCAGGAACAGAAGCCCTCCCCGGCTTCTACAAAAGCCTCAGCATGACGCTGGGGCTTCTCAAGCGGACTCGGGGACGGTGGGCGGTCGTCTCAAAAATTACAGCGCGCAGTGGGCTCACTCGCAGGTAGATCCCTGGATCCTGCAGATAATATCTCAAGGGTACAGGTTGGAATTAGAGACAGATCCACCTCGCCGTTTCCTGAAGTCTGCTTTACCAACGTCCCCCTCCGAAAGGGAGACGGTTTTGGAAGCCATTCACAAGCTGTACTCTCAGCAGGTGATAGTCAAGGTACCTCTTCTACAACAAGGGAAGGGGTATTATTCCACTCTTTTTGTGGTACCGAAGCCGGATGGCTCGGTAAGGCCTATTCTAAATCTGAAGTCCTTGAACCTGTACATAAAGAAGTTCAAGTTCAAGATGGAGTCACTCAGAGCAGTGATAGCGAACCTGGAAGAGGGGGACTTTATGGTATCCTTGGACATCAAGGATGCGTATCTCCACGTTCCAATTTACCCCTCACACCAGGGGTACCTCAGGTTCGTTGTACAAAACTGTCACTATCAGTTTCAGACGCTGCCGTTCGGATTGTCCACGGCACCTCGGATCTTTACAAAGGTAATGGCCGAGATGATGATTCTTCTTCGAAGAAAAGGCATATTAATTATCCCATACTTGGACGATCTCCTAATAAGGGCAAGGTCCAGAGAACAGCTAGAGATGGGATTAGCACTGTCTCAAGAAGTGCTAAAACAGCACGGGTGGATTCTGAATATTCCAAAATCCCAGTTAATGCCGACAACTCGGCTGCTGTTCCTAGGGATGATTCTGGACACGGTTCAGAAAAAGGTTTTTCTCCCGGAGGAAAAAGCCAAGGAGTTATCCGAGCTTGTCAGGAACCTCCTAAAACCAGGAAAGGTGTCTGTACATCAATGCACAAGAGTCCTGGGAAAAATGGTGGCTTCTTACGAAGCAATTCCATTCGGCAGATTCCACGCAAGAATTTTCCAAAGGGATCTGTTGGACAAATGGTCAGGGTCGCATCTTCAGATGCACCTACGGATAACCCTGTCTCCAAGGACAAGGGTGTCTCTTCTGTGGTGGTTGCAGAGTCCTCATCTATTGGAGGGCCGCAGATTCGGCATACAGGATTGGATCCTGGTGACCACGGACGCCAGCCTGAGAGGCTGGGGAGCAGTCACACAAGGAAGAAACTTCCAGGGAGTATGGACGAGTCTGGAAACGTCTCTTCACATAAACATTCTGGAACTAAGAGCAATATACAATGCTCTAAGCCAGGCAGAACCTCTGCTTCAGGGAAAACCGGTGTTGATCCAGTCGGACAACATCACGGCAGTCGCCCATGTGAACAGACAGGGCGGCACAAGAAGCAGGAGTGCAATGGCAGAAGCTGCAAGGATTCTTCGCTGGGCAGAGAATCATGTGATAGCACTGTCAGCAGTGTTCATCCCGGGAGTGGACAACTGGGAAGCAGACTTCCTCAGCAGACACGATCTTCACCCGGGAGAGTGGGGACTTCATCCAGAAGTCTTCCACATGCTGGTAACCCGTTGGGAAAGACCAATGGTGGACATGATGGCGTCTCGCCTCAACAAAAAACTGGACAGGTATTGCGCCAGGTCAAGAGATCCGCAGGCAATAGCTGTGGACGCGCTGGTAACGCCTTGGGTGTACCAGTCGGTGTATGTGTTTCCTCCTCTGCCTCTCATACCAAAAGTATTGAGAATTATACGGCAAAGAGGCGTAAGAACGATACTAGTGGTTCCGGATTGGCCAAGAAGGACTTGGTACCCGGAACTTCAAGAGATGATCACGGAGGATCCGTGGCCTCTACCTCTAAGGAGGGACTTGCTTCAGCAGGGTCCCTGTCTGTTTCAAGACTTACCGCGGCTGCGTTTGACGGCATGGCGGTTGAACGCCGGATCCTAAAGGAAAAAGGCATGCCGGAAGAAGTCATTCCTACTTTGATTAAAGCAAGGAAGGAAGTAACCGTGCAACATTATCACCGAATTTGGCGAAAATATGTTGCGTGGTGCGAAGATCGGAGTGCTCCGACGGAGGAATTTCAACTGGGTCGATTCCTACATTTCCTGCAATCAGGATTGTCTATGGGTCTCAAATTGGGATCTATTAAGGTTCAAATTTCGGCCCTGTCGATTTTCTTTCAAAAAGAATTGGCTTCAGTCCCTGAAGTCCAGACCTTTGTTAAGGGAGTGCTGCATATACAGCCTCCTGTGGTGCCTCCAGTGGCACCGTGGGATCTCAATGTGGTTTTGGACTTTCTAAAATCTCATTGGTTTGAACCACTAAAAAAGGTGGATTTGAAATATCTCACTTGGAAAGTGACCATGCTTCTAGCCCTGGCTTCTGCCAGGAGAGTATCAGAATTGGCAGCTTTATCTTACAAAAGCCCATATCTGATTTTCCATTCGGACAGGGCAGAACTGCGGACTCGTCCGCATTTTCTCCCTAAGGTGGTGTCAGCATTTCATCTGAACCAGCCTATTGTAGTGCCTGCGGCTACAAGTGACTTGGAGGACTCCAAGTTACTGGACGTTGTCAGAGCATTAAAAATATATATTGCAAGGACAGCTGGAGTCAGAAAATCTGACTCGTTGTTTATATTGTATGCACCCAACAAGATGGGTGCTCCTGCGTCTAAGCAGACGATTGCTCGTTGGATCTGTAGCACAATCCAACTTGCACATTCTGTGGCAGGCCTGCCACAGCATAAATCTGTAAAGGCCCACTCCACAAGGAAGGTGGGATCATCTTGGGCGGCTGCCCGAGGGGTCTCGGCATTACAACTTTGCCGAGCAGCTACGTGGTCAGGGGAGAACACGTTTGTAAAATTTTACAAATTTGATACTCTGGCTAAGGAGGACCTGGAGTTCTCTCATTCGGTGCTGCAGAGTCATCCGCACTCTCCCGCCCGTTTGGGAGCTTTGGTATAATCCCCATGGTCCTTTCAGGAACCCCAGCATCCACTAGGACGATAGAGAAAATAAGATTTTACTTACCGATAAATCTATTTCTCGGAGTCCGTAGTGGATGCTGGGCGCCCATCCCAAGTGCGGATTATCTGCATAAATTGTACATAGTTATTGTTAACTAATTCGGGTTATTGTTGAAGGGAGCCATCTTTCAGAGGCTCCGCTGTTATCATACTGTTACCTGGGTTTAGATCACAGGTTGTACGGTGTGATTGGTGTGGCTGGTATGAGTCTTACCCGGGATTCAAAATCCTCCCTTATTGTGTACGCTCGTCCGGGCACAGTACCTAACTGGAGTCTGGAGGAGGGTCATAGGGGGAGGAGCCAGTGCACACCACCTGAGCTGGAAAAGCTTTACTTTTTGTGCCCTGTCTCCTGCGGAGCCGCTATTCCCCATGGTCCTTTCAGGAACCCCAGCATCCACTACGGACTCCGAGAAATAGATTTATCGGTAAGTAAAATCTTATTTTCACACCGCAAAAATAACCTGGTATAGACTGGGTATATTACTGGGTCGACACGTTCCGATGTGTGTTGTGAAAGGGGTCATGGGCGAATTCCGGATTGCCTGACCCAGTAATTCAACCCGGGAATAAAGAAGGGTTATTCTCGGGTTAAATACTAGGTCCGGTGCAGTGTGAACGGGTCACCCAGGTCGATGCAACCCGGGACCCGTTCACTGCATAGGGATGATCTCATCTCCCAGCACCGCCTCTGCACCTGATGCCGACTCCATCTCCGCCCACAGATGGCAACCCGAACCGGCAAATTGCCGAGTCGGGTTGGCGGTGTGTAGGGTCAAATGCCGGGTCCCACCCAGGAATGGACCCATTTCCAATTCCCAGGTGGGACCCGGCATTGTGATGGGAGAGCGATATAAGTATTGTGTTGTGTGTGTGTCAGTAAGTAATGTCTGTGTCAGTAAGTTTATCTGTGTTGTGCGTGTGTGTCAGTCAGTAATATCTATCAGTAAGTGTATGTGTCGGTAAGTTTTGTGTTGTGAGTGTGTGTGTTAGTAAATAGTGTCTGTCAGTAAGTGGTGATTGTGTCAGTAAGCTTTGTGTTGTGTGTGTGTGTGTGTGTGTGTGTCAGTAAGTAGTGTCTATCAGTAAGTGGTGACTGTGTCACTCACATGGCATAGGCCACACCCCCTATTTAGACCACACCCACACCACACTGATCACACACCCACATCACTAGTCACACCACCGCAGTGCTTGTCACACCTCCTGCCGAGGCACACAATAGGCCCTTCCTAAATTTCAGCTCCAGGCCCATATGGACCTTAATCTGGCACTGAGTACAGTGCTACAGGAAGTAGAGTACAGGAGGCAGACAGACATTCTTAATAGGATCAGGGGATGTACTGTAACTGTAGGGGATGGTACTGTACCTGTATTTGAAATACTGTTGGGATCCCGGCATTCAGAATGCTGAGGACAGAATCATGAATGGAATTCTAGGGGGTAGTGGAGGGGAGGTTAGGATGCTTAAATTCCCTGACCATGTTAGGAGTTCTGCAATCAGGATGCCGCTTTTCGTTCACCTAACCACTGGAATCATGACTGCTGGTCACACAAACCCAACCCAATTGGTAGAACACGTACAGTACAGTACAGTACAGTACTGTAGATTACTTACTGGGATGGGGTGAGGTCTCCTCCTCCTCCATGTCGATGTCCGTGTGGAATATAAAAAAATATTATAAACAAAGAAAGACAAGGCAAATGCCGCTGTTGGTCACTTGACTGCTGGAATCCTGACCACTGGTCACGCAAACCCAAGCCATTGGTACACAATTGGAAAACTCACCTCTTCAGACAAGCCTATCAAATTCCAGACCCACCCACATAACCTTCAGTGCTTCCCTATCTAATTACATCCTCTCTGTACAGAACACATAACCTCACATATTTTCTCTTTCTTTACTCTCACACCCTCCTGACCCATTGACAACATTGCGGGATGATCATATCATACAACCCATTAAGAACCTAGCAATGTGGTGGGCCATTATGCAATAGCTACAGTAGCATCTACTGTATCCTTGTGAATCAATGCCTATTTCCCTATAGACTGTAAGCTTGCGAGCAGGGCCTTCCTACCTCTACTGAATGTCTGTCTGTTTTTACCCAGTTTTGTTCTATTACTGTAGTTCTAATTGTAAAGCGCAACGGAATATGCTGCACTATATAAGAAACTGTTAATAAATAATAAATGTACAATACAGTACAGTAGAGTACTGTAGATTACAATACTTACCAGGCTGGCCTGAAGGCTCCCCCATTTCCTCCTCTGCCGCCGTATCAATTACGAGGCGGTCTGTGTGTAAAAGATAACAAGTATTGTAAAATTAAAAAATTACAGTAATACTGTAGAAAACTAGTGTGTCTGTAACAATAATAATAATTACACTTCTGGAGCTTTCCACTTCCGGCTCCTGGGTGGGTGGGGCATGTGGTACTGTGGAAAAATAACACTGTAACATAAGCTACAGTACAGTACAATGAAATACAGTACTGTAAATAATGGATAAAAAATAAGATTTTACTCACCGGTAAATCTATTTCTCGTAGTCCGTAGTGGATGCTGGGGACTCCGTAAGGACCATGGGGAATAGACGGGCTCCGCAGGAGACTGGGCACTCTAAGAAAGATTTAGTACTACTGGTGTGCACTGGCTCCTCCCTCTATGCCCCTCCTCCAGACCTCAGTTAAGGAAACTGTGCCCGGAAGAGCTGACATTACAAGGAAAGGATTTTGGAATCCAGGGTAAGACTCATACCAGCCACACCAATCACACCGTATAACTTGTGATAAACTTACCCAGTTAACAGTATGAACAAACAACAGAGCATCAACAAATGGATGCCAACATAACATAACCCTTTATTAAGCAATAACTATATACACGTATTGCAGAAAATCCGCACTTGGGACGGGCGCCCAGCATCCACTACGGACTACGAGAAATAGATATACCGGTGAGTAAAATCTTATTTTCTCTAACGTCCTAGTGGATGCTGGGGACTCCGTAAGGACCATGGGGATTATACCAAAGCACCCAAACGGGCGGGAGAGTGCGGATGACTCTGCAGCACCGAATGGGCAAACACAAGGTCCTCCTCAGCCAGGGTATCAAACTTGTAGAATTTTGCAAATGTGTTTGAACCCGACCAAGTAGCAGCTCGGCAAAGCTGTAATGCCGAGACCCCTCGGGTAGCCACCCAAGAAGAGCCCACCTTCCTTGGAATGGGCTTTCACTGATTTTGGATGCGGCAATCCAGCCGCAGAATGAGCCTGCTGAATCGTGTTACAGATCCAGCGAGCAATAGTTTGCTTTGAATCAGGAGCACCCAGCCTGTTGGATGCATACAGGATAAATAGCGAGTCAGTCTTCCTGACTCCAGCCATTCTGGTTACATAAATCTTCAACGCCCTGACTACGTCCAGCAACTTGGAATCCTCCAAGTCACGAGTAGCCGCAGGCACCACAATAGGTTGGTTCAAATGAAAAGATGACACCACCTTTGGCAGAAATTGCGGACGAGTCCGCAATTCTGCCCTGTCCATATGGAAAACCAGATAGGGGCTTTTACATGACAAAGCCGCCAATTCTGACACCCGCCTAGCCGAAGCTAAGGCCAACAGCATGACCACTTTCCACGTGAGATACTTTAGCTCCACGGTCTTAAGTGGCTCAAACCAGTGGGATTTCAGGAAACCCAACACCACGTTAAGATCCCAAGGTGCCACTGGTGGCACAAAAGGGGGCTGAATATGCAGCACTCCCTTAACAAACGTCTGAACCTCAGGAAGTGAAGCCAGTTCTTTTTGAAAGAAAATGGATAGGGCCGAAATCTGGACATTTATGGACCCTAATTTTAGGCCCATAGTCACTCCTGACTGTAGGAAGTGCAGGAATCGGCCCAGCTGGAATTCCTCTGTAGGGGCCTTCCTGGCCTCATACCAAGCAACATATTTTCGCCATATACGGTGATAATGCTTTGCGGTCACGTCCTTCCTAGCCTTTATCAGCGTAGGAATAACTTCATCCGGAATGCCTTTTTCCGCTAGGATCCGGCGTTCAACCTCCATGCCGTCAAACGCAGCCACGGTAAGTCTTGGAACAGACAGGGCCCTTGTTGCAACAGGTCCTGTCTGAGAGGCAGAGGCCATGGGTCCTCTGTGAGCATTTCTTGCAGTTCCGGGTACCAAGTCCTTCTTGGCCAATCTGGAACAATGAGTATTGTTCTCACTCCTCTTTTTCTTACGATTCTCAGCACCTTGGGTATGAGAGGAAGAGGAGGAAACACATAAACCGACTGGAACACCCACGGTGTTACCAGTGTGTCCACAGCTATCGCCTGAGGGTCCCTTGACCTGGCGCAATACCTTTTTAGCTTTTTGTTGAGGCGGGACGCCATCATGTTCACCTGTGGCAGTTCCCATCGATTTGCAATCTGCGTGAAGACTTCCTGATGAAGTCCCCACTCTCCCGGGTGGAGGTCGTGTCTGCTGAGGAAGTCTGCTTCCCAGTTGTCCACTCCCGGAATGAACACTGCTGACAGTGCTTGCACGTGATTCTCCGCCCACCGAAGAATCCTGGTGGCTTCCGCCATTGCCACCCTGCTTCTTGTGCCGCCCTGGCGGTTTACATGGGCCACTGCAGTGATGTTGCCTGACTGAATCAGCAATGGTTGGTTTCGAAGCAGGAGCTCCGCTTGACTCAGGGCGTTGTATATGGCCCTTAGTTCCAGGATATTGATGTGCAGACAAGTCTCTTGACTTGACCACAGCCCCTGGAAGTTTCTTCCCTGAGTGACTGCCCCCCATCCTCGGAGGCTTGCATCCGTGGTCACCAGGACCCAGTCCTGTATGCCGAACCTGCGGCCCTCGAGAAGGTGAGCACTCTGCAGCCACCACAGAAGAGACACCCTGGCCCTGGGGGACAGGGTGATCAGCCGATGCATCTGAAGATGCGATCTGGACCACTTGTCCAACAGATCCCACTGAAAGATCCTCGCATGGAACCTGCCGAAGGGAATGGCCTCGTATGATGCCACCATCTTTCCCAGGACTCGCGTGCAGCGATGCACCGACACCCGTTTTAGTTTTAGGAGGTCTCTGACCAGAGTCACGAGCTCCTGAGCCTTCTCCTCTGGGAGAAACACCTTCTTCTGGTCTGTGTCCAGAATCATGCCCAGGAAGGGCAGACGCGTCGTAGGAATCAGCTGCGACTTTGGAATATTCAGAATCCAGCCGTGCTGTCGCAACACTTCCTGAGAGTGTGTTACGCTGATCAGCAACTGCTCCCTGGACCTCGCCTTTATGAGGAGATCGTCCAAGTATAATTGTAACTCCTTGCTTTCGAAGGAGCACCATCATCTCCGCCATTACCTTGGTAAATATTCTCGGTGTCGTGGACAGGCCAAACGGCAACGTCTGGAATTGGTAATGACAGTCCTGTACCACAAATCTGAGGTACTCCTGATGAGGTGGAAAAATGGGGACATGCAAGTAAGCATCCTTGATGTCCAGAGACACCATAAAATCCTCCTCTTCCAGGCTTGCAATGACCGCTCTGAGCGATTCCATTTTGAACTTGAATTTCTTCAGATAAATGTTCAGGGATTTTAAATTCAAAATGGGTCTGACCGAACCGTCCGGTTTCGGTACCACAAACATAGTGGAATAGTAACCCCTTCCCTGTTGAAGGAGGGGAACCTTTACCATCACCTGCTGGAGATATAACTTGCGAATCGCCGCTAACACTACCTCCCTTTCCATGGGGGAAGCTGGCAGGGCCGATTTTAGGTAACGGTGAGGTGGCGTCACTTCGAATTCCAGCTTGTATCCCTGAGACACAATTTGTATAGCCCAAGGATCCACCCGTGAGCGAACCCACTGATGGCTGAAATTTCGAAGACGCGCCCCCACCGCTCCTGGCTCCGCGGTGGATTTAGTGGAAGCCGGGGAGGACTTTTTGTTCGTGGGAACTAGCTGCATGGTGCAGCTTCTTTCCTCTACCCCTGCCTCTGGCAAGAAAGGATGCACCTCTGACTTTCTTGCTTTTTTGTGAACGAAAGGACTGCATTTGGTAATACGGTGCTTTCTTTGGCTGTGAGGGAATATATGGTAAAAAATTTGACTTCCCAGCCGTAGCTGTGGAAACTAGGTCAGAGAGACCGTCCCCAAACAATTCCTCACCCTTGTAAGGTAAAACCTCCACGTGTTTTTTAGAGTCGGCATCACCTGTCCATTGCCGAGTCCACAGGACCCTTCTGGCAGAAATCGACATTGCGTTTATTCTAGAGCCCAGCAGGCAAATGTCCCTCTGGGCATCCCTCATATATAGGACAGCGTCTTTGATATGTCCTAGGGTCAGTAAAACAGTCTCCCTGTCCAGGGTGTCTATCTCCTCAGACAGAGTATCTGCATACCTCCCAACTTTTACCCTACCTGAAGAGGGACACACGCGCGGCGAAGCGGCGCGCGCTCCCAAAAAGGGGTGTAGCCTATGGAAAAGGGGGCGTGGCTTCACGGAGGACCTGCGATCGCGAGCCACGCCCCCGTTTTCGTTACTGAGGGGGCATGCCCAGCGCTCTGTGAGCCGCTGGCATGCCTTGTATCTGTCCATGCTGCTACAGCACTACACATCCAGGCCGAAGCAATTGCTGGCCTCAGTAGAGTACCAGAATGTGTATAAACAGACTTCAGGATACCTTCCTGCTTTCTATCCGCAGGATCCTTTAGGGCGGCCGTATCCTGTGACAGCAGGGCCACCTCCTTAGATAAGCGTGTCAACGCTTTGTCTACCCTAGGGGAGGATTCCCAGCGTAACCTGTCCGTTGGCGGGAAAGGATACGCCATAAGTAATCTTTTGGAAATCAGTACTTTCCTATCAGGAGAATCCCACGCTTTTTCACATAATTCATTTAATTCATGTGAAGGGGGAAAAGTCACTTCTTGCTTTTTCTCCCCAAACATATAAACCCTCTTGTCAGGGACAGGGTTTTCCTCCGATATGTGCAATACATCCTTCATTGCTATAATCATGTAGCGGATGGCTTTAGTCATTTTAGGCTGCAACTTTGCATCATCGCCATCGACACTGGAGTCAGAATCCGTGTCGATATCTATGTCAACAATCTGGGATAGTGGGCGCTTTTGAGACCCTGACGGCCTCTGAGCTGCAGGATCAGACCTGGGTTGAGACCCTGACTGTCCCAAGTCTTCAGCTTTATCCAACCTTTTATGCAAGGAGTTTACGTTATCATTTAACACTTTCCACATATCCATCCAATCAGGTATCGGCCCCGTCGGCGGCGACACCACATTCATTTGCACCTGTTCTGCCTCCACATATCCTTCCTCGTCAAACATGTCGACACAAACGTACCGACACACCGCACACACACAGGGGATGCTCTAAATGAGGACAGGACCCCCAAAAGGCCTTTTGGGGAGACAGAGAGAGAGTATGCCAGCACACACCCCAGCGCTATATAACCCAGGGATTACACAGTAACTTCGTGTTTACCCAGTAGCTGCTGTATAATGATAAATGCGCCTAAATTTATGTGCTCCCCCTCTCTTTTTTACCCTTTTTCTACCTTGAGACTGCAGGGGAAAGCCTGGGGAGCTTCCTCTCAGCGGAGCTGTGGAGAGAAAATGGCGCCGGTGAGTGCTGAGGAAGAAGGCATCGCCCCCTCAGCGGCGGGCTTCTGTCCCGCTTCTGTGTAAAAATAATGGCGGGGGCTCGTACATATATACAGTGCCCAGCTGTATATATGTGCCTTTTTGCCAAGATGTATCATAATTGCTGCCCAGGGCGCCCCCCCCTGCGCCCTGCACCCTACAGTGACCGGAGTGTGCGGGTAGTGTGGGAGCAATGGCGCACAGCTGCAGTGCTGTGCGCTACCTCATGTGAAGACAGGAGTCTTCTGCCGGCTTCTGTCTTCTGGCTCTGCGAGGGGGACGGCGGCGTGGCTCCGGGAATGGACGACCAAGGTTAAGATCCTGTGTTCGAACCCTCTGGAGCTAATGGTGTCCAGTAGCCTAAGAAGCGCAACCTAGCCGCAGTTAGTAGGTTTGCTTCTCTCCCCTCAGTCCCACGTAGCAGAGAGTCTGTTGCCAGCAGAAGCTCTCTGAAAATAAAAAAACCTAACTAAAATACTTTCTTATTAGCAAGCTCAGGAGAGCCCACTAAAAGCACCCAGCTCTGGCCGGGCACAGATTCTAACTGGGGGCCTGGCGGCGCCTCCTCCTCCTGGCCCTGTGGTGGGTGCGGGCTGGCAGGTGGTGGGTGCGGGCTGGCAGGTGGCGGTGGTACTGTGGGGAAAAAAAATAACAGTACCGTAAGTGAAGCTGTCAATTTGTAACATGTACTGTACAGTATTCAGGACACATGTACAGTAGTGTAACGATAACAGTCGCACCAGAATTCTCATTACACAATACCACTGGGCAGCGAGGCAGAAACCCGAGAGTAGTGTGCTTACCGGCTGCGCTGTGGCCTGGCACCTCATCATCAGCCAGGACCTGTGGTGGGTGTGGGCGGGCAGGTGGCGGTAGTACTGTGGGAAAAAAAATGTAACAGTACCGTAAGTGAAGCTGTATTGTATAAATTATCTACTACTGTATATAAAAGCGAATGTTTCTATACAAATCCACAGTTTACAAGTGAGGATCGTGAAATAGCATATTAGAAAATGACGGAAGCAACTAAAACAATTAGAAATCCTTAGCGCCCCTAGGGGGGAGACAGCAGCACAGAGAATGTCAGCGGACAGCATAACTCCCGACTGCCTGGACCTATTTACAACACACTTGGTACACATAAGACTTACAGGCTGGGAACAAACACTGTGGGGCTAAGACACCCCTAGGGGTGGGCCAGCAGCACAGACTATGGGGTCTATTTACTAAGCCTTGAATGGAGATAAAGTGGACGGAGATAAAGTACCAGCCAATCGTCTCCTAACTGTCATTTTTCAAACACTGCCTGTGACATGGCAGTTAGGAGTTGATTGGCTGGTCATTTATCTCCCATCCGCTTTATTTCCATCCAAGGCTTAGTAAATAGACCCCTATATCAGGACATGCATGATACAGTATGTCAGTAATAACAGGCTGACAGTTATATAGTGGAAGTAGCACGGTCCCCCTGCAGCACAGAGTATACCAGGAGATACATAATGTGCTGCGCTATATAAGAAACTATAAAAAAAAAAAAGATAATTTCATCATTTGAGGAGGGGAATGCAGATAGCACAAGCCCACACACTAATAGTTATATAGTGGAAGTACTGTAGCACGGTCCCCAGAAGCACAGAGTATATCACGAGATACATAATGTGCTATGCTATATAAAAAACTGTAAATACAGTAGATCTATAATTTCACAGGGGCACTGACATGATGTGAGGAGGGGAATGGAGGCAGCAGGAAACCACAGACTTAGAGTTGTATAGTGGAAAGAGCAGGGTCCCTTGGGGGACCAAAAAGGGGTCCGGCCACTATACAAACTGCGTCAGAGAAGCAAGATATGCCTACAGTATATACTAGATCTCCAACCAACATAAAGTAACAAACAACTATCATTATAATATACCATCCTCATCCAGTAGCGAAGCACAGGTATTCAGCTATCTACAATGTTGTTTATATTGTGTATTGAATATTTACATTTATTTTTGTAAAAATAAGATTTTACTTACCGATAAATCTATTTCTCGTAGTCCGTAGTGGATGCTGGGACTCCGTAAGGACCATGGGGATATAGCGGCTCCGCAGGAGACAGGGCACAATAATAAAAGCTTTAGGATCAGGTGGTGTGCACTGGCTCCTCCCCCTATGACCCTCCTCCAAGCCTCAGTTAGGATACTGTGCCCGGACGAGCGTGCATAATAAGGAAGGATATTGAATCCCGGGTAAGACTCATACCAGCCACACCAATCACACCGTACAACCTGTGATCTGAACCCAGTTAACAGTATGATAACAACGAAGGAGCCTCTGAAAAGACGGCTCACAACAAGAATAACCCGATTTTTGTAACAATAACTATGTACAAGTATTGCAGACAATCCGCACTTGGGATGGGCGCCCAGCATCCACTACGGACTACGAGAAATAGATTTATCGGTAAGTAAAATCTTATTTTCTCTGACGTCCTAGTGGATGCTGGGACTCCGTAAGGACCATGGGGATTATACCAAAGCTCCTAAACGGGCGGGAGAGTGCGGATGACTCTGCAGCACCAATTGAGAGAAACTCCAGGTCCTCCTCAGCCAGGGTATCAAATTTGTAGAATTTAGCAAACGTGTTTGCCCCTGACCAAGTAACTGCTCGGCAAAGTTGTAAAGCCGAGACCCCTCGGGCAGTCGCCCAAGATGAGCCCCCTTCCTTTTGGAATGGGCTTTTACAGATTTTGGCTGTGGCAGGCCTGCCACAGAATGTGTAAACTGAATTGTATTACAAATCCAGCGAGCAATCGTCTGCTTAGAAGCAGGAGCACCCATCTTGTTGGGTGCATACAGGCTAAACAGCGAGTCAGATTTTCTGACTCCAGCCGTCCTGGAAACATATTTTTCAGGGCCCTGACAACGTCAAGTAACTTGTAGTCCTCCAAGTCCCTAGTACCCGCAGGTACCACAATAGGTTGGTTCATGTGAAAAACAGAAAACACCTTAAGGAGAAATTGAGGACGAGTCCTCAATTCTGCCCTGTCAGAATGAAAAATTAAGTAAGGGCTTTATATATGATAAAGCCGCCAATTCTGACACACGCCTGGCTGAAGCCAGGGCTAATAGCATCGTCACCTTCCATGTGAGATATTTTAAGTCCACAGTGGTGAGTGGTTCAAACCAATGTGACTTTAGGAAACTCAAAACAACATTGAGATCCCAAGGTGCCACTGGGGCACAAAAGGAGGCTGTATATGCAGTACCCCTTTTACAAACATCTGAACGTCAGGCACTAAAGCCAGTTCTTTCTGGAAGAAATTCGACAGGGCCGAAATTTGAACCTTAATGGACCCTAATTTTAGGCCCATAGACAGTCCTGTTTTCAGGAAATGTAGGAAACGACCCAGTTGGAATTCCTCTGTAGGGGCCTTCTTGGCCTCACACCACGCAACATATCTTCGCCAAATGCGGTGAAAATGTTTTGCGGTTACATCCTTCCTGTCTTCGACCAGGGTAGGGATGACTTCATCTGGAATGCCCTTTCAGGATCCGGCGTTCAACCGCCATGCCGTCAAACGCGGCCGCGGTAAGTCTTGGAACAGACAAGGCCCCTGCTGGAGCAGGTCCTTTCTTAAAGGTAGAGGCTACGGGTCTTCCGTGAACATCTCTTGAAGTTTCGGGTACCAAGTCCTTCTTGGCCAATCCGGAACCACGAGTATCGTTCTTACTCATCTCCCTCTTATGATTCTCAGTACTTTTGGTATGAGAGGCATAGGAGGGAACACATACTCTGACTGGTACACCCACAGTGTTACCAGAGCGTCCACCGCTATTGCCTGAGGGTCCCTTGACCTGGCGCAATATCTGTCTAGTTTTTTTTTTGTTCAGGCGGGACGCCATCATGTCCACCTTTGGTTTTTCCCAACGGTTTACAATCATGTGGAAGACTTCCCGATGAAGTCCCCACTCTCCCGGGTGGAGGTCATGCCTGCTGAGGAAGTCTGCTTCCCAGTTTTCCACTCCCGGAATGAACACTGCTGAGAGTGTTATCACATGATTTTTCGCCCAGCGAAGAATCCTTGCAGTTTCTGCCATTTCCCTCCTGCTTCTTGTGCCGCCCTGTCTGTTTACGTGGGCGACTGCCGTGATGTTGTCCCACTGGATCAATACCGGCTGACCTTGAAGCAGAGGTCTTGCTAAGCTTAGAGCATTGTAAATTGCCCTTAGCTCCAGTATATTTATGTGGAGAGAAGTCTCCAGACTTGATCACACTCTCTGGAAATTTTTTCCTTGTGTGACTGCTCCCCAGCCACTCAGGCTGGCATCCGTGGTCACCAGGACCCAGTCCTGAATGCCGAATCTGCGGCCCTTTCATAGATGAGCACTCTGCAGCCACCGCAGAAGAAACACCCTTGTCCTTGGAGACAGGGTTATCCGCTGATGCATCTGAAGATGCGATCCGGACCATTTTTCCAGCAGATCCCACGGAAAGGTTCTTGCGTGAAATCTACCGAATGGGATCGCTTTGTAAGAAACCACCATTTTTCACAGGATCCTTGTGCAATGATGCACTGATACTTTTCCTGGTTTTAGGAGGTTCCTGACTAGCTCGGATAACTCCCTGGCTTTCTTCTCCGGGAGAAAACATCCTTTTCTGGACTGTGTCCAGAATCATCCCTAGGAACAGTAGACGTGTCGTCGGAAAAAACTGCGATTTTGGAATATTTAGAATCCACTCGTGCTGTCGTAGAACTACTTAAGATAGTGCTACTCCGACCTCCAACTGTTCTCTGGACCTTGCCCTTATCAGGAAAGCGTCCATATTTCTTTTAAGAAGAATCATCATTTCGGCCATTACCTTGGTAAAGACCCGGGGTGCCGTGGACAATCCAAACGGCAGCGTCTGAACTGATAGTGACAGTTCTGTACCACGAACCTGAGGTACCCTTGGTGAGAAGGGCAAATTTGGACATGTAGGTAAGCGTCCCTGATATCCAGTGACACCATATCGTCCCCTTCTTCCTGGTTCGCTATCACTGCTCTGAGTGACTCCATCTTGATTTGAACGCTTGTATGTAAGTGTTCAAAATATTTCAGATCTCACCGAGCCGTCTGGCTTCAGTACCACAATATAGTGTGGAATAATACCCCTTCCCTTGTTGTAGAAGGGGTACTTTGATTATCACCTGCTGGGAATACAGCCTGTGAATTGTTCCCCAATACTGCCTCCCTGTCGGAGGGAGACGTTGGTAAAGCAGACTTCAGGAACTTGTGAGGGGGAGACGTCTCGAATTTCCAATGTACACCTGGGATACTACGTGTAGGATCCAGGAGTCCACTTGTGAGTGAGCCCACTGCGTGCTGAATCTTCGTCTGGCAGAAATGGACATCACATTTACTCTTGATGCCAGAATGCAAATATCCCTCTGCGCATCTCGCATATATAGAAATGCATCCTTAAAATGCTCTATAGTCAATAAAATCTTGTCCCTGTCAAGGGTATCAATATTTTCAGTCAGGAAATCCGACCAAGCCCCCTCAGCGCTGCACATCCAGGCTGAGGCGATTGCTGGTCGTAGTATAACACCAGTATGTGTGTATATACTTTTAGGATATTTTTCAGCTTCCTATCAGCTGGCTCCTTGAGGGCTGCCGTATCTGGAGACGGTAACGCCACTTGTTTTCATAAGCGTGTGAGCGCCTTATCCACCCTAAGGTGTGTTTCCCAACTCGCCCTAACTTCTGGCGGGAAAGGGTATACCGCCAATAATTTTCTATCGGAGGAAACCCACGTATCATCACACACTTCATTTAATTTATCTGATTCAGGAAAAACTACAAGTAGTTTATTCACACCCTACATAATACCCTTATTTGTGGTACTTGTAGTATCAGAAATATGTAACACCTCCTTCATTGCCCTTAACATGAAACGTGTGGCCCTAAAGGAAAATACGTTTGTTTCTTCACCGTCGACACTTTTATTCTAAGCAGCTCAGGAGAGCCACCTAGATTGCACCCTTCTCGTCGGGCACAAAAATCTAACTGAGGCTTGGAGGAGGGTCATAGGGGGAGGAGCCAGTGCACACCACCTGATCCTAAAGCTTTTATTATTGTGCCCTGTCTCCTGCGGAGCCGCTATATCCCCATGGTCCTTACGGAGTCCCAGCATCCACTAGGACGTCAGAGAAAAGACATTCTTAACATCCCGGGCCACCGGATCTCACAGGAAGTGTCCCACCCTCCCTCCAATCTGGATTGCGGTGCGTTATCAGAGCTGGTCAGGACAGGGGGGTGGGACTTTATAAATCACTATGTACACTACAGTACTTGACAACACTTACCACCTTGGCGGCGCCTTTCCCACCTTCTCAGACATCGTGCTTCCAGCCCTGTAATATATATATATATATATATACATACATACACACATACACAGTATATTGGCAGCATACTGTACAGCCAATGAAATTCAACATTGACAGTATCTTTATGACATCACAATCAATGGAGTTGTTCATTCTAGTACCCTGCACCTAATCACTCAGGAGGGCATAGTGTACTGTACTGTCTACAAAATGTAAGGGGCACATTTTTAAATGTGACATACACTTACAGCATCACTACAGTACAATACAGTAGGTACAGTGTATTAGACAGAACACTACCTTTATAGACATTGTGATACACGTTAGCATTGCCCTTATAAACATTATGACACACATCAACATGCGGCCCTCCCACTCATAACCTTCTCAGTACTGTTCACTACAGTATAAATTGATTTCATGACAGATGATGCAGCACTCACCTGAACCCATCTTATTCACGTCACATCAAAGTAGTGCAGTTTATTCACGTCATGTCACAGTACTGCCCTTGATTCATGTTGTGTCACTCAGTAGAGCACATTTATTCACATGACTGTACGTCCCAGTAGTGCAGTAGTATATTCACATTACTTCACAAAGTAGACATCTGCCACAGTCACGGACCTTATAACACATTATGCAAGAGTAATGCACGTCATAACACATTAGGCCACAGTAATGTCCCTTAGAATAATTTCTGCCACAGTAACGTCCCTTATAATAAATTCTGCCACAGTAATGCCCTTAGAATACTATCTGAAACACAAATCCCCCTTACAATACAATCTGCCACAGTAATGCCCTTAGAATACTATCTGAAACACAAATCTCCCTTGTAAAAAATATATAGATCGGCACTTTGGGAATCGAACCCGGGACTCTCAGCGTGGGAGGCTGGAGACTGTAATTACAGCTGCACGATTCACTGCATGATACGATACACTGCACAATATGCTGCATGTACACTGCATGACACACTGCAATTGTGACACCTTCAGTAAAGGAGGTTGCCTGTCTCTAGGTGTACTGGCTACTTCACAGGGAGCTAACGCGTCCCTATTTCCAATAATCAATATGCTCCCGTTACTATATGTGTAGTAATCAAGTGACTTAAAGGTATGATGAAGCTGCTGGGGTGTCATGAACTAGCTTTTGGGGAAGCTCGGTTCTAATTCCCCTGGAGATGTCAGTATTGCAGTAATTAGGGATTTACAGCCTGATCAGTGCTGCAGCTGGCTCACCCCTGTTCGGCTGCCACTCCAAGCTGGGGTTACCTTCCGTGCCGCCTCTCCGGCTGCAGACTCTCCACCTGCTGCTCACTGGGGAAAGACAAACAGCTGCCCTCCGTCTACAGCTCTCCCCCTCCGGTCACTCGGAAAAGTAGTCAGGACCGTGTAAATAGTGCAGCACTTCTCCTCACTGCCAGCCACTCCTCTAAAATGGCTGCTCAACGACCACCAACTGTCACACCAGCCAGCATGAGCCAGCCTCTCTCTGGAGTTGCATGTGACCTCCAACAGTCACAGTAGCAACATAAGCCAGCCTCTCCCTGAAGCAGCATATGACATCCTGGTAGCCAGCGTGCCGGTGAGAGTTCCCATTCACCACACGCTAGCTCTGTAGCTCTAGGCCACTGTCACCAATGATGCTCTGGCTTCATGTATATAATGGCAGTATTTACAAAGAAACAGTAAATGTTCTCACTAGGAGTAGGGTATCACACAATTACACCGTACAATGCACTGTACGACACACTGCAATTACACAGCACGATGCACTGCACGACACTGCATATACACTGCACTATGTGATACACTGCACAATACACTGCGTGATATGATGAACTGCACATTATACTGCACGATACACTACACGATACACTGCACATTTCCCTGCACAATATGATACAGTGCATGTACACTGCACAAAACACTGCAATTACACTGCACGATACTCAGCACACCACATATACACTGCACGATGTGATTCACTATGCATTACACTGAAATTTCACTGCACGATACACTGCACAATCATAGACCACGTGGATTGTAAAGAACTGTATAAACAAGTTTTAAAAAAATATATTTTTCCAAATACTCATATCGACCTTTTTCCATGTCAACTTAATGGCCATGTCAACCTATATCTGGTGTCAACCAATTGGTATCAACCTAAGGAGTGTCGACCTAGGTGGTGTCGTTTTTAACATGGATAGTAAATGCAAACATTTTTGGAAAAGTGTTAAAATAAAACCCTTGACCTTTTGACCCTGGTTAACGATTGCGCTTTGTTTAACCATTTGTTTACCACAGGTACTGTATAGACCGGATACCTGCTGCTACAGCAGACCCTGTTTTATACAGTACCTGTAATTACAGTAACTTAAAGTACAGCAATCTTACAGTCACGAATGACCTACAGGTGCCTTGGGGTCCTCCAGACAAGGTCACTCCACCGCCTTTGGAGTGACCTCATGGTTGTACTTCCGGTGGATCTCCTTGTGTGCCCTCCGATAGGCCCTAACCTTCTCCTCGTTGCTGGCGAGAGCTCTGTCCCGCCAGCAAATGAGGAGACGGAGCTCTCCAAGGGAATAGGAGCGATCCCTGACAGCCATGATATTGTATACAGTACTTAACCGCAATGAGCGTTTTAGACCTTGTGCGTCTCAGACGTTGTGCATTTCAGGCATCCCAGGTTGTTAATCTTGCACCCACGTCGTCAGTTCCCCTTGGTTTTGATTATGCCTTTTCTTTGAACATGGTATTTTCCACTGACTCGCCCTACCCCCATCCCACTTCTTCCCTGGGAGCCTGCACAGTTCATGCAGTAGACAGGGAGGGAGGTCAGGTCAGGTTACAATACATGTGCAACACAATACTACAGTATACTGTATATGAAAGTCACATAGAGAACTGTAGTTGCGTTGATACTGTAGATGTGTAAATGGTTCAGTAGCAGTGATCCCTTCTCATAAAGTACAACACAGATTCTCTATTGCCGATGATCTGCAGTACTATGTTGCCCGAACAGTTAATTGCGTCAGGATACACTCATTTATATTTATTGGTATGTCTACGGGGGTGGAATCAGACGCTCACGCAGATGTACCCTGATTTATGTGAAACCTCTGTGCACCCTTCCGTTGAATGTATTATAATGGATTACAAAGAAAATAAATTAATAAAGTGAATGTCAGGGGAACGAAAAAAAAAAAGATTGGCACTTTGGGAATCGAACCCGGACTCTCAGCGTGGGAGGCAGGAGCCTTCATCGCTTGCCCATGTCATTGCATGGACGATACACAAGTTCATGTGTAAAAGTAAAGAAAGCAGCGATTCCTTCCTATTGGCATTCGTTTATGCCATTAGGGGACTCGGATGCTCATATGCAAAAACACGGTATTTTCCACCACCTACCCCCATCGCCCTTCCCCCTGGCAGCCTACATACAGTAGTTCATAAAGTATACAGGGAGGAAAGTCAGGTTACAATTAATGTGAATGCAAGTGGTCTCCATTGAAATACCATACTGAACTACAACGTACAGTAAGAACTACAGTACTTTACTGGTGCATCTCATTATGCTACAATATGTTACAGTATGTCATACGAGAGAGAACAGTAAACCACTGCCAGACTTAACACAATGAATATACTAATTAATGTTCTATACAAACCATTAAAGGAGCGCTGTTTACAGATAAAAAATCATTTATTAATAGAAATGGTGGAAAAACCACCTAGATAATAGAAGTGAATTTAGGAAAAACACACAGTGCAAATATAGTTGCATATACGATAATCACATATATAATTGGCAGTAAATTAGCTGTGATCGGCCTAAACGCCAAATTAATGTAAAAGTCCACAGTATGTTAGGCTGGTATCATCCGTACTGATAAGGCGTATAAAAAATGTTTCAGCAGATTAAAAAACTGTTGCTAGAATTTATAGGCAGTGAGGTTTTTGTATTTGCTATATCTCACCCCTCACATTCAGGACCGTTCTCACCCGTAGTAGTAATGCTGATTCCCGTCTATAGCAATTAGCGGAGGTGACTCACGGCAGCCGTCAGCGGCTATAACAGATTGTCCGGCAGCGGAATCGTGGTTACTGCATAACACCTCAGCAGAACGGGGCTTTTCAAGCACAGCAAGAGGAGTGTAATTGCGGTGTGTCCGGTTAATGGAGGTGGTGAAAAAAGCGTCTCAATCACTCAATATCAGTAGCGGAAGGTCCATAAAGTCTCCAGCAGTGGACAGGTTTGTACGGTGACCCTCTACGCGTTTCTCCGCCCACAACACCGGCGGTTTCTTCAGGAAGTGTGTCACACTTCCTGAAGAAACCGCCGGTGTTGTGGGCGGAGAAACGCGTAGAGGGTCACCGTACAAACCTGTCCACTGCTGGAGACTTTATGGACCTTCCGCTACTGATATTGAGTGATTGAGACGCTTTTTTCACCACCTCCATTAACCGGACACACCGCAATTACACTCCTCTTGCTGTGCTTGAAAAGCCCCGTTCTGCTGAGGTGTTATGCAGTAACCACGATTCCGCTGCCGGACAATCTGTTATAGCCGCTGACGGCTGCCGTGAGTCACCTCCGCTAATTGCTATAGACGGGAATCAGCATTACTACTACGGGTGAGAACGGTCCTGAATGTGAGGGGTGAGATATAGCAAATACAAAAACCTCACTGCCTATAAATTCTAGCAACAGTTTTTTAATCTGCTGAAACATTTTTTATACGCCTTATCAGTACGGATGATACCAGCCTAACATACTGTGGACTTTTACATTAATTTGGCGTTTAGGCCGATCACAGCTAATTTACTGCCAATTGTATATGTGATTATCGTATATGCAACTATATTTGCACTGTGTGTTTTTCCTAAATTCACTTCTATTATCTAGGTGGTTTTTCCACCATTTCTATTAATAAATTATTTTTTATCTGTAAACAGCGCTCCTTTAATGGTTTGTATAGAACATTAATTAGTATATTCTTGTAATTGGCATCCAGGTGCCCTTTAGGAGCTGCTATCATATTTTTAATTAATTGTTAATCAGGTGTGCTTTTTAAATTCTTGATAATCTTAGCGCCCGATATATAGGAATATATATTCCTTATTCTCTCCCTTTGTTAACACAATGAAGACCGTCCGGATGAGTATGATCCGTGCAGGGCTTCAATGTGTACAGTATAGAAATAGTAAAAAATCCCCCGTAAAAATTGCATGGGGTCCTCCCTCCTAAGCATAACCAGCCTCGGGCTCTTTGAGTTGGTCCTGGTTGTTAAAATGCAGGGGTAAAAATTAGAGATGTGCACCGGACATTTTTCAGGTTTTGTGTTTTGGTTTTGGATTCGGTTCCGTGGCCGTGTTTTGGATTCGGACGCGTTTTGGCAAAACCTCACCGAAAATTTTTTGTCGGATTCGGGTGTGTTTTGGATTCGGGTGTTTTTTACAAAAAACCCTAAAAAACAGCTTAAATCATAGAATTTGGGGGTCATTTTGATCCCATAGTTTTATTAACCTCAATAACCATAATTTCCACTCATTTCCAGTCTATTCTGAACACCTCACAATATTATTTTTAGTCCTAAAATTTGCACCGAGGTCGCTGGATGGCTAAGCTAAGCGACACAAGTGGCCGACACAAACACCTGGCCCATCTAGGAGTGGCACTGCAGTGTCAGGCAGGATGGCACTTCAAAAAAATTGTCCCCAAACAGCACATGATGCAAAGAAAAAAAGAGGCGCACCAAGGTCGCTGTGTGACTAAGCTAAGCGACACAAGTGGCCGACACAAACACCTGGCCCATCTAGGAGTGGCACTGCAGTGTCAGGCAGGATGGCACTTCAAAAAAATTGTCCCCAAACAGCACATGATGCAAAGAAAAATTAAAGAAAAAAAGAGGTGCAAGATGGACTTGTCCTTGGGCCCTCCCACCCACCCTTATGTTGTATATAAACAGGACATGCACACTTTAACGAACCCATCATTTCAGCGACAGGGTCTGCCACACGACTGTGACTGAAATGACTGGTTGGTTTGGGCCCCCACCAAAAAAAGAAGCAATCAATCTCTCCTTGCACAAACTGGCTCTACAGAGGCAAGATGTCCACCTCATCATCATCCTCCGATTCCTCACCCCTTTCACTGTGTACATCCCCCTCCTCACAGATTATTAATTCGTCCCCACTGGAATCCACCATCTCAGGTCCCTGTGTACTTTGTGGAGGCAATTGCTGCTGGTGAATGTCTCCACGGAGGAATTGATTATAATTCATTTTGATGAACATCATCTTCTCCACATTTTCTGGAAGTAACCTCATACGCCGATTGCTGACAAGGTGAGCGGCTGCACTAAACACTCTTTCGGAGTACACACTGGAGGGAGGGCAACTTAGGTAGAATAAAGCCAGTTTGTGCAAGGGCCTCCAAATTGCCTCTTTTTCCTGCCAGTATACGTACGGACTGTCTGACGTGCCTACTTGGATGCGGTCACTAATATAATCCTCCACCATTCTTTCAATGGTGAGCGAATCATATGCAGTGACAGTAGACGACATGTCAGTAATTGTTGGCAGGTCCTTCAGTCCGGACCAGATGTTAGCACTCACTCCAGACTGCTCTGCATCACCCCCAGAGGGTGGGCTCGGAATTCTTAGCCTTTTCCTCGCACCCCCAGTTGCGGGAGAATGTGAAGGAGGAGATGTTGACGGGTCATGTTCCGCTTGAGTTGACAATTTTCTCACCAGCAGGTCTTTGAACCTCTGCAGACTTGTGTCTGCCGGAAAGAGAGATACAACGTAGGTTTTAAATCTAGGATCGAGCACGGTGGCCAAAATGTAGTGCTCTGATTTCAACAGATTGACCACCCGTGAATCCTGGTTAAGCGAATTAAGGGCTCCATCCACAAGTCCCACATGCCTAGCGGAATCGGTCTGTTTTAGCTCCTCCTTCAATGTCTCCAGCTTCTTCTGCAAAAGCCTGATGAGGGGAATGACCTGACTCAGGCTGCAGTGTCTGAACTGACTTCACGTGTGGCAAGTTCAAAGGGTTGCAGAACCTTGCACAACGTTGAAATCATTCTCCACTGCGCTTGAGTCAGGTGCATTCTCCCTCCTTTGCCTATATCGTGGGCAGATGTATAGGCTTGAATGGCCTTTTGCTGCTCCTCCATCCTTTGAAGCATATAGAGGGTTGAATTCCACCTCGTTACCACCTCTTGCTTCAGATGATGGCAGGGCAGGTTCAGGAATGTTTGGTGGTGCTCCAGTCTTCTGTACGCGGTGGCTGAATGCCGAAAGTGGCCCGCAATTCTTCGGGCCACCGACAGCATCTCTTGCACGCCCCTGTCGTTTTTTAAATAATTCTGCACCACCAAATTCAATGTATGTGCAAAACATGGGACGTGCTGGAATTTGCCCAGATGTAATGCACGCACAATATTGCTGGCGTTGTCCGATGTCACAAATCCCCAGGAGAGTCCAATTGGGGTAAGCCATTCTGCGATGATCTTCCTCAGTTCCCGTAAGAGGTTGTCAGCTGTGTGCCTCTTATGGAAAGCAGTGATACAAAGCGTAGCCTGCCTAGGAACGAGTTGGCGTTTGCAAGATGCTGCTACTGGTGCCGCCGCTGCTGTTCTTGCGGCGGGAGGCAATACATCTACCCAGTGGGCTGTCACAGTCATATAGTCCTGAGTCTGCCCTGCTCCACTTGTCCACATGTCCGTGGTTAAGTGGACATTGGGTACAACTGCATTTTTTAGGACACTGGTGAGTCTTTTTCTGAGGTCTGTGTACATTTTCGGTATCGCCTGCCTAGAGAAATGGAACCTAGATGGTATTTGGTACCGGGGACACAGTACCTCAATCAAGTCTCTAGTTAGCTCTGAATTAACGGTGGATACCGGAACCACGTTTCTCACCGCCCAGGCTGCCAAGGCCTGAGTTATCTGCTTTGCAGCAGGATGACTGCTGTGATATTTCATCTTCCTCGCAAAGGACTGTTGGACAGTCAATTGCTTACTGGAAATAGTACAAGTGGTCTTCCGACTTCCCCTCTGGGATGACGATCGACTCCCAGCAGCTACAACAGCAGCGCCAGCAGCAGTAGGCGTTACACTCAAGGATGCATCGGAGGAATCCCAGGCAGGAGAGGACTCGTCAGACTTGCCAGTGACATGGCCTGCAGGACTATTGGCTTTCCTGGGTAAGGAGGAAATTGACACTGAGGGAGTTGGTGGTGTGGTTTGCAGGAGCTTGGTTACAAGAGGAAGGGATTTAGTGGTCAGTGAACTGCTTCCGCTGTCACCCAAAGTTTTTGAACTTGTCACTGACTTATGATGAATGCGCTGCAAGTGACGTATAAGGGAGGATGTTCCGAGGTGGTTAACATCCTTACTCCTACTTATTACAGCTTGACAAAGGCAACACACGGCTTGACACCTGTTGTCCGCATTTGTGTTGAAATAATTCCACACCGAAGAGCTGATTTTTTTTGTATTTTGACCAGGCATGTCAATGGCCATATTCGTCCCACAGACAACAGGTGTCTCCCCGGGTGCCTGACTTAAACAAACCACCTCACCATCAGAATCCTCCTTGTCAATTTCCTCCCCAGCGCCAGCAACACCCATATCCTCATCCTGGTGTACTTCAACAGTGACATCTTCAATTTGACTATCAGGAACTGGACTGAGGGTGCTCCTTCCAGCACTTGCAGGGGGCGTGCAAATGGTGGAAGGTGCCACCTCTTCCCGTCCAGTGTTGGGAAGGTCAGGCATCGCAACCGACACAATTGGACTCTCCTTGGGTATTTGTGATTTAGAAGAACGCACAGTTCTTTGCTGTGCTTTTGCCAGCTTGAGTCTTTTCATTTTTCTAGCGAGAGGATGAGTGCTTCCATCCTCATGTGAATCTGAACCACTAGCCATGAACATAGGCCAGGGCCTCAGCCGTTCCTTGCCACTCCGTGTCGTAAATGGCATATTGGCAAGTTTACGCTTCTCCTCAGACGCTTTTAATTTTGATTTTTGGGTCATTTTACTGAACTTTTGTTTTTTGGATTTTACATGCTCTCTACTATGACATTGGGCATCGGCCTTGGCAGACGACGTTGATGGCATTTCATCGTCTCGGCCATGACTAGTGGCAGCAGCTTCAGCACGAGGTGGAAGTGGATCTTGATCTTTCCCTATTTTAACCTCCACATTTTTGTTCTCCATTTTTTAATGTGTGGAATTAAATGCCAGTATCAATAGCAATGGCCTACTACTACTATATATACTGCGCACAACTGAAATGCACCACAGGTATGGATGGATAGTATACTTGACGACACAGAGGTAGGTACAGCAGTGGCCTTCCGTACTGCTATATATAGTATACTGGTGGTCACTGTGTCAGCAAACTGCAAAACTAAAATGCACCACAGGTATAGAATGTAGATGGATAGTATACTTAATGACGACACAGAGGTAGGTACAGCAGTGGCCTTCCATACTGCTATATATAGTATACTGGTGGTCACTGTGTCAGCAAACTGCAAAACTAAAATGCACCACAGGTATAGAATGTAGATGGATAGTATACTTAATGACGACACAGAGGTAGGTACAGCAGTGGCCTTCCGTACTGCTATATATAGTATACTGGTGGTCACTGTGTCAGCAAACTGCAAAACTAAAATGCACCACAGGTATAGAATGTAGATGGATAGTATACTTAATGACGACACAGAGGTACGTACAGCAGTGGCCTTCCATACTGCTATATATAGTATACTGGTGGTCACTGTGTCAGCAAACTGCAAAACTAAAATGCACCACAGGTATAGAATGTAGATGGATAGTATACTTAATGACGACACAGAGGTAGGTACAGCAGTGGCCTTCCGTACTGCTATATATAGTATACTGGTGGTCACTGTGTCAGCAAACTGCAAAACTAAAATGCACCACAGGTATAGAATGTAGATGGATAGTATACTTAATGACGACACAGAGGTAGGTACAGCAGTGGCCTTCCGTACCGTACTGCTATTATATGTAGTATACTGGTGGTCACTGTCAGCAAACTGCAAAACTAAAATGCACCACAGGTATAGAATGTAGATGGATAGTATACTTAATGACGACACAGAGGTAGGTACAGCAGTGGCCTACTGTACCGTAATGCTATATATTATATACTGGTGGTCACTGGTCAGCAAAACTCTGCACTGTACTCCTCCTATATAATATTATACTGGTGGTCCCCAGTCCCCATAATAAAGCAGCACACTGAGCACAGATATGGAGTGTTTTTCAGGCAGACAACGTATACTGGTGGTCACTGTCAGCAAAACTCTGCACTGTACTCCTGCTATATAATACAGCTGCTCCCCAGTCCCCACAATTAAGCAGTGTGAGCACAGATATATGCAGCACACAGCACAGATATGGAGCGTTTTTTTCAGGCAGAGAACGGATAACTGGTGGTCACTGATCAGCAAAACTCTGCACTGTACTCCTCCTATATTATACAGCTGCTCCCCAGCCCTCCCCACAATTAAGCAATAGTGCACAGCTCAATCAAGTTCAACAATAATGGAGAGGACGCCAGCCACATCCTCTCCCTAACATTTCCAATGCACGAGTGAAAATGGCGGCGACGCGCGGCTGCTTATATAGAATTCGAATCTCGCGAGAATCCGACAGCGGGATGATGATGTTCGGGCGCGCTCGGGTTACCCGAGCCATACGGGAGAATCCGAGTATGGCTCGGACCCGTGTAAAAAGGGTGAAGTTCGGGGGGGTTCGGTTTCCGAGAAACCGAACCCGCTCATTACTAGTAAAAATGCATAGGGTTCCCCCGTATTTAGACAACCAGCACCGGGCTCTTAGTCTGGTCCTGGTTCCAAAAATATGGGGCACAAAAGACGTAGGGGTTCCTAGTCTTTTTGAAACCAGCACCGGGCTCCACTAGCCAGAGAGATAATTCCAGAACTGGGGGACACTTTTATACTGGTCCCTGCGGCCATGGCATTACCCCCCAAACTAGTCACCCCTGGCCTGGATTCCCTAGGGGCGTGGGGACCCCTTAAATCAAGGGGGCACCCCCCCAAGCACCAGGGGTGAAGCCCCAGGCTGTCCCCCATCCCTGGGCGGTGGATGGGGGACTAATAGCCTTTCAAAGTTAAAAATAATAATATTGTCTTTTGTTGTGGAACTACAGGTCCCAGCAAGCCTTCCCCACTTGCTGGTACTTGGGGAATGACAAGTACCAGCATGCGGAGAAATAATGGGCCCGCTGGTATCTGTAGTTCTACAACAAAAGAAATACCCAAATAAAAACAAGACACACATACCGTGATAGTACAATTTTATTAAAGCACACTTACACACTCATACATACTTACCTACATCCCACGCCGACCAATCACATCCACTTGTGACTATGGCGTTAGGGGACTCGGATGCTCATATTGCCAAAGCACGGTATTTAGTGCACTGGACATACTTTAAAGTCAATGAGCTTCATTATTCCTTTCACACATTAATTGCGTCTGCATACACAATCTCACACAATAGTTGCGTCTGCATACACAAGTGTTTTAACATATTCGTTTGTGTCTGTATAAACTTTTTTTTAACTCTCTCCGTCTGACCATCGATCACCATCTGTGTGTACAGTATGCAGTACAGGACTGTATATTAACATTACAGTTGTCACTGACCATTTGCCAGAGCTTGTACTGTAGATCAATCCGCCGCTATTCAATCTAAAGTACTGGATTAGTGGAGCATTAGCCACCCAGTGGTGGAGATGTGTATTGCATGCTTAGTATCTAGTCGTGCCTCAACGCGCCTGTCCATGATTAAACTCAGCAACCTAAGCTATCGCCTAGGTGTGACTAAACCTCTGTCTAGACACATTAACAGCCAAGATAACGGAGGACGCATCTGTACTTAAGGCCTCCTGTATACCGAGTATAGAACACCTGAGATGTATGGTATGGTTCAAAGTCAGGGTTACCCCAGGGAGGCAAAAATAGAGAAGTCTGTCTGGACAGGTTCAATTTAGAACATACCACCCTCCATGCCATACAGGTATATGACAAGAGGATGTTATATTTTATGGATGCAGGCATGGAGTGTGGTGTAGCATGTAATAAGGACACTAAGTTCCAGTTGGGTGGTTAGCATAAACATTGCGTCCATTGATCCAGTCCAAGGCAATTCTATAATTTGCTGCCAATGCATATGTACACAGGCATGGTAAATTTAGGCCACCCAAGGTTCTTGGCTGTTGTAGTTTAAATAAGGATGTCCTTGGCTATTTACCCGCCCAAATAAATTTGGTCAATGCTATATTTAGTTGGGCAAATGTACTTTTAGGCGGGATCAACGGAAGCAGTGCCGTAACTAGGCATTTTAGCGATGTGTGCAAGAAACTGCATTGGCGCCCCCCCATACAAGATAGGGGCAGTGCGCACCATAGGCGCGCAAAAAATATATAGGGGCGTGGCTTCATGGAAAGGGGTGTGGCCACAAAATAATACCAAATTCATACTACGTGCACAGTAGTCTCCATTGTTCAAATTACGCTGCACAGTAGCACCACTACACCCTGTAGAGCCCCTTTTACACATTACGGCAGACAGTCCTCCTTATTACACATTACAGCAGACAGCGTCCCCCTTTTTACACATTACGACAGACAGCATCCCGGTTTTTACACATAACGACAGACAGAGTCCCCTTTTTACACATTACGGCAGACAGCGTCCCCCTTTTTACACATTATGGCAGTCAGTACCCTTTTTTACACATTGCGGCAGACAGAATAGAGAGAGACAAACAGATAGATGATACTTACCATCTCTCCGCGCTGGCAGATGATCAGATCCCAGGCAGGGGGGATGGAGGAGGAGGGAGGGGGACTGGAGCTGCAGCAGAGCTATGTAAATGGTAGAGGCGCCGCTGCAGCAGTCCCCTCTCCTTCCGCATTGGCTGCCCGCCGCCGCTGTGAATGCTGGGATGAGGGAAGCGCATCCCAGCATTCACAGCAGCGCCGGGCAGCCAATGCGGAAGGAGAGGGGACTGATGCAGCGGCGCCACTACCAATTACATAGCGCTGCTGCAGCTCCAGTCCTCCTCCTCCTCCCCTGCCTCCGGCTTTACTCCAGCGCAGTGCACACAGCAGAGGCGGCTTGTAATGAGTCAATTTGACTCATTACAAGCCACTGGCAGTTGCGCCCTCAGGGCAACTGCGCTGTGTGCCAGGCACACATGTAGTTACGGTGCTGAACAGAAGCATTTGTAATACATATAAAAAGCGTGGAAAACGAATCATGTAATATAAATGACAACGGACAGTGTATGTCAAAGTGAGGTGGATCCACTTAGAGAAATCTGAGTAGGTCTTGGAAAGTAATGAAGAAAAGTCTAATGTATATAACTTGGAAGGGTGGTCAGAGATTTTGATACCTAAATATGTTATACAATCATCAGGTGCCCATTGAAATGGGAAATGAGGTCCCTCAACCCAATTTAGCAAAGGAAAAGAAGGCCAAGGCGTCAGTCTTGGAATAGTTAATTTTAAACCCAGATATTATTTCAAAGGAGTCTAGAATGTAGATTAAATGTGGCAGTGCAGTGTGGGGTTATTAAAATAAAGCAGGATATCATCAGCGAATGCAGAGAATTTAACCCGACACATCTAGGGAGGGATCAAAAACTACATTCAGGTCACCCCCCATAATTAAAGAGCCTTCCATCCAGCCTTGTAACTTAACAAAAAGATCCAAAAAAGAAGAAGATATATTTGGCCCAGTGGGGCATAAATGCACGCTAAAGTGATTTTTTTCCTGGTCAATATCTACCTTCAGAAACAAAAACCTACCTTCAGGATCTAACCATTCATCCCGAATCACATAATGTAGTGATTTATTAAACAGGATAAGCACACCTCGAGTTTTTGTAGTATAGGAGGCTGACCTATAGTCGCTAATCCAAATATCTCTGACTCTGTTGGAGTCTGTAAGTCGCCAGTGTGTCTCTTGTAATAAGGCAATATCTAGATGGAACTTTTTAAGATGATTAAAAAAAATTCCGCTTAAGTGGCGTGTTCAAGCCCTCCACGTTCCAAGAGACCAATTTAAGGGAGGTCTTGGATCCATCCTTGGAGACGCTAGGAGCAATAGGCCTCGGCATTATCCAATCCCCAGTCTGATGGAACGTGGAAGGGGAAACCATAAGAGGACGTGCAACCACCTGTCCCAGCGAGCGGGGGGGTGGGTGGGGGGGACAGACTGAAAACAATCATCAGGAAAAGGTACATGCAAAAACCATAAGCAAATAATTGTACTGCAATATGTGTAAATGATACAGTAACGTATTAATAGCCACCTGTCAAATGGTTTCGACATTTTTTGAACCCAATATGACAGTTTGGAGAACCGTTGTAATATAGAAAAATTATTGCAAAGATTAGAAAAAGAGAAAAGAGTGTGAGGAAACAAGGAAAAACAATAAACATTCCCTCTACACCCCAATAGCCACAGTGTAAGAGGGGGAACCCCTTGCAACAGCAACAACAGTGAAATCAGAAAAATAAACAGACAAATTATGATGTCATACATTAGAAAAAGAAAAAGGAGGAATGTCTCGGCAATACTCAGTCCATGAACAGTCAATCAGCATTTTCCATGCGGGAATCAGAAGAAGATGAAGATAAAGATTTAAGGAAGTTCCGAGCAGTATCTGGAGTATCAAAGTAAAACTTTGCAGGATAAAGAAGTGCAAATCTGATACTGAGAAAAGTTCATTGCAGATCGTGGAGAACTCCCGCCTTCGTGAAGATACTTGGAACGAAAAGTCCTGAAAAAGAAGCAGTTTGGATTCCTCATAGCAGAAATTGGTGGATTTGCGGTAAGCCTCCATGATTTTCAATTTATCTAGGTAATTTAGAAGGTTAAAGATCACTGGTCTAGGACGGTGTTGTGAAGGCTGTTTGTCAGGGCCGATACGATGCGCCCTTTCCACCATGTAGAATGTGGGCGAAGGTGGAAGACCCAGAGTGTCAGGGAGCCAGCGGGGCACCAGATACAGAAGGTCTTTGGGTTGGACCGATTCTGGAGGGCCAATAAGACACAAATATATTTAGCCGTTTCTATTTTGTCATTCAGAGCCGCACGATTGGCGTTGTGTGTTTGCCGTTGCGATTTGGCCTTGTGTTGGTCATCTTCCAAAATGGAGATGCGGTCCTCTGCTTCCACAAGCTGTTTGGTGTGTTGTGTTAGTTGAGCAGCAGCTCAGTTAATGGCCTCCATCAGAGGAGCCAACTTTGCATACAAAAGAGGTGAAAAAATGTACGAAATTTCTTTGGCCCTCTGAACAGAGGAAGGACTAAATTTGTCAGATATGGTCAGTGTATCCTCAGAGTCTCCCCGTCTGGGTGAGGTGGAAGAAAGTGAATGATCCGAACAGATGTCCTTATCTTTGGGTGCTGATTTATTCTTATTCTGGGAATTTTTAGTTACCCGTTGCGTTTTAGCCACATACCGCTCCATGGTCGGATGTTGTAATTTAAATAGAACTCAATATAGAGAAGTAGAGAAGCGGTCCCAAAAATTATATAATGAAAGAGTGTATCACTGTTGTCACAACAGATGCAGCTGAAGAGTACCACTGCGTGTTTCACAGGGAAAGAGATGATGGTACCATCTCTGCAGGGTAGGCAGCGATCAGGCTGGATACAGGGTGGTATGTTCTGCCTTTATAACTCAAAGCCAGTGGGGGTGTAGAGAGCACTCAACCCCTCAATATGGACTCAGTTTGGAGGTAGAGGGAGATTAAGCAGGGTACAGCATAGTGAGTCTCATACAGCAGTGAGATAGGAGGGGGGAGAGTCTTTTAACCCCTAGAGTGGCGTCTGAAGGAAGCAGGCAGCAAACTGTAAGGTGCCTGTATGGTACTGGGAAGGCAGCTGATCCTCCGCTTGTAGTGGCTGCAGGCCAGGAGTAAAGATGGCCACTGTCTGTCACACACAGCAGGAGCTGGGTCCCGGGAGCAGATCCTGGAAGTATCTGGGAAGGGGAGACAGGGAGTCTGTAGATCCCCAAGGCAGCCGTGGATTGTGGCGGGCAGCGACCAGCACGGTACCCGCCAGTGCCAAGCGAGCCCTCCTGCAACCGGAGCTTCAGATGCGGCCAGGATCCAAGATAGCCGCCGTCCTCCAGTGCACACTGCATGTGCCGACTCCAGTGGTGAGTAAAGTGCAGGGACAAGCCGAGAAGTAGCACTACTTTGACCCACAGTATCTCTGGACCCTGTAGGTGTATTTGCGGGGGTTCCGGTCCTGGTGCAGCCGTTGGTAAGGGCTAATTATGCAGCCAGGACAGAGAGGTAATTTAAAACATGGCCAGTCAGTACGTCCCGCCCACCGGATGTCCTCAGTTAAAACTTTTATGTGTCTTCTACAAAATGAGATGGACACTGAAATCCTTCAGATTAATCCTACAATATCTAACAAAATGGAGAGAGAATCTCTTAAAAAATTGGTGGCCAATAAAATGCAGATTTTTCGGCAGTCAGATAATGGGGCACTCTTGTTATACAAGACCTTGAGTAGTACAAAAAAAGAAGCATACCACAAATTAGACGATCAAACTACTTACCGTTTTTGAACAGAGATCCTACTCCTCTGTTTAAAGATGATATATGTGCTATCCTTAATAAAACATATGAAGAAGAAATAATCTCAGAAAAATTGAAGAAGGCATTGTTACTTAATCATCCGGTGGTACCAGTATTTTATACTACACTCAAGATACATAAGTCCATAATTGAGCCCGAGCCAAGTCCATTATATTTGCTTTAACTCTTTGTTCCAGCCGACAGCAGTGTACTTATACCCCTTTCAGATATGCTCTAAATTCCCGGGTTTTTACACATGAACGCGCATCAACCCGGAAATTTGGTATGTCTGAAAGGCACCGACCCGGGAATGTGATCCGGGTCGCCAACCCTGCAATTGACCTGGGTTTTTCCCGGGTTTTCTACCCGGGTTGGCTTCCCAGGTTAAGTCTGAAAGGCGCGACCCGGAATTTGCTCTCTGGCTGCATGAAAAAGGTTTTCATTGGTCAGAAAGGGCCGCCTGATGAAAACCTTTTTCATGCAGCCAGAGAGCAAATTCCCAGGTCGCGCCTTTCAGATGCCTGCTGATGACCTCATCAGCGGCAGACGGAGGGGAACAGACGCCACAGCAGCATGGGAGGAAGCAGAGAGCTTTGCTGTGAAGTGTGGCAGTGCCAGAGTGCAGAAGGTACACAGAGCTATGCATGTATGTGTGCCAGTGCCAGAGTAACACAGAGCTGTGCAGAGAAGACTGCAGCAGTGTGCAGAGAAGTGTGCCAGAGGGTGCCAGTGAAGAGACTGCCATTTTGTTCATAATGGCTCACTGGAAGGAGGAGGAGGTCCAGGAGCTACTACATTTGAGGGGTGAGGAGGAAATGAAATCACAAATAACAGGGACTGTTAAGGATGCCATGATCTATGGCAACATTGCAAAGATCCTGTCAAGCAGAGGTATTGTGAAGACACAACAGCAAGTTCTTAACAAACTAAAGTCCCTTAAGAAACAATATACCAAGGTCCATGACCACAATCGAAATCGCAGTGGTATGGGAAGGATGGAGTGGCCCTTATATGAACTGTGCAGCAACGTGTTTGGCCATACAGCACTTAGCAATCCCGTTGGCCTATCCTCATCTAGTGATGCTGGCACGCTCTCTGCTATACCATCAGCTGCGGCTACATCGTCTCCAGAGTGCAGCCTGCAGAGCCTATTTGATGATGATCCAGATGTTGATTCGGATGTCACCGTCATCATCGATCCAAACAAGGCCACAGATGTGACAGCATCGTCGCAGCGCACGGGGGACGATTCCCTACCACAGACCCAGGGAGACAAGCCTACCCTACGCTCAAACAGTAAGTTTCCGGCATTATCATTGTCCGAGACATATTTAACATATAGTATATGACAATGCTTTTATGTAGTATACTAACTGTAATGATTATGATATTGTGACGTAATAAGGTGTTATTATTAAACTGTACCTGTTGCTGCGTTCAAATTGTGCTAGCGTATGGTAACCGCAAGCACAGATGTATTCATATATTTTATAAATCTATTTGTCCAACTTACACTTCTGTGCCATATCCCATTGTTACCTTTGAGATGGTCAAAAAAAATTCTGTTTTGTTTTTCAGTTTACACAGTCCCGCCTCGTAGGAAAAAGAAGACCAAAATAGAGGTAGCTACAAAAGCCATGACAAATATCCTGTGCGACCAACTACGCGAGATGGATTCAGATTGGCAGAGTCAAGAGGATGCAAGATTGCAAAAATTTATGGACAATGAACGTGAACTGCAGAGGAATTTGCTTACGCAAACGGTAGCTATGCAGGATAAGATCAGCAGCGAGAACCGTGAATTCCTAGGTCAGCTTTTTTCCAAAATGACCTCTACACCACAATTTACAAACACTCATTCTGACCTACAATCGCATTCTCACACCACATTTGGTCCAAAAACACGGTATGCCCAGCAAGGCCAGTCTCCCCCATCTTTTGGGCCTATATCTCAGTATATGCAACAAGCCCAGTCTCCACCATATTTTGGGCCTAGATCCCAGTACATGCAGCAAGCCCAGTCTGCCACCTCTTTTGGGGATACTCGCCAATATATGCAGCAAGCCCAGTCTCCCACCTCTTTTGGGGATACTCACCAGTTTGCGCAGCAAGACCAGTCTCTCACCACTTTTGGGGATACTCACCAGTTTGCGCAGCAAGCCCAGTCTCCCACCACTTTTGGGGATACTCACCAGTTTGCGCAGCAAGCCCAGCCTCCAACATCCTTTAATTCGACCTCGAATACATTGAAGAATAGACTGAGAGATCCAGAATTTGGAGATTCATTATCTAGTACAACTCCAGAGGAATCTACTCCCAGCAATAAACCACAGTACCAAATTCTCTAATGTATACTGTGCACATACAGTAAATGTTTGTTCTATGTTTATTGGTTGGGTATTGTGTCCATAACTTTATTTTTGTTTAATGTTTTGTTTGTGAAATACGTATGTTTAAAATGCGTATGTTTGTCTTAAAAAATTCAGCTATTGCGCATACGCTCATAATTATGAGTACATCATACACCTTGGTCTTATGATTATCTTGTTTGTATTTTTCACTGCAATACCGCAGCACTTTTTTTTAATGTAGAACAGGGGTCTTCAACCATTGCCCTGCAGCTGTTATGGAACTACACTTCCCAGCATTTTCTGCCACCGTTTAGCATGGGCTAAAATCTAAAATGTGGATGGGCATGCTGGGAACTGAAGTTCCATAACAGCTGCAGGGCAAAGGTTGAAGACCCTTGTGATACACCATGCACTTCGGCAAAACTACTTTTTTGCACTGCAATACAGCAGCACTTTTATGTTATGGCTAAAGTGGGTGTAATGCGCCTGTCATTCCTAAAAAGTTTTTGTACTATACCATATATGTCCTCATAATTGGGAGGATCTCATTAAAGATGCAAAAGATGTGCACACACACACACGTTTTACAAGTTGAAAAAAACACTTTTATTCTTTCTAAAATAAACATTTTTGGAAAAGAAAAACTGGTGTTCTATTTATTGGTATATAAATATGAAATTACTGTATTCCTAACATGGAATTTAATAGCCTGCCCTCCCCTTTGCATGATCTCATTATTATGTGCCTGCAAACCGTCCCCTTAAAATGATGACACTGCCTTAAAAACTGAAAAATCCAGCTTATGTCTGAAAGGGGCCAACCCGGGAATTTCCCAGGTCTGTGGTGTAGTATGAAAGGGGATCTGAAGAAGGGTCTGGGACTGAGGGTCGACAGCACAAAGGTCGACACACTTTAGGTCGACGCCAATTGGTCGACACACCTTAGGTCGACATGGACTAAAGGTCGACAGGAACAAGGTCGACATGGAACAAGGTCGACATGAGTTTTTTATGTTTTTTTGGTGTAGTGTTCTCCGTAGAGTGACCGGGAACCCCAATTAGTGCACCGCGTTCGCTCGCCATGCTTCGGGCATGGTGCCTTCGCTCCGCTACCGCTTCGCTCGGCACACTTTACCGTTCCAATCGTAGTCCACGTGGATCGTTAAGTATGAAAAGGTTAAAAAAAAGAAAAAAATCGTGAAAAACTCATGTCGACCTTTTTCCATGTCGACCTTGTTCCTGTCGACCTTTTGTCCATGTCAACCTTTGTCCATGTCGACCTAAGGTGTGTCGACCAATTGGTGTTGACACAAAGTGTGTCGACCTTTGTGCTGTCGACCTCGAGTCCGGATACCTCTGAAGAAAAACCCGGGTTTTTGCTGGAGAAAAAATACCGGGACTTGAGCAGGGTAATTCCCGGGTCATATGTCTGAAAGGGGTATTAGATACCTTATTCCAGCCATGCATCCAGCAGCACCCAAACTATTTGATGGACACATCACTATTACAGAAGTTAAGTGAGCTCCCCCAGCTTGAGGGAGAAATATGGTTGTGTAGCATGGATGTACGTAATTTATATACAATCATTCCACATGATATGGGTATTGCCGCTGTTAGACATTTTCTGATGGGCAATCCTGCTTATACTGAATCCAATATTGATTTTATTTTGGAACTCCATTATTTGATTTTGACAATGAATTTTTTGCTGTTCAGCTGTAAATGTTATTTACTGTACAGTGTGTTAGCTGTGCAACGGGGTTTCTCTGTGGCCCCTTTTTAAGCCAACATATTTATGTTTTTTGTTGAACAGGAATTTTTTTTTTCATAACCTTCAAGTGGCAGATAATATAATTTACTTTACACATTATATAGATAACTTATTGGTCTTATGGAGAGATTCAAAACAATCCTTTATATCTTGCTACGTTTACATGCAATATCAGCAAGTCTGATATAAATTTTCTTGATGTACAATTGTTCATACTGTAGATCATGAGAGAGTAATAACATCATTATCCTCTAAGCCTACTGACCGCAACAATTTATTGCACGTCTACTTATCTTAACCTTCACAAAAGAGGGCTGCTGTACTCCCAATTGCTGCGGATCAGAAGGATTACGGTAAACCCTATCTCTGGTACACTCACTCCCGCAAGCTTCTGGGACTGCCAGTGTCAGGATCATTTGATCCGCCCCCCCCCCCCCCCCCCAGCAGTGTCTCCTGAATCAGGAGAGACGTGATGATGTCTCTCCAAGCTGACTTCCACACCGCCGTGCGCCCTGCCCTGCTTTAGTTGGGGGGAGGAGGAGGAGGCATTCCATGTCATCCAGCTCACCCTCACAGTCTCACACTGCTGCAGCAGCTTGGTGCAGCACAGGCCCCCTTCCCCCTGGCGGCAGATAACTGGGTGCGGGCCGCAACCCCTGCAGCCCCATTGTGACGCCACTGAGCTTAAGGGCTTGCCAATGGATCGTACTAAGGACCTTATTCAGCTTCAGTTTTGCTATTTTAGCAAAACTACAACTGCTTTTGACCGCATGCTGGGGCCTGCCTAGCACAAGGCAAGGCCACCCAGACATGCCCAGCAGTGTTGCGATTAAAATTCATTTGCAGTTTCATTGCTAAATTATGGATGCCCACTGCCTCTGCAACCTGGCTGCGAAGGCAGGTGCAAAGCAGCCATTTATTCGGGTTGCCCTGAAGCCACCCCCGTTTTCAATGCCACACCCACCCAACGCCAAGTCGATGCCCCTGCAACCCCGCATACCCACCCCAGACCACCCCGTAAATGCCTCTGCCTGTCAATCAGGCAGAGGTGTTTGCATAAGTGAGGTGCGATCGCATCTCACTGTGTGTGCATGCACAGTACGGCTCCTGCGCGTACGTACTGGGCATAAATAGTTCAGTATGCGATCGCACTGCTTATGCGATCCATGCTGAATAAGGACCTAAATTATTAGAGAACATGAAAAAACCTATACTGCCTTCAGTGATCGCGCTGAGCCCCCCAAAAAGTGGGTCCCAGGGATCCCTCACTTTTAAAAATTGGGGTCCTACTGGTCCTTTTCTGGGTCCCATCGGAATGAAGGTTTTTATTAATCTTAATCTTATTTGGACACTACAAAAGTGTTGCAAGGTGGGGGGATGGGGTGACAGTGCTGCTGGGCTGCGTAACATGCAGGACACCCTGCACCAGGGCTGTGTAACTAGACATTGTGGTGCCCTTTGGCAGAAAGTGAATTGGAGCCCCACCCTCAGACTCTACAGGCAGTGCGCACCAAAGGCGCGTTGCAAAAACTGAGGGGCGTGGCTTCATGGGGAGGGGGCGTGACCACATAATAGTGCCAATTAACATTACACCACACCATAGTGCCGCTTATACACATTGCACAGGTAGAACCTCCTATACAAACTGCGCCAGGTAGAGCATGTTATACACATTGTGCCAGGCAGAGCACGTTCTACACTTTGCGCCAGGCAGAGCACATTATACACATTGCCCAAGGCAGAGCACATTATACACTTTGCGCCAGGAAGAGCACATTATACACTTTGCGAAAGGAAGAGCACATTATACACTTTGTGCCAGGCAGAGCACATTATACACATTGCGCCAGGCAGAGCACATTATACACTTTGCGCCAGGCAGAGCACATTATACACTTTGCGCCAGGCAGAGGACATTATACACTTTGCGCCAGGCAGAGCACAGTTCATGAGATGGTGGGGTACATTATAAATGGGGAGGCACTGAGCAGGATGGAAAGGGGGCAGAGAGATGGTGATGGGATGTGGGATCACTAGGCAGTAGAAGGGGGTACATTGGACTGAATGAGGGGCTGAATGTAATGGGACTGGCTGGTGGGGTTCTTGCTGATGGGCAGTGAGATGAGGGCAGGGGGCTGGTTGGGGAGGGAAGAGGGAGTTCATGAGATGATGGGGGACACAGGGCTGAATGGGGGGGACACGATGAATGGGGATGCACTGAGCAGGGTGGGAAGGTGGCAGTGAGATAGGGGTGTGACACTGGGTTAGGGGGGGTGTGGATCAGTGTGTCTGGACTGATCGGGGGTTCTAGATGAGATGGCCCAGTGGACTGGTTGGGGAGGAGGGGGAAACACTCTGCTGGTGGGGGGACACTGGGCTGGAGAAGCGGCAGACCGTGTGAAGGGAGCATTGGCCTGCTGCTGTCCCTGCACACTGGCTCCAGCACCGCACACTCACCAGTGTCCCTGCACCCTACCTGCATCCTCAATTACCTCTGCACTGCCAGCTCTGTGCAGGGATCTATCCCCCGGTGGCGGGTCCGGCAAACTAAATCGTTCTGTCGGGTGATGTCACCCGGCGGCGGCTCCGTCACGGACCCCCCTTCTCTCCTACCCGTGGAGTAGTGCATGACGGCGTTGTTATCCAGCAGCTCTTGTAACTGGCCCCGGAGCGCCGTGCTGTTGATTCCCGTGGTGCCGGCTCCCTCACTCCTCTCAGCGTGAGAGCGTTCTCACTGGCCGGCACCGCCATCATCCCGCCCAGCAGCAGCCGCCTGACACCCGTGTCTAACGTGCCAGCCCTCTGACCAATAACGTCAGAGCAGAAAGTCAAACGCCTCAATCCCAACGGAGCACGTCCCCAGGGACCCTCCCATTCTTAAAAAGTGAGTCCCCAGTCCTCATTTTGGGGTAAAATATGTGCTATAGCGCGTTTTTGCGATCACTGGCCTTGGGTTACCGAATTCACTGAGGCTAGTTCTAAAATTAATACAGCTTTCAAGAAAGTGTGTTCAATCATTCAAACTGACAGAGTTAAAACTTGAAAATACTAAACTGATGGCGTGCTACATTCGCAGCTGTAATTTAAGAGAGATGCTCGTTAAAACAGATATTACAGGCAAGGGTAACATTGGTACTGGTAATTTCTTGAACTGTAGTAACAAGAAAGGATGCATTAAGTGCGGATGCACTACATGTAATTATCTGTTTCCTGATGATAACTTTTTATCACCCTCACTCAGGTAAATTATTTAACATACGACGTAGATTAACCCATCTAAATTTGTTGTCTATCAGATAATATACCCTTGCGTCCTTTCCTATATAGGAAAGACGAGAGAACATTCTGTGAAAGAATGGTGGCTCATACATCCACCATCAAAGCAGCACTACTGACAGGCAATAGCGATCAACCTGTCACATGGCACTTTCGTACAGCTAGACATCTTTTAGTATCTATCAAATACAGAATGTTTGATCATATTCCTGGGTCCATCCGTGGTGGCAATAGATGTTTGAAGTTATACCAGCGAGAGTCAGTATAGATATTCCGGCTCTATACTTTGGTTACTAAGCAGGGGCGTTTCTAGAGAGGAGGAGACCTACCTGTGTGCATGCTCTGTCTGGGCCCCCTCCTCTCTAGCTGGCAGCGCTTATTTCTGGGAACTGTCTCAGAGTCTACAGTGCATGCGCAGATCTCCAGGAAAATGGTGCGGCGGCCATTTTCCCAGTGATTTTTCTATTGCGCATGTGTAAAACACCGGCAAAATGGCGACATGCCATTTTCCCAGTGATTTCTGCAGTGCTGCTGCTACATCGTGGGATTTCGGAGGGTAAGTATTAAAAATAATGGTAGCAGGGTGAGCAATATGGGTCCCCCTGGACTCCGGGGACCCATGTGCACTGCACACATTGCACCCATTATAATTACGCCAGTGTTCCTAAGGGGTTAAGTAACCATTTGAGTCTTAATTGGTTTATATAAATATCCTTTATACCACTTTTTCCTTTCTTTCAGCTTAAAGAATACTGGTCTTCATCCGGTTAGATTTCCCATAAATTACTGAGGACTGCACTATACTTAGTATAGTGCTGTGATAAGGGAACTTAGATTTCAGATACAGTGCATCCGGAAAGTATTCACAGCACTTTACTTTTTCTACATTTTGTTATGTTACAACCTTATTCCAAACTGGAATAAATTATTTCCCCCCCCCTCAAACCTCTACACACAATGCCCCATAACGACAACGTTAAAAAAAAAAAGTGTTTTGGAGATGGTTGCAAATTTAGTAAAAAATTAAAACTAAGAAATCACATGTACATAAGTATTCACAGCCTTTGCTCAATACTTTGTTGATGCACCTTTGACAGCAATACAAGTCTTTTTGAATATGATGCCACAAGTTTGGCACACCTGTCTTTGGGAAGTTTCGCCCATTCCTCTTTGCAGCACCTCTCAAGCTCCATTAGGTTGGATGGGAAGCGTCAGTGCACAGTCATTTTCATTCTCTCCAGAGATGTTCAATCGGATTCAAGTCTGGGCTCTGGCTGGGCCACTCAAGGACATTCACAAAATTGTCCTGAAGCCACTCCTTTGATATCTTGGATGTGTGCTTAGGGTCGTTGTCCTGTTAAAAGATGAACCGTCGCCCCAGTCTGCGGTCAAGAGCGCTCTGGAACAGGTTTTTTTTCATCCAGGATGTCTCTGTACATTGCTGCATTCATCTTTCCCTCTATCCTGACTAGTCTCCCATTTCCTGCCACTGAAAAACATCCCCACAGCATGATGCTGCCACCACCATTCTTCACTGTAGGGATAGTATTGGCCTGGTGATGAGCGGTGCCAAAAATTACGCCTGGCATTCACGCCAAAGAGTTCACTCTTTGTCTCAGACAAGAGAATTTTGTTTCTCATGGTCTGAGAGTCCTTCAGGTGCATTTTGGCAAACTCCAGGCAGGCTGCCATGTGCTTTTTACTAAGGAGTGGCTTCCATATGGCAACTCTACCATACAGGCCTGATTGGTGGATTGCTGCAGAAATGGTTGTCCTTCTAGAATGTTCTCCTCTCTCTACAGAGGAATGCTGTAGCTCTGACAGAGTGACTATTGGGTTCTTGGTCACCTCTAACTAGGGCCCTTCTCCCCTGATCACTCAGTTTAGACGGCCGGCCAGCTCTAGGAAGAGTCCTGGTGGTTCCAAGCTTCTTCTATTTACGGATGATGGAGGCCACTATGCTCATTGGGACCATCAAAGCAGCATATAAAATTCTATAACCTTCCCAAGATTTGTGCCTCAAGGCAATCCTGTCTTGGAGGTCTACAGACAATTCATTTGACTTCATGGTTTGTGCTCAGACATGCACGGTCAACAGTGGGACCTTATATAGACAGGTGTGTGCCTTTCCAAATCATGACCAATCAACTGAATTTACCACAGGTGGTCTCCAATTAATCTGTAGGAACATCTCAAGGATGATCAGTGGAAACAGGATGCACCTGAGCTCAATTTTGACCTTCATGGCAAAGGCTGTGAAAACTTATGTACATGTGATTTTTTATTTTTTATTTTTAATAAATTAGCAAAAATCTAAAAAAAAAAACTTTTTTCACGTTGTCATTATGGGGTATTCTGTGTAGAATTTTGAGGGAAAATATATGAATTTATGCCATTTTAGAATAAGACTGTAACATAACAAAATATGGAAAAAGTGATGCGCTGTGAATATTAAAATCCTTTTCTCGTAGTCCGTAGAGGATGCTGGGGTCCATATTAGTACCATGGTGTATAGACGGGTCCACCAGGAGCCATTGGCACTTTAAGAGTTTAATAGTGTGGGCTGGCTCCTACCTCTATGCCCCTCCTACCAGACTCAGGCTAGAAACTGTGCCTGAGGAGACTACATACTTCGAGAGAAGGAATTACACAGATAGTGGCGAGATTCATACCAGCTCACACAACATGCAAATCCGGCCAACATGCCAGAAAAACTTAGCAACAGCTGAAACAGTAAATAACGCAGAACTCACCTAGGAACCAGGCAGTACCGAACTATAAACCAAATCAGGAAATGCAGCGCTGGGCGGGCGCCTAGCATCCTCTACGGACTACGAGAAAAGGATTTACCAGTAGGTAACCAAAATCCTATTTTCTCTTACGTCCTAGAGGATGCTGGGGTCCATATTAGTACCATGGGGATGTACCAAAGCTCCCAGAATGGCAGGGAGAGCACGGAGGTTCCTGCAACACTGCTTGACCAAACCTGAGGTCATCAGAGGCCAAAGTATCGAACTTGTAAAACTTGGCAAACGTGTTCCACCCAGACCAAGTAGCTGCTCGGAAGAGTTGTACCGCCGAGACACCCCGGACAGCCACCCAGGAAGAGCCCACTTTACGAGTAGAGTGGGCCTTTACAGATTTCGGACACGGCAAACCTGCCGTGGAATAAGCATGCTGGATAGTGAACCTGATCCAGCGTGAAATCGACTGCTTAGAAGCAGGACATCCAATTTTCTTAGGATCATAGAGAACACTTTTCTGAGGACGAGCCGTCCTCTTCACATAAATCTTCAAAGTCCTCACTACATCCAAGGCCTTTGAAGGAATTGAGGAGTCAGTAGCCACTGGCATCACAATAGGTTGGTTGATATGGAAAGCCGAAACAACCTTGGGCAGGAACTGTGGATGAGTCCTAAGCTCCGCCCTGTCTTCATGGAAGATCAGATAGGGGCTTTTACAAGATAAAGCCCCCAATTCCGACACGCTTCGTGCAGAAGCCAAGGCCAACAAGGTGACCGCCTTCCACGTGAGAAACTTAAGATCAGCCTCCTGTAGAGGCTCAAACCAAGCAGATTGCAGGAACTGCAACACCATGTCAAGATCCCATGGCGCCGTAGGCGCCACAAAGGAAGACTGGATGTGCAGAACCCCTTTCAGAAAGGTCTGAACCTCAGGAAGAACAGCCAATTGTTTTTGGAAGAAAATGGACAAAGCAGAGATCTGGACCTTGATGGAGCCCAATCGCAGTCCCATATCCACCCCTGCTTGCACGAAAAGGAGAAAACGTCCAAGTTGAAACTCCAGCGCAGGAAACTTCTTGGCCTCACACCAAGAAACATATTTCTTCCAAATGCGATGGTAATGTTTAGACGTTACCCCTTTCCTAGCCTGTATCAGGGTAGGAATAACCTCACTCGGGATACCCTTCCGAGCTAAGATCTGGCGTTCAACCGCCATGCCGTCAAAAACGTAGCCGCGGTAAGTCTTGATAAGCGAACGGCCCCTGCAGGAGCAGATCATCCCGAAGAGGTAATAGCCGTGGATCTTCCAGAAGAAGATCCAGAATATCCGCGTACCAAGCCCTCCTTGGCCAGTCCGGAGCAATGAGGATTGCCAGAACCTTTGTTCTTCTCATGAGTTGAAGAACCTTTGGTATCAGAGAAAGTGGAGGGAACACATACACTGACTTGAACACCCACGTAGTTACCAGTGCGTCCACCGCCACCGCCTGTGGGTCTCTTATCGTCCAGATAAGGAATTATGTTCACCCCCTGTTTGCGGAGGAGAACCATCATCTCCGCCATCACCTTGGTGAAGATCCTCAGTGCTGTGGAGAGGCCAAACGGTAGCGCCAGAAACTGATAGTGATCGTCCATCAGTGCAAACCTGAGATATGCCTGATGTGGCGCCCAAATGGGAATAAGGAGGTAAGCATCCTTGATGTCCAGAGACACCAGGAACTCCCCCTCCGTCAGTCCTGAGATGACAGCTCTCAGATATTCCATCTTGAATTTGAACTCCCTGAGATAAGGATTCAAAGACTTTAAGTTTAGAATAGGCCGTACCGAACTATCCGTTTTTGGTACCACAAAAAGGTTCGAATAATAACCCTTGTTCCACTGCTGATGTGGTACCGGAACAATGACCTCTGACACCACCAACTTTCTGATGGCCTCCAGAAGAATTGTCCTGTCCGCCAGAAGGGCTGGCAAGCCTGACTTGAAGAAACGGTGAGGCGGGGGATCTTGAAACTCCAGTCTGTACCCCCTGGACACTATATCCAGGATCCAGGGGTCCAGACCCGATGACACCCAGACTTGGCTGAACTGCCGGAGTCTTGCCCCCACCTGACCCTCCTCCAGGCCTAGCTGTCCACCGTCATGCGGAGGACTTAGGGGCATCAGATGCGGGCTTCTGGGTCTGGGAACCTGCAGGAGCAGGTTTCTTTCCTTTGGCACGACCACCTGAAGAAGGTGTTCGCAGGTTTCTTTCCTTTGGCACGACCACCTGAAGTGAAGGTGTTTGAAGGCTTATTCTTTCTTGGCTTCGCGGGCCGAAAGGACTGTGACGTGGTTGATGAAAACGGCTTCTTCGTAGCCGGTGCAGCTGAATGGGAGAAAAGGAGACTTACCCGCGGTATCCGTGGCAATCCACGCATCCAGCGCCTCCCCAAAGAGAGCCTGACCTTTGTATGGTAGGCCTTCCACACACTTCCTGGATTCCGCGTCCGCAGACCAGTTGCGCAGCCAGAGACCCCTGCGAGCCGAGACGGACATGGAGGAGATCCCCGCAGCCATGGAACCGAGGTCCTTCATGGAATCCACCAGGAACCCTGCAGAATCCTGAATATTACGTAAAAATAAATCAGCGTCACCTTTATCAAGCATAGTCGATTCCTCCTGCAGAGTGATTGACCACCTAGTAATAGCTTTAGCAATCCAAGCACAGGCTATAGTAGGATGCAATATAGCCCCTGAAGCCGTGTACATGGATTTCAGCGTAGCATCCACCTTGCGATTTGCCGGGTCCTTTAACGCGGTAGATCCCGGCACCGGTAACACCACCTGTTTGGACAGCCTGGAGACAGAGGAGTCGACTATCGATGGGGACTCCCATCTCTCCCTACCTTCCTCTGGGAAGGGAAAAGCCACCAAGACTCTCTTGGGAATCTGGAATTTCTTTTCCGGAGTTTCCCATGCATTTTCAAAGATAGCATTTAATTCTCTGGATGCCGGGAAGGTAAGGGGGGGGGGCTTCTTATTATCTGTAAAGAAGGCCTCCTCCATCTGTTACGGAGCTGTGTCCGAAATGTGTAAAACATCCCTAACAGCCTCAATCATCAACTGCACCCTAGCAAGGATGTTGTCCCTCTCGACACATACCCATCACCGTCTGCAGCGTCAGAGTCGGTGTCCGTGTCATCCAGCATAATTGCAAGTGCACGTTTGTGAGAATGTGCCGCAGGGGACCCCCGAGGAGGCAGTATCAGACCATACAACCATAGAGGACCTGAGTGGCATGCTCAGTCCTAGCAACTCTATCAGCAATCTGAGAAATAGTCCCCCTCAGAGAGACTAACCATTCTGGCTCTCTAGCTGGGATCTGTGCTAAAACTGTGCAATCCTGATTACATGGAATGGAGTCTTCCTGGGAAGACAAATCCTCTGCAGCATATGAAACAGTGTCCCTAGACATGTTGTCACACACCCACCAAACACCCCACAAACACACAGGGTATTACGTAGACAGAGTTTCCCCCCCAAGAATGGCAGAGAGACAGAGATTGGAGCCAACCCACACACTGCGCTATTAGAGGTATAGGGAGTCCTTAATCAGCGCTGACTGTGTCCCTTAATAGGTGACACAGCCTTTATACAGCCTCCAGTCCCTTGTACAACCCCCTGGTACCGTACAGATAGCTGGAGATTGCTCTGGAGGGACCTGGATCCATTTTGTAGTGAGTGCAGGCAGAAAAATTGGTGCTGAACGCTGCTGGGTCCGCTCTGAGGGGAAGCTCCTCCCCCTCAATGGCGCCGTCTTTCCGCTCTTTGAAAGATTATACTGGCCGGAGGATTTGTGCTGGCCTGGATCCACAGACCCCGACAGGCTTGTAGTGGTCAGTGTAGGGTCCGGAGCTGGCCCAGGGAGCCCCTCCCAGCGCCGCACCGCAGTACCGCTGAGCATTCCAGGAGCGCGGTTAAGACCACGCTCCTACCCTCTAGCCGCTCTCTTCACACTGACTCACTCGCCACACTTCAGCTCCCTGAGGGGGTGGCGGCTGGCTGCCGGGGTGAGCGTTCCCCTGCGGCGGGGCGCGATCGGACCCCTCTGGAGCTTAATGTCCAGTCAGCGGCTCAAGACCCCGCAGGGCGGACACTGCTCCCCCCCAGTCCCTCGCTGCATGGAGGGTGTAGCCAGCAGCCTCCCTGTAAAATAAAAAACTCTGAAAGAAAAAACTTTTTCTAAGAGAACTCTGTAGAGCTCCCCTAGCTGTAACCGGCTCCTCCGGGCACATTTTCTAAACTGAGTCTGGTAGGAGGGGCATAGAGATAAGAGCCAGCCCACACTATTAAACTCTTAAAGTGCCAATGGCTCCTGGTGGACCCGTCTATACCACATGGTACTAATATGGACCCCAGCATCCTCTAGGACGTAAGAGAAAAAGAGGTGCAATAAGGTAGCTGGGTGACTTTGCTAAGTGACACAAGCGTGCGGCACAAACACCTGGCCCAACTAGGAGTGGCACTGCAGTGGCAGACATGATGGCACTTTTAAAAACTAGGCCCCAAACAGCTCATCATGCAAAGAAGAAAAAGAGGTGCAATGAGGTAGCTGGATGACTTTGCTAAGTGATACAAGTGTGCGGCACAAACACCTGGCCCATCTAGGAGTGGCACGCAATGGCTGAATGTCGAAAGTGGCCCGCTAATTTTCGTCCCACCGACAGCATCTCCGGCATGCCCATCATTTTAAAAAAAATTCTGCACCACCAAATTAATTATATGTGCAAAACATGGGACATGCTGGAATTTGCCTAGATGTAATGCACGCACAATATTGGTGGACTTATATGGAAGTATCCCATGACTTATATGGCTGCACAACTGGACTGGACTTATACGGCAGTACCCCTGAACTTATACGGCTGCAGCACTGGACTGGACTTATACGGCAGTACCCCTGGACTTATGTGGCAGTACCACCACATTTATACGTCAGTACCCCTGAACTTATACGGCTGCACCACTGGACTGGACGTATACGTCAGTACCCCTGGACTTATATGGCTGCACCACTGGACTAATATGGCAGTACCCCTGGATTTATACGGCAGTACCCCTATGCGTTTCGTCCGAAGTGACAAAACGCATAGGGGCGTGGCCTACCGCAACTGATGGTGTCTGACGGTGATGTATCTATGCATAGCGAGGATAAGACCCGTACACCTTAATCATACAAGTATACTTACGGTGGTTTGTCCGCCGATTATGGTACGTTTGTTTGAATCTTTGTGTGTTTTTAAGCTGTTCGAATAAATTAATTTTAAAATGGATTCATGCACTATGGAGTGCCCTTCTATTTCCATTTGATTATATATATAACCCAGCAAGACAGCACTCAGCACATAAGAATAATAATGAAAATATTGGTGCTGCAGGGTAATGGATAATGATAGATACACTCACTTTCCCAAAAGAAAAAATTAAAAAAGACCAGCACTCACAATCCAGATGAAAACCATTAAACATTGAAACAGCTGTCGGGCCGCAGCTCTAGGATTGACTTGCTATGGATTCTCTTTTAGGAATAAATCTCCTTTTGCTTTCATCTGAATCGGGAGTGCTGGCCTTTTTTCCTTTTTTCTTTTGGGAAAGTATCTATCTATATATATATATATACGTCTTAAAGATTTCTTTTCCAAACATCCACAAAGAAAGAACCCTTTAAGAAATTAAGTTCTTTTGACCCACCCTCGAACAATTCCTCGATTGAGACATTTAGGAGGCTGGTCAAAAGAGACATTATTCCCATAATGCATAAAACTAGGATGCATTTCTCCAATATTACACAGGAGGAGCGTGTTGCCGTACACAGTCTCAGGGAGAATCCCGAGATAATAATAAGGCCCGCCGATAAAGGCGGCGGCATTGTTATTATGAACAGGGATGATTACATCAGAGAAGTGTTGAGACAATCAGATTTGGTCTGTTATAAGAAATTATTGTTTGATCCCACTGACAAGTACAAAAGGGAAATTGACAATATAATCCAGATGGGTTTTTCCAATGGATGGGTTGACACACAGACTGTTGAATTTATGACTCAGGAATATCCCAAAATCCCTGTATGTTTTACCCAAAATACATAAATCATTGACATCACCACTGGGAAGGCCCATTATTTCATCTATGGAGTCTTTATGCCAACCTATATCTCAGTATATAGATTATTACTTACAGCCAGTGGTTCAAAACACTCCTTACTGGGTGAGAGATACAACTGATTTCCTTAACAAATTGTCTGCTTTTAACCCTCCTCCTACTGGTTGTTATTTGGTAACCCTTGATGTAACCAGCTTGTACACAAACAATGATCACGTTGAGGGGATGCAGGCTGTCCGTCGGGTGGTCGGTTCCAGTCCACACTATAAGGGTCCACCATCTGTATTTTTGTTGTTACTGATTGAGTTAATTCTTCATAAAAACTATTTTCTTTTTGCGAATACTTTTTATTTACAACTTAAAGGGACCGCGATGGGGTCAAACATGGCCCCATCGTACGCCAATATATTCATGTATGATTATGAAGAGAGATATATTATAGCCAACCATGAATTTTCTCAATATATTGCGTTTTATGGACGACTTGTTTTTGGTGTGGACTGGGACCGAAACCATGCTTAAGGACTTCGTGGATTCCCTTAATAGGATACCTGGGTCCATTAGATTTACGTACTTAGCTAGTTCCAGAATGATAGTTTCTAGACGTATCAATAATTTGTACAAATGGCCTTTTTGAAACAACTTTATTTAAAAAACCTACAGATAAAAATAGTCTGCTACTTGCCTCTAGTTTTCATCCGCAGCCATTAAAGAAAGGACTCCCCTTTTCACAATTAGTTTGAGCTGTGAGGATTACATCCAACTCAACTGAACTGCAACAGTCATTGACTAGAATGGGGAATGACTTCTTAGATCGGGGATATGATCCTAAAGAGATTGAAGCCGCAAAGCAAAAATGTCTAAGATTGAAGAGGGAAGATCTTCTTACTTCCAAAAATGACAGCAAAAAGCAAAGGCATGATAGAATGATGTTTGGCACAACCTATTCAATAACATCTGGTGCATTAAGATCAGCCATTTTGAATCATTGGCATATTATTAAATCAGATCCAGTGATTGGCGAGCTATGTGGAGAGAAACCATTATTCTGCTACAAAAGGAGTAACAATTTGAAACAGCAAGTGACATATTCGGATATTAGTCCCAAAGTTTCACAAGGCAGGAATTGGTTAACTACCACCAAAGGCTCATACAAGTGCTCTGGCTGTGTCAACTGCCGATTTATTCAAACAGGAATGAGTTTTCAACATCCCGACAGGCCGTACATACCATTTGAAGCATCGCATGAACTGTGAGACAAAATATGTTGTCTACATGATTTTATGCCCATGCAAACGTATCTATGTGGGCAAAACAGTACGCATGCTGAAAGAAAGAATTGGTATGCACCGTTCTTCATTAAAGAAAGCATTTGTGAAACTTGAAACCAATACACCACCTGTTACCAAACACTTCGCTTCAGCAGGTCATACCGCTAAAGACTTTAGCTTCATGCCAATTGATCATATCCCCCCATTACGAAGAGGCGGTGACAGACATAAGTTATTACTTAAACGTTAGTGCCAGTGGATCTATGATCTACAATCTATGACCCTAATGGGTCTCAATGAAGAGTTCAATATGTCAGTTTTTTTGTGCTAGCTATCAGACCCAGGTATATATGTATTGATATACACTAGTACAATATTTGTCCTTGGATTCCAGATCTATTTATTGTGTCTGTGTTGTTTTCTTTGCTTATTTTTATTATTCTTATTTCTTGCTGTAATATGGGTAGAGTTATACCACAATAAATTTGTGGTTAATTCTTTAATGTTGGTGAATAAGATCGCATCAAGGTGGCTATGACGACTATAATATTTATAATACCCTAAGATGAATCATTTGCAATGTGGGTTTCATTATTATATGTTATAAATTAAGTCATAAGTCACAGGGTGGATCGTTGTTTGTATAATTGTCCCTTATATGATGTACACTATTTTGTTATTTACAGCACTGTTTGTGTACAGGGATCCATAGTTACCGTGGCTCCCGCCCACTGACTCCCGGCACCCGGGAACCTTCAGCGGCTCCCTTACAACATGTCCGTGCACGCAGGTTCCGGATGCTGACGTCATGATTGAGGCGCCGGTGCCGCGGCTGGGGATGCTGGCGGGAGGACGCGGTGTGGCCGAGGGGTGGAGATCACATTTCAAACACAGGTGAGACAGCTTGGTTTTCTCTATTTAAATGCTCTCTCCGTTATTATTGGTATACATCCTTTGAGAAAGGTGTGCAGACACCGAAACGGCTGTCAGGGGTATCGGAGGAATGTCTCCAAGAGTGGTAACATGCTTCTAAACGCTGCTACTTAAGAAATATGTCTTGACTTACCTGTTTGAGCATTTATGGAATCACTTTTGCATTGGTGGAATACATTTCTAATTTTTGGTTGTGCTGATCTCTTCTATTTACTCAGCGTGGCTGAATGTGTTTATGAGGACTTGCTATACTAAATCCTTGGATCAAGCACCCAGACTTCACTAAGTAATGTGTACAGTTCATGATAGATTTTATATATATATATATATATATATATATATATATATATATATATAAAAATAAAGCACTACAGGAGAGATCTCTGTTGACAAATCTCAAATAAACATAGAATTAAACACAATTCCCAAGTGCGCTACAGTATATTGGTTTAATGTTTTTTCATAGATTCTTCCAAGATAACCCCAATAGGTATAGACTGCAAACTGGAGAGTTCTTATAAATACTGTTTCCCGGGGTCCCGAAAGATATCCACTCACCAGAGAATCACCCAAACAAGAGGCCCAAGGCCAACAAATACCAGATGTTAATAAACTAACACAGGTTTTACATACACATTAAAAAGTTGTACAAGGATAAAATTTGTATATCAGTGAGAAATGTCCAGAATATGATCATGGTAAATTAGAGCCTCCCTCACCATAACAAGGTGTGAACTCAAAAGGGAGAATCTTGACAAACTGGATTAATAACTCATTGCTAACAGACCCTACGCGTTTCATATAATCAACTTCATCACGGGCAGTTCAGTAATGAAGGCAGGACTGAACGCGAGATTGGAATTGTATATACAAATGGTCATGCAACTTCCTGGATGTTTAAAAAAACAAAAAAAAAATTAAGGTTTTTAAATCCCAATAGCTTTGATGAAGCTCATCTACTAATAGGTAATGTACGTATCTAGAAATCCTTGAAAACACCTGAATATACTAGAAAGCTTTCACATCCAAATAGCTTTAATGGAATTTGCAAAAGTTTATTATAAAGGTATACAGTAGAAGGAACTAAAAAATTTTAAGCAATGAAACCTCCACAATAGGATTCAGAAATGGATTAGAAGCGCCTGTGCAGCAAACAAATGTGTGAAGATTTCAGAGTTTTACAATCTATCTATATATTCTTAAAAATAAATGAAAGCACTCACCAGACTTGAAGTTGTGGGGGAAGATAGCATTGGACTGCAGAGACTTTTTTTTTCTAATCAGTTTTTCGCCTATTTTTGTGAGAGCTGATTCACACGAACAACGCGCTGCTGTGAAGTTTTGTTTGAATTGCTGTTTTGTTTCTGAATCGTACCGTAGCACCAAGATTCTTCTGTTATGATGTTGGAAAAAATATTAGGGTCTGTTTCCAAGTGTTCCTTCAAAGCACGGCACGCAGCCAGGTGATTATGTCTCTGGTCAGCATTGAGAGTGCGAGGCACAATTGTTGGTGTCAGTTGTTATGCTGTTTGTAGCATAATATCTGTTCCCACCGCATTTTTTCGCCAAAAGGAAATTGAACTTCAGTAGCATGTTGTTCGTGTGAATCAGCAATCACAAAAATAGGCGAAAGAGTAAATAACCTGTGGGGGAAAAAAAAAAAAAAAAAGTGCAGCCAAACCCTACCTTCCCTTGCATTGTTAGGGGGATACTGGCTCAGAAGTGTTCCACAAACATTCACCTAGTGGCAGAGGCCCACACTACAAGCACCCCGCCCTCTAGGACACGATTTCTGTTTCTTTTTGTTACACCCCCCCCCCCCCCCCCCCGTTTGTGTATATAGAGATAGTTAGAGCCTGCATTTTCCCCTGGATTGGACAGGAAGGAAGGCAAGAAACAGGAGGAGCCAGGAGCTGGGGACAGACATACTCTAATAGGCTGTGACAGGTTACAGTAGGAGGCTGGGTACCATTCCATGTATTAGAGGTTAAGGGGAGCCAGGGGCCCGGAGGCAGAGTCGGTGGGAACAGGAGGAGGCGGCAGGATGCTGGGTTTTAGGGGTGGAAGGAGCAGAGTACTGGAAGAATCATGAGCCGGGAAAGAGAACTGGGACTGCTGGGGCCAGGCATGCCAGGGTGCTGGCATATCCTCATACTAAGCAGGCATCTGGCCATTCAGTAACAGGCTGCTGCTGATGTGCTGCTGAATGAACATGGCCGCACTGACTACAGACCGCAAGCAGGGGAGGAGAGGAGTCCTCGTGTCTACACATTCACTATGCTAACCGGCACAGCCTCAGAAATAGTACAGTGGGCCATGCTTCGAAACTGAAGGTACCAGCAGCCAGTACAAGTTACTGAAAATAGGACTGGCACGGGGGCATGTCACCCTACTCCCCAACCCAGAACAACTCTGTGCATTGATGAGGGGATGGAACCCCTAGAAAATGGTGTGATTGGGCTGATTTTTTCCCTAGTAACATTATTGAATTTATCAAATGAGGTATTGTAGTTTGTGCTTTTTATATTATTGTGCTGAGAAAAGTAGGGGCGGTCATGAGGTTATGATTCACCACAAAGGCTGGTCTACTCTCTTGGAAGTTCTAGAAAGCGGAAAAAAGGGGTATATTTAAATTATTTTTATTATCAGTGTTCTTAGTGCTAAGAGTGTGCATCTGCATCTCTCTTCCTCCAACATAGTATTAGAAGCCTCAGCATGATCGCACCTCTTGATATCTTTAGTAATAGGATGTGCAATCCAGGTTCCCCCCTTTTTTCACTATATTTGTGTATATATTGTACACTGGAAGGCAAGGCTTCCTTCCTCTGGATTGGCACTCCTCCCATTCACCCTCAGGTGTTTTAATTAGCTGGGTTCCTGCATTTTAGATCACACATTGATAAGGGCACTATTTAGAGGTAAGTCCTGTATAAATTTATAGAATGTGATAATATTAGGGATGTTAGGGACCCATGTGATGAAGTCACCTGGCCGCGGTACATGGGCCCGCATATTTGCGCAAATGTGTGCTAAGAACTTCAATTATACTCCATGTTAATTGTGAGGGTTTATTTAAATTATTTTTATTATCAGTGTTCTTAGTGCTAAGAGTGTGCATCTGCATCTCTCTTCCCCCAGCAAAGTTCTAGAAAGCACCATGAAATTCCAGGACAGTGGATAAGTATCCTACACAGTACAATATATTACAGGCAAAACATCAATGTTTTGTGGATGAAATATATATCCCATGGAATTTATTACCCAAATGTAACTGTCTGCGCCAACCCTGTATTATACTTATTGTGCGCTCTATAGTTTCCTTTTTACTTCTGTATTAATCTTTGTACTATGTGTGTTATTTTTGATACCTGTAAAGTGCATTGAGGAGGTTATTCAGACTTCAGCAAACCAAAAAAGTTAGCAATTGGGCAAAACCATGTTGCACTGCAGGTGGGGCAGGTGTAACATGTGCAGAGAGATTTAGGTTTGGGTGGGTTATACGGTTTCTGTGCAGGGTAAATACTGGCTGCTTTATTTTTAAAATGCAATTTAGAGTTCAGTTTGAACACACCCCACCCAAATCAAATCTCTCTGCACATGTTACATTCTGCCCTACCTGCAGCAAACCAAACAAAGCATACTAATGGGCAAAACCATGTTGCACTGCAGGTAGCGCAGAATGTAACATATGCAGAGAGATTAGATTTGGGTGGGGTGTGTTCAAACTGAATTTTAAATTGTAGTGTAAAAATTTTTCCACACTAAACGTATATACAGCCGTCCACACACTCGTGGGTGTATGGACAAGTGTATACACCCTCAGGCGCTGGTACCTACCAAGGATGGAGATTGAATAATGGTGTGATCTGCTGCTCCTAATTATAAGGATAATTGCATTATAAGGATAATATCAGACAAAAACCAACACTAACTGCAGGGATATAACCCCCCGTAGAAAAAAAGGAGCGCTGACCACATCAATTAATAGAGACAACTAAAAATCTTCTCATTAAAAATATGAATTCATTTATTAACATACAATACTGCAGCATAAAAACTAAAACAATCCATAATATGTGTTTATGAACTATACATATAGGACCAGTATAGCTATCTGGAATTCACTAAAATTCAGAGGCTTGGACCCTGATATCTAGAAATGTCCACTGATTGTATAATGAACTGGCTAGGAATAAATTATTCCAAACACTTAATGTGTTCATGTGTCCTCAATTCGTCAGTGTTCCAATTGAACATGTGTGCACACATTTGTTGAATGGGTAATTACCCATTAGTATGCTTTTTTTTGGGTTCGCTAACAACTCTAAATAACCACGTCAGTTCTGTTGGAGAAATAGTGCTACATACATTTTTTTTGTTATTTTTATTAATAATAATAAAAATTATAATAATATGTGCTCCCCTTTTCACATGACGGCTGATATGATAAATTTTGTTAACAATATGTATATATCAAGTAGAACCATGACTGAAGAAAGTGCATATATTCCTGGGATAGTTAAATTCAACATTTGTTCACAGGTATAATGTCGTATGCGATGCAGTAGCAAAACTTATTTTACAACAAGAAAGGGGGCTGCAGTTAAAATGCCGGCTGTCAGGATCCCGAAGTTCCGGATACCAACGCCGAAATCCCAACAGCCGATAATGCTGCCAGCCGGAATCCTGGCGCACCAGGTCTATTACCACTCGTGGGTGTTCACGACACCCATAGAGTGGGAATATATCCTGTAGCAAGCGCAGCGAGCCAATGAGCCCACAGCGTGGAGAGCACAGCGAGCACGCAAGGAGACTCTTCGCGCTTGCCCCGCTGCCATCATTCTGGCGGCGGGATGCCGCTATCGGGAAATGAACATGCGGAATCCCGTCCGCCGCTGTATCGTATGTAACACCAAACAAGGTATTCCTTTGTCTTCCTGAACACAGGCAGAAAGCATACAGCTCAAACTGCTTTTTTGTAACTCTGATGGTGTACTTTTATTTACCAAATTAAATGTAACAGTAAAAGCTGCCCCTTTACCCCTTCCTTGGCTTCAGACAAGATGCAATGCATTCTACAGAGACAGTTTGGTTTAGTTGTTTTATTATTTTTGTGAAAGCCTCCCTGGGAAGACGGCATTTTCAGTCGGTATTCATTATTCCTGTAGGATATCACCTTGTCTGGAAGATGGCGGTTTGTGTAGGATTATTACCAAGATCATCATTATACAACAGCGGTTTAACGAAACTCATGCTCCCTGTATCATTTCTGCGCCCTGCATATCTTAGCCACACCATCATCTCTCCCTGCGTCTCTTAGCCACACCATCTTCCCTTTGCATCTCTTAACCACACCACCCCCACCTTGTGTCTCTCAGCCACACTATCTGCCCCTTGCATCTGTCAGCCACACCATCATCTACTTACTGCCTCTCTCAGCCACACCATCATCTACTTACTGCCTCTCTCAGCCACACCATCATCTCCTCTCTGTGTTGCCTCCCAGACATACCATCTCCCCCTACTTCTGTCAGCCACACCATCATTTCCCACTACATCGCTCAGCCACTTTGCCTCCCTCTTTCATTTCTCAGCCATACTGTGAAAATATCAGGTTCCAAATCACTCAAGTTTGGGGGTAGATGAAAAACCAACCGGGGTTTATTGACAGAATAGGTTATAACACAGTTCAGCACATTTCTGTAATCCAATTCCACGTGACAATTCCCACCACAATCTCCTGACAGAACATTACTTCTTAGTCTGGGAGAAGAGAGTCTCTTCTAGCAATACAGAGTCCCAGATAAATCCAATATAATGGGTCCCCAAGCAGATCCCTGGCAGAACATTACTTCTTAGCCTTGGATCAAAGAATCTCTCTTCAGCTCTCTGGGTAGCTCTACTTATACCTCCAGAAGCTTCATATTGCTGGGCTGTGTGTGACCTCTGTGTCTTAGGATCTTGCAGCATTCGAATACAATACATATTCTAATCAAGGTGATTACATCAGTCAGAGAGCCACCCTGTCTGGTCAGCTCACTTTTGGACAATAGGGAGTAAACAAACATGGACAATGGTACCTTATATGACTCAACCTTTGAGTGTCCACTGTGGAGTATGAAAACAATAGGAAACTAGGTCTAACAAATACATTAGCTAAAGGGTAACAGATAACACAATTGCATATATTAACAATATTTAGGTTGATTTAAACACAGTATTGGGTGAGCAGAAATGGACATGTTATGGAGAATGAACAAACAGACGAATTGGATATATATGGATATCGGTATAAACAGTAAATATTTGACATGGGAAATGAGGCATAGCTATATTAATTGTCACAGACATCAGTTCCTCACATTCCTCTCCCACTTTTTAGACCCAATGTCCCGGCAAGTTGTAGGTAAAGTCCTCAATGTCCAAGTGAGGCTGTTGGGACAATCCAGTAAGTCTTTCCTTAGGTTTGGTGAGAGGGTGATAAGCAGTTCAGAAGTTCCTCCACCACTTTTAGGCCCTGTGCCTGGGCAGTACAAACTAGCTGGCACTTTAAAACAACCTGGGTAAAAAGGACTGAGGGCCATGTTTCCTGAAGAGTCTAATTACCGGCCTTTTGGAATAATGATTAGCAACCCACAATTGCTCAGTTTTTCACCAGATTCCAAATTATATGTCCCTGTTAGCAAATAATTCTGGTCCTAAAACATACTTGTAAATGCCTGTACCTCTCCCACTCGTTCCGTGGTCTCCCACCTGAGAACAAGCAAATAGTGGGATGCTGGCTGAGAGCAGTTTCCCTCCTGGTGGTGCATTAAATCCCTCGCCTCTGGCACTTCAGGAGTGGGTATTTTATCCACGTGTCCCAAACAGAAATTTGTCAGTTGCATAAGGATGGGCAGATACTGGCGCTCTGCCATGGCCTCAGATACACTGTGGGGCTCTCCCCCACCCTCCTTGGATTGCATGCCCAAAATCTGTCCAATGGCAGTAACATGTTGGGGCTACTGCCAAAGGCAAATTGAACATTGGCTGCAGGGAAGTAGCAAAATCCAACAATTTGTCTCTCAACTCTTCCCCCTCAAAAGCCACTTTCACTGTTCCCATGGATAATTCCCCATGTGGCTGCAGAGAAAATAACAGGACTGACTGATCCCTGTCCCAATCTTCTCCCTCAAAAGCCAATCCCCCCTCCCCCAAACACAACACTGTAAATGGCTCAGTAGCCAGGACTGGTTGGTGCTCACCTGAAGGATTCCCCTGGAGGCTCTGTTGCTCGAGTGGTGGTCGGGTGATAGTGGCAACTTCTTCCTCAATGTCTCGCTGGCACTCAGCGATGGATTCTATATCCTCCAAGCCCGCAAATAGCCAGTTGTAACACAGCTCAGGCTAGTCACAGAGTGTTTTTGTAAATATATTTTATTGGTTTTCCAATAGAAATAGAGATAATCAATTACAGTACCGAGTAGAAATGAACAAGTACAAATAGGCCAGTGACTTGCATAGACAATGAAAATCTCAACAAAAACAATCGTACCACATTAGCTGGAAGATTAGGTGGGAGATATGTAGACAATAAATTCTATAGACTTATTGGCAGACATAATATAGATTAATATGAGAGTCTAACACTAATCTTCGTGTTACGGTACAGTAGGAATAGAAAACCCAAATAAGAGGGGGAAAAGACAAACAAAACAGAACACTACAAAAAACATCCAAGGGAAGAAGGGAAGGGAGCGGGAGGGGGGGGGAGAAAACGTCATCGGAAATCAGGGGTTCATAACCCTGTCATATATAATATCTAAAATAGTTATATAGCTGCGACACAATTAAGAATCGGCAGAGAGATTCCTGAGCAAGTTCCAGGTAGTATTTTCGAATAATTTGAGAATATGATTTTGTGTCTGTATTTCCAAAGTATTAATAAACAATTCCCACTTATGGTAAAATTTCTCCACGCCCATATCAATGTCAGGAATAGTAACCCTTCGCTCATAGTACAGTATTTGCAACAATTTTTGTTTGACCTCTGATAATGAGGGAGAAGAGGAATGAATTCAGTGAATGATAATAATCTTTTTGGCAATCGTGGTAACTAAAGACAATAAATGGAGTTTAAATTTCCTATCGGGACCTAAGTCCCAAGCTTTGAAATTCCCACAGAGACATGCCAAAGGGTCAGGGCGTACATGAGTGAAAAACATAGCATTTATAAACTGTATCACTTTATTCCAAAACCGCTTAATTTTGCCACAGTCCCAAATACAATGAATAAATGTTGCATGTGACATTTTGCATTTAATGCATGCACCAGATTCGAGGGGCGTCATATACCTTCGTTGTGCAGGAGCAATGTATGCTCTGTGTAACATCCTAATGTGAACTTCCTGCAAATAGGAAGATTGTAGGAATCTAAGCGTGTTATCATATGAAGATAGCAGGTCTGGTAAAAGTGTGATACTGGGCACATCTAGAGACCATTTCTTCAGGGTGGGTTCCCAGTGAGCCGATGCAGACAAGGAGGCCAATGAGGTATATAGTAAACTGATTTTATAAGGCACTGAGGAAATGAGCTTAAGCAAGGAAAGGAGCGTGTTCGTTCTATTGTCAGTAGATGATGGGATACATAGGGATTGAATATAGTGACGTGCTTGAAGAAACATATAGAAATGTTGTGCAGGAATGGAATATCGAGATTGAAGATCAGCAAATGAATATAAGTGGCCACCAGGGTCAAATACCTTCGCTATTGAGGCTAAACCTTTTTCCTTCCATTGAAGAAAGCCTACATTAGATAGGGAAGGGGGAAAAGCTGGATTTCCCTATAATGCCACATACGGGGAATAGCTGGAATTACCATGAAATTTTTTATTTATATTAATCCAAGTCCGATAAGTATCTATGAATAAAGGATTGTTTTTAATAAATGGAGGAATATCCGCTAATCTGGAGTATAATAGTGCATTAGGGGAGTAAGGGGCAAATAGAGCAGAGTCCAGATGATTATCTGTGTAAGAGTTAGTCTCGAGCAACCAGTCACTGACATATCGAAAAAATATTGCGTCCGAATATAGGGCTAGATCAGGAAAACCGAGACCTCCCTCCTTACGGGGTAATCTTAATTTAGCGAACGCAATTCTTGGACGTTTCCCTTGCCATAGGAATCGTGAGAAGAGGGTATTCAAATTTTTGATATCTTTAGCGAGGAGTCTAAATGGGAGCATTTGCATTACATAGAAGATTTTAGGAAACAGTATACTCTTTATAGCTGCTATTCTGCCTAAGAGGGAAATAGGCAGGGATAGCCAATTGTCTAGGTATGATTTTAGCTTGGCGATGATGGGGGTAAAGTTAAGGGCATAAATGTCCGATAATGAAGTCGATATATGAATACCTAAGTATTTAATAGAAAACTGGGCAATGTGGAAAGCTTGAAGAATGGGTAGTGTTTGAAAATAAGGGGGCGAGCCACTAATGGGGAGGATCGCTGATTTGTCCAAATTGACTTTGTAACCAGAGACAGAACCAAAAGAGGAGATGAGGCTTAGGACAGCTGGAAGCGAGGATGCCGGGTTGGAAAGAAAAAGTACCATATCGTCTGCATATAGGGAAACTTTGAGTAATTTGGAACGAATGGTAATACCTTCAATCGTAGCAGAAAGCCGTATAGCTATCGCCAGGGGTTCTATGGCGATGGCAAAAAGAAGGGGGGATAGTGGGCAGCCTTGGCGTGTCCCACGTGAAATGGCGAAGGCAGATGATATGGAACCGTTACAGGAAATTTGTGAGGAGGAATGGTATAGTGTCTGTAATATAGAAATAAAAGCTGAGGGGAAACCAAACCGGTGTAAAGCAGTGAAAAGGTATTTCCAACTAACTAAGTCAAACGCTTTTTCTGCGTCAAAAGAAATTATCAGACTAGGAGGGGTGGAAGGGTTAACGTGGTGAATGGCTGCCAAAATTTTTAGACCATTAACTACAGAATGTCTACCTAATATGAAACCGGTCTGATCCGGGTGAATAATTTGGGGTAAATATAGTTTCAATCTGTCAGCCAGAATTTTTGTAAATATCTTATGATCAAAGTTTAATAAAGAAATAGGTCTATAGGATCCAGGTAAGGATAAATCTTTGCCCTGCTTGGGGAGTAACTTAATGATCGCTGAATTAAAGTAGAGTGGAACCGATTTGGAAGAAATAATACCATTGTTTCCCCAAACCTAGGCAACAGGATTTTGTAAAATTCCGCTGATAGACCATCTGGGCCTGGGGCTTTCAAGGGTTTTGATTGCTGAATAACCCTAGTGACTTCTTCTATGGATACAGGGGCTTCCAGTAGATGAGAGCATTCATCCGGAAATTGGGGAAGGGGTGGAAACGTCCAAGAACTGGGGGGAACCTTGCCAGTGGAAGGGGGATCAATATCTTGAGGATCAGAGTATATGGATTCATAAAAATCTTTCATAGTATCAGTGATCTGGTCGCTCGAGTTTGCCACAGAACCGTCGTCTCGACGTAATGGGTGGACCACCATAGGTGGTTGTGAACCTTTTAGGAGATTGGAAAGGAGACGGCCTGTCTTGTTTCCAAATCTATGAAATTTATAATTAGTGGAAAAAAGGGAGCGATCACTTTTGATTTTAAAATATTCATCAAAATGAATTTTTGCAGTGTAGTACACCGACTTATTGGAAGGGGTAGGGGCCGCCTTAAAGGACTGATAGGATTCCGTCAATTTAGACTGTAAATCAAGATACATGGCGGTTAAGCGTTTATTCTCAGCTGCCAGGTAGGAGATTATGACACCGCGGAGGACCGCTTTGCCCGTCTGCCAAAACAAAAGTGGGTCTGAAGCTTCGCAATCAGTATTAGCATGTTTAAAGTCCATCCAAGCGGACTCTAATTTTTGCAGAAAAGAAATGAACTGGGACAAATAGTTAGGGAATTTCCATAATCTATAAGGGCCCTTGTCTACTGTAGTTTGAAGCGACAACCATACTAACGCATGGTCAGATAACCCTATCGGTTCAATAACAACATCCTGCACTTTGGGGAATAAGGAGGAAGAGAATAAAATAAAATCTATGCGGGAGAGTGTCTGGTGAGCAGCAGAGAGGCAGGTGAATTCTTTTTCTATTGGGTTCATAGCACGCCAAGCATCAATCAAGTTGAGTTGTTTGGAAAGCGCTGGTATACCCAATTTAGGGAGCGAGATGGGAGTCTTTGAGGTGGAGGATCTGTCAAGAATCGGGGAGGAGATAAGATTGAAATCCCCTAATAAAATCAGAGATTTTCAGCTATGTGGTAATAATTTGGCCAGTAAGGTATTGTAAAAGGATCTTTTATAAACATTTGGGGCATATATCGTGCAGAGGGTATATGGGGAATTGTTGATTACAATATCAGTAATCAGGTACCGCCCTTCCGGGTCAATAATTGAATTAGAAATAGAGACGGATAAGGATTTTTTGGCCAATATAGCTATGCCTCGGGATTTGGAGTTATAAGGTGCAGCAGCTAACAATTTCCAACCTAGTGTTTGCAGTTTCAGGGATTCAGTGTGAGTCAAATGTGTTTCTTGGATACATATGATATCTACCTTCAGTTTGGAAATGTAGGTAAGAATCTTGCGTCTTTTAGCCGGGGAGTTAATTCCTCCGACATTCCATGTGCCTAAGCGTATAGACATTTAAGTGATGGGTGAGTAATGCAGGAACCGGTTACGAACATCCCCACTGAACCTGTCAAATGAACAAAAAATGGGAGAGGGGGTGGGAGAGGAGACAAAAGGGAAGAGACAAACACAAACATGGGAAAACATGAAATGAGCGCAAACATAAATCTGCAACGTCAAAACCAGTGCCATTGGAATCATTGCAAATGTTTGATGAATCCAATAGCAAAACACAATGGGCGAGATAAGCCTCTGAGAACTAAATCAATGTGAAAAATTATTAACTAGGCATCAAACTCAGACAGAAAACATATTATCAGTAGTATACTTGTAGTATCAGAAAATAAGGCATGCTTGCATAACAATTCGTAGTGACCTTTTAACGAAGGGATGCATTTTTCAGTGGGGAAAAAAAACAAAAAAAAAAAAAAAAAACAACGTATTAGAACAAAACAGTGTCCATACGAACTGAGAGAAGGTCAGCGAGTAACCGGAGGGATATCTGCAATATCGCCTTGGGGCGCAGAACGGCTCTCTTCTGCCAAGAAAGCCTCCGCATTAGCGGGAGTGTTGAAGTCTTTGTAAGAAGAACCATCAAACAGTCTGAGCTTGGCTGGGTAGATCAGGGCAAATTTTCGTTGGTCTGCCACTAAGCGGGAGCACACTGGGGAAAAGGCTTTACGGGCTCGAGACAATTCCACTGAGAAATCTTGAAAAAGGTATAACTTCGACGATTCCCATGGGATAAATTTCTTGTTGCGGGACGCTGGCCAGAGCAACTGTTTATGTAAATAATTAAGACATCGAAACAGGACAACTCGAGGACGGGTAGACGTAGCAGCGGAATGTTGACCCACTCTGTGAACACGTTCAATGATGAGATTGCGACATTCAGATTCGATTCCTAAAAGGGTTGGGAGAGTGTTACGAACAAAATGAGCTAGAGCCGGGCCCTTGACTGCTTCCGGGAGCCCCACTAGTCGAATATTATTTCTCCTAGACCGATTTTCAAGGTCATCTACCTTGTTCCAAAGATAATAGGTGTCCTTTTCCAATTTGGGAACCACTTGTGTGAGATGCGAGACGTCTTGAAACAGGGTACCGACCCTATGTTCCGTTTCAGCAACCCGGTGGGTGAGGTGTTGCAGTTGGGAGGTTATATCTGAAACTGCTTGTGAGAGTAGTGGCCCCATGGTTGCCTTAATAGCATCTACCACATCATTATATGTAACATAAGAGTCCTGAGGGGCTACCGATTTTTTGGCGGCAGGAGATAAGGCAACAATAGCAGAATCTGAAGACATGTTGGGTCTGCCCTTCTCTTTTCCTGGCGTGGTTGAAGAGGTTGTGCAGAGGCAGGAGGCGTAAGGTATTTTTCCATATAAGCGGCAACCAGGGTAATAGTATATTCAGATAAAAACCCTGACAGGTAGTGACTGTGACAAGTTGAAATGTCTCTACTGAAGTAAGTAAGATGAGGCCGGTGAGAGAGGCTATCAGCTCATTGCGTAGATAAAATCACATTGCAGAGTACTTGAGTAGATATTCCTGTGAGAGGGCCTTCAGAAGTATATGTAGGTATACGAACAATGCAAAAGGACACAGTAACAGCCTGACCAGCAGCGCTGCTGAGGTCTTCATCCAGAACAGAAAGCTTCTGAGGCAAATTGTGGGTAATGCAAAAAATATGATAATGCAAATCACAGGAACCAGGGGGGGTTAATGTGAAAGGTGACAAGCTTCACATGCAGCTGCAGACCGGGAGTATTAGGGAATAGCAGAGGGTGCACCCAGGTATTACACTGAGGGATAGCTTATGACCTCCAGCAACATGTAGAAATAAGCCCCAATAATGTAGGTAGCAAAACAAGAGGTTAGGGAGAGGATCCAGCAGGAATAAATAAAGGTAACAGTCCAGCAAAGTGTTCCCAGAATAGGCTGCAATGCAATGTGCTGGGGATAAAATGGCCGCCGCAGCTATGCACAGCCTAAGTATAGCAGAGCTTGTTTTGTCTCTCACCTCCTGTGTTGTGCCAGCAGGGTGGTTTTAAGGCTTCTGGCTATGTAGATCGCAAGGTCAGGAGAGAGGGAAGGCTGTATATGTGTAAAGCTCTAATCAGAGCTGGCGTCCGCGGCTCCGTTCTCCCGCGATTCCCGTCGCGGAGTTCAGCCGGCGGGCCGGAGCGGGTACTTGAGTCCCCGGCTTCTCTGGTAGGGAAGGCCGCAGTCCGGAGAGACCCTTAATAGCGTCTCCCGGCGCCGCAGCTCACCCCGCACTGAATCGCCGGCGGTAGCAGGTGATGAGGACGCTTGGTAGAGGGTGCTTTCAGAGGGGAAAGTGGGTAAAGGTGGCTATAAGGAGGGTAGCTGTTCAGGAGCTCACTGGAAGCACAGCTATTCCCTTTCCCAGTCAGGCCACGCCCCCCAGTCACAGTGTGTTTTACTGCGACATTCCCCCAGGGAGAAGAGAACGGGTTGCAGACAGGGCTTCCTTGCATCCACCTGGTCAAGGTCATCCTTTTCCAGTGTAACATATTGGGCAGACAGTTCTTGGCACTCTCTCACTAAGTTCTCATCTTCCATCTCAGCAAAAGGGAAGATGTAGTGCAGTTCCTCCTGGGGTGCCTGGATTGTGATCACTGCGTTCTTCACTTCAACGCGTGCTTCCTTCCGTATAGAACACTGGACAACTACTTCCCTTGGGAATGGGAGAAGCTGTTGCAGATGGTGCATTTCAGCATCCACCCTGTAACACTGGTCTCGCCATGCTGGGGTATCCAGGGGCCCCCGATCAAATGCCACTTCCTCTGGGAAGACAATTTACTCTGCAATTGCCCTTCCATCTCTGTATATTGCATCCTTTGTGTCATTTGGGCCACTGTGGCTATCACTTCCTCCCTGAATTCCTCAAACTCTGGCTCCCCCAGCAGATTCCATGTGACTGCTTCACTTATGCAGTGCCTTAACGCATTCCCCAGATGACACAACTTGAACTGTATGCTGGATACTCTCCACCTGCTGATTACCCACTGAGCTTCATTCCAGTACTCTTAAATGAACTGCATCTTGGTAAATATAAATAACATATCCAGCTTCCCAGCCGGTCGATATGCTGACGAACTTCCATCCACAAGCTCCACTGCCCTGGTTCCATTACTGGTCCCCTCCACCGAGTCCTGGAACATATCCTCCTCATTACAAGGGTGCTCCAAGTCCCATTGAGACAATTATCCAATTAGGGACTCCTTGGTATCCACTGTATTGATTACAATTTTTCTTACAGTACTCCCTTCTTGATGTCTTTGTAATATTGTGCTGCTGCCTCCAATCTGCTGTAATATCTTGCATCCATGCTTGTAACCTGAGTGATCCCTCTGCATGCTACCAAATGTGAAGATACCGGGTTCCAAGTCACTCAAGCTTGGTGGTAGATGAAAAACCAACCGGGGTTTATTGACAGAATAGCTTATAACACAGTTTAGCACACTTCTGTAATCCAATTCCACATGACAATTCCCACCACAATCTCCTGACAGAACATTACTTCTTAGTCTGGGAGCAGAGAGTCTCTTCTAGCAATACAGAGTCCCAGATAATAAGATTTTACTTACCGGTAAATCTATTTCTCGTAGTCCGTAGAGGATGCTGGGACTCCGTAAGGACCATGGGGGATAGACTGGCTCCACAGGAGATAGGGAACTTTAAGAAAGCTTTGGACTCTGGGTGTGCACTGGCTCCTCCCTCTATGCCCCTCCTTCAGACCTCAGTTAGGGAAACTGTGCCCAGAGGAGATGGACAGTACGAGGAAGGATTTTTGTAAATCTAAGGGCAAGATCCATACCAGCCACACCAATCACACCATATAACTTGTGATAAACTTACCCAGTTAACAGTATGAACAACAACATAGCCACGGTTCAACCGAAAAACTATAACATAACCCTTATGTAAGCAATGACTACAAGTCTTGCAGAAGAAGTCCGCACTTGGGACGGGAGACCAGCATCCTCTACGGACTACGAGAAATAGATTTACCGGTAAGTAAAATCTTATTTTCTCTAATGTCCTTGAGGATGCTGGGACTCCGTAAGGACCATGGGGATTATACCAAAGCTCCCAAATGGGCGGGAGAGTGCGGATGACTCTGCAGCACCGCTTGAGCAAACAGGAGGTCCTCCTCAGCCAGGGTATCAAACTTATAAAACTTTTCAAAGGTGTTCGTCCCCGACCAAGTAGCAGCTCGGCACAACTGTAATGCCGAGACCCCTCGGGCAGTCGCCCAAGAAGAGCCCACTTTCCTAGTGGAGTGGGCCTTAACCGATTTCGGTAACGGCAATCCTGCCGTAGAATGCGCCTGCTGAATCGTGTTACAGATCCAGCGAGCAATAGTCTGCTTTGAAGCAGGAGCGCCAACCTTGTTGGCCGCATACAGAACGAACAAAGCTTCAGTCTTCCTGATTCTAGCCGTTCTGGTCACATAAATCTTCAAAGCCCTGACTACATCCAGGGACTCGGAATCCTCCAAGTCCCGTGTAGCCACAGGCACGACAATAGGTTGGTTCACATGAAAAGATGAGACCACTTTTGGCAGAAAGTGAGGGCGAGTCCTCAACTCTGCCCTATCCACGTGAAAAACCAAGTATGGGCTTTTATGTGATAAAGCCGCCAATTCGGAAACACGTCTTGCTGAAGCTAACGCCAACAACATGACCACTTTCCACGTGAGGTATTTCAACTCCACAGTTTTGAGTGGTTCAAACCAAGGTGACTTGAGGAAACGTAACACCACGTTAAGATCCCAAGGCGCCACCGGAGGCACAAAGGGAGGCTGAATATGCAGCACCCCCTTCACAAAGGTCTGTACTTCAGGAATAGAGGCCAATTCTCTTTGAAAGAAAATTGATAAGGCAGAAATCTGGATCTTTATGGACCCTAATTGTAGGCCCAAAGTCACTCTTGTTTGAAGGAAGTGAAGTAGACGGCCCAAATGGAACACCTCCGTAGGAGCAGCTCTGGCCTCACACCAAGAAACATATTTCCGCCATATACGGTGATAATGTTTTGACGTCACGTCTTTCCTAGCCTTGATCAGGGTAGGAATGACTTCCTCCTTTATCCCTTTTTCCGCTAGGATCCGGCGTTCAACCGCCATGCCGTCAAACGCAGCCGCGGTAAGTCTTGGAACAGACAGGGCCCCTGCCGCAGCAGGTCCTGCCTTAGAGGAAGAGGCCACGGATCCTCTGCGAGCAACTCATGCAGGTCCGGATACCAAGTCCTCCGTGGCCAATCCGGAACAATGAGTATTGTTCTGACCCTGCTTCTTCGTATTATTCTCAACACTTTGGGTATGAGAGGAAGAGGAGGAAACACATAGACCGATCTGAACACCCAAGGTGTCACCAGAGTGTCTACCGCTACCGCCTGAGGGTCCCTTGACCTGGCGCAATACCGCTTTAGCTATTTGTTGAGATGGGATGCCATCATGTCGATTTGAGGCAGTCCCCAACGATCCGTGATCTGTGCGAAGACTTCTTGATGAAGTCCCCATTCTCCCGGATGCAGGTCGTGCATGCTGAGGAAGTCCGCCTCCCAGTTGTCCACCCCCGGGATGAACACCGCTGATATTGCGCTTACATGGCCTTCTGCCCAGCGTAGAATCCTGGTCGCTTCTGCCATGGCCATTCTGCTCCTTGTTCCGTCTTGGCGGTTTATTTGAGCCACTGCCGTGACATTGTCTGACTGAATCAGAACCGGTTTTCTCCGAAGCAATTCCTCCGCTTGACACAGGGCGTTGTATATGGCCCTCAACTCCAGGACGTTGATGTGGAGACAAGACTCTAGGCTTGACCAGAGACCTTGGAAATTTCTTCTCAGTGTCACTGCTCCCCAGCCTCGGAGGCTTGCGTCCGTGGTCACCATGACCCAGTCCTGAATGCCGAACCTGCGACCTTCTAGTAGGTGAGCACTGTTCAGCCACCACAGGACAAATAACCTGGTCCTGGGAGACAGGGTGATCCTTTGATGCATTTGTAAATGGGACAGGGACCACTTTTCCAAGAGGTCCCATTGAAAAGTCCTCGCATGGAACCTGCCGAAAGGGATGGCCTCGTAGGAAGCCACCATCTTCCCCAGGACCCGCGTGCACTGATGCACTGAAACCTTTTTGGGTTTTAATAGGTTCCTGACCATGCCTATGAGTTCCTGAACCTTTTCGATCGGAAGAAAAACCTTTTTCTGGTCTGTGTCTAGAATCAGCCCCAAAAAGGTCAGACGCGTTGTAGGGACTAGCTGGGACTTCGGTATATTGAGAATCCAGCCATGTATCTGCAACGTCTTCATGGACAGAGACACGCTGTCCAGCAACCTCTCCCGAGATCTCGCCTTTATGAGGAGATCGTCCAAGTATGGGACAATTGTGACCCCCTGCCTGCGCAGGAGCACCATCATTTCCGCCATTACCTTGGTGAAAATTCTCGGGGCCGTGGAAAGCCCAAACGGCAACGTCTGAAATTGGTAGTGACAGTCCTGCACTGCAAATCTCAGGAACGCCTGATGCGGGGGGAATATCGGAATATGAAGGTAAGCATCCTTTATGTCCAGGGACACCATCCAATCCCCCCCCTCTAGGCTGGCGATGACCGCCCTGAGTGATTCCATTTTGAACTTGAACCTCCTCAAGTACAGGTTCAGAGATTTCAGGTTTAAAATGGGTCTGACCGAACCGCCCGGTTTCGGTACCACAAACAGGGTTGAGTAATATCCCTCTCCTTGCTGGAGATGAGGAACTGTGACAATCACCTGTTGAATATACAATTTTTGGATTGCTGCCAACACTAGCTCCCTCTATGACGGGGAAGCCGGCAGAGCCAATTTGAAAAATCGGCGAGGAGGCAAGTCCTCGAATTCCAGCGTGTATCCCTGAGAAACAATCTCTAATGCCCAGGGATCCACCTGCGAGTGAACCCAGACGTGGCTGAAAAACCGAAGACGAGCCCCCGCCAGATCTGCCTCCCCTTGGGAAGCCCCAGCATCATGCAGTGGACTTTGCAGACGCAGGGGAGGACTTCTGCTCTTGGGAACTAGCTGTGTGCAGCTTTTTTCCCCTGCCTTTCCCTCTGGTAACAAAGGATGATCCCCGTACCTTCTTGTTTTTATTGGAACGAAAGGACTGCATTTGATAATGAGGTGCCTTTTTTGTATGCTGCGGGGGGACATAAGGTAAGAAATTTGACTTACCAGCCGTAGTGACAAGATCCGAGAGGCCGTCTCCAAACAACTCCACCCCTTTGTAAGACAAGGACTCCATATGCCGCTTTGAACCGACATCTCCCGTCCACTGTCGGGTCCACAAGAGCCGCCTAGCAGAAATAGACATAGCATTTATTCTGGAGCTTAATAAACAAATGTCTCTCTGAGCATCCCTCATATACAAGGCAGGATCTCTGATATGCTCTATGGTCATATGAATGGCATCCCTATCTAAGGTGTCAATTTCCGTAGATAAGGAATCTGCCCATGCCACAACCGCACTACAAACCCAGGCCGACGCCATAGCCGGTCGAGCAATAGTACCGGAATGATTGTAAATGTGCTTTAAGGTAATTTCCTGCCTGCGATCAGCAGGTTCCTTGAGGAAAGCCGTATCCTGAGAAGGCAGTGCCACCTTTTTGGACAAACGTTTCAGCGCCTTGTCAACTTTTGGCGAAGATTCCCAGCGTATCCTATCAGTTTGTGGAAAAGGATACGCCATGGGAATCCTTTTGGGAACTTGTGGTCTCCTATCCGGAGATTCCCAAGCCTTTTCGCACAAGTCACTTAATTCAAATGAGGATGGAAAAGTGACTTCAGGCTTTTTCCCTTTATACATGTGTACCCTCGTGTCAGGGACAGGGGGTTCCTCAGTAATATGCAATACCTCTTTAATGGCAATAATCATGTACCGTATACCCTTTGCCACCTTAGGCTGTAATTTTGCATCTTCATAGTCGACACTAGAGTCAGTATCTGTGTCGGTATCTGTGTCATCGATCTGGGATATGGGGCGCTTCTGAGACCCCGAAGGACCTGGGGGGCGCCAGGGACAGGCATGGACTGGCTACCTGACTGATCCCTAGCTTCTGCCTTGTCTAATCTTTTATGCAATAGATTGACATTTGCATTCAAGACATTCAGCATATCCACCCATTCCGGTGTCTGCGTTGCCGACGGCGACCTGACATTCAAGCACTCCCCCTCCACATTAAGCGAGCCTTCCTTGTCAAACATGTCGACACACGCGTACCGACACACTTCACACACACACAGGGAACCCCTTTCCTGAAGACAGTATCCCTGTCAAGGCCCTTTGGAGAGACAGAGAGAGAGTATGCCAGCACACACCCCAGTGCAATGACCCTGGAGACCAACACAAAATGTTTTTCCCCAGCAGCGCTGTATAATATGTAAACCGCCATTATGTGCCCCCCCCTCTCTTTTAAGCACCCTTTCACCGTGTGTAAGCAGGGGAGAGTCCGGGGAGCTTCCTCTAAGCAGTGCTGTGGAGAGAAAATGGCGCTGGTGAGTGCTGAGGGAGAAGCCCCACCCCCTCAGCGGCGGGCTTCTGTCCCGCTCAAACTAAGTAAAATATGGCGGGGGCTCTTTTATATACATGTACAGAGCCCACCTGTTCATGTATATAGTCTTTTTGCCATGCAGAGGTTTATATTGCTGCCCAGGGCGCCCTCCCTGCGCCCTGCACCCTTACAGTGACCGGAGTATGTGAGGTGCATGGGAGCAATGACGCACAGCTGCCGTGCTGTGCGTTACCTCAGTGAAGTTGAAGGCTTCTGCCGCCTGACGACTTCTGTCTTCTGTACTTCTAGCTCTGTGAGAACGGCGGCGCGGCTCCGGGGGTGGACGCCCAGTAAGAACCTGCGTTCACCCCCTCTGGAGCTAATGGTGTCCAGTAGCCGAGGAAGCAGAGCCTAACTTTGACAAGAAGGTCTGCTCCTCTCTCCTCAGTCCCTCGATGAAGGGAGCCTGTTGCCAGCAGTGCTCCCTGTGAAAAAGTAGTAAAAGGTAGAAAAAAATCCAAACAAAAATGCTTCTAGGCAGAGAACTCTGGAGAGCTCTCTGCAGTGCACCCATCTTGCTCTGGGCACAGTGTAAAACTGAGGTCTGGAGGAGGGGCATAGAGGGAGGAGCCAGTGCACACCCTGAGTCCAAAGCTTTCTTAAAGTGCTCTATCTCCTGCGGAGCCCGTCTATCCCCCATGGTCCTTACGGAGTCCCAGCATCCTCAAGGACGTTAGAGAAAAATCCAATATAATGGGTCCCCAAGCAGATCCCTGGTAGAACATTACTTCTTAGCCTTGGATCAAAGAATCTCTCTTCAGCTCTCTGGGTAGCTCTACTTATACCTCCAGAAGCTTCATATTGCTGGGCTGTGTGTGACCTCTGTGTCTTAGGATCTTACAGCTTTGGAATACAATACATATTCCAATCAAGGTGATTATATCAGTCAGAGAGCCACCCTGTCTGGTCAGCTCACTTTTGGACAATAGTGAGTAAACAAACATGGACAATGGTACCTTATAGGACTCAACCTTTGAGTGTCCACTCTGGTGTATGAAAACAATAGGAAACTAGGTCTAACATAAATACATTATCTAAAGGATAACAGATAACATAACACAATTGCATATATTAACAATATTTAGGTTGATTTAAACACAGTATTGGGTGAGCAGCAATGGTCATGTTATGGAGAATGAACAAACAGACAAATTGGATGTATATGGATATGGGTATAAAAAGTACATATTTGACATGAGGAAATGAGGCATAGCTATATTAATTGTCACAGACCTCAGTTCCTCACACACACCATCTCCCCTTTGCATATATTAGCCACACCATCTCCCCTTGCATCTCTCAGCCATACCATCATCTCCTCCCTCCAGGTTTCTGAGGAAGGATGTTAGTCCAAAAAGCTTTATGCTATTGACTACAAACTGGGGAACTGCTACTGGAGTTATCTATTACCCAGAAAGAAAAGGAAAAAAAGACCCGGGCTTTTGGAACTCCAACCCTATTCCATCTCGGAGGGTAATTGACTGGCAACAGAGCTATAGTGAACCCTTGTCCACAAACTGTGGTTATATGCGTTAAACATTGTTTAATATGTGAATGTGATAATATTGCACTAAGGGGGACATTTACTAAGCAGTGATAAGAGCGGAGAAGTGAGCCAGAGGAGAAGTTGCCCCATCAACCAATCAGAAGCTCTGTATCATTTTATAGTATGCAAATTATAGATGTTACTTGAGTGCTGATTGGTTGTCATGGGCAACTTCTCCACCGATTCACTTCTCCGCTCTCATCACTGCTTAGCAAATGTCCCCCTATGTTCCCTTCTTTTCATTTGCAACTGATACTCTAAGCATTGGTGTTTTAGCAATGGGAATGTTATGGTGGATCTGCCTACTGCTTGAAACTCATATTCTGACACACACAAAAGGAACAGTGCGGATAAAGAACTGAAAATCCATCCATATACAGAGAACATACGTGGATTTAATATATGTGATTGCGCCATTTGTGGTAATATTGTTCGTTTATGTTCACTGCTGTGGATTCTGAAATAATAATTTGAAAAATAAATAATTTATGCCCTTATTTCTCAATGTGCACAGTGAGTAATAACTTTCACCAGCCAATCCGCTCCTAACTGTCATGTCACAGATTGTGTTTGAAAAAAAGACAGGAGCAGACTGGCTTGTGCAATTTATCACTCACAGTGACATTTTTCACTCATTGATAAATAAGAGCATTAATATCCAATTAATGAACACAACATATTCCAAATAAATTAGATGGGGTATTTTTTTTGCCATCATTTGAAAACAGAAATCGGTACTTTTAAAGCAGCTATATGCAGTACAAGGGAATGTAAAATACAAGGGAATGTAAAATAAATGGATACACTTAAAGAGCACTTGAGCTACATTGATACACAACATGGATAACATGGTAAATACGAATATAACACAAAAGTTAAGAATCCCTGACCTCTTTGTGAGAACGCAAAGAATGCAAACCACTATCTGCTTAAAGAAAATACATGTGTTGGCTTAATAGACACAGCAGGACAGCGGGGATGTAGTCACCATGACAACACCATAATGTTGACAGTTATGATGTTGACATTGTTGAAATTGCAGAATATGTACACCTGAATTGCTGACATTCTGCAGGATGCCGACACTAGGGTTAGGGCAGGGCCGTACATTTGCATGGTGCGCACCCAGCGACCCCTGCTGGAAGCTGCTGTCCACAGAGAGTTTCAGGTGAAGAAATACGAATAAACAAAAACAATATACAAGATAATAGTTCTAAAAGCTCTGAGAATATTACCAAGTCCTTATAACAGAGCTGAAGCAAACATAATTGATTTCCTCAAATGTGGGGAAATAAAAACAAAACTGAACTGTATATATAAAATGATACAGCAATAAAAATAAAAATTGTACTAAATAAATGCATCCTAACAGCTTTTTCATAATTTGGTGCACTATACATAATGTATACTAAATTTAATTTTAAATTGGCTATATCCTTACTAATACGATCTCTAGCATCACCCTCCTCATTTCATTGTGTAGCAATGCGTTTAGAAGATGGCTGGAGATTTATCAACGCTTGAAGAGATAAGTGGAGAGTGGAAAGAAAGTAGCAACTAATCAGCTCCTGTCATATTACAGGCTGCATTTGAAAAATGACAGAAGTTGATTGGTTGGTACTTTATCTTTCTCCACTTTCGCTCTTTTCAAGCTTTGATAACTCTCCCTCAAAGTCTACATATATGACATATCCAACAAGACGCAGCAGGCAGTTTTTCTGGTATTTGAATAAGAAATCAGGCACCTTGACATTTATAGAAAGAAAACTTACAGAACAAAAATGGCAATGATTATCCATCACAGAGTCAAAGGAAGTCTGATAAACTATCCAGACATCAGTTTAGGTGAGAGCAAATCAGCACCCAGTATGATATGTACACTTTATTGTCCAAAATGTAGGAGTAATGAGGGCTTCATTAACTATTACTAACACTACAGCCCTCTAGTGTTCAAACATAGTGTATATATTATATCAAATATATAATGTATAATTTATGATCTGTCTAGAATCTAGAGATGTACTGTATAAAGTGTTAATCAGGTGAAATTTAGAACTTTTTGCTGAGTTTGGAAGGCCTTCCAGACTAACAACTGACAGTGCAAAAGGGTCTATACATGGTGACATAACTATTCCCAAAACATATAAGTAATCATAGTGATGTGAACAAGGGCTGTTGACTCAAGACATTATGAGTCAGTGACACCTCTGTGTTAATCCAGGAGGTATGGCCACACTCCTGTTAGAAAAAAATAATAATAGGAGACGATTGGTCCCCAAGGAGAGGCACAAGTATACATAGCCAATGCTGGACTCGGCTAAACTTTTGTGTGAGAACACTAGAAAATTGCACATTCTGAAATTTTGCTTGCATGTGTGTATGTACCACAAACATTAACAATGTCCTTTCCATTAAGCTGTAATTAATAAAATGTTGGATGTGTGAACTCTGTTATACAGAGAGCTGTGTTTGACCCCACAATCTTCCTGGACCAGTATGCCGGGAGCCTTACATCCCTACATTTCTGTTGGGGCATTGTGCTACTTCCAAAGGCCCTCATTCCGAGTTGTTCGTTCGCTAGCTGCTTTTAGCAGCATTGCACACGCTACGCCGCCGCCCTCTGGGAGTATATTTTATCTTAGCAGAATAGCGAACGAAAGATTAGCAGATCTGCTACTAAATATTTTCCTGCAGTTTAGGAGTAGGTCTGGAGCTACTCAGAGATTGCGATCAGCTCGGTCCGTTTAGTTCCTGGTTTGACGTCACAAACACGCCCTGCGTTCGGCCAGCCACTCCCCCGTTTTTACCTGGCACGCCTGCGTTTTTTAGCACACTCCCTGAAAATGGCCAGTTTCCACCCAGAAACACCCACTTCCTGTCAATCACACTACGATCACTTGAGCGATGAAAAATCGTTGCTCGAGCTTGTGTAAATCTACAAAGTTTTGTGTTAAATTACTTAGCGCATGCGCGCTGCGTACCATGCGCATTTTACACCTAATCGCTGCGTTGCGAAAAATGGCAACGAGCGAACAACTCTGAATGACCACCAATATCTCTACACACTATACAATTATCTGGTAGATAATGTGCCAGATTTAGCTGGTTGGAATGAAAATTTGGTAATGGATGAGAGCAAATGGCAATCAACCATTTGCTCCCAAAAACTGCTCTAATCCAGTAGCAGATTTTCATTCCAACCAGCTAGATCTGGAAGATTATCTGTCAGATAATTGTATAGTGTGTACCTTCCTGTTTGTTGCTTTTAGTTTTATTTCATTATGGCACTTGTCACTATTACATACAGCCCTGCTCAATGACTCAATCACAACCACCCACACCATCAGCAAACTAAAGAGGCAACTCAATGCCGGGCATTGGGCCTGATTAATGTTTGTAAGTAAAGCAAAAAAAACAAACACGTACCTTTGTGTCTGGAACAAACCATGTTGCCATGCAATGGGAGCAAATACATTTATATTTTTTCCGTGCAGGGTAAATACTGACAGCTTTTGCATGTAGCCCACAAATGTTAGCTTTATTTGTACACTGCAATTTAGACTTCAGTTTGAATACACCCCTCCCAAATCTGCTTCACCTGCAATGCACAGCTGCTTACTTTTTTGCTTTACTAACAAACATGAAGCAGGCCCATTGTGCAGATGCACACGTCACTACAGCATTAGAATTAGAAGCAGAAAGCAACTTGTGATACGCCTAATACTTTGGAAAATTAAATTGACACAAGCTTATGGTTTAAATTAACACCATTTTGGAATAAATAAATATTTTTGGAAGATACAGATGTGTCCTTTACATCTTGGCTCACACTGCAGCCTGTATGCCCTGCAAAAGGGGCCCGCTGACTCATGCCATTCACACCCACAACCCATAAGATTACATGGTGAGAACAGTGCTGCGAGTTGCAAATTGTGTTGGGCACATGCACAGAAGTTGGCATGCTACAGCGTGCTACAAGCAACAATGTAAGTGACTCATCTGTATATACCTTTGTCAGACCAGTCACTCCACTTAACACTATTATTCCTAACAGAGAGACAGATATCAGGAACATTGGTATTCAATATATGAGGGAGGTTCATACCCATTTTGCACCAACACAGAACACTGGTTATTGCCAGGGCCGGCAACAGAAATCTTGGGGCCCGGTACACTGATTTCTATGGGGCCCCCGCCCATAACCACCCTCGAGCCCCCCTCCTCATCCCCTCCTCCAAACATCCCTCTTCTGCATGTACATACAGTATAAGGTAGAGCTATAGATCATATATAAAATCTGTTTTTAAGATGTATATTAATGTGTTTGTATATAATATATAAAAAATGTTTTATAAAAATGTATAATGGCATAAAATATGTACCAAAGAATGTGCAGGGTCTTTAAAAGAAAATTTGGCCTATCTAACCCTACAGACGTCTTCTCGTACCCCGAAGAGATGGTTCAGCACTGCAGATCTCACTTGCACGCTCTCTGTGGGTCAGTCTGACTGCCCTCAGGTAGATGTGCTCATTCCAGAGGCTCCCCCGATGGAATGCACAGTTTCCATGCTATGCGGGGGTCCGCTGTGTTGGGATCGTGCTGCAATACAAGTGTTGGTGCCGTCACTACAGTGGCTCCCTCCGCTGTGCCTGGGTCCTGCTGCCAGACAGGTGGAAGTGCCGTAACCGTTGCTGCTACTTTCAACAGCGCTGCTCCTCGGTGGCACCAAGCAGATAAGGGCATGGTACTGTGTACAGTATACATAATAACACTGTAATCAGAGTATATCAGATCACTGTAATGGACTGGGCAGAATTATTATTCATATTTTTACCAGGCAGGTAGTTGTGTGACTTGTAGTGCTGCTACCTGTGGGTATAACTTGGTGCATAGTGTGCACCAAGTTATACTCACATGTAGCTGCACCACAAGTCACACAGCAACTTGCCTGATAATAATAATTCCCCTTCCATTACAATGATCTGATATACTCGGTTCTGTCCTAGTCAGTTTGTGTGTTACATAGGCCATAGTGTGCACCGAGTTATAGCCACATGTAGCAGCACCATAAGTCACACAGCAACCTGCCTGGCAAAAATAATGCCCCTCCGATTACAGTGTTATTATGTACACTCTACACAGCACCGCATCATCCTTCTCTGTACTAGTACTGCTTGCCGCCGAGGAGCAGCACTGTTGAAAGTAGTATGAGTAGTTAGAGCTCGGGATAACACTGCAGCGCTGGGCATGGTGCTGTGTGGCAGCAGCAAGTGACGGGGAACGGCCGGTGCATCACAGCGTAATGACGTCAGCATCATCACACCGGGACTGGACCAAGTGAGACTGTAACGGGGGAAGGGGTGTTTGCTATTTGGTGATTAATTAAAGTTAATTAGCGGCCGAGTGGAGCAGTCCGTTTAGAAATCATCAACAGGTGCTGCGGCTCCGTTTTTTTGTGTCCCTGATGCTTGGGGCCCCTCTGACCTTTGGGGCCCGGTACAGGTGTTCCCTTTGACCCCCCCTGTCGCCGGGCCTGGTTATTGCACATGAACACGCATAACCCGTGTTGCTGATTGGTGTAAAGGGGCCGAGTTGGAATAATCCGGGTCGAGTGACCCGGTATTCCAACTCGGGGAGCTTGCAGGGTTGAACACGGGTTCAAGCCGGCAAGCTGTGCAGTGTAAACGGAAGCTGGTTTTATGCCACCCGGCTCCCGACAACAGTGCATGGAAGGGCGGCGCTGGGAGATAATGTGATCTCCCAGCACCACCCACGCCGCGTCACCAACCCGGCAATATGCCGGGGTTGGTGACTACAGCAGGAAAGGGAGATGACGCGGGTCACAGCTGGGTAGCAGCAGTGTCAGGCTCCCGGCTGCGATTTATGTTTCTAGGTGTAAAAGTGGTATTAATAAGTAAGATAAGACCTCTCACGTGTGTAATATTCTCTATTTCATTTTAATTTTACACCAAACCAGAGCAGGTAGACCACTGCTTCCTCTCACGGCCATTAGACTGCATGTCTTATCAGTCATACTATCCCAATATCGGTTGTAAGATGGCAGGGCTGGCGGAAACATGGTCAAACATTGAGGTGCATAGTGTGATCAGAGATCTGCATCAAAACGGCACATCAGCAGCAGAAATTAATCTCCACTTTGTCAATGTGTATAGTGTCATGGAAACAGGTTTGTTGCACAGACAGGTCTTGTTACCTTCCTTATTAAACCATAGATACACCTAGCCAACCTGAGCAATGATTTAATTCCTTTTTTTATATTATTACCCTCCAGATGATTCTGGCTTGCCTTTACTATTCAGTTGCAGCAAAAATAGGATTTTAGTACCTACCGGTAACTCCTTTTCTCCTAGTCGGTAGAGGATGCTGGGGACTCCAAAAGGACTATGGGGTATAGACGGGATCCGCAGAGCTTGGGAACACTGAAAATACTTTGACTGGGTGTGAACTGGCTCCTCCCTCTATGCCCCTCCTCCAGACCTCAGTTATAGGAACTGTGCCCAGGAGAGACGGATATTTTGAGGAAAGGATTTTTGTTTAAACTAAGGGCCAGAAACATACCAGCCCACACCACATACCGTACAACCGGAGTAACAGTAAACCAGATAACAGTATGAATTAACAACAGCAACAAGCTGAAAACAACAAATACACAACCCGTGTGTAAACTAATTTAACCAGTAAGAATACACTGCAAGTAACTGTCCGCACTGGGATGGGCGCCCAGCATCCTCTACGGACTAGGAGAAAATGATTTACCGGTAGGTACTAAAATCCTACTTTCTCTTACGTCCTAGAGGATGCTGGGGATTCCAAAAGGACCATGGGGTCTATACCAAAGCTCCAACACGGGCGCGAGAGTGCAGAAGACTCTGCAGCACCGATTGAGCAAACATGAGGTCCTCCTCAGCTAGGGTATCAAACTGGTAAAACTTAGCAAAGGTGTTTGAACCCAACCACGTAGCTGCTCGGCAAAGCTGAAGTGCCGAGACCTCTCGGGCAGCCGCCCAAGATGAGCCCACTTTCCTGGTAGAATGGCCCTTTACTGACTTCGGCACCGCTAACCCAGCCGAAGAATGAGCTTGCTAAATCGTATCACAAATCCAGCGTGCAATAGTCTGTTTCGAAGCAGGATGACCAATCTTGTTGGAAGCATACAGGACAAACAGCGCCTCTGTCTTCCTGGCAACAGCCGTTCTAGCCACGTAGATTTTCAAAGCTCTCACAACATCAAGAGACTTTGGAACTGCCACAGCATCCGTGGCCACGGGTACCACAATAGGTTGGTTAATGTGAAACGAAGAAACCACCTTCGGCAAAAATTGTTGACGAGTCCTCAATTCCGCTCTATCCGAATGGAAGATCAAGTACGGACTCTTATGAGATAACAGCATGACTACCTTCCAAATGAGAAACTTTAACTCAACCTTACGCAAAGGTTCAAACCAGGAAGACATAAACTGAAAGACCACTTCAAGATCCCATGGTGCCACAGGGGGCACAAACGGAGAATGGATATGCATCACTCCCTTCACAAAAGTCTGAACCTCTGGGGGACAGCCAATTCCTTTTGAAAGAAAATAGATAAAGCCGAAATCTGCACTTTGATGGAACCTAATTTCAGGCCTACATCGACACCTGCCTGCAAAAAATGGAGAAACCGACCCAAGTGAAATTCTTCCGCAGGAGCCATTTTAGTCTCACACCACGAAACATACTTTCTCCAAATACGGTGATAATGTTTCGCCGTAACCTCCTTCCTAGCCTTAAGGAGAGTGGGAATGACCTCCCCGGGAATACCTTTTCGAGCTAAGATTTGGCGCTCAACTTCCATGCTGTCAAACGCAGCCGCGGTAAGTCTGGAAACACGCATGGTCCCTGCAATAACAGGTCCTCTCAGAGGAAGCGGCCAAGGATCTTCCACAAGTAATTCCTGAAGATCCGGATACCAAGCCCTTCTTGGCCAATCTGGAACGACGAGAATCGCCTGAACCCTTGCTCGTCGAATGATTCCCAGTACCTTTGGAATGAGAGGTAGTGGAGGGAACACATACACCGACTGAAACACCCACGGCGTCACCAGGGCATCCCTGCACTGGCTTGGGGGTCCCTTGACCTGGAACAATACCTCGGAAGCTTCTTGTTGAGGAATTCCCCAACGCTTCGTCACTTCTGCAAAAACCTCTTGGTGAAGAGCCCACTCTCCCGGATGGAGATTGTGTCTGCTGAGGAAGTCTGCTTCCCAGTTGTCCACTCCCGGAAGGAAGACTGCTGACAGAGCGCTCACGTGTTGTTCCGCCCAGCGAAGGATTCTTCTGGCCTCCGCCATAGCCGCCCTGCTCCTTGTTCCACCTTGACGGTTTATATGCGCCACCGCTGTTATGCTGTCCGACTGTATCAGGACAGGTACACCCTGAAGAAGGCTTCTTGCTTGTAGAAGGCCGTTGTAAATGGCTCTTAACTCGAGAACATTTATGTGGAGACAAGATTCCTGGAGCGACCATTTCCCCTGGAAATTTCTTCCTTGGGTGACTGCGCCCCAGCCTCGGAGACTTGCATCTGTTGTCAGTAGTACCCAGTCCTGGATACCGAACCGTCGCCCTCCTAGGAGGTGAGAACTTTGTAGCCAACACAGGAGAGAAATCCTGGCCCTGGGAGATAGACTTATCTTCCGGTGCATGTGCAGGGGAGACACGGACCATTTGCTCAGCAGATCCCACTGAAACACCAGGGCATGAAACCTGCCAAACGGAATGGCTTCGTACGCCGCAACCATTTTCCCCAGAACCCGAGTACAGTGATGAATCGACACACTTGTCGGCCACAGAAGCTCCCTGACCATCATCTGCAGTTCCAGAGCTTTTTCTTCCGGAAGAAACACTCTCCGTAACTCCGGTGTCCAGAATCATGCCCAGAAAGGGCAGCCGAGAGGTCGGAGTCAACTGAGATTTTGGCAAATTTAGCACCCAACCGTGTTGTCGCAGAACTGACAGACAAATTCACATTTCTCAGCAACCGTTCCGTGGACCTCGCCTTTATCAGGAGATCGTCCAATTACGGGATAATTGTAACCCCTTGCTTGCAAAGGAGAACCATCATTTCTGCCATGACCTTGGTGAAAATCCTTGGTGCCGTGGAAAGCCCAAACGGCAACGTCTGAAATTGGTAATGAGAATCCTGTATCGCAAACCTGAGGAAGGCTTGATGCGGAGTATATATAGGGACGTGTAAGTAGGCAACCTTTATGTCGACTGACGCCATAAAATCCCCCCCTTCTAGGCTGGAAATCACAGCTCGAAGAGATTCCATCTTGAACTTGAAAACTTTCAAGTATGGATTGAGGGATTTTAGGTTCAGAATCGGTCTGACCGAACCGTCCGGTTTCTGTACAACAAAGAGGCTCGAGTAGAACCCCTCCCCCTGTTGGGACGGGGGAACGGAAACAATGACCCTCTGTTGACACAACTTTTGTATTGCTGCCTTCACCACCTCCCTGTCCGGAAGAGACACTGGTAAGGCCGAAATGAAATACTGGTGAGGGGGCACCTCCTCAAACTCCAGCTTGTATCCCTGAGAAACTATCTCTAGGACCCAAGGATCCAGGCTTGATTGAACCCAGACCTGACTGAAGATCCGCAGATGGCCCTCCACCGGTCCGTACCCCCCCAGGGAAGCCCCAGCGTCATGCGGTGGACTTGGTAGAGGCAGGGGAGGACTTTTGGTCCAGGGCGCCAGACACTGCAGGCGACTTTCTTCCCCTTCCTCTACCCTTTGAAGCGAGGAATGACGAACCTTTTAAACGCTTGTATTTATTTGGACGAAAGGACTGCATCTGCTGATGTGGTGCCTTTTTCTGTTGTGTGGGAACATAAGGAAGAAAAGACGACTTACCCGCAGTCGCGGTAGACACCAGGTCAGCCAAGCCGTCACCAAACAAGACATTACCTTTGAAGGAGAGAGCCTCCATAGCTCTCTTGGAGTCGGCATCAGCATTCCATTGATGGATCCACAGCACCCTACTGGCCGAGATCGCCATGGCATTGGCTCTTGATCCCAAGAGATCAACATCCCTCGCCACATCCTTCAGGTAATCTGCAGCGTCCTTGATATAACCAAGAGTCAAAAGAACATTATCTTTATCAAGGATATCCATATCAGCAGCTAAATTCTCAGCCCATTTAGCAATAGCACTATTCACCCATACCGACGCCACAGCAGGTCTGAGCAATGCTACCGTATATACCGAAAATGGACTTAAGCGACGTCTCCAGCTTGCGATCCGCCGGATCCTTGAGAGCTGCCGTGTCAGGGGACGGAAGCGCCACCTTCTTAGACAAACAGGATAAAGCCTTGTCGACATTTGGAGACGACTCCCATTTTTCCCTGTCATCAGAGGGGAAAGGATACGCCATGTAAATTCTCTTGGGAATCTGCCACATTCCAAGCCTTTTCACAAAGAGTATTAATTTCATGAGAGGGGGGGAACTTTACCTCAGGCTTTTTCCCTTTGAACATACAAATCCTTGTTTCCTGCACCGCAGGTTCGTCAGAAATATGTAAAACATCTTTTATAGCCACAATCATGTACTGAATACTCTTAACTAACCGTGGGTGTAAAGCAGCCTCAGTGAAGTCGACATCGGAATCAGAATCCGTGTCGGTATCCGTATCTACCAACTGGGCAAACGGCCGCTTTTGCACCCTGATGGGGTCTGCACCTGAGACAAAGCATCCTCCATGGATTTCCTCCACACCTGCGTCTGAGACTCCGATTTATCTAACTCTTTAGACAAAGAGGCCACATTTGTATTAAGCGTACTTAACATTGTGAGTAAATCAGGTGTCGGCTGCGCCGACAAAGCCAACTCCAGACCCGCATCTGTTTCCCCAGCAACCTCCTCCGGGGAATAACACTCAGCCTCAAACATGCCAACACGGAGTATCGACACACACACACTGACTCAGCTAGGGGAGAGGCCCACAAGTAAGCCTGGATAGAGAAACACAGAGGGAGTATGCCAGCTCACACCCCAGCGCCCATATATCCCACCAAGTAATATATGTGTAAAGCGCTGCTAGAAATAACAATAACTGTGCCCCCCCCCACCCCTCCATTGGCTCTCTGTTACTTGTAGTGGAGCTTGGAGGTCCCGGGCCAGCGTCTCATGCAGCGGCGTGGATGAGAGAAAATGGCGCTGGTGAGCTGTGCGGCTAAGCCCCGCCCCTTCCTGGCACGCTTCAGCCCGCTAAAATTTGAAAATGAAAATGCTGGCGGGGGTATGAAAAACGGTGTTGAGGCACCGAAATGCCTTCTGCCAGCTTCCCAGACCCAGTAACATGCTGCCCAGGGCGTTCCCCCCCCAGCGCCCTGCAAGTGCCGTTGGTGAAGTGTGTGGGAGCATGGAGCGCAGCACTACTGCTGCGCTGTACCTCGTTACTGAAGTCTTCTGCCTTCTGCATACTCACCTGACTTCTTTCTTCTGGCTTCTGTGAGGGGGGGTGACGGAGCGGCTCCGGGAACAAGCAGCTAGGCGAACCAAGTGATCGAACCCTCTGGAGCTAATGGTGTCCAGTAGCCTAAGAAGCAGAGCCCTTGAAATAAGTAGAAGTAGGTCTGCTTCTGTCCCCTCAGTCCCATGATGCAGGGAGCCTGTAGCCAGCAGGTCTCCCTGAAAATAAAAAACCTAACAAAAGTCTTTTCTAGAGAAACTCAGGATAGCTCCCCTAGTGAGTGTCCAGTCAGTCCTGGGCACAAAGTCTAACTGAGGTCTGGAGCAGGGGCATAGAGGGAGGAGCCAGTTCACACCCAAAGTCTTTTCAGTGTCCCCAAGCTCCTGCGGATCCCATCTATACCCCATGGTCCTTTTGGAGTCCCCAGCATCCTCTAGGTCGTAAGAGAAATGGGCTAGATTACCTTGGTTGAGAGGACTGGCGTGAACCTTACCTAGACCCTCCTGGAGAAGGTCATGTTGGGAGGGTTTGTTTAAATACTGTTATGGATACAATCTGTTACCAACATTTGCTATCTATACGTGTAGCGCATTAAAAAACTGGACTTGAATGAACTCCTTCCGCAAGTGACTGTATGGACTCTATGAACCGCAGTGGAACGCGGCGCTGAAGTTAGGAGACAAGTACTTCCTGCTTTCGGTAAATACACTAAAGGGATAGCCGTGGAACGCAGCGCTGACAAACGGATGACATCACTTCCGGTCGGGAAACAGGAAATGAAGATCCCGTACCGCTGCTGCTACTTTAGCAATTAGTAATCCTTTAAAAGATTCACTCTGGGACTGTAACCACACTTCTGATGAAGGACCCAGCGAGGTCCGAAACGCGTTAAGTGTGGTCTCTACAACTCCTGTTGGTCGGACACTTACCCTGCATCGCCATTCTGGAGAGGCTCCTACAGGTTCCGGAACTGTGGCCGCTAACTCCTTCCTGAGTACATCAGCAGGATTTTGGTGATATGCTTGCAGTGTTCCAGTGTCGTTGCCATGAAAGGATGTTTTACATGTGATTTTTATTCTTATTTGTTGTAAGTGCAATTTGTATTAAAACGTTCACCATTTTATACAAAATACTGCACTATCATTTATTTTCTGTGCTGACTCCCCCTGCAATGGGAAATACCCCTGTGAGGGAAGCACTATTGTTTTGATTTCAGAGATTCTTGGATGATACCATCTTCTACATGCATTAAGAAGCTACTCACAGAAGCCTGTGATCAATTCATCATTTACTTATAAAAGCTCAGTAATTTTTATTATATTTGGATGTGGTGCTTTGCATGCATACACTTTTTCTGCATGATTATTTGTTTTTTCATATGCACATTTTTGGTATTTGTTTGTACATGGTTAAGCAGAATAGCACAGGATTGAGCACGTAAAAAATCCTTTTAATATTCAGTGAACCTTACCTGCTACCGGGAGTAAATGTATAGGTAGGTCCCTTCCTCTTACAGGCCAACAACTTCTTGCTTTGTGGTGGGTGCCCCATCCAATATATAGGGAATATATACTTGTCATCACCTGCCCATGGCACATTGTCTCTCATTGATATCTTCAATCCAGTATCATAGCAGTCATATGTACAGTTGAGTTTATTATCTTTTATTTTTAAAGGGCACCACATAGTTTTCACAGTACCATACAGGGAACATAGAGAGAATATTACACTGCAATTTAGATTTCAGTTTGAACACACCCCACTCAAATCCAACTCTCTCTGCACGTTACATCTGCCCCACCTGAAGTGCAACATGGTTTTGCCCACTAGTGTGTTTTTTGTTGGTTTGCTAAACCTGCATAACCCCCTTATTACATAATTCTGTAAAGTCATGTGTCTAACACAGACTGCGTAGAGAGCTGCAGGGAAGACCTGCCACTGGCCTCCCCTTACACCTCTCACTGGCTGCAGCTTCACTTGTCCCCAGCCAGCCCCCTATCCATGGGGACAGAAATTAAATTGGCAGGGTAAAGAGATGAGGAGGTAACCCAGATAAGAGAGTAGGAGGGAGGGGACAGAGATGAGTTACAAATGGGCAAGGGGAGCAGAGATGGTAATGTGGGGGAAGACACCTGTCAGAGCTTGGAGTTGGCGCAAACAATCCCTTTCCCCTGTCCAAACCCAACAAGGTCAGTAGTACAGAGATCGGAGTATGAAATGGAGAGTTGAGACAGATTAAAAAAAACAGAGGGGGCACAGATGAAAGAGACTTGGAGGCATGATGCTGGACAGAGACATATATATATATAAAGGGGATAGGCCTGGATACAGAGGAGATGAGGCTATATAGAGAACACAATAGATAGCAACCCAACAAATGACAGTTCAAAAATACTAGCATTACACAACTGGACTGTTTCCAGACCTCGATTCTTGAAATTAGTAAAAATGTATTAACAACTTTTATATTTTGAACGTTGAGTAATTCTACCTGACATTAAAGAGTTGTCAAATTTTTATAGAAAATGGGGTATATCTATTGAGGCCCTGGAATCTCTTGCATCACCAACTGTCATAGCTGGGGCAATAGTTATTTTTTAATCAGAACTGCATGACATGGAATTGGATTTGCCATTGGATATCAGTCAGTGACTTGCAATCAGGTGAAGAAGAGCCTCTCCTGTCATATTACAGAGTTTTGACTATATAAATAAGAAAAATACAAAGATGATATTAAAAATTTCTTCTTTGTATTATTCTAATAATGTTATACTCAAAACTCTAGACACTTCTCCGCAGCTGTTGTTCATTTTATGCCACATAGTAGTGCCCTAGTTCATTATGTAAAATTGAAGGGCTGCAAGTACACATTATACAACATAGGGGTACATGCAATTCACGGCGAATCGCGGCAAATTATCGCCGTTTTTTAATTCGACAGGTGAATTCCGGCAGGTGGCTGCCGGAATTCACCATATTCAATGAAAAACGGATTCGACAGTCCCGCGGGCGAAAATCGGCCGATTTGCCGGATTTTGCTGCGATTTAAAAAAAACGTGAAAAACACGAAAAAAAAAATGGCGTGGGGTCCCCCCTCCAAAGCATAACCAGCCTCGGGCTCTTCGAGCTGGTCCTGGTTCTAAAAATGCGGGGAAAAATTGGGCAGGGATCCCCCGTATTTTTAAAACCAGCACCGGGCTCTGCGCCTGGTGCTGGTGCAAAAAATACGGGGGACAAAACGAGTAGGGGTCCCCCGTATTTTTCACACCAGCATCGGGCTCCACTAGCTGGACAGATAATGCCACAGCCGGGGGTCACTTTTATACAGTGCCCTGCGGCCGTGGCATTAAATATCCAACTAGTCACCCCTGGCCGGGGTACCCTGGGGGAGTGGGGACCCCTTCAATCAAGGGGTCCCCCCCCAGCCACCCAAGGGCCAGGGGTGAAACCCGAGGCTGTCCCCCCCCATCCAAAGGCTGCGGATGGGAGGCTGATAGCCTGGAGTAAAATGACAAGAATATTGTTTTTTCCAGCAGTACTACAAGTCCCAGCAAGCCTCCCCCGCAAGCTGGTACTTGGCGAACCACAAGTACCAGCATGCGGGAGAAAACCGGGCCCGCTGGTACCTGTAGTTCTACTGGAAAAAAAATACCCAAATAAAAACAGGACACACACCGTGACAAGTAAAACTTTATTACACACTGCCGACACACACATACTTACCTATGTTGACACGCCGACTGCCACGGTCTCCGACGATACCTGTGAAAACAATTATACTCACCTGCCAGCGTCCAGAGGTACATCCACGTCCAGAGATAATCCACGAACTTGTTAAAAAAAAAAACGAACACCCGTTCCATGCCGGACTGAAAGGGGTCCCATGCTTTCACATGAGACCCCTTTCCACGAATGCCGGGACATCACGTGACTCCTGTCACTGAAGTCCCTTCAGCCAATCAGGAAGCGCTACTTCCGTGGCGCTCACCTGATTGGCTGTGCGCTGTCTGAGCTGTCAGACAGCGCATCGCAAAGCCGCTCCATTAATTTCAATGGTGGGAACTTTGCCGTCAGCGGTGGGGTTACCCGCGGTCAGCCGCTGACCGGCGGGTGACCTCACCGCTAGCCGCTAAGTTCCCACCATTGAATATAATGGACGGAGCTGCGCGATGCGCTGTCTGAGTTCAGACAGCGCACAGCCAATCAGGTGAGCGCAACGAAGTTGCGCTTCCTGATTGGCTTTAGAGACCTTTCTGTGACAGCTGTCACTGACAGGTCTCATTCGTGGAAAGGGGTCTCATGTGTCAGCATGGGACCCCTTTCAGTCCAGGTGGTCCGGGTGTTCGTTTTCTTTTTTTTGCCAAGTCCGTGGATTTATCTCTGGACCGTGGCTGAGGTGAGTATATTGATCTTTTCTTTTCAGGTATCCGTGGATTCTACATGGAGAAGAGGACCGATGTCGGCGTGTGAACATAGGTAAGTATGTGTGTGTCGGCAGTGTGTAATAAAGTTTTACTGTCACGGTGTCTGTGTACTGTTTTTATTTGGGTATTTTTTCCCCAGTAGAACTACAGGTACCAGCGGGCCCGTTTTTCTCCCGCATGCTGGTACTTGTGGTTCTCCAAGTACCAGCTTGCGGGGGAGGCTTGCTGGGACTTGTAGTTCTTCTGGAAAAAACAATATCCTGTCATTTTACTCAAGGCTATCAGCCTCCCATCCGCAGCCCTTGGATGGGGGGGGGACAGCCTCGGGCTTCACCCCTGGCCCTTGGGTGGCTGGGGGGGACCCCTTGATTGAAGGGGTCCCCACTCCCCCAGGGTACCCCGGCCAGGGGTGACTAGTTGGATATTTAATGCCATGGCCGCAGGGCACTGTATAAAAGAGACCCCCGGCTGTGGCATTATCTGTCCAGCTAGTGGAGCCCGATGCTGGTGTGAAAAATACGGGGGACCCCTGCTCATTTTGTCCCCCGTATTCTTTGCACCAGCACCAGGCGCAGAGCCCGGTGATGGTTTTAAAAATACGGGGGATCCCTGCCCAATTTTTCCCCGCATTTTTAGAACCAGGACCAGCTCGAAGAGCCCGAGGCTGGTTATGCTTTGGAGGGGGGGACCCCACGCCATTTTTTTATTTTTATTTTACCGTTCCAGCAATAAAAAAAAAATTAAAAAAAATAATATTTTTAAAAATATATAAATAATACTTGTGCCTCCAAAAAAAAAAAAAAAAAAAAGTACCTAATCCCTTCTAATATAAATAGATATGCTATTCCCAAAAAAAAAAAAACACAAAAAAAAACATGTTTACATTTTTTTTATTGTTTTCACCCTCCAAAGTGTGGCGGATTGAAAATGACGAATTTACTGTCTAAAAGCACTGCTGTCGAATTTCCAAACTTGAATTGAATATGCTTTTGTCGAATTGCAGCACTTGTATCATTGCAGAAAAGTCGAATTTGCAAAAAGTCGAATTTCAAAAAGTCGAATTTTGAAAGTCCGTTTTTTTGACGGAAAGCACTGAATTGCATTGACAAATTTTTTTTTTTGGCGAAAATGACCCGAAATTCGACAATTTCGGGAATTCGACCGCAATTGCATATACCCCATAGTATCCCCACCATTATGACATGCAGTGACCCCAGTTCTTATAATGTTATTTATATAACACTTTTCTCCTAATAGGACTCAAAGTGCTTTACATTTGCCTTTACAGTACAAACTACAAAACAAGTTTAACAAGGGACTTTAGTGAAATGCTTGGGTGAACAGTTAAGTCTTTAGTCAACAGCATTTTTGAAGGATTCTAGTGCAGAGGCTGCTGGAATTGTGCAGGGAAGGGAGTTCCATAGAGTCAGAGCCACAAAGATGAAAGCTTGACATCCCAAAAAAATTCAAAGAGATTTTAGGTAGTTAACAAAAGTTATTTTTAACCTTATACCAGTTTTATTTTTAATGGCAATATTCGTAAAACGGATAAGCCAAAACCAGAATGTTTTGTTTTCCAGCAGTCAGTTCAATTCTGCTCGTGGAAAATAATATCTTTATTTCTCAGATTTAAAAGCCTGTCATGCACTTATTGATCCTGATGACCAATTTCAGCTATACAGTAGCTCTCAAACATTCATATTAAAAAAACAAAAGAAAACGGTAATAACGTACTTACTTAATCTTTAGTGTGGATTGCTTGGACGCAGGGCGACCAGTTTTGGTAGCATCATAAAGGACAAAAAGCGAGTCAGACTTCCTGTGATGAGCAGTCTTTTACGTAAATCTTCAATGCCCTCACAACATCTAGGGACTTTGGAGCAACAGAACTGTCGGATAACACTGGTACCACAATAGGGTGATTTACGTGAAATGCAGATACCACTTTCGGCAAAAACTGTGGGCAAGTCCTGCGCTCTGCCCTATCCTCGTGAAACATCAAGTACGGGCTCTTATAGGGTCAGGACCCCAATTCTGACACCCATCTTGCAGAGGCTAAGGCCAGCAACATGACAGTCTTCCACGTCAGATATTTAAAATCTACCCTACACGAGTTTAAACCAGTCTGACTGGAGAAAGGTCAAGACAACATTGAAATCCCACAGAGCCATGGGAGGAACAACGGGTGGCTGAATGTGAAGAACACCCTTGAAGAAAGTCTGTACTTCTGGCAGTACCGCTAGTTGTTTCTGGAAGAAGATAGAGAGCCGAAATCTGAACTTTGATGGAGCCTAATCGTAGGCCCTTATCCACTCCTGCTTGCAGGAAAAGTAGAAATCTGCTCAGACGAAATTCCACAGGGGAATATTTTTTACTCTCGCACCAAGAAACATTTTTTTCCCAAATACAGTGGTAATGTTTGGATGTGATCACTTTACGGGCCTGGACCATAGTTAAAATAACCTTGGATGGGAGACCTTTTTTTTAGTTAAAATCTCCCTCTCAACATCCAAGCCATCAAACGCAGCTGCTGTAAGTCTGGATAGACAAACGGTCCTGGTTGAAGAACGACCTTGAGAAGCAGCAAAAGCCAGGGTTCCTCCAGAGACAAGGTCAGGAGGTCCGCATACCAGGTCCGTCGAGGCCAATCTGGGGCAATTAGAATTGCCTGAACTCTTTCCTTTTTGAGTCTTTTTAGAATGAGAGTAATTGGAGGAAACAGGTACACGAACTGGATAAGTCCACTGTGTCATCAGCGCGTCCACCGCGATCGCCTGCGGGTCCCTCATTCTCGAACAGTAACGACTCCACTGGTGAATCAGTTGTTGAAATACTTGAGGGTGAAGGCCCCATTCCCTCAGATGGAAGTCGTGCCTGCTTAGGAAGTCCGCTTCCCAGTTGTCCACACCCGGAATGAATATGGGCGAGATGGCACTCGCGTTCGCTTCCACCCAGAGAAGTATCCTGGACAACTCTTGCATTACGGCCCTGCTTCTTGTTCCTCCTTGTCTGATGATGAATGCCACTGCCGTGGCGTTGTACAACTGCACCTGGATGGCCCGATTCCAAAGGAGGTAGGAGGCCTGCAGGAAAGCACTGTAAATTGCCCTGAGTTGTTGATTGTAAGTGCAGATTCCTGACTTGACCATTTCCCCTGGAACTGGGTCCCTTGGGTCACAGCACCCCAACCCCGGAGGCTGGCATCCGTTGTTAGCAGAGTCCAAGACTGGGTATTGAAACTCCAACCCTCCACTAGATGGGAGACTTGTAGCCTCCACAACACGGAGATCCTTGCTTTTGGCGACAGAGTTATACTCTGGTGCATGTGAGATCCTGACCACTTGTCCAACAGATCCAGTTGGAACGGCCGTGCATGGAACCTGCCATACCGAATTGCCTCGTAGGAGGCTACCATCTTGCCCAGCAAGTTTTAGCACCAATCGGACCATAGACTGAATAGTCAAGGCCTTGTCCATTGGAAGGTACACCTTCTAAGACACTGTATCCAGGATCATCCCCAGGAACTGAATTCTCTGAGACAGTTTCAGGTGTGATTTCCTGAAATTTAGGATCCAACCTTGAACCATAAGCAGATGAGTAGTCAAGTCAATGCTGTACAGCAGCTGTTCTCTGGACACCACCTTCATCAGGAGACGTCCAAGTACAGGACTATGTTTACACCCATCATGCGTAATTGCATCATCTCTGCCATGACTTTCGTGAATACCCTTGGAGCCGTGGAGAGACCAAAGGGTAAGACCTGAAACTGGAAATGTTGGTCCAGTACAGCGAACCGGAGGAATGCTTGATGAAGGGTCCAGATTGGGATGTGCAAGTATGCATCCTTGATATCCAGGGATACTAGAAACTCCCCCTCCTCCAGACCTGATATCCCTGTCTTAGAGATTCCATCTTGAATTTGAACACCCGAAGATAAGGGTTCAGGGATTTGAGGTTCAGGATTGGCCGAACAGAGCCATCCGGCTTCGGGACTACAAAGAGACTTGAGTAAAATCCCTTTGTGTGTAATAGAGGAGGTACTGGAACAATAACTCCCATTGAAAGCAGTTTTTGAATGGCTTCTTGCGAGGTAACTCTTGCTACAGGTGAAGCTGGTAAGGAACTAAGTATCATTAACGGCTGTACCACTGCTATGGCGGTATCAGCTCGTAGAGCCCTGTGGTTGCGACAATGGTGAGCGGATGCTCACCAGAAAGGTGTGGAGAACATTCCTTTTACAGGTGATGCCTAGTTTGGGGAAGAACAGAACAAGTGGATATTTCAGGCAACAGAGGGAAAAGGGCCCTAATGTGCACACCTTAATTAGGTAGTGAGGTGCTACTCTGCTTGAGACTTCGTAAAGTGTACAGAGGGAAAAGGTAGCAGGTGCACTATCTCACAGTAGCTCAACCTGTAGTAACCAGAGGCACTTAGCATATTCCTGGCCAGGGCTATGAGCTTACCCACCGTATCAAGGTAGCCTCTCATTGGGTAAGTCCCTAACACTAACTATAGGGGTTCAGGTCTGGGGGGCAGGACACCCCAGAGCCACCCAGCCAGACAACCCCAGGGCATCGCAGTAGTGATAAAAATATAGGGTTAAAGAGGTAGGAGCAGCTGCTGCTGCATGTGCGAATAATGTGAGCAGTAAAGGAAAATTATGTGAAGGTATTACATATATATAAAACAAACTATAAGTGCCATGGAGTGATGAAATAGTGTTAAATTGCGATGCCCCAGGGACACCCAGCCACGTTAGGCACAGGGAGCCCCGCACCCCAGAGAATTCCCCCCATTATGGACTGCCATATTAAACAAAACGTAGGAGTCTTACCTCAGTGTGCTCATTCCAAATGTAAAGGCTAGAGTGTTGGACTATTTAAAATCAGAGGGGTGGCTGGGGCAGGGTGCTAAATTAGGGTGAAGGTGTCTCCTACCTTCAAAAATGTATGAATACATCAGTTACAGAGGGAAAAGGGCCCTAATTTGCACACCTTAATTATCCTCTTTATTAACCTCTTTAACCCTATATTTTTATCACTCCTGCGATGCCCTGGGGTTGTCTGGCTGGGTGGCTCTGGGGTGTCCAGCTGCTGGAACTTCGAACTAAACCTCCGGATCGTCTTCCACGAAGCCCTATGCAGCAAGGAGACTTTCAGGTAGGTGCTCGCCTTCAACACTTCGCCCACATATGGGCAGAGTCCTGCCGGGATCCTTGGGTGAGGGATCTCATATCCCAAGTACACCGGCTGGAATTTCAGGAACTACCCCCTCTCAGATTCTTCAAGTCAGGCTTACCAGCCTCACTTGTGAAGTTTACAGCATCTTGGATATGTTGCAGTAATGTGATTCTCATCCTGAGGTAGTGTATACAACCCCTTTATAATATTATCAGACCATTTTAACATGGCTCTAGAAATCGAGCCGCAAACTATGGTCGGGCGTTTGGCTACGCCCGCCGAAGTATAAATTGACTTGAGTGTGGTCTCAGTTTACCGATCAGCTGGATTGAGAGAGATAGCCTCAAGTACAGGTAGAACAATTTTAAGTGGCAGCTTGGATACAGACTGATCCAATGTAGGTGGGTTTTCCCAGACTTTCCTATCCTCGGCAGGAAAGGTAAAATAGGATTTTGGTTACCTACCGGTAAATCCTTTTCTCTTACGTCCCAGAGGATGCTGGGGTCCACATTAGTACCATGGGGTATAGACGGGTCCACCAGGAGCCATTGGCACTTTAAGAGTTTGAGAGTGTGGGCTGGCTCCTCCCTAAATGCCCCTCCTACCAGACTCAGTCTAGAAACTGTGCTCGATGAGACGGACATCTTTGAGCGAAGGATCACACAGATAGTGGCGAGATTCACACCAGCTCACACACTAGGCAACCCAAGCTAACCAGCCTGAAACATCAGCAACGGCTGAACAGGATTACTTACCAAGTAACAAAACAATACCAAGAACTAAGCAGTACTGAACTAAATAACCACTGCAGGATAACGAAGCGCTGGGCAGGCGCCCAGCATCCTCTACGGACTACGAGAAAAGGATTTACCGGTAGGTAATTAAAAACCTATTTTCTCTTACATCCTAGAGGATGCTGGGGTCCACATTAGTACCATGGGGATGTACTAAAGCTCCCAGAACGGGAGGGAGAGCGCGGAGGCTCCTGCAGAACCAATTGACCAAACTTTAGGTCCTCAGAGGCCAAAGTATCGAACTTGTAAAACTTTGCAAACGTGTTTGACCCAGACCAAGTTGCCGCTCGGCAGAGTTGCACTGCCGAGACACCCCGGGCAGCCGCCCAAGAAGACCCCACCTTCCGAGTAGAGTGGGCTTTAACAGATTTTGGACACGGCAGTCCTGCCATAGAATAAGCATGCTGGATAGTGAACCTAATCCAGCGGGAAATAGTCTGCTTAGAAGCAGGACACCCAATTTCCTTGGGATCATATAGGACAAACAGAGTCCGACTTTCTGTGACGAGAAGTTCTCTTCACATATAACTTCAGAGCCCTTACAACATCTAAGGACTTTGATGTGATTGAAGAGTCAGTAGCCACTGGCACCACAATAGGTTGGTTGATATGAAATGCCGACACAACCTTCGGAAAAAACTGCTGACGTGTCCGGTGCTCAGCTCTATCTTCGTGGAAGATCAAGTAAGGGCTTTTACGGGATAAAACCCCCAATTCGGACACGCGTCTAGCAGAAACTAAGGCCAACAACGTGACCACCTTCCATGTAAGAAATTTGACCTCAACCTCCTGTAGAGACTCAAACCAATCCGACTGGAGGAACTGCAACACCACTTTAAGGTCCCAAGGCGCCGTAGGCGGTAGAAAGGGAGGTTGGATGTGCAGAACTCCCTTCAAAAAAGTCTGAACCTCAGGGAGGGCAGCCAATTGTTTCTGAAAGAAAATGGATAGGGACAAAATCTGGACCTTCACAGATCCTAACCTCAGGCCCATATCCACACCTGCTTGCAGGAAGAGGAGTAAACGTCCGAGTTGAAACTCCACCATAGGAAACTTCTTGGATTCACACTAAGAGACATATTTCTTCCAAATACGATGGTAATGTTTAGACGTTACCCCTTTCCTAGCCTGTATGAGGGTAGGAATGACCTTCTTCGGAATGCACTTCTGAGCAAGTATCAGGCGCTCAACTTCCATGCCGTCAAACGTAACCGCGGTAAGTCTTGATAGGCGAACGGCCCCTGCTGCAGCGGGTCCTCTCAAAGAGGCCTCTGTTCTTCTTGCAGTAGATTCAGAAGGTCCGCGTACCAAGCTCTTCTTGGCCAGTCTGGGGCAATGAGGATCGCATGAACCCTTGTTCTCCTTATGAGCTTTAGGATTCTTGGGATGAGTGGGAGTGGTGGAAACACGTACACTGACTGGAACACCCACAGAGACACCAGGGCGTCTACTGCCACTGCCTGTGGGTCCCTCAACCGGGAACAATAACGCTGAAGCTTCTTGTTGAGACGAGAGGCCATCATGTCTATTTGGGGTAATCCCCAATACTCCCGGAATGAAGATGGCTGACAGCGCCAACGCGTGTTTCTGTCCAGAGGAGCATTCTTGTCACCTCTGACATTGTCGCTCTGCTCTTCGTTCCGCCTTGTCGGTTTATGTAAGCCACTGTTGTTACGTTGCCCGACTGCACTTGAATGGCCCGATTTCTTAGAAGAGGGGCCGCCTGAAGAAGACCGTTATTGACGGCTCTTAGTTCCAGGATGTTGATGGGCAGGCTGGCTTCCAGGCTTGACTACTGTCCTTGGAAGGTTACTCCTTGAGTGACTGCTCCCCAGCCCCGAAGGGCTCGCATCCGTGGTTAGAAGGACCCATTCCTGAATCCCGAACCTGCGGCCCTCCAGAAGGTGAGGTAATTGTAAACCACCAGAGGAGCGAAATCCTGGCCCTCTGTGACAGATGAATTCTCTGGTGCATGTGGAGATGAGATCCCGACCACTTGCCCAGGAGATCCAGTTGGAAGGTCCGAGCGTGGAACCTCCCATACTGGAGAGCCTCGTAAGAGGCCACCATCTCTCCCAATAGGCAAATGCATTGATGAACCGACACCCGGGCTGGCTTCAGGACATCCCGGACCATAGCTTGTATCACCAGCGCCTTTTACTGAGGAAGAAATACCTTCTGCACTTCCGAATTCAGGATCATTCCCAGAAAGGACAACCTCTGGGTTGGTTCCAAATGTGACTTTGGAAGGTTCAGAATTCAACCATGACTCTCGAGGAGGCGTGTTGTGAGAACAATGGACTGCAGCAGCTTCTCCTTGGACGATACCTTTATCAGCAGATCAACCAGATATGGAATGATGTTCACCCCTTGTTTGCGGAGGAGAATCATAATTTCTGCCATCACCTTGGTAAACACCCTTGGTGCTGTGCAGCGGCCGAATGGCAGGGCCTGGAACTGGAAATGACAGTTCAGCAAAGCGAAACTGCGATCAGCCTGATGCGGCAGCCAGATCAGAATGTGGAGGTACGCATCCTTGATATCTAGGGATACCAGGAATTCTCCCTCTTCCAGACCGGATATCACCACCCTGAGAGACTCCATCTTGAACTCCTTTAGAAAGGGGTTCAATGACTTTAGGTTCAGAATGGGCCTGACCGAACCATCCGGTTTCGGTACCACGAAAAGGTTCGAATAGTAACCTGTGGCCTGCGCAGGTCTGGTAGGGGGAGCATAGAGGGAGGAGCCAGCCACACTTAAACTCTTAACGTGCCAATGGCTCCTGGTGGACCCGTCTATACCCCATGCTGCTAATGTGGACCCCAGCATCCTCTAGGACGTAAGAGAAAGGAATTTAGTACCCGTTTAGGAGTAAAATTTTTTGTCAGGATTTATCCACGCTTCATTGTAATTCCTTAGAAACAGGGAAGGTTGCAGAGGACTTTGGTTTCATGTTAAAAAACAATACCTCTGCTGGTTCTGCTTCCTTATCTGGAATGTTGAGAAACTCCCTAGTAGCATAAATCAGGGCCTCAACTCCTGGGGACAAGAAATTATCCTCATCCACCTCTAATTCTCCCTCATCTAACTCTGGTAATTCAGAGAGAGTCAGACTGCAATATCTGTGGGAGAGTGCGTTTATGAGAGACCAACAGGGGGGCTGAGGCGCTTGTCTGTGGTCGGCAGTAGTTAACTTGAGTGTCCATAGACTGTTTCATGGTTTGCCTTTCTTGCTTAGCCGTAGCCAACTCTGAATTTGTGTTAGTAATCATGGATTTAAAGGATTCCTGCATATTATTACCCTGTGAAGGTACAGAGCATTGGGTACATATTAGAGACCCCTGTGAGGAAGTTGTAAACCTATTCTTACATGAAGTACACAGACTTATTTTCAGACATGCTGCAGCAGAAATCACAGAGATAATGAGAAAACACAGTGCAGTATTAGTGAAACAGCACACTTATCCAAGACAACCCCAAATGGAGTGACACAGAGGATTGGTACCAGCACACAAACCTCAGATCAGAGCTCTGCTGGGGGGGGGGGGGGGTGTGTGTGTGTGTGTATATATATATATATATATATATATATATATATATATATATATATATATAGATCACACACACACATACATACATGTGTGTGTGTAATTTACCTTACAGCAATATAACCGCTGACTATACAGTATGCTCCCCTGGTACCAGTACAACTGGTGATTCAGTGGGTTCTACGGAGGAGCATTCTCCGCATGCAGCCTGTACACAGCAGCAGCAGGAAATTGCGCCCTTTGCTTCTGGTCCCGCTCTCCAGAAAGCCCCACCCCCTCAATGGCGCGCGGTCCCTCTGTTAGTTATATTGGCATCACTCCAGCGCTTTTTAAAAAAAAAATGTATCGCCAGTGTGGGTACGCCGCAGGCACAGCATCCCGTAACCCTTCATGCCGCCATGTTTACCGGGGACCCGCTAACCGGTGTCTGTACTCCTCGCACCTTCGGCATCTGTTAGGGGTGGCGGCATGCTACCGGTGTTGGCTCACACCCTGGGGCATGAGAAACATCTCCTCAGGAGCTCAGTGTCCTGTCAGCGGAGATACAAACAATTAACTCAAAGGAAGTTGGTTCGGTCCCCCCCATAAGTCCCACGATGCAGGCAGACTGGTTGCCAATCAGTGTGCCTGAAAACAACAAACTAATACAAATTCCTGAAGAAAACTCTCTGGAGAGCAACAGAATGCACCCGACTCCTTGAGCACATTTTTCTAAACGGAGTCTGCAGGAGGGGCATAGAGGGGAGGAGCCAGCACACACTAATTCTTTCTTAAAGTGCCAGGCTCCAGTGGTCCCAATCTATACCCCCATGGTAACTACATTTCCCAGTATCCACTTGTTAGAGAAACAAACATTTTAATAAAGACACAAACATTTCCTTTCAGCCTTTTATTTTATGCTTATCTGTTCACATTGTCAGAAGACCACCTGTAAAAATAAGTACTTGAGGAGACCACATCATTGACCAATGACTTGCCGCAGAATGGGTAAGTGCCACGGCACAATCTGGAGAGAAGGTGCAGAGTCTACAAGCACTTGGAGCACAAGTAGGTGGTCAACGCATCCATCTATATTGGTTTAAATTGTATATTTGGGGAAGAAAGCGTCCAACTCTAACTTCTTCCTACACTTAAACGATTACCCACCCAGTTGGTCCTGCTAGTAACGGTTGAAAGAGTTTTCGTTCAAGTGGGGAAAATGGCTGATTGTTTGCTTCCACACAACAGTAGATTATCGTTTACACCAGCCAAACAATTGGAACCTGAATTGTTAAGTGTATGGCCACATGTACCAGTATAGTTTACAGACAAAAAATATTAATCTGAAAGAATGATACAAACTGAACAATGTCCAACATTAGATTTTATTCACACAGGCAGCTCAGTTCAACTTATAAGAGAGGCATTATAAAAGCTATGGGGTATACATCAATGATAAAAAGGCAACAAAAGTCACAGTGACAAATAAAACAAGGTTGAGGAAACATGGCTACAGAAGGTTTGCTTTTGACAGACCAGCAAAACAAAATACCATGTAAAAAAGATCTAAAGGGGTTTACATTACAATTACACAAATACTTTATTAACATTAAAAACAAAGAAAACATTTATAGAAACACCATTACAATGTTTTGGAGAATGCTGCTCTTTTATCATTAATAGCGGTAGATAATTTGCATTATCTTATAAGTTTTCCTCCTGGTACATACAGCAGCAAAGAGAGTGGATATTCACAGCATACCAGTATTTTGTTTGTTTTATTTGCAGAAACTACATAAAAAGGAATGACCATGACACACAAAACTATGTGGATATTATAAGAAAGAACATTTACAATATACTGTAGATATTAACTTTAAATTAAGAGTTCACTTACATAAATCCAAAGGAAACTCAGGTGTCTTAGGAGTATGCTGTATAAAATACAAGACACGAGGGCAAGCACATTCAGGGCAGGAATCAATTAGCAGAGTTCTGGCGGTCTCGCAGTAGTACGATTCTTGTTTGCAGCCTGTGGCACCCCAAGCAGAATAAGCCTACCATAACTTTCTAGAACAGTGATGGGGAACCTTTGGCACTCCATTTGTTGTTGAACTACACATCCCAGCATGCCCTGCTACAGTTTTAGCATGGCCAAATTGCAAAACTGTAGTAGGGCATGCTGGGATGTTAGTTCAACAACAGCTGGAGTGTCAAAGGTTCCCAATCACTGGTCTAGACGCTCAAGTGTAATTGAATCTGGCCCTTACAGTTGTACAGGTAATTCAATTCCCAGGGATGAGCAGTTGTGGTACTCTGCTGCTCTCATCCCTGAAAACTATGTTACAGCAGAATCTTACATTTTCCTATACACCTCTATATGGTGTGTAGAACAAACTGTGTTCCTGCTGGTGAAACACTTGGAATACGCACACTCCAAGACTGTAGCGACCAAATAAATGCCCCAATGTTTACTAAATCAAAAGTAGTGTTTACTATTCGCTTTATAAACAAAACTAGTTAGGAAGATGTAACATATACCGCATCATACACAATGCACTATAGATGACCTTGCCTCCAGTGGTCAGCACTCATCCTTACTGCTGATTCAGCTGCATCCAGTCAGCAATAAACTAGGAAAAATAGTCAAAAAGTCAGATAAAAAGAGAAATGACCACCCAGATGCTGGATATCAGCCATAGTTTCTCTTGAACCGAATGTATATTAAGCTTTTAGGGCTTGTCCTGCACTGCACAATGGTAACTCCACTAATAGGACCCAACAGCCATATGTAATTATATGTCTATAATATTATTAAATATAAAAAAATATAAAACCTGCAAAGAATGTGTTATTGCTGTGGACATTGTGTCACTGCAGAAGGTTTGGAAGACACATGTAGAATAGGAAGAGCTGTGCGCCTTGATTTTCTCTCACACTTTCTGAAGTCTGTATCCTGAGTCTTTGCTGGTCCAAATTTCCACTCCTCAGCAGATGACCTACAGGTAAACAGTCATTCTAATTTCATTAACATTCAAACAGGCTGTAGCCGATTCTGAGATTAAGGGCCGAAAATACATGTCTCACCATCCAGTCGATTTTAATACCATGAACAGTTTATTATGGGCCATATAAATCACATTTAAGAGAACTGTTCCCTATGATCTTATATTTCTCTATCGTCCTAGTGGATGCTGGGGTTCCTGAAAGGACCATGGGGAATAGCGGCTCCGCAGGAGACAGGGCACAAAAAGTAAAGCTTTAGGATCAGGTGGTGTGCACTGGCTCCTCCCCCTATGACCCTCCTCCAAGCCTCAGTTAGATTTTTGTGCCCGGCCGAGAAGGGTGCAATCTAGGTGGCTCTCCTAAAGAGCTGCTTAGAAAAGTTTAGCTTAGGTTTTTTATTTTACAGTGAGTCCTGCTGACAACAGGATCACTGCAACGAGGGACTTAGGGGAGAAGAAGTGAACTCACCTGCGTGCAGGATGGATTGGCTTCTTGGCTACTGGACATTAGCTCCAGAGGGACGATCACAGGTACAGCCTGGATGGTCACCGGAGCCTCGCCGCCGGCCCCCTTGCAGATGCTGAAACGAGAAGAGGTCCAGAATCGGCGGCAGAAGACTCCTCAGTCTTCTTAAGGTAGCGCACAGCACTGCAGCTGTGCGCCATTTTCCTCTCAGCACACTTCACACGGCAGTCACTGAGGGTGCAGGGCGCTGGGAGGGGGGCGCCCTGGGAGGCAAATGAAAACCTTTTTTGGCTAAAAATACCTCACATATAGCCTCCGGGGGCTATATGGAGATATTTAACCCCTGCCAGAATCCGTTAAGAGCGGGAGACGAGGCCGCCGAAAAAGGGGCGGGGCCTATCTCCTCAGCACACAGCGCCATTTTCCCTCACAGAAAGGCTGGAGGGAAGGCTCCCAGGCTCTCCCCTGCACTGCACTACAGAAACAGGGTTAAAACAGAGAGGGGGGGCACTAATTTGGCGTTAGAAATATATAAAAAAGATGCTATAAGGGAAAACACTTATATAAGGTTGTCCCTATATAATTATAGCGTTTTTGGTGTGTGCTGGCAAACTCTCCCTCTGTCTCTCCAAAGGGCTAGTAGGTCCTGTCCTCTATCAGAGCATTCCCTGTGTGTGTGCTGTGTGTCGGTACGTGTGTGTCGACATGTATGAGGACGATGTTGGTGAGGAGGCGGAGCAATTGCCTGTAATGGTGATGTCACTCTCTAGGGAGTCGACACCGGAATGGATGGCTTATTTAGGGAATTACGTGATAATGTCAACACGCGCCAAGGTCGGTTGACGACATGAGACGGCCGACAAACAATTAGTACCGGTCCAGACGTCTCAAAAACACCGTCAGGGGTTTTAAAACGCCCGTTTACTTTAGTCGGTCGACACAGACACAGACAGGGACACTGAATCCAGTGTCGACGGTGAATAAACAAACGTATTCCTTATTAGGGCCACACGTTAAGGGCAATGAAGGAGGTGTTACATATTTCTGATACTACAAGTACCACAAAAGAGGGTATTATGTGGGATGTGAAAAAACTACCGTAGTTTTTCCTGAATCAGATAAATTAAATGAAGTGTGTGATGATGCGTGGGTTCCTCCCGATAGAAAATATGGGCGGTATACCCTTTCCCGCCAGAAGTTAGGGCGCGTTGGGAAACACCCCTTAGGGTGGATAAGGCGCTCACACGCTTATCAGAACAAGTGGCGGTACCGTCTATAGATAGGGCCGTCCTCAAGGAGCCAGCTGACAGGAGGCTGGAAAAATATCATAAAAAGTATATACACACATACTGGTGTTATACTGCGACCAGCGATCGCCTCAGCCTGGATGTGCAGAGCTGGGGTGGCTTGGTCGGATTCCCTGACTAAAAATATTGATACCCTTGACAGGGACAGTATTTTATTGACTATAGAGCATTTAAAGGATGTATTTCTATATATGCGAGATGCACAGAGGGATATTTGCACTCTGGCATCAAGAGTAAGTGCGATGTCCATATCTGCCAGAAGATGTTTATGGACACGACAGTGGTCAGGTGATGCAGATTCCAAACGGCACAAAGGTGTATTGCCGTATAAAGGAAGAGGAGTTATTTGGGGTCGGTCCATCGGACCTGGTGGCCACGGCAACTGCTGGAAAATCCACCGTTTTTACCCTAAGTCACATCTCTGCAGAAAAAGACACCGTCTTTTCAGCTTCAGTCCTTTCGTCCCTATAAGAGTCATATCTGCCCAGGGATAGAGGAAAGGGAAGAAGACTGCAGCAGGCAGCCCATTCCCAGGAACAGAAGCGTTCCACCGCTTCTGACAAGCTCTCAGCATGACGCTGAGACCGTACAGGACCCCTGGATCCTACAAGTAGTATCCCAGGGGTACAGTTTGGAATGTCGAGACGTTTCCCCTGCGCAGGCTCCTGAAGTCTGCTTTACCAAGGTCTCCCTCCGACAAGGAGGCAGTATGGGAAAAAATTCACGAGCTGTATTCCCAGCAGGTGATAATTAAATTACCCCTCCTACAACAAGAAAAGGGGGTATTATTCCACACTATATTGTGGTACTGAAGCCAGAAGGCTAGGTGAGACCTATTCTAAATCTAAAAAAATTTGAACACTTACAAAGGTTCAAATCAAGATGGAGTCACTCAGAGCAGTGATAACGAACCGGGAAGAAGGGGACTATCTGGTGTCCCGAGACATCAGGGATGCTTACCTCCATGTCCCAAATTTGCCCTTATCACTAAGGGTACCTCAGGTTCGTGGTACAGAACTGTCACTATCAGTTTCAGACGCTGCCGTTTGGATTGTCTACGGCACCCCGGGTCTTTACCAAGGTAATGGCCGAAATGATGGTTCTTCTTCGAAGAAAAGGCGTCTTAATTATCCCTTACTTGGACGATCTCCTGATAAGGGCAAAGTCCAGGGAACAGTTGGAGGTCGGAGTAGCACTATCTCGGATACTGTTACAACAGCAGGGGTGGATTCTAAATATTCCAAAATCGCAGCTGATCCCGACAACAAGTCTCCTGTGCTTAGGGATGATTCTGGACACAGTCCAGAAAAAGGTGTTTCTCCCGGAAGAGAAAGCCAGGGAGTTATCCGAGCTAGTCAGGAACCTCCTAAAATCAGTGCATCATTGCACAAGGGCCATGGTAAAAAAATGGTGACTTCCTTCGAAGCAATTCCAGTCGGCAGATTTCATGCAAGAACTTTTCAGTGGGATCTGCTGGACAAATGGTCCGGATCGCATCTTCAGATGCATCAGCGGATAACCCTATATCCAAGGACAAGGGTGTCTCTCCTGTGGTGGTTACAGAGTGCTCATCTTCTAGAGGGCCGCAGATTCGGCATTCAGTTTTGGATGTTGGTGACCACGGAGGCCAGCCCGAGAGGCTGGGGAGCAGTCACACAAGGAAAAAATTTCCAGGGAGTGTGATCAAGTCTGGAGATTTTTCTCCACATAAATATAGCTAAGGGTAAATTTATAATGCTCTAAGCTTAGCAAGACCTCTGCTTCAAGGTCAGCCGGTATTGATCCAGTGGGATAAAACATCACGGCAGTCGCCCACGTAAATAGACAGGGCGGCACAAGAAGCAGGAGGGCAGTGGCAAAAACTGCAAGGACTTTTCGCTGGGCGGAAAATCATGTGATAGCACTGTCAGCAGTGTTTCATTCCGGGAATGGAAACTGGGAAGCAGACTTCCTCAGTAGGCACGACCTCCACCCGGCAGAGTGGGAACTTCATGGGGAAGTTTTCCACATAATTGTAAACCGAGGTGGACATGATGGCGTCCCGTCTGAACAAAAAACGGGACAGGTATTGCGCCAGGTTAAGAGACCCTCAGGCAATAGCTGTGGACGTTCTGGTAACACCGTGGGTGTACCAGTCGGTGTCTGTGTTCCATCCTCTGCTTTTCATACCTAAGGTACTGAGAATTATAAGACGTAGAGGAGTAAGAACTATACTCATGGCTCCGGATTGGCCAAGAAGGACTTGGTACCCGGAACTTCAAGAGATGCTCACAGAGGACTTATGGCCTCTGCCGCTAAGAAGGGACTTGTTTCAGCAAGTACCATGTCTGTTCCAAGACTTACCGCAGCTGCGTTTGACGGCATGGCGGTGGAACGCCGGATCCTAAGGGAAAAGGCATTCAGGAAGAGGTCATTCCTACCCTGGTCAAAGCCAGAAAGGAGGTGACCGCACAACATTATCACCACATGTGGCGAAAATATGTTGCGTGTTGTGAGGCCAGGAAGGCCCCACGAAGAAATTTCAACTCGGTCGATTCCTGCATTTCTTGCAAACAGGAGTGTCTATGGGCCTCAAATTGGGGTCCATTAAGGTTCAAATTTCGGCCCTGTCGATTTTTCTTCCAGAAAGAATTGGCTTCAGTTCCTGAAGTCCAGAAGTTTGTCAAGGGAGTATTGCATATACAACCCCCTTTTGTGCCTCCAGTGGCACTGTGGGATCTCAACGTAGTTCTGGGATTCCTCAAAACACATTGGTTTAAAACCAGTCAAATCTGTGGATTTGAAGCATCTCACATGAAAAGTGAACATGCTCTTGGACCTGGCCTGGACCAGGCGAGTGTCAAATTGGTGGTTTTTTTCTCAAAAAAGCCCATATCTGTTTGTCCATTCGGACAGGGCAGAGCTGCGGACTCGTCCCCAGTTCTCTCCCTAAGGTGGTGTCAGTGTTTCACCTGAACCAGCTTATTGTGGTGTCTTGCGCCTACTAGGGACTTGGAGGACTCCAAGTTGCTAGATGTGGTCAGGGCCCTGAAAATATAGGTTCCAGGACGGCTGGAGTCAGGAAAACTGACTTGCTGTTATCCTGTATGCACCCAACAAACTGGGTGCTCTTGCTTTTAAGCAGACTTTTGCTAGTTGGATGTGTAATACAATTCAGCTTGCACATTCTGTGGCAGGCCTGCCACAGCCAAAATATGTAAATGCCCATTCCACAAGGAAGGCGGGCTCATCTTGGGCGGCTGCCCGAGGGGTCTCGGCTTTACAACTTTGCCGAGCGGCTATTTAGTCAGGGGCAAACACGTTTGTAAAATCCTACAAATTTGATACCCTGGCTAAGGAGGACCTGGAGTTCTCTCATTCGGTGCTGCAGAGTCATCCGCACTCTCCCGCCCGTTTGGGAGCTTTGGTATAATCCCCATGGTCCTTTCAGGAACCCCAGCATCCACTAGGACGATAGAGAAAATAAGAATTTACTTACCGATAATTCTATTTCTCGGAGTCCGTAGTGGATGCTGGGCGCCCATCCCAAGTGCGGATTATCTGCATTACTTGTACATAGTTACAAAAATCGGGTTATTATTGTTGTGAGCCATCTTTTCAGAGGCTCCGCTGTTATCATACTGTTAACTGGGTTCAGATCACAGGTTGTACAGTGTGATTGGTGTGGCTGGTATGAGTCTTACCCGGGATTCATAAATCCTTCCTTATTGTGTACGCTCGTCCGGGCACAGTACCTAACTGAGGCTTGGAGGAGGGTCATAGGGGGAGGAGCCAGTGCACACCACCTGATCCTAAAGCTTTACTTTTTGTGCCCTGTCTCCTGCGGAGCTGCTATTCCCCATGGTCCTTTCAGGAACCCCAGCATCCACTACGGACTCCGAGAAATAGAATTATCGGTAAGTAAATTCTTATTATAAACTGGGTAACGAGCAACAATAATTACAATTATTCAGGCTTAATAAATGGGACTAAGAAAGAATTCATATGTTGTAGTCACTCTGCTTATATAATATTACTTCATAATACCAGCACATCAACATCTCTGTAGCCTGCTCTTATAGAAGCCTATTTATCATTAAATAGTTTGTGAAATATCCCCAGAACAAACCCCTTTCCGTGGGATAAACTACAAATATTAAGTACAGTATTAACTCAACTACCATGGATGGCAGCAGATAGATAATGGGTTATTTCACACCCAATCAACACAGGTTTCAGACTGACCATTTCAAATACAATTTTGAAAAAACATTAATAGTAAATTGTTAAAAAATGTAAGCTTTAAAAGCCATATAATTTCAAAACAGTTGAACATATCATCTTAAGATTTGGAGGTTTTCTTTACACCCATGGCAGCATTTATTATACCAAATATCATCACAATCGGAAATGGTCAGTATGATTGATTTGGTGTGGAATAACCCAAATTTATCTGCTGAATATCTCCATTTCTATAGGTTTCTATAGGGGATGCTAAGCAGTCAGATTCACCAAGCTCTGGAATGCAAAGAACTGCAGAATTTGGTCCCTGCAGTTAACCGCATCTGAAGATTGGGCTAGCCGCTGTAGCGTATGGGCCACATTTCACAAGAACTACTGGGAGAGGGTTCCTTCAGAAGCCTCCCGTGAATGGCCGCTGCATATGTGTGGTCAGATAGAGTTCTTACCATAACATTTATTTTGGCAAGTTTTGCATCATGATTTTAATGTGACAAGTTTGTACTAAGACTGATCTTGACACAAAATGCCAGTCCATGATCTGGAAAAACCCATCATCACCAAGAAGGAAGAAAGCATGTCAGAGCAAATCCAAATTCAAAGCCATGTTAATTGTTTTCCTAGATATCAATGATGTTATTTCTGAAGACTGGGTAGCAAAATGTGCAACAGTGAATTAACATTACCACAAACATGTTATTGAAACTTTACTGCAAAGAATCAAAAGAAAGCCAGAGTTGTGGAAAAATGGTTTCATCCTCCATCAGGACAATGCACCAGCCCACACAGCTCTCTATGTGACACATTGTTGGCCGAGAAACACATTGCAGTGCTAGAACACCTTCCGTACTGGCCAGACCCAGCACCGTGTGACTTTTCTTTTCCCTAAAGTCAAAGCTGTACTCAAGGAAACCTGTTTTGCATCACAATGTAGGTGTGTCCTGGTTCTTCACATACAGTCAAAATCAGGTTGGGTGCGATATTTCGGCAAGTGAAATCCCAACGGTCAGGATGCAGATAGTGGCATCCCAACAGATATTTATAAGTATTTTATGTTTACCTCTAATCCCACAGCCTAACCCTAATATACCCCACTCCCCCTTCCTACGCTGCCTAACGCACCCCAGAGTGCCTAACTAGAGACCCAGCACTTACAGATGGGATTCTGAACGTCGTGATGCCGCTGTTGGTATACCGACTGCATCCCATAAAAATCTTGGTGATCTAAACGTCTGGTATGAGTCACCTGTCTTGAAAGTAATTTGTGCAACACTGTGGAGCCTGTGAGACTGAAGCCAGAGACATTACCGTATAATCACAGTGAAGCTAGCATCAGGCAGGCAACAATAAAATATGTGATTGGTGAGTAGGAATGATGTGATTACGCCATATGGCTTCTAGAACATGTAATAATAAGATTTTACTTACCAGTAAATCTATTTCTCGTAGTCCTTGAGGATGCTGGGACTACGTAAGGACCATGGGGAATAGAAGGGCTCCGCAGGAGATAGGGCACTTTAAGAAAGCTTTGGACTCTGGGTGTGCACTGGCTCCTCCCTCTATGCCCCTCCTCCAAACCTCAGTTAGGGAAACTGTGCCCAGAGGAGATGGACAGTACGAGGAAGGATTTTTGTAAATCTAAGGGCGAGATCCATACCAGCCACACCAATCACACCATATAACTTGTGATAAACTTACCCAGTTAACAGTATGAACAACAACATAGCCACGGTTCAACCGAAAAACTATAACATAACCCTTATGTAAGCAAAAACTATATACAAGTCTTGCAGAAGAAGTCCGCACTTGGGACGGGCGCCCAGCATCCTCTACGGACTACGAGAAATAGATTTACCGGTAAGTAAAATCTTATTTTCTCTAACGTCCTTGAGGATGCTGGGACTCCGTAAGGACCATGGGGATTATACCAAAGCTCCCAAACGGGCGGGAGAGTGCGGATGACTCTGCAGCACCGATTGAGCAAACAGGAGGTCCTCCTCAGCCAGGGTATCAAACTTATAGAACTTTGCAAAGGTGTTTGTCCACGACCAAGTAGCTGCTCGGCACAACTGTAATGCCGAGACCCCTCGGGCAGCCGCCCAAGAAGAGCCCACTTTCCTAGTGGAGTGGGCCTTAACCGATTTCGGTAACGGCAATCCTGCCGTAGAATGCGCCTCCTGAATCGTGTTACAGATCCAGCGAGCAATAGTCTGCTTTGAAGCAGGAGCGCCAACCTTGTTGGCCCCATACAGAACGAACAAAGCTTCAGTCTTCCTGATTCTAGCCTTTCTGGTCACATAAATCTTCAAAGCCCTGACTACATCCAGGGACTCGGAATCCACTAAGTCCCGTGTAGCCACAGGCACTACAATAGGTTGGTTGACATGAAAAGATGAGACCACTTTTGGCAGAAAGTGAGGGCGAGTCCTCAACTCTGCCCTATCCACGTGAAAAACCAAGTATGGGCTTTTATGTGATAAAGCCGCCAATTCGGAAACACGTCTTGCCGAAGCTAATGCCAACAACATTACCACTTTCCACGTGAGGTATTTCAACTCCACAGTTTTGAGTGGTTCAAACCAAGGTGACTTGAGGAAACGTAACACCACGTTAAGATCCCAAGGAACCACCGGAGGCACAAAGGGAGGCTGAATATGCAGCACCCCCTTCACAAAGGTCTGTACTTCAGGAATAGAGGCCAATTCTCTTTGAAAGAAAATGGATAAGGCAGAAATCTGGATCTTTATGGACCCTAATTTTAGGCCCAAAGTCACTCCTGTTTGAAGGAAGTGAAGTAGACGGCCCAAATAGAACACCTCCGTAGGAGCAGCTCTGGCCTCACACCAAGAAACATATTTCCACCATATACGGTGATAATGTTTTAACGTCACGTCTTTCCTAGCCTTGATCAGGGTAGGAATGATTTCCTCCGGAATCCCTTTTTCCCTAGGATCCGGCGTTCAACCGCCATGCCGTCAAACGCAGCCGCGGTAAGTCTTGGAACAGACAGGGCCCCTGCCGCAGCAGGTCCTGCCTTAGAGGAAGAGGCCACGGATCCTCTGCGAGCAACTCATGCAGGTCCGGATACCAAGTCCTCCGAGGCCAATCCGGAACAATGAGTATTGTTCTGACCCTGCTTCTTCGTATTATTCTCAACACCTTGGGTATGAGAGGAAGAGGAGGAAACACATAGACCGATCTGAACACCCAAGGTGTCACCAGAGCGTCTACCGCTACCGCCTAAGGGTCCCTTGACCTGGCGCAATACCGCTTTAGCTTTTTGTTGAGACGGGATGTCATCATGTCGATTTGAGGCAGTCCCCAATGATCCGTGATCTGTGCGAAGACTTCTTGATGAAGTCCCCACTCTCCCGGATGCAGGTCGTGCATGCTGAGGAAGTCCGCCTCCCAGTTGTCCACCCCCGGGATGAACACCGCTGATAGCGCGCTTACATGGCCTTCCACCCAGCGTAGAATCCTGGTCGCTTCTGCCATGGCCATTCTGCTCCTTGTTCCGCCCTGGCGGTTTATATGAGCCACTGCCGTGACATTGTCTGACTGAATCAGAACCGGTTTTCTCCGAAGCAATTCCTCCGCTTGACGCAGGGCGTTGTATATGGCCCTCAACTCCAGGACGTTGATGTGGAGACAAGACTCTAGGCTTGACCAGAGACCTTGGAAATTTCTTCCCAGTGTCACTGCTCCCCAGCCTCGGAGGCTTGCGTCCGTGGTCACCAGGACACAGTCCTGAATGCCGAACCTGCGACCTTCTAGTAGGTGAGCACTGTTCAGCCACCACAGGAGAGATACCCTGGTCCTGGGAGACAGGGTGATCCTTTGATGCATTTGTAAATGGGACCCGGACCACTTGTCCAAGAGATCCGTTTGAAAAGTCCTCGCATGGAACCTGCCGAAAGGGATGGCCTCGTAGGAAGCCACCATATTCCCCAGGTTTTAATAGGTTCCTGACCATGGCTATGAGTTCCTGAACCTTTTCGATCGGAAGAAAAACCTTTTTCTGGTCTATGTCTAGAATCAGCCCCAAAAAGGTCAGATGCGTTGTAGGGACTAGCTGGGACTTCAGTATATTGAGAATCCAGCCGTGTATCTGCAACGTCTTCATGGACAGAGACACGCTGTCCAGCAACCTCTCCCGAGATCTCGCCTTTATGAGATCTTCCAAGTATGGGATAATTGTGACCCCTGCCTGCGCAGGAGCACCATCATTTCCGCCATTACCTTGGTGAAAATTCTCGGGGCCGTGGAAAGCCCAAACGGCAACGTCTGAAATTGGTAGTGACAGTCCTGCACTGCAAATCTCAGGAACGCCTGATGCTGGGGGAATATCGGAACATGAAGGTAAGCATTCTTTATGTCCAGGGACACCATCCAATCCCCCCCCTCCAGGCTGGCGAGGACCGCCCTGAGTGATTCCATTTTGAACTTGAACCTCTTCAAGTACAGGTTCAGAGATTTCAGGTTTAAAATGGGTCTGACCGAAAAGTCTGGTTTCGGGACCACAAACAGGGTTGAGTAATATCCCTCTCCTTGCTGGAGATGAGAAACTGTGACAATCACCTGTTGAATATACAATTTTTGGATTGCTGCCAACACTAGCTCTCTCTCTGACGGGGAAGCCGGCAGAGCCGATTTGAAAAATCGGCGAGGAGGCAAGTCTTCGAATTCCAGCTTGTATCCCTGAGAAACAATCTCTAATGCCCAGGGATCCACCTGCGAGTGAACCCAGACGAGGCTGAAAAAACGAAGACGATCCCCCACCAGATCTGCCTCCCCTCGGGAAGCCCCAGCGTCATGCGGTGGACTTTGCAGACGCAGGGGAGGACTTCTGCTCTTGGGAACTAGCTGTGTGCAGCTTTTTTCCCTTGCCTTTCCCTCTGGCAACAAAGGATGATCCACGTACCTTCTTGTTTTGATTGGAACGAAAGGACTGCATTTGATAATGAGGTGCCTTTTTTGTATGCTGCGGGGGGACATAAGGTAAGAAATTTGACTTACAAGCCGTAGCGACAAGATCCGAGAGGCCGTCTCCAAACAACTCCACCCCTTTGTAAGGCAAGGACTCCATATGCCGCTTTGAATCGGCATTTCCCGTCCACTGTCGGGTCCACAAGAGCCGCCTAGCAGAAATAGACATAGCATTTATTCTGGAGCTTAATAAACAAATGTCTCTCTGAGCAGCCCTCATATACAAGGCAACATCTCTGATATGCTCTATGGTCATATGAATGGCATCCCTATCTAAGGTGTCAATTTCCGTAGATAAGGAATCTGCCCATGCCACAACCGCACTACAAAGCCAGGCCGACGCCATAGCCGGTCAAGCTATAGTACCGGAATGATTGTAAATGTGCTTTAAGGTAATTTCCTGCCTGCGATCAGCAGGTTCCTTGAGGGAAGCCGTATCCTGAGAAGGCAGTGCCACCTTTTTGGACAAACATGTCAGCGCCATGTCAACTTTTGGCGAAGATTCCCAGCGTATCCTATCAGTTTGTGGAAAAGGATACGCCATGAGAATCCTTTTGGGAACTTGTGGTCTCCTATCCGGAGATTCCCAAGCCTTTTCGCACAAGTCACTTAATTCAAATGAGGATGGAAAAGTGACTTCAGGCTTTTTCCCTTTATACATGTGTACCCTCGTGTCAGGGACAGGGGGTTCCTCAGTAATATGCAAAACCTCTTTAATGGCAATAATCATGTACCGTATACCCTTTGCCACCTTCGGCTGTAATTTTACATCTTCATAGTCGACACTAGAGTCAGTATCTGTATCTGTGTCATCGATCTGGGATATGGTGCGCTTCTGAGACCCCGAAGGACCTGGCGCCCCAGGGACAGGCATGGACTGGCTATCTAACTGATCCCTAGCTTCTGCCTTGTCTAACCTTTTATGCAATAGATTGACATTTGCATTCAAGACATTCAGCATATCCACCCATTCCGGTGTCGGCGTTGCCGACGGCGACCTGACATTCAAGCACTCCCCCTCCACATTAAGCGAGCCTTCGTCAAACATGTCGACACACTTCACACACACAGGGAACCCCTTTCCTGAAGACAGTATCCCTGTCAAGGCCCTTTGGAGAGACAGAGAGAGTATGCCAGCACACACCCCAGCGCAATGACCCTGGAGACCAACACAAAAATAAGATTTTGCTTACCGGTAAATCTATTTCTCGTAGTCCGTAGTGAATGCTGGGGACTCCGTAAGGACCATGGGGAATAGACGGGCTCCGCAGGAGACATGGGCACTTTAAGAAAGAATTTAGATTCTGGTGTGCTCTGGCTCCTCCCTCTATGTCCCTCCTCCAGACCTCAGTTAGAGAAACTGTGCCCGGAAGAGCTGACAGTACAAGGAAAGGATTTTGGAAATCCAGGGCAAGACTCATACCAGCCAAACCGTATAACTTGTGATAAACTTACCCAGTCAACAGTATGAACAACAGAGCATCAGTTCAACCCTGATGCAACAATAACATAGCCCTTATTGCAGCAATAACTATATACAAGTATTGCAGAAGAAGTCCGCACTTGGGACGGGCGCCCAGAATCCACTACGGACTACAAGAAATAGATTGACTGGTAAGTAAAATGTTATTTTCTGTAACGTCCTAGTGGATGCTGGGGACTCCGTAAGGACCATGGGGATTATACCAAAGCTCCCAAACGGGCAGGAGAGTGCGGATGATTCTGCAGCACCGATTGAGCAAACAATAGGTCCTCATCAGCCAGGGTATCAAACTTGTAGAACTTTGCACAAGTGTGTGAACCTGACCAAGTAGCAGCTCGGCATAGTTGTAATGCCGAGACCCCTCTGGCAGCCGCCCAAGAAGAGCTCACCTTCCTAGTGGAATGGGCTTTAACTGATTTTTGGCATCGGCAAACCAGCCGCAGAATGAGCCTGCTGAATCGTGTTACAGATCCAGCGAGCAATAGTTTGCTTTGAAGCAGAAGCACCCAGCTTGTTGGATGCATACAGGATAAACAGCGACTCAGTTTTCCTGACTCTAGCCGTTCTGGCTACATAAACCTTCAAAGCCCTGACCACATCCAGTAACTCGGAATCCTCCAAGTCACGAGTAGCCACAGGCACCACAATAGGTTGGTTCATATGAAAAGATGACACCACTTTTGGCAGAAATTGTGGACGGGTCCGCAATTCTGCTCTATCCATATGGAATACCAGATAGGGGCTTTTATGTGACAAAGCCGCTAATTCTGACACACGCCTAGCTGAAGCCAAGGCTAATAGCATGACCACCTTCCAAGTGAGAATTTTTAACTCCACCGTTTTAAGTGGTTCAAACCAGTGTGATTTCAGGAAACTTAACACCACGTTAAGATCCCAAGGTGCCACTGGAGGCACAAAAGGAGGCTGAATATGCAGCACTCCCTTTACAAACGTCTGAACTTCTGGTAGAGAAGCCAACTCTTTTTGCAAGAAAATGGATAGGTACGAAATCTGGACATTAATGGAGCCTAACTTTAGGCCCAAATTCACTCCTGACTGTAGGAAGTGAAGGAAACGGCCCAGCTGGAATTCCTCTGTAGGAGCATTCCTGGCCTCACACCAAGAAACATATTTTCGCCATATACAGTGATAATGTTTAGCTGTCACGTCCTTCCTAGCCTTTATCAGCGTAGGAATGACCTCGTCCGGAATGCCCTTTTCTGCTAGAATCCGGCGTTCAACCACCATGCCGTCAAACGCAGCCGCGGTAAGACTTGGAACAGACAGGGCCCCTGTTGCAACAGGTCCTGTCTTAGAGGAAGAGGCCACGGGTCCTCTGTGAGCATTTCTTGCAGATCTGGATACCAGGTCCTTCGTGGCCAATCTGGAACAATGAGGATTGTTCTCACTCCTCCTTTTCTTATTATCCTCAGCACCTTGGGTATGAGAGGAAGAGAAGGAAATACATAGACCGACTGGAACACACACGGTGTCACCAGGGCGTCTACCGCTATTGCTTGAGAGTCTTTTGACCTGGCGCAATACCTCTGTAGTTTTTTGTTGAGGCGGGATGTCATCATGTCCACCTGTGGCAGTTCCCACCGATATGTGATCTGTGTGAAGACTTCCTGATGAAGTCCCCACTCTCCCGGGTGGAGGTCGTGTCTGCTGAGGAAGTCTGCTTCCCAGTTGTCCACTACCGGGATGAACACTGCTGACAGAGCGAAGAATTCTGGTGGCTTCTGCCATCGCCACTCTGCTCCTTGTGCCGCCTTGGCGGTCCACCTGAGCAACTGCGGTGATGTTGTCCGACTGAATCAGAACCGGTTGGTCGCGAAGCAAGTGCTCAGCTTGACGTAGGGCGTTGTATACGGCCCTTAGTTCCAGGATGTTGATGTGAAGGCAAGTCTCTTGACTTGACCACAGACCTTGGAAATTTCTTCCCTGTGTGACTGCTCCCCACCCTCGGAGGCTAGCGTCAGTGGTCACCAGGACCCAGTCCTGAATTGCGAATCTGCGTCCCTCTAGAAGGTGAGAACTCTGCAGCCACCACAGGAGTGACACCCTGGCCCTGGGGGACAGGGTGATTAACCGATGCATCTGAAGATGTGATCCGGACCACTTGTCCAGTAAGTCCCATTGGAAGGTCCTCGCATGGAACCTGCCGAAGGGAATGGCCTCGTATGATGCCACCATCCTTCCCAGGACTCGAGTGCAGTGATGCACTGACACCTGTTTTGGTTTTAATAGATTCCTGACCAGTGTCATGAGCTCCTGAGCTCTCTCTATCGGGAGATAAACCCTTTTCTGGTCTGTGTCTAAGATCATGCCTAGGAAAGGCAGATGAGCCGTAGGAACCAACTGCGACTTTGGAATATATAGAATCCAGCCGTGTTGCCGTTACACTTTCAGAGAAAGTGATACGCTGTTCAGCAACTGCCCTCTTGATCCCGCTTTTATGAGGAGATCGTCCAAGTACGGGATAATTGTGACACCTTGCTTCCGCAGGAGCACCATTATTTCCGCCATTACCTTGGTGAATATTCTCGGGGCCGTGGAGAGACCAAACGGCAACGTCTGAAATTGGTAATGACAATCTTGTACCGCAAATCTGAGGTACGCCTGATGAGGTGGATAAATGGGGACATGAAGGTATGCATCCTTTATGTCCAGAGACACCATAAAATCTCCCCCTTTCAGGCTTGCGATGACCGCTCTTAGCGATTCCATCTTGAACATGAACCTTTCCAGGTATATGTTCAGGGATTTTAAATTCAATATGGGTCTGACCGAACCGTCCGGTTTCGGGACTACAACATGGTCGAATAATAACCCCCTCCTGGTTGAAGGAGGGGAACCTTGACCACCACCTGTTGAAGATACAATTTGTGAATTGCAGTTAACACTATCTCCCTCTCGTGGGGGGAAGCCGGCAGGGCCGTCGGTGAGGGGGCGTCTCCTCAAAGTCCAGCTTGTATCCCTGAGACACAATATCTATTGCCCAGGGATCCAACAGGGAGTGAACCCACTTGTGGCTGAAATTACGAAGACGCGCCCCCACCGGGCCTAGCTCCGCCTGTGGAGCCCCAGCGACATGCGGTGGATTTTGTAGAGGCCGGGGAGGTCTTCTGTTCCTGGGAACTAGCTGTGTTGTGCAGCTTCTTTCCTCTGCCCCTGCCAAGAAAGGACGCACCTCGGACTTTCTTGTTTCTTTGTGTTCGAAAGGCTGCATTTGATAATGTCGTGCTTTCCTAGGCTGTGCAGGAATATAAGGCAAAAGATCAGAATTACCAGCTATAGCTGTGGAGACCAGGCCCGAGATCCCTTCTCCACACACTCCTCAGCCTTTCATATGCCTCTTAAGTCGGCATCACCTGTCCATTGCATATTCTACAGGACACGTCAAGCAGAAATCGACAGGGTTAACTCTAGAACCCAGTAGACTAATGTCTCTTTGGGCATGTTTAATATATATATATATATATATATATATATCTCTATCTATCTATCTATCTATCTATCTATCTATCTATCTATCTATCTATCTATCTATCTATCAAGACAGCATCTTTAATATATATATATATATATATATAGATATATATATATATAGATAGATGAAGAAGGCGGCACTCAAGCAGACATAAATTGCAGTAAAAAAGTGGTCAGTTTATTCCGACATGTTTCGGGGTAATCACCCCGTCCTCAGGGTCATCATAGCCCAAACTGAACCAGACAACATACATATATACACTTAACAATTAACATCAAGACTCTAATCATACTCACCTGCTCCCCCACACCGTTCTGTTGTCTGGTTCAGTTTGGGCTATGATGACCCGGAGGACGGGGTGATTACCCCGAAACATGTCGGAATAAACTGACCACTTTTTTACTGCAATTTACGTCTGCTTGAGTGCCGCCTTCTTCATCTATCTATATCCAGAGGTCTTCGCCTCCAGGAGGGCACCGCAGCATATACCACCTTATCAGAGAGTGCTGAGCATACAGCATCAAAAAACAAAATATATATATATATATACACACATACTAGGGTCTCAATCTCTGCTGATAAGGTACCTGGCCACGCTGCTACAGCGCTATAAACCCATGCCGACACGAGCGCCGGTCTGAGTAGTGTACCAGAATGTGCACGCTATCTGCAGGATCCCTGAGGATAGCTATTAAGCCAGGGCTACCTTTTGGGCAAATGTGACACCCTAGGGGAAGATTCCCATCGTATCCTAGCCCTAGTAGGGAAAGGATATTTCCTGAGAATTCTTTGTGGGTAACTGCAGTCTCTTGTCTGGAGATTCCCGCTCTTTTTCATCATGAGAGGAGGGAAATATACCTCAGCTTTCTTCCCCTTAAACATGTGTACCCTTGTGTCAGGGACAGATGAGTCATCAGTGATATGCAAATCATCTTTTATTACAATAATCATATATTGAATACTTTCCTGCCCTTTTGGCTGTAACTTTGCATTATCGTAGTCGACACTGGAGTCAGACCCTGTGTCGATATCAGTGTCTATTATTTTGGATAGTGAGCATTGAGAGACTCTGAAGGTCTCTGCGACATAGGGACAGATATGGGTAGATTTCCTGTCTGTTCTCTAATCTTTTGTGCAATAAATTTACCTTAGCACTTAATTACACATATCCAAACAGGTGTCGGCGTTGTCGACGGAGACACCCCTCACACACATTTGCTCCATCTCCTCCTTAGGGGAGCCTTTTACCTCAGACATGTCGACACACACATACCGACACACCACACACTCAGGGAATGCTCATCTGAAGACAATTCCCGCACAAGGCCCTTTGGAGAGACAGAGAGTATGCCAGCACACACCCCAGCGCTATTAACCCAGGAATAACACAGTAACTTAATGTTAACCCAGTAGCTGCTGTTTATATTGATTTTTGCGCCTAATTATGTGCCCCCCCCTGCCTTTTTACCCTCTTCTACCGTGTATCTGCAGGGGAGAGGCTGGGGAGCTTCCTCTCAGCGGTGCTGTGGAGAAAAAGCAAGGCGCTGGTGAGTGCTGAGGAAGAAGCCCCGCCCCCTCGACGGCGGGCTTCTGTCCCGCTTAAATATACATTTACTTGGCGGGGGCTCATACATATATACAGTGCCCAACTGTATATACAGTATGCTAAACTTTTGCCAAAGAGGTCCCAATTGCTGCCCAGGGCGCCCCCCCTGCGCCCTGCACCCTTACAGTGACCGGAGTATGTGAGGTGTGTGTGGGAGCAATGGCGCACAGCTGCAGTGCTGTGCGCTACCTCAGTGAAGACTGGAGTCTTCTGCCGACGATTTCGAAGTCTTCTTGCTTCTTATGCTCACCCGGCTTCTGTCTTCCGGCTCTGTGAGGGGGGCGGCGGCGCGGCTCTGGGATCGGACGACGAGGGTGAGATCCTGTGTACGATCCCTCTGGAGCTAATGGTGTCCAGTAGCCTAAGAAGCAGGACCTATCTTCAGAGAGTAGGGCTGCTTCTCTCCCCTCAGTCCCACGATGCAGGGAGTCTGTTGCCAGCAGAGCTCCCTGAAAATAAAAAACCTAACAAAATACTTTCTTACAGCAAGCTCAGGAGAGCTCACTGAACAGCACCCAGCTCGTCCGGGCACAGATTTAAACTGAGGTCTGGAGGAGGGATATAGAGGGAGGAGCCAGAGCACACCAGAATCTAAATTCTCTCTTAAAGTGCCCATGTCTCTTGCGGAGCCCGTCTATTCCCCATGGTCCTTACGGAGTCCCCAGCATCCACTAGGACGTTAGAGATGTTTTTCCCCAGCAGCGCTGTATAATATGTAAACCGTCAATTATGTGCCCCCCCCCCCCCCCCTCTTTTAAGCACCCTTTCACCGTGTGTAAGCAGGGGAGAGTCCGGGGAGCTTCCTCTCAGCAGTGCTGTGGAGAGAAAATGGCGCTGGTGAGTGCTGAGGGAGAAGCCCCGCCCCCTCGGCGGCGCGCTTCTGTCCCGCTCAAACTTAGTAAAATATGGCGGGGGCTCTTTTATATACATGTACAGAGCCCACCTGTTCATGTATATAGTCTTTTTGCCATGTAGAGGTTTATATTGCTGCCCAGGGCGCCCCGCCCTGCACCCTTACAGTGACCGGAGTATGTGGGGTGTATGGGAGCAATGATGCACAGCTGCAGTGCTGTGCGTTACCTCAGTGAAGCTGAAGGCTTCTGCCGCCTGACGACTTCTGTCTTCTGTACTTCTCCTCACGGAGCTAGAACGGCGGCGCGGCTCCCGGGGTGGACGCCCAGTAAGAACCTGCGTTCACCCCCTCTGGAGCTAATGGTGTCCAGTAGACGAGGAAGCAGAGCCTATCTTTGACAAGAAGGTCTGCTCCTCTCTCCTCAGTCCCTCGATGCAGGGAGCCTGTTGCCAGCAGTGCTCCCTGTGAAAAAGTAGTAAAAGGTAGAAAAAATCCAAGCGAATATGCTTCTAGGCAGAAAACTCTCTGCAGTGCACCCATCTTCCTCTGGGCACTGTGTAAAACTGAGGTATAGAGGAGGGGCATAGAGGGAGGAGCCAGTGCACACCCAGAGTCCAAAGCTTTTTTAAAGTGCCCTATCTCCTGCGGAGCCCGTCTATTCCCCATGGTCCTTACGAAGTCCCAGCATCCTCAAGGACGTTAGAGAAAATGAAGGGCGAGAATGTGAATTACTGCCTCATCGGTGACTTTTCGGCTTAGTGATCTATGCAGCGTGCATTAAAATACAGAGTATATTGCTTTCTATAAAGAGACAATAAAAACATTTCACAGAAATGTGTATATGCAATGTCAAGACGTTATCAGTACCAAAATGTTAACACTGTGATTGAGAAAGAATACCCAAAGGCGCTATTATATTTCTATAGGGTGTTGGCCAAAAAGGCTGTGCATTTTCTCTAAGTGCACATTTTCAAAGTGCTCTTAAAATTAAAAGCATTATTTTGTCGCTACACCGGCATTATCAGTTATATATACACAGTGCAGGACTGGAGCATGAAGGGCTCAGCGGGGGGATGCAGTGGTAGGGACCCATGTACAGGGGTTTGGCCAGTCTCCAGAGGGGGTGTGGCTAGCCACCACAGAGGTTTGGCTAACCATTATAGAGTACCTGGTCTGGACTCCTTGATATTCTATATAGTAATTAATGCTAGTGCATGCATAATAATGTGCCAGATTAATGACAGCAATGTACTGTAGAGAATACATCATAATCCTGTGTAGTATAAGGTAACATATGTATAATATATAATTCAAGTGCACAGTCGCCCCCCTCCCCAGGCAGTGGGGCCTACAGGGGAAATGGGGCCTACCGGTGGTTTCCCCTGTAGGCCAGTCCGAGCCTGTATATACAGCAGAATGTGAACAGTCTTTCTCCTCGTCATCTATAGGAAACAACTCTTCTGTAGAGCACTGCAAGCAATTACGGCTTTGTAAAGATATGTTATGCAACAATTTCAACACTGGTTTCAGACATCTGCTATTAACCAAAAGTGCCTTCCAATTTAAATTGTTAAATCTACTATTTGCAGACTCGAGTCTGTGTGAAGGCATGAACTTCTTTTAATTCTTAGATATATGGTATGCTGGAATGCCATGGTTGTTAATCCATTTTATTTCTATCCATTGTAAGGGGTGAGCATTGGGTGTAGATTCCAATTACTGAGTACACATGCATTGTATTTCTACTTAAGTTTCCTTCCATAGGCTATTGGCCAAATAGTCTGTGCATATTAACTAAATACATATTTTCAAAGTAAGATTAAAATTAAAGCATAATTTCCATGTTATATATCAGTGTTAACCTTTAATATACCAAGCCTACCTCGTCAACGTACTTTACAAAGCTGGGGTCTTCAGAGGCTTCCACGGTTTATTGTCTAAATGCTCAACCGATTGATGCAGTAAATGACTACAATTATGTTTTTGGGGGTTTCTGAAGGGATATGTTCTAGTAAGGGTACGAAAGTTAGCATACAATATTTTGTTTATTTATTTCAAGAATAGTTAGCCAATAAAAGGCATATATTCTTCTTCATTACAGTGTGTACATTTTTACATCCGATTGGATACTGTAAATTCTTGTAAAAAGATTTTCCACGGTAACATTACATCACTATTCATGTGTTGCCATCGCTACAGTCCTTAGAACATGTCACAGTGGTGGTTGTTTTCCTGTGTTTCTCACATACGTTCTGCATTTGTAACGTAGTATAGCAAGCGGGGTCCCGCTGGTACCCCAATTGTGTTTTTTATTATTTACGTTATTTTGACAGTACATCTTCTAAGCTTAATTACACAGTATTTATTTTAATCCGATGTGGGACACAGAAAAATCAAGCGTAAAATAGTTGTTATAGATATGGCAGGATCACAAAAAAATAACATTCCTCAGAAGACCCCCCCTTGGTATACTAAGGATTAAATATGTTAATACTCAATTCCCACTTTTATTATTTACGCTTAATGCTAAATTACTACCGCTGAGCATACACATTTACTAAAACTATACATTCACCTGCATACTGCTCTCTCTCATACAGCCTCCTCTCCTATTTCAAGTTTTCCTCCCCCTATTTGCCTCATCCACTACGTCCAGGTTTTCTTCAATTCCTGCAGCACTGAGGTTTAATTGATTGTTTATTTTGCCACTGTTATCACCACTATCCCTTCCCTCATCTGTTCTGCCTACCTCCCCTTGTCCTCCTCTCCAGTTACCTTTCATTCACTTTTTTCCCCAACCACTAATCCATGCTCCCTCCCTCCTTACCATGTCACCTCACCTCCACCCTCATCACACTAAACTCCCTCCCCATCCAACTCCTTCAGGTTCCATTCCTAGCTCAGGAGCCTGCACTATCATTACAATCTATCTCTGCCCTCCAACTTAATCTCATTCACATCTCTCCCACAAACTCTCTCCCTCTCTACTGTGCCCTCTGGAATTCAGATCTGTCTGTAATAAATTTGTCCCCAACCATTAAATTTTCATCTCCAACTCCCTGAACCTGCGAACCATTACGGATACCTGGATTTATGCTCTCAACCTACACTGCTGCCCTTTACCATTCTAGACAGTTGTATTTCAAGAACCTCCAGTCCTCAACCCCCTGGTGTCGCTCCACCACATTCAACTCCCTCCTCTGATTTCCCCTACCTAGATGACCCACCTCTCTGCCCTTTACATGGCCACCTACTTCACATCCACCCCACCCGCTCCATTCTCAAAGCACTCCTCCTCATTCATCGTATTAACTTTGACTTTTTTAACTTGTATTTGAAGATGAAGTCACAGCCCTTTATCCAGCCCTCCCCCTTCCACCTCCCCACTTGACACTGTCCTCTCCTGCCTTCTTTGTTACCACTTTCCTTCTGCCTGTTCCCATTTTACCCACCTCCTCAATCTCTCCCTCTTATCAGGCACCATCACACTTTGCCTTCAAGCATGTCCTTATATACCCTTTCTTATAAAAACACTCTTGATCTTAACATGTTCTCCAACTACCAACTCATCTCCCAGTTTGACATATTTCAGTCTGCCTTCCATCCTCTCCACTTCACCGAAACTGCCCTCACAAAAAAGTCAGCAATGTCCTCCTTCCTGCCCAATCCAAGGATTACTACTCTCTGCTGGTTTTGACACTGAATCACCCTCTCATCCTGCAAATTCTTAACTCATTTGATCTGCATGATGTTACTCTCTGGATGTCCGAGTGCTTTCTTAAACTTGACATGTCTAAGACGGAGATGATCTTCCCACACTCCTGCATAACCTCACCTCCCACAATTTCATCATCTATTAACGGTACAACTTTCTCCTCTAGTCCCCAAGTGTGCTGTCTTGGAGTTATCCTTGACTCCTCCCTCTCCTTCAAACCACACATTCAGTACCTTATGCAGTCCTGCCGTTTCCATTTCAAAAATATTTCCAGGATAAGACACTATCTTACCCTGGGATGCTACTAAGAACCTCATCCACAAACTGGTCATCTACAGATTGTACTACTATAACTACCTCCTATCTGGCCTCCCTGATTACGGTCTCTCTCCACTACAATGTGTCCTTAATGCTGCTGCCAGGATGATCTTCCTCTCCAAATGTACTACGCCTGGCTCCCCTCTCCTACAAGCCCTACACTGGCTCCCCTCAGAACTCAATTAAGCTTCTCATAATCACTTAGAAAGCCCTCACCAATTTCTCTCCCATATCACACACCTGTCTGCTTCATTCCATATACATGCAGCCTTTCCTGCCTACGGATTACTTCCTCTCCCACCTCTTCATCAAACCCAGCCATCTCTCATCCCAACTCTGTGCTCATTGTCTACCACATCTGTGTCACCCCTGTCTGTTCCTTCCCTTTAGAACAGTGGTTCTTAAACTGTGTGCCGTGGCACCCTGGGGTGCCTCAGGACACTTGCAGGGGTTACCTTGGATTGGCGTCCAGGACCAAATCTAAGTATTTATGGACAATGTAATGGACAAAACTAGTGCTGGTGGCTGTTAACCATAAAATATGTGGACAAACAAAAGCAAATCTTGTCCCCCACCACATAACTGAACCAAATGATAACATATAAACACAATACTCCATACAACAGCACCTAACACTTGGTTTCTGCCACCCTGATGCTTATTTCAGTGTTTCACCGCTGCTGCCACAATATTTATATACTATGTATGTACTGGTCCTGCATCGTCTTGTACTGTAAGTCACTGTGTTCTTGTTTTGCTCTTTTTTATTTATTTAAATACTTTGTTAGGTGCTGCAGAAGCCTTCTGTAGCTATATATAGCATAAGTCACTCCGGGGCAGAATCAATTAGCTGCAAGTTCTGTGCTCTGTGCATTTGACACCATATTTTCAAGAAGCACACTCCCGATTTCCTTGAAAAATTAGTTACTGCACGTTAATTCTGCAGAGTGCAACCTATGTAAAGTGCATGAATCAGTTGGGAAATTTACTTGAACCCAGACAAAAACTTGCAAGTAAGATAGTAAGACAGTGTAGAAGGCTGGTTAAAAACAAAGTATTGGAGGCAGTTATAAAAGTGTATCTACAGTGATAGCAAGTGTCTACAAACAAGTTGTATAAAGTTATCAATGAAAACACCTGAAAACTCTGGGTTGGGTATGTGGGACCGGCTCTTGAGATCCTGGGGATTAGAGTTAGAATACCAGCAGGGGGTGGGGGAGACCACAACAAAGCCCCTTGCGGGCTCGGGTGGAAATAGTCCCTGTTACTCGGCATGCAGACTGTCGGGATGTTGAGGGGGCGGGATGTAGGCGTCTGTATTGTGACCGGTGGTCACCTGACTGCCGTTCACATAACTACATCATGAAAAATGTGCAAGTTCAAAAACTCCTTTCGCCACTACATACATGCCCCACACCATTTGGCATTTTTTTTTTCTTCTTACAGATAATGCATAAAAAAAAATAGGAATTAAATACCTACCGGTAATTCCTTTTCTCGTAGTCTGTAGTGGCTATTGGGAATGTACTACTACCCTGAGAGGGTATAGAGCATTGGTTACACAGGAGCGAACCTTCTGGGAAGGAGTAAACTGAGTGTTACATGAGGGACACACAGTCTTTTCCCCCAGACATTCTAATGCAGAAACAGAGTTATGTGAATAAACACAGTGTAGTGACAACACACACAGTGAAACACCACAGCAACCCTGCAACGACAGTCCAAATGGAGTAACACAGAGAGAATTGGGACCAGCACACAATACCCAGGCAAAGCAGCACTCCGCTGGGTATATTCAATATAAATCAATTTTGTACTGCAGCAGTGTCACCACCGCTGATATGCCTTCCTATAAAACCCCCTGGTACCAGTGGGTCTGTGAAGGAGCAGCTCCAACATGCAGCCTTTCAATCAGCAGCAGCAGGAAATTGCGCCTTTCAGCCTCTGGTCCCGCTCTCCGGGAAGCCCTGCCCCTTTCATGGCACGCGGTCCGTCACAAGATTATACTGGCTTTATGTATACACAAAAGGACGTTTAATAAACCCCTTACAGTGTAAAAGGAAGTTTAAAAACCCCCTTTCTCAGCGCCAGTTTGGGGTCTGCGGTGGGCACCGCAGCTCGTGACCGCAGCGCCCTTAATGCTGCACGTCACCGGGGACCCCCTAACCGGGACACCGGTGTGATAACCCACTGCACCTGCATCTACTTTAGCATCTGTTAGGGGGTGGCGGCGTGCTGCCGGCGTGTGCACCCACAGTGTGGTATGTGAAATAGTGCCTCAGGAGCTTATTGTCCTGTCAGCAGGGATTACGAATTATTAACCTTAGGGAGGTTGGTTCGGTCCCCCCCTAAATCCCACGACGCAGGTAGACTGGTTGCCAACCAGTATTACCTAAAAATAACAAACTAAATAAAATTTTCGAAGAAAACTCTCCAGAGCTCCAGAGGAATGCACCCGGCTTCTTGGGCACATTTTTCTAAACTGAGTCTGCTACGATTGGCACAGAGGGTAGGAGCCATAACACACTAATGTTTTCTTAAAGTGCAGGCTCCAGTGGACCCGATCTATACCCCATGGTGCTAAAGTACATTCCCAGTATCCACAAGGACGTTAGAGAAATTATACATTTTTATGGTTACAAAATCCTTAAAAAAGAACTGGAGGTACAGTAATCACTGAGTGTGTGTGTGTGTGTATGTGTGTGTGTGTATGTGTGTGTGTGGGGGGGGGTTCCCAGAGGCGGGTTAGGTTTAGGCTGCGGGAAGGAGAGTTAGGGTTAGGCAACCCCGGGGAGGGTTAGGCTGCAGGAAATGTACGTTATGGTAAGAACTTACCATTGATAACGGTATTTCTCCTATGTCCACAGGTTTCCACAGGATAACATTGGGATATGCTGGAACGATAGCGGATTGGCACCAAACGATCACAAGCTTTCTGGCCTCTCAGTATGCACCGGGCTTTTCCATATAATACCGCGCACCGACTCAGTCAAATCAGTGGTTTCCAAAGCATTTAGGCAGGAGCATTATGTAGAACCCTATTTAGGTGAGAAGAACACACATGCACACCCTTCCACGCAAGAGGGAAGAGGGTAGTGATTATAAAGATTCTCAAATCAGGTGCGTCAGGGTGGGATCCCTGTGGACATAGAAATACCGTTATCAACGGTTAGTTCTTACCATAACGTATATTTCTCCGGCAGGGTCCACAGGTTATCCACAGGATAACATTGGGACTTCCCAAAGCAATTTTTAGTGGTGGGGACGCTCCTGATTAGACAGGAGAACCTTTCGCCCGAATTCAGCGTCATGAGAGGCCAAGGCATAATGTCTAATGAAAGTGTTAATGGAAGACAATGTGCCTGCCTTACATATCTGTTCTGATGAAGCACCATGTTGTGCTGCCCATGAAGGACCTACCTTATGTGTAGAGTGTGCAGAGACATTAGCCGGAATAGGGAGATCAGCTCGAGAGTATGCTTCTGAAATCGTCATTCGGAGCCATCTTGCTAGCATCTGTTTAGTAACAGGCCATCCCCTCTTATGAAATCCGTAGAGAATGAAGAGAGAATCTGTCTTTCTGATGGCGCTGTTACAATCTACGTAGATTCTTAATGCCCGGACTACGTCCAGCGACGCTTCTCCCGCAGACAGTCATGATACCTGAAAAGCCGGGACTACAATTTCTTCATTAAGGTGAAACTTTGAGACCACCTTTGGAAGATAACCAGACTTCGTTCTGAAAACTGCTTTATCTGGATAAAAAATCAGAAAAGCAGACTTAGGGTGTGTACACACGGTGAGATATTTTCTTTCGATTTTGACTATATAGTCAAAATCGCAAGAAAAGTTAGTGCAGATCGCAAGGTGAAAGTCACCTTGCAATCCCGATGCGCGGTCCCGCCAGGTCGGCATCGCAAGAAAAGACAGACTGTGCAGGCAAGTCAATCCTTGCTAGATCGGTGTACTATCTAGCTCATCTCACATGTCAATGACATCTCACATAAGCCAAAATCTCACATAAGCCAAAATCGTAAGCACACATAGTGCATATCTCAAGAAAAGTTAGTCAAAATCTGTGCTATCTGGGCTCCGGGGAGTTCAAGGGAAATCGCAAGTGAAAATTGGGCATAGCAAAGATCTCACCGTGTGTACACACCCTTACACGACAGCGCTCCTAAATCTGATACTCTTCTAGCTGATGCCATAGTCAGTAGAAAGAGTACTTTAGCTGTTAACCATTTAAGATCCACTTTTTTCAGTTGTTCAAACGGAGCCACTTGAAGGGCTTTGAGGACCAGACTTAAATACCAAGGTACTGCAGGAGAAACAAAAGGTGGTTGAATGCGCAGCATTCCCTGGAGAAAAGTACGCACATCCTGTAAAGTGGCAATTTTCTTTTGAAACCATACAGTCAATGCTGAAACTTGAACTCTCAAGGAAGCCACCTTCAAACCCTTATCCATTCCTGCCTGAAGGAAATCTGAGATTCTGGATACTCTGAAAGATTTTGGATCCATACTTGTTTCATGATAAATGCGAGCAGCGGAGGGTTTCCTTGCTCTAAGCATTGTTTGAATTCCTGTTGTGAAAAACCTCTTGACCTCAGGATAGAGGTTTCAACAGCCACGCCGTCAAAGACAGAAGATCCAAATGCCTGTGATAACAGGGACCCTGCATTAGTAGATCTGGACGTTGAGGGAGCAGAATTGGAGCATCCATCGACATCCTCTGCAGATCTATGTACCAATACCTTCTTGGACAAGCCGGAGCTATTAGAATCACGGCACTCTTTGCTTGCTTTATTTTCTTCACCACCCTGGGTAGCAGGGAGATTGGAGGAAACCGATAAGCCAGATGAAATTCCCATTTCCCTGATAGTGCGTCCACAAGGATCGCGCTGGGGTCTTTTGTTCTTGACCGGTATGCTGGAACTTTGTTGTTCAGACGGGACGCCATGAGATCTCTCTCTGGCAACCCCCACTTGTATACTAGAGTCTGAAACCCTTCCGGGTGTAGAGCCTAATGGTGTGTCGACTGAGAAAGTCCGTTTCCCAATTTAGGATTCCTGGAACGAACACTGCAGACAATGCTGGAAGATGCAGTTCTGCCCACTTTAGTATGTGACTTACCTCCTTCATTGCTCTTTGGCTGCAAGTTCCTCCCTGATGGTTGAGGTACGCTACTGCCGTTGCATTCTCCGAGTGGATCTGGACTGGTTTTCCTTGCAGAATGTCCTTTGCCTGAATCAGTGCCATGTATATGGCCCGAAGTTCCAACAGATTTATTGGCAGGCAACTTTCTTCTGTGGTCCATTGTCCCTGGAACCATAGTTTCCCGGACACTGCTCCCCAGCCCTGAAGACTGGCATCCGTTGTCAGGATCTCCCAATCTGATATCCAAAAGGGTCTCCCCTTGTCTAGATGGGATGTCTGTAGCCATCAGGCTAATGACCTTTTTACCCTTACTGGAAGTACCATTCTTTGTTTATTTATTGTCTGATGTACTCCATTCCATCTGGTCAGAATCAGATGTTGCAAAGGTCTTGAGTGGAATTGTGCATATTCCACCATGTCAAATGTTGACACCATCAACCACATAACTCGCATTGCCGTGTGAACTGATATTGTTTGACTGTGCAAGCAATTCCTGAGTCATTAACTGCACCTTGGATATCTTTTCCACAGGTAAAAACATTTTCTGCAGACTTGAATCCAATAAGTGAGTCATCCGTTGTGACGGAATCAGAGACGACTTTGCCCAATTTATGAGCCATCTGTGTTTCTGTAGACCAGTTATTGTCTGTTGGAGATGGCTCAAGAGCAATTCCTGGGATTGAGCCAGGATTAAAAGATCGTCGAGGTATGGGAAAATCCTTATCCCCTGCTTGCGGAGATAAGCTGCCATAACCACCATGATCTTGGTAAATACTCTGGGGACTGTGGCTAACCCAAAGGGTAATGCTTGGAATTTAAAATGTTGCTGGAGGATAGCGAACCTTGGGTAACACTGATTGGACAATGCTATCAGCACATGCAGGTAAGCATCCTGTATATCCAGAGATACCATGTAATCCCCTGGTTCCATGGCCAAAACTATGGAGCGTAATGTCTCCATGTGGAACCTTGGGACCCAAATGTATCTGTTTAACATTTTGAGATTAAGGATGGGCCGAAATAACCCATTTGGCTTCTGGACCAAAAAAAGGTTGGAGTAAAAAACCCTGCCCCCGTTGCGCCTGGGGAACTGGAATAATTACCCCGGACTGAAGCAATTTCTGAACTGCTTTTTGCAGGGCCCTGGCCTTCGCCTCTATATGAGACTGGGTGGTGCAAAAAAACCTTAGAGGAGGCTGCATCTTGAAAGGGAAAACATAACCCAGAGATACCACTTCTTCCACCCAGGCGTCTGTTGCCGACTGCTGCCATATGTGTGCAAACTGAAGAAGACGGCCCTCTACCTTGGAGTCCCCCAGGTGGAGGTCCACACCATCAGGCTGATGGTTTCTGTTCTGGTTTGGAAGCTGGCCCTCTAGTGGCCCACTGCTTCTTTGCTTTACCAGACTTATTGTACTGGGTTTGCTTTGATTCATTTTTACCTTTTGTTTTACCTTGCCACCGAAATGGCCGAAATCCTGAAGCCCTTAGGTTTAGGATTGTAACTGGCAGGAAACCTGACCTTCTTGGATTCAGCTTCTGACTCCAGAATATCTGTCAGTTCCTTACCAAACAAGAATGTTCCCAACAAAAGGCAAAGCTTCCGGAACCTTTTTGGATTCTGAATCAGCTTTCCATGTACGTAGCCAAATTGCTCTGCGAGCAGCTACCGTTAAGGCTGATGCTTTAGAAGCAATCATACCCCATATCCATTGCTGCTTCTTCTAGGAATAGCGCAGCCTGTTCCATATGTGCTATATGGGACTCCTGCTCCCTAGCTGGCGCTGAGAGCCCATTTTTCAGTTTTTCAGCCCATTCAACTACCGCTTTTGCCATCCAGGCTGAGGCCATAGCAGGCATTATGACTGCCCCTGACAGAGAAAATATGTTTTTCAAAAAACCATCAACTCTTCTGTCTGTGACATCATTTAATGACGTAGATGGCAAAGGTAAAATAGGTTTTCGCACTAGTCGAATGACGTGCGTATCTACCTTAGGAGGCACTTCTCTTTTTAAACAGTCCCCATTTGGAAAAGGGTAATAAGAATCCCATTTTTTAGGAATTCTATATTTCTTATTGGGTGTAGCCTAAGGTTCCTCCATGATTTCCGTCAGTTCCTCTGACCCTGGAAACTCAACCCTAACTGTTTTGGAATGTTTAAACACAGGTGCTTTAGTTTTAATTATTGGCTCAGCTGAATCTTCTAGAGACAGAATAGCCTTCATTGCTCCAATTAACTCAGCTATATCTTCTGAGCAGAAACCATCCATTTGTTCTTCATATGGTGAAGTACACTAGAGTATATGGAGTCATCATCTGTTGTATCATCCTGTGTAGCCTGTGAATTTTATGATACATTAACCCTTGGCTTATCAGCTTGTTGACTTGTAGAAGCTGTAGGGGCTATACCATAAGATGGGAGCTGCATGTATGGGTTAATAGTGTACCCTATTCCTGAGGTTGGAGCTGCAGGGACCAACCTGTCAGCTATGCTAGATAAGGTTTGTGCAAACATGGCCCAAGGTGGATCTAATTGTCGTTGAACAGGGATCTGCCTTGCAATCTGCTGAAACGCAAAACAATTTGCACATAACCCCTCATTTGCCAAAGATTGAGTTATAAACCCCACCTTGCAGGATAAACATGTTTTGAGTGTTGGTGTTACTGTTAATCTAACCTCGTCACCTTTACCGCTATTAGACATGATAAACAATCAGCTTTTCCACAGTATACTACACAATCTGTGACTGAAAACACTTTATATGCATAAAAGTGATATCAACCCAACCCAAGCACCAGCATTGATGTTCAGAAGAAAACTCTGAATCAGTCACATGTCATATGAATGTCACATGAATCAGTCTCATATTAGTCATATGAGCATATTATCAACTACGAACAAAGTTCAAGTATGTATGCGTACATTTACGGATTTGTTTTATACAGTTATTTTAATGTATTCAGACGCAATTGCGGAGAAAACCACAGTATTGTTCAAAACTCATATGCAATAGGCACTAAACTTAACTATTCATACTAACAGTAGATAGAAATTTAGTGCTTTATAACCCTTACTCCGTAGAGTGGGATACAGGGAGACTCACCCCACTTCCAGGATCAATCAATACGTTAGCAACCGCTGAGTGGATCCAGACGCTACTAGTGTACACTGCCGCTCCGGTAATCTGTAATGGACACGGATGCTCAGTGAATGTTAGTGCATGCAGACGCTCATGTCTGCGACCCAGTCTCTTAGCGGTAACCTTAGTGTATACAGATGCAGCGGCCTATGCTGCGACAGAGTCCCCTCGTGGTAGCGTCTGAGACGGAAGTGAGGTAATCAGTTCATGGCGGGAGACGCACGGAAACTGGTCATGAACTGGGGGGAGGGTCGACCAGGAGAGCGTCTGACTCCCCACTGCTGACATCAACCCTAGGGATCGCAGCCTCAAACTAATCCTGGCGTATTATGATCCCTAAAGCCTAGCACTGGAGCACCCGTGGTGGTGGCGTGCCAGCTACTGTTTGGTAGTCTCCTCCCAAAACAGTGCGGCCGTGTCCGAATTCCCTTTCTAAGCTGAACCGATGCCTTACCTACTCCCCGTGCTCTGGCCACAGCCTGGTAACGTCTGCTGGACCTGCTAGTAACATCCGACACAGAAGCCCGTCGAGACAGCACTTGTACCGTGGGTAAGCGTTGTTGCGACCCGGCGGAGAGTTGTTGGAGCGACTCTTTCCAATATGCGTGTAAGACGCTGTTAGGAAAGATCACTCAAAAAACATAGTAAGACTATAAAAATAAATTAAATAAAGCTTAGGGCTGACAAACATAGCAGCCCTGTGACCATGGTCCGGCTCCTGCCGCACCAAACTAAAAACGGATTTGACTGAGTTGTGGGCGGGATTATATGGACGAGCCCGGTGCATCCTGGGAGGCCAGAAAGCTTGTGATCGTTTGGTGCCAATCCGCTGTCGCTCCAGCATATCCCAATGTGGACCCTGCTGGAGAAAGGGAAGGTTAGGTTTAGGCTACAGTAAGGGGGGTTAGTATTAGGATGTGGAGTGGGTGGCAACTGTTAGGGGGACATTGGGGAAAGGCAATTACCACACTCTCCCCCTGTCGGAATTCTCACTGTTAGGATGCTGCTGTTGGTATTCTGACCGCTGGCATCCCCAAGACTGTCAATTTACTGATGTCTGCAGCCGTAGTGTAGCCAATGATGCAGTACAGGATCGGCACATGCGCAGTACAAGTTTCGGCACATGTACATAGTAACGAACATCGGTACTTTGCGCAATGTGCCACAGATCCTTCAGGATTTTAATTAGGCCTACTATGATGTCTTCTGTAGTAGCTATGTATGAGGAGGAGATTAGCTCTATGGTAGCATTTGCTGTACAAACTATAAACTAGAATTAGAACACAAAAATAAGTGTGAAATGTTATTATATTATTATTTATATTTCCTTCTTTTTATGTTAGCCACTAGAGTTTTAGTTAACAAATAAGTGTAGAAAGTGCTAGTCCATATAGTCAAACCTAACTAAATGTAGATAGAGACATCTCAAATAGAGAAATGCAATAGATCTCTTTTTTTTTTTTAAACAGAGCAAACAGAAACTAAATTAGACTTTTTTTTAAATGATGAAAGGAAGTACATTAAATAAAAGAATATACCGTATATACTCGAGTATAAGTCGACCCGAATATAAGCCGAGGCACCTAATTCTACCACAAAAACCTGGGAAAACTTATTGACTCTAGTATAAGCCTAGGGTGGGAAATGCAGCTCTAGCCGTACACAGCCCTCAGTGCCAGATATGCCCTCATACTGCCAGATATGCCCCCACAGTGCCAGATATGCCCTCATACTGCCAGATATGCCCCCACAGTGCCAGATATGCCCTCACAGTGCCAGATATGCCCCCACAGTGCCAGATATGCCCCCACAGTGCCAGATATGCCCCCACAGTGCCTGATGTGCCAGATATGCCCTCATGCTGCCAAATATGCCCCACAGTGCCAGATATGCCCTCATGCTGCCACATATGCCCCTCATGCTGCCAGATATGTCCCTCATGCTGCCAGATAAGCCCCTCATGCTGCCACATATGTCCCTCAATGCTGCCAGTTGTGCCCTCATGCTGCCAGTTGTGCCCTCATGCTGCCACATATGTCCCTCAATGCTGCCAGTTGTGCCCTCATGCTGCCACATATGTCCCTCAATGCTGCCAGTTGTGCCCTCATGCTGCCACATATGTCCCTCAATGCTGCCAGTTGTGCCCTCATGCTGCCACATATGTCCCTCAATGCTGCCAGTTGTGCCCTCATGCTGCCACATATGTCCCTCAATGCTGCCAGTTGTGCCCTCATGCTGCCAGTTGTGCCCTCATGCTGCCACATATGTCCCTCAATGCTGCCAGTTGTGCCCTCATGCTGCCACATATGTCCCTCAATGCTGCCAGTTGTGCCCTCATGCTGCCACATATGTCCCTCAATGCTGCCAGTTGTGCCCTCATGCTGCCACATATGTCCCTCAATGCTGCCAGTTGTGCCCTCATGCTGCCAGTTGTGCCCTCATGCTGCCACATATGTCCCTCAATGCTGCCAGTTGTGCCCTCATGCTGCCAGATATGTCCCCTCATGCTGCCAGATATGTCCCCTCATGCTGCCACATATGCTCCCTCCCCAAGTGCCAGATATGCCCCACAGTGCTGTTACTTACCCCTCCATCGATCCCGCGCTGTCTTCTGGAGGGACACGTAACACACGCCAAAGCGCGCGCCTCTCCTGTGTCCCTCCTGCATCTTCGGCGGGTCTATTAAAGGAAGTGCCGGTTCGTGATCAGAGGTCACGAACGGGTACTTCCTTTAATAGAACCGCCGCTGCTGCCGCCGGAGATGCAGGAGGGACACAGGAGAGGCGCGCGCTGTGCGCTCCGTGTCCCTCCTTCACACTGCTCTGCCTCTGCCTGTCACTGACTCGAGTATAAGCCGAGGTGGCTTTTTCAGTACAAAAAAAAGTGCTGAAAAAGTCGGCTTATACTCGAGTATATACGGTATGTAACCTCTACCATGTAGGATTAAATTATCCTGTCCTATGGAATACCACCCCTTCCTACTGAAAAACAGCTTATAAAACATGGTTAACCCTGCATCTGTAGAAAAAACTTCATAGAGATCATAAAAAGCAGCAATAAGAAAAACAACCTACCACCTTGACTAGAAAAACTCACAGCAGAGGAGGAAGACTATTTCTAGTTACAGGTAACGGAAGCGACAAACTACTGTCTTTCGGTTTACTGTAATCCTGGAGGTTAATATACTAATTATAAGCCATGTAAGGAATGGGAGATTTGAGCAACGAACTGATCAGCGAACCTTTAGCTAAGTCTTATACTTATCAAAATTGTGCATAACGAATATTAAAACATAGCTTAGCGGGGATGGAATCCTTGGGCTACAGCACAATATTCACTGGGAATGGCGAGAGGACTCAGCAGCATCAGAGGATACCTGGTAGAACAACCCTCCAAGGGCAGGATGTTTACCAATCACTTCACGTTCATATCCTTTCCTGTGACACCAGAATGCCTCCCAGCATCAGTGTACCTCTGCCAATCATACTAAATAATGTGATTGAAATTACTACTGTAGGGTCAAAATTTAAGCAAGGCAACCCCACTAAAAAAAGGACAATACCGATGTATTCATCTGGTTGATTTACTGGGGAACTTAACACTACAAAAAGGCATGGTATGGATTAAAAACATTTCTGGCATATTACTTTTAGAATGTGCTCTGAACGTTTTGTCATCCGTAAAGCTGAGCATACACTATAAAATTATCTGGCAGACCATCGGCCCAATCTGCTGGGTGGAATGAAAATCTGGTTAAGGATGGGAACAAATGACAATTGACCACTTGCTCCCAAACACTGCAAGTGGCCGAAAATTATCTTTTTCGCCCATCCATTACCAGATTTTCATTCCAACCAGCCAGACTGGACAGATGGTCTGCCAAATAATTGTATAGCGTATGCCCAGTTTAAGCCTTATTGCAGAATGAACTGAGACACCATGTATATGCACAAAACATCTCATTGGAGATTGTGAGTAATCTTCAATATACATCATGCTTAAAAAAACTTAAACCATAGAAGACTTCTAGAGAATCATAATGAAAGCTTCAAACTTAACTGATTAACACAGATATTAAATTGGTTATCTTTTCTAACTGCTACTAATAACTGTTTTGTTATTTATTTTTAAATAATTCCCTCCCACCATCACACTTTGTGCTCCATATGTTTTACGTCCTAATCGGTCACTTGGTTAAATCTGACTGAACTGTATAGATTTCTCATTTGCATTACCCATTTTTAGCAAGATGGAGAAAACCAAAAATGTAAAAAGTTCTAGGATACTTCTTCTTTAACAAGTGTTTTAAGACTAGTAATTTTTAATACACATGCAAGGTTGTAAATAACACTGCTTACAAAGATTAAACCTGGCATTAACAAAGTATAATTTAAGAGAAAGTGCATACAAAAAGACATGTAAAAAACAGATTGTTAAATAAGTAAATAATACATAAGACTCAAAAATTAAAATAAATATTAGTAATACGGAACATCGACAGCTGAATTAACATACATACATGATTCTGAGTACATGCACTTGTTAAATCAAATCACATTTAAAGATAAAAACACTCCATTCTTTTAAAATTTGCAAGATTTAAAGTTTTTTGAATGGACTGAAAATTTTAAGTCGGGGAAGCCGGAGAGCAGGGAACAGACACCATGCAAAGCTTAAGACAAACAAAAAGAGACGGATAGCATAGTTCATAAATCGAGAGAAGATAGATCTAGGTCTCTCTTGAATGATTTGTTCAAGATTTGGAGGGGACACTGACCTGGCGGAAGGAGATGTTATGGTGCAGTCACTCTTACTCAAAGTCTGGGTATCATGAAGGTCTTCTACTATTCTTACTCTTTTCCGTTCTTTCACAGGTTGATCACCGCTGGCTTTGTCTTGCCTTGGCGGTACAGTAGACACAACTTCCTCAGCATGCGTCTTTTCAGGAGTACAGGCATTACTTTCCAATAGCAATACTGCATTTTCTTTTTCTTCTTTATTTGTGCTGGGAACAGGATCAGTAGTACAGACGGACGGACCATTACCACTAGCTACACCATCTAGCGGGCAATCCAGTGGAATTTGTTCTCGTCTTCGCTTCTGGGTTTGCAATTTAATGATTTCTGTTACATATGGATAAAAAAAGAAAAATGCTTTATTCAGTAATGATGCCCAGAAACAGACAATACCTCACATAGTTAAGGCAAAGAACACTCTTAAGTAACTTTTTTAAATCTAAAAATCTAAATTCTTAAAGAATTAATTAATTAATTAAGAATGTATTAGGAATAAATGTAAAAAAAAAAAAGCAGTTGCCAATGCCTTTATGGGCAAGCTCCGCCAACCGTGACAGTTACTGTAATAGCACTGCAAACAAAGTTTCAGATTAGTCCAGTAAGAGGTTTGGAGCTGGCAATTTCCCTGCTAACTGCAATGAAGTCAAGGAGGTTGTAAATGGGTGTAACCTATTTTCCATATATTTCCATCATCTATTCTATACTTGTGTGTTGGAAGATCTGAAAAAAGCCAAAAATGATCTATTTAGTATGCTCATTCCCAGGATGAGTTACGGAAATGTATATATTTGACTAAACAACACCTCTCTAGGAAATTAGTAAAAGTATGTCTATTACGGCCATTACTGCAACACGAAGTAAATAGTTCTAAGGAATGGCTAATTATCTAACCATAAATATCACATTATGAAAACGTAAATGATTATTACATCAGTCTATGGGGGACATTCAATTAGATGCAGTAATTTTCGGGCTCAAAAAAGTGTTTTTCATTTTTCAAGGGAATTCAATTATTCCACCATTTTTTTTGCACCTGAAAATACATGGGATACTTGGGGGATTTTTTTTTTTTTAAGGCTGCCTCAACAAGTTGAAATAAAACATCCCGATTGGTGCCGGCATAGGGGCCCAGGGCGGATGAATCAGCCTAATTGAATATCTCCCAGGTGTGAAAATGAAGCTACATGCACAGTTACTGACCAAACAATGTATTATTAGCATGCAACAACAATCATTGCTTCCTTGTAATTACAGTTAATGCAATGAGATCCTGGACAGAATACATTTTCAATAAAGAAAAATAAATTAAAGCTAGAAAGTCCAACAGAAATTCTGTAAGATTTATGAGCCTAGCTCACTTGTGCAATCTGATAGATACATCTTATAGATATGGTATTAATACCATCAGGTTCATATTTCATTTTCAGTTCATCCAAACTGACGCGAAGCTTCATGTTTTCACCCTGGGAGAGCTTAAGATGTCTATCATTAGTAAACAGCTTCCGTTCCAGCTCCAGGACGCGCTGGCTTTCTGCTAAAGCTTTCATCCTTTGTAGAGATAATTCATCTTTTATGTTTTCAATCTCCTTACTGCAAAGAAGCAGAGAATTTTAATGGTAACATTTATCTTAATATTACACCCATATTATGTTTTGTGTGCATAGCAATAACCACATTTAATTTTTACATTATCTCCTTTAAAATAAATACAAAATATACAGCAACATATACCCAATTCATGAGGACACAGCTGAACTTGGTAATGAGGCACAGAAGAATGGAAATACAAGTGAATGGAATATTAGTAGCAGCAGAAAAATTATACAACGTGCCTACTGACATTGCTGCTTATTACCTTTAGCCTATTGTGTTTATACAGTATGATGCTATGGTACTATAGCTGGTGTCCATATTCTTTGCTATGGACATACTTTATGCAGCTCTATGTTAAGATAGTTCTTAGTAGCGTCCCATTATGATGTATACACCCTTTGGCTATATACTATTATCATAACTGTATCCAAAATGATCATGTGCATAACATTTAAGTTTTAACCTCTTCAGTGGCGGGTTTTCAATTTAAAAACACACTAGGAGGGTTTGTTTTTAAACTGAAGTAGGTGCAGGGGGGGATGGTGCAGGGGGGCGAGCGATAGGGCAGGGTGAGGTAATCGTCTGGCGATTGCCCACAGGGATCGCCAGACGCAGGATAAGCCATTTTAATGCCAAGCACACCCCCGGGATCAATAGGAGTCTGGATACCAGGCTAAACTCTATAATGGAGTATACTGATTTCCGAGCACCGTGCACACTTCACGGCTGTCCCCGGGGAATCAGTCGGTAGTATGCCTGGAAATCTTCCGGGGTTGCCAGTGCAATCAGTGCTGGTAACCCCGGAAGATTTCCAGGGCATACCACTGAAGGGGTTAATAGAAATGCTGTTGTGATCATTATACAGTACTTGGTCACATGTTTATCAATTTATTGTATTATACATTGTTATGATGATATTGAGCTCTTAGGTTTATGTTGTTTTCCCCCCCCAAAATATATTTATTGGATTATTTGTTTTTCCACAAAAAGTATACTCAAAGTATTAAAGTGCAATAGAATTTGTACAAGTGCCAACAATATGATCATTACAATGTAAAATCTCTGAGTTTATAAGTGGGGGGAAGGGGGGGGGCGACAGGATTTTATAACCTACCGGTAAATACTCTCGTAGTCCGTAGAGGATGCTGGGGTCCACATTAGTACCTTGGGGTATAGACGGGTCCACTGGAATCTTCGGCACTTTAAAAGCTTAATAGTGTGGGCTGGCTCCTCCCTCTATGCCCCTCCCACAGACCTCAGTTATAGAGACTGTGCCAGAGGAGACAGACAACCTCAAGAGAGGGATAATACTCAGATAGTGGTGAGATTCACACCAGCTCACACCAATTTATAAACATGCAACCAGCATGGAACACATAGAAAACATGCCAATATACATGAATAAAAATGGCAGCAACATCTGCCATTACGTAACAAGTAACAACTGTGCAGGAGAAACTGGAGAACTGGACGGGCGCCCAGCATCCTCTACGTACTACGAGAAAAGGATTTACCGGTAGGTTATAAAATCCTGTTTTCTCTTACGTCCTAGAGGATGCTGGGGTACACATTAGTACCTTGGGGCTATACCAAAGCTCCGCTTAAGGGCAGGAGGTGCACCAGGTTCCTGCAAAACCGCTTGACCAAACCGTAGGTCATCAGAGGCCAAAGTATCAAACTTGTAAAATTTTGCAAACGTGTTTGATCCTGACCAAGTAGCTGCTCGGCATAACTGCATAGCAGAGAAACCCCGGGCAGACGCCCAGGAAGCACCCACCTTACGAGTAGAGTGGGCCTTCACCGAAGTCGGTACCGGCAATACTGCCGTGGAATAAGCACACTGGATAGTACATCTGATCCAGTGCGCAATAGTCTACTTTGAAGCAGGACACCCAATCTTGTTGGGAACGTATAGCACAAAGAGTGCTTCAGACTTCCTGTGACGAGCAGTCCTCGCCACAAATTTTCAAAGCCCTGACAACGTCCAAGGATCTTGCGAAAGCTGAATTGTCAGTAGCCACTGGCACTACAACAGGTTGGTTGATATGAAAAGCTGGTACCGCCTTTGGAAGAAAATGCTGACGAGTTCTGAGTTCAGCTCTATCCTCATGGAATATCAAGTAAGGACTCATATGAGACAACGCTCCCAATTCTGACACCCGCTTCGTGGATGCCAGGGCCAAGAGTGTGACCACCTTCCATGTGAGAAACTTTAGGTCCACTTTCCCTAAAGGTTCACACCAGTCCGACTGTAGGAACTGCAACACAATATTTAGATCCCATGGTGTCACTGGAGGGACAAAAGGAGGTTGGATGTGCAGAACCCCTTTAAGGAAGGTCTGAACCTCCGGAGGGACCACCAATTGTCTCTGGAAGATAATGGACAAGGCCGAAATCTGAACCTTGATCGAGCCTAGGCATAGCCCCACATCCACACCTGCCTGTAGAAACAGGATCAAACGCCCTAGTTCAAAATCCACCATAGGAAATTTCTTAGATTCACACCAACACGTATTTCCTCCAAATTCCATGGTAATGTTTCGACGTTACCCCCTTCCTAGCCTGGATGAGTGTTGGAATGACCTTAGAAGGAATGCCATTTCGGGCTAAGATCTGTCATTCAACCTCCATGCTGTCAAATGTAGCCGCGGCAAGTCTTGATAAGCAAACAGCCCCTGCTGAAGCAGGTCTTCTCTGAGTGGAAGAGGCCGAGGATCTTCTAGGAGCAAGTCCAGAAGATCTGGGTACCAAGCCCTCCTTGGCCAGTCTGGAGCAATGAGAATTGCTTGAACTTTTGTTCTTTTTATCAACTTGAGAATCCTTGGTATTAGCGGAAGTGGAGGGAACACATACACCGATTGGAACACCCACAGAGTTATCAGTGCGTCCACTGCTACTGCTTGCGGGTCTCTCGACCTGGAACAATATCTCCGAAGTTTCTTGTTGAGACGAGATGCCATCATGTCTACCTGAGGAACTACCCAAAGACTTGTTAACTCTGCGAATACCTCCTGATGGAGGCCCCATTCTCCTGGATGGAGACCTTGCAGAAGTCCGTTGTAAACGGCTTTCAGTTCCAAGATGTTTATGTGAAGAAGAACGTCTAGACTTGACCATCTTCCTTGGAAGTTTTCCCCTTGAGTGACCGCTCCCCAACCTCTTAGACTTGCATCCATGGTCAGGAGGTTCCAGTTTTGAATCCCGAACCTGCGTCCCTCGAGCAGGTGAGAAGTCTGCAGTCACCAGAGGAGTGAGATCCTGGCTTTCGGCGACAGGCGTATCCGCTGTTGTACGTGAAGATGTGATCGGGACCATTTGTCCAGGAGATCCAGTTGGAGGGACCCGGCATGGAAACGTCCGAACTGTAGTGCTTTGTAAGCAGATACCATCTTTCAAAGCAAGCGAATGCATTGATGGACTGATACTCGGTCTGGCTTCAAGATCTCTCGAACCATTGATTGAATCACCAACGCTTTCTCCAACGGGAGAAATACTCTCTCGACTGTTGTGTTGAGAATCATTCCTAAGAATGCTAATCTCTGTGTTGGTTCAAACTGAGACTTTGGACGATTGAGAATCCAACTGTGTTCCTGGAGTATCTGCACTGTCAGTGTGACATTCTGTAGCAACTTTTTCCTGGAAGTTGACTTGATTAATAGATCGTCCAGATATGGGATAATGTTCACTCCTTGCTTGCGCAGGAGAACCATCATCTCTGCCATGACCTTCGTGAATATCCTTGGTGCTGTTGATAGCCCGAATGGTAGCGTCTGGAACTGAGAGTGACATTCCAGGACAGCAAATCTTAAGTAGCATTGATGAGGAGGCCAAATGGGGACATGCAGGTACACGTCCTTAATGTCCAGAGACACCAGGAATTCCCCTTCCTCCAGGATGGAGATCACTGCCCTTAGGGATTCCATCTTGAACTTGAATTCCTTTAAGAATCTGTTCAATGCCTTGAGATTTAAAATTGGTCTTACAGAGCCATCCGGCTTCGGTACCACAAACAGACTGGAGTAAAACACTCTGCCTTGTTGTGGCTGTGGGACAGGAACAATTACCCTGTCTCGGACCAACTTCTGAATGGCCTCCAGAGTATTTGACTTTTCTTCTGGAGAAACTGGTAAGGTTGACATGAAAAACCGGCAAGGTGGGAGTTGCTGGAATTCCAGTCTGTACCCCTGGGACACAAGTTGTATTACCCAGGTATCTAAGCCTGATAGGGCCCACATCTGACTAAAATTCTCTAAGCGTGCTCCCACCTGTAGGGGAACCCCAGCATCATGCTGAGGTTTTGGAGGAAGCAGAAGTGGATTTCTGTTCCTGGGAACCTGCTGCTGCAGCGGTCGGTCTCTTGGATCTTCCACGTCCTCCCCTGAACCCCTGCCCCTTTTGGCTTTTGCGGCCCGAAAGGAATGCATCGGAGCGGTGCTGTACGGTTTCCGTGGTGGAGTTGGTGCGGAGGGTAGAAATGTTGACTTACCCGCCGGTTGCTTTGGATATCCAGACGTCCAGTGCCTCTCCGAATAGCGCCTCCCCGGTATAGGAAAGAGTTTTAATGCTCTTCTTTGATTCTGCGTCCGAAGTCCACTGGCGAATCCAGAGACCTCTGCGTGCCGAGATAGACATAGCCGACATTCTGGCTGCTATAAGTCCTATGTCTTTCATGGCCTCTACCATGAAACCTGCAGAATCTTTAATGTGACCAAGGAGTAAAACCACATCATCTCTATCCATAGTATCTAGCTCTTCTGATAAATTCTCAGACCATTTTACAATGGCACTAGATAAACATGAACATGCAATAGTTGGCCTAAGAATAGTACCTGAGTCCGTGTAAAGGGATTTGAGTGTAGTTTCAATTTTGCGGTCGTCTGGTTTAAGTGACGCCGTACCGGGTACAGGTAAAGTAATCCTTTTTGATAGTCTGGACACCGAAGCGTCGACCATAGGCAGGGTGTCCCATTTTTTCCTATCCTCTGTAGGGAATGGATAAGCAACCAGAAGTCTCTCTGGACTTAACCAGGATTTTTCAAATAGAGTGCTAAAGTTTCTCTGAAGGAGGAAATATAAGAATTTACTCACCGGTAATTCTATTTATCGTAGTCCGTAGTGGATGCTTGGGACTCCGTAAGGACCATGGGTAATAGACGGACTCCGCAGGAGACTGGGCACTATAAAGAAAGATTCAGTACTATCTGGTGTGCACTGGCTCCTCCCTCTATGCCCCTCCTCCAGACCTCAGTTAAGGAAACTGTGCCCGGAAGAGCTGACATTACAAGGAAAGGATTTTGGAATCCAGGGTAAGACTCATACCAGCCACACCAATCACACTGTACAACTTGTGATAAACTTACCCAGTTAACAGTATGAACAACAACTGAGCATCACTCAACCGATGCCACATAACCATAACCCTTTGTTAAGCAATAACTATATACACGTATTGGAGAAAGTCCGCACTTGGGACGGGCGCCCAGCATCCACTACGGACTACGAGAAATAGAATTACCGGTGAGTAAATTCTTATTTTCTCTAACGTCCTAGTAGATGCTGGGGACCCCGTAACGGGCGGGAGAGTGCGGATGACTCTGCAGCACCGAATGGGCAAACATAAGGTCCTCCTCAGCCAGGGTATCAAACCTGTAGAATTTTGCAAAAGTGTTTGAACCCGACCAAGTAGCAGCTCGGCAAAGCTGTAATGCCGAGACCCCTCGGGCAGCAGCCCAAGAAGAGCCCACTTTCCTTGTGGAATGGGCTTTCACTGATTTCAGCTGCGGCAATCCCGCCGCAGAATGAGCCTGCTGAATCGTGTTACAGATCCAGCGAGCAATAGTTTGCTTTGAAGCAGGAGCACCCAGCTTGTTGGATGCATACAGGATAAACAGCGAGTCAGTCTTTCGGACTCCAGCCGTTCTGGTTACATAAATCTTCAAAGCCCGGACTAAGTCCAGCAACTTGGAGTCCTCCAAGTCACGAGTAGCCGCAGGCACCACAATAGGTTGGTTCAAATGAAAAGATGACACCACCTTTGGCAGAAACTGCGGACGAGTCCGCAATTCTGCCTTGTCCATATGGAAAACCAGATAGGGGCTTTTACATGACAAAGCCGCCAATTCTGACACCCGCCTAGCTGAAGTTAAAGCCAACAGCATGACCACTTTCCACGTGAGATACTTTAGTTCCACGGTCTTAAGTGGCTCAAACCAGTGGGATTTCAGGAAATACAACACCACGTTAAGATCCCAAGGTGCCACTGGTGGCACAAAAGGGGGCTAAATATGCAGCCCTCCCTTAACAAACGTCTGAACCTCAGGCAGTGAAGCCAGTTCTCTTTGAAAGAAAATGGATAGGGCCGAAATCTGGACCTTTATGGACCCTAATTTTAGGCCCATAGTGACACCTGACTGTAGGAAGTGCAGGAATCGACCCAGCTGGAATTCCTCTGTAGGGGCCATCCTGGCCTCACACCAAGCAACATATTTTCGCCATATACGGTGATAATGCTTTGCTGTCACGTCCTTCCTAGCCTTTATCAGCATAGGAATAACTTCATCCGGAATGCCCTTTTCCGCTAGGATCCGGCGTTCAACCGCTATGCCGTCAAACGCAGCCGCGGTAAGTCTTGGAACAGACAGGGCCCCTGTTGCAACAGGTCCTGTCTGAGAGGCAGAGGCCATGGTTCCTCTGTGAGCATTTCTTGCAGTTCCGGGTACCAAGTCCTTCTTGGCCAGCCTGGAACAATGAGTATTGTTTTCACTCTTCTTTTTCTTACGATTCTCAGTACCTTGGGTATGAGAGGAAGAGGAGGACACACATAGACCGACTGGAACACCCACGGTGTGACTAGTGCGTCTACAGCCATCGCCTGAGGGTCCCTTGACCTGGCGCAATACCTTTTTAGCTTTTTGTTGAGGCGGGATGCCATCATGTCCACCTGTGGCAGTTCCCACCGATTTGCAATCTGCTTGAAGACTTCTTGATGAAGTCCCCACTATCCCGGGTGGAGGTGGTGTCTGCTGAGGAAGTCTGCTTCCCAGTTGTCTACTCCCGGAATGAACACTGCTTGCACGTGATTCTACGGCCAACAAAGAATCCTGGTGGCTTCCGCCATTGCCACCCTGCTTCTTGTGCCTCCCTGGCGGTTTACATGGGCGACCGCCGTGATGTTGTCTGACTGAATCAGAACTGGTTGGTCTCGAAGCAGCGGCTCCGCCTGACTCAGGGCGTTGTATATGGCCCGTAGCTACAGAATATTTATGTGCAGACAAGTCTCCTGACTTGACCACAGCCCTTGGAAGTTTCTTCCTTGAGTGACTGCTTCCCACCCTCGGAGGCTTGCATCCGTGGTCACCAGGACCCAGTCCTGTATGCCGAATCTGCGGTCCTCGAGGAGGTGAGCACTTTGCAGCCACCAGAGAAGGGACACCCTGGCCCTGGGGGACAGGGTGATCGTCCGATGCATCTGAAGATGCGATCCGGACCACTTGTCCAGCAGATCCCACTGAAAGATCCTCGCATGGAACCTGACGAAGTGAATGGCTTCGTATGACGCCACCATCCTTCCCAGGACTCGCGTCCAGTGATGCACAGACACCTGTTTTGGTTTTAGGAGGTCTCTGACCAGAGTCACGAGCTCCTGAGCCTTCTCCTCCGGGAGAAACACCTTCTTCTGGTCTGTGTCCAGAACCATGCCCAGGAAGGGCAGACGCGTCGTAGGAATCAGCTGCGACTTTGGAATATTCAGAATCCAGCCGTGCTGACGCAACACTTCCTGAGAGTGTGCTACGCTGATCAGCAACTGCTCCTTGGACCTCGCCTTTATGAGGAGATCGTCCAAGTATGGGATAATGGTAACTTGATTCCGAAGGAGCACCATCATTTCCGCCATCACCTTGGTAAATATTCTCGGCGCAGTGGACAGGCCAAACGGCAACGTCTGGAATTGGTAATGACAGTCCTGTACCACAAACCTGAGGTACTCCTGATGCGGTGGATAAATGGGGACATGCAAGTAAGCATCCTTGATGTCCAGAGACACCATAGAATCCCCCTCTTCCAGGCTTGCAATGACCGCTCTGAGTGATTCCATTTTGAACTTGAATTTCTTCAGATAAATGTTCAGGGATTTTAAATTCAAGATGGATCTGACCGAACCGTCCGGTTTCTGTACTACAAACATAGTGGAATAGTAACCCCTTCCCTGTTGAAGGAGAGGAACCTTTACAACCACCTGCTGGAGGTATAGCTTGTGAATTGCTGCCAGCACTACCTCCCTTTCCATGGGGGAAGCTGGCAAGGCCGATTTTAGGTAACAGTGAGGGGGCGTCACCCCGAATTCCAGCTTGTATCCCTGAGACAACTTGTATAGCCCAAGGATCCACCTGTGAGCGAACCCACTGGTGGCTGAAATGTCGGAGACGCGCTCCCACGGCTCCTGGCTCCACCTGTGGAGCCCCAGCGTCATGCGGTGGATTTAGTGGAAGCCGAGGAGGACTTTTGTTCCTGGGAACTAGCTGCGTGTTGCAGCCGCTTTCCTTTACCCCTGCCTCTGGCAAGAAAAGATGCACCTCTGACTTTCTTGCTCTTTTGCGAACGAAAGGACTGCATTTGGTAATACGGTGCTTTCTTAGGCTGTGGAGGGACACAAGGCAAGAAATTTGACTTCCCAGCCGTAGCTGTAGAAACTAGGTCTGAGAGACCGTCCACAAACAATTCCTCACCCTTATAAGGCAAAAGCTCCATGTGTTTTTTAGAGTCGGTATCCCCTGTCCATTGCCGAGTCCATAAGACCCTTCTGGCAGAAATGGACATTGCGTTTACTCTAGAGCCCAGCAGGCAAATGTCCCTCTGGGCATCCCGCATATATAGGAACGCGTCTTTGATATGTGCCAGGGTCATTAGAACAGAGTCCCTGTCCAGGGTATCTAACTCTTCAGACAGAGTATCCGTCCATGCTGCTACCGCACTACACATCCAGGCCGAAGCAATTGCTGGCCTCAGCAGTGTACCAGAATGTGTGTAAACAGACTTCAGGATAGCTTCCTGCTTTCTATCCGCAGGATCTTTTAGGGCAGCCGTATCCTGAGACGGCATGGCCACCTTCTTAGACAAGCGTGTCAATGCCTTGTCTACCCTGGGGGAGGATTCCCAGCGTAACCTGTCCGTTGGCGGGAAAGGATACGCCATCAGTAATCTCTTGGAAATTACTACCTTCCTATCAGGGGAATCCCATGCTTTTTCACATAATTCATTCAATTCATGTGATGGGGGAAAAGTCACTTCTTGCTTTTTCTCCCCATACATATAAATCCTCTTGTCAGGGACAGGATTTTCCTCAGAAATGTGTAATACATCCTTAATTGCCACAATCATGTAGCGGATGGCTTTAGTCATTTTAGGCTGCAACTTTGCATCATCGTCATCGACACTGGAATCAGATTCCGTGTCGACATCTGTGTCAACTAACTGGGATATTGGGCGCTTTTGAGACCCTGACGGCCTCTGCGCTGTGGGAGCAGGCATGGGTTGAGACCCCGACTGTCCCAAGGCTACAGCTTTATCCAATCTGTTATGCAAGGAGCTTACATTATCATTTAACACCTTCCACATATCCATCCAATCAGGTGTCGGCCCCGTTGGGGGCGACACCACATCTGTTTGCACTTGTTCTGCCTCCACGTATCCTTCCTCATCAAACATGTCGACACAGGCGTACCGACACCGCACACATACAGGGAACGCTCTGACTGAGGACAGGACCCCACAAAGGCTTTTGGGGAGACAGAGAGAGAGTATGCCAGCACACACCCCCAGAGCTATATAACCCAGGGATTACACTGTACCTTAGTGTTTACCCAGTAGATGCTGTTTTTATATATATATATATATATATATATATATATATATATATATCTATCTATCTATATCTATCTGGGCCTAAATTTATGTGCCCCCCCCCCCTCTCTTTTACCCTCTATTGCACCTGTATACTGCAGGGGAGAGCCTGGGGAGCTTCCTTCCAGCGGAGCTGTGAAGAGAAAATGGCGCTGGTGTGCTGAGGAAGAAGGCCCCGCCCCCTCAGCGGCAGGCTTCTGTCCCGCTTCTCATGTGTAAAAATGGCGGAGGCTCGCACATGTATACGGTGCCTGACTGTATATATGTATACTTTTGCCATCAGGTATCTTAATTGCTGCCCAGGGCGCCCCCCCCCTGCGCCCTGCACCCTACAGTGACCGGAGTGTGTGGTGTGCTGCGGGAGCAATGGCGCACAGCTGCAGTGCTGTGCGCTACCTTAAATGAAGACAGGAGTCTTCTGCCGCCGATTTCGATGTCTTCTTGCTTCTGCTGCTTCTGTACTTCTGGCTCTGCGAGGGGAACGGACGATCAAGGTTAGGTACCTGTGTTCGATCCCTCTGGAGCTAATGGTGTACAGTAGCCTAAGAAGCGCAACCTAGCTGCAGTGAGTAGGTTTGCTTCTCTCCCCTCAGTCCCATGTAGCAGAGAGTCTGTTGCCAGCAGAAGCTCTCTGAAAATAAAAAACCTGACAAAATACTTTCTTTTCTAGCAAGCTCAGGAGAGTCCACTAGGAGCACCCAGCTCTGGACGGGCACAGATTCTAACTGAGGTCTGGAGGAGGGGCATAGAGGGAGGAGCCAGTGCATACCAGATAGTACTGAATCTTTCTTTAGAGTGCCCAGTCTCCTGTGGAGCCCGTCTATTCCCCATGGTCCTTACGGAGTCCCCAGCACCCACTAGGACGTTAGAGAAAGTAACTTCAGGTTTTTTATTCAATTTAAAATAAGCTTTCCTTTCCTGTACTGGGGTAATGTCAGTCACCTCTAACACTTCTCTTATGGCTTGAATCATGTGTCTTATACTTTTAGCCAGGGCAGCGTCAGCTATCCTGATGTCATCTAAGCCCTCCCCCGTATCGGAGTCGGTATCTGTGTCGACTTGCATAATTTCATCAAGTGAACGCTTTTTTGCTGGTTTGGTAATAGTAGAGGGTTCTGCAAACAAAACACTCTACAGAGCGTCTCCAAACCTGTGTTTCTTTCTCAGTATGAGACATCTTGTGGGAAATCTGAGATATCATTCCCTTTATTCCCTTAAGCCATATAGGTTCATCCCCTGAGGGAACAGCTACCACACTGCAATCCTGAGTCCCTAAAATGGCGTCCTCTAAGGTTTCCACCTCTGCTGCACCCGATTCTTGAGACATGATAATGTGCAAAATGACACTCACACAAAACACAGTCAAAACCGTGAGAGGAACAACAGAGTTCAGAGCCAGCCCCCACGCGCTCTTTGAAGTTTTCTATATGCAATTATATATTCCACCTCAGCACACTATTAACCTATAAGGTTATTTTACTATGTACTCCCCCCTTCTATAACACCCTGGTACCGCAGGAGTGAAGAGAAGGTCAGCGTCCTGTTCCTAGGATCTGCAGGTAGAAAATGGCGCTAGTGAGTGCTGGGTCATAGTAAGGAAGAAGCCCCGCCCCTGTAATGGCGCGGCTCTCTCCTGCTGTTTTAGAGATTATACTGGCCTGAGGGATTTATGCTGGACAGCGGGATCTAGCCCCTGTACAGCTTTTGTCGGACAGTGTAGGGAAATGCCGGCTCAGAGCGTACCTCTGCGTTTTGCCCCCTGAAGTGTCATTGTGAGCCCGCCGGAGCGAAGCTCGTCACTGCTGCACTTCGTCCCTTATGCCTCCCTAAAGAAAACGCCATCTTCCCGTTCTGACGGTCCGCTGACGGTATACTCACCACTCAGCAAACTTCAGCATCTTAGGAGGTGGGCGGCCGTGCTGCGGGAGTGAGCGTTCGCTATCTGGAGCTATGCGATCAGTACCCTCAGGAGATAATGGTGTCCTGTTAGCGGAGCCAAGAGCCACTGAACTATACAGGAAGTTGGATCTTGCTCCCCTCCTAACTTCCTCGAAGCAGGGAGGCTGTTGCCAGCAGCCTCCCTGTGTTGAATTAAAACCTTAGAATAATTTAGTGAAACCCTTGTGGGAGCTCCACTAGCTGCGTCCGGCTCTCTCGGGCACAATTTCTAAACTGAGGTCTGTGGGAGGGGCATAGAGGGAGGAGCCAGCCCACACTATTAAACTTTTAAAGTGCCGAAGGCTCCAGTGGACCAGTCTATACCCCAGGGTACTAATGTGGACACCAGCATCCTCTAGGACGTAAGAGAAAAGAGTTGACTGGAATCATCAAACAAAAATGACTGTCATATAAAGTCAGCGAGTGAGACACACAATACAATTACTTAATGTACACATAGAATAGCAATAGCGATTTTTGGCTCCGGTCTAAAGGTATAATATAACAGTAAAATCAGCATCTCCACTAATACTACAAGTGTGTTAAAAGAGTAAACTCTAGGAATAGTCAGCAAAAATACAATGTACATATTGATAAAATAACTTGGTTCATTTTTTATATTATCACATTAAAGGAAAGTGGGAAAAGAAAGCACAGACAACGAGGGTAGACACAGAAGGAGGGAAAGAGGGGGAAATGTTTTGCACATAGGCGTCATATTTGCAAAGTACATTAGCGCTGCTATTAAAATAGTTAGACAATATGTTAAAGAGTTGCATTTAGACAGTCATAGTTCAACAAGTGGTAGGAAGTGGGAGGATGACTAATTTAAAAAAATTCTCCCTGAAAACCACAGCTACATTTCTTGTATTTTGCGTTATAAAAAAATAGGATTTTAATTACCTACCAGTAAATCCTTTTCTCGTAGTCCGTAGAGGATAATGGGGTCCAAATTAGTACCATGGGTTATAGACGGGTCCACTAGGAGCCATGGGCACTTTATGAAATTGATAGTGTGGGCTGGCTCCTCCCTCTATGCCCCTCCGACCAGACTCAGTCTAGGAAACTGTGCCCGAGGAGACGGACATACTTTGAGAGAAGGATATAAAAGGATAGTGGTGAGATTCTAAACCAGCAAACACAAACTAGAGGAAAGCCAAGCTAACCAAACTATAAACCAGGAACAGCAACCGCTGAACCAACAATACTTAACCAAGTAACAGTGCAGGAAGAAACGAAGCACTGTGCGGGCGCCCAGTATCCTCTACGGACTATGAGAAAAGGATTTACCGGTAGGTAATTAAAATCCTATTTTCTCTTACGTCCTAGAGCAGGGGTGGCCAACCAGTCAGAGGCAAAGTGGCAGAAAAGATCCATAGGCAAGGGCAAGAGCCACTATCATGCGCGCAAAAATGGGGGTGTGGTATAGCTGTCACAAAGCCACATCCCATTTTTGTGCACACACCTTTCGGTATGACGTTTGTAGGAGTGTGACCTTGTGTCATAACCCCCTTTAGTCATGTTGTACAGTGCCACATACATATAAATATGCCAAAAAATGGGTGCCACCACAGTGCCAGATAAATATATGCCCCCCCAGTGCCAGATAAATATATGCCCCCACAGTGCCAGATAAATATATGCCTCCACAGTGCCAGATACATATATGCCCCCACAGTGCCAGATATGCCCCAGTGCAGATACACATGCCCCCCACAGTGCCAGATAAGCCCCGAGTGCAGATACACATGCCCCCACAGTGCCAGATACACGTCCCCACACAGTGCCAGATATACCCCAGTGCGGATACACATGCCCCCCCACAGTGCCTCATATGCCCCTAGTGCAGATACACATGCCCCCACAGTGCCTCATATGCCCCAGTGCAGATACACATGCCCCCCACAGTGCCAAATATGCCCCCAGTGATGATAGACATGCCCGCACAGTGCCAGATATGCCCCCAGTGCTGGTACACATGCCCCCACAGTGCCTCCCCTCCCCCCCAAAAAAGTGCTGCTTACCGCGCTGCTGCTGTGAAGGGAAGGAGAGCGCAGCGTGCGCCTCTCCTACCCCTCAGTCTCCGGCGGGGGTGTCTATCTTCAATTCGGCGCCTGCCCGTCAGCCAATCAGAGCTCGCGGTCCGGCAATCAGGAGCCTCAGCTGCTGGTCCGCGAGCTCGTTTGGGTCATGGGCCGGCGCCGAATTTTAGATAGACACAGCCGCTGGAGACCTGCTGTGAGTTCGCTGTGTCGGGCAGCGGTGGCCGGGAGCGGATCGAGCCGCATGCGGGGGATGAAAAAGCTGCGGGTTGGCCACCGCTGTCCTAGAGGATACTGGGTCCCACATTAGTACCATGGGGATGTACCAAAGCTCCCAAACCGGGAGGGAGAGTGCCGAGGTTCCTGTAGAACTGATTTACCAAACTGAAGGTCCCCAGAGGCCAAAGTATCGAACTTGTAGAACTTAGCAAACGTGTTGTAGCTGCTCGGCAGAGTTGTAAAGCCGAGACACCCAGGGCAGCCGCTCAGGAAGAACCCACCGACCTAGTAAAGTGGGCCTGTACAGATTTTGGACACGGCAAACCTGCTGCGGAATAAGCATGCTGGATAGTAAGCCTGATCCAGCGTGCAATTGTCTGCTTTGAAGCAGGACACCCAATTTTATTGGGATCACAGAGAACAAACAGCGAGTCAGATTTTCTGTGATGAGCTGAACGCTTCACATAGATCTTCAAAGCCCTCGCAACATCCAAGGACTTTGAAGTAGCAGAGGTGTCGGTAACCACCGGAACCACAATAAGTTGGTTGATATGAAATGCAGACACCACCTTTGGAAGAAATTGCAGACGAGTTCCGAGTTCAGCCCTATCTTGATGAAAAATCAAATAGGGGCTTTTGTGAGACAACGCCCCCAGTCCGACACACGCCTCGCAGAAGCTAAGGCCAAACGTAGGCCCACATCAACACCTGACTGCAGAAAAAGGAGAAAACATCCCAGTTGAAATTCCACTGCAGTAAATTTCCTGTACTCACACTAAGAGACGTATTTTTTCCAAATACGGTGGTAATGTTTAGACGTTACCCCCTTTCTGGCTTGGATCAGGGTTGGAATAACCCTATCCAGGATACCTTATCGGGCTAGTATTTGACGCTCAACCTCTATGCCGTCAAATGTAGCCATGCTAAGTCTTAATAGACGAACAGCCCCTGTTGGAGAAGGCCCTCATGAACAGGTACAGGCCACGGGTCCTCTAGGAGCATCTCCAGTAGATCCGCATACCAAGCCTTTCTTGGCCAGTCCGGAGCAATGAGAAATGCTTGAACCTTTTCCCTTTTTATTCTTTTGAGAATCTTTGGGATCAATGGGAGTGGTGTAAACACGTACACCTTCTGGTAGACCCATGGAGTCACCAGAGCGTCCACCGCCACTGCTTGCGGGTCCCTCAACCTGGAACAATATTGCTTGAGCTTCTTGTTGAGACTAGAGGCCATTATGTCGACTTGAGGCATTCCCTACAAACGTGTCAAGCACCCGAACACCTCCGGGTGAAGGCCCCACTCTCCTAGGTCGAGGTCGTGTTTGCTGAGGAAGTCTGCTTCCCAGTTGTCTACTCCCGGAATGAAGATCGCGGACAAGGCCACAGCATGCTTTTCTGCCCAGAGGAGAATCCTTGTTACCTCTGACATTGCTGCCCTGCTCTTCGTTACGCATTGTCGGTTTATTTACGTTACTGCCGTCACATTGTCCGACTGAACCTGAATGGCTTGATCTTGAAGAAGATGCGATGCCTATAGAAGGGCGTTGTATATGGCCCTTAGTTCCAGAATGTTGGTTGGAAGAATGGTTTCCTGACTTGACCATTTTCCTTGGAACTGTTCCCCCTGGGTGACTGCTCCCCAACCTCTGAGGCTTGCGCCTGTGGTCAGCAGAATCCAATTTTGAATCCCGAACCTTTGGCCCTCGGTCAGGTGAGAAGTCTGAAGCCACCACAGAAGAGAAATCCTGGCTTTTAGCGACAGACATGCATGTGAATGTGCGATCCGTACCATTTGTCCAACAGATCCAGCTGGAAGGGCCTTGCATGAAACCTTCCATACGGCAGTGCCGCGTAAGCGCCTACCATCTTTCCCAGAAGGCGAATGCATAGCTGCACCGATATTCAGGTTTTTATCAGAACATCCGCACCACTGACTGGATCACCAATGCCTTTTCCAATGGAAGGAATACCTTCTGTGCCTCCGTATCCAGTATCATCCCCAGGAACGGAAGCCCCCGTGTTGGTTCCAGATGAGATTTTGGTAGGTTCAGAATCCAGCCGTGATCCTGAAGTAGTCGAGTTGAGAGGGCAATGTTGACTAACAACCTCTCTCTGGATGGAGCTTTTATCAGCAGATCGTCCAGATACGGTATTATGTTCACACCCTGTTTGCGGAGGAGAAACATCATTTCTGCCATTACCTTGGTGAACACCCTCGGTGCGTAGAGAGGCCAAACGGCAGGGCCTGGAACTGGTGGTGACAGTCCTGTAAGGCAAACCTTAGATAAGCCTGATGAGGCGGACAAATCGGAATATGAAGGTACGCATCCTTGATATCCAGACACACCAAGAATTCCCCCTCTTCCAGACCCGAGATCACCGGTCTCAGAGACTCCATCTTGAACTTGAATACCCGTAAGTACGGGTTCAACGACTTGAGATTTAAAATAGGCCTTACCGAACCACCCGGTTTCGGTACTACAAACAGGTTGGAATAATAACCCTGGGTTTGCAGCTGAAGCAGAACTGGAACAATGACTTGAGTATGTACCAGTTTTTGAATTGCTTCCTGTATTTATACTTACTTCTTGAGAAGCTGGAAAGCCTGATTTTAAGAATCTGTGAGGAGGGAGTTCCTGAAACTCCAGTCTGTAGCCCTGGGCTATAAGATATTTGACCCAGGGATCCTGGCATGATGTTGCCCATATGTGACTGAAGAATCTCAAACGGGCTCCCACCTGCCTGTCTTCCAGGCAGTGCGGACCACCGTCCTGCTAAAGGCTTAGAAGAAGCAGAACTGGGGTTCTGTTCCTGTGAACCTCCAAGCTGCTGGTTTTCTGGGTTTACCTCTATTGCCTTTGAAGGCCGTAGAAGAACCTTTGGTTTTGTTTTTAAACTTCGCTGTCCGAAAGGACTGCAGAGTTGGAGCACTGTAGGATTTTTTAGCCGGGGGAGCTGCGGAAGGAAGGTATTTAGATATACCCGTCGTAGCCTTGGATATCCACGTATCCAGTTCATCTCCAAAAAGGGCTTCACATGGGAAAGGAAGGCTTTCCACGCCTTTCCTGGAATCCGTCGGCGTAGCCACAAGCCCCTGCAAGCTGACACTACCATGGCAGTGGTGCATGCATTGAGTAAACCAATTTCCTTTATGGCCTCCACCATAAAGTTAGCAGAATCCTGTATATGTTGTAGGAGTAAAATGATCTCCCCCCTGGATAAGGAATCTAACCCGTCAATTAGATTATCTGACCACTTTGTAATGGCCCTAGAGATCCATGCACAAGCTACAGTGGGTCTCTGGGACACCCCCGCCCCGCAGCTGTGTACAGAGATTTGAGAGTGGTCTCAATCTTGCGGTCTGCAGCATCCTTCAAGGAAGCTGACCAGGAACACGTAAAACTATCGTACGAGACAGCCTAGAAACCGATGCTTCAACTATCGGCGGTTTTTTTCCTATCATCCTGAGGAAACGGGAAGGATGTGAGTAACCGTTTTGGTACCTGAAACTTCTTTAGAAATATACACACCAACCAAGCGCATAAGGAATAGCCAATTTGTAAATAAATTTAAAATAGTGGTTACACCCATGAAAAGAAGCTTTTTATCACCATACAATAGATGACAGTTCCGTTGCAATAATTCTGGTGTCCTACAAATGGAAATCTTCACATAGATGGAAATATGTTTGATTTTACTAGCAGCACATCTGAAAAAAACAACAAAAAACCTCTCCTTTTATCATGGACTCAGCGGTCACATGTATATGGAAGAGGTTTAGAAACGCAAATAGTGCAATTATCCTTAAAAACAAATAGGTTTTAATTTACAGCAGTTACAATACTTGAAAGACAATCAGCATATATTAAGATCCCACACTGGCAAAGCAGCAATGGCTGTAAACAAACCCAGTGTTTCCGAGATGTCACATGGAGTACTTGTTCCACAATCCGGATAAGGAGCACAGTACAGCACCGGCAAAGTCTGTGATGTCAGCACAGCCAAAGATGGAATCCAGAAACAATAGAGCCACGCTTAACGCGTTTCGGATGCGTACATCCTTCGTCAGAAACGTGGTTTGGGGCTCTAAATACAGGGTATATATACGAATCCGAAACGCGTTAAGTGTGGCTCTATTGTTTCTGGATTGTCCCTTTGGCTGTGCTGACATCAAGGACTTTGCCGGTGCTGTACTGTGCTCCTTATCTGGATTGTGGAACAAGTACTCCGTATGACATCTCGGAAACACTGGGTTTGTTTACAGCCATTGCTGCTTGGCCAGTGTGGGATCTTAATATATGCTGATTGTCTTTTAATTATTGTAACTGCAACCTGCAACTTAAAATCTATTTGTTTTTAAGGATGATTGCACTATTTGCGTTTCTAAACCTCTTCCACATACATGTGACCGCTGAGTCCATGATAAAAGGAGAGGTTTTTTTTTCTTTCAGATGTGCTGCTAGTAAAATCAAACATATTTCCATCTATGTGAAGATTTCCATTTGTGAGACATCAGAATTATTGCAACGGAACTGTCATCTATTGTATGGTGATAAAAAGCTTCTTTTCATGGGTGTAACCACTATCGTTTTAAATTGGTTGGTGTGTATATTTCTATTTTAGTTTCTGTATCTCTAAGTAATATAGATGTTTACGCTAATTGCACACTGGGGGTAATTCCAAGTTGATCGCAGCAGGAATTTTGTTAGCAATTGGGCAAAACCATGTGCACTGCAAGGGAGGCAGATATAACATGTGCAGAGAGAGTTAGATTTGGGTGGGGTGTGTTCAATCTGCAATCTAATTTGCAGTGTAAAAATAAAGCAGCCAGTATTTACCCTGCACAGAAACAAAATAAAATAACCCACCCAAATCTAACTCTTTCTGCACGTTATATCTGCCTCCCCTGCAGTGCACATGGTTTTGCCCAATTGCTAAAAAAAATCCTGCTGCGATCAACTTGGAATTACCCCCACTGTGAGCTGCATTTGTGATATTAATAAGCACTTTTTTTCAATACTTTCTGTGTCTACCTGAAACTTCTTGTAAGGATTTACCCAAGTTGCTTCAAATAGGGAATTTAATTCCTTAGATGCAGGGAAAGTAGCTGAGGATTTCTAAACTAAGATTTCTCTTCGTCCTCTGACACCTTATCAGGAACGTGCAGGACCTCTCTAATAGCTTCTATCAGGGCCTGTATTCCCTGTGACAAAGCTGCATCCCCCCAACCCGAGTCCACCTCACCCTCCTCTGGTTCTGATACATCATCATCATTGGTATCAGCCTGCATGATTTGGGTCAGAGTACACTTCTGTGGACAAATGGCAGGGGTCTGAGACGCTGGGATGACCACTGAATCATCAGGTCATCAACAGATTGACTTAAGTATTGCGTCTCCTCGTTTTGGGATAATTTATTGAAAATATTTGAAATTATCCCTTTTAATTAATCTAACCATACTAGTTCAGATCCACTAGCCTGAGAATGTGTACTATCCTGAGTACACGGCAGTGATCCCCCAGATAGAGAAAAACACTCTGCTGTGCATGATACACACTCCTTAGACATAGTAAATGTGAAAGAACACACACATATACACTGGAACTAGGGTAAAAACACAGTTAACCCACACAGAGCCCTCCTAGGGAGACACAGAGTATAATGGAGCCAGCTACACTTCGCCCATATAGCTAAATAACGAGTTTAGCTGGGTCGCAAACTAACTTAATAGAGCTTATTACACCAAATTTTGCTCCCTTCCCTGCTACGACCCCCTGGTACCGCTAAGGTGGTCTGGAGTCCTTGTGGAGGAGCTGCGCTTCCCTGTCAATCTGCCTGTGTATAGCTGCAGAGGGAAAATGGCGCTGGTGAGCTGATGGATCAGTTCAGAGTGAAGCCCCACCTCCTTAATGGCATGCAGTCTTTATTCTGTACTACAATGGGTTAAAAGCCCTGAAGTGCACTGCCAGTGTATCAGTAGTGGCTTCAGCTCGCTCCTCACAGTGGTCACTACAGTGTCTCTGAAGCCTGGAGCACAGCGTGCATGTCAGCCCTGCGCTCCTACCCTTGTGCCGCCATTACAGCCTGCGACCCGCTAACTGGGACGCCTGTCACCTACTCACCACTCTGACTTCTGGCTCTGTTAGGGGTGGCGGCGTGCTGCGGATCTCTACGCTCGCCGTGGTGGGTCTCGCGAATAGGACCCTCAGGAGCTCAGTGTCCTGTCAGCGGGGAACGGGACCATTAACCCTAGGGAGGTTGGGCCGTGTTCCCCCCTAAGTCCCACGAAGCAGGCAGTCTGGTGCCAGCCAGACCTGCCTGAAAACAATAAAACAGAAAATAAATGCAGAAAACTCTTCAGGAGCTTCCCAAGCGTGACAGGCTCTTCCGCGCGCATTTTCTAAACTGAGTCGGGTAGGAAGGTCATAGAGGGAGGAGCCAGCCCACACTATCAATTTCTTAAAGTGCCCATGGCTCCTAGTGGACCAGTCGATACCCCATGGTACTAATGTGGACCCCTCTAGGACGCAAGAGAAATACCATTCTATATTTTCAATTATTTTAAAAATCTGTTCTTTGGGATGATCTGGCGGTGTATCAATAAAGTAGCCCCATATACGGTGAAAGGTTATAATACCTTTTTCAACATTAGGGAGTGTGGAGTATCTGTCTAAATACATGGTTGTAAGAAGTATGGGGCGGACATCTAATCTGGGTGGTAACCGATGTATCCACTGTGTCAATATTACTTTTTTGGTAATAGTGACAAGGACAATTAAGAAAGGACTGAGCTTGGTGGTATCAGCCCTTACAGTCCAGTTTTTGAAATTAGCAAACAATGCTGCAGATCTAATTACACTAATTAAACGTGGTATTAATATATGAAATAATCTTGTGTCAAATCTTTTTGATTGCTCCACAAAACCACACATTATGAATAAGGCAGCCGATGAGGCCTTGCATTTAGGGCATTGCCCTGTTTCAGTGGGTACAAAGTGTTGGTGCTGTGCCTGCAAAAATAAGAATTTACTCACCGGTAATTCTATTTCTCGTAGTCCGTAGTGGATGCTGGGAACTCCGTAAGGACCATGGGGAATAGACGGCTCTGCAGGAGACTGGGCACATCTAAAGAAAGAATAAGGACTATCTGGTGTGCACTGGCTTCTCCCCCTATGACCCTCCTCCAAGCCTCAGTTAGGACACTGTGCCCGGAAGAGCTGACACAATAAGGAAGGATTTTGAATCCCGGGTAAGACTCATACCAGCCACACCGTATAACTCGTGATAGGAACCCCGGTTAACAGTATGATAACAAAAGGAGCCTCTGAACAGATGGCTCGCAATAATAACCCGATTTGTGTAACAATAACTATGTACAAGTATTGCAGACAATCCGCACTTGGGATGGGCGCCCAGCATCCACTACGGACTACGAGAAATAGAATTACCGGTGAGTAAATTCTTATTTCTCTGACGTCCTAGTGGATGCTGGGAACTCCGTAAGGACCATGGGGATTATACCAAAGCTCCCAAACGGGCGGGAGAGTGCGGACGACTCTGCAACACCGAATGAGAGAACTCCAGGTCCTCCTCAGCCAGGGTATCAAATTTGTAGAATTTTGCAAACGTGTTTGCCCCTGACCAAGTAGCAGCTCGGCAAAGTTGTAAAGCCGAGACCCCTCGGGCAGCCGCCCAAGACGAGCCCACCTTCCTTGTGGAATGGGCTTTTACAGATTTAGGCTGCGGTAGTCCTACCGCAGAATGCACCAGCTGAATAGTGCTACAAATCCAGCGCGCAATAGTCGGCTTAGAAGCAGGAGCACCCAGTTTGTTGGGTGCATACAGGATAAACAGCGAGTCAGTTTTCCTGACTCCAGCCGTCCTGGAAACATAAATTTTCAGGGCCCTGACTACGTCCAGTAACTTGGAATCCTCCAAGTTCCCAGTAGCCGCAGGCACCACAATAGGCTGGTTCAAGTGAAACGCTGATACCACCTTCGGGAGAAACTGAGGACGAGTCCTCAATTCTGCCCTATCCATATGGAAAATCAGATAAGGGCTTTTATAGGACAAAGCCGCCAATTCTGACACACGCCTGGCCGAAGCCAGGGCCAACAGCATGACCACTTTCCACGTGAGATATTTCAAATCCACAGTCTTAAGTGGTTCAAACCAATGTGATTTCAGGAACTCCAAAACCACATTGAGATCCCAAGGTGCCACTGGGGGCACAAAAGGAGGCTGAATATGCAGAACTCCCTTGACAAAAGTCTGAACTTCAGGCAGGGAAGCCAGTTCTTTCTGGAAGAAAATCGACAGGGCCGAAATCTGGACCTTAATGGACCCCAATTTGAGGCCCAACGTCACCCCTGTTTGCAGGAAATGCAGGAATCGACCCAGTTGAAATTCCTCTGTTGGGGCCTTCCTGGCCTCACACCAAGCAACATATTTTCGCCAAATGCGGTGATAATGGTTTGCGGTGACATCCTTCCTGGCTTTGATCAGGGTAGGAATGACTTCCTCCGGAATACCCTTTTCCTTCAGGATCCAGTGTTCAACCGCCATGCCGTCAAACGCAGCCGCGGTAAGTCTTGGAACAGACAGGGCCCCTGCTGCAGCAGGTCCTGTCTGAGCGGCAGAGGCCAAGGGTCCTCTGAAAGCATCTCTTGAAGTTCCGGGTACCAAGCTCTTCTTGGCCAATCCGGAACCACGAGTATAGTTTTCACTCCTCGCCTTCGTATTATTCTCAGTACCTTGGGAATGAGAGGCAGAGGAGGAAACACATAAACCGACTGGTACACCCACGGTGTTACTAGAGCGTCCACAGCGATCGCCTTAGGGTCCCTTGACCTGGCGCAATATCTTTTTAGCTTTTTGTTGAGGCGGGACGCCATCATGTCCACCTGTGGTCTTTCCCACTGGTTTACCAGCATTTGGAAGACTTCTGGATGAAGTCCGCATTCTCCCGGGTGGAGGTCGTGCCTGCTGAGGAAGTCTGCTTCCCAGTTGTCCACTCCCGGAATGAACACTGCTGTCAGTGCTAACACATGATTTTCCGCCCATCGGAGAATCCTTGTGGCTTCTGCCATTGCCCTCCTGCTTCTTGTGCCGCCCTGTCTGTTTACATGGGCGACCGCCGTGATGTTGTCTGATTGGATCAGTACCGACTGGTTCTGAAGCAGGGGCCTTGCTTGGCTTAGGGCATTGGAGATGGCCCTTAGCTCCAGAATATTTATGTGAAGCGAAATCTCCTGATCTGACCACAGTCCTTGGAAATTTCTTCCCTGTGTGACTGCCCCCCAGCCCCGAAGGCTGGCATCCGTGGTCACCAGGACCCAGTCCTGTATTCCGAATCTGCGGCCCTCTAGTAGATGAGCCCTCTGCAGCCACCACAGCAGCGACACCCTGGTCCTTGCCGACAGGGTTATCCGCTGTTGCATCTGGAGATGGGACCCGGACCATTTGTCCAACAAGTCCCACTGGAAAGTCCTTGCGTGGAACCTTCCGAATGGAATTGCTTCGTATGAAGCTACCATTTTTCCCAGGACTCGTGTGCATTGATGTACCGACACCTGTCCCGGTTTTAGGAGGTCTCTGACTAGAGATGACAACTCCTCGGCTTTTTCCACTGGAAGAAACACTTTTTTCTGGTCTGTGTCCAGAATCATTCCCAGGAACAGAAGACGTGTCGTCGGGACCAGCTGTGACTTTGGAATATTGAGAATCCAGCCGTGCTGTTGTAGCACTTCCCGAGAAAGTGCTACCCCCACTACCAACTGTTCTTTGGACCTCGCCTTTATCAGGAGATCGTCCAAGTACGGGATAATTAAAACTCCCTTCTTGCGAAGGAGTATCATCATTTCGGCCATTACCTTGGATAACCCAAACGGCAGCGTCTGGAACTGATAGTGACAGTCCTGTACCACAAATCTGAGGTACTCCTGGTGAGGGGGGTAAATGGGGACATGTAGGTACGCATCCTTGATGTCCAGGGAGACCATGTAATCCCCCTCGTCCAGGCTCGCAATAACCGCCCTGAGCGATTCCATCTTGAACTTGAACCTTTTGATATAAGTGTTCAAGGCTTTTAAATTTAAGATGGGTCTCACCGAACCGTCCGGTTTCGGTACCACAAACATTGTGGAATAGTAACCCTTTCCTTGCTGAAGGAGGGGTACCTTGACAATCACTTGCTGTGAATACAGTTTTTGGATAGCCACCAACACTGCCTCCCTGGCAGAGGGAGTTGCTGGTAAGGCAGATTTTAGAAAACGGCGGGGGGGGGGGGGGGGGGGGGGAACGTCTCGAATTCCAGCCTGTACCCCTGAGATACTACTTGAAGGGTCCAGGGATCCACTTGTGAGAGAGCCCACTGTGTGCTGAAATTTCTGAGACGGGCCCCCACCGTACCCGGGTCCGCCTGTGAAGCCCCAGCGTCATGCTGTGGACTTACCGGACGCGAGGGAGGACTTTTGCTCTTGGGAACTGGCTGTATGCTGCAGCTTTTTCCCTCTACCTTTGCCTCTCGGCAGAAAGGACGCGCCTCGAGCCCTCTTGTGTTTTTGGGGCCAAAAGGACTGTACTTGATAATACGGTGCTTTCTTTTGCTGTGGGGTAGCTTGTGGCAAAAATGTCGATTTCCCAGCCGTAGCCGTGGAAACGAGGTCTGAAAGACCATCCCCAAACAGTTCCACCCCCTTATAAGGCAAAACTTCCATGTGCCTTTTTGAATCGGCATCACCTGACCACTGCCAAGTCCATAACCCCCTTCTGGCGGCAATGGACATTGCACTTATTTTTGATGCCAGCCGGCAAATATCCCTCTGTGCATCACGCATGTATAAGACAGCGTCTTTTATATGCTCTACTGTCAGCAAAATATTGTCCCTATCCAGGGTATCAATATTATCCAACAGGGAATCTGACCACGCAGCAGCAGCACTGCACATCCATGCTGATGCAATCGCTGGTCGCAATATAATGCCCGTGTGTGTATATATAGCTTTTAGGGTAGCTTCATGCTTTTTATCGGCAGGATCCTTTAGGGCGGCCGTATCCGGAGACGGTAGTGACACCTGTTTTGATAAACGTGTAAGCGCTTTATCTACCCTAGGGGATGTTTCCCAACGTGACCTATCCTCTGGCGGGAAAGGGTACGCTGCCAATAACCGTTTAGAAATTATCAATTTCTTATTGGGGGAAGTCCAGGCTTCCGCACACACCTCATTTAATTCCTCAGATGCAGGAAAAACTACTGGGAGTTTTTTCTCACCGAACATAATACCCTTTTTTGTGGTACCTGGGGTACTATCAGAAATGTGTAATAGATTTTTCATTGCCTCAATCATGTAACGGGTGGACCTATTGGAGGGTACATTAGTCTCATCGTCGTCGACACTGGAGTCGGTATCCGTGTCGACATCTGTGTCTGCCATCTGAGGTAGCGGGCGTTTTAAAGCCCCTGATGACATTTGAGACGCTGGAACAGTCAGAAGCTGAGTAGCCGGCTGTCCTATGTCGTCAAACCTTTTATGTAAGGAGCTGACACTGTCACGTAATGCCTTCCATAAGTCCATCCACACAGGTGTCGACCCTTCAGGGGGTGACAACACACTTACAGGCATTTGCTCTGCCTCCACATCATCTTCCTCATCATACATGTCGACACAGCGGTACCGACACACAGCACACACAGGGAATGCTCTGACAGAGGACAGGACCCCACAAAGCCCTTTGGGGAGACAGAGGGAGAGTATGCCAGCACACACCAGAGCGCTATATACCACAGGGATATCACCTATAAAGTGTGTTTTCCCCTAATATAGCTGCATATATATTATACTGCGCCTAAATTTGTGCCCCCCCTCTCTTTTTTACCCTTTCTGTAGTGCAGGACTGCAGGGGAGAGCCAGGGAGCGATCCTTCCAGCGGAGCTGTGAGGGAAAATGGCGCCAGTGTGCTGAGGGAGATGGCTCCGCCCCTTTTTCGGCGGGCTTTCTCCCGCAATTTTAAGATTTCTGGCAGGGGTTAATATACACCTATATAGCCTCTGGGGCTATATATGATGTCAGTTTTGCCAGCCAAGGTGTTAATATTGCTGCTCAGGGCGCCCCCCCCCCCCAGCGCCCTGCACCCATCAGTGACCGAAGTGTGTGGTGTGCATGAGGAGCAATGGCGCACAGCTGCAGTGCTGTGCGCTACCTTGGAGAAGACAGAAGTCTTCAGCCGCCAATTTTCCGGACCTTCTTGCTTCTGGCTCTGTAAGGGGGACGGCGGCGCGGCTCCAGGAACGGACGACGAGGTCGGGTCCTGTGTGCGATCCCTCTGGAGCTAATGGTGTCCAGTAGCCTAAGAAGCCCAAGCTACCACCACTTAGGTAGGTTCGCTTCTTCTCCCCTTAGTCCCTCGGTGCAGTGAGCCTGTTGCCAGCAGGTCTCACTGTAAAATAAAAAAACTAAATTATACTTTCTTTCTAGGAGCTCAGGAGAGCCCCTAGTGTGCTTCCAGCTCAGCCGGGCACAGAAATCTAACTGAGGCTTGGAGGAGGGTCATAGGGGGAGGAGCCAGTGCACACCAGATAGTCCTAATTCCTTTCTTTAGATGTGCCCAGTCTCCTGCAGAGCCGTCTATTCCCCATGGTCCTTACGGAGCTCCCAGCATCCACTAGGACGTCAGAGAAATGTAATTATAAATTAATTTTACACGGATTTCTTGTAAAGAAACAGAGTCTAGTGCTTTCAATGCAGTCTCATTGTTTTTAAACAAGATCAGTACATTATTTAAAGGAACATCATTCTTTCATAACACAGGGACACGAGTCCACAGTTTGGGGGGTGGGGTGGGGTGGGGGGGAAAGGAGTTCAAATTGTCCAAATCTTGATAAAAGGTATCTAGTTTTAGATTTAATTTTTGTTAATGAAAGACAAGACAGACATTAGAACACAGTTTTCCTCAGGGGAAGACTAGGCATTAGGAAGCGACTCTATGTAGTGCTAAATCTGAAGGTATGCAAAGAAAAGGTGATTATTTAAAATATATTTAGTTTGCAATTCAGAAGGAAGAAAGAATCTTGCCTCCAGGGTCAAAAACATTAGCAGTGTTTCTGAAGCCCTTACTCTTCAGTTGAAATTAAGTTAGGTTTTCTAGTCCTGGTTTAAACAAAGGGTTGACCCAAAGTGGGATCACGTCAGTGCGGCAAGGGATTCTCTTAAAAAGTTTATTAAGGGCCCACCAAGTGTGGTAGGTGTGTCTAAAGAAATATTAAGTACAAACTGTGTTATAATATCTAAGATAATGGGTACAGAATAATTAGGATGTAACAAACAATACCATGTCATCAACGAATAGAGCAAGACGCAAGTCTACTCCTATGATTCCTTGATATAGGGGCGATTGTCTGAGGGCTATTGCAAGTGGTTCTAGGGCTACTGCAAAGAGTAATGGTGAGAGCGGACATCCTTGTCTCATCCCCTAATAAATTTGAAGAGAGTCAGAAAGATAGCCATTACAAAGAATCTTAGAATTTGAGTAAGAATATAACAGGTTCAGAATAGCAATGAATCAGTCAGGGAAACCAATTTTCCTAAGCAATTGATACAGATATCCCAACGTATTCTATCAACTCCTTTGCAGCATCTAGGGTAAGGATAGCTCATCATTAGTCTTCTGATGTTTACTGTAGATTTCCGGCCAATTATAAACCCAGTCTGATCTTTATGAATTGTATGCGGGAGGATATATTTTATACCCTTTCCGCAAAATTTTAGTAAGCATCTTATAAATCAACATTCAAAATTTATATTGGGTGATAGGAGCCCGGATCTGCCAGATCTCTACCTTGTTTGGGGATGGCGTTTATGGTGGCTGATTTAAAATCATCCAGTACCTTTTCTAATGTCAAAAGTAAGTTACAAATAAGCGTTAATTGAGGGACAATTCTGGGTGCTAGTATCTTATAATAGTCTGCAATATACCCATCAGGGCCTGGTGCTTTGCCATTTTATATACGTTTTATAGTGCAAGATACTTCTTCCTCAGTGATAGGGCCTACAAGGGAATCTACTAATTGTTCCGGTATTTAAGGGATAGGTAAGTCCTCCCAGAACCTTGTGGGTGGTTGCGAATACAACAAAGTGTAGAATTTAGTCATAATATCAGCTATCTACGCATTGGTAGTTGTGAAGTTACCATCAGGCTTAGCTAATGGTCTAACCACCATCTGTGGTTTTTGTTCTTTTAAAATGGTAGATAGAAGTTTACCACTTCTGTTGCCATAATTGTAGAATCTATGGTCTTTTTTAAAGTAATTTTTTTTTTTTTTATCTTAATAAACATGCCATCATAAATAGGATTTTAATTACCTATCAGTAAATCCTTTTCTCGTAGTCCATAAGGGATATTGGGGAATCTAGTACGATGGGTATAGAAGGGTCCAAAGGAGCTGGTGCACTTTAAATTTTCTTCACTGGGTGTGCTGGCTCCTCCCCTCTATGCCCCCTCCCACAGGCAGTTATAGGTAAAAACGTGCCCGATGGAGAAAGGACATATGTGAGAGAAGGAAACTTGACGACAAAGAGTGGTGAGATTTATAAACCAGCACACTACTAACATACAACGACCAGCAACGGCTGGAAACAACAACAGCAACAGCTGAACAGGTAACCACATAAAAGCGAACCTGTAGACAAGTTAACGCACTGAGGCGGGCGCCCAATATCCCTTACGGACTACAAGAAAAGGATTTACTGGTAGGTAATTAAAATCCTATTTTCTCTAGCATCCATAAGGGATATTGGGGAATCTAGTATGATGGGGACGTCCCAAAGCTTCCAGAATGGGCGGGAACGTGCGGAGACTGCTGCAGCACCGCCTGCCCAAACTGGGTATCCTCTTTGGCCAGGGTTTTCAAATTTGTAGAACTTTACAAAGGTGTTCTTCACCGACCAGGTGGCAGCTCGGCATAGTTTCAAGGACGACACTCCACAGGCAGCAGCCTAGGAAGAGCTCAGTGATCTTGTAGAGTGAGCCTTCAGAGACTTAGGAACAGGTAAGGTTGCCGATACAGACCTGTTGGATAGCAAGGCTAATCCAACAATCAATATACTGCTTCGAAGCAGGACAACCTTTTTCTGTGCATCATAGAGCACGAACAAGGAATCAGTCTTTTTGATCCGAGCTGTGCGCTTGACACAGATTTTCAAAGCACACACAGCATCCAATGCCTCCGGAACAGAAGTATCAGAACTGGACAGAACCACAATAGGTTGATTCAGGTGAAATGCGGAGACAACCTTCGGCAGGAACTGCTGTCTGGACCGGAGCTCCGCTCTGTCCTCGTAAAAGACCAAGTACGGACTTTTACACGATAAAGCACCTAATTCTGAGACACGTCGAGCAGAAGCAAGGGCCAGTAACATCACCAACTTGCATGTGAGGTACATGACTTCTACCATCAGCAGAGGTTCAAACCAGGAGGACTGTAGAAATTCCAACACTACATTCAAATCCCAGGGCGCCGTAGGCGGCACAAGAGGTGGTTGTATGTGGAGTAACCCCTGCAAGAAAGTCTGAACTTCTGGCAACACTGCCAATTTCTACTGGAAGAAAATGGAGAGATGAAATCTGGACCTTCACGGAACTCAGACATAAGCCCTTATCCACACCAGCCTGCAGGAAATGTAAGAAACGTCCCAAGTGCAACTCCGCAGGCGGATTCGTACATACTTCACACCAAGAGACGGATCTTCTCCAGATATGATAGTGTTTTGAGACACAGGTTTCCTGGCCTGAACCATGGTAGCAATAACCTTTTTGGAAAGGCCCTTGTGAGCTAGGATGTTCTGCTCAACTCCATGCCGTCAAACGAAGTTGCCGTAAGTCCGGTAGACGAATGGTCCTTGTTGAAGGAGATCTCTTCTGAGAGGTAGAGGCCAAGGGTCTTCAACGGACATGTCCAGAAGATCTGCATACCACGCCGTCTGAGGCCAATCCAGGGAAATCAGAATTGCCTGGTCTCCCTCATGTCTGATGCGCTTGAGCACCTTGGGAGCAATGGAATCGGAAACAGGAAGACCAGCCGGTAAGGCCAAGGCGACGTCAGTGCATCTACTGCCCTCACCTGAGGATCCCTGGTTCGTAAGCAATACCGATGAAGCTTCTTGTTGAGACGAGAAGCCACCATGCCTATCTGTGGGCAGCCCCATCGGTGGATGATCAGATGGAACAGCTGTTGGTGGAGACCCCACTCTACCTGTTTGAGATCGGGATGACTCAGGAAATCCGCTTCCCAGTTGTCCACACCTGGAATGAAGATTGCTATCATTGCTCTTGCATTTCTTTCCACCCAGAGGAGTATTTTTGACACCTCTCACATGCAGGCTCTGCTTTTTGTTCCTCCTTGTCGATTGATGTTTGCCACTGCTGTGGTATTGTCCGACTTGGATCGCGTGATCCTTGAGCAGTGGAGAAGCCTGAAGCAGAGCATTGTAGATCACCTGATGTTTCAGAATGTTGATCGGAAGGAGGGCTTCGTGGGCTGACCACCTGCCCTGGAACTGCGCCCCTTGGGTGACAGCTCCCCATGCTCTCAGACTCGTATCCCTTGTGAGGAGGATCCAATCCTGAATCCCGAAACTCAAGCCTTTCAGCAGATTGGAGGATTGCAGCCACCGCAGGAGGGAAATCCTGGCTTGAGGCGACAGCCGTATAATTCAGTGCATCTGAAGATGTGATCCGGACAATTTGCTCAGGAGATCCAGCTGAAAAGTCATGGCATGAAACCTCCATATTGGATCGCCTCATATGAGGCGACCATCTTTCCCAACAATCTTATGCAAAGATGAATGGATACTTGAGTAGGTCGGAGCACTATGTGGATTATCTCCTGAAGTGTTCCCACCTTGTCCTCTGGTAGGAACACCTTCTGGGCCACAGTATCCAGCAACATACCCAGGAACAGGAGCCGCTGAGTCGGCTCCAGGTGGGACTTCTGTAAATTGAGAATCCACCCATGGTGTGACAGAAGTTGGATAGTGCGGTCGATATGGAGCCACAAAAGCTCCCTGGATCTTGCTTTGATCAGTAGATCGTCCAGGTAAGGGACAATATTGACTTCCTGGACCCGGAGCTGGAACATCATCTCTGCATCACCTTTGTGAACACCCTCAGAGCTGTGGATAGGCCGAAGGGCAGCGCCAGGAATTGGCAGGGCAAACCTCAGGTACGCCTGATGAGGTGGTCAAAGCGGAAAACTGAGGTAGGCGTCCTTGAAATCCAAGGAAACCATGAATTCCTGTTCTTCCAGGCCCGCAATCACTGCTTGCAAGGATTCCATTTTGAACTTGAACACCTTCAGGTAAGTATTCAAGGACTTTAGATTCAAAATGGGCCTTACCGAACCATCCGGTTTCGGTACCACAAACAGGTTGGAGTAATAACCCTTGCCTCGTTGTGGTATTGGTACTGGAACAATGACGTCGGACTGGAACAACTTTAGGATGGCCTGATGCAACGTAACCTGCATATCTTCCAAAGCTGGTAAGTTTAATTTTAAAAATTGTTGGGGAGGAGCACTGTCGAACTCCAGCTGCCTTGAGAAACGAGATTCCTGATCCAGGTATCATGGCTGGAAGCCTCCCAGATGCAGCTGAAGTGACGCTATTGAGCTCCCACCTCGAGATCCCCTCGGGGTGGGTGGGCACTGTCATGCTGAGGCCTTAGTGGAAGCAGAACTGGTGGTCTGTTCCCGAGAGCTGGTTCTTGCAGGCTTTCTTGACTTACCTCTGGTGCCTCTAGCCGCATTGGAGGCACCTCTGGCCTTAGAGTGAAATCTGTGAGACCGGAAGGACTGCACAGATAGCCCCGGGTATGAGCGTCTCACCAGCGGGGCTCCAGAGGGGAGAAACGTGGATTTCCCAGCCATAACTTTTGGAAATCCATGTATCCAATTCAACCCCAAAGAGCCATTCCTCTGAAAAGGGGAGGGTTTCCACACTGCGTTTGGATTCCGCGTCCGCTATCCACTGACGCATGCACAAGGCCCTGCGCGCCGACACTGCCATGGTAGAGATCCTAGCATTAATGTTCCCCATCTCCTTGAGGGAATCACAGAGGACGTGTGTAGTGTCCTGAATGTGCTTTAGGAGGGTCACCATAGTGACCAGGGGCATAGCCCAGAGAGGCCCTCCTGAATTTGAGTGACCCATGAATGAATGGCACGGGTCATCCAGCAACCCGCAATGACCGGTCTGTGTGATATACCTGCAGCCAATGTAAATAGATTTGAGTGTAGCTTCTATTTTCCTATCCCCAGGATCCTTTATGATAAAGGAGCCTGGGGCAGGCAGCTCCGCCTTTTTGGACAGTTGAGAGACTGACACATCAACACCTGTGGGTTCCTCCGAAAATTTCCTACCTTCAGGAGCAAATGGGAAAGTGTGCAAAAACTTCTTTGACACGTGGAATTCTTTGTCTGGATTTTTCCAGGTCAACCTGAACAGGTCATCAAACTCTGCAGAATCAGGGAAAGTGACATTAGGCTTGTTTTGTGTAAAGAAAAACGACTGCTGTGGTGCACTGTCCTCTAGAGGGAACTTTACCATGTCCCGTATAGCCAGAATTAAGGGTTCAATACCTTGAGCAGAATCGGTAACCCCACTAAAAGGGTACAAGTCCTCCCCAACCTCCTGTATATCCTCATCTGTGTCTGATACTGTAGTAGAGCAGGCAAACCACGCTGCATGAGTGGGGGGGCCTGTGTAACATCTGCCCCAGCAGCTAAATCTGCAACAGCCTGTTGTAGTAGCGGAGTTTTCTAAACATTAGCAGTGAGCTGTGATGACATATCAGACATCATAGTTTTAAAGGAGACCATAGCCAGTGGGGCTCTGGAACCTCTCCCCCAGTCCCTTTCTCTGATTTGTGAAGATTGGCTGTATTGTTCACAGCTACATTGTTCACATGAAACAGAATCAGATGATAATGGAGAGAATCTGGTGTGGCATACACTGCACAGCTTGTGTTAAGCCCACAATGACATACACACAGACAGTAATATATTGCAAGCCTGTACTACTGTACGTGAGAGGAGACACAAAGAGAGGACACCAGCACACCCCTAGCTGTACAGCCTCAGTGAGGCTGTCAGCTAACTTTATCACAGTAAACACTAAGAAATTCTGTCCTGTCGAGGACCCAGATAGTGTACAATAGCGGCTCTCCCCCTTTGCTACACCCTGTACCAGATATCCAGCGTGTCTGAGGAGTCAGGAAGCACTGTGTGCGCTGTCCATGGCTGCAATAAGCAAAGGAAGGTGCCAAAATGCCTCTGGTCCCGCTCTGAGTTAGCTCCGTCCCCTCCAATGGCACCAGAGCTATAGTTATTATTTATACTGGCAATGTCTCTTTTTAGCTTACAAACATCACAAGTGCTAATCTAAGGAAATGTGAGCCAGTCTACACGGGGGATCTTAGCGGGACCACCCTCAGGAGTATCATGTACACCGCACACAGTGAACAGGGGCCACCGGTTTGTACACACCACTGATGTCACCTTTAGGCAGTGTTAGGGGTGTCCGGTGACGGCGCCCCCCCCCCCCCCAACTCCCACGGTGCAAGTATGCTGTTGAAAATAACAAACATTAAAAAGAAATTGAAGAAAACTCTCTGGAGCTCAGAGATGTGCATCCTCTCTTGAGGGTACTTTTTTCTAAACTGCCTGTCGGAGGGGGCATAGAAGGGAGGAGCCAGCACACCCAGTGAAGAAAATTTAAAGTGCACCGGCTCCTTTGGACCCCATCTATACACATAGGGGGTAATTCCGAGTTGTTCGCTCATTGCCGATTTTCGCTATAATGCGATTAGTCGCTTACTGCATATGCGCAAGGTTCGCAGAGCGCATGCGCTTAGTTATTTTACACATAAGTTAGGTATTTTACTCACGGCCTAACAAGGATTTTCATTGTTCTGATGATCGTAGTGTGATTGACAGGAAGTGGGTGTTTCTGGGCGGAAACTGGCCGTTTTCTGGGAGTGTGCGAAAAAACGCTGGCGTTTCCGGGAAAAAAGGGGGAGTGTCTGAAGAAACGGGGGAGTGTCTGGGCGAACGCTGGGTGTGTTTGTGACGTCAAACCAGGAACGAAACTGACTGAACTGATCGCAATGTAGGAGTAAGTCTGGAGCTACTCAGAAACTGCTAAGAAATTTCTAATCGCAATTCTGCTAATCTTTCGTTTGCACTTCTGCTAAGCTAAGATACACTCCCAGAGGGTGGCGGCTTAGCGTGTGCAATGCTGCTAAAAGCAGCTAGCGAGCGAACAACTCGGAATGAGGGCCATAGTACTAGATTCCCCAATATCCCTTATAGATGCTAGAGAAATGTGCTTTAGCTTCAAAATATATTTTCTTAGTAGTTGAATTAGGGTGGGATTTATATGTTTGAAACGCATCTGTCAAAGCTTGTTGGGCCCTGAAATGATCATCCCTCAGAGATTTCCTACCTGATGATACACAAGAAATAATGCTACCTCGGATCACGGCCTTGGACGCCTGCCAAAATACGGGATTAGCTGATGTGAAGGGAAGGTTGTTTAATCTATACGTCTCCCAGATGCCTAATTTTTGTCTAAATTTTAGTGAATTAGAAAGCGCTGTGGGAAATGCGATCTAAAAAGACTTTGTTCAATATTTGTACTGACTTCAAACCAAATCAGTGCGTGGTCTGAGAGGCTGATATGTTCCCATACTTTGATCAATAAAATATCTCCTATCCAAATGGAAATTAAGACAGTCAATTCGGGACATCAGACCAGTTCGCTGCAGATAGGCAGGGAAATTCCTTTAGTGTAGCGTTGTGTAATCTCCAAATATCTAGTAGTTGTAGTTGTTTGGAGAAATAAGGCACCCCTATTTTTGGAGGTTTAGGTCTGCCTACTGAAGACCTTTGTTTAACTTGGTAGACAAAATTAAAGTCTCAACAAATAATCAGTGGAGTGTCCACTTTTGGTAAGAGTTTGGCTATTAATGTCTGAGAGAAGGACCTGGAATATATGTTAGGGGCATATATATATTATAAAGAATCAACCTGAATTTGGCTAATAAAACTTCACATATACAGTAAGTATGCAACCATCCGGGTCAGCATAAAAGGATATTAACTCTACTGTATATCTAAGTGCTGTTTAACCAAAATAACCACCCTTTTGCCTTTGAATTAAACGGGGCAGACACGAACATCTTCCATCTCAAAGTGTTCCGTTTTAATATCTCTGATGGTATCAAATGCGTTTCTTGAAGGAGAAGCATATCTAATTTAATTTTGTTATCTTAAAGGAGAATTTTCTTGTATTTCTGGGAGGGGGAGGGAGTTAATACCTCCTATAATCCAGGATCCTATCTTCCAACAAAAAAATTCTAAATCACACAAAAAAAATACAAATGTCATAATAAGGAGCATCAGCATAATATATAGAATAACGGCCTACTGTTGCCCATGTGCAGTTGGAGGGGGGTGAAGGAAGGGGGTGGGGAGAACATGAAGGAGAAGACAAATAACAAGTAAAAAGTAAAGAAAGAAACTATATGAAATATTGAAAAAAGAGACAGGGTGGCAGTAGATGTACAAATGAACTTCCAGGTTTAGCTTCAAGCTCAGAATCAAACATATACGTTATGGTAAGAACTTACTGTTGATAACGGTATTTATCCTATGTCCACAGGTTTCCACAGGATAACATTGGGATATGCTGGAGCGACAGTGGATTGGCACCAAACGATCACGAGCTTTCTGGCCTCCCAGGATGCTCCGGGCTCGTCCATATAATCCCGCCCACCGACTCAGTCAAATCAGATGTTTCAAAAGCATTTAGGCAGGAGCATTACGTAGAACCCTATTCAGGCTACAAGAACACACATGCACACTCTTTAACGCAAGAGGGAAGAGGTTAGTGAGTATAAAGATACTCAAATCAGGTGCGTCAGGGTGGGATCCCTGTGGACATAGGCGAAATACCGTTATCAACGGTAAGTTCTTACCATAACGTATATTTCTCCTGCAGGGTCCACAGGTTATCCACAGGATAACATTGGGACTTCCCAAAGCAATTTTTAGTGGTGGGGACGCTCCTGATTAGACAGGAAAACCTTTAGCCCGAATTCAGCGTCATGAGAGATAAAGTATCCAAGGCATAATGTATAATGAATGTGTTAATGGAAGACCATGTGCCTGCCTTACATATCTGTTCTGCTGAAGCACCATGTTGTGCTGCCCATGAAGGACCTACCTTACGTGTAGAGTGAGCAGGGACATTAGCCGGAACAGGGAGATCAGCTCGAGAGTATGCATCTGAAATCGTTATTCGAAGCCAACTTGCTAGCGTCTGTTTAGTAGCAGGCCATCCCCTCTTGTGACATCCGTAGAGAATGAAGAGAGAATCTGTCTTTCTGATGGCACTGGTACGATCCACGTAGATTCTTAATGTACGGACTACGTCCAGCGACGCTTCTCCCGCAGACAGTCCAGATACCTGAAAAGCTGGGACTACAATTTCTTCGCTAAGGTGAAACTTCGAGACCACCTTTGGAAGATAACCAGATTTAGTTCTGAGAACTGCTTTATCTAGATAGAAAATCAGAAAAGGAAACTTACACGACAGCGCTCCTAAATCTGATACTCTTCTAGCTGATGCCATAGTCAGTAGAAAGAGTACTTTATCTGTTAACCATTTAAGATCCACTTTCTTAAGTGGTTCAAACGGAGCCCCTTGCAGGGCTTTGAGGACCAGACTTAAATCCCAAGGTAATGCAGGAGGAACAAAAGGTGGTTGAATGTGCAGCATTCCCTGGAAAAAAGTACGCACATCCTGCAAAGTGGCGGTTTTCTTTTGAAATCATACAGTCAATGCTGAAACTTGAACTCTCAAGGAAGCCACCTTCAAACCCTTATCCATTCCTGCCTGAAGGAAAGCCAAGATTCTAGATACTCTGAAAGATTTTGGATCCATACTTCTTTCACTGCACCAATGAATATAGACTTGCCATATTCGGTGATAAATGCGAGCAGAGGAAGGTTTCCTTGCTCTAAGCATTGTTTGAATTACCTGTTGTGAAAAACCTCTTGACTTCAGGATAGAGGTTTCAAATGCCACGCCATCAAAGACAGATCTGGAAGTTGAGGGAGCAGAATTGGAGTATCCATCGACATCATCTGTCGATCTATGTACCAATGCCTTCTGGGCCAAGCCGGAGCTATTAGAATCACGGCACCCTTTGCTTGTTTTATTTTCCTCACCACCCTGGGTATCAGGACGATTTGAGGAAACCGATAAGAAAGATGAAATTCACATTTCACTGACAGAGTGTCCACAAGGATCGCTCCTAGGTCTTTTGTTCTTGACCGGTATGCCAGAACTTTGTTGTTCAGATGGGACGCCATGAGATCTATCTCTGGCAACCCCCATTTGTCTACTAGAGTCTGAAATACTTCCGGGTGTAGAGCCCATTCGGTTGCTTGAATGGTGTGTCGACTGAGAAAATCCGCCTCCCAGTTTAGGACTCCAGGAACGAACACTAAAGACAATGCTGGAAGATGGAGTTCTGCCCACTTTAGTATGTGACTTACCTTCTTCATTGCTCTTTGGCTGCGAGTTCCTCCCTGATGGTTAAGGTACGCTACTGCCGTTGCATTGTCCGAGCGGATTTGGACTGGTTTTCCTTGCAGAATGTCCTTTGCCAGAATCAGTGCCATGTATATGGCCCGAAGTTTCAACAGATTTATTGGCAGGCAAATTTCTTCTGTGGTCCATTGTCCCTGGAACCATAGTTTCCCGGACACTGCTCCCCAGTCCTGAAGACTGGCATCAGTTGTCAGGATCTCCCAATCTGATATCCAAAAGGGTCTCCCCTTGTCTAGATGGGATGTCTGTAGCCACCAGGCTAATGACCTTTTTACCCTTACTGGAAGAACCATCATTTGTTTCTTTATTGTCTGATGTACTTCATTCCATCTGGTCAGAATCAGATGTTGCAAAGGACTTGAGTGGAATTGTGCATATCCCACCATGTGGAATGTTGACACCATCAACCACATCACTCGCATTGCCATGTGAACGGATATTGTTTGACTGTGCAAGAATTCCTGAGTCATTAACTGCACCTTGGATATCTTTTCCACAGGTAAAAATATTTTCTGCAGACTTGAATCCAATACAACCCCTAAGTGAATCTTTGTGACGGAATCAGATATGACTTTGCCCAATTTATGAGCCATCCGTGTTTTTGTAGACAAGTTGTCTGTTGGAGATGGCTCAAGTGCAATTCCTGAGATTGTGCCAGGATTAAAAGATCGTAAAGGTATGAAAAAATTCTTATCCCCTGCTTGCGGAGATAAGCTGCCATAACCACCATGATCTTGGTAAATACTCTGGGGGCTGTGGCTAACCCAAAGGGTAAAGCCTGGAACTGAAAATGTTGCTGGAGGATAGCGAACCTGAGGTAACACTGATGGGACAATGCTATTGGCACATGCAGGTAAGCATCCTGTATATCCAGAGATACCATGTAACATTTTGAGATTGAGGATGGGCCGAAATGACCCATTTGGCTTCTGGACCAAAAAAGGTTGGAGTAAAAAACCCTGCCCCCATTGCGCCTGGGGAACTGGAATAATTATCCTGGACTGAAGCAATTTCTGAACTGCTTCTTGCAGGGCCCTGGCCTTCGCCTCTATGTGAGACGGAGTGGTGCAAAAAAACCTTTGAGGAGGCTGCTTCTTGAAAGGGAAAACATAACCCAGAGATACCACTTCTTGCACCCAGGCGTCTGTTGTCGACTGCTGCCATATGAGTGCAAACTGAAGAAGACAGCCCTCTACCTTGGAGTCCCCCAGGTGGAGGCCCACACCATCAGGCTGATGGTTTCTGTTCTGGTTTGGAAGCTGGCCCCCTAGTAGCCCACTGCTTCTTTGCTTTACCAGACTTACTGTACTGGGTTTGCTTCGATTTATTTTTACCTTTTGTTTTACCTTGCCACCGAAATGGCCGAAATTCCGAGCCCTTAGGTTTAGGATTACTGGCAGGAAACCTGACCACCTTGGATTCAGCTTCTGACTCCAGAATATCTGTCAGTTCCTTATCAAAAAGAATGTTCCCAACAAAAGGCAAAGCTTCCAGAACCATTTTGGATTCTGAATCCGCTTTCCATGTACGTAGCCAAATTGCTCTGCGATCAGCTACCGTTAAGGCTGATGCTTTAGAAGCAATCGTACCCCATTATCCATTGCTGCTTCTTCTAGGAATAGCGCAGCCTGTTCCATATGGGCTATATGGAACTCCTGCTCCCTAGCTAGCGCTGAGAGCCCATTTTCCAGTTTTTCAGCCCAATCAACTACCGCTTTTGCCATCCAGGCTGAGGCCATAGCAGGCCTTATGACTGCCCCTGACAGAGAAAATATGTTTTTCAAAAAAACCATCAACTCTTCTGTCTGTGACATCATTTAATGATGTAGACGGCAAAGGTAAAATAGATTTTTGCACTAGTCGAATGACGTGCGTATCTACCTTAGGAGGCACTTCTCTTTTTAAACAGTCCACAGTTGGAAAAGGGTAATAAGAATCCCATTTTCTGGGAATTCTATATTTCTTATTGGGTGTAGCCCAAGGTTCCTCCATGATTTTCGTCAGTTCCTCTGACCCTGGAAACTCAACCCTAACTGTTTTGGGATGTTTAAACACAGGTGCTTTAGTTTAAATTATTGGCTCAGCTGAATCTTCTAGAGACAGAATAGCCTTCATTGCTCCAATTAACTCAGCTATATTTTCTGACCTGAAACCATCCATTTGTTCTTCATATGGTGAAGTACACTAGAGTATATGGAGTCATCATCTGTTGAATCATTCTGTGTAGCCTGTGAATTTGATGATATGTTTACCCTTTGCTTATCAGCTTGTTGACTTGTAGAAGCTGTAGGGGCTATACCATAAGATGGAAGCTGCATGTATGGGTTAATAGTGTACCCTATTACTGAGGTTGGAGCTGCAGGGACCAACCTGTCAGCTATGCTAGATAGGGTTTGTGCAAACATGGCCCAAGGTGGATCTACTTGTCGTTGAACAGGGATCTGCCTTGCAATCTGCTGAAACGCAAAACAATTTGCACATAACCCCTCATTTGCCAAAGATTGAGTTATTAACCCCACCTTGCAGGATAAACATGTTTTGAGTGTTGGTGTTACTGTTAATGTAACCTTGTCACCTTTGCCGCTCTTAGACATGATAAACAATCAGCTTTTCCACAGTATACTACACAATCTGTGACTGAAAACACTTTATATGCATAAAAGTGATATCAATCTGACCCCAACCCAAGCACCAGCATTGAGGTTCAGAAAATACAGACAAACATATATAAAGTCAGCAATCACACTAGCAGTCAGCCACGTTACATATTAGTCATATGAGCATGTTATCAACTACAAACACATTTCAAGTATGTAGGCGTACATTTACGGTTTTCTGTACTATACAGTTATTTTAAAGTATTCAGACGCAATTGCGGAGAAAACCCCAGTATTGTACAAAAATCATATGCAATAGGCACTAAACTTAACTATTCATACTAACAACAGTAGATAGAAATTTAGTGCTGTATAACCCTTACTCTGTAGAGTGGGATACAGGGCGACTCACCCCACTTCCAGGATCCATCAATACGTTTAGCAACCGCTGAGTGGATACAGACGCTACTATTGTACACTGCCGCTCCGGTAATTTTTAATGGACACAGATGCTCAGTAAACGTTAGTGCATGCAGACGCTCATGTCTGCGACCCAGTCTTTTAGCGGTAAACCTTAGTGTATACAGACGCAGCGGCCTCTGCTGCGACCGAGTCCCCTCGTGGTAGTGTCTGAGACGGAAGTGAGGCAATCAGTTCATGGCGGGAGACGCACGGAAACTGGTCATGAACTGGGGAGAGGGGCGACCAGGAGAGCATCTGACTCCCCACTGCTGACATCAACCCTAGGGATCGCAGCCTCAAACTAATCCTGGCGCCTTATGATCCCTAAAGCCTAGCGCTAGAGAACCCGTGGTGGTGGCACGCCAGCTACTGTTTGGTAGTCTCCTCCCAAAACAGTGCGGCTGTGTCCGTATTCCCCTTCTAAGCGGAACCGATGCCTTACCTTCTCCCCGTGCTCCGGCCACAGCCTGGTAAGTCTGCTGGACTTGCTAGTAACATCCGACACAGACGCTCGTCGAGACTGCACTTGTACCGTGGGTAAGCGTTGTTGCGACCCGGCGGTGAGTTGTTGGAGCGACTCTTTCCAATATGCGTGTAAGACGCTATTAGGAAAGATCACTCAAAAACACAAAGACTATAAAAAAAAAGGATTTTGGTACTTACCAGGTAAATCCTTTTCTTTGAATCCATAGGGGGCACTGGAGTACTCTTGGGATATGGATGGTTCCACAGGAACTAGGCACTGAATAGTTAAACTTTGACTATATCTCCCCTCCATATCCCAGAGTACCTCAGTGTTTTTTTACTGAGCCGAACTGGAGCTATAGAGGTTAATGGAGAAATACATATAACCAAAAACGGACAACAATAAAGTTGACACAAAACAAACCTGACAACTAACAGTTGACACCAACCCGATAAATTTCTAATTTGAAACAGTTGGTAAGAGTGTGTTACCATAATATTCCCTGCATTTACCACAACCAGGTAACAACTGCTCTGGGTGGGCGTCCAGTGCCCCCTATGGATTCAAAGAAAAGGATTTACCTGGTAAGTACCAAAATCCTATTTTCTTTTTCATCCACTAGGGGTCACTGGAGTACTCTTGGGATGTACCAAAGTTTCCCCCGTGGGCGGGAGAGCTATTTGGCACCTGTAACACTAAACGGCCAAAGCTAGAGGCTGATGCCGCAAAAGTATCAAACTTATAAAAGCACACAAACGTGTGCACTGACGACCATGTAGCCGCACGGCCATGTAGCCGCACAAAAGCTGTGTCATAGAACTCCACGACCAGCTGCCCATGACATTCCCGGAGAACATGTGGAATGAGCTGTTACTGATGTAGGCGGCTGTAACCTAGCATGAAGGTAAGCCTGACGTATGGTCAGTTTTATCCATCTGGATAAGGTCTGCTTAGAAGGTGGCCAACCCATCTTGGCCGCATCATAGAGGATAACAACGTATCCGTCTAAGGAACTGTAGACATTCGGAATACATAAACGCGTAATGCGCGTACCCCAACCAAAATTCTAGAATCTCCTGTTAACACAGGAACTACTATTGGATGATTGATGTGAAAAGAGGACCCTACTTTTGGTAGGAAAGCGGAATTCGTCCAAAGTTCCGCTCTGTCATTATGAAACACTAAATACGGTGGCTTGCATGACAAGGCACCCAAATCTGAAACCCGCCCTGCCGAAGCTAAGGCTAGGAGAGAAATTGTTTCCCAAGTGAGAAACCTCATATCCACTTGTTGTAAGGGTTCGAAATAAAAAGACTATAAGCAATCTAAAACCAGATTCAAGTCCCATGGCGCAGTAAGTGGAGTGAAAAGGAGGCTGTACTTTGAGGACACCCTGCATAAAGGTGTGTACCGACGGCAATAGAGCCAATATTCTTTGAAAATAAATTGACAACACCGATATCTGCACCTTTAGTGTGGATAAACGCCGACCTCCATCTAACCCCATCTGTAGACATAACAAAAAAAACGGGATAACTTGAAAGATGATGTCGGAAACTTCCGAACTTTACACCAACCTATATAGGCACGCCACATTCTGTAATAATGAGCTGCCGTAACTGGCTTACTAGCATGTAACATGGTTGATATAACCTATTCTGGAATGCCCTCTCTTTTTAAGAGGGCTGTCTCAACAGCCACTCCGTCAACGCAGCCGCGCTAAATCCGAGAAAAAGAACGGACCCTGATGTACCAGGTCCGGACGCAGTGGGAGCGGCCAAGGAACGTCCGCGAGTAGACCGCGAAGATCCGAAACCAAGCTCTCCAAGGCCAATGAGGCGCCACTAGTATGACTGTGGCGGACTCTCTTTTGATCCGTTTTAGCAACAGAGGGAGCAGCGGAAAACGGTGGAACAGATACACGAGACTGTATGGCCACGTGATTGTGAGAGCATCCACCGCCACTGCCTTTGGATCTCTCGTTCTGGACACGTACTGGGGCGTTTGATAATTGTGGCGAGATGCCATCAGGTCCACTTGTGGGTAACCCCACCTCTGGACCAACATGCGAAACACTTCTGGATTTAACGCACATCCTGGATAAAAATCCCGACAGCTGCGATAATCCGCCTCTTAGTTGTCCACTCCCGGAATGAACACTGCCAACAATATCACTTGATGATGCTCGGCCCAATTGAGGATTCGAGCTACTTCCCGCTTGGCTATTCGGCTTTTCATTCCTCCTTGTTTGTTGATGTATGCGACCGCCGTCGCGTTGTCTGACTGCACCTGAACAGCCTGAGCCTGCAGCATGTGCACTGCTTCTCGTAGCGCATTGTAAATTGCCTGGAGTTCCAGGACATTTATAGACAGCAATCTTTCGTGATCCGCCCAGAGACCCCGGAGCTGAAAATTTTTAACTACAGCTCCCCTCTGAGACTCGCGTCCGCCGTGAGAATTATCCAATTCCAGGCGCCGAACCGTTTCCATGCGGTTAGATTCTGTACTTTGGGCCACCAGAGTAGAGACACTCTGGCCTTTGGTGACAACCTCACCCTGCGGTGAATATGCAGAAGCGAGCCCGACCATTGTGCGAGCACATCCAGTTAAAAAGGACGTGAGTGAAGTCTTCCGAACTGAAGTGCTTCGAAAGCCGCCACCATTGTGTCTAATAGGCGAATGCACAAATGAACCGAGATTGTGCGTGGCTTAAGCACTAATTGTACCAGATGACGAATGATCTGTACTTCTGTTCGGGTAGGTAAATTCCTTGATTTACCGTATCGAGAATCATACCTAGGAATTGAAGTCGATGAGACGGAATCATTCAGGAATTCGCGTAGACAATGGTAGGAAAACAGATTTCTTCTTGTCTGAAACATAGCCAGAGTGGACGTTGTGTGCCACTAGCGAAGCTGAAACGCAAGAACCAACTGCCAACGTCACAGAAGCTGTAGGCAGCAAGAAGTGTAAGGTGGTCTTTATTTAGGGCAAACCTCAACTGGAGTGCCCTGCCACTACAGCCTTGTTACCTCAAACCCTTACCAAAGCAGGGCGAAGCAACAGCCGTACTGCTGTGTAGGGTACGCTCCGATAGGTAGTTAAACGCCCAATAATTGCAATTGTCTCTCATTGGAAATTGTTCAGCCTTCGCTGAGAACCTAACGTACTGGCCTGGTGCTATGAGAGCTGGCGGCGTATCGACCGCAACAATTTAGCTGAAAACAGTAAAAAAAGAAATGAAATTTTTTTATTTTTTCCCCCTCAGGCAGTACATGCGCCCGCATTTCCCCCCAAAGAGGACCGGTAAGGGTCTGTCTGTGCAGTCGTATTTGTCCGACACACTGTGTGACCGACTCTGCAGCGAAGCTGCTTGTTTGATTATGCATTAGACTTAGTGATCATGTACCCCGACCAGTAAGTACACCACGTTAGTAATCTGTGTATAAACCTGCATTACCGTGCATGTGGTCACCAGCAGGTCTTCCTGTAGAGACATGCTGTCAAAAACAATTAATAAATTAAATTCCTAACAACCCCCCGCTCCCCCAGAGGCTGACTGTTGTAGGGCAGCAACCTCCTGCAAAGAACCAGGAAGTAATGTTAAAAATGGTGTCCTACCATGTTTTTTTTTTTTATATATATATTACACCTGTTAAACCAGGATCTGAACCAGTGTCCATGTAATCACAAAGTTCACTGTGGGCGGGAAGCCTAACCACTTGGCTACAGAGCCACCTGTAAAAATAATAAGCAAAGCTGCTGTTTAAACATCAACTCTGGTGATGAAATGGTTGCTGTAGTGACTTGCAATCCAGATGGGACCTGAACCCACAATCCCTGGTTTAGGAGGGCAGTGTCTCATCCATTAGGCCACTGGGGATCTGGGGAGGTGAGACCTGAACTCACAATGTTTGCAGTGCTCAACAGATACTGTTTAATAAGCACTGTGTGCCGACCAACTGCGTCACTGTAGTCTTGCTTATTGCAAAATAGATTTTTAATGTCAGCATATATATCTATATATATATATCTATATATACAACAACGTATATTCACACATACTCAGACCTTATAAATATATATATATTTCATATATGCATACATACACACATATTATATACCCATATACATATATCCAGATATATCCTGATTCAGAGGTATAATAATTCTTAGAAGTCTGAAACTAAATGTGACCACTAACAGGCTTAAAAAACCTGAGATGTCTGCTGCTTAACCACAGCTTAGTTAATGGGTCCCGTATCCAGTGTGGTGTGGTTGTAGAAAAAATACCTACAGCACCTTGTATTCCCAGGTGGCTAACCAGGCCCAACACTGCTCAGCCTCCAAGATCAGCTGAGATCGGGCGTATCCAATTGTGGTGTGGCTAAGTGAATTAAGCAAAGCTGCTGCAGGTGAGCCTGAACTCACAATGCTTGCAGTGCTCCACAGATACTGTTTTATAATCACCATGTGCTGACCAATTGTATAACACATCTTACTTTACAACATTGAACAAAGCCAGTATTTGGCTGACCACAGCCATGATTCAGATTTGCAGTGTTTGGGCATAATATCATTATAAACAGTTATGATAAGAATAATAGTCTTACTCATTATGCCGACAGACAATACAAAATACAACTTGAGCGACTCAGTAAATAGCACTAAGGTGTCTTTACAAATATATATCTGGCCAAGTGCAGTACACGTCAGCAATATGCCTGGTTCCAAATTCCCCTTAACACCCCTGCGCCTTCAATGGAGGAGAGATGTAATACAGGAAATTCTGGAAAAATAACAGGAAAAATGGTTAAATATGCAGACTTATAATTATGTAAGCAGATTTAATAAACATACTATGTTGCATTCAAACCTGCATATATGAGCAACATGTATCCTGTTTAAAAATAGCCTATTGTAATACATATGCAGCGCTGCTGTATTCTAGTAAACATACTTTATTTTATCAATAAGAGTTGAATCATGAGATTTTATCCAGTGACCCTGACATTTCTGTGTGCAGGGAACATCACTGTGGCATCAAAGTTACTCACTAGGCTATGGAGCCTGCCTTGGAGCGGCCTATGCATAAATCAACGTGGCCGGCGCGGCTCAGAGCGGCGGGGGACACAGCATAGACAGCGGCGCTGGAAACTGCGGCGGGCGGCTGAAGGCAGCGGCCGGCGGCCACACACACACACAGTATCCCACACAGCGGGGCGGCAGCGTGAGCTGACCGCCCCGTTCAACATACCTGGACCCTGTGGTGAGGGCTATGACGGGGCTTCTCTATAAGTTCCGTCCAGCCTTTACTGCAGGTTTTAGACCTGCCCGTGGCAGTGAGGGAGCTCTTTTTAGAGAGGTCCGACACCCACAGCTGTTTCAGCAGCTTTCCTATCCCAGACCCTCGCCTTCTTGGAAGGGGGAAAGGGATTCCAAAAAAAAAAAAAAAAAAAAATCAAAAAATTCAGTAATTGTGGATCAACTTCCACAAGCCTAGTCTCGGTGAGCACCGAAAAAACACTGAGGTACCCTGGGATATGGAGGGGAGATATAGTCAAAGTTTAACTATTCGGTGCCTAGTTCCTGTGGAACCATCCATATCCCAAGAGTACTCCAGTGACCCCTAGTGGATGAAAAAGAAAATAAATCAAATAAAGCTTAGGGCTGCCAAAGCACAGCAGCCCTGTGACCATGGTTCGGCTCCTGCCGCACCAAACAAAAAACTGATTTGACTGAGTCGGTGGGCGGGATTATATGGACGAGCCCGGTGCATCATGGGAGGACAGAAAGCTTGTGATCGTTTGGTGCCAATCCGCTGTCGCTCCAGCATATCCCAATGTTATCCTGTGGATAACCTGTGGACCCTGCCAGAGAAACTTCAGGTAAATTTCAAGTATGATAGGAAACTTACTCATAGCCAATTAATGCCCAAAAATCTTAACATTGTTATTCGGTAATAAAGGTATGTCTAAAATAACTTTAAAGAAGATCCTTGGGCAGCAATAAAGACAAAAGTATAACTTGTATGAATAAACTGAACATAAATATGTATCCAGTGAGTACAAATAAACACATTACTAACATAGTATACAGTATAACAGCATATATCTTTGTGGTATGAGTGTAATATCGTTGAAAGCGACCGCAAGAAAGAGCTGTGAATATTATAGGAATGCATAGCTGTATAAAATATAAAAATGGGAATAAAAATATAATTTGTGAGCAATCAAAATTCAGCTTGGCTCTGTATTATGAGATGGTCAAGCATCCTCTTCCTCCTCCAGGTAGGTATAAACATCGTTAACATTAGTAAAGTCGAGATGACTGTTCCCATCAAATAACTGGAGGCGGGCTGGGTATAATGGAGCAAACTTTTTTCCCCTTTGAACTAGCTACGAGCACAGTGGTGAGAAATCTGTGTTTGCTTTAGTCAATTCAGCAGAGTCATCTTGGAAAAGAAATATCTTGTTCCCTTCCCAAACAAGGTCACGACATTTTCTTGATGCTCTCCAGAATGCCTCCTTATGCAAGAAATTCAAACATCTAAAAAGAACTGCGCGTAGCCTTGCTCCAGGGTGGGTGCGTAGCGGTCCCATTCTGTGCGCTCGTTCTATTACGAGGTCTGAGCAGGAGTCTGTAATTTGCAATAAGCTGGGAAGCTAAATTTTGAGAAAGTCCAGCCATGCCGGCCCTTTAAGAGGAATAGAAATGTATTCCCGGCGGACGGGATGCCAGCTGTCATCATCCCAACAACAACATCCCGCCCGCCAGAACGCCATGTCCCCTTGCGGGCTCGCTGTGCTAGTCACAGGATCTACTACCACTCTATGGGCGTCGTGGACATCCACAAGTGGGAATAGCCCCTGTGAGCAGGTATTCCAGCTGTCAGCATTGCCAGCTGTCAGGATTCCAGCGTCTGAATCCTGACCGCCGGCAAATTGATTTAGGTAGCCCACCACCGTCAAATTCTTTCTTCTTGATCTATTCTAGAGGTCATCTAATTTGTTTAATAGTTGAGATTGAGTGTGGTTTTGTTTAACTCGGGCCACCTTGAGTGCTGCCATATCTGAGAACAACTCTCCCACTCTCATTTACTTGCACTTTCTGTTAGCTGGTTCAACTGCTCTGTAATGCTGGCTGCTTTTTGTTGCAGCAAGGGACCCAAAGCCTCACTGATTGCCACTATCATATCCCCATAGGTAACTGGTGTGTCTGGAGAAGGAATAACTATTTGGGGAATGCCTAGTGGTGTTTGTGCTCACCTGAGGTGTCTGATGAGGAGAGGAAGGAGCAGAGTCAGCTTCATCAGCAGTGCTTGCAGTGTCCGATACCACCTTGGATTTTTGGCCACCTTGCAGTGATTTCTGTTTGTTCTCCTTTCCGGGCATCAAGGGAGAAAAATATCTCTCCATGAGAGGCAGGATCTCTGAAGAAAGTTCCGGTGGGTCACAGGGACGTTTTGGAGGCTGTAAATCAGCCTTGAAATGCTATTTAGAGCGGGTGGCAGCAGAACAGCTCCAGAGTGCAGCCTCACATCTCAGAGGTGGAGCAGGAAGTCATCTGTTGTTGTTGTTATGGTGACAGGGGAGCACTGGCAAGTCATCCAAGTACACGGCTGGTGTGCCCTATACAATGTCACTTTACATGTGCCACCAGACAGGTTAGCGGACCTGCCCCCCAGTTTATGTAACCTTCAATGGGTAAATGTCACTATTTAAGGTAAGATATGTACACTCATTTTTTGTCCTGATGAAAATGCCACTCCATCATGTGTACTTGGAGAATAGACACATGCACATTGTCCAAAATGACTATTGTATTGCGTTCATTTTTTGGGATCCCATTTTTGTGTGGTCCAACATTAATTTAATCCAGTCTATCTTATCTTTTGGGATCCACTTATCCATTGGATGTGAATTGCCATTTTTTATGCGACTGTGCTATCAATTTTGCAATTTGGGTTTAAATGCCATGAATGATCTATGAAACCGTTCCAACACATCAAATATAATACTGTATGATACGTCTTGATTTCTTAACCCTCAAGAAGTCCATCCACTGACGAAACATGTAGAGATTCTGGTGCCATGTCTATACACTAAGTGGGAGGATCCTGCCAATAGATCTCACACCCATAAGTGTGTTGGCAGGTATATACCATCAACATAACTACATAGTGATTGTGGATATTTTGTCACCATGTTTATGTTGCAAGCAATTTTTATCAATTATGTACGTTCTTATGTAATACCACAAAATGATGTCTCTTGACAGGTAGTCCTGAGATCTTGCACTGAGTAGCTGAAAATATTATCCCATGTAAGGAACTGCCAATTTGTCCATGAGGATAAATATCCCTGCTGTTCTGCTCCAGACATCCTCTTTGTGTTCCCCCACAGCCCCATTGATTGAGGACTCTATGGGCAGGGCTCTTTTTGTTACGTAATTATGCATCTTGCACTTAATTATGTACCCGTATCTAATTGTTTATTATATGTATCACTCTATATTGATCACTGTACATTGATGTAGTTTTGTATATCATTTGTCAATGTAAGGTACTACACAAGTCTTGTTGCACCTTGGGAATAAAAAAAGACAGCAATCATAATGAAAGTGATAATAAATTTATTACAAACCTGGAATTCTCAAGCTTCATTTTAAGTAAATCCACGTAATAGACATGATCACCTTGTACCAAAGGATCAGTACTGTTCTTCACAGAGCCATTGTCACAATTCTGCTACAAAAATACAAAAGGGAGCAGGTTTGTTAGAAATCAAATAATTGGGCATGATTTAGTTCAGTTGATACATTAATTAAACCTTTCTGAAACACATACTTTGCATGAAGTGAACATTTTCAATCTGCAAAACCTGGAATTTTGAAAAGGAGATTTATGATAAGAACTTACTTTTGCTAAATCTCTTTCTGCGAGGTACACTGGGTTACACAGGGATAACATCGGGGTGTAGACTAGGTTCTTGATCCGAGGCACCAACAGGCTCAAAGCTTCGACAGTTCCCAAGATGCTCAGCACCGCCTACTCTATACCCTGCCTCCGTGCACAGGAGCTCAGTTTTGTTAACCAGTCCAATGCAGTAGCAGGTAAAAGACGACAACCGTTAGTAGCCACATACACCACATTCTCACGACAGGAGAAGTGTCAGCGGCTAATGCCATACAAACCCAAAGAAGCTAGGTGTGTCAGGGTGGGCACCCTGTGGAACCCAGTGTACCTCGCAGAAAGAGATTTAACAAAGTTAAGTTCTTACCATAAATCTCCTTTTCTGCAGTGGGGTACCCTGGGTTCCACAGGGATAATATCGGTGATGTCCTAAAGCATTCCTTATGGGAGGGGACTTACTGTAGCAGGCATAAGAACCCGGCGTCCAAAGGAAGCATCCTGTGAGGCGGAAGTATCGAAGGCATAGAACCTTATGAACATGTTCACTGAGGACCACGTAGCAGCCTTGCACAATTGTTCAAGGGTCGCACCACGGCGGGCCGCCCAAGAAAGTCCAACCGACCGAGCAGAATGGAGCTTTGATGGTAGCAGGAGCTGGAAGACCAGCCTGTACATAAGTATGTGCAATCACCATTCTAATCCATCTGGCCAGGGTCTGCTTATTCGCAGGCCAGCCACGTTTGTGAAAAACAAAAAGTACGAAAAGAGAATCAGACATCCGAACGGAGGATGTCCTCTTCACATAGATACGGAGAGCCCATAGCACATCCAAAGAACAATTCAGGAGAGATAAAGGCTGGAATCACAATCTCTTGGTTAAGGTGGAAAGAAGACACCACCTTAGGAAGACAACCAGGGCACGTCCGAAGAACGGATGGAGGCTACACTCTCCGGCGTGTACGTCCTGATGACTGAGGAAGTCCGCTTCCCAGTTGAGGACCCCCGGAATGAACACTGCCGATATGGCTGACAGATGGCTTTCCGCCCACTGAAGAATCCTTGACACTTCCATCATTGCCATGCGGCTTCGAGTGCCGCCTTGATGATTTATGTACGCCACCATGGTGGAGTTGTCCGACTGTACTTGAACAGGCCTGTTCTGTATGAGATGCTGGGCCAGGTTCAGAGCATTGAAAATCGCCCGTAATTCCAGAATGTTTATCGGGAGGAGAGACTCCTCCCTGGTCCACCGACCCTGAAGAGAGTGTTGCTCCAACACCTGCGCCCCAACCCCTCAGACTGGCATCCGTAGTCAGGAGGACCCAGTCGGAGATCCAGAAGGGATGACCCCTGCTCAAAATCGATGGTCCTGTAACCACCAGCTCAGTGACAGACGAACCTCCGGAGACAAGAAGATCATGTGAGACCTGATCCGGTGAGGCAGGCCGTCCCACTTGGCAAGAATCAGCTTCTGCAGATGGCGGGAATGAAATTGAGCGTACTCTACCATGTCGAAAGCTGACACCATGAGGCCTAGTACTTGTATTACCGTGTGTATCGACACTCGCGGGCGAGAGAGGAAGCATCGAATCCTGTCCTGAAGTTTCAGGACCTTCTCCTGAGACTAGAACAACTGCTGGTTGTGAGTGTCCAACAATGATCCCAGGCGCAACATGCTCTGAGCAGGGACCAGGGAAGATTTCTTCCACTTGATGAGCCACCCGTGGGCTGCAGAAACTGGACCGTCAGATCCCGATGACGGAGAACTTCTGGGGAATTCGCCAGGATCAGTAAGTCGTCCAGATACGGTAGGATCCTGACACCCTGAAGGCGGAGCAGGGCTGTCATCACCCCCATGACCTTTGTGAATACTCGCGGAGCTGTGGTCAATCCAAAAGGTAAGGCCCGGAATAGATAATGGAGGTTGCCAATAGCAAATCGCAGGTATTGCTGAAGCAACATGGCAATAGGATTATGGAATATGGAGGTAAGCATCCTGTATGTCCAGGGAGACCATATAGTCCCCGGGCTGCAAAGCCAGAACAATAGAGCAAAGAGTTTAGATACGAAACTTGGAGACCCTCACAAATTTGTTCAAGGACTTGAGGTTGAGAATGGGCCGGGAGGAACCATTCGGTTTTGGAACTAGGAACAGCGCTGAATAGTACCCCTAACCTTTCTGAGCCAGAGGCACTACCACTCCGGTGTCCAAGAGGGACTGTACCACCAAATGAAGAGTTTCTGCCTTCACCTGATCCGAAGGGATATTTGTCAGGCAAAATTGACGAGGGGGACGATTCTTGAAGGACATGGCGTATCCATGAGTGACGACTTCCCGTAGCCAGGCGTCGGAAGTGGTCATCAACCATACCCGAGTAAACCGTAGAAGTCGACCTCGCACCCTGAGATCGCCCAGTCATGCAGTAGGCTTGTCTGATTTGGAAGCAGGCTGACGGGCAGCAAAGGCACGTTTAGGTTTGGGCTTAGTGGTTGTGGAAGTGCAAGCCTGTTTCGGGTAAGCCTCACCCTTTGCTTTACCTGGAGGTCGAAAAGAACGAAAGGAAGTACTCAACCTTCGGAACGAAGGAGCAGTACTAGGTAGACATGCCGTCTTAGCTGAAGCTAAGTCAGCAATAATCTTGTTGAGATCCTCACCAAAAGGATATTCCCCTTAAAAGGGAGCACCTCCAGGGTTTTCTTAGAGTCCAGATCCACAGACCAGGACCGTAACCAGAGAATCCAGTGAGCCAGAAAGGACGTAGTAGAGGCCTTGGCCGCCAGAACACAGCCATCGGAAGCCGCCTCCTTAATGTAATGAGAGGCTGTGACAATATACGAAAGACATTGTCTAGCATTATCAGAAAAATTGGATGGCAGGTCTGCTTCCACCTCCTAAGCCCACGCTTCAATAGCTTCTGCAGCCCAAGTAGCCGCAATAGCGGGCCGATGCACACCTCCCGCAAGAGTATTAATAGACTAAGAAACCCTCCACACGCTTATCCGTCGGTTCCTTCAAAGAGGTGACGGTAGTTACAGGCAGAGCAGAGGACACCACCAGCCGAGCGACTTGCGAGTCCACCGGCGGCGTTGTTTCCAAATTTTTACTTACCTCTGCAGCGAGGGAATAGAGAGCTAGCATCTTCTTGTGAGGTGTTTACTTCTTTACTGGATTCTCCCAGGATTCCCGACGTACTGTATATCAACTAAGTGGTCAGAATGAGGCAAAACAAATTTAGTAACTTTCTGACATTTGAATCTATCAGGTTTCTTAGAGGCAACAACAGGTTTTGGGTCATCATCAATTTGAAGAAACAACCTGATAGCCTCTAAAAGGTCAGGAACATCCACCTGTGAAACAGACTCCCCATCAGAAGCATCTGGATCAGTGTCTGAGGGCTCAGTAAACACACCATCCTCATCAGACTTAGTGTCTGAAAAATGTGTGGATTGTGAGGAAGTAATGGCCCACTTAGAGGACCCCTTGGTCTTAGGCGGGCGAGGGTTAGGTTTCTATTTGTTCAATGAGTGATTCAATTGCTGTAACTGAGTGGACAGGAGATCTGCCCATGGCGGATTAACCGCAGGGGCAATATGCGGCTGTACAGGCACGTGAGGTCCCATAGGGGGCGTAAGTCTAGTTACCAGCGTATTTAGTAAAGTAGAGAAAGTAGCCCAAGGTGGGTCATGATGTACTCCCGTTGCTACAGACCTACTGGGGGGAAGGGAACCCCCAGAACCTGAACCCTCCGGTGATATGTTTTCCTCTAATAAGTCTGCGGCATCACCACTGCGTGTTGCGGGGTCAGCCACAGAACAGTCGCCCCTTGTAGCTGACATAATATGAAAGCGTGAATCACGGGCAACACAGTACAATATCAGCAGTAGAATACCTAACCAAGAACCCCCTGTGCAGCGTGATAGCACAGAGGATTCAGGAGGTATACGGTGACTGAAAATCAGAGAAAAATACACAATAAGTATATCCTGTGAAATACCTATATCAAATAATAACCCTGATGCACTTAGCCCCCCCCGGGGTACAAAATACAGGGATAGCAGTAGGAGTGAGATACATGAAGTAGAAATCACACAGCAGCTATATGCACACACACAGTCACAGGTACAATGCAGAAATTATGACAAACAATAAAACCGCACTGTACTAGCAATACTCAGTAATACAAAGTAAAGCTATATAGAATTATAGATATATCAATGCACAGTAAAGACTGGATGTATATCACAGGGTACTTGTACTAAATAGCCCTGAAGCAATGCACTATTTCTTAACGAACACTGTCAAAAGACATGTAGAATATTTAAGAGTCCTGTAATGCACAGTGCTGATAATGCAGGCGGCTTTAGAGAGTAGACTTTGCCCATGCAGTCCCAGAATTAGCTCATCATGTAGTGATGGCGCTCAAACTCTGACAGGAAGTGAGGGAGAGAGAGAGATGCAGCTCCAGGGCGGGAAAATTTACTGTAAACGGCGCCCTGGGGCTGGGGGAGGGGCTACAGGTCAGAGTCTTATCCCCTTGCTGGACTTCACCATCGGGTACTGTGGGCCATAATAAAACAGTTTGTACAGATAACCGACCTATGCCCCTGCCCTGGTGGTCTAGTGGTGTCCCTGTACCAACACAGTGTCCAAGCCAGTGCGCGCGGCCCGCCTCCCAACGGCTGCAATGGATCGCGATTTACAGAGAGTCCCACCTGGGGGACCCTCTTACCTCCTCCCTTGATGCGGCCACGCGATCCCGGAGAGTTGTGGTGAGCGTGTGCGCCTGACCTGAAGAACCGGAGACGTCCACTGTAAGTACCCGGCAGCCAGGGCGCGGGAGTATACAGCGCCGTCGGGGGAGGTGATGGAGCTGCAGCATGAGATGTCAGAATGACATCTAGCACTAAGAGTGCTTATGCAGCAGCCCTTGCAGTCTTCAATCTTCTTTAAAAAGCTCTTTTCAGGGCTGCTGCCTGTTAGTGTCCTGCACTGTAGGCACCAACTTACAAACTGAGCTCCTGTGCACGGAGTCGGGGTTATAGAGGAGGCGGCACTGAGCATCTTGGGAACAGTCAGAGCTTTTAGCCTGTTGTGTGTCTGTGTATGTATGTATGTATGTGTATATATATATATATATATATATATATATATATATATATACATACACACACACACATACATATATACATACATACACACACACACACACATATACAGTGGGGCAAAAAAGTATTTGGACAGCCACCAATTGTGCAAGTTGACCCACTTAAAAAGATGAGAGAGAGGTCTGTAATTTCCATCATAGGTACACTTCAACTGTGAGATACAGAATCTGAAAAGAAAAACTAGGAAATCACATTGTATGATTTTTAAACAATTTATTTGTATATTCTTGCGGAAAATAAATATTTGGACAATCAAAAAGTTTAACTCAATACTTTGTAATATAACCTCGGTTGGCAATTACAGAGATCAAACGTTTCTTATAGTTCTTGACCAGGTTTGCACACACTGTAGCAGGTATTTTGGCCCACTCTTCCATGCAGATCTTCTCTAGATCTGTCATGTTTTGGGGCTGTCGCCGGGCAACACGGACTTTCAACTCCCTCCACAGATTTTCTATTGGGTTGAGGTCTGGAGACTGGCTAGGCCATTCCAGGACCTTGAAATGCTTCTTACGGAGCCACTCCTTAGTTGCCTGGGCGGTGTGTTTGGAGTCATTGTTATGCTGAAAAATCCAGCCATGTCCCATCTTCAATGCTCTTACTGAGGGAAGGAGGTTTTTGCCCAAAATCTCACGATACAATGGCCCCATTCATCCTCTCCTTAATACGGATTAGTCGTCCTGTCCCCTTTGCAGAAAAGCAGCCCCAAAGCATTATGTTTCCACCCCCATGCTTCACAGTGGGTATGGTGTTCTTGGGATGCCATTCATCATTCTTCTCCCTCCAAACACGGCGACTGGAGTTTATACCAAAAAGTTAGATTTTGCGCTCATCTGACCACATTATATTCTCCCAATCCTCCTCTGGATCATCCAGATAGTCACTGGCAAACTTCAGGCGGGCCTGGACATGTGCTGGCTTAAGCAGGTGGACCTATCGGGTGCTGCAGGATTTCAATCCATGACGACGTAGTGTTATTAATGGTAACCTTTGTGACTGTGGTCCCAGCTCTCTTGAGGTCATTGACCAGGTCCCCCGGTGTAGTTCTGGGCTGATTCCTCACCGTTCTCAAGATCATTGATACCCCAACGAGGTGAGATCTTGCATGGAGCCCCAGGTCGAGGGAGATTGTCAATGATCTTGAATTTCTTCCATTTTTTAATGATTGCGCCAACAGTTAATCTCTTCTCACCAAGCTGCTTGCCTATTGTCGAGTAGCTCATCCCAGCCTTGTGCAGCTCTACAATTCTGTCCCTGGTGTCCTTAGACAGCTCTCTGGTCTTGGCCATGGTGGAGAGGTAGCAGTCTGACTGTTTGAGGGTGTGGACAGGTGTCTTTTATACAGATAACCAGTTCAAACAGGTGCCATTAATACAGGTAACGAGTGGAGGTTAGAAGAACTTCTTGAAGAAGTAGTAACAGGTCTGTGAGAGCCAGAAATCTTGCTGCTTGGTAGGTGTCCAAATATTTATTTTCCACAAGAATATACAAGTAATTTGTTTAAAAATCATACAATGTGATTTCCTGGTTTTTTTTTCAGATTCTGTCTCTCACAATTGAAGTGTACCTATGATGGAAATTACAGACCCACTTAAAAAGATAAGAGAGGTCAACTTGCACAATCGGTGGCTGTCCAAATACTTTTTTCCCCACTGTATGTATGTATGTATGTATGTATGTATGTATGTATATCTCTCTCTATATCTATATACTGTATATATATATATATATATATATATATATATATATATATATATATATATATATATATATATGTAAATATATATCTATCTCCAAAAAGAGGCACCTCAAGTAAATGCAGAAAGACTTTTGTAAAGATTAAAAAGGCATCATACAAAAACAAGACAGAGGCATGACAAAAGGTATCAGATGTGAGCACTTGGGGTACCTGACAGCTACCACAAGCAGCTGAATCTGCAATAAAGTGTGAATAGCACGCCTCTGCAAGCTGGTAAGTCAACAGCCGTTTCGGTGCTCGTGTGGCACCTTCATCCTGGACAACCAGCATGTGTCCCAGCTGCGCTATTTAAATCTGTCTAATGAAAGAAATAACACTCAACTGCGGTGGTGCCATCCTCCGCTCAGACACATCCAGTCCCGCTGCAGCCGCCGAACCCGGAAGGGACAACGCCACTTCTGCGTTCCACCTCAGACCAATCACGGCAGCCACCAGCACATTTGCCCGGACCCGGCTTCACTTTACAGGAAGTGTCCGACGGTGACTATGGCAACCAGCACAGCGGGATATAAACAAAAAATGCCCTTAAGTTTCCAATGGTGGTGATGCAAAGCACACAAAATGCATGCATACGCAACACGCAGAGAAAACCAAGCATTTAACTACCAAAAAATACACAAAACATAATAACAAAATAGTACACAATAAAAATAAAGACAATAATAAACAAATCCCGAGAATTGGAGTATACATAAAAACAATAATACATTAACTAGAACAAGTCTGTGGAGAGCTTAGAAAAAAGCAAATGAGGGATCATTCATAAAAAGCAACCAAAAGATAAGCCTTCAGTGAGGCCATCAGGAGAAACAGAATGTAAACATGCTATCCAATAAGCTTCACGCTGTAGTAGTAGCTTATTTCGGTCGCCTCCACGCCTCAAGGCGTGTGAGGTTGGTTCAGAGACACCTGTTGTAACAATATTATATCAACCAGCACCCGAATGGCTTTTATGGAAAGCAGTTTTAATTTTTGTGGAGTTTATATGTTTTCTCTTTTTTCAAATTTGTTATTTTTTTCTTAGAATTGGAGTATTAAACGGGTATGGATATGTCCAAAACCATCTCTGATGAATTTATACAGATTAAACGCTTTGCTGATAAGGACATTTCAAAGATTTTGTTTCAAGATACAACCTCTCTTGCATTTGATGTGGATAGTCCCTCGGAAATATTTTCTGATGTTTTGAAGTTAAAGAAAAGGAGGGTAGAATTACACTTGCATGGTTTAACACTGTCGCAATATTATAAAGAAAAGATCATCCCAAGAGGGTTTCGTATCAGGAAACAACCCACTGTAGGTAGATCCAATACTTCATTTTGTGAACAGTGGTGTCAGATCCTAAATGATTGTTCTTTACAACTTATGGTGTTGGTAATTGAGCAGGTTAACTCAGATTTGGCCATTTTGGATAAGGAAATTTTGGAATGTGAGAATACTTGTTTGGAGAGCTTACGTTCAGATAAGTCAGTAGATTGGTTATCCATACTTGAGAGTTCTATTGATCTATTTCACACTGACCTATTGTCTTAAGAAAAATAAATATAAAAAGGTCAAGGAAGACAATAAAGAATCTAGGCTGTATGGTTGGCTGTATGGTAATGACTTTCATTCTGGCTGGCGTACAGGGGCTAGGACCAGAAGGAATCGCATAGAAAGACCTTTTTCTGGCATTGAGACAAACGCGTCAGCTAGCGATTCTGATCATTCATAGCCACAGGCCTCATCCAACTCTTTTTTTCAGAAGGGTTCCATCACAAGGAGCAGGTACAAAGGTAGAAGAGGCGCTGCAGGAGGGGAGGGAAGAAGCAATGTAAAAAAATCAAAAACAGACAGGCAATTACAGGAGGAAGTAGTTATATTTAATCTGTCTAGTTACATGCTTACAGACATGGAAATGTTGGTTCTCTCGAAAGGTCTATCTTTTGTCAGGACTCACAGGCAATCAGTATTTGATTTTGAGATTGAATTATACCGTTTCCATAGGTCTTTAAGACTTAAGGATTTTTTTGCTAAACAGCCTAAGCCCGTTGTTAATTGTGGAGGCTTTAAACCTAAGAGTACTTTTGATCCTTTTAGTACTAATGCGGCTATTGAGACTTTGCGAGACTTGTCAAGAGGGATACTCTACCGTATATCGAGAGACAGAGAGTATCATAGAATAATCTTTCCAAGGATGAAAATGCAGCACTTACGTCGCTTAAGAACAACACTAATATTGTTATATGTCCCTCTGATAAGGGGGGCAGTATTGTTCTCTTTAACAGGAGTGACTACATAAAGGAGATCACTAGACCGTTGTCCGATATGGAATGCTATAGGTCTTTGAGATCTTATGATCCTACTTACTCTTACAAGAAAGAAATTGATGGTTAAATTTTTTTTTATGTACACTACATTGATGACCTCTTCATGGTGTGGACTGGTGGTGAGGAACTCCTGACTAAGTACATAGATTTTCTCAATAGTCTGGATACCAAGATACGCTTTACATTATCATTCAGTAGGACTACAGTGAATTACGTTGATGTCTGTGTACAGAGGGATGGTAGTAAATTGCTGATGAGGTTATATAAAAAAGCAACTGATAAAAATACACTTTTGCGTGCGGACAGTTTGCATCCGGCACCGCTTAAACGTGGACTCCCTTTCTCTCAATTATTACGAGTAGTGAGGGTTACCTCAAATGTGGATGAGTTGCCACAGGCGCTTTGTGAGACGGGGACTCGTTTTCTCCAAAGGGGGTATATGCAGAAGTAGATTGATGAGGCTATTGACAAATGTATGAGTATTAAGCGGAAGGACACTGAGTAATGAAGGAAAAGTGGTAAAACCGGAACGCATGATTTCTACCTTCACATACTCTACAGCCTCTCGTCATATACGTGAGCAGCTTCCAAATTGTTTGTCTGCTTGTGAGCATGAGGCATTGAATGGGAGCAGCATTTGGAAGGCATGCTGTTCCTTGTAGTGCCAATGGGAGATCCTGGGGGTGGCTCCCTGGTAAGTTAGCTCTCTGTCTGGAAATGTTTTAGTATTGACCTTTATCATGAGGCGTACTGTGACAAATTACATGGCCCAATGTGGGCACTGCTATTAAGTAGTTAGGACTGCTGTATCAGAGAAGCCGTGAAGTGGCCAGCAGCTTAAACATGTGTTTGCAAACATTTGTGACAAATTCTCTGAATTTTATTACCAGATAGATTCAGGGATGGTTACAGGTAATTTTCAGTGTGCGGAAGGGAATTTGGGGGTGGGGATTTGCACCCCCCTTCCTCCTCTTTGTCTGTCTATGACCCCTCCCCCTTCCAGCACCTGATATATAATTATCTCCAGGTATGATTGAGCAGCTTCCAAATTGTTTGTCTGCTTGTGAGCATGAGGCATTGAATGGGAGCAGCATTTGGAAGGCATGCTGTTCCTTGTAGTGCCAATGGGAGATCCTGGGGGTGGCTCCCTGGTAAGTTAGCTCTCTGTCTGGAAATGTTTTAGTATTGACCTTTATCATGAGGCGTACTGTGACAAATTACATGGCCCAATGTGGGCACTGCTATTAAGTAGTTAGGACTGCTGTATCAGAGAAGCCGTGAAGTGGCCAGCAGCTTAAACATGTGTTTGCAAACATTTGTGACAAATTCTCTGAATTTTATTACCAGATAGATTCAGGGATGGTTACAGGTAATTTTCAGTGTGCGGAAGGGAATTTGGGGGTGGGGATTTGCACCCCCCTTCCTCCTCTTTGTTTGTCTGTCTATGACCCCTCCCCCTTCCAGCACCTGATATATAATTATCTCCAGGTATGATTGAGCAGCTTCCAAATTGTTTGTCTGCTTGTGAGCATGAGGCATTGAATGGGAGCAGCATTTGGAAGGCATGCTGTTCCTTGTAGTGCCAATGGGAGATCCTGGGGGTGGCTCCCTGGTTAGTTAGCTCTCTGTCTGGAAATGTTTTAGTATTGACCTTTATCATGAGGCGTACTGTGACAAATTACATGGCCCAATGTGGGCACTGCTATTAAGTAGTTAGGACTGCTGTATCAGAGAAGCCGTGAAGTGGCCAGCAGCTTAAACATGTGTTTGCAAACATTTGTGACAAATTCTCTGAATTTTATTACCAGATAGATTCAGGGATGGTTACAGGTAATTTTGTGTGCGGAAGGGAATTTGGGGGTGGGGATTTGCACCCCCCTTCCTCCTCTTTGTTTGTCTGTCTATGACCCCTCCCCCTTCCAGCACCTGATATATAATTATCTCCAGGTATGATTGAGCAGCTTCCAAATTGTTTGTCTGCTTGTGAGCATGAGGCATTGAATGGGAGCAGCATTTGGAAGGCATGCTGTTCCTTGTAGTGCCAATGGGAGATCCTGGGGGTGGCTCCCTGGTAAGTTAGCTCTCTGTCTGGAAATGTTTTAGTATTGACCTTTATCATGAGGCGTACTGTGACAAATTACATGGCCCAATGTGGGCACTGCTATTAAGTAGTTAGGACTGCTGTATCAGAGAAGCCGTGAAGTGGCCAGCAGCTTAAACATGTGTTTGCAAACATTTGTGACAAATTCTCTGAATTTTATTACCAGATAGATTCAGGGATGGTTACAGGTAATTTTCAGTGTGCGGAAGGGAATTTGGGGGTGGGGATTTGCACCCCCCTTCCTCCTCTTTGTTTGTCTGTCTATGACCCCTCCCCCTTCCAGCACCTGATATATAATTATCTCCAGGTATGATTGAGCAGCTTCCAAATTGTTTGTCTGCTTGTGAGCATGAGGCATTGAATGGGAGCAGCATTTGGAAGGCATGCTGTTCCTTGTAGTGCCAATGGGAGATCCTGGGGGTGGCTCCCTGGTAAGTTAGCTCTCTGTCTGGAAATGTTTTAGTATTGACCTTTATCATGAGGCGTACTGTGACAAATTACATGGCCCAATGTGGGCACTGCTATTAAGTAGTTAGGACTGCTGTATCAGAGAAGCCGTGAAGTGGCCAGCAGCTTAAACATGTGTTTGCAAACATTTGTGACAAATTCTCTGAATTTTATTACCAGATAGATTCAGGGATGGTTACAGGTAATTTTCAGTGTGCGGAAGGGAATTTGGGGGTGGGGATTTGCACCCCCCTTCCTCCTCTTTGTTTGTCTGTCTATGACCCCTCCCCCTTCCAGCACCTGATATATAATTATCTCCAGGTATGATTGAGCAGCTTCCAAATTGTTTGTCTGCTTGTGAGCATGAGGCATTGAATGGGAGCAGCATTTGGAAGGCATGCTGTTCCTTGTAGTGCCAATGGGAGATCCTGGGGGTGGCTCCCTGGTAAGTTAGCTCTCTGTCTGGAAATGTTTTAGTATTGACCTTTATCATGAGGCGTACTGTGACAAATTACATGGCCCAATGTGGGCACTGCTATTAAGTAGTTAGGACTGCTGTATCAGAGAAGCCGTGAAGTGGCCAGCAGCTTAAACATGTGTTTGCAAACATTTGTGACAAATTCTCTGAATTTTATTACCAGATAGATTCAGGGATGGTTACAGGTAATTTTCAGTGTGCGGAAGGGAATTTGGGGGTGGGGATTTGCACCCCCCTTCCTCCTCTTTGTTTGATTGGCACATCATCCAATCTGATGTTACCCTGGGTGCAATTTGCCAAGATAAACCACTGTTTTGCTACAAGAAAAGTAGTAATATCAAAGATATTGTAGCTGCATCGGATATCGGCCCGATTAAGTCCAAGACTTGGTTACAACCCAAAATGGGGGTATACAGATGTCATGGGTGTACCAACTACAAATTTTTGATCTTGGGTGACACTTTTTTTGATTGCAACAATAAGAACTATCAAATACGTCATCATTTGGACTGTGACAGACGATATGTGGTATACATGATTATGTGCCCCTGTAACCTACTGTACGTAGGCAAGACAATACGTTCCTTAAAAGAGAGGATCTCCATGCATCATTCCTCTATTAAAAAAGCATATACCAAGTTGGATTCTAACACCCCGCCGGTGGAAAGACATTTTGTATCACAGGGACATAAACTTCAGGATTTCAACTGTATGCCAATAGACTGCATTCCCCACTTGAGGCACGGAGGTGACCAAAATAAGCTACTACTACAGCCTGAAGCTCATTGGATAGCACGTTTACATTTTGTTTCTCCTGATGGCCTCAATGAAGGCTTATCTTTTGGTTGCTTTTTATGAATGATCCCTCATTGGCTTTTTACTAAGCTCTCCACAGACGTGTTCTAGTTAATGCATTATTGTTTTTCTGTATACTCCAATCCTCGGGATTTGTTTATTATTGTCTTTATTTTTGTTGTGTGCTATTCTGTTATTATGTTTTGTGTATTTAAATGCTTGGTTTTCTCGGCGTGCCGCGTATGCATGCATTTTGTGTGCTTTGCACCATTGGAAACTTAAGGGCATTTTTTGTTTATATCCCACTGTGCTGGTTGCCATAGTCACCGCCGGACACTTCCTGTAACGCGAAGCCGGGTCCGGGCGGATGTGAGCGGTTGCGTCACTGCAGTTTGTGGGCGTGGCTGGTGGCTGCTGTGATTGGTCTGAGGTGGAACTCAGCTGTGGCGTTGTCCCTTCAGGGTTTGGCGGCTGCAGCGGAACTGGATGTGCCTGAGCGGAGGATGGCACCACCGCAGGTGAGTGTTATTTCTTTCATTAGACAGATTTAAATAGCGCAGCTGGGAAAACATGCTGGTTGTCCAGGATGAAGGTGCTACACGAGCACCGAAACGGCTGTTGACCTACCAGCTTGCAGAGGCGTGCTATTCACACTTTATTGCAGTTTCAGCTGCTTGTGGTAGCTGTCAGGTACCCAAAGTGCTCACATCTGATACCTTTTGTCATGCCTCTGTCTTGTTTTTGTATGATGCCTTTTTAATCTTTATAAAAGTTTTTCTGCATTTACTTGAGGTACCGGCCTCTTTTTGGACTTTACCTAGATTGATGTGAACTGTGGATGTTCTATATAACTCATATAATGACAAACAAGATGTTATAATACAATTTTATTTTTAAAATACAAGTAAAACTTCAGGAATACATTATCTTGTACATAAAACAAATTTCAACTGTTCATTGATTGTCTGTCCGTACAGTTTTTTGTCAATACAGTGATTGAATTATAATAATAAATGTTGTTGTTTCACCCAATGCGTTTCGTCTATAGCGACTTCGTCAGGGGTGTCTTTTGGTGTAGAAAAGGTGAAAAAATAAGTATTTATCATACAGCACGGAGGTGTATAAACTTGATACTATCAATAGTTAGAATACATTACATTATTTTTACCATATCTAGTATAGTTTCCTCCACATCATTTTTATAGTTTTCTAATTATACCATATACTTACTATGTAAATGGCCCTTATTTCCAACAGACTTATTGGCAGGCGACTTTCCATTGCGGTCCATTTTCCCTGGAACTACAGGCTTCCGAGTACCGCACCCCAGCCTTGCAGGCTGGCATCTGTTGTCAGGACTTGCCAATCTTTTATCCAAAAGGGTCTCCCCTTGTTTAAATGGTCTGTCTGTAGCCACCATGCTAGAGACCTTTTTACGTTTACTGGAAACTTTATCATCTGCTTTTTTATCGTCTGATGATTTCCGTTCTTTTTGGTCAGAATAATGTGCTGCAATGGTCTGGAGTGGAATTGCGCATATTCCACCATGTCGAAGGTTGATACCATCAGACCCAACAGTCGCATTGCTGCATGGACTGACATTGTCTGGGCGTGCAACGCTTCCTGAGACATGACCTGCACCTTGACTATCTTTTTCTCTGGTAAGAGAACTTTCTGTAGGTCTGAATCCAATATGGCCCCCAAATGAACCATCCGCTGTGACGGATTAAGAGACAACTTATCCCAATTTATGAGCCACCCGTGTCTCTGTAAACAAACTATTGTCTGTTGAAGATGGCTCAAAAGTAAATCATGCGAATGTGCTAGGATTAACAGGTCGTCGAGGTATGGGAATATTCTTATCACCTGTTTGCGCAGACAAACTGCCATAACCACCATAATTTTGGTAAACACCCTGGGTGCTGTTGCTAGCCCGAAGGGCAAATCTTGGAACTGAAAATGTTCCTGGAGGATGGCAAACCTGAGGTAACACTGATGAGACAGTGCTATAGGCACATGTAGGTAAGCATCCCGTACATCCAGAGATACCATGTAATCTCCCGGTTCCATAGCCAACATTATGGAGTGTAACGTCTCCAAGTGGAACCTTGGGATCCAAAAGTATTTGTTCAACATTTTCAGATTGAGAATTGGTCGAAATTACCCATTTGGCTTCTGGATCAGAAATAGATTGGAGTAAAACCACTGTCCCTCTGTGATGGGACAATCACACCTGACTGCAGTAATTTTTGGACTGCTTCTTGCAGGGCATTGGCCTTCGACTCTATACGAAACGGGCTGGTGCAAAAAAATAAGAATTTACTTACCGATAATTCTATTTCTCGGAGTCCGTAGTGGATGCTGGGGTTCCTGAAAGGACCATGGGGAATAGCGGCTCCGCAGGAGACAGGGCACAAAAAGTAAAGCTTTTCCAGATCAGGTGGTGTGCACTGGCTCCTCCCCCCATGACCCTCCTCCAGACTCCAGTCAGGTACTGTGCCCGGACGAGCGTACACAATAAGGGAGGATTTTGAATCCCGGGTAAGACTCATACCAGCCACACCAATCACACCGTACAACTTGTGATCTAAACCCAGTTAACAGTATGATAACAAAAGGAGCCTCTGAAAGACGGCTTCCTACAACAATAACCCGATTTTTGTAACAATAACTATGTACAAGTATTGCAGAATAATCCGCACTTGGGATGGGCGCCCAGCATCCACTACGGACTCCGAGAAATAGAATTATCGGTAAGTAAATTCTTATTTTCTCTATCGTCCTAGTGGATGCTGGGGTTCCTGAAAGGACCATGGGGATTATACCAAAGCTCCCAAACGGGCGGGAGAGTGCGGATGACTCTGCAGCACCGAATGAGAGAACTCCAGGTCCTCTTTTGCCAGGGTATCAAATTTGTAAAATTTTACAAACGTGTTCTCCCCCGACCACGTAGCTGCTCGGCAGAGTTGTAATGCCGAGACCCCTCGGGCAGCCGCCCAAGATGAGCCCACCTTCCTTGTGGAATGGGCATTTACATATTTTTTGCTGTGGCAAGCCTGCCACAGAATGTGCAAGCTGAATTGTACTACAAATCCAACGAGCAATAGTCTGCTTAGAAGCAGGAGCACCCAGCTTGTTGGGTGCATACAGGATAAACAGCAAGTCAGATTTCCTGACTCCAGCCGACCTGGAAACTATATTTTCAGGGTCCTGACAACATCCAGCAACTTGGAGTCCTCCAAGTCCCTAGTAGCCGCAGGCACCACAATAAGCTGGTTCAGGTGAAACGCTGACACCACCTTAGGGAGAAACTGGGGACGAGTCCACAGCTTTGCTCTGTCCGAATGGACAATCAGATATGGCTTTGTGAGATAAAGCCGCCAATTCTGACACTCGCCTGGCCGAGGCCAGGACCAACAGCATGGTCACTTTCCATGTGAGATATATCAAATCCACAGATTTGAGTTGTTTAAAACAATGTGATTTTAGGAATCCCAAACTACGTTGAGATCGCCCAGTGCCACTGGAGACATCAAAAAGGGGTTGTATATGCAGTACTCCCTTAACAACTTCTGGACTTCAGGAACTGAAGCCAATTTCTTTCTGGAAGAAAATCGACCGGTCGAAATTTGAACCTTAATGGACCCCAATTTGAGACCCATATACACTCCTGCTTGCAGGAAATGTAGGAATTAACCTAGTTGAAATTCTTCCGTGGAGCCTTCCTGGCCTCACACCATGGAACATATTTTCACCTAAGCGGTGATAATGTTGTGCGGTCACCTCCTTCCTGGCTCTGACCAGGGTAGGGATGACCTCTTCCGGAATGCCTTTTTCCCTTAGGATCCGGCGTTCACCCGCCCTGGCGTCAACGCAGCTGCGGTAAGTCATGGAACAGACATGATTCTTGCTGAATCAAGATCCTTTCTAGTATCTCTTGAAGTTCCGGGTACCAAGTTCTTCTTGGCCCAAACCGGAACCCCGAGTATAGTTCTTACTCCTCTCCTTCCTATCATTCTCCATACACTGGGTATGAAAGGCAGAGGAGGGAACACATACACCGACTGGTACACCCACGGTGTTACCAGAGCGTCCCAGCTATTGCCTGAGGGTCTCTAGACCTGGCGCTTCATGTGGGACGCCATCATAACCACCTTTGGTCTTTCCCAACGGTTTACAAACATGTGGAAACTTCCAGATGAAGTTCCCACTTTTCCGGGTGGAATTCATTTATGCTGAGGAAATCTTCCTAGTTGTCCACTCCCGGAATGAACACTGCTGACAGTGTTATCACATGATCTTTCGCCCAGCGAAGAATCCTTGCTGTCATTGCCCTCCTGCTTCTTGTGCCGCCCCGTCTGTTTACGTGGGCGACTGCCATGATGATGTCCTACTGGATCAGCACCGGTTGACTTTGAAGCAGAGGTCTTCCTAGGCTCAGAGCATCGTAAATTGCCCTTAGCTCCAGTATATTCATGTGGAGAGAAATCTCCAGACTTGACCACACTTCCTTGGAAATTTCTTCCTTGTGTGACTGTTCCCCAGCCTCTCAGGCTGGCATCCGTGGTCACCAGAACACAGTCCTGAATGCTGAATGTGCTGCCCTCTAGAAGATGAGCATTCTGCAGCCCCCACAGAAGAAACACCCTTGTCCTTGGAGACAGGGTTATCCGCTGATGCATCTGAAGATGCGATCCGGACCATTCGTCCAGCAAATCCCCCTGAAAAGTTTTTGCGTGAGATCTGCCGAATGGAATCGCTTCGTAAGAAGCCACCATTTTTCCCAGGACTCCTGTGCATTGATACTTGGCCTGGATTTAGGAGGTTTCTGACTAGGTCGGATAACTCCCTGGCTTTCCCCTCCAGGAGAAATACCTCTTTCTGGACTATGCCCAGAATCATTCCTAGGAACAGCAGACGTATCATCGGAAAACAGCTGCGATTTTTGGAATATTTAGAATCCACTCGTGCTGTCGTAGAACTACTTTAGATAGTTCTTTTCCGACCTCCAACTGTTCTCTGGAAACTTGTCCCTTTCAGGATATCGTCCAAGTAAGGGATAATTTAGATGCCTTTCTTCTTTTAAGAATCATCTTTTCGGCCATTACCTTGGTAAAGGCCCGGGGTGCCGTGGATAATTCAACGGCAGCGTCTGAAACTGATATTGACAGTTCTGTATCACGAACCAGAGGTACCCTTGTTGAGAAGGGCAAATTTGGACATGGAGGTAATCCTTGATGTCCAGGGACACCATATAGTCCCCTTTTTTCCGGTTCTCTATCACTGCTCTGAGTGACTCCATCTTGATTTGAACCTTTTTATGTAAGTGTTCAAAGATTTCAGATTTAGACTATGTCTCACCAAGCCGTCTGGCTTCAGTACCACAATATAGTGTGGAGGACTAATACCCTTTTCCTTGTTGTAGGAGGGGTACTTTGATTATCACCTGCTGGAAATACAGCTTGTGAATTTTTTCCCAATACTGCCTCCTTGTCGGAGGGAGCCGTTGGTAAAGCAGGCTTCAGGAACCTGCGAGGAAAAAATGTCTCGACTCTCCAATCTGTACCCCTGGGATAATACTTGTATGATCTAGGGGTCAACTTGCGAGTGATCCCACTGCGCGCTGAGACTCTTGAGACTACCCCCCCACTGGTGGAGGGCTTCTTTTCCTGGGAAGGGGCTGCCTGCTGCAGTCTACTTCCCTTTCCTCTATGTCTGGGCAGATATGACTGGCCTTTTGCCCGCTTGCCCACATGGGAACGGAAGGATTGAGGCTGAAAAGACAGTGTCTTTTTCTGCTGAGATGTAACTTGGGGTAAAAAGGTTGGATTTCCCAGCTGTGGCCGTGGCCCCCAGGTCCGACGGACCGACCCCAAATAACTCCTTCCCTTTATACGGCAATACTTCCATGTGCCGTATGGGATCTGTATCACCTGACCACTGTCGTGTCCATGACATCTTCTGGGAGATATGGACAACGCACTTATCTTGATGCCAGAGTGCAAATATCCCTCTGTGCATCTCGCATACATATATATAGAATGCATCCTATTAAATGCTCTATATCAATAAAATATTTTTAGTCAGGGAATTCGACCAAGCCAACCCAGCACTGCATCTCCAGGCTGATGGCGATCGCTGGTCGCAGTATAACCACCGTCTGTGTGTATATACTTTTTAGGATATTTTTCCAGCTGCCTATCAGCTGGCTCCTTGAGGGCGGCCGTATTTGGAGACGGTAACGCCACTTGATAAGTGTGTGAGCGCCTTATCCACCCTAATGGGTGCTTCCCAACGCGCCCTAACTTCTGGCGGGAAAAGGTATAACGCCAATATTTGCTATCGGGGTAAACCCACGCATCATCACACACTTCATTTTATTTTATCTGATTCAGGAAAAACTACAGGTAGTTTTTTCACTTCCACATAATACCCTTTTCTGTGGTACTTGTAGTATCAGAAATATGTAACAGCTCCTTCATTGCCCTTAACGTGTGGCCCTAATGAGGAATACGTTTGTTTATTCACCGTCGACACTGGATTCAGTGTCCGTGTCTGTGTCTGTGTCGACCGACTGAGGTAAATGGGCGTTTTTTATAAAAAACCCCTGACGGTGTTTCTGAGACGCCTGGACCGTTACTAATTGTTTGTCGGTCGTCTCATGTCGTCAACCGACCTTGCAGCGTGTTGACATTCTCACGTAATTCCCTAAATAAGCCATCCATTCCGGTGTCGACTCCCTAGAGAGTGACATCACCATTACAGGCAATTTCTCCGCCTCCTCCAGCATCGTCCTCATACATGTCGACACACACGTACCGACACACAGCACACACACCTGGAATGCTCTGACAGAGGACAGGACCCCACTAGCCCTTTGGAGAGACAGAGGGAGAGTTTGCCAGCACACACCAAAAAACGCTATAATTACATAGGGACAACCTTATATAAGTGTTTCTCCCTAATAGCATCTTTATATATATATTTATATCGCCAATTTGTGCCCCCCCTCTCTGTTTAAACCCTGTTTCTGTAGTGCAGTGCAGGGGAGAGCCTGGGAGCCTTCTCTCCAGCCTTTCTGTGAGAGAAAAAATGGCGCTGTGTGCTGAGGAGATAGGCCCCGCCCCTTTTACGGCGGGCTCGTCTCCCGCTCTTTAGTGAAGTTTGGCAGGGGTTAAATATCTCCATATAGCCTCTGGGGGCTATATGTGAGGTATTTTTAGCCAGTATATAGGTTTACATTTGCCTCCCAGGGCGCCCCCCCCCAGCGCCCTGCACCCTCAGTGACAGCGTGTGAAGTGTGCTGAGAGGAAAATGGCGCACAGCTGCAGTGCTGTGCGCTACCTTTAGAAGACTGTCAGAGTCTTCAGCCGCCGATTCTGGACCTCTTCTAACTTCAGCATCTGCAAGGGGGCCGGCGGCGCGGCTCCGGTGACCATCCAGGCTGTACCTGTGATCGTCCCTCTGGAGCTAATGTCCAGTAGCCAAGAAGCCAATCCATCCTGCACGCAGGTGAGTTCACTTCTTCTCCCCTCAGTCCCTCGTTGCAGTGATCCTGTTGCCAGCAGGACTCACTGTAAAATAAAAAACCTAAGCTAAACTTTCTCTAAGCAGCTCTTTAGGAGAGCCACCTAGATTGCACCCTTCTCGGCCGGGCACAAAAATCTAACTGGAGGAGGGTCATGGGGGGAGGAGCCAGTGCACACCACCTGATCTGGAAAAGCTTTACTTTTTGTGCCCTGTCTCCTGCGGAGCCGCTATTCCCCATGGTCCTTTCAGGAACCCCAGCATCCACTAGGACGATAGAGAAAATCTTTGAGGAGGCTTTCCCTTCTGAATGGGGACCCATACCCCTGAGATACCACCTTCTGCACCCGAGCATCTTTTGTTGACTGTTGTCACATGTGTGCAAAATGAAGGAGTCGGCCCCCAACCCTGAAATCCTCCAGGCAGAGGCCCGTCTCTTCAGGCTGATTGTTTCTGTTCAGGCTTGGAAGCTGGCTTTTTGCTAGCCCACTGCTTCCTACCCCTGATTTTGAACTGGGGTTGCTTAGACTGCTCTTTAGCGTTCGCTTTGCCAACGAAATGAGCGAAACTTTTAACCCTTAGACTTAGGGTAATAAGTAGCTGGAAATCTGACCTTCTTTGATTCAGCCTTTGATTCTAGGATATCAGATAATGGTTTCCCAAACAATATATTACCAATGAAAGGCAATGCTTCCAATTCTTTCTTGGCTTCCGCATCTTCTTTCCAGGTACGTAGCCAAACTGCTCTGCGAGCGGCTACTGTCAAGGCTGAAGCTTTAGAAGCAACTGTACCCATATCAATTGCTGCTTCTTTCAAGTATTGGGCAGATTGTCTTAAATGGCTTAAATGATACTCTTGCTCCCTATTAGGAGAAGAGATGTCATTCTCTAGTTCCACTATCCATGCGCCCATTGCCTTTGCTACCCAGGCCGAAGCCATAGCAGGTCTTACCACTGCTCCTACTAGAGAAAATAAATTTTTCAAAAAGCTATCTACCCTACTGTCTGTGACATCATTTAGTGAGGTAGATGACAGAGGTAAAGCAGATTTATGCACAAGTCGCAGTACATGTGCATCTACTTTTGGAGGAACTTCTCTTTTCGATCAATCCGCAGCTGGAAATGGATAATAAGAATTCCATCTTTTCGGAATCTTATATTTCTTACTGGGCGTCACCCAAGACTCATCCATCATCTCCGTCAGCTCATCTGACGCTGGGAATTCAGTTTTCACTGATTTTGTTCGTTTAAACACAGGTGCTTTAGATTTTAACACTGTTTTGGCTGGCTCTTGCAAAGAGAGAACAGCATTCACAGCATCAATAAGTTCAGCTACAGCCTCTGAACTAAAACTCTGCGACTGATCATCATACGGAGTATTTGAATATACTGTATCATCATCTGTTGTATCATCTTGTGTAGTCTGCCACATAGATGCATCTGTCTTAGTCTTACCTGTCCCTTGGTTGCTTGTAGAGGCTACTGGAACCAAGCCGTAGGAAGGGAGCTGCATGTATGGGTTAATAGTGTAACCTAACCCTTGAGGTGGTGCTACCAGAGTTAACCTGTCTGCTATTGAAGATAAAGTCTTTGCAAACATATTCCATGGTGGCTCTGTTGGTGGTTGTACCAACTACTGCTTTTTACTTTGCTGAAAAGCAAAACCGTTCGCACACAACCCCTCATAAGTGACCAATTGGTCCATACCAATTAACCCCATCTTACACTTTTGCCGCTCACAGACATGGTAATAATCTGTTAATGACTACACAATTTGTGACTGAAAATCACCTATATATGAGTATATAGAAGCGAGTTCAATCTGACCACAGCCGTGCACCTGAATTGAGGGTCAGAACAGGACTGACAACATAGGAAAGTCAGCACACATACTAGCAGTCAGTCACATGTTAAGGCATTAGACATTGTCATATGAGAATACAACCCCCATAACAACTTACAAGTAAGTAGGAAAATTGTACTTCTGTTTCAACTGGCTCTTTTTCAACATAACATGCAGAAAACACAGTAATATACAGATCTCATATGCAATATGTACTAAAAATTAACAATTCATACTAACAAGTAGAGAGAATTTTTAGTACTGTATACCCTTCCTCTGTAGAGCAGGATACAGGGAGACTCACCACACTTCCATATCCAAGCAAATGTGCTTGTAAGACGCTGAGTGGATTCAGACGCTACTGATGTACACTACCGCTCCTGATAACGGACACAGTCGCTCATTGACGGACACGGACGCTCCGCGACTTCCACGTGTATGCAGACGCTAAGGCATGCGACTCGGTCTAGGCGGCGTCTCTAGTGTACACAACTGCAGTGTCTAAGCTGCGACCGAGTACCCTCGTGGTAGCGTCTGAGACAGAAGTGAGGTCATTCAGTTCATGGACGGGAGACGCGCGGAAACTGGTCATGAACTCGGAGGGGCGTCCAGGAGAGCGTCTGAATCCCCCTGTTGACTTAAACTCTAAGGATCGCGGCCTCTACCTAGTCCTGGCGCCTATGATCCCTAGAGCGTAGCGCTGTCGCACTCGAGATGTTCGGCGCATCAACACACTGTTTGTAGTCTCCACCAATACAGTGTAGCTGTGTCCGGACCCCCCTAGTAAGAGGAAATCCATAGAATTATCTTCCCCCCATGCTCCGGCCACAGCCTGGTTAAGTCAGCTGGACCTGCTAGAACATCCGACACAGATGCCCGTCGAGACAGCACTGTACCGTGAAGGTAAGCGTTGTTGCTACCCGGTGGGGAGTTGTTGGAGCGACTCTTTCCAGTATGAGTTTAAGACGCTGTTTAGAAAAGTCGCTCAAAAAAATATAGTAAGTCTATAAAAATAACATAATAAAAGCTTCAGGCTGCTTTATTCACAGCAGCCCTGTGACCATGCGGCTTCCTGCCGCACCAAGCAAAAAACTGATTTGACTGAGTCAGTGGGTGGGACTATATGGTGAAGCCCCGATGCATCCTGGGAGGCCAGAAAGCTCGTGACCGTGTTGGTGCCATTTCCGCTGTCGCTCAACCATATCCCAATGTTATCCTGTGGTAATCCTGTGGACCCAGCCAGAGAAAAAGTCAATAAGATTTGTTTGACATGATCTCTCCCCAGTGAATCCATGCTGTTTGGGATCTTGTAAATTGCCGGATTTGAGTTGTAGATTATCAATTTCCCTACTACTGATGTAAGACTCACTGGTCTGTAGTTGTTTGCCTCTTCCTTACTTCCACTTTTGTGCAGTGGGACTACGTTTGCTCTTTTGCAGTACTCTGAAATTACTCCTGTATCTAATGACTGGTTGAATAATTCTGTCAATGGTGCTACCAGCACCTCTTTAAGTTATTTTAGTATCCTTGGATGTATCCCATCTGGCCCCATAGATTTGTCAACTCTCAGCTTTGAAAGTTCTGTTAGGACCTTCTCCTCTGTAAATGTACTTGTTTCCTTTTCCTGAATATCCCTGCAAGTTACTGTGGCCCCTTCCCCTCTCTTTCAGTTGTAAATACTGGGCAAAAATAATTAAGATGATCTGCTATGAAATGGTCTCCCTCAACAAGACTCCCAGTGTCTGTCTTTAGTTTTGTTATTCCACCTTTTGTTTTTCTCCTTTCGCTTATATACCTAAAAAAAAGTTTTGCCTCCTTTACCCACTGACTGGGCCATTTTCTCCTCAGCTTGTGCCTTTGCACATCTGATTACCTTCTTAGTCTCCTTCTGTCTAACAAGATATATCTCTTTGTCTTCATTATTTTGTGTCTGCTTATATTTCCTAAAAGCCATCTTTTTTGCTTTCACAATGGGGGTAATTCCAAGTTGATCGCAGCAGGAATTTTTTTTAGCAGTTGGGCAAAACCATGTGCACTGCAGGGGAGGCAGATTTAACATGTGCAGAGAGTGTTAGATTTGGGTGTGCTGTGTTCAATCTGCAATCTAATTTGCAGTGTAAAAATAAAGCAGCCAGTATTTACCCTGCACAGAAATAAAATAACCCACCCAAATCTAACTCTCTCTGCCTCCCCTGTAGTGCACATGGTTTTGCCAAACTGCTAAAAAAATTCCTGCTGCGATCAACTTGGAATTACCCCCCATATTTGCTATTTATTTTGCAAACCATACTGGCTTCCTTTTCCTTGTGTTTTTCTTAACACTTTTGATACAAAGGTCTGTTGCTTTTAATATTGCACATTTTAATGTTTCCCACCACTCCTGCACTGCTTCCAAGTTCGTCCACTCCGCTTACACATTTTCCCATCCCTACAAAATCAGCCTTCCTAAAATCCAACACCTTTGTTTTTGTATGGGAAGAGTCAGTCTCTGTCTTTATGCTAAACCATACTGCTTGATGATCACTGGATCCCAGGTTTTCACCCACTTTTACGTCCGATATTCTGTCTCCATTTGTAAAGTATTAAGTCTACTATTGCGTCTTTCCGAGTGGGCTCCCTCACCAATTGGTGGAGGAATGCTCCCTGAAGGGAATTTAAAATGTCCCTATTTCTAGTGGAACTAGCAACAGACACCTCCCAGTTTACATCAGGAAGATTAAAGTCTCCCATGACGTGGGACTGGACAAACTTTTGGATGGCCTGTTTCAACGTAACTTGCGTATCCTCCAAAGCTTGTAATCTTGATTTGAAGAAGTGTTGGGGAGGAGCATCATCGAACTCCAACTTGTAGCCCTGAGAAATGAGGTCCCTGACCCAGGTATCCTGACAGGAAACCTCCCAGACACTGCTGAAGTTACGCAGTCGAGATCCCACCTCGAGATCCCCTCGGGGTAGGAGGGCATCGTCATGCTGAGGACTTAGTGGAAGCAGAACTGGTGCTCTGTTCCTGAGAACCGGTGTTTGCTGACTTTGGAAATCCATGTATCCAACTCAACCCCAAAGAGCAATTCCCCAGAAAAGGGGAGGAATACCACAGTGCGCTTGGATTCCGCGTCCACTATCCACTGACGCAACCACAAGGCCCTGCGTGCTGACACTGCCATGGCAGACGTCCTAGCATTAAAATTGCCCTTTTCCTTGCGCGAGTCACACAGGACGCGTGCAGTGTCCTGAATGTGCTTCAGGAGAGTCACCGTAGTGACCAGAGGCATATCCCCGGAGATGCCATCCTGAATCTGAGTAGCACACGTATGAATGACATGGGTCATCCAGCAACCCACTATGACCGGCCTTTGCGATACACCTGCTGCTGTGTAGATAGACTTTAGTGTAGTCGCTATAATTCTGTCCAGAGGGTCCTTTATGGTAAAGGAGGCCGGGGCAGGCAGCACCACGTTTTTTGACAGGCGAGAGACTGAGACGTCAACTCCCGGGGGCTCTTCCCAGAACTTCCTACCTTCATGAGCAAATGGGAAAGTGTGCAAAAATCTTTTTGACACCTGGTATTTTTTGTCTGGATTTTTTCAGGCTAATTTAAAAAGGTCATCTAACTCTGCAGAATCAGGGAAAGCGACATTAGGCTTGTTTTGTGTAAAGAAAAATGACTGCTGTGATGCAGAGTCCTTTAGAGGGAGCTTTAACACCTCCCGTATAGACAGAATGAGGGGTTCAATACCCTGAGCAGAGGCGGAATCCCCATTAAGTCATCCCCATCCTCCCGTATTTCCTCATCTGAATCAGAGAGCAGAGCAGGTAAACCACGCTTTAGTGGTCTTGAGTTAGGGAGGAGGAGCGGGGGATGGGGCTGTGTAACATCTGCCCTAGCAGCTAAGTCTGCAACAGCCTCTTGTAGTAGCTGAGTTTTCTGAACATTAGCAGTGAGTTGTTATGACATATCAGACATAAGGGGTAATTCCAAGTTGATCGCAGCAGGAATTTTGTTAGCAGTTGGGCAAAACCATGTGCACTGCAGGGGAGGCAGATATAACATGTGCAGAAAGAGTTAGATTTGGATGGGTTATTTTGTTTCTGTGCAGTGTAAATACTGGCTGCTTTATTATTACACTGCAAATTAGATTGCAGATTGAACACAGCACACCCAAATCTAACTCTCTCTGCACATGTTAAATCTGCCTCCCCTGCAGTGCACATGGTTTTGCCCAACTGCTAACAAAATTCCTGCTGCAATCAACTTGGAATTACCCCCATAGTCTTAAGAGACTCTAACCAGCATGGCTCTGGTCCGTCTCATCCATCCCCTTCACTGAGCTGTGAAGATTGGCTGCATTGTTCACATGAAACAGAATCACATGTTCACAGTAATCACAATAACAAACACACAGCCAGTAATACTTAGCAAGCCTGCCCTTACTGTATGTGAGAGGAGACACACAGAGAGAGAAAGACTAACAGCACACCCCAGCTATACAGCCCCAGTGAGGCTTTCAGCTTACTATATCACAGTGAAACACTAATGATTTCTGTCTTGTATAGGACACAGATTCCGTACAATAGCTGTTCTCCCCCTTTGCTACAACCTGTATCAGTTTTCCAGCATGTCTTGTGAGTCAGGAGGAGCTGTGTGTGCTTGCTGCTGCATTAAGCAGAGGAAGGCACAAAAATGCCGCTGGTCCCACTCTGAGGTAGCTCCCCCCCACCTCCAATGGCGCCAGAGCTAAAGAGATTTTTTTATACTGGCAATGTCTCCTAGTTTGCTTAAAAACATCACACAAGTGCTAGTTTAAGCCACCGCAAGCCGGTCTGCACCGGGGGGAGGGGGGCCCTCTAGCTGGTCCACATCAGGAGGGTACCGTATGCCATGTCCGGGTTTAGCCGCACCATGAGCCGGGGGACACCCCTAGCGGAGCCCCTGGCTTATACTCACCACAGTCATCACCTTCGAGCATTTGTTAGGGGTGTGCGGCATGCTGCGCTTGCGACAGCTAAGGTGCAGTGCCCCGGTGAACAAACAACCTCTCAGGACGGTGGTCCTGCAGCGGGAAAGCGGCTCTGACACCTCGCAAGGCCAGTGTCCCCCACTAAGTCCCACGGTGCAGGTATGCTGTTACCCAAACAGCATACCGAAAATAATAAAAGTTTAAAGGAAATTGAAGAAAACTCTCTGGAACTGCAGAGATGTGTATCCTCTCATGAGGGCACTTTATACTAAACTGCCCGTGGGAGGGGGCATAGAGGGGAGAAGCCAGCACACCCAGTGAAGAAATTTAAAGTGCACCGGCTCCTTTGGACCCCATCTATACCCCATCGTACGAAGTCTCCCCAATATCCCTTGTGGATGCTAGAGAAATTATATAACTATACAATTATCATATGGGCAACAGCTACTTTTAACGTCTTTTCTGTAATGTTATAGAATTACATTTTCTGAATATTATTAGAATACTCTGAGCAAAAGGAAAATACACAATACTCATGTGAGTGCAGCCTGATTATAATAATTCTAATTAAAGTGTAGTTGCTTTTTATCCCAGGAATAGCAGGACCAATGACAAACACAAGCAATAATCTGAGCTTTTTTAAGAACATACCTGATACTTTTCCAGTTGATGAACTTTCACTAAAAGTTTCTCAATTTCATTGTTCTTTTGTGCAACCATTGACTGTAAGCGCTCCAGCTGCTCGTGGTCTGCATGAGTACCTTTCAACTGCAGTAATGTTGCTATTTGTACCTATTAGGCAAAATAATTTTACATTTTTTCAGCTGCGAAAGCTACCAAACCTACTTTACACATACTTTAGAAATAAATGGATGAAATTATACCACAAAAGCTGTATTCGGACTATTTTTATTCATTCCTGAAGCACCACAGGAAAACACTGACAAGTTGACGGCATAATAATGAAATTAAGTCTACAAATGAAAACTCAGTTCTCAGTGGTGCACGTGGAAAAAAAAATGGACACCTTGGTGTATAGAAAGTGCTGCGCAGATACTGGCCCCAAACATTTACAACTCATTTGAATGTAGAGCCTCTAAAGCTCCTCCATGCAATAGTTATAACAAAGCCTCAGGAAAAACTGAAATAATAATACAATAACACATAAAAGGTAAACAGAGAGCTATGAAAGGTGGGGGCACAATGTTGCCCAAATGCATTCAAAGAAAATGATTTAACAAAGTACAAAAAATAAGAATTTACTTACCGATAATTCTATTTCTCATAGTCCGTAGTGGATGCTGGGGACTCCGTAAGGACCATGGGGAATAGCGGCTCCGCAGGAGACTGGGCACATCTAAAGAAAGCTTTAGGACTAACTGGTGTGCACTGGCTCCTCCCCCTATGACCCTCCTCCAAGCCTCAGTTAGGATACTGTGCCCGGACGAGCGTACACAATAAGGAAGGATTTTGAATCCCGGGTAAGACTCATACCAGCCACACCAATCACACCGTATAACCTGTGATCTGAACCCAGTTAACAGTATGATAACAGAGGAGCCTCTGAAAGATGGCTCACAACAATAATAACCCGATTTTTGTAACAATAACTATGTACAAGTATTGCAGACAATCCGCACTTGGGATGGGCGCCCAGCATCCACTACGGACTATGAGAAATAGAATTATCGGTAAGTAAATTCTTATTTTCTCTAACGTCCTAAGTGGATGCTGGGGACTCCGTAAGGACCATGGGGATTATACCAAAGCTCCCAAACGGGCGGGAGAGTGCGGATGACTCTGCAGCACCAAATGAGAGAACTCCAGGTCCTCCTCAGCCAGGATATTAATTTTGTAGAATTTTACAACGTATTTGCTCCTGACCAAGTAGCTGCTCGGCAAAGTTGTAAAGCCGAGACCCCTCGGGCAGCCGCCCAAGATGAGCCCACCTTCCTTGTGGAGTGGGCATTTACAGATTTTTGGTTGTGGCAGGCCTGCCACAGAATGTGCAAGCTGAATTGTACTACAAATCCAACGAGCAATAGTCTGCTTAGAAGCAGGAGCACCCAGCTTGTTGGGTGCATACAGGATAAACAGCGAGGCAGATTTCCTGACTCCAGCCGTCCTGGAAACATATATTTTCAGGGCACTGACAACGTCTAGCAACTTGGAGGCCTCCAAGTCCCTAGTAGCCGCAGGCACCACAAATAGGTTGGTTCAGGTGAAACGCTGAAACCACCTTGGGGAGAAACTGAGGACGAATCCTCAATTCCGCCCTGTCCGAATGGAAAATCAGATAAGGGCTTTTTCAGGATAAAGCCGCCAATTCTGACACGCACCTGGCCCAGGCCAGGGCCAACAGCATGACCACTTTCCATGTGAGATATTTTAACTCCACAGATTTAAGTGGTTCAAACCAATGTGACTTTTGGAACCCAAAACTACATTGAGATCCCAAAGTGCCACTGGAGGCACAAAAGGAGGCTGTATATGCAGTACCCCTTTTACAAACGTCTGAACTTCAGGGACTGAAGCTAGTTCTTTTTGGAAGAAAATTGACAGGGCCGCAAATTTGAACCTTAATGGACCCCAATTTCAGGCCCATAGACACTCCTGTTTGCAGGAAATGTAGGAATCGACCCAGTTGAATTTCCTCCGTCGGGCCTTACTGGCCTCGCACCACGCAACATATTTTCGCCCATTGCGGTGATAATGTTTTTGCGGTTACATCCTTCCTGGCTTTGATCAGGATAGGGATGACTTCATCCGGAAAGCCTTTTTTCCTTCAGGATCCGGCGTTCAACCGCTATGCCGTCAAACGCAGCCGCGGTAAGTCTTGGAACAGACAGGGTCCTTGCTGGAGCAGGTCCCTTCTTAGAGGTAGAGGCCACGGATCCTCCGTGAGCATCTCTTGAAGTTCCGGTTACCAAGTCCTTCTTGGCCAATCCGGAGCCACGAATATAGTGCTTTCTCCTCTCCATCTTATCAATCTCAGTACCTTGGGTATGAAAGGCAGAGGAGGGAACACATACACTGACTGGTACACCCCCGGTGTTACCAGAGCGTCTACAACTATTGCCTGAGGGTCTCTTGACCTGGCGCAATACCTGTCGAGTTTTTTAATCATGTGGACGACTTCTGGGTGAAGTCCCCACTCTCCCGGGTGGAGGTCGTGCTGAGGAAGTCTGCTTCCCAGTTGTCCATTCCCGGAATGAATACTGTTGACAGTGCTATCACATGATTTTCCGCCCAGCGAAGAATCCCTGCAGCTTCTGCCACCCTGTCTGTTTACGTGGGTGACTGCCATGATGTTGTCCGCTGGATCAACACCGGCTGACCTTGAAGCAGAGGTCTTGCTAAGCTTAGAGCATTGTAAATGGCCCTTAGCTTCAGGATATTTATGTGAAGTGATGTATCCAGGCTTGACCCTAAGCCCTGGATATTCCTTCCCTGTGTGACTGCTCCCCAGCCTCGCAGGCTGGCATCCGTGGTCACCAGGACCCAGTCCTGAATGCCGAATCTGCGGCTCTCTAGAAGATGAGCACTCTGCAACCACCACATGATGGATACCCTTGTCCTTGGTGACAGGGTTATCCGCTGATGCATCTGAAAATGCGACCCGGACCATTTGTCCAGTAGGTTCCACTGGAAAGTTCTTGCGTGGAATCTAACGAATGGGATTGCTTCGTAGGAAGCCACCATTTTTACCCAGAACCCTTGTGCATTGATGCACTGAGACTTGGTTCGGTTTTAGGAGGTTCCTGACTAGCTCGGATAACTCCCTGGCTTTCTCTTCCAGGAGAAACACCTTTTTTCTGGACTGTGTCCAGGAACATCCCTAGGAAACAGAAGACAAGTCGTCGGAACCAGCTGCGATTTTGGAATATTGAGAATCCAATCGTGCTGCCGCAACACTACCTGAGATAATGCTACACCGACTTCAAGCTGTTCCCTGGATCTTACCCTTATCAGGGAATCGTCCAAGTAAGGGATAACTAAAATTCCCTTCCTTCGAAGGGATATCATTTCGGCCATTACCTTGGTAAAGACCCGGGGTGCCGTGGACCATCCCTACGGCAGCGTCTGAACTGATAGTGACAGTTCTGTACCATAACCTGAGGTACCCTTGGTGAGAAGGGTAAACTTTGACATGAAGGTAAGCATCCTTGATGTCCCAAGACATCATGTAGTCCCCTTCTTCCAGGTTCGCAATCACTGCTCTGAGTGACTCAATCTTGAATTTGAACCTCTGTATGTAGGTGTTCAAAGATTTTAGATTTAGAATCGGTTTCACCGGGCCGTCTGGCTTCGGTACCACAATAGTGTGGAATAATACCCCGTTCCCTGTTGCAGGAGGGGTACCTTGATTATCACCTGCTGGGTGAATGGCTTCCAAAACTGCCTCCCTGTCAGAGGGAGACGTCGGTAAAGCCGACTTTTGGAAACGACGAGGGGGAGACGTCTCGAATTTCAATATGTACCCTTGAGATATTACCTGAAGGATCCAGGGGTCTACTTGCGAGTGAGCCCACTGCGCACTGAAATTCATTGAGAACGGGCCCCCACCGTGCCTGAGTTTGTAAGGCCCTAGCGTCATACTGAGGGCTTTTGCAGAGGCGGGAAAGGATTTCTGTTCCTGGGAACTGGGTAATCTCTTCAGCCTTTTTCCTCTCCCTCTGTCACGAGCAGAAAAGAGGAACCTTTTGTCCGCTTGCCAACAAAGGACTGCGCCTGATAATACGGCGTCTTATTTTGAGAGGCGACCTGGGGTACAAACGTGGATTTCCCAGTTGTTGCCGTGGCCACCAGGTCTAAAAGACCGACCCCAAATGTCCCCTTTTAAAGGCAATACTTCCAAATGCCGTTTGGAATCCGCATCACCTGACCATTTTACTGGTAGAATTGGACAACGCACTTATACTTGATGCCAGTCGGCAAATATTCCGCTGTGCATCATGCATATATAGAAAGAAATCTTTTAAATGCTCTATAGGCAATAATATACTATCCTTATCTAGGATATCAATATTTCCAGTCAGGGAATCCGACCATGCCAACCCAGCACTGCACCTCCAGGCTGAGGCGATTGCTGGTCGCAGTATAACACCAGTATGTGTGTGAATACATTTTTGGATACCCTCCTGCTTTCTATCAGCAGGATCCTTAAGGGCTGCCATCTCATGAGAAGGTAGAGCCCTTGTTCTTACAAGCGTGTGAGCGCCTTATCCCCTCTAGAGGGTGTTTCCCATTGTTATCGGGGGGAAACCCACGTATCATCACACACCTCATTTTATTTTTCAGATTCAGGAAAACTACAGGTAGTTTTTCCCTCACCAGAATACCCCTTTTTGGTGGTACTCGTATTATCAGAAATGTATAAAACATTTTCCATTGTCTCAATCATGTAACGTGTGGCCCCACTGGAAATCACGGTTGTCTCTTCACCGTCGACACAGGAGTCAGTATCCGTGTCGGCGTCTGTATCTGCCATCTGAGGTAACGGGCGCTTTAGAGCCCCTGACGGCCTATGAGACGTCTGGACAGGCACAAGCTGAGTAGCCGGCTGTCTCATGTCAACCACTGTTTTTTTATACAGAGCTGACACTGTCACGTAATTTTCAACAGTACATCCACTCAGGTGTCGACCCCCTAGGTGGTGACATCACTGTTACAGACACTCTGCTCCGTCTCCACATCATTTTTCTCCTCATACATGTCGACACAAACGTACCGACACAGCACACACACAGGGAATGCTCTGATAGAGGACAGGACCCCACTAGCCCTTTGGGGAGACAGAGGGAGAGTATGCCAGCACACACCAGAGCGCTATATATATATATATATATATATATATATATATATATATATATATATATATATATACAGGGATAACCTTATATAAGTGTTTTTCCCCTTATAGCTGCTGTATGTTTTAATACTGCGCCTAATTAGTGCCCCCCTCTCTTTTTTTTAACCCTTTCTGTAGTGCAGGGAAGAGCCAGGGAGCTTCCCTCCAACTGAGCTGTGAGGGAAAATGGCGCCAGTGTGCTGAGGAGATAGGCTCCGCCCCCTTTTTGGCGGCCTTATCACCCGTTTTTCTGTATATTCTGGCAGGGGTTAAATGCATCCATATAGCCCAGGAGCTATATGTGATGCATTTTTTGCCATGTAAGGTATTTTTATCGTGTTTTATTGCGTCTCAGGGCGCCCCCCCCAACGCCCTGCACCCTCAGTGACCGGAGTATGAAGTGTGCTGAGAGCAATGGCGCACAGCTGCAGTGCTGTGCGCTACCTTATTGAAGACAGGAACGTCTTCTGCCGCCGATTTTTCCGGACCTCTTCGCTCTTCTGGCTCTGTAAGGGGGCCGGCGGCGCGGCTCCGTGACCCATCCAGGCTGAACCTGTGATCGTCCCTCTGGAGCTAATGTCCAGTAGCCAAGAAGCCCAATCCACTCTGCACGCAGGTGAGTTCGCTTCTTCTCCCCTTAGTCCCTCGATGCAGTGAGCCTGTTGCCTGCAGGTCTCACTGAAAATAATAAACCTAAACTAAAACTTTCACTAAGAAGCTCAGGAGAGCCCCTAGTGTGCACCCTTCTCGTCGGGCACAGAAATCTAACTGAGGCTTGGAGGAGGGTCATAGGGGGAGGAGCCAGTGCACACCAGTTAGTCCTAAAGCTTTCTTTAGATGTGCCCAGTCTCCTGCGGAGCCGCTATTCCCCATGGTCCTTACGGAGTCCCCAGCATCCACTTAGGACGTTAGAGAAATCCTCATTTCTTCTACATCCAATTTGGGAGAAAAAAAATCCCAAAGGGAACATCACGAAGCTGCAAAAAAGGGGAGAATATGCACAACACATATACAGTGCATCCGGAAAGTATTCACAGCGCTTCACTTTTTCCACATTTTGGTATGTTACAGCCTTATTCCAAAATGGAATAAATTCACTTTTCCCCTCAAAATTCTACACACATTACCCCATAATGACAACGTGAAAAAAAAACGAGCTTTATGGTAAGAACTTACCGCTGTTAAATCTCTTTCTGCGAGGTACACTGGGCTCCACAAGGAATAACATCGGGGTGTAGAGTAGGATCTTGATCTGCGGCACCAACAGGCTCAAAGCTTTAGACTGTTCCCAAGATGCACAGCGCCGCCTCCTCTATAACCCCGCCTCCATGCCAGTGAGCTCAGTTTAGTTAACCAGCCCAATGCAGAAGCAGGTACCAGAGACGACAACCGCTCGTAGCCAATTACACCACACACTCACTGCAGGAGAGTGTGTCAGCGGCCAACACCAACCCAAAAAAGCTAAGTGCGTCAGGGTGGTAGCCTTGTGGAGCCCAGTGTACCTCGCAGAAAGAGATTTAACAATGGTAAGTTCTTACCATAAATCTCATTTTCTGCTGCGGGGTACACTGGGCTCCACAAGGAATAACATCGGGGATGTCCCAAAGCAGTTCCTTATGGGAGGAGACGCACTGCAGCAGGCACAAGAACCCGGCGTCCAAAGGAAGCATCCTGGGAAGAGGCAGTATCAAAGGCATAGAACTGAATAAACGTATTCCTCGAGGACCACGTAGCCGGCTTGCACAATTGTTCAAGGGTCGCACCACGGTGGGCCGCCCAAGAAGGTCCAACCGACCGAGTAGAATGGGCTTTGATGGTAGCAGGAACCAGACGAACAGCCTGTACATAAGCATGTGCAACCACCATTCTAATCCATCTGGCCAATGTCTGCTTAGAAGCAGGCCAGCCACGTTTGTGAAAACCAAACAACACAAAAAGAGAATCTGATTTCCTAATGGAGGAAGTTCTCTTCACATAGATACGAAGAGCCCATACCACATCCAAAGACCGCTCTTCGGAAGACAACTCAGGAGAATAAAAGGCCGGAACCACAATCTCCTGGTTAAGGTGGAAAGAAGACACCACCTTGGGTAAGTAAACAGGGTGTGTCCGAAGAACCGCCCGGTAACGGTGAAAAATCAAATAGGGGGACTTATAGGATAAGGCACCCAAGTCTGAGACCCTCCTAGCTGAAGCAATAGCCAGCAAAAACACCACCTTAAGGGAAAGCCACTTAAGGTCAGCAGAGGAAAGAGGCTCAAACGGAGACTACTGTAAAGCCTCCAAAACCACCAACAGATCCCAAGGGGCCACAGGTGTCACATAAGGAGGCTGAATCCTCAGCATACCCTGAGTGAATGTATGGACATCAGGTAGGGTAGCGATCTTTCTCTGAAACAAAACTGACAAGGCCGAGATGTGAACCTTGAGGGAGGCCAGACGCAGGCCTAAATCCAGGCCTTGTAGTAGAAAAGCCAATAGTTTGGCCTTACTAAATTTGAAAACGTCATGATTGTGAGACGCACACCAAGTAAAGTAAGCATTCCAGACTCTATGGTATATCCGAGCAGAAGCCGGCTTACGGGCCTTCAACATGGTTTGAATGACCACCTCAGAAAAACCCTTGGCACTCAGGATGGAAGCTTCAAGAGAGACATGCCGTCAAAGCCAGACGGGCCAAATCCTGGTAAACACAAGGGCCCTGAACGAGGAGGTCTGGCCGTTGTGGAAGTAGAAGGGAACAATCCAACGAGAGGCCCTGTAGATCGGAGACCCAGTTCCGCCTGGGCCACGCTGGAGTGAACAGAAGTAGGTTTCTTCCTTCTTGCTTGAACTTCCGTATTACTCTGGGCAGTAGTGACACCGGAGGGAACACATACGGCAGCCGAAAGTTCCACGGGATTGACAGATCATCCACGAACGTTGCTTGAGGAGCCCTTGTCCTTGCTCCAAAAACCTGAACCTTGTGATTGTGTCGAGACGCCATCAGATCCACATCTGGGAGTCCCCACTTGTCCACGAGAAGTTGAAACACCTCCGGATGTAGGCTCCATTCTCCGGCATGCACGTCCTGACGACTGAGATAGTCCGCTTCCCAGTTCAGAACGCCCGGAATGAACACTGCTGATATGACCGGCAGATGGCGATCTGCCCACTGAAGAATCCTTGATACTTCCTTCGTTGCCATGCGGCTTCGAGTGCCGCCCTGATGATTGATGTACGTCACCGTGGTGTCGTTGTCTGATTGTACTTGAACAGGCCTGTTCTGATGCTGGGTCATTGTCAACGCACTGAACACTGCCCGCAGTTCCAGAATGTTTATCGGGAGTAGAGATTCCTCCTCGGTCCACCGACCCTGAAGAGAGTGTTGTTCCAACACCGCGCCCCAACCTCTCAGACTGGCATCCGTCGTCAGCGGGATGAAGTTGGATCTCCAGAAGGGACGGCCCCTGCTCAATCGTTGGTCCTGAAGCAACCAGCTCAGTGACAGATGGACCTCCGGAGATAGGGAGATCATGTGAGGTCTGATCCGGTGAAGACTTCCTGATGAAGTCCCCACTCTCCTGAATGCAGGTCGTGTCTGCTGAGGAAGTCTGCTTCCTAGTTGTCCACTCCCGAAATGAACACTGCTGACAGTGCGCTTACATGATTTTCCGCCAAGCGAAGAATCCTGGTGGCTTCCGCCATTGCCACTCTGCTCCTTGTGCCGCCTTGGCGGTTTACATGAGCCACTGCGGAGATGTTGTCTGACTGGATCAGAACCGGTAGGTCGCGAAGCAAGGTCTCCGCTTGACGAAGGGCGTTGTATATGGCCCTCAGCTCCAGGACGTTGATGTGAAGTCTCTTGACTTGACCAAAGACCTTGGAAGTTTCTTCCCTGTGTGACTGCTCCCCAACCTCGGAGGCTCGCGTCCGTGGTTACCAGAATCCAGTCCTGAATGCCGAACCTGCGACCCTCTAGAAGGTGAGCACTCTGTAGCCAGCACAGGAGAGATGCCCTGGGGGACAGGGTGATCAACTGATGAATCTGTAGATGTGACCCGGACCACTTGTCCAGTATGTCCCATTGGAAAGTCCCCGCATGGAACCTGCCGAAGGAAATGGCCTTGTAAGATGCCACCATCTTCCCCAGGACCCGAGTGCAGTGATGCACTGACACTTGTTTTGGCTTCAATAGGTTCCTGACCAGAGTCATGAATTCCTGGGCCTTTTCTATCGGAAGATAAACCCTTTTCTGGTCCGTATCCAACTGCGTAGGAACCAACTGCGACTTCGGGATATTGAGAATCCAGCCGTATTGCTGTAACACCTTCAGTGAAAGTGACATGCTGTTCAGCAACTGCTCTCGTGATCTCGCTTTTATGAGGAGATCGTCCGAGTACGGGATAATTGTGACACCTTGCTTGCGCAGGAGCACCATCCTTTCCGCCATTACCTTGGTGAAAATCCTCGGGGCCGTGGAAAGCCCAAACGGCAACGTCTGAAATTGGTAATGACAATCCTTTACCGCAAATCTCAGATACTCCTGATGAGGTGGATATATGGGGACATGAAGGTATGCATCCTTTATGTCCAGGGATACCATAAAATCCCCCCCCTTCCAGGCTGGCGATGACCGCTCTGAGCGATTCCATCTTGAACTTGAACCTTTTCAAGTATAGGTTCAGGGATTTTAAATTTAAAATGGGTCTGACCGAACCATCCGGTTTCGGGACTACAAACAGGGTTGAGTAATATCCCCTCCCTTGTTGAAGTAGGGGAACTTTTACCACCACCTGTTGAAGATACAATTTGTGAATTGCATTTAACACTATCTCCCTTTCTGGGGGAGAAGCCGGTAAGGCCGATTTGAAAAACCGGCGAGGAGGCACCTCTTTGAATTCCAGCTGAATTCAATTCCAATTTCTATTGCCCAGGGATTCACCTGTGAGTGAACCCAGATGTGGCTGAAAAGTCGAAGACGTGCACCCACTGGGGCGGACTCCCTTAGCGGAGCCCCAGCGTCATGCGGTGGATTTAGTAGAGGCCGGGGAGGACTTCTGTTCCTGGGAACTAGCTGTGTTTTGCAGCTTTTTCCCTCTGCCCTTACCTCTGGCAAGAAAGGATTCACCTCGTACTCTCTTGTTTCTCTGTGACCAAAAGAACTGCATTTGATAATGTGGCGCTTTCTTAGGCTGTGAGGGAATATAAGGCAAAAAATTTGATTTACCTGCCGTAGCTGTGGAGACCAGCTCCGAGAGACCGTCCCCAAACAGTTCCTCACCCTTGTAAGGCAAAACCTCCATATGCCTCTTTGAGTCGGCATCACCTGTCCATTGCCGGGTCCATAGGACTAGTCTAGCAGAAATCGACATAGCGTTGACTCTAGAACCCAGTAGACCAATGTCTCTTTGAGCATCTCTCATGTATAAGACAGCATCTTTAATATGTCCTAGGATCAATGAAATGGTATCCTTATCCAGGGTATCAATTTCCGTCGATAAGGTATCTGTCCACGCTGCTACAGCGCTACAAACCCAAGCCGACGCTATCGCCGGTCTGAGTAAGGTACCAGAATGTGTGTAAATGGACTTCAAGGTACCCTCCTGCTTGCGATCAGCAGGATCCCAAAGGGTAGCCGTATCTTGGGATGGCAGCGCTACCTTTTTGGATAAGCGTGTCAACGCTTTGTCCACCCTAGGTGAGGATTCCCACCGTATCCTGTCCTTTGCCGGGAAAGGATACGCCATAAGAATCCTTTTGGGAATCTGCAGTTTGTCTGGAGATTCCCACGCTTTTTCACACAACTCGTTCAGCTCATGAGAGGGGGGAAAGGTTACCTCAGCTTTCTTTCCCTTAAACATGTGTACCCTTGTGTAAGGGACAGAGGGGTCATCCGTGATATGCAGTACATCCTTTATTGCAATAATCATATAACGAATACTTTTAGCCAATTTTGGCTGTAATTTTGCATCATCGTAGTCGACACTGGAGTCAGAACCCGTGTCGGTATCAGTGTCTACTATTTAGGATAGTGGGCGCTTTTGAGACCCCGAAGGTCCCTGCGACATAGGGACAGGCAGGGGTTGACTCCCTTCCTGTTCCCTAGCTTCAGCTTTGTCCAGTCTTTTGTGCAATAAATTCACATTAGCACTTAAAACATTCCACATATCCATCCAGTCAGGTGTCGGCGTTGTCGACGGAGACACCACACTCATTTGCTCCACCTCCTCCCTAGGAGAGTCTTCTACCTCAGACATGCCGACACACGCGTACCGACACACCACACACACAGGGAATCCTCTTATCTGAAGACAGTTCCCCCACAAGGCCCTTTGGAGAGACAGAGAGAGTATGCCAGCACACACCCAGCCCCAATGACCCAGGAAAAAACACACAATATGTTTACCCAGAAAGCGCTGTAAATTATGTGCCCCCCCCCCCCCCCCCCCCCTTCTTTAAAACTCTCTTTCACCGTGGATAAGCAGGGGAGAGTCCGGGGAGCTTCCTCTCAGCGGTGTGCTGTGGAGAAAATGGCGCTGGTGAGTGCTGAGGAACAAGCTCCGCCCCCTCAGCAGCGGGCTTAGGTCCCGCTAAAATATTGAAAAAACTGGCGGGGGCTCTTTTATATACAGTGCCTAGCTGTATATATGTACTTTTGCCAGAAAAATAAGATTTTACTTACCGATAAATCTATTTCTCGGAGTCCGTAGTGGATGCTGGGGTTCCTGAAAGGACCATGGGGAATAGCGGCTCCGCAGGAGACAGGGCACAAAAAGTAAAGCTTTTTCCGATCAGGTGGTGTGCACTGGCTCCTCCCCCTATGACCCTCCTCCAGACTCCAGTTAGGTACTGTGCCCGGACGAGCGTACACAATAAGGGAGGATTTTGAATCCCGGGTAAGACTCATACCAGCCACACCAATCACACCGTACAACTTGTGATCTAAACCCAGTTAACAGTATGATAACAGCGGAGCCTCTGAAAGATGGCTTCCTTCAACAATAACCCGAATTAGTTAACAATAACTATGTACAATTTATGCAGATAATCCGCACTTGGGATGGGCGCCCAGCATCCACTACGGACTCCGAGAAATAGATTTATCGGTAAGTAAAATCTTATTTTCTCTATCGTCCTAGTGGATGCTGGGGTTCCTGAAAGGACCATGGGGATTATACCAAAGCTCCCAAACGGGCGGGAGAGTGCGGATGACTCTGCAGCACCGAATGAGAGAACTCCAGGTCCTCCTTAGCCAGAGTATCAAATTTGTAAAATTTTACAAACGTGTTCTCCCCTGACCACGTAGCTGCTCGGCAAAGTTGTAATGCCGAGACCCCTCGGGCAGCCGCCCAAGATGAGCCCACCTTCCTTGTGGAGTGGGCCTTTACAGATTTAGGCTGTGGCAGGCCTGCCACAGAATGTGCAAGTTGGATTGTGCTACAGATCCAACGAGCAATCGTCTGCTTAGACGCAGGAGCACCCATCTTGTTGGGTGCATACAATATAAACAACGAGTCAGACTTTCTGACTCCCGCTGTCCTTGCAATATATACTTTTAATGCTCTGACAACGTCCAGTAACTTGGAGTCCTCCAAGTCACTTGTAGCCGCAGGCACTACAATAGGCTGGTTCAGATGAAATGCTGACACCACCTTAGGGAGAAAATGCGGACGAGTCCGCAGTTCTGCCCTGTCCGAATGGAAAATCAGATATGGGCTTTTGTAAGATAAAGCTGCCAATTCTGACACTCTCCTGGCAGAAGCCAGGGCTAGAAGCATGGTCACTTTCCATGTGAGATATTTCAAATCCACCTTTTTTAGTGGTTCAAACCAATGAGATTTTAGGAAGTCCAAAACCACATTGAGATCCCACGGTGCCACTGGAGGCACCACAGGAGGCTGTATATGCAGCACTCCCTTAACAAAGGTCTGGACTTCAGGGACTGAAGCCAATTCTTTTTGAAAGAAAATCGACAGGGCCGAAATTTGAACCTTAATAGATCCCAATTTGAGACCCATTGACAATCCTGATTGCAGGAAATGTAGGAATCGACCCAGTTGAAATTCCTCCGTCGGAGCACTCCGATCTTCGCACCACGCAACATATTTTCGCCAAATTCTGTGATAATGTTGCACGGTTACTTCCTTCCTTGCTTTAATCAAAGTAGGAATGACTTCTTCCGGCATGCCTTTTTCCTTTAGGATCCGGCGTTCAACCGCCATGCCGTCAAACGCAGCCGCGGTAAGTCTTGAAACAGACAGGGACCCTGCTGAAGCAAGTCCCTCCTTAGAGGTAGAGGCCACGGATCTTCCGTGATCATCTCTTGAAGTTCCGGGTACCAAGTCCTCCTTGGCCAATCCGGAACCACTAGTATCGTTCTTACGCCTCTTTGCCGTATAATTCTCAATACTTTTGGTATGAGAGGCAGAGGAGGAAACACATACACCGACTGGTACACCCAAGGCGTTACCAGCGCGTCCACAGCTATTGCCTGCGGATCTCTTGACCTGGCGCAATACCTGTCCAGTTTTTTGTTGAGGCGAGACGCCATCATGTCCACCATTGGTCTTTCCCAACGGGTTACCAGCATGTGGAAGACTTCTGGATGAAGTCCCCACTCTCCCGGGTGAAGATCGTGTCTGCTGAGGAAGTCTGCTTCCCAGTTGTCCACTCCCGGGATGAACACTGCTGAGAGTGCTATCACATGATTCTCTGCCCAGCGAAGAATCCTTGCAGCTTCTGCCATTGCACTCCTGCTTCTTGTGCCGCCCTGTCTGTTCACATGGGCGACTGCCGTGATGTTGTCCGACTGGATCAACACCGGTTTTCCCTGAAGCAGAGGTTCTGCCTGGCTTAGAGCATTGTATATTGCTCTTAGTTCCAGAATGTTTATGTGAAGAGACGTTTCCAGGCTCGTCCATACTCCCTGGAAGTTTCTTCCTTGTGTGACTGCTCCCCAGCCTCTCAGGCTGGCGTCCGTGGTCACCAGGATCCAATCCTGTATGCCGAATCTGCGGCCCTCCAATAGATGAGCACTCTGCAACCACCACAGAAGAGACACCCTTGTCCTTGGAGACAGGGTTATCCGCAGGTGCATCTGAAGATGCGACCCTGACCATTTGTCCAACAGATCCCTTTGGAAAATTCTTGCGTGGAATCTGCCGAATGGAATCGCTTCGTAAGAAGCCACCATTTTTCCCAGGACTCTTGTGCATTGATGTACAGACACCTTTCCTGGTTTTAGGAGGTTCCTGACAAGCTCGGATAACTCCTTGGCTTTTTCCTCCGGGAGAAAAACCTTTTTCTGAACCGTGTCCAGAATCATCCCTAGGAACAGCAGACGAGTTGTCGGCATTAACTGGGATTTTGGAATATTCAGAATCCACCCGTGCTGTTTTAGCACTTCTTGAGACAGTGCTAATCCCATCTCTAGCTGTTCTCTGGATCTCGCCCTTATTAGGAGATCGTCCAAGTATGGGATAATTAATACGCCTTTTCTTCGAAGAAGAATCATCATCTCGGCCATTACCTTTGTAAAGATCCGAGGTGCCGTGGACAATCCGAACGGCAGCGTCTGAAACTGATAGTGACAGTTTTGTACAACGAACCTGAGGTACCCCTGGTGTGAGGGGTAAATTGGAACGTGGAGATACGCATCCTTGATGTCCAAGGATACCATAAAGTCCCCCTCTTCCAGGTTCGCTATCACTGCTCTGAGTGACTCCATTTTGAACTTGAACTTCTTTATGTACAGGTTCAAGGACTTCAGATTTAGAATAGGCCTTACCGAGCCATCCGGCTTCGGTACCACAAAAAGAGTGGAATAATACCCCTTCCCTTGTTGCAGAAGAGGTACCTTGACTATCACCTGCTGAGAGTACAGCTTGTGAATGGCTTCCAAAACCGTCTCCCTTTCGGAGGGGGACGTTGGTAAAGCAGACTTCAGGAAACGGCGAGGTGGATCTGTCTCTAATTCCAACCTGTATCCCTGAGATATTATCTGCAGGATCCAGGGATCTACTTGCGAGTGAGCCCACTGCGCGCTGTAATTTTTGAGACGACCCCCCACCGTCCCCGAGTCCGCTTGAGAAGCCCCAGCGTCATGCTGAGGCTTTTGTAGAAGCCGGGGAGGGCTTCTGATCCTGGGAAGGAGCTGCGTGTTGCTGTCTCTTCCCTCGACCTTTGCCTCGTGGCAGATATGAATAGCCCTTTGCTCTCTTATTTTTAAAGGAACGAAAGGGCTGCGGTTGAAAAGTCGGTGCCTTTTTCTGTTGGGGAGTGACTTGAGGTAGAAAGGTGGATTTCCCGGCTGTAGCCGTGGCCACCAAATCTGATAGACCGACTCCAAATAACTCCTCCCCTTTATACGGCAAAACTTCCATATGCCGTTTTGAATCCGCATCGCCTGTCCACTGTCGCGTCCATAAAGCTCTTCTGGCCGAAATGGACATAGCACTTACCCGTGATGCCAGTGTGCATATATCCCTCTGTGCATCACGCATATAAAGAAATGCATCCTTTATTTGTTCTAACGACAGTAAAATATTGTCCCTGTCCAGGGTATCAATATTTTCAATCAGGGACTCTGACCAAACTACCCCCGCACTGCCCATCCAGGCAGTCGCTACAGCTGGTCGTAGTGTAACACCTGCATGTGTGTATATACTTTTTTGGATATTTTCCATCCTCCTATCTGATGGATCTTTAAGTGCGGCCGTCTCAGGAGAGGGTAACGCCACTTGTTTAGATAAGCGTGTTAGCGCCTTGTCCACCCTAGGAGGTGTTTCCCAGCGCTCCCTAACCTCTGGCGGGAAAGGGTATAATGCCAATAATTTCTTTGAAATTATCAGCTTTTTATCAGGGGCAACCCACGCTTCATTACACACGTCATTTAGTTCTTCTGATTCAGGAAAAACTATAGGTAGTTTTTTCATACCCCACATAATACCCTGTTTAGTGGTACCTGTAGTATCAGCTAAATGTAACGCCTCCTTCATTGCCAAAATCATATAACGTGTGGCCCTACTGGAAAATACGGTTGATTCGTCACCGTCACCACTGGAGTCATCGCCTGTGTCTGGGTCTGTGTCGACCGACTGAGGCAAAGGGCGTTTCACAGCCCCTGACGGTGTTTGAGTCGCCTGGACAGGCACTAATTGATTGTCCGGCCGTCTCATGTCGTCAAACGACTGCTTTAGCGTGTTGACACTATCCCGTAGTTCCATAAATAAAGGCATCCATTCTGGTGTCGACTCCCTAGGGGGTGACATCCTCATATTTGGCAATTGCTCCGCCTCCACACCAATATCGTCCTCATACATGTCGACACACACGTACCGACACACAGCAGACACACAGGGAATGCTCCTAACGAAGACAGGACCCACTAGCCCTTTGGGGAGACAGAGGGAGAGTTTGCCAGCACACACCAAAAGCGCTATATATATATCAGGGATAGCCTTATAATAAGTGCTCCCTTATAGCTGCTTTGTTTATAAAAATATCGCCATAAATGTGCCCCCCCCTCTCTGTTTTACCCTGTTTCTGTAGTGCAGTGCAGGGGAGAGACTTGGGAGCCGTCCTGACCAGCGGAGCTGTGAGAGGAAATGGCGCCGTGTGCTGAGGAGATAGGCCCCGCCCCTTTTCCGGCGGGCTCGTCTCCCGCTATTTAGAAAAATTAGGCAGGGGTTAAATATCTCCATATAGCCTCTAGGGCTATATGTGAGGTATTTTTAGCCTTTATAGGTACTCATTTGCCTCCCAGGGCGCCCCCCTCCCAGCGCCCTGCACCCTCAGTGACTGCCGTGTGAAGTGTGCTGAGAGGAAAATGGCGCACAGCTGCAGTGCTGTGCGCTACCTTTAGAAGACTGCAGGAGTCTTCAGCAGCCGATTCTGGACCTCTTCTGTCTTCAGCATCTGCAAGGGGGCCGGCGGCGCGGCTCCGGTGACCATCCAGGCTGTACCTGTGATCGTCCCTCTGGAGCTTGATGTCCAGTAGCCAAGAAGCCAATCCATCCTGCACGCAGGTGAGTTCACTCCTTCTCCCCTAAGTCCCTCGTTGCAGTGATCCTGTTGCCAGCAGGACTCACTGTAAAATAAAAAACCTAGCTAAACTTTCTCTAAGCAGCTCTTTAGGAGAGCCACCTAGATTGCACCCTTCTCGGCCGGGCACAAAAATCTAACTGGAGTCTGGAGGAGGGTCATAGGGGGAGGAGCCAGTGCACACCACCTGATCGGAAAAAGCTTTACTTTTTGTGCCCTGTCTCCTGCGGAGCCGCTATTCCCCATGGTCCTTTCAGGAACCCCAGCATCCACTAGGACGATAGAGAAATGAGGTTTATATTGCTGCCCAGGGCGCCCCCCCTGCACCCTTCACCCTTACAGTGACTACCGTGTGTGAGCTGTGTGGGAGCAATGGGCGCACAGCATTACCGCTGTGCGTTACCTCTATGAAGATCTGAAGTCTCCTGCCGCCTCTGAAGTCTTCTTCCTTCTCATACTCACCCGACTTCTATCTTCCGGCTCTGTGTGGAGGACGGCGGCGCGGCTCTGGGACGGACGGCGAGGGCGAGACCTACGTACCGATCCCTCTGGAGCTCATGGTGTCCAGTAACCTAAGAAACAGAGCCTAACATTAAAGTAGGCCTTTTTCTCTCTCCTCAGTCCCTCGATGCAGGGAGTCTGTTGCCAGCAGGCTCCCTGAAAATAAAAAACCTAACAAATATACTTTCTTTTCAGGAAACTCAGGAGAGCTCCCTGTAATGCACCCAGTCTCCTCTGGGCACAGTAATAAACGGAGGTCTGGAGGAGGGGCATAGAGGGAGGAGCCAGTGCACACCCATACCTAAAGTTCTTTCTTAAAGTGCCCATGTCTCCTGCGGAGCCCGTCTATCCCCATGGTCCTTACGGAGTCCCCAGCATCCTCTAGGACATAAGAGAAAATAGCATTTTAAATACTTACCGGTAAATCCTTTTCTCGTAGTCAGTAGAGGATACTGGGCGCCCGCCCAGTGCTTCGTGTTTCCTGCTTCGTTACTTGGTTAAGTATTTGGTTCAGCTGTTGCTGTTCATGTTCAAGTTTGGTTAGCATTACTTTCCTTTGGTTATGTGTGTCCTGGTTCGAATCTCACCACTGTCTGTGTATATCCTTTTCTCGAAATGTGTCCGGGCACAGAGTCTGGTAGGAGGAGCATAGAGGGAGGAGCCAGCCCACACTATTAAACTCTTAAAGCGTCCATGGCTCCTAGTGGACATGTCTATTCCCCATGGTACTAATGTGGACCCCAGTATCCTTTATGGACTACGAGAAAAGGATTTACCGGTAGGCATTTAAAATCCTATTTTCTGTCCTTGATTAATTATTTCAAGTAATCCACCTGAAAACAATCTGCTTAGACACAGGCTTATCTCTCTAGTAGGCTTCAGAGTACAAAAAGGTAATGTTGGCACACATTTTTTCTCGCACCTCAGGAGGCTATGAGAAAAAAACGTCAGCCACACGGCTACTAGGCATCTAAACGAAGCAACAGCTTAATTGCTCCGTTTTTGTGCCTCCTGGTGGTAGCCACCGGGGTAAAACAATTGAATCATCACCTACGCGTTTTAGTGTAACCATCATATTGATGAGGTAGATGCCACTTCAATATAATTTGAATTATATTGATCAATGCTATTAAGGACTCAAAGTTCTACATTATAATTATGGCTTGTTCTCTTTCAGGGATCCCAGAGTTCTGAAATATTTTATTGTGTGATTTAAAGCGAAAAATATTTAAATTAGCGTCTATTATAACATGAATTTTGTTCTATTGTATAATCAATAAGTATTGTCACATTTCATATTTAAACTGCAGCATCACCTATAGGATTTTTATTGAACAGTAGATTTTAAATGTCATGCTCTTTTGGCTTCTTTTTTTATAAAAACTCTTGTGTCACAGAAAGTCCTATTGTTTCTGAGAGTAATTAGTGAAAACGGATTCCCAGCAGATCAGTGGCTATAGAGGGAGAAGAGTTACACATTCTTATAGTGTCAAAACTATTGCTCGGGCCATCTATACTCACCGGTAATTCTATTTCTCGTAGTCCGTAGTGGATGCTGGGGACTCCGTAAGGACCATGGGGAATAGCGGGCTCCGCAGGAGACTGGGCACTCTAAAGAAAGATTAGGTACTATCTGGTGTGCACTGGCTCCTCCCTCTATGCCCCTCCTCCAGACCTCAGTTAAGGAAACTGTGCCGGAAGAGCTGACATTACAAGAAAAGGATTTGGAATCCAGGGTAAGACTCATACCAGCCACACCAATCACACCGTACAACTTGTGATAACCTTACCCAGTTGACAGCATGAACAACAACTGAGCATCACTCAAAAGGATGCCACATAACAATAACCCTTTATTAAGCAATAACTATATATACATGTATTGCAGAAAGTCCGCACTAGGGACGGGCGCCCAGCATCCACTACGGACTACGAGAAATAGAATTACCGGTGAGTAAAATCTTATTTTCTCTAACGTCCTAGTGGATGCTGGGGACTCCGTAAGGACCATGGGGATTATACCAAAGCTCCCAAACGGGCGGGAGAGTGCGGATAACTCTGCAGCACCGCATGGGCAGACACAAGGTCCTCCTCAGCCAGGGTATCAAACTTGTAGAATTTTGCAAATGTGTTTGAACCCGACCAAGTATCAGCTCGGCAAAGCTGTAATGCCGAGACCCCTCGGGCAGCCGCCCAAGAAGAACCCACCTTCCTTGTGGAATGGGCTTTTACTGATTTTGGATGCGGCAACCCAGCCGCAGAATGAGCCTGCTGAATCGTGTTACAGATCCAGCTAGCCATAGTTTGCTTTGAAGCCGAAGCACCCAGCTTGTTGGATGCATACAGGATAAACAGCGAGTCAGTTGTCCTGACTCCAGCCGTTCTGGATACATAAATCTTCAAAGCCCGGACTACGTCCAGCCACTTGGAGTCCTCCAAGTCACGAGTAGCCGCAGGCACCACAATAGGTTGGTTCAAATGAAAAGATGATACCACCTTTGGCAGGAATTGCGGACGAGTCTGCAATTCTGCCCTGTCCATACGGAAAACCAGGTAGGGGCTTTTACATAACAAAGCCGCCAATTCTGACACACTCCTAGCCGAGGCTAAGGCCAACAGCATGACCACTTTCCACGTGAGATACTTGAGCTCCACGGTCTTCAGTGGCTCAAACCAGTGGCATTTCAGGAAACTCAACACCACGTTAAGATCCCAAGGTGCCACTGGTGGCACAAAAGGGGGGCTGAATATGCAGCACTCCCTTAACAAACATCTGAACCTCAGGCAGTGAAGCCAATTCTTTTTGAAAGAAAATGGATAGGGCCGAAATCTGTACCTTTATGGACCCTAATTTTAGGCCCATAGTCACTCCTGACTGTAGGAAGTGCAGGAATCGACCCAGCTGGAATTCCTCTGTAGGGGCCTTCCTGGCCTCACAGCAAGCAACATATTTTCGCCATATACGGTGATAATGCTTTGCCGTCACGTCCTTCCTAGCCTTTATCAGCGTAGGAATAACTGCATCCAGAATGCCTTTTTCCGCTAGGATCCGGCGTTCAACCGCCATGCCGTTAAACGCAACCGCGGTAAGTCTTGGAACAGACAGGGCCCCTGTTGTAACAGGTCCTGTCTGAGAGGCAGAGGCCATGGGACCTGTGTGAGCATTTCTTGCAGTTCCGGGTACCAAGTCCTTCTTGGCCAATCCGGAGCAATGAATATTGTTCTCACTCCTCTTTTTCTTACAATTCTCAGCACCTTTGGTATGAGAGGAAGAGGAGGAAACACATAGACCAACTGGAACACCCACGGTGTTACTTGTGCATCCACAGCTATCGCCTGAGGGTCCCTTGACCTGGCGTAATACCTTTCTAGCTTTTTGTTGAGGCGGGACGCCATCATGTCCACCTGTGGCAGTTCCCACCAATTTGCAATCTGTGTGAAGACTTCCTGATGAAGTCCCCACTCTCCCGGGTGGATGCCGTGCCTGCTGAGGAAGTCTGCTTCCCAGTTGTTCACTCCCGGAATGAACACTGCTGACAGTGCGCTTACGTGATTCTCCGCCCAGCGAAGAATTCTGGTGGCTTCTACCATCGCCACCCTGCTCCTTGTGCCACCTTGGCGGTTTACATGAGCCACTGCGGTGATACTGTCTGACTGAATCAGAACTGGTTGGTCACGAAGCAGGAAATCCGCTTGACGTAGGGCGTTGTATATGGCCCTTAGTTCCAGGATGTTGATGTGAAGGCAAGTCTCCTGACTTGACCACAGCCCTTGGAAATTTCTTCCCTGTGTGACTGCCCCCCCACCCTCGGAGGCTTGCATCCGTGGTCACCAGGACCCAGTCCTGAATGCCGAATCTGCGACCTTCGAGAAGGTGAGCACTCTGCAGCCACCACAGGAGAGATACCCTGGTCCTGGGGGATAGGGTGATTAACCGATGCATCTGAAGATGTGATCCGGACCACTTGTCCAGTAAGTCCCATTGGAAGGTCCTCGCTTGGAACCTGCCGAAGGGAATGGCCTCGTATGATGCCACCATCCTTCCCAGGACTCGAGTGCAGTGATGCACTGACACCTGTTTTGTTTTTAATAGATTCCTGACCAGTGTCACGAGCTCCTGAGCTCTATCGGGAGATAAACCCTCTTCTGGTCTGTGTCTAGGATCATGCCTAGGAGAGGCAGATGAGCTGTAAGAACCAACTGCGACTTGGAATATATAGAATCCAGCCGTGTTGCCATTACACTTCCAGAGAAAGTGATTCGCTGTTCAGCAACTGCTCTCTTGATCTCGCTTTTATGAGGAGATCATCCAAGTACGTGATAATAGTGACACCTTGCTTCCGCAGGAGCACCATCATTTCCGCCATTACCTTGGTGAATATTCTCGGGGCCGTGGAGAGACCAAACGGCAACGTCTGAAATTGGTAATGACAATTCCGTACCGCAATTCTGAGGTACGCCTGATGAGGTGGATAAATGGGGACATCAAGGTATGCATCCTTTATGTCCCGAGTCACCATAAAACCTCCCCCTTTCAGGCTTGCAATAACCGCTCTTAGCGAGTCCATCTTGAACTTGAACCCTTTCAGGTATATGTTCAGGGATTTTAAATTCAATATGGGTCTGACCGAACCGTCTGGTTTCGGGACTACAACCTGGTCGAATAATAACCCCCTCCTTGCTGAAGGAGGGGAACCTTGACCACCACCTGTTGAAGATACAATTTATGAATTGCAGTTAACACTGTTTCCCTCTCGTGGGGGGAAGCCGGCAGGGCCGTCGGTGAGGGGGCATCTTCCCAAAGTCCAGCTTGTATCCCTGAGACACAATATCTATTGCCCAGGGATCTAACAGGGATTGAATCCACTTGTGGCTGAACTTACGAAGGCGTGCCCCCACCGGGCCTAGATCCACCTGTGGAGCCCCAGCGTCATGCGGTGGATTTTTGTAGAGGCCGGGGAGGACTTCTGTTCCTGGGAAGTAGCTCCATTGCATATTCTACAGGACACGTCAAGCAGAAATCGACATAGCTTTGGCTCTAGGACCCAGTATACTCATGTCTCTTTGGGCATGTTTTATAATTATATATCTATCACTTAAGACAGCATCTTTAATATATATATATATATATATATCTCTCTATATATATATATATATATATATCTCTCTCTATATATATATATATATATATATATAAAAAAATATCTACATGCATACTAGGGTCTCAATCTCTGCTGATAAGGTTACCTGTCCCCGCTGCCACAGCGCTATAAACCCATGCCGACACAATCGCCGGTCTGAGTAGCATACTAGAATGTGCACGCTATCTGCAGGACCCCTGAGAATAGCTAGTGCTACCGTCTGTGCAAAACAGGACACCCTAGGGGAAGATTCTCAACACATCCTGGCCCTAGTGGGGAAAGGATACTGCCTGAGAATTTTTTGTGGGAAGCTGCAGTCTCTTGTCTGGAGATTCCCGCTCTTTTTCCTCATGAGAGGAGGGGAATTTACCTCAGCTTTCTTCCCCTTAACACGTGTACCCTCGTGTCAGGGACAGATGTCAGTGATATGCAAATCATCCTTTATTACAATAATCATATATTGAAAACCTTTCAGCCATCTTGGCTGTAACTTTGCATTATCGTAGTCGACACTGGAGTCAAACTCCGTGTCGATATCAGTGTTTAATATTTTGGATAGTGAGCATTGTGAGACTCTGAAGGTCTCTGTGACATAGGGACAGACATGGGTAGATTTCCTGTCTGTCCCCTAATTTGTTGTGCAATAAATTCACCTTAGCACTTACACATATCCAAACAGGTGTAGTCGTTGTCGACGGAGACACCCTCTCACACACATATTCGCTCTATCTCCTCCTTAGGGGAGACTTTTATCTCAGACATGTCGACACACGCGTACCGACACACCACACACACAGGGGATGCTCTATTTGAAGACCGTTCCCCCACAAGGCCCTATGGAGAGACAGAGAGAGTATGCCAGCACACACCCCAGCGCTATATAACCCAGGGATTACACTACAACTCAGTGTTTACCCAGTAGCTGCTGTATATACAAATTTGCGCCTAAATTTATGTGCCCCCCCCTCTTTTCACCCTTTGTGTACCAGGATACTGCAGGGGAGAGCCTGGGGAGCTTCCTTCCAGCGGAGCTGTGAAGAGAAAATGGCGCTGGTGTGCTGAGGAAGAAGGCCCCGCCGCCCCCTCAGCGGCGGGCTTCTGTCCCGCTTTCTGTGTGTAAAAATGGCGTTTTTTTTTTTTACATATATACAGTGCCTGACTGTATATATGTATTTTATGCAAAAAAGGTACTTCAATTGCTGCCCAGGGCGTCCCCCCCCCCCAGCGCCCTGCACCCTGCAGTGACCGGAGTGTGAAGGTGTGCTGGGAACAATGGCGCACAGCTGCGGTGCTGTGCGCTACCTTAAATGAAGACAGGAGTCTTCTGCCGCCGATTTCGCCGTCTTCAAGCTTCTGTTCTTCTGGCTCTGTGAGGGGGACGGCGGCGCGGCTCTGGGAACGGACGATCGAGGACAGGTGCCTGTGTTCGAACCCTCTGGAGCTAATGGTGTCCAGTAGCCTAAGAAGCGCAACCTAGCTGCAGATAGGTAGGTTTGCTTCTCTCCCCTCAGTCCCACGAAGCAGTGAGTCTGTTGCCAGCAGAAGCTCACTGAAAATAAAAAACCTAACAAATACTTTCTTTTACTAGCAGGCTCAGGAGAGCCCACTAGGAGCACCCAGCTCTGGCCGGGCACAGATTCTAACTGAGGTCTGGGGGAGGGGCATAGAGGGAGGAGCCAGTGCACACCAGATAGTACCTAATCTTTCTTTAGAGTGCCCAGTCTCCTGCGGAGACCGCTATTCCCCATGGTCCTTACGGAGTCCCCAGCTTCCACTAGGACGTCAGAGAGAAAAAAAAAAAAAAAAAAGGACTCACTTCATGACGCTTCTGCCAGCTTTAGAGGGTGCGTCCTCTGGGATCAGTATGATATCCCGGCTGTCGGGATCCCGTCGGTCAGGATACAGATATCAGGATCCTGGCGGTCAGGAGAGAGACGCCGGGATCGAGACAGCCGGGATACTGGTGGCCAATGCACTGTGTCCCCGCGCTGGCTCGCCGCGCTTTTGGCCCGCCGGTATTTCACCGGTTGTCGGAATCCCGACAGCTTGTAAATTAACTACCTCCTCACCCATCCTCTGTCTACAGCCGACCTCAAATGCCACAGGTCATCCTTCAATATGAACAGATTAGTGCACAAATCTACTTGTGCTTTCAAACCCAAGAGGATAACTATATGTCTCATCACACACAGCAGAGTCAGGACTGGCTGGAACTATAAAAAGATTTCAAGTGTAAGCAATCCATACCAAAACTGTGAGAAGTGCTGTTATAACATTATGAAAAAGCATCCGCGATTAATGGGTGTATATATTAAAACAATGAAAGGTTGTTTGCTTTAAGACACATTTATGACAAAGACTAATGCGGGTAAGACATTATTGCTGCAGTCATACCTTCATTCGGTGCATTTGCTGTCTGGAGAAAGCATGCTGTTTCTGAAGAGACTGATGCTGAACTTTCATACTAATCAGTTGTCGCTCCATTTCTGCTCTACGGTCTTCCACCTGGCAAAAAACAAAGTGCAACAGCAAATTAAACTGAAAAAAGTATTCTTGGCAAACATGGGCTCACCCACACCTAATATTAAATGAATGTAACAATAGGGAAGGGCTCTTTCTGCAGCGGGGTACACTGGTATTCCACAGGGAATAACATCGGGGTGTAGAGTAGGATCTTGATCAGAGGCACCAACAGGCTAAAAGCTTTGACTGTTCCCAAGATGCTCAGCGCCGCCTCCTCTATAACCCCACCTCCGTGCACAGGAGCTCAGCTTTTAAGTTGGTGCCTGAAGTGCAGGCAGCTAACAGGCAGGGCTGCTCCAGCAGCCCTAAGAAGAGCTATTTTAAAGAAGATAGAAGACTTCAAGGGCAGCAGCAGAGGCACTCTAGTGCTAGATATCATTCTGATATCTCCTGCTGCAGCTCCATCACCTCCCACAGCGGCGCTGTAAACTCCCGCGTCACTGGTTGCCGGGTACTTACAGTGGAGGCTCCGGTTCTTCACCCAGGGCGCACACACTAACCGAAGTTCTACGGGATCGCGTGACCGCACTCAGGGAGGAGGTAAGAGGATCCCCCAGTCAGCACCCGCTGGAAAACGCGATCCGCCGCAGCCATTAGGAGGCGGGCCACACACGCTGGCGTGGACACTGTGACAGTACAGGGACCCCACTAGACCACCAGGGCATGTTCCGGATACCTCTTCCGATGAAGATGGCGTGTATACTGACCCCACAGACTCTGATCATGGCTCATTCTTCAGATTGATGATGATCCTGAGCCTGCTACTACATCTAAAAACCGGACCGGTTCAAACATCAGAAGGATATTAAATTGGTTTTACCTCATTCTGATCACTTGGTTGATATACGTCAGGAATCCTGGGAGAACCCGGGAAAGAAATTCACTCCGCAGAAGATGCTAACCCACTATCCCCTTGCGGCAGAATTGAGTAAAAATTAGGAAACGCCACCGCCGGTGGATTCGCAAATCGCTTGGCTGGTGGTGTCGTCTGCTCTGCCTGTCACTACAGTCACTTCTCTCAAGAAGCCGACGGATAAGCATGTGGAGGGCTGCTTAAAAGCGACCTATACCCTTGCAGGGGCTGCGCATAGACCCACTATTGCGGCTACTTGGGCCGCAGAAGCTATTGAGGCGTGGGCTCAGGAAATAGAGGCTGAGTTACCGTACTGTTTTTCTGAACATGCCAGACAATGGGGTAAATTTACTAAGATGGGAGTTCTATTTAAGATGGGATGTTGCCAATAGCAACCAATCAGATTCCAGGTATCTTCTAGAAGGTGCTAGATAAATGAGAAGTAGAATCTGATTGGTTGCTATGGGCAATATCCCATCTTAAATAGAACTCCCATCTTAGTAAATTGACCCCATTGTCTCTCTTAGATTGTCACGGCATCTCATGACATTAAAGAAGCAGCTTCAGATGCAGGTGTTCTGGCGGCCAAGGCTGCTATGACATACATCTTGGCTCGCCGTATTCTCTGGTTGCGGTTCTGGGCGGTGGACTTGGTCTCTAAGAAAACCCTGGAGGTGCTTCCGTTTAAAGGAAACATCCTCTTTGGTGAGGATCTCAACAAGATTGTCGCTGACTTGGCGTCTGCTAACACTGCATGTCCACCTAGTACTACTCCTTCGGCCCCGAGTACTTCCTTTCGTTCCTTTCGCTCTCTGGGAAAAGCAAAGGGTCAGGCGTACCCGAAACAGTCTCGCACTTCCAAAACCACCAAGCCCAAACCTAAAAGTGCCTGGGCTGCCAGTCAGCCGACTTCCAAATCTGACAAGCCTGTGGCATGACGGGCGGGCCTCCCCCTGGGGGATCTCAGCGTGGGAGGCCGAATTCTACAGTTCTCCCAGGTATGGTTGGAGACCACTTCAGACGCTTGGGTGCGTCAATTCGTCACTCACGGATACGCTATATCCTTCAAGACACGTTCCCCTCCGCGCTGTTGCCTGATTGACATACCTTCGGATCAGGTGAAGGCAACAACTCTCCGTTTAGTGGTACAATCCCTCCTGGACACTGGAATGGTAGTACCGATGCCTCTGGCTCAGAGGGGCAGGGGGTACTATTCAACGCTGTTCCTAGTCCCCAAACCGAATTGTTCCTCCCGGACCATTCTCAACCTCAAATCTCTGAACAAGTTTGTGAGGGTCTCCAAGTTTCGTATGGAGACCCTTCGCTCAATTGTCCTGGCTTTGGAAACAGGGTACTATGTGGTATCCCTGGATAATAAGATTTTACTTACCGATAAATCTATTTCTCATAGTCCGTAGTGGATGCTGGGACTCCGTAAGGACCATGGGGAATAGCGGCTCCGCAGGAGACAGGGCACAAGAATAAAAGCTTTAGGATCAGGTGGTGTGCACTGGCTCCTCCCCCTATGACCCTCCTCCAAGCCTCAGTTAGGATACTGTGCCCGGACGAGCGTACATAATAAGGAAGGATATTGAATCCCGGGTAAGACTCATACCAGCCACACCAATCACACCGTACAACTCGTGATCTGAACCCAGTTAACAGTATGATAACAACGAAGGAGCCTCTGAAAAGATGGCTCACAACAACAATAACCCGATTTTGTTAACAATAACTATGTACAAGTATTGCAGACAATCCGCACTTGGGATGGGCGCCCAGCATCCACTACGGACTATGAGAAATAGATTTATCGGTAAGTAAAATCTTATTTTCTCTGACGTCCTAGTGGATGCTGGGGACTCCGTCAGGACCATGGGGATTATACCAAAGCTCCCAAACGGGCGGGAGAGTGAGGATAACTCTGCAGCACCGCATGGGCAGACACAAGGTCCTCCTCAGCCAGGGTATCAAACTTGTAGAATTTAGCAAACGTGTTTGCCCCTGACCAAGTAGCTGCTCGGCAAAGTTGTAAAGCCGAGACCCCTCGGGCAGCCGCCCAAGATGAGCCCACTTTCCTTGTGGAATGGGCTTTTACAGATTTAGGCTGTGGCAGGCCTGCCACAGAATGTGCAAGCTGAATTGTACTACAAATCCAACGAGCAATAGTCTGCTTAGAAGCAGGAGCACCCAGCTTGTTGGGTGCATACAGGATAAACAGCGAGTCAGACTTTCTGACTCCAGCCGTCCTGGAAACATATATTTTCAGGGCCCTGACAACGTCAAGTAACTTGGAGTCCTCCAAGTCCCTAGTAGCCGCAGGCACCACAATAGGTTGGTTCATGTGAAAAGCAGAAACCACCTTAGGGAGAAATTGAGGACGAGTCCTCAATTCTGCCCTGTCAGAATGAAAAATTAAGTAAGGGCTTTTATATGATAAAGCCGCCAATTCTGACACACGCCTGGCTGAAGCCAGGGCTAACAGCATCGTCACCTTCCATGTGAGATATTTTAAGTCCACAGTGGTGAGTGGTTCAAACCAATGTGACTTAAGGAACCTCAAAACAACATTGAGATCCCAAGGTGCCACTGGAGGCACAAAAGGAGGTTGTATATGCAGTACCCCTTTTACAAATGTCTGAACTTCAGGTACTGAAGCCAGTTCTTTCTGGAAGAAAATCGACAGGGCCGAAATTTGAACCTTAATGGACCCTAATTTTAGGCCCATAGACAGTCCTGTTTGCAGGAAATGGAGGAAACGACCCAGTTGAAATTCCTCTGTAGGGGCCTTCTTGGCCTCACACCACGCAACATATTTTCGCCAAATGCGGTGATAATGTTTTGCGGTTACATCCTTCCTGGCTTTGACCAGGGTAGGGATGACTTCATCTGGAATGCCTTTTTCCTTCAGGATCCGGCGTTCAACCGCCATGCCGTCAAACGCAGCCGCGGTAAGTCTTGGAACAGACAAGGCCCCTGCTGGAGCAGGTCCTTTCTTAGAGGTAGAGGCCACGGGTCTTCCGTGAGCATCTCCTGAAGTTCCGGGTACCAAGTCCTTCTTGGCCAATCCGGAACCAGGAGTATCGTTCTTACTCCTCTCCTTCTTATGATTCTCAGTACTTTTGGTATGAGAGGCAGAGGAGAGAACACATACACTGACTGGTACACCCACGGTGTCACCAGAGCGTCCACCGCTATTGCCTGAGGGTCCCTTGACCTGGCGCAATATCTGTCTAATTTTTTGTTTAGACATGACGCCATCATGTCCACCTTTGGTTTTTCCCAACGGTTTACAATCAGGTGGAAGACTTCTGGGTGAAGTCCCCACTCTCCCGGGTGAAGGTCGTGTCTGCTGAGGAAGTCTGCTTCCCAGTTGTCCACTCCCGGAATGAACACTGCTGACAGAGCTATCACATGATTTTCCGCCCAGCGAAGAATCCTTGCAGCCTCTGCCATTGCCCTCCTGCTTCTCGTGCCGCCCTGTCTGTTTACGTGGGCGACTGACGTGATGTTGTCCGATTGGATCAATACCGCCTGACCCTGAAGCAGGGGTTTCGCTTGACTTAGGGCATTGTAAATGGCCCGTAGTTCCAGAATGTTTATATGAAGAGATGTTTCCATGCTTGACCACAAGCCCTGGAAGTTTTTTCCCTGTGTGACTGCTCCCCAGCCTCTCAGGCTTGCATCCGTGGTCACCAGGATCCAATCCTGAATGCCGAATCTGCGGCCCTCTAGAAGATGAGCACTCTGCAACCACCACAGGAGAGACACCCTTGTCTTTGGTGACAGGGTTATCCGCTGCTGCATCTGAAGATGCGAACCGGACCATTTGTCCAGTAGATCCCACTGAAACGTTCTTGCATGGAATCTTCCGAATGGAATTGCTTCGTAAGAAGCCACCATTTTTCCCAGGACCCTCGTGCACTGATGCACTGACACCTGGGCTGGTTTTAGGAGGTTCCTGACTAGCTCGGATAACTCCTTGGCCTTCTCCTCCGGGAGAAAAACCTTCTTCTGGACTGTGTCCAGAATCATTCCTAGGAACAGAAGACGTGTCGTTGGAATCAGCTGCGATTTTGGAATATTTAGGATCCACCCGTGCTGACGTAACACTATCTGAGATAGTGCTACTCCGACTTCTAACTGTTCCCTGGACCTTGCCCTTATCAGGAGATCGTCCAAGTAAGGGATAATTAATACGCCTTTTCTTCGAAGAAGAATCATCATTTAGGCCATTACCTTGGTAAAGACCCGAGGTGCCGTGGACAACCCAAACGGCAGCGTCTGAAACTGATAATGACAGTCTTGTACTACAAACCTGAGATACCCTTGGTGAGAAGGGTAGATTGGGACGTGGAGATAAGCATCTTTGATGTCCAGAGACACCATATAGTCCCCTTCTTCCAGGTTCGCTATCACCGCTCTGAGTGATTCCATCTTGAATTTGAACCTTTTTATGTAAGTGTTCAAGGATTTCAGATTTAAAATTGGTCTCACCGAGCCGTCCGGCTTCGGTACCACAAACAGCGTGGAATAATACCCCTTTCCTTGTTGTAGGAGGGGTACCTTGATTATCACCTGCTGGGAATACAGCTTCTGAATGGCTTCCAGAACTGCCTCCCTGTCGGAGGGAGACTTTGGCAGAGCAGACTTCAGGAACCGGCGAGGGGGAAACGCCTCGAATTCCAGTTTGTACCCCTGCGATACTACCTGTAGAATCCAGGGATCCACTTGCGAGTGAGCCCACTGCGCGTTGAAATTCTTGAGACGGGCCCCCACCAAGCCTGAGTCTGCTTGTAAAGCCCCAGCGTCATGCTGAAGACTTGGCAGAAGCAGGGGAAGGCTTCTGATCCTGGGAAGCGGCTGCATGGTGCAGTCTTTTTCCCCTTCCTCTGCCCCGGGGCAGAAAGGAATGGCCTTTTGCTCGCTTGTATTTATGGGAACGAAAGGACTGAGTTTGAAAAGACGGTGTCTTTTTCTGTTGATGTGAAGTGACCTGGTGTAAGAAGGTGGACTTTCCAGCCATTGCCGTGGCCACCAGGTCCGAAAGACCAGCCCCAAATAACTCCTCCCCTTTATACGGCAATACTTCCATATGTCGTTTGGAATCCGCATCCCCTGACCACTGACGCGTCCATAACGTTCTTCTGGCAGAGATGGACATAGCACTTACTCTTGATGCCAGGGTGCAAATATCCCTCTGTGCATCACGCATATATAGTAATGCATCCTTCAAATGCTCTATAGTTAACAATATATTGTCCCTGGTTTTATAGATGGTTGTTTGGGGAATCCGTTGGCGCTCCAAATGATCTCTGCTGCCTCCTACTTTTATCCCGGATCTATCCCAGAAGATCCAAAAGGAAATATGTAGACAGTGGAAAAAGTGGAAAAAGAGGGATGGCGCTGAGAATAAATCGCTAATACTTATCTGAATATCAGGATGTGCTGATATTGTGAGCGGTCTTCCTTCTCCTTCTGTTTTCTTTGAAGGTAATCTTCCAAAGAATTTCGGGTGGTGTATGTAAATAGAAAAATTGGAATAACTAGGTTATATTCTAGTTCCAATTTATTCTATGTGAATTATACGATATTATTTTATTGCCAGATATACCTAGCTTACACAATAAATAGTAAGTCACAGCACATAATGGTTTCTTTAAACGGTGATTGGAGCTGGAAGGTCTCTCAATCAGGCGCACTTTTAGAGTGAGTGCCTACCTCCACTTACACTATGACAATAGGTGGTAAACTTGTAAAGGTATCTTTTTTTCTCAAATTCGTATCTGGTTCAATCTTAACTCCAGATGATATTAAGAATACATAGACATGGATATCTCCAATGCGTAGCTAACTTACACTCGTTAGGTGCAATTTCCTCATGTAAAGGTATCTTTATAAGTGTGGAAAGTCGTACCAGTACTCACGATGTTGGTGTGTGTTACATTCGCATCATGGTTTCTTTGTTCTTCATGAAGATAGAGGCTCGTGTATATATATGGTGAATTTTAAAAAATTTATTTAACAGAAATTCTTTTTACAAAAAACAATGATGAGATCCAAAAAAAAATAAAATATTGGCTGCCGGAGGGCACCGCCCGTATTTAGGATTTAGGAAGACCAGCCAAATCTGTACATGGGAACCGGTAACTATGAGACTGAGATAGAAAAATCAGAAATGGTCATACCTTTAATCCAAACAGCGGGCGGTGTGGTGTCCAGCAGGCAATAGTCCTCAGCCGACGCGTTTCGAGTGTGCTACTCTTTTTCAAGGAGTTAAGATTGAACCAGATACGAATTTGAGAAAAAAAGATACCTTTACAAGTTTACCACCTATTGTCATAGTGTAAGTGGAGGTAGGCACTCAGAATATAACCTAGTTATTCCAATTTTTCTATTTACATACACCACCCGAAATTCTTTGGAAGATTACCTTCAAAGAAAACAGAAGGAGAAGGAAGACCGCTCACAATATCAGCACATCCTGATATTCAGATAAGTATTAGCAATTTATTCTCAGCGCCATCCCTCTTTTTCCACTGTCTAAATATATTGTCCCTATCCAGGGTATCAATATTTTCAGTCAGGGAATCCGACCACGCGACTCCAGCACTACACATCCAGGCTGAAGCGATTGCTGGTCGCAGTATAACACCAGTATGTGTGTATATACTTTTTAGGATATTTTCCAGCCTTCTATCAGCTGGTTCTTTGAGGGTGGCCGTATCAGGAGACGGTAACGCTACTTGTTTAGATAAACGTGTGAGCGCCTTATCTACCCTAGGGGGTGTTTCCCAACGTGTCCTAACCTCTGATGGGAAAGGATATAGTGCCAATAATTTATTAGAAATTAGCAGTTTTTTGTCGGGAGAAACCCACGCTTTATCACATACCTCATTCAATTCATCTGACTCAGGAAAAACTATTGGTAGTTTTTTCACCCCCCACATAATACCCTTCTTAGTGGTATTTGTAGTGTTAGAAATGTGCAATGCTTCCTTCATTGCCGTGATCATGTAACGTGTGGCCCTACTGGACATTACGTTCGACTCATCACCGTCGACACTAGACTCCGTATCTGTGTCTGGGTCTGTGTCGACCCACTGAGGTAACGGGCGTTTTAGGGCCCCTGACGGTGTCTGAGACGCCTGGACAGGCACTAATTGATTTGCCGGCTGTCTCATGTCGTCAACAGTTTTTTGCAAAGTGTTGACATTATCACTTAATTGTTTGAACACGATCATCCAGTCAGGTGTCGACTCCCTAGGGGGTGACATCACTAACGCAGCAGCAATTGCTCTGCCTCCACATCATTTTCCTCCTCATACATGTCGACACACACGTACCGACACACAGCACACACACCGGGAATGCTCTGATAGAGGACAGGACCCCACAAGCCCTTTGGAGAGACAGAGGGAGAGTCTGCCAGCACACACCCAGCGCTATATATATATATATATATATATATATATATATACAGGGATAACCTTATATAAGTGTTATTCCCTTATAGCTGCTGTTTATATTGTCATTTGCTGCCAATAGTGCCCCCCCTTCTCTTTTTTACCCTGATTCTGAAGCAGGACTGCAGGGGAGAGTCAGGGAGCCGTCCTTCCAGCGGAACTGTGAGGGAAAATGGCGCTTGTGTGCTGAGGAGATAGGCTCCGCCCCTTCACGACGTCCTTATCTCCCGCTTTTTTGTGTAAAAATGGCAGGGGTTAAAATACATCCATATAGCCCAGGAGCTATATGTGATGTATTCTTTTGCCACCTAAGGTATTATCATTTATATTGCGTCTCAGGGCGCTCCCCCCCAAGCGCCCTGCACCCTCAGTGACCGGAGTGTGAAGTGTGCTGAGAGCAATGGCGCACAGCTGCGGTGCTGTGCGCTACCTTAGTCTGAAGACAGGATTGTCTTCTGCCGCCGATTTCACCGGACCTCTTCGTCTCTTCTGGCTCTGTAAGGGGGACGGCGGCGCGGCTCCGGTGACCCATCCAGGCTGTACCTGTGATCGTCCCTCTGGAGCTAATGTCCAGTAGCCTAAGAAGCCCAATCCACTCTGCACGCAGGTGAGTTCGCTTCTTCTCCCCTTAGTCCCACGATGCAGTGGGCCTGTTGCCAGCAGGACTCACTGAAAATAAAAAAACCGAAATTAAACTTTTATTCTAAGCAGCTCAGGAGAGCCACCTAGCCTGCACCCTTCTCGTTCGGGCACAAAAATCTAACTGAGGCTTGGAGGAGGGTCATAGGGGGAGGAGCCAGTGCACACCACCTGATCCTAAAGCTTTTATTCTTGTGCCCTGTCTCCTGCGGAGCCGCTATTCCCTATGGTCCTTACGGAGTCCCAGCATCCACTAGGACGTCAGAGAAATACAGGATGCTTACCTGCATATCTCTATTGCCATGTCACATCAGCAATACCTGCGGTTTGCTATTTGGCAATCGCTATTATCAATTCCAGGCCTTACCGTTTGGTCTGACCATGGCTCAGCGAATTTTCACCATGGACATTATTGCAGTTATGACGGCTTCACTCCGCCATCGGGGCATGCGGATCCTGCCGTATCTGGACGATCTGCTGATCCTGGCCAATTCCCCAGAAGTTCTCCTCCGTCATTTGGATCTGACGGTCCAGTTTCTGCAAGCCCACGGGTGGCTCATCAACTGGAAGAACTCAACCCTGGTCCCTACCCAGAGCATGGTGGATTTGGGAGCGTTGTTGGACACACACAACCAGAGGTTGTTTTTGTCACAGGAGAAAGTCCTCAAGATTCAGGACAAGATACGTTGCTTCCTCTCTCGTCCGCGTGTGTCAATACACTTGGCGATGCAAGTACTAGGTCTCATGGTGTCGGCTTTCTACATGGTGGAGTATGCTCAATTTCATTCCCGCCCTCTGCGGAAACTGATTCTTGCTAAGTGGGACGGCCTGCCTCATCGGATCAGGTCTCAAATGATCTCCTGGTTTCCGGAGGTCGGTCTGTCACTGACCTGGTAGCTGTAGGACCATCGATTGAGCAGGGGTTGTCCCTTCTGGATATCCAACTGGGTCCTTCTGATGACAGATGCCAGTCTGAGGGGTTTGGGCGCGGTGTTGGAGCAACACTCTTCAGGTTCGGTGGACAAAGAAGGAGTCTCTTCTCCCGATAAACATTCTGGAATTGCGGGCAGTGTTCAATGCTCTGAAACTGGCCTGGTATCTGGTACTTAACATGCCTGTTCAAGTACAGTCAGACAACGCCACCACGGTGGCGTACATAAATCATTAAGGCGGCACTCGAAGCCACATGGCAATGTTGGAAGTGTCAAAGATTCTTCAAATGGGCGGAACGCCATCTGCCAGCCATATCGGCAGTGTTCATTCCGGGGTCCTCAACTGGGAAGCGGACTTCCTCAGTCGTCAGGACGTACACGCTGGAGAGTGGAGCCTTCATCCAGAAGTATTTCAACTCCCAGTGGAGCAAGAACAAGGGATCCTCGTGGACACACTGGAAATTCCATGAAACTTTCGGCTGCCGTACGTGTTCACTCCGGTGTCACTCTTGCCCAGAGTGGTGAGGAAGTTCAAGCAAGAAGGAGGAATCCTTCTTCTAATAGCTCCAGCGTGGCCCAGGCGGCATTGGTTCTCAGAGCTACAGGGTCTCTCGCTAGAGCGTCCTCTTCTGCTTCCGCAACGACCAGACCTCCTCGTTCAGGGCCCTTGTGTTTACCAGGATTTGGCCTGACTGGCTTTGACGGCGTGGCTCTTGAAGCTTCTGTACTGAGGGCCAAAGGATTTTCTGAGGCGGTCATTCAAACTATGTTGATGGCCCGTAAGCCGGCTTCTGCTCGGATTTAGCATAGGGTCTGGAATTCTTACTTTGCTTGGTGCGCACCTAACAATCATGAAGTTTACAGGTTTAGTACACCCAAACTATTGGCCTTCCTACAACAGGGTCTGGACTTGGGCCTTCGGCTGGCCTCCCTCAAGGTTCATATTTCTGCCTTGTCGGTATGATTTCCGAGAAATATTGCGACTCTGCCTGATGTTCATACATTCACTCAGGGTGTTGTACGGATTCAACCTCCCTATGTCCCACCTGTGGCTCCTTGGGATTTGTCGTGTGTTCTGGAGGCTTTGCAAGAGTCTCCGTTTGAACCTCTTGAATCTGCGGACCTTAAGTGGTTTTCCCGCAAGGTCTTGTTTCTGCTGGCTATTGCCTCTGCTAGACGAGTATCAGATTTGGGTGCCTTGTCTTGTTGGTCCCCCTATCTGATTTTTCACTGTGACCGGGCGGTTCTTCGAACGCGCCCTGGTTATCTACCCAAGGTGGTGTCTTCTTTCCACCTTAACCAGGAGATTGTGGTTCCTGCATTTGTCCCTCCGGATTTATCCTCCAAAGAGCGGTCTTTGGATGTGGTACGGGCTCTCCTTATCTATGGGAAGAAGACTGTTTGGTTTTCACAAATGTGGCTGGCCTGCTAACAAGCAGACCTTTACCAGATGGATTAGAATGGTGATTGCTCATGCTTATGTACAGGCTGGCCTTCCAGCTCCTGCTACCATAAAAGCCCTTTCTACTCGGTCTGTTGGACCTTCTTGGGCGGCTCACCATGGTGCGACCCTTGAACAATTGTGCAAGGCAGCTACGTGGTCCTCAGTGAACATAAGGTTCTATGCCTTCGATACTTCCACCTCCCAGGATGCTTCCTTTGGACGCTGGGTTCTTGTGCCCGCTACAGTGCATCCCATCCCATATGGAACTGCTTTAGGACATCCCCGATGTTATTCCCTGTGGAATAACAGTGTACCCCGCAGCAGAAAAGTAGACTTATGGTAAGAACTTACCCTTGCTAAATCTTTCTGCGAGGTACACTGGATTCCACAGGGCGTCCACCCTGACGCACTTAGCTTCTTTGGGTTGTATGGCATACCTTCTCCTGTCGTGAGAATGTGGTGTACATGGCCACTAATGGCTGTCGTCTCTTTTGCCTGCTACTGCATTGGACTGGTTAACGAAACTGAGCTCCTGTGCACAGAGGCGGGATTATAGAAGAGGCGGCACTGAGCATCTTGGGAACAGTCAAAGCTTTTAGCCTGTTGGTGCCTCGGATCAAGATCCTACTCTACACCCCAATGTTATTCCCTGTGGAATCCATTGTACCTCGCAGATAAAGATTTAACAAGGGTAAGTTCTTACCATAAATCTCCTTATTTGTGCCATGAAGAAATCTAGTGTCCTTTAAAATGGTTAGAATACATGGATGCACACCACACCAAAATTAGGACATTTTTTTACAGGACAATCTTGCTTAGTTGGTGAATACTTATTAAAGCTGGGCATACACTATACAATTATCTGGCAGACAAACTGTTGAATCTGGCTGGCTGGAATGAAAATCAGGTAATGTATGGGAAACGGACAAAAATTGTAATTTAATACCTACCGTAACTCCTTTTCTTGTAGTCCGTAGTGGATACTGGGGAATACTAGATTACCATGGGGTATAGATCGGGTCCACTGGAGCCTGGCACCTTAAGAACTAATAGTGTGTCCTGGCTTCTCCCCTCTATGCCCCTCCTAGCAGACTCAGTCTAGGAAACTGTGCATGAGGAGACGGACATACTTTGAGAGAAGGATATAACACAAAAGCGGTGAGGTAACGAACCAACACACAAACAATAAATTAGCAGAGCTAACCAGAACAGAGGAAAGCAACGCTAACTATGGAAGGATAGCAATGCGAATCAAACATGGAGCAGGGAAAGCAACAGCAAACCCAACCATAACACTTACAACCAGGTAAGCAGAAACGCTGCACTGAAGTGGGCGCCCAGGATCCACTACGGACTACAAGAAAAGGAATTACCAGTAGGTATTAAATTCCAATTTTCTCTTATGTCCTAGTGGATACTGGGGAATACTAGATTACCATGGGGACGTCCCCAAGCTCCTGGAATGGGTGGGAGAGTGCTGAGACCCCTGCAAAACCACCTGACCAAACTGAAGGTCATCTTTGGCCAAGGTGTCAAACCTGTAGAATTAAACAAAGGTGTTCACACTGGACCAAGTTGCTGCACGGCACAACTGTAATGCTGAGCCGCCCCGCCCAGGAAGAACTCACCGACCGTGTGGAGTGGGTCTGAACAGAACTTGCAGTGGCAGAGCCGCCGAAGTATAGTCTTGTTGAATAGTCAATTTGAGCCAAAGAGCAATGGACTGTTTGGAGGCAGGACGACCAATTTTCTTAGCATCATAAAGGACAAAAAGTGAGTCAGACTTCCTGTAACAAGCCGTCCTTTTGTTGTAAATCCTCAAAGCCCGTACAACATCCAGGGACTTTGGAGCAACTGAAGTGTCGGACAAGACTGGAACTATAATAGGCTAATTCACATGAAAGGCCGGTATACCACTTTCGGCAAAAACTGTGGGCGAGTTCTGAGCTCCGCCCTATCCTCATGAAACACCAACTAAGGGCTTTTACATGACAAGGCCCCCAATTCCAACACATGCCTGGCCGAAGACAAGGCCAGTAACATAACAGTCTTCCACGTCAGGCATTTCAAGTCAACTCTCTGCAAGGGTTCAAACCAACCCGACTGTAGAAAGGTCAACACCACATTGAGGTACCAGGGAGCGTGGGAGGAACAAATGGTGGCTGAATGTGCAACACCCCCTAAAGAAAGGTCTGTACTTCAGGAAGTACCCCCAGTTGTTTCTGAAAGAAGATAGAGCTGAACCTTGATGGAGCCTAATTGTAGGCCCTTATCCACTCCTGTTTGAAGAAACAGTAGAAACCGGCCCAGAGGGAATTCTACAGGAGAACATTTGACCCTCACACCAAGAAACATAATTCTTCCAAATACGGTGGTAATGTTTGGAGGTAACCACCTTAAGGGCCTGAACCATAATGGAAACCACCTTTGATGGAAGACCCTTCCTGGTTAAAATGTCCCTCTCAACCTCCAGGCCGTCAAACGGAGCCGCTGTAAGTCTAGATAGATGAAGGGTCCTTGTTGACGAAGGTCCTTGAGAAGCAGCAGAGGCCAGGGTTTCTCCAACAACAGGGTCAGGAGGTCCGCATAACAGACCCACCGAGGCCAATCCGGGGCAATGAGAATTGCCTGAACCCTTTCCTTTTTGAATCTTTTCAGAACTCTTGGGAGTAGAGGAATCAGAGGAAATGGGTAAACCAAGTGGTAATTCCATGGTGTTGTCAGAGCGTCTACCGCAACCGCCTGGGGATCCCTAGTTCTGGAGCAGTAACGACAGCGTTTCTTGTTGAGATGAGAAGCCATCAGGTCTATCTGTGGACAAACAAACCGGTGAACGAGTTGTTTAAACACCTGAGGGTGGAGGCCCCATTTCCCCGGATGGAGGTCGTGCCTGCTTAGGAAGTCCGCTTCCCAGTTGTCAACCCCTGGAATGTAAATGGCCGAGATGGCTCTTGCGTTGGCTTTCGTCCAGAGGAGTATTCTTGACACCTCCCGCATTGCGGCCCTGCTTCTGGTTCCTCCCTGTCGGTTGATGTATGCCACCGCCGTGGCATTGTCAGACTGCACCTGGATGGCCTGATTCTGAAGGAGGGATGAGGCCTGTATGAGAGCATTGTAAATCGCTTTGAGTTCCAGGATGTTGATTGGAAGAGCAGATTCCTGAAAGGACCATGTCCCCTGGAACTGCGCCCCTTGAGTCACAGCCCCCCAACCCCGGAGGCAGGCATCCGTTGTCAACAGCGTTCAGATTAGGGTGTTGAAACTCCGACCCTCCATCACATGGGAAACTTGTAGCTACCATAGTAGGGATATCCATGCTTCTGGTGACAAGGTTATATTGTGATGCATGTGCAGGTGAAATCCCGATCATTTGTCCAACAAATCCAGTTGAAACGGTCGCGCATGAAACCTGCCGTACCTTATCGTCTCGTAGGAGGCAAGCATCTTGCCCAGCAAGCGAATACAAAGGTGAATCGATAACACATGAGGTTTCAGCACTATCTGGACCATAGACTGAATAGTCAAGGCTTTGCCCCTGGGTAGGTAAATCCTCTGAGACTCCGTATACAAAATCATCCAGAGGAACTGAATTCTCTGAGATGGTTCCAAGTAAGATTTCTGGAAATTGAGTATCTATCCGTGCTCAGTAGTCAAGTCAATGCTGGGCAGAAGCTGTTCCCTGGATACCGCCTTTATCAGAAGATCGTCCATGTACAGAATTAATTGGACACCCCTCATGCGCAGTTGTAGCATCATTTCTGCCATAACCTTCGTGAATACCCTTGGGGCTGTGGAGAAACTGAAGGGTAAGGCCTGAAACTAGTAATCCTGGTCCAGAATCGCGAACATGAGCAACGCTTGATGAGGGGGCCAAATTGGGATATGCAGGTATGCGTTCTTGATATCCAGGGACACAAAAAACTCCCCCTCTGCCAGATTCGCTATTACTGCTCTAAGAGATTCCATCTTGAATATGAACACCCAAAGATACGGGTTCAGGGATTTGAGATTCAAGATTGGTCTTACCAAGCTGTGTGGCTTCGGAACCACAAAGAGACTTGAGTAAAACCCCTTTGTGTGCAGCTGAGGAGGCACCGGAACAGTAACTCCTGTAGAAAGCAGCTTTTGTACTGCCTGCTGTAAGGAAGCCCTGGCTTCCTGTGAAGCTGCTAAGCCTGACCTGAATAATCTGAGAGGAGGGATTTCCTGGAATTCCAGCAGGTATCCTTGGAATATGAGGTCCCTCACCCGAGGATCCTGGAAGGATACTGCCCATATGTGGGTGAAGTGTTGAAGGTGAGCACCTACCTGAAAGTCACCTTGCTCCTGGGGCCAACCGTCACGCGGATGGCTTCGTGGAAGAGGGTCCTGAGGCCTGGTCTGCAGGTCCAGCAGCAGCTGGTTTACGGAACTTACTGCGAGATCCTCTAGCAGCATTGGCGGCACCTCTGGCCCTGCCTCTGAATCTGGCCACCCGAAAGTACTGCAGGGATGGTCCAGGATAGGGATGCCTGGCAGGTGGTGGAGCAGACGGCAGATATGTAGATTTAACTGCAGTTGCATGAAATATCCACTTGTTCAGTTGTTGCCCAAACAAGGAATCACCTGTAAAAGGAAGGTTTTCAACTTTTTTGGAATCAGCATCCGCTGACCAATGACGCAGCCACAGTACTCTACGAGCAGATACTGCCATAGTCGTGGTACGGCCATTAATGATATCAAGTTCCTTAATGGCCTCACTCAAAGTTTGCAACATTCTGGATGTGTTGTAGTAATGTCACTATTTCTTCTTCAGGTAGTTTGAGCAACCTTTTTCAAATTTCAACAGACCATTTTACCATGGATCTAGAACTTCAACCGCATACTATGGTAGGGCGTTGGGCTACACCTGCTGCAGTATAAATTGATTTGAGAATCGTTTCAATTTTGCGATCAGCTGAGTCTTTAAGGGAAACAGCCCCAAGTACAGGTAAAACTATCTTAGGGGATAGCCTGGACACACAGGTATGCACTGTCTGCGGGGTTTCCCAGACTTTACTATCCTCTGTAGGGAAGGGGAATGAACTTGCCACCCATTTAGTGGTATTATGATTTTAATTACCTACCGGTAAATCCTTTTCTCGTAGTCCGTAGAGGATACTGGGGTCCATATTAGTACCATGGGGTATAGACGGGTCCACAAGGAGCCATGGGCACTTTATGAAATTGATAGTGTGGGCTGGGTCCTCCCTCCATGCCCCTCCTACCAGACTCAGTCTAGGAAACTGTGCCCGAGGAGACGGACATACTTCGGGAGAAGGATATAAAAGGATAGTGGTGAGATTCCGAACTAGCACACACAATCTAGAGGAAAGCCAAGCTAACTAAACTTTAAACCTGGAACATCAACCGCTGAACCAACAATACTTAACCAAGTAACAGTGCAGGAAGAAACGAAGCACTGGGCGGGCGCCCAGTATCCTCTACGGACTATGAGAAAAGGATTTACTGGTAGGTAATTAAAATCCTATTTTCTCTTACGTCCTAGAGGATACTGTGGTCCATATTAGTACCATAGGGATGTACCAAAGCTCCCAACCCGGGTGGGAAAGTCCTTAGGTTCCTGCAGAACGGATTAACCAAACTGAAGGTCCTTATAGGCCAAAGTATCGAACTTGTAGAACTTGGCAAACGTGTTCGAACCTGACCAAGTAGCTGCTCGGCAGAGCTGTAAAGCCAAGACACCCCGGGCAGCCGCCCAGGAAGAACCCACCGACCTAGTAGAGTGGGCCTGTATAAATCTTGGAACCGGCAAGCCTGCCGTAGAATAAGCATGCTGGATAGTAAGTCTGATCCAGTGGACAAGTCTGCTTTGAAGCAGGACACTCAATTTTATTGGGATCATAGAGAACAGCCAGCGAGTCCGATTTTCTGTGACCAGCTGTCCGCTTCACATAGATCTTCAAAGCCCTCACAACATTCAAGGACTTTGAAGTAGCAGAGGTGTCTGTAGCCACCGGAACCACAATAGGTTGGTTGATATGAAACGCAGACACCACCTTTGGAAGAAATTGCTGACGAGTTCTGAGTTCAGCCCTATCTTCATAAAAAATCAAATAGGGGCTTTTGTGAGACAACGCCCCGAGCTCCGACACACGCATCGCAGAAGCCAATTCCATCAGTGTGACGGCCTTCCACATAAGAAATTTGACTCCTACCAATCCGACTGCAGGAACTCCAACCCCACGTTGAGATCTCAAGGTGCCGTAGGAGGCACAAAGGGCGGTTGGATGTGCAGAGCCCCCTTCAAAAATGTCTGAACCTCAGGGAGAGAAGCCAATTATTTCTGGAAGAAAATGGATAAGGCCGAAATCTGGACTTTTATGGAGCCCAATGTAGGCCCACATTTCCTGTACACTCACCAAGAGATGTATTTTTTCCAAATACGGTGGTAATGTTTAGACGTTACCCCCTTTCTGGCTTGGATCAGGCTTGGAATAACCCTATCCGGGATCCCTTTCTGGGCTAGAATTTGACGCTCAACCTCCATGCCCTTAAACGTAGCCATGGTAAGTCTTGATAGACAAACAGCCCCTGTTGGAGAAGGTCCTCGTGAAGAGGTAGAGGCCACGGGTCCTCTAGGAGCATCTCCAGTAGATCCGAATACCAGGCCCTTCTTGGCCAGTCCGGAGCAATGAGAATTGCTTGAAACTTTTACCTTTTTATTCTTTTGAGAATCTTTGTGATTAATGGGAGTGGTGGAAACACGTACACCATCTGGTAGACCCCATGGAGTCACCAGAGCATCCGCCGCCACCACTTGCGGGTCCTTCGACCTGGACTAATACCGCTTGAGCTTCTTGTTGAGACGAGAGGCCATCATATCGACTTGTGGAATTCCCCACCGACGTGTCACGCACTCGAACACCTCCGGGTGAAGGCCTCAATTACCTGGGTGGAGGTCGTGTCTGCTGAGGAAGTCTACTACCCAGTTGTCTACTCCCGGAAAGAAGATCGCGGACAATGCCTCAGTGTGTCTTTCTACCCAGAGGAGAATCCTTGATAGCTCTGACATTACTGCCCTGCTCTTTGTTCTGCCTTGTCGGTTTATGTACGTTATTGCTGTCACATTGTCCGACTGAATCTGAATGGCGTGATCTTGAAGATGTGATGCCTGTAGAAGGGCGTTTTATATGGTCCTTAGTTCCAGAATGTTGAACGGAAGAATGGCTTCCTGACTTGACCATTTTCCTTGGAATTGTTCCCCTTGGGTGACTGCTCCAATTTTGAATCCCGAACCTTCGGCCCTCGGTCAGGCGAGAAGTCTGAAGTCACCACAAAAGAGAAATCCTGGCTTTTGGGGACAGACGGACCCTCTGGTGCATGTGTAGATTCAATCCGGACCACTTGTCCAACAGATCCAGTTGGAAAGGCCTTGCATGGAACCTTTTGTACTGTAGCGCCTCGTAGGCAGATACCATCTTCCCAAGAAGGCAAATGCATAGATGCACCGATATCCATTATGGTTTCAGAACATCCCACACCATCGACTGGATCACCAATGCCTTTTTCAAGGAAAGGAATACCTTCTGTGCGTCTGTATCCAGTATCATCCCCAGGAACGGAAACCTCCGTGTTGTTTCCAGATGAGATTTTGGTAGGTACAGAATCCACTCGTGATCCTGGAGCAGTCGCGTTGAGAGGGCAATGTTGTCTAACAACCTCTCCCCTGGATGGTGCTTTTATCAGCAGATCGTCCAGGTACGGAATTATGTTCACTCACCGTTTGCGGAGGAGAAACATCATCTCTGCCATTACCTTGGTGAACACCCTCTGTGCCGTAGAGAGGCCAAATGGCAGAGCCTGGAACTGGTAGTGACAGTCCTGTAAGGCAAACCAGAGATAAGCCTGATGAGGCAGCCAAATCAGAATATGAAGGTACGCATCCTTGATATCCAGAGACACCAAGAACACCCCTCCTCCAGACCAAAGATCACCGCTCTAAGAGACTCCATCATGAACTTGAACACCCGTAAGGACGGGTTCAACGACTTGAGTTTTAAAATGGGCCTTACCGAACCGTCCAGTTTCGGTACTACAAACAGGTTGGAATAATAACCCTGGTTTTGTAGCTGTAGCGGAGCTAAAATAATGACTTGAGTCTTTACAAGTTTTTGAATTGCTTCCTGTAAAGTCATACATGCTTCTTAAGAAGCTGGTAAGCCTGATTTGAAGAATCTGTGGGGTGGGAGTTCCTGAAACTCCAGTCTGTAGCCCTGGGCTATAAGATCTTTGATCCAGGGATCCTGGCATGACGTTTCCCATATATGACTGAAGAAAACGGGCTCCCACCTGCCTGTCTTCCAGGCAGTGCGGTCCACCGTCATGCTGAAGACTTAGAGGAAGTAGAACTGGGGTTCTGTACCTGGTTTTCTGGGTCTACCTCTATTGCCTTTGAAGGCCGTAGAAAAACCTTTGGGTTTGTTTTTAAACTTCGCTGTCTGAAAGGACTGCAGAGGTGGAGCAGTGTAGGATTTTTTTAGCCGGGGGAGCTGCGGAAGGAAAGTATGTAGACTTACCCACCTTAGCCTTGGATATCCACGTATCCAGTTTATCTCCAAAAAGGGCTTCATCTGTGAAGGGTAGGCGTTCCATGCCTTTCCTGGATTCTGCGTCCGCAGTCCACTGGCTTAGCCACAAGCCCCTGCGTGCTGACACTGCCAGGGCAGTGGTGCGTGCATTGAGTAAACTAATTTCTTTATGGCCTCCACCATAAAGTTAGCAGAATCCTGTATTTGGTGTAGGAGTAAAATTATCTCCCCCCTGGATAAGGAATCTAACCCGTCAATTAGATTACCTGACCATTTTGTAATGGGCCTAGAGATTCATGCACAAGCTACAGTGGGTCTCTGGGACACCCCTGCAGCTGTGTACAGAAATTTGAGAGTGGTCTCAATCTCGCGGTCTGTAGTATCCTTCAAGGAAGCTGCCCCAGGAACAGGTAAAACTATCTTACGTGACAGCCCAGAACCAGATGCATCAACTATCGGTGGGTTTTCACATTTTTTCCTATCATCCCGAGGAAACAGGAAGGATGTGAGTAACCGTTTTGGGACCTGAAACTTCTTGTCAGGATTTACCAAGATGCTTTAAATAGGGAATTTAATTCCTTAGATGCAGGGAAAGTAGCTGAGGATTTCTTTTTCACATTAAAATAAGATTCATCCTCGTCCTCTGACACCTTATCAGGGATGTGCAGGACTTCTCTAATAGCTTCTATCAGGGCCTATATACCCTGTACAAAGCTGTTCCCCCCTCCCCTCCAGAGTCCCCCTCACCCTCCTCTGGGTCTGATACATCATCACCATCAGTATCAGCCTACATGATTTGGACCAGAGTACGCTTCTGTGGACAAATGGCAGGGCGCTGAGACGCTGGAATGACCACCGAATCTCTATTCATTTTATTATTATTATCATCCTTTATTTATATGGCGCCACAAGGGTTCCGCAGCGCCCAATTACAGAGTACATATGCACATAATCAAAAACAGGAAAACAGTGACTTACAGTTGAAGACAATATAGGACAAGTACAGGGTAACTAAGCATATCTACACCAGTAAACAACATAGAGATAAGTTCCAGGTGGACAAAAAACTGCAGGATCTGGGCATTGAGGATTATTAAAGTAAGAAAAGTATAAGCACACGAGGGAAGAGGGCCCTACTCGTGAGAGCTTACATTCTAAGGGGAGGGGTAGACAGACAGGGGTGACACAGATGGGGTACATAGAGAGCGTGGAACAAAGGGTTAGGATGAGATTTGGCTGGGTCCATGAGGACATCAACAGATTGCCTTAAGTACTGAGTCTCCTTCTCATTTTGGGATAATTTATTCGAAATAATTGAAATCATCCCTTTTAATTAATCTAACCATACTGGTTCAGATACACTAGCCTGAAACTGTGTACTATCCTGAGTACACTCCAGTGATCCCTCAGATTGAGAAAAACATCCTGCTGTGCATGATAAACACTCCTTTGACATAGTAAATGTGAAAGAACACACACTCAGGAAAATAGGTTAAAAGCACAGTTAACCCACACAGAGCCCTTCCATGGGGGACATAGAGTATAGTGGAGCTAGCTACAAAGCGACCCTGTAGGTAAAGAACAAGTATAGCTGGGTCGCAAACTAAGTATCCTTAATATGGCTTAGTTCACCAAATACTGCTCCTCCCCCTGGTATGACCCCCTGGCACAATTGAGGTGTTCTGGAGTCCTTGTGGAGGAGCTGCGCTTCTCTGCCAATCTGCCTGTGTATAGCTGCAGAGGGAAAATGGCGCTGGTGAGCTGCTGGATCCGCTCAGAGTGAAGCCCCGCCCCCTTAATGGCGCGCAGTCTCCCCAGGTGTTTTATACTGGCTGAGGTAAATATTCTGTTCTACAGTGGGTTAAAACCCCTGTAGTGTACTGAAATGGTAAAAAGGTAATAAGTGAATAGGTGCACTTAAGCCCACACTAGCAACCAAAGAGTACAAAAAGGTAAAAACACCGAGTTCCCTTTAACAAGACACAAACATAATGCACTCCAATAGGCGCTATGTGGGATCACATGTAACAAAACTAGATGTGACTCAAAGTTGTGAACAAAACTTCCCTCGAATAGTAAGGTGGTCTTTAGTAGTCAAAGAAATTACTTTTTCACTCCTTCCTTTGATGATTTTCTCTATATAATCCTCCAAATGGAACTCAAAAAAAGGAAATAAGACAACATATGGTGCAATACTGCTTCAATAATCGGATTAGAATTAGGAGGGGGTCACACACATGGTAGTAGAAATATATAGGCGTATCTCTCACCAATAGGTAAGTACTGTAGATTCTATTAAGCGAATAACAGGTTTTCTTGGTTGAAGGTAAGTATATACAGTAAATGTGGATATTTCCACATACCATGAACAAGGAGAAAAACATACAATAGTGCAGAGCCTTTTTTTAAAGTGGGGTAACAAAATTTAATAAAATGCACTCACAAAATTAAAACATTCAAATGACATATCTACCAACAGCTGGTATCCACAGAACCAAACAGGAGAACAAAGAGTCCTGCTAGATAGAAAAACGGCAGAGGACCAAATCCGGATAAGTCCACGTACCAAACAGGAAAGATGTCTCCAGCTAGTTCAGGTCCCACACTGCACATTCTGTTCTACAGTGGGTTAAAACCCTGTAGTGTACTGCCAGTGTGGTTATCATTAGCGGCTTCAGCTTGCCCCTCACAGCAGTCACACAGTGTCTCTGCAACCTGGAGCGCAGCCTGCATGTCAGCGCTGCGCTACCATTGTATCTCGAATACAGTCGGCAACCCGCTAACCGGGACACCGGCCACCTACTATCCACTCATTTGACTTCTGGCTCTTTTAGGGGAGGTGGCATATGCTGTGGGTCTGTACGCTCGCCGTTGTGGCGCTTGGGAATAGGACCCTCAGAAGCTCTGTGTCCTGTCAGCGAGGAACGGGACCATTGACCTTAGGGAGGTTGGGCCATTTCCCCCTCCCTGAGTCCCACGAAGCAGGCAGTCGGGTGCCAACCAGACCTGCGTGAAAATTGAAAATAGAAAATAAATGCAGAAAACTCTTCAGGAGCTTCCCAAGCGTGACCGGCTCTTTTGGGCACATTTTCTAAACTGAGTCTGGTAGGAGGGGCATAGAGGGAGGAGCCAGCCCACAATAACAAATTCTTAAAGTGCTCATGGCTAGTAGTGGACCCGTCTATACCCCCATGGTACTAATATGGACCCCACTATCCTCTAGGACGTAAGAGAAAATTTTATTTTCAGGATTAATCCATGCTGCCCTGGCCAAGGAACCTAATTCTTTAGAAACCGGAAAGGTTGCAGAGGACTTTGGCTTGACATTAAAATACAATTCCTCTGCCTGCTCTGCCTCTTTATTAGGGATATTAAGCACCTCTCTAATGGCATAAATGAGGGCTTCAGCACCCGGGGACAGGGAAACATCATTGTCTACCTCAGCCTCTCCCTCATCAAGCTCTGGTAGTTCAGAATCAGAGTCAAATTGTAACAATTGAGGGAGACTGCGTTTGCGAGAGACCAAAAGGGGGGGCTGAAGAGCCTGTCTGTGGTCGGCAGCAGTTACTATAAACGTGTCCATAGTTTGTTTCAGCGCTTGGATTTCTTGCTTAGCCGTAGCTAACTCTGAATTAATATTGGAAATCATAGTTTTAAACGATTCCATCCACTCTGGTGCCTGTACATCACTACCTCTGAAGGAATTGAGCATTGGATACACATAAGTGACCCCTGTGAGGAAGGTGTAAACCTAGCCTTGCATAAAGTACACACAGACTTATTAGCAGACATGTTAGTGAGTTATGCACACTAACCCAGACTACCCGGAATGGAGTGATACAGAGATATGGGAACCAGCACACTACACCACAGTCTGAGCAGCGCCCCGCTGGGTGACCTCACAGTGCAACTGTCTACACAGCGGCAAAACCGCTGATAATGAGCTCCCCCATCATTATAACCCCCTGGTACCAGTTTACAATGGTGATTCAGTGGGACCTAGGGGAGCAGTCTTGATGTGCAGTCTGTGCAGTAGCAGAAAATGGTGCCATTTGGCTTCTGGTCCCGCTCTCCGGGAAGCCCCGCCCCCAAAATGGTGCGCGGCCCCTGCATTATTTTTATACTGGCTGTCCTTATAATATGTGTAAAACGAGAGTATATAGCCCCCAGTTACTTGTTGCCAGTCTGGGCAACAACCGGGTCCCCGGTGTAACACTCACTGCACCGTGTTGTGGACCCTCTTCGACATCTGTTAAGGGGTGGTGGCATGCTGCCGACGTGGGCTCACCCTCTGGGAGTGCGAGAACATCACTTCAGGAGCTCAGTGTCCTGTCAGCTGAGATGACAAACAATTAACTCTAAGGAAGTTGGTTTGGTCCCACTTCTTAAGTCCCATGACGCAGTCAGACTGGTTGCCCAACCAGTGTGCCTGAAAATAAACTAAAATACATTTCTGAAGAAAACTCACTGCATCTGCAGCAAGTCTCTGGGCTGTAGATAGGGAAAAAAAATAAGATTTTAAACCTACCGGTAAATCTTTTTCTCATGGTCCGTGCAGGATGTTGGGAACTCCGTAAGGACCATGGGGTATAGACAGGCTCCGCAGGAGACATGGGCACTATAAAGAACTTTAGAATGGGTGTGCACTGGCTCCTCGATCTATGCCCCTCCTCCAGACCTCAGTTAGAGAAACTGTGCCCAGAGGAGACGGACAGTACAAGGAAAGGATTCTGTTAACCAAAGGGCAAGATTCATACCAGCCCACACCATCCGCACCGTATAACCTGGAATATACGAACCAGTTAACAGCATGAAACAAAACAGCATCAGCCAGAGACTGATCCAAACTGTAACATAACCCCTATGTAAGCAAAAATTATATACAAGTCTTGCAGAAAATTGTCCGCACTGGGACGGGCGCCCAGCATCCTCTACGGACTAGGAGAAAAATATTTACCGGTAAGGACCATGGGGATTATACCAAAGCTCCAGACCAGGCGGGAGAGTGCGGATGACTCTGCAGCACCGACTGAGCAAACAGGAGGTCCTCATCAGCCAGGGTATCAAACTTGTAGAACTTTGCAAAAGTGTTTGACACCGACCAAGTCGCCACTCGGCAAAGCTGTAACGCCGAGACCCCTCGGGGAGCCGCCCAAGAAGAGCCCACCTTCCTAGTGGAATGGGCCTTAACCGAATTTGGTAACGGCAATCCAGCCGTAGAATGAGCCTGCTGGATCGTGTTACAGATCCAGCGAGCAATAGTCTGCTTAGAAGAAGGAGCGCCAACCTTGTTGGCTGCATACAGGACAAACAGAGCCTCTGTTTTCCTAACCCGAGACGTCCTGGCTACATACATTTTCAAGGCCCTGACTACATCAAGGGACTTGGAATCCTCCAAGTCCCCTGTAGCCACAGGCACCACAATAGGTTGGTTCATATGTAACTATGAAAACACCTTAGGCAAAAAATGAGGACGAGTCCGCAATTCTGCTCTATCCACATGGAAAATCAGATAGGTGCTTTTGTGAGACAAAGCCGCCAATTCAGACACCCGCCTTGCAGATGCCAAGGCCAACATGACCATCTTCCAAGTGAGAAATTTTTATTCCACCGTTTGAAGAGGCTCAAACTACTGAGATTTCAGGAACTGTAACACCACGTTAAGGTCCCATGGTACCACTGGGGGCACAAAAGGAGGCTGGATGTGCAGCACTCCCTTTACAAAAGTCTGGACTTCTGGGAGAGGAGCCAATTCCATCTGAAAGAAAATTGATAGGGCCAAAATCTGTACCTTAATGAAGCCTAATTTTAGGCCCATATCCACTCCTGTCTGTAGAAAGTGGAGAAAACGGCCCACATGGAAATATTCCGCAGGAGCATTCTTGGGCTTCACAGCAAGATACATACTTTCTCCAGACACGGTGATAATGCTTCGCCATCACCTCCTTCCTAGCCCTTATCAGAGTAGGGATGACTTCTTCCGGAATGCCTTTACCAGCTAGGATTCGGCGTTCAACCGCCATGCCGTCAAACGCAACCGCGGTAAGTCTTGGAACAGACAGGGCCCCTGTTGCAACAGGTCCTCTCTGAGAGGAAGTGGCCACGGATCTTCTGTGAGCATTTCCTGAAGATCTGAATACCAGGCCCTGTGAGGCCAATCTGGAACAATGAGTATTGTTTGCACTCTTTTTCGTCTTATGATTCTCAATATTTTTGAGATGAGTGGAAGAGGAGGGAACACATAGACCGACAAACACCCACGGTGTCACCAGGTCGTCCACTGCTACTGCCTGAGGGTCCCTTGACCTGGCACAATACCTCCGAAGCTTCTTGTTGAGGTGTGACGCCATCATGTCTATTTGAGGAAGTCCCCAAAGACTTATTATCTCTGCAAAAACTTCTTGATGAAGTCCCCACTCCCCTGGATGGAGATCGTGTCTGCTGAGGAAGTCTGCTTCCCAGTTGTCTACTCCCGGAATGAAGACTGCTGTCAAAGCGCTTACATGATTTTCCGCCCAGCGAAGAATCCTGGTGGCTTCCGCCATCGCCACTCTGCTCCTTGTTCCGCCTTGGCGGATTACATGAGCCACGGCAGTGACGTCTGACTGAATCAGAACCGGTAGGTCGCAAAGAAGATTCTCCACTTGACGCAGGCCGTTGTATATGGCCCTCAATTCCAGTACGTTGATGTGTAGACAAGCCTCCTGGCTTGACCATAGTCCCTGGAAGTTTCTTCCTTGTGTGGCTGCTCCCCATCCTCGGAGGCTCACGTCCGTGGTCACCAGAACCCAGTCTTGAATGCCGAACCTGCGAACCTCTAGAAGGTGAGCACTCTGCAGCCACCACAGGAGAGACACCCTGGCCCTGGGGGACAGGCTGATTTTCTGATGAATGTGCAGATGGGACCCGGACCACTTGTCCAGAAGGTCCCACTGAAAAGTCCTTGCATGAAACCTGCCGAAGGGAATGGCCTCGTAGGACGCCACCATTTTTCCCAGTACTCGAGTGCATTGATGGACCGACACACTTTTCGGTTTCAACAGGTCTCTGACCATGTTCTGGAGTTCCTGGGCTATTTCCATAGGGAGAAAAACCCTCCTTTGTTCCGTGTCCAAAATCATGCATAAGAAAGTCAACCGGGTCTATGGAACCAACTGTGACTTTGTTAGATTGAGAATCCAGCCGTGTTGATGCAGCACTCATAGGGAGAGCGACACGGTTTGTAGCAACTGTTCTCTCGATCTTGCTTTTATCAGGAGATTGTCCAAGTACGGGATAATTGTGACTCCCTGCTTGCGCAGGGGCACCATCATTTCCGCCATTACCTTGGTGAAAATCCTCGGGACCATGGAAAGCCCAAACGGCAACGTCTGAAACTTGTAATGACAGTCCTGTACAGCGAACCTCAGGTATGCCTGATGAGGAGGATATATGGGGACATGAAGGTATGCATCCTTTATGTCTAGTGAGACCATAAAATCCCCCCCTTCCAGACTGGAGATAACCGCCCTGAGTGATTCCATCTTGAATTTGAACTTTTTCAAGTACAGGTTTAGGGATTATAAATTTAGAATGGGTCTGACCGAGCCATCCGGTTTCGGGACCACAAATAGGGTTGAATAGTACCCCTTTCCCTATTGAACTAGGGGAACCTCGACAACCACTTGTTGTTGACAGTTTTTGAATTGAATTGAAAACTATCTCCCTTTCTGGGGAAGAAGCTGGTAAAGCCGATTTGAAAAACCGGCGAGGAGGCACGTCTTCGAATTTCAGCTTGTAACCCTGGGATACAATTTCCATTGCCCAGGGATCCACCTCTGATTGAGCCCAGACGTGGCTGAAGAGTCGAAGACGTACCCCCACCGGAGCGGAATCCCTCCGCGGAGCCCCAGCGTCATGTGGTGGATTTAGTAGAAGCCGGGGAGGACTTCTGCTCCTGGGAACAAGCTGTAGCCGGCAGTTTTTTCCCTCTGGCGAGGAAGGAAGAGCCCCGACCTCTTCTGGACTTATGTGACCGAAAGGACTGCATCTGATATTGTGGACTTTTCTTTTGCTGTGAGGAAACATAAGGCAAAAAAGTAGATTTACCTGCCGTAGCTGTGGAAACCAGGTCCGTAAGACCCTCCCAAAATAAGTCCACACCCTTGTAAGGCAAAACCTCCATATGCCTCTGAGTCGGCATCACCCGTCCATTTCAGCCTTCCGCTTCAGATATGCCGACACACGCGTACTGACACCCCCACACACACTCAGGGATATATCTATATGGAGACAGTTCCCCAATAAGGCCTTTTGGAGAGACAGAGAGAGAGAATGCCAGCACACACCCAGGGCCAACTGACACTGGAAACCAAATTCCCAAACAAAAAGCGTTTTTATATAAATATACACTCACTGCGCAAATAAAAAGTGCCCTCCCCCCCCCTCTTTTTTGCCCTCTGTGACCGTGTTCAGCAGGGGAGAGTCCGGGGAGCCAGCTTCTCTGCATGTGCTGTGGAGAAAATGGCGCTGGTTAGTGCTGGAGGATCAAGCCCCGCCCCCCTCGGCGGCGGGCTTCAGTCCCGCTCAAATAATAAAAAAACTGGCGGGGGTTAATAATATACTGCCTCCGCAGTATATTTACATCTGCCAGTGTCCCTTGAGGCTATTAATTGCTGCCCAGGGCGCGCACCCCCCCCCCCCCCTTACAGTGCCCACTGTTGTGTGTGTCGTTGAGATGAAGATATTTTTTCCTCCAAGAAGAATGGAATCGCAAATGCGGGATGATATAAAAAATAAAAAAAAGTTTTGAGTCAAAGTCTCTTAAAAATTTCAGATATAAATGGCACACTTCTGATAATAAATTCAATAAGGAGGTGGAATGTTTCCACAGCAATGAGCGTACCTCACTTACAAAAAGTGAGTGAGATTATGACTTGTAAAAGTTTCTTTCAATAGCAGTACTGTTAGGACTTTAGGCGTACCTAACTTACAATAAAGCAGGTAGGTATACACTCATCAAGGTATCTTTTAGCTGAACTGCGTACCGGTACTCACTGGTTTATGTATTTTCCGTCTGCACATAAAGGTATTTTTATCCAATCAGCATTCATAATGGAACACCCATAATTAAAACAGGGGGGTTTATTGGATAAAACAGATAAATACAGGTTATAAAAATGTAGCATTTGCCGCGAGGAGAGAAGGCTGCCAGAAAGAGGGGAAAGCACGACTTCAACACTGAGCTGCAATTGGCCCGGTACCAAAGAACTGAATGTGAAAGGTTTTTTCCTTATTGATTTTATTATCAGAAGTGTGCCATTTATATCTGAAATTTTTAAGAGACTTTGACTCAAAACTTCATTATTTTTTATTTTTTATATCATCCCGCATTTGCGATTCCATTCTTCTTGGAGGAAAAAATATCTTCATCTCGACGACCAGAAGATTCAGCAAACGAACTATGTAGGATAAGTATTTCCTCATTTTTATATTTTCTTTCCTTCACTTCATTACATCAATTCATGTAGATCAATAACCATTGGCTGAATCATCAGCCACCAAGGTCTTTTTTTCATTCCAGCGCCAACTCTCTGCACCCATCCACTCCTTTTAGCTTTGTTCAGTCTTGGTTTTTTGGGGGATTAATCCAGGGGTGTCAGAAAGAGGCAGCAGGAGGTCCACATTTCAAGGAGCGCCCTATATGTTCTACCTAACTTTCTTCTGTTCACGTCTCTTGATTGACCACAGACCTTGGAAATGTCTTCCCTGTGTGACTGCACCCAAACCTCGGAGGCTTGCGTCCGTGGTCACCAGGACCCAGTCCTGAATGCCGAATCTGCGGCCCTCGAGAAGGTGAGCGCTCTGTAGCCACCACAGGAGTGACACCCTGGCCCTGGGGGATAGTGTGATTAACCGATGCATTTGAAGATGTGATACGGACCACTTGTCCAGTAAGTCCCATTGAAAAGTCCTCGCATGGAACTAGCCGAAGGGAATGGTCTCGTATGATGCCACCATCTTTCCCAGGACACGAGTGCAGTGATGCACTGACACCTGTTTTGGTTTTAATAGGTTCCTGACCAGTGTCATGAGTTCCTGAGCTTTCTCAATCGGGAGATAAACCCTTTTTTGGTCTGTGTCTAGAATCATGCCCAGGAAAGGCAGACAAGTCGTAGGAACCAACTGCGACTTTGGAATATTTAGAATCCAGCCGTGTTGCCGTAACACTTCCAGAGAAAGTGCTACGCTGATCAGCAACTGCTCTCTCGATCTCGCTTTTATGAGGAGATCGTCCAAGTATGGGATAATTGTGACTTCTTGCTTTCGCAGGAGTACCATCATTTCCGCCATTACCTTGGTAAATATTCTCGGTGTCGTGGAGAGACCAAATGGCAACATCTGAAATTGGTAATGACAATCCTGTACCACAAATCTGAGGTACGCCTGATGAGGTGGATAAATGGGAACATGAAGGTATGCATCCTTTATGTCCAGAGACACCATAAACCCCCCCCCCCCTTCCAGGCTTGCGATGACCGCTCTCAGCGATTCCATCTTGAACTTGAACCTTTTCAGGTATATGTTCAGGGATTTTAAATTCAATATGGGTTTGACCGAACCGTCCGGTTTCGGGACTACAAACATGGTCGAATAATAACCCCTTCCTTGTTGAAGAAGGGGAACCTTGACCACCACCTGTTGAAGATACAATTTGTGAATTGCAGTTAACACTATTTCCCTCTCGTAGGGGGAAGCTGGCAGGGCCGATTTGAGGTATCGGTGAGGGGGCATCTCCTCGAATTCCAGCTTGTATCCCTGAGACACAATCTCTATTGCCCAGGGATCCAACTGGGAGCGAACCCACTTGGGGCTGAAATTTCGAAGACGCGCCCCCACCGGGCCTAGCTCCGCTTGTGGAGCCCCAGCGTCATGCGGTGGATTTTGTAGAGGCCGGGGAGGACTTCTGTTCCTGGGAACTAGCTCTGTTGTGCAGCTTCTTTCCTCTGCCCCTGCCTCTGGCAAGAAAGGACACTCCTCGGACTTTCTTGTTTTTCTGTGATCGAAAGGACTGCATTTGATAATACGGTGCTCTCTTAGGCTGTGAGGAAACATATGGCAAAAAATGTGACTTTCCAGCCGTAGCTGTGGAGACCAGGTCCGAGAGACCCTCCCCAAACAATTCCTCACCCTTGTAAGGTAAAACCTCCATATGCCTTTTTGAGTCGGCATCACCTGTCCATTGCCGAGTCCACAGGACCCTTCTGGCAGAAATTGACATAGCATTTATTCTAGAACCCAGTAGACTAATGTCACTTTGAGCATCTCATATATATAGGACAGCGACTTTAATATGCCCCAAGGTCAACAATATAGTATCCTTGTCTAAAGTATCAATTTCCTCAGACACGGTATCCGTCCATGCTGCTACAGCACTACACACCCAGGCCGACGCGATCGCCGGCCTCAGTAAGGTACCTGAATGTGTATAAATGGACTTCAGGGTAACCTCCTGTTTGTGATCCACAGCATCTTTGAGGGTAGCCGTATCCTGTGACGGTAGGGCTACCTTCTTGGATAAGCGTGTTAAAGCTTTGTCCACCTTAGGGGAGGATTCCCAGCGTAACCTGTCCGTTGGCGGGAAAGGATACCCCAAAAGAATCCTTTTGGAAATCTGCAGTTTTTTATCTGGAGATTCCCAAGCCTTTTCACATAACTCATTTAGCTCGTGTGAGGGGGGAAAGGTTACCTCCGGCTTCTTTTCCCCATACATATGTACCCTCTTGTCAGGGACTGGGATTTCCTCTGTGATGTGCAACACATCCTTAATTGCTATAATCATATAACGGATGGATTTAGCCAATTTTAGCTGTAACTTTGCATCATCGTAATCGACACTGGAATCAGAATCCATGTCGGTATCTGTGTCAACAATTTGGGATAGTGGGCACTTCTGAGACTCTGACGGCCTCTGCGACATAGGATCAGGCACGGGCTGAGACCCTGACTGTCCTGAGGCTTCAGCATTTTCTAACCTTTTATGCAAGGAATTAACATTATCATTTAATACCTTCCACATATCCATCCAATCACGTGTCGGCGCCGTCGGCTGAGACACCACATTCACTTGCTCCCGCTCTGCTTCCACATAGCCTTTCTCATCAGACATGTCGACACAAGCGTACCGACACTACACACACAGGGAATGCCCTTTTTGAAGACAGTTCCCCCACAAGGCCCTTAGGAGAGACAGAGAGAGAGTATGCCAGCACACACCCCAGCGCTATAAACCCAAGAATAACACAGTAACTTAATGTTATCCCAGTAGCTGCTGTTTATATATTGTTTTTTGCGCCTAATTATGTGCCCCCCCACTCTTTTTACCCTCTTCTACTGTGTATCTGCAGGCGAGAGCCTGGGGAGCTTCCTCTCAGCGGAGCTGTGAAGAAAAAATGGCGCTGGTGAGTGCTGAGGACGAAACACCTCCCCCTCGGCGGCGGGCTTCTGTCCCGCTTAAGCAATTTTTATATATGCAATTTTTAATATGCAATTTTTGGCGGGGGCTCATACATATATACAGTGCCCAGCTGTATATATGTTTAACTTTTGCCAAAAGAGGTCCCAAATGCTGCCCAGGACGCCCCCCCTGCGCCCTTACAGTGACCAGAGTATGTGAGGTGTGTGGGAGCAATGGAGCACAGCTGCAGTGCTGTGCGTTACCTCAGTGAAGAACGAAGGCTTCTGCCGCCTGTGAAGTCTTCTTTGCTTCTCATACTCACCCGGCTTCTGTCTTCCGGCTCTGCGAGGGGGACGGCGGCGTGGCTCTGGGATCGGACGGCGAGGGTGAGATCCTGCGTACGATCCCTCTGGAGCTAATGGTGTCCAGTAGCCTAAGAAGCAGGACCTAGCTTCAGAGAGTAGGGCTGCTTCTCTCCCCTCAGTCCCACGATGCAGGGAGTCTGTTGCCAGCAGAGCTCCCTGAAAATAAAAAACCTAACAAAATACTTTCTCTCAGCAAACTCAGGAGAGCTCACTGAAAAGCACCCAGCTCGCCTGGGCACCGTATCAAACTGAGGTCTGGAGGAGGGGCATAGAGGGAGGAGCCAGTGCACACCAGAGCCTAAATTCTTTCTTAAAGTGCCCATGTCTCCTGCGGAGCCCGTCTATCCCCATGGTCCTTACGGAGTCCCCAGCATCCACTAGGACGTTAGAGAAAAGCAGTTTTGAAGAAAACAAGTGTTCTCTATACGGAATGTTATGACAATTCATAACAGTGAGAGAAGTAGAGAATATTCAAATTTAGAATTTGTCAACTTATTTTTCCCATGTAGTATACAGTTTCTAAATAAACAATGCATGTCAATATTTCTTTGCAAAATGTACAGAACCACTGCATTGTATATTCAGCATGAGGTCTCTAGGACACAGTGGTGGTCATTTCCAGTTGTTCGCTCGCTAGCAGTTTTTAGCAGCCTTGCAAACGCTATGCCGCCTCCCACTGGGAGTGTATTTTAGCTTAGCAGAAGTGCGAACGAAAGGATCGCAGAGCGGCTACAAATATTTTTGTGCAGTTTCAGAGTAGCTTCTGACCTACTCAGCGCTTGCGATCACTTCAGACTATTCAGTTCATGTTTTGACGTCACGAACACGCCCTGCGTTCGTCCAGATACGCCTGCGTTTTTTCGAACACTCCCTGAAAATGGTCAGTTGACACCCAGAAACACCCTCTCCGTGTCAATCACTCTGCGGCCAGCAGTGCGACTGAAATGCTTTGCTAGACCTTGTGTGAAACTACATCGTTCGTTGTAATAGTACGACGCGCGTACGCATTGCGCCGCATGCGCAGAAGTGCCGTTTTTTTTACCTGATCGCTGCGCAGCGAACAAAAGCAGCTAGCGATCAACTCGGAATGACCCCTAGTGCTCAGTGGTTTACTACACTTTGAATCTGGCCCTTAGCTGTTGAATGATCAGAGGTTCTTTTTATTAAACTCAATTAGCTGCACGTTTATGCAGTGGCTGGGGCTATTCAATTGCAGCACGCAGGCTGCACTTAAAGTGGAATTCTGTTTAAGCCTTGGACAGAAATATACGGCAAGTAGGGCTTTCTGCTCTTATTGCGGGTGCCTTGAATGTGTTAACCTATAGCTATGGCTATAGACAATTGAGGAAAAGAACATCTAATTCAATAGCACCGGGTGTTCAAGCCTGAGGCTACAAGCCCTTTTCCTTGCACGGTAATTAGCGTGGCTAATTGACCTAAATGTCTGAAATGGTTCATTCTCATGACATAAAGCTCCAACGTTTGCCACATTGTAGTAGATTTCTAAAATCAATTTGCATGTGCTTTGAGTAGCTATACAGTGTTAAATTAGATGGACTTTGTAGAGATGTGGAAATACAGTATGTTCAAATTAATATATGCCTGTTGAGTTGTATTAAACATAAAAAATACAGCGCTGGCAACCTTGGCAGAAAGGAAAAACAATGGGTTTTCGCTGCAAATTACCGGCAACAGTCTTTATAATAACATACTAATCATACTGTTGTATTTTGATTATTAAATGCATATTGAAAGTATAATGTACAACTTTCTTCTACATGCCATTTACACCCACATACCTCTGCAAATAATGAATTGCCTTTACTGTTAGGGTCTTGGGCCTGCTGCAATGCTTGGTCAAGCTGAACTTGTAGCTCTTTGTTTGCCTCACGTACTTTCTGTAGTTTGGTTTAAAAAAAAAATAAGATATTTTTTGAGAATACACTTCAGTATTGGTTCATTAAATTGGTAACTGCAATGTAAGTGATGAAGACAACTGCAAGACAAACACACATACACTTTACACCACTCACTCTTATTAATATGATCCAACCTTGTATCTGTATTAACACCACACATAAGCTGTCCTGTCATGCGCAATGAGCACTGACTTTCCTGTCAGATCAATGTCATCCAAATTAGGCTATACAGTGACTGATTGTTAACTGACAGCTGCCATGAGAACCACCAACCACTTTGTGAAGATGTGTGGAGATACAGACAGGCTGAATGGCCATGAACTGAAAGGAAGGACGCAGTATAAAAAGAAAATAAACAAAAACAAACAAAAAAATACATACAAAAATCGGAAAATTTTTTGATCATGAGCTGTGAAAGTGATGTGAAACCACCAAGATTATCTCAGCTTTTATTCTTTCACTGGAAAGAAAAGATAGAGGAGTGGGTTATTACACGGAACTACAATGACATTAAGATGGCTCTTGGACAAATATTGTTCTAGGTCATCCACTATGTGGATAAGCCTAAATGAAATCGCATAGATCTCAAGCTGACCCCAAATGTCCACGTGTTGTTGAAAAATTTCTTTAGTGCAGAGACCATTCTTAGGGGTGTCTGTTTTACAAGCTTCGGTAATCCGCCTCCTAATTGCCCACCCCAGGATAAATATTGGTGTGCTAAATGGAATGTTGTGTTCAAATTCTCTCATTATGTAGGCTGTGTCTCTTTCATTGCTCGTGCCACCTTCAAGGTTTAGCTATGCCACTCAGTTTGATTAATGTGCAGGTCCTTGAAAATCTGGACACAGAACCTTATACATAAAACAAGACGTTGGCATTATTAATCAGTTGAAGTGTTCTATCTTGCTAATAGAAGAAAATAATTTTGATTTGTGATTTAGTACTTCATATTAGGACTCTTTAAACTGTCAGTGTTCACTGAATAAAAATAATATTAAAGGCAGGATTTCATTTATTTGCATATAAAGCAATGAAAATATAGGTTTGATTAAATTATCACAATATCAGGCTTAATATTATAGAAATAAGATAGTTTAATAGCCACAAACAATTCTCTTTCCATAATATGGTTATTTTAACATGTATAATTTAATTATGTTACCAAAAGAGATAAAGTTTGATAATTTATTCAGATTTTGAGATATTATCTCAAATTCAATTTTATATTAAAAAGTTTACAATGTTCAATACCCACTTGGTGATCCATTACCACAGAATAGGAATTCTGCTACTTTATTAAAAAATGTGCCCAGGTTATACAAATTGTCAAATTTATACCAAATTAATGTAGATTAATCCCAAATAAAATAGTTAAATCTGGAAGCTGAATTTATCAATCTTGTGTACACATACATAGTAACAAGGTTCATGAATATTATTCCATTACAGTCTTTGAAAGTAAGCCGATATACAAAGGCTACCTTACACAGGATAGCACTTGTATGGGATTTATCATGGGCTACTGGGTTATAATGATTTGTTTACATTAGAGATAGCAGTTGTAAAATGAATAGAGTTTATCACTCTAAAAATCGGATTCTGTTACTAGTGGAATTGTCCTAATACATTTAGCTTCTAATTTGCTTATTACATAGCTATTAGACTGTGCATTAGATAATGTTTACTTGTAATAATTCAAATCATTATGCAGTAACAAGAAAGTCATTTTATTTAATCCCTATTTAGTCACACGTTTTTGTTTAAGTTGAAAGCCATTTTCACTGTCACAATGCTTTGTAATTTTGGTGATTGGTTGAAAGATAACCAGGTTCTATAAAAAACATCAATACTAAGGTAGTAACCACAACGATGAAGCTTCTCACAGCCAAAACATGTTGGGTGTGTTGCATGTGATAAGGAGATTTATGGTAAGAACTTACCTTTGTTAAATTTCTTTCTGCAAGGTACATTGGGTTCCACAGGGATAACAATCGGGTGTAGAGTTGGATCTTGACCCGAGGCACCAACAGGCTAAAAGCTTAGACTGTTCCCAGGATGCTTAGCATCGCCTCCTCTATATCCCCACCTCCAGGCACTGGAGCTCAGTTTTGTTAACCAGTGCAATGCAGTAGCAGGTAAGAGAGACAACAGTTAGTAGCCACATACACTACATTCTCACGACAGGAGAAGGTACCAGCGGCTAATGCCATACAAACCCAAAGAAGCCAAATGCGTCAGGAAGGGTGTCCTCTGAAACCCAGTGTACCTCACAGACAGAGATTTAACAAAGGTAAGTTCTTACCACAAATCTCCTTTACTACAGCGGGGTACACTGGGGTTCCATAGGGATAACATTTGGGATGTCCTAAAGCAGTTCCTCATGGGAAGGGACCCACTTCAGTGGGCACAAGAACCCAGCGTCCAAAGGAGGCATCCTGGGAGGCGAAAGTATCGAAGTCATAGAACTTTATGAACGTGTTCACTGAAGACCACACAGCCGCCTTGCACAAATTGGTCAAGGGTCGCACCACGGCAGGCCGCCCAAGAAGGTCCAACAGACCAAGTAGAATGGGCTTTGATGGTTGCAGGAGCTGGAAGGCTAGCCTGTACATAAGCATGTGCAATCACCCTGCTAATCCATCTGGCCTTGGTCTGCTTATTAGCAGGCCAGTCATGTTTGTAAAAACCAAAAATTACAAAAAGAGAACAAGATTTCCTAACGGAGGCGGTCCTCTTCACATAGATACAGAGAGCCCGTACCACATCCAAAGACCGCTCTTGACAATTCAGGAGAGGTAAAAGCTGAAACCACAATCTCTTGGTTAAGGTGGAAAGACGACACCACCTTAGGTAGATAATGAGGGCGCGTCCAAAGAACCGCCCGGTCACGGAGAAATAACAGAAAAGGTGACCGACAGGATAAGGCATTCAAGTCTGAACCCCGTCTAGCAGAGGCAATAGCCAGCAGAAACAAGACCTAAAGAGTAAGCCACTTAAGGTCCGAAGATTCAAGAGGTTCAAACGGAGACTCTTGCAAGGCCTCCAAAACCACAGACAAATCCCAAGAAGCCACGGGCGGGACATAGGGAGGTTGAATCCGTAAAACACCATGAGTGAACGTATGAACATCAGTCAGGGTCGCAATTTTTCTCTGAAACCAGACACAAGGCAGAAATATGAACCTTGAGGGAGGCCAGATGAAGGCCTAAGGCCCTGTTGCAGGAAAGCAAAAGGTTTGGCTGTACTAAACTTGTAAGCATCATGATTGTTAGATGCGCACCAAGCAAAGTAAGAATTCCAGACCTTATGATAAATACGAGCCGTAGCAGGCTCACGGGCCTTCATCATAGTTTGAATGTCCGCCTCAGAAAATCCTTTGGCCCTGAGAACTGAAACATCAAAAGCCACGCCGTCAAAGCCAGCCGGGCCAAGTCCTGGTATACACAAGGGCCCTGAACGAGGAGGTCTGGTCGTTGCGGAAGCAGAAGAGGACGCTCTAACGAGAGACCCTGTAGGTCTGAGAACGAATGCAGTCTGGGCCACGCTGGAGCGATCAGAAGTAGGATTCCTCCTTCTTGCTTGAACTTCCTTATCACCCTGGGCAGAAGTGGCACCGGGACACACACACACGCGTATAACAGCCGAAAGTTCCATGGAATTTCCAGTGCGTCCACAAACGCTGCTTGAGGATCCCTTGTCCTTGCTCCAAAGACTGGAACCTTCTGATTGTGTCGAGATGCCATCAGGTCTACGTTTGGTAGACCCCACCTGTCCACTAAGAGTTGAAATACTTCTGGATGGAGGCTCCACTCTCCGGCATGTACGTCCTGATGACTGAGGATATCTGCTTCCCAGTTGAGGACCCCCGGAATGAACACTGCCGATATGGCTGGCAGATGGCGTTCTGCCCACTGAAGAATCCTTGACACTTCCATCATTGCCAAGCGGCTTCGAGTGCCGCCTTGATCAGGGCCGTAACTAGGGAGGGGGGCTAAGGGGGCATGCGCCCCGGGTGCAGGATTTGAGGGGGCGCCAAGGAGTTACAGAGGAGCAGGGTTTTTTTTTACCGGCAGTGCTGTGCTGCTCCAGTGATACAGCAGACAGCTCCCAGGGCAATGTATCTGACCCACCTGTCTGCTCGCAGCTGGCTCAGACGCTGTGTGAGTGAGCTCCAGTACCTGGGATCGCGCAAAATTACTGCCTTGCCCCGGGTGACGAAAATCCTAGTTTCGGCCCTGCCTTGATGATTTATATACGCCACCGTGGTGGCGTTGTCTGACTGTACTTGAACAGACCTGTTCTGTATAAGGTGCTGGGCCAGATTCAGAGCATTGAACACCGCCCGCAATTCCAGAATGTTTATCGGGAGGAGAGACTCCTCCTCGGTCCACCGACCCTGAAGAGAGAGTGTTTCTCCAACACCACGCCCCAACCCCTCAGACTGGCATCCGTTGTCAGGAGGACCCAGTCGGAGATCCAGAAGGGACGAACTCTGCTCAATCCTGGAGCCACCAGCTCAGTGACAGACGAACCTCCGGAAACAAGGAGATCATGCGAGACCTGATTCGGTGAGGCAGGCCGTCCCCACTTGGCAAGAATCAGTTTCTGCAGAGGGCGGGAATGAAATAGAGCATACTCCACCATGTCGAAAGCAGATACCATGAGGCCTAGTACTTGCATCGCTGAGTGTATCGACACTCGTGGGCGAGAGAGGAAGCATCGAATCCTGTACTGAAGGTTCAGGACCTTCTCCTGGGACAAGAACAACTGCGGGTTGTGAGTGTCCAACAATGCCCCCAGGTGCACCATGCTCTGAGCAGGGACCAGGGAAGATTTCTTCTAGTTGATGAGCCAGTTTCTGCAAGCCACCCCCTGGGCTTGTAGAAACTGGACCATCAGATCCAGATGACGAAGGAGAACTTTTGGGGAATTTGCCAGGATCAGCAAGTCTTCCAGAAACTGTAGGATCATGACACCCTGAAGGCGGAGCAGGGCCGTCATCACCGCCATGACCTTTGTGAATACTCGCGGAGCCGTGGTCAATCCAAAAGGTAAGGCCCGAAATTGATAATTGAGGTTGCCAATACCAAACTGCAGGTATTGCTGATGCGACATGGCAATAGGAATATGGAGATAAGCATCCTGTATGTCCAGGGAGACCATATAGTCCTTAGGCTCCAAAGCCAGAACAATAGAGCGAAAAGTTTCCATACGAAACTTGGAGACCCTCACAAATTTGTTCAAGGACTAGAGGTTGAGAATGGGCCGGAAGGAGCCATTCGGTTTCGGAACTAGGAATAGCAGTAAATAGTACCCCTTGCCTCTCTGAGCCAGAGGCACAGACACTACCACTCCTGCGTCCAGAAGGGAGTGTACCACCAAATGAAGAGTTTCTGCCTTCACTTGATCCGAAGGGATGTTTGTTAGGCAAAATTGATGAGGGGGATGATTCTTGAAGGATGTGGCGTATCCGTGAGTGACGACTTCCCTTACCCAGGCGTCAGAAGTGGTCTACAACCATACCTGGGTAAACCGTAGAAGTTGGCCTCCCACCCTGGGATCCCCCAGGTTGAGGCCCACCCCATCATGCAGTAGGCTTTCTTGTTTGGAAGCAGGCTGACGGGCAGCCCAGGCACGTTTAGGTTTGGGCTTCGTGGTTTTGGAAGTGCGAGCCTGTTCTGGGTACGCTTTACCTGGAGGTCGAAAGGAGAGAAAGGAAGTACTCTTAACCTTCGGAATCGAAGGAGCAGTACTAAGTAGACATGCAGTCTTAGCTGAAGCTAAGTCAGCACCAATCTTGTTGAGATGTTCACCAAAAACGATATTCCCCTTAAAAGGGAGCACCTCCAGGGTTTTCTTAAGAGTCCAGATCCCCAGACCAGGACCATAACCAGAGAATCCGGAGAGCCAGAATGTACGTAGTAGAGGCCTTGGCCTCCAGAACACCAGCATCAGAAGCCGCCTCCTTAATGTAATGAGAGGCTGTGACAATATACGAGACATTGTCTAGCATTATCAGAAAAATTGGACGGCAGATCCGCTTCCACCTCCTGAGCCCACGCTTCAATAGCTTCTGCAGCCCAAGTAGCCGCAATAGTGGGTGGATGCACAGCTCCTGCAAGGGAATAAATAGACTTTGAGCAACCCTCCACACGCTTATCTGTTGGTTCCTTCAGAGCAAAGGACACCACCAGCCGAGCGACTTGCGAGTCCACCGGCGGCATTTCAAAATTTTTACTTAACTCTGCAGTGAGGGGATAGCGAGCCAGCATCTTCTTGTGAGGTGTGAACTTCTTTCCTGGATTTTCCCAGGATTCCTGATGTAGATCAACTAAGTGATCAGAATAAGGCAAAACTAATTTAGTAACCTTGTGATGTTTGAATCTATCAGGTTTCTTAGAGGCAACAACAGGTTCTGGATCATCATTAATTTGAAGAATCAGCCTGATCGCCTCTAATAGGTCAGGAACATCCACCTGTGAAACAGACACCCCATCAGAAGCATCTGGATCAGTGTCTGAGGGGTCAGTAAACACGCCATCCTCATCAGACGAAGTGTCTGAAACATGAGTGGATTGTGAGGAAGTAATGGCCCGTTTAGAGGACCCCTTGGTCTTATGCGGGCGAGGGTTAGGTTTCTATTTGTTCAAAGAGTGATTCAATAGCTGTAACTGAGTGGACAGGAAATCTGCCCCTGCCCATTATCAATATGTGGCTGTACAGGCACGTGAGGTCCCATAGGGGGCGTAAGTCTAGTTACCAGCGTATTTAGTCAAGTAGCCCAAGCCGGGTCATGATGTGCCCCCGTTGCTACAGACCTACAGGGGGGTAGGGAACCCCCAGAACCTGAACCCTCCGCTGCTATGTTTTCCTCTAATGTGTCTGTGGCATCACCACCGCGTATTGTGGGATCAGCCACAGAACCGTCACCATTTTCAATCTTCTCTAAAAATAGGATTTTAATACCTACCGGTAAATCCTTTTCTCTTAGTTTGTAGAGGATGCTGGGGACACTTTAAGAACCATGAGGTATAGACGGGATCCGCAGGAGACATGGGCACTTTAAGACTTTGAAGGGGTGTGTACTGGCTCATCCCTCTATGCCCCTCCTCCAGACTCGTTATAGGAACTTTGCCCAGGGAGACGGACATTTCGAGGAAAAGGATTTATTATTAAACTATGGAAAGATACACACCAGCTCACACCACAAACACGCCGTACAACATGGCATTTAACAGAAGTCCAGTCAACGGCATGAACAATGTCAGCAACAGGCTGACTATTACAGAAACACAACCTGTGTGTAACCATAACCAATAACTAAGAATTAATAACTGCAGATAGAGGCCGCAATGGAACGGGCGCCCAGCATCCTCTACGGACTAAGAGAAAAGGATTTACCGGTATGTATTAAAATCCTATTTTCTCCTACATCCTAGAGGATGTTGGGGACACTTTAAGAACCATGGGGTTATACCAAAGCTCTAGAACGGGTGGGAGAGTGCAGATGACTCTGCAGCACCGATTGACCAAACATGAGGTCCTCATCAGCCAGGGTATCAAACTTGTAAAATTTTGCAAAAGTGTTTGAACACTACCAAGTAGCTGCTTGTCAGGGTTGTAATGCCGAGACCCCCCCGGGCAGCCGCCCAGGATGAGCCCACCTTTCTGGTAGAATGGGCCTTCACTGATTTCGGTAACGGTAATCCAGCCGCAGAATGAGCATGCTGAATCGTATGACAGATCCAGCACGCAATAGTCTGCTTGGAAGCAGGATTTCCAATTTTGTTGGAAGCATACAGAACAAACAAAGCTTCTGTTTTCCTAAGTGGAGCCGTCCTGGTGACATAAATCTTTAAAGCCCGGACCACATCGAGAGATTTTGACTCAGCAAAGACGTCAGTAGGCACCGGCACCACAATAGGCTGGTTCCTGTGGGACGATAAAACCACCTTCGGCAGAAATTGTTGACGAGTACTCAACTCCCCCTGTGTGACTGCTCCCCAGCCCCGGAGACTCGCATCCGTGGTCACTAGGATCCAGTCCTGGATCCCGAACCTGCGTCCCTCCAGGAGGTGAGAACTGTGCAGACACCACAGGAGTGAGATTCTGGTCTTGGAGGACAGGATTATTTTCCGTTGCATGTGCAAATGGAATCCGGACCACTTGTCCAACAGGTCCCACTGAAACACTCTGGCATGGAACCTGCCAAATTAAATGGCCTCGTAGGCCGCCATCATCTTTCCCAGCAAACGAGGGCATTGATGGATCTATACACTCGCCGATTTCAGAAACTGTTTGACCAAACTCTGGATTTCCAGTGCCTTTTCTTCTGGAAGAAACACACTCTGTAATTCTGTGTCCAGAATCATTCCCAAGAACGACAGCCGTTTTGTCGGATTCAACTGTGACTTTGGCAAGTTTAGGATCCAACCATGTGGTTGTAGAACTGTCAGGGATAGCGTAATGTCCTGCACCAGCTTGTCTTTGGATCTCGCCTTTATCAGGAGATTGTCCAAGTAAGGAATAATTGTGACTCCTTGCCTGTGAAGGAGAACCATAATTTCCGCCATCACCTTGGTGAAAATCCTCGGAGCCGTGGACAGACCAAACAGCAACGTCTGAAATTGGTAATGACAATCCTGAATAGCAAACCTCAGGTAAGCCTGAAGCAGAGGATGTATGGGGATGTGTAAGTAGGCATCTTTTATGTCGACCGACACCATGAAATTCCCTTCCTCCAAACTGGAGATCACAGCTCTGAGAGATTCCATCTTGAATTTGAATTTTCTTAGGTAAAGGTTGAGGGACTTTAGGTTCAGAATTGGTCTGACCGAACAGTCCGGCTTCGGGACCACAAACAGGCTGGAATAAAAGCCTTCTCCCTGTTGAGACGGGGGAACCCTGATAATGACCTGATTTAGACACAACTATTGTATTGCATCGCTTACAACCTTCCTGTCCGGAAGAGAAGCTGGTAAGGCCGATTTGAAGAATCGGTGAGGGGGAACGTCTTGAAACTCCAGTTTGTACCCCTGGGACACTATTTCTAAAACCCATGGGTCCAGGACCGACCGAGCCCAGATTTGACTGTAGAGCTTGAGACGTGCCCCCACCGATGCGGAGTCCCGCAGAGGAGCCCCAGCGTCATGCGGTGGATTTGGCAGAAGCCGGGGAGGACTTCTGATCCTGGGAACCTGCCACGGTCGGAGATCTTTTACTTTTTCCTCTTCCCCTATTAGCGAGGAAGGAATTACCCCGGCCTTTTTTGTATTTATTTGGCCGAAAGGACTGCATCTGAAATTGGGCTTTCTTTTGCTGTGGAGGAACATAAGGCAAAAATTACGACTTACCCGCGGTAGCCATAGATACCAACTCAGTGAGACCGTCAAACAAGACACTACTTTTATATGGGAGCGACTCAATAGCTTTCTTAGAGTCAGTATCAGCATTCCATTGATGAATCCACAATGCTCTTCTAGCTGAGATTGCCAAGGCATTGGCTTTTGATCCCAAAATGCCAATATCTCTCGACGCCTCTTTTAGGTATGCCGCAGCGTCCCTGATATAACCCAACGTTAACAGGATGCTATCCCTATCTAGGGTATCTAAATCAGATGACAAGTTAACTGCCCCTTTTTCAATAGCACTACTCCCCCACGCCGATGCAATGGTTGGTCTGAGCAGTGTACCTGTGGCGACGTAAATGGATTTTAACGTATTTTCCTGTCTACGATCCGCAGGATCCTTAAGGGCTGCCGTGTCAGGATATGGTAAAGTCACCTTTTTAGACAACCGTGATAGGACCTTGTCCACAACGGGGGATGATTCACACTTTTCTCTATCCCCAGAGGGGAACGGATGCGTCACCTGAATCCTTTTGGGAAGCAGAAACTTGTTGTCAGGATTTTCCCACATTTTTTCAAAAAAGGTATTCAGTTCATGAGAGGGCGGAAATGTTACCTCCGGATTCTTTCAGTTAGACATACAGAGCCTAGTATCAGAACAAGCAGGGTCCTCAGTGATATGTAACACATCTTTTATTGCCACAATCATGTACTGAATTTTCTTTGCCAATTTTGGGTCTAATCTGGCATCACCATAGTCGACACTGGAGTCAGTGTCCGTGTCGGAATCAGTGTCTGCCAACTGAGCAAATGAACGCTTATGTGACCCCGAAGGGGTCTGGACCTGTGATAACACATCCTCCACAGACTTCTTCCATGCCTGGTTCTGAGAGTCAGATTTATCCAATCTCTTATTAATAAGAGCCACATTAGCATTCAAGGCATTCAATATATCCTGTGAAACACTATATTATACGAGAACCCTGATGCACTTAGCCCCCCTTCAGGGTACAGAATATAGGGATAGCAGTATATGTGAGATATACGGAATGGAAATCACACAGCAGCTACTGGCACATACCGTACAATGCAGGAATTATTACCAACAACAATAAAACTGCACTGGACTAGCAATACTAAGTAACTGCACTACAAAGTAATGCTATATATGTATATACTGTAGATATAACAATGCACAGTAAATACTGGATGTATATCCCAGGGTACTTGTACTAAATAGCCCTGAATGTATGCACTTGTTCTTAACTAACACTTAACTAAAAGATATGTAGAATACTTAAGTGTCTTGTAAACGCTCAGCGCTGATGCAGACGGCTTTACAGAGGAGACAGTGACCAGCAGTCCCAAAGTCAGCTCAGTATGTGTGTAATGGCACCCAAATGCTGACAGGGAGTGAGTGAGACAGAGAGATGCAGCTCCAGGGTGGAAACATTAGCATTAAATGGCGCATGAGGCTGGGGGAGGGGCTACAGGTCAGAGCCTTATCCCCTTGCTGGACTTCACCACCGGGTACTGCGGGCCACAGCAAAAAGGATTATGAGGTAATCAGACCCGTGCCCTTGCCCTGGTGGTCTAGAGGGGTCCCTGTACGGCCAGTGTCCACACCAGCACGCGCTGTCCATCTCCTAAAGACCGCGCCGGATAGTGATTTCCAGCAGGTCCCGCCTGGGGGACCCTCTTACCTCGTCCCTTAATGCGGCAACGCGATCCCGGAGAGCAGCGGCAAGTGTGTGTGCCCTAGTGGAAACCGGAACCCTCCGCTGTAAGTACCGGGCAACCAAGGCGCAGGAGTATACAGCGCCGCCGGGGGAGGTGAGGGAGCCCTTGAAGTCTTCTGAAAAGCTCTTTTAAGGGCTGCCCAGTGCAGCCCTCCCTGTTACCTGCCTGCACTGCAGGCACCAACTTACAAACTGAGCTCCAGTGCCTGGAGGCGGGGATATAGAGGAAGCGGCGCTAAGCATCCTGGGGACAGTCAAAGCTTTTAGCCTGTTGGTGCGTCGGATCAAGATCCAACTCTACACCCGATGTTACCTCTGTGGAACCCCAGTGTACCCCACTGCAGAAAGTGATATTCTGCTGAAGATCCATACCCAGTTCAAAGTGGTTTAAAGAGAACAGAAAAATCCTGGCTAAAAATATAATTTATATTTTTGCACCCAGTTATGCCAATTCACGGGCAGCTGGGAAAAGGAACGGATTTCTAACAACCCATTTAAGCACTTTAAACATGTATGGAGGAGTGTGCAATAAATTTCTGGTTGTTCAGTGCATAGGTAGGGTAGACACAGTCTTACAGTCAGGTTGTGAACTGTAATCTCTGAAATGTCAACGTCCAGAATCGCTTATAAGTAGTACTGCACACTAAAGAAGTCAGCACGATCACTTCCTTCAAACTTGTTATGGAGCTCGACAGAGGCCACTAGAAAAACCATGATCTTAAACGACTACAAGAGTGGCTTGCCACAGAAGGAGAGATTTGACTGACTGTGAGCTGCTTTCAGGGAGCAAGCAACGTACCCAACCACTGTGTTTGAGTCGTTTGCAGAATTTCGGCACAGGATATGTGTTCGCCATCACAGAGGACAAAGATGCTTCTTTGCGGGCCATAGTTGAAGTGGATGCCAGGATGACTATGGCACGGTTAGAGAAGGAGATAGGCATCTCATTGGGATTCATACACTTGATAATCCACAAAAAGCTTGGTCTGAGCCAAGAGTAGACTCGAGAGCAGAAGTAGGCCAGGTTTGATGGCGGTCACTCAAACGCTGTCTGGGAAATCATCAGTGATTATAAATCCTGGATCTATAATTTTGACCCCGAGACCAAACAGCCAGCTCAGTTAGAAGTGCAGCATCACAGAAATTCTGACATGAGCGCAGCATGGCCATGCTGTTGGTGGCTGTTTATGTGGCCATACCACTTATACAGCAGCGCACAGTCACTGAGGACCAGTACACCAACCAATGCCTGCCGAAAGTGCTGGAAGACATTTCCAGGCGCATCCAAGAACTCACACTCGTGGTACCGTTCTCCATAACCACAATGCACCTGCCCACAAGTCCAGGAAAGGGGTAGATTTTCTGGTCCTAGAGCTTGATCATATGCCGTCCTGTCCAGACCTGGCCCCTACAACTTTTCTGTGTTCCTACAAATCAAGTGCAAGATGCGTTGGGATTCGTTTTGAGTCACCGGAAGCTGCACTAGAGGTGTTCATCCAGCATGTAGAAAACACACCTGCTGATCTAGCTGCTTCACAAAGTGGTTTGAGCACATGCACTGGCTAATACTTTGAAAAATCTAATGCTCACATTGTTTGCAAATAGAACACTTTCTATATCTGGAAATTTATTGCACGCCCCTCGTATACAAGATATACAGATTATACCATTACAATATTGAAAGCAAAGAGGACTATTTCAAAAATTTTGTTGAGTATATTAAATGAAAAACAATTTTAATCTTTCATTTACTGTTGAAGATACAAAAAAAAAAAAAAATTAGTTTCTAGACCTGGTTTTAATAAGAGATGAGCGGGTTCGGTTCTCAGAGAACCGAACCCTACAGGACTTTGCCTTCCGAGTCCGGTTCCGAGCCAGGCTCGGATTTTCCCTCTTGACTTGGAAACCCGAACTCGGCAAAACGTCATCATCTCGCTGTGGTATTCTCGCGGGATTTGGATTCCATATAAGGAGCCGCGCGTCCCCGCCATTTTCACTCCAGTCTCGGAGAGTGTATAGAGAGGACGTGTCCTCAGTGTTCAGTGTCTGTGTGTTGGGGTGGGCAAGTGTTGTGCTGCTCAGTCCAGTCCAGTGTAGTCACTCAGTGTATTGTGCTGCATCAGTCCAGGCAGTCACAGTGTTGGTGTTCTCTGCTGCCATATATCCAGTGTAGCTGTAAAGTGGTGCTGCGTTGTGCAGACCATTCCAGTGTAGTCAGTGTATTGTGCTGTATCAGTCCAGCCACAGTGTTGGTGTTCTCTGCTGTCATATATCCAGTGTAGCTGTATAAAGTGGTGCTGCATTGTGTAGACCAGTGGTAGTGTCCTGTGTCATCAGTAATTCCAGTGACGATATACGCTGCTGCTATATGTCCACTGCTGCAGTATAACAATTATAACAACCTGTTGGGTAGCATCAGACCAGTGGTAGTGTCCTGCGTCATAAGTAATTCCAGTGACGATATACGCTGCTGCTATATATCCACTGCTGCAGTATAACAATTATAAAAACCTGTTGGGCTGCATCAGACCAGTGGTAGCGTCCTGTGTCATTTCTGTGATGCATATTGTCTCATATAACTCCCAAAAAATAATGGAGAACAAAAATTTTGAGGAGAAAAAAGGGAAAGATCAAGAATAACCACTTTCTATTAGTGCTGAAGCTGCTGCCACTAGCCATGACATAGATGATGAATTGCCATCAACCTCGTCTGCCAAAGCCGATGCCCAATGTGATAGTAGAGGGCGCGTAAAATCCAAAAAGCCAAAGTTCAGTAAAAAGAACCAAAAAAAGAAATTTAAATCGTATTAGGAAAAACATAAACTTGCCAATATGCCATTTACGACACGGAGTGACAAGGAATGGCTGAGGCCCTGGCCTATGTTCATGGCTAGTGGTTCATCTTCACATGACGATGGAAGCCCTCATCCTCCTGCTAGAAAAATTAAGAGTTAAGCTGTAAAGAGCACAGAAAAGAACTGTGTGCTCTGAGATGGTATCACAAATCCCCAAGGAGAGTCCAAGTGTGTCAGCGGTTGCGATGCCTGACCTTCCCAACACTGGACAGGAAGAGGTGGCTCCTTCCACCATTTGCACAACTCCTGCAAGTGCTGGAAGGAGCACCCACAGTCCAGCTCTTGATATTCAAATTGAAGATGTCACTGTTGAAGTACACCAGGATGAGGATATGGGTGTTGCTGGCGCTGAGGAGGAAGTTGACGATGAGGATTCTGATGGTGAGGTGGTTTGTTTAAGTCAGGCTCCGGGGGAGACACCTGTTGTCCTTGGGACGAAGAAGCCCATTGTGATGCCTGGGCAAACTACCAAAAAAGCCACCTCTTCGGTGTGGATTTATTTTTCCACAAATCCGGACAACAGGTGTCAAGCCATCTGTTGCCTCTGTCAATCTGTAATAAGTAGGGATTAAGGATGTTAATCACCTAGGAACATCCTCCCTTATACGTCACCTGCTGCGCATTCATCAGAAGTCAGTGTCAAGTTCAGAAACTTTGGGTAAGAGCGTAAGCAGTCCACTGACACCTAAATCCCTTCTTCCTCCTGTACCCAAGCTCCTGCAAGCCACACCAACTCCCTCAACGTCAACTTTCTCCTCAGTCAGAAACGTCCGTAGTCCTGCAGGCCATGTCACTGTCAAGACTGAGGAGTCCTTTCCTAACCAGGATTTCTCTGTAGGATCCTTGAGTGTTACGCCTGCTGTTGCTGGGAGTCGATCATCATCCCAGAGGGGAAGTCGGAAGACCACTTGTACTATTTCCAGTAAGCAATTGACTGTCCAACACTCCTTTGTGAGGAAGATGAAATATGACAGCAGTCAACCTTTTGCAAAGCGGATAACTGAGGACTTGACAGCTATGTTGGTGATACAGGTGCGTCCGGTATCCACCATTAGTTCAGAGTCACTTAAAGATTTGATTGAGATAGTGTGTCCCCGGTATCAAATCCCATCTAGGTTCCACTTCTCTAGGCAGGCGATACCGAGAATGTACACAGAAGTCAGAAAGAGAGTCACCAGTATCCTACAAAATGCGGTTGTATCCAGTGTCCACTTAACCACGGACATGTGGACAAGTGGAACAGGGCAGACCAAGGACTATATGACTAACAGCCCACTGGGTAGATGTATGGCCTCCCGCAGCGGCACCAGTAGCAGCATCTTGCAAACGCCAACTCGTTCCTAGGCAGGCTACGCTATGCATCACCGCTTTCCATAAGAGGCACACAGCTGACAACCTCTTACGGAAACTGAGGAACATCATCGCAGAATGGCTTACCCCAATTGGACTCTCCTGGGGATTTGTGATATGGGACAACGCCACCAATATTGTGCGTGCATTACATCTGCGCAAATTCCAGCATGTCCCATGTTTTGCACATACAATTAATTTGGTGGTGCAGAATTTTTTGAAAAATGAGAGGGGTGTGCAGGAGATGCTGTCGGTGGTCCGAAAAATTGCGGGCCACTTTCGGCATTCTGCCACTGCGTGCCGAAGACTGGAGTGCAAGCTAACAACCCTGAACCTGCCCCGCCATCAACTGACACAAGAGGTGGTAACGAGGTGGCATTCAACACTCTATATGCTTCAGAGGATGGAGGAGCAGCAAAAGGCCATTCAAGCCTATACATCCACCTATGATATAAACAAGGGAGGGGTAATGCACCTGACTCAAGCGCAGTGGAGAATGATTTCCGTCTTGTGCAAGATTCTCCAATCCTTCGAACTTGCCACACGTGAAATCAGTTCAGACACTGCCAGCTTCAGTGATGTCATTCCCCTCACAAGGCTTTTGCAGAAGCAGCTGGATAAATTGAAGGAGGAGCTAACATGGAGTGATTCCGCAAAGTATGTGGGACTTGTGGATGGAGCCCTTCATTCGCTTTGCCAGGATTCAAGGGTGGTCAATCTGTTGAAATCAGAGCACTACATTTTGGCCACCATGCTCGATCCTAGGTTTAAAGCCTACGTTGTATCTCTCTTTCCAGCAGACACAAGTGTGCAGAGTTTCAAAGACCTGCTGGTCAATAAATTGTCAACTCAAGCGGAACGTGACCCGTCAACAGCTCCTCCTTCCATTTCTCAAACCACTGGGGCTGCAAGGAAAAGGATAACATTTCCTAGCCCACTCGCTGGCGGTGATGCAGGGAAGTCAGGAGCAAAAGCGGACATCTTGTCCGGACTGAAGGACCTGCCAACGATTACCCACATGCCTACTGTCACTGCATATGATTCTGTCACCATTGAAAGAATGGGGGAGGATTATATGAGTGACAGCATCCAAGTAGGCATGTCAGAGAGTCCGTACGTATACTGGCAGGAAAAAATAAGAATTTACTTACCGATAATTCTATTTCTCGTAGTCCGTAGTGGATGCTGGGACTTCCGTAAGGACCATGGGGAATAGCGGCTCCGCAGGAGACTGGGCACAAAGTAAAAGCTTTAGGACTAGCTGGTGTGCACTGGCTCCTCCCCCTATGACCCTCCTCCAAGCCTCAGTTAGGATACTGTGCCCAGACGAGCGTACATAATAAGGAAGGATTTTGAATCCCGGGTAAGACTCATACCAGCCACACCAATCACACCGTACAACCTGTGATCTGAACCCAGTTAACAGTATGATAAAACTTAGGAGCCTCTAAAAGATGGCTCACAACCATAAACAACCCGATTTTTTGTAACAATAACTATATACAAGTATTGCAGACAATCCGCACTTGGGATGGGCGCCCAGCATCCACTACGGACTACGAGAAATAGAATTATCGGTAAGTAAATTCTTATTTTCTCTGACGTCCTAGTGGATGCTGGGACTTCCGTAAGGACCATGGGGATTATACCAAAGCTCCCAAACGGGCGGGAGAGTGCGGATGACTCTGCAGCACCGAATGAGAGAACTCCAGGTCCTCCTCAGCCAGGGTATCGAATTTGTAAAATTTTGCAAACGTGTTTGCCCCTGACCAAGTAGCTGCTCGGCAAAGTTGTAAAGCCGAGACCCCTCGGGCAGCCGCCACAGATGAGCCCACTTTCCTTGTGGAATGGGCTTTAACAGATTTTGGCTGTGGCAGTCCTGCCACAGAATGTGCAAGCTGAATTGTACTACAAATCTAACGAGCAATCGTCTGCTTAGAAGCAGGAGCACCCAGCTTATTGGGTGCATACAGGATAAACAGCGAGTCAGATTTTCTGACTCCAGCCGTCCTGGAAACATATTTTCAGGGCCATGACTACGTCCAGTAACTTGGAGTCCTCCAAGTCCCTAGTAGCCGCAGGTACCACAATAGGTTGGTTCATGTGAAAAGCAGAAACCACCTTAGGGAGAAATTGAGGACGAGTCCTCAATTCTGCCCTGTCTGAATGAAAAATTAGGTAAGGGCTTTTATATGATAAAGCCGCCAATTCTGAGACACGCCTGGCTGAAGCCAGGGCTAACAGCATTACCACTTTCCATGTGAGATATTTCAAGTCCACAGTGGTGAGTGGTTCAAACCAATGTGATTTTAGGAACCCTAAAACTACATTGAGATCCCAAGGTGCCACTGGTGGCACAAAAGGAGGCTGTATATGCAGTACCCCCTTGACAAACGTCTGAACTTCACGCACTGAAGCCAGTTCTTTCTGGAAGAAGATCGACAGGGCCGAAATTTTTAACCTTAGTGGATCCTAATTTTAGGCCCATAGACAGTCCTGCTTGCAGGAAATGTAAGAAACGACCCAGTTGAAATTCCTCTGTGGGGGCCTTCTTGGCCTCACACCACGCAACATATTTTCGCCAAATGCGGTGATAATGTTTCGCGGTTACATCCTTCCTGGCTTTGATCAGGGTAGGGATGACTTCATCTGGAATGCCTTTTTCCATCAGGATCCGGCGTTCAACCGCCATGCCGTCAAACGCAGCCGCGGTAAGTCTTGGAACAGACAAGGTCCCTGCTGGAGCAGGTCCTTTCTTAGAGGTAGAGGCCACGGATCCTCCGTGAGCATCTCTTGCAGTTCCGGGTACCAAGTTCTTCTTGGCCAATCCGGAGCCACGAGTATAGTTCTTACTCCTCTCTTTCTTATGATTCTCAGTACTTTTGGTATGAGAGGCAGAGGAGGGAACACATACACCGACTGGTACACCCACAGTGTTACCAGAGCATCCACCGCTATTGCCTGAGGGTCCCTTGACCTTGCGCAATATCTGTCCAGTTTTTTGTTGAGACGGGACGCCATCATGTCCACCTTTGGTTTTTCCCAACGGTTTACAATCAGTTGGAAGACTTCTGGGTGAAGTCCCCACTCCCCCGGGTGGAGGTCGTGTCTGCTGAGGAAGTCTGCTTCCCAGTTGTCCACTCCCGGAATGAACACTGCTGACAGTGCTACCACATGATTTTCCGCCCAGCGGAGAATCCTTGCAGCTTCTGCCATTGCCCTCCTGCTTCTTGTGCCGCCCTGTCTGTTGACGTGGGCGACTGCCGTGATGTTGTCCGATTGGATCAATACCGACTGACCCAGAAGCAGAGGCCTTGCTTGACTTAGGGCATTGTAAATGGCCCTTAGTTCCAGGATATTTATGTGAAGAGACGTTTCCATGCTTGACCACAAGCCCTGGAAATTTCTTCCCTGTGTGACTGCTCCCCAGCCTCTCAGGCTGGCATCCGTGGTCACCAGCATCCAATCCTGAATGCCGAATCTGCGGCCCTCTAGAAGATGAGCCCTCTGTAACCACCACAGGAGAGACACCCTTGTCCTTGGAGATAGGGTAATCCGCTGATGCATCTGAAGATGCGATCCGCACCATTTGTCCAGCAGATCCCACTGAAACGTTCTTGCATGGAATCTTCCGAATGGAATCGCTTCGTAAGAAGCCACCATTTTTCCCAGGACTCTCGTGCATTGATGCACTGACACCTGGCCTGGTTTTAGGAGGTTCCTGACTAGCTCGGATAACTCCCTGAGACAGTGCTACTCCGAACTCTAACTGTTCCCTGGACCTTGCCCTTATCAGGAGATCGTCCAAGTAAGGGATAATTAAGACGCCTTTTCTTCGAAGAAGAATCATCATTTCGGCCATTACCTTGGTAAAGACCCGGGGTGCCGTGGACAATCCAAACGGCAGCGTCTGAAACTGATAATGACAGTCTTGTACCACAAACCTGAGGTACCCTTGGTGAGAAGGGAAGATTGGGACATGGAGATAAGCATCTTTGATGTCCAGAGATACCATATAGTCCCCTTCTTCCAGATTCGCTATCACTGCTCTGAGTGATTCCATCTTGAACTTGAACCTTTTTATGTAAGTGTTCAAGGATTTTAGATTTAAAATTGGTCTCACCGAGCCGTCCGGCTTCGGTACCACAAACAGCGTGGAATAATACCCCTTTTCCTGTTGTAGGAGGGGTACCTTGATTATCACCTGCTGGGAATACAGCTTGTGAATAGCTTCCAATACTGCCTCCCTGTCGTAGGGAGACGTTGGTAGAGCAGACTTCAGGAATCTTCGAGGGGGAGACGTCTCGAATTCCAATTTGTACCCCTGTGATACTACCTGCAGGATCCAGGGGTCCACTTGCGAGTGAGCCCACTGCGCGTTGAAATTTTTGAGACGGGCCCCCACCGTGCCTGAGTCCGCTTGTAAAGCCCCAGCGTCATGCTGAAGACTTGGCAGAAGCGGGGGAGGGCTTCTGCTCCTGGGAAGAGGCTGCCTGGTGCAATCTTGTTCCTCTTCCTCTGCCCCGGGGCAGAAATGAGTTGCCTTTTGCCCGCTTGTTCTTATGGGAACGAAAGGACTGAGTTTGAAAAGACGGTGTCTTTTTCTGCTGAGAGGTGACCTGGGGTAAAAAGGTGGACTTTCCAGCCGTTGCCGTGGCCACCAGGTCTGATAGACCGACCCCAAATAACTCCTCCCCTTTATACGGCAATACTTCCATATGTCGTTTGGAATCTGCATCACCTGACCACTGTCGCGTCCATAACGCCCTTCTGGCAGAAATGGACATCGCACTCACTCTTGATGCCAGGGTGCAAATATCCCTCTGTGCATCACGCATATATAGTAATGCATCCTTTAAATGCTCTATAGTTAATAATATACTGTCCCTATCCAGGGTATCAATATTTTCAGTCAGGGAATCCGACCAAGCCACTCCAGCGCTGCACATCCAGGCTGAGGCGATTGCTGGTCGCAGTATAACACCAGTATGTGTGTATATACCTTTTAGGATATTTTCCAGCCTTCTATCAGCTGATTCCTTGAGGGCGGCCGTATCAGGAGACTGTAACGCCACTTGTTTTGATAAGCGTGTGAGCGCCTTATCTACCCTAGGGGGTGTTTCCCAACGTGCCCTAACCTCTGGCGGGAAAGGGTATAGTGCCAATAATTTGTTAGAAATCAGCAGTTTTTTTATCGGGGGAAACCCACGCCTTATCACACACCTCATTTAATTCATCTGATTCAGGAAAAACTACTGGTAGTTTTTTCACACCCCACATAATACCCTTTTTTGTGGTACTTGTAGTGTCAGAAATGTTCAATGCCTCCTTCATCGCCGTGATCATGTAACGTGTGGCCCTACTGGACATTACGTTCGTCTCCTCACCGTCGACACTGGATTCAGTATCCGTGTCTGGGTCTGTGTCGACCATCTGAGGTAACGGGCGTTTTAGCGCCCCTGACGGTGTCTGAGACGCCTGAATAGGCACTAACTGATTTGCCGGCTGTCTCATGTCGTCAACAGTTTTTTGCAAAGTGCTGACATTGTCACGCAATTCTTTAAATACAACCATCCAGTCAGGTGTCGACTCCCTAGGGGGTGACATCACTAACACAGGCAATTGCTCTGCTTCCACATCATTTTCCTCCTCATACATGTCGACACAATCGTACCGACACCCAGCACACACACAGGGAATGCTCTGACAGAGGATAGGACCCCACTAGCCCTTTGGGGAGACAGAGGGAGAGTTTGCCAGCACACACCAGAGCGCTATATATATTCAGGGATAACCTTATATAAGTGTTACTCCCTTTATAGCTGCTGTATTATATATTAGCTGCCAATAGTGCCCCCCTCTCTTGTTTTACCCTGTTTCTGTAGTGTAGTCTGCAGGGGAGAGTCAGGGAGCCGTCCTTCCAGCGGAGCTGTGAAAGAAAATGGCGCTTGTGTGCTGAGGAGATAGGCTCCGCCCCCTTCACGGCGGCCTTTTCTCCCGCTTTTTTCTGGAAAACTGGCAGGGGTTAAATGCATCCATATAGCCCAGGAGCTATATGTGATGCATTTCTTTAGCCACATAAGGTTTTTATCAAGTTTTATTGCGTCTCAGGGCGCTCCCCCCCAGCGCCCTGCACCCTCAGTGACCGGAGTGTGAAGTGTGCTGAGAGCAATGGTGCACAGCTGCAGTGCTGTGCGCTACCTTATCTGAAGACAGGAACGTCTTCTGCCGCCGCTTTCTCCGGACCTCTTCGCTCTTCTGGCTCTGTAAGGGGGCCGGCGGCACGGCTCCGGGACCCATCCAGGCTGAACCTGTGATCGTCCCTCTGGAGTCCTAATCCAAATCCTACAATCACTTTTCCTGACAAACACTCTGCCCAATGCATGGCCTCACTCAACAGATTGCTATTAATGACAACTTGTGCAATAAGTTGCTAAATGGTTTCATAAATACATGGACTTGGGCAGAGTGTTTATTGTCAGGAAAAGTGATTGTAGGATTTGGATAAAATCCCAGTACAATGAGAATATATAAGTATTTAGGATTTGTTTATTGAAATTAAGTTTTAACAAATTATATATAAACACCTTTTACACTCAATTAAAATAGGCTTTTTATGTAGCCGGCCGGCAGATTATATATAATTGTGTGTATACAGTATTTTTTTATAATTAATAAAATTTACATTGGATTTGAAAAGCGCATTCTCAGATTGTATTTCCTTTGGTCTATTTTTGGGGTAAATGACCTATTACCCCTGAGAGAGCTGCTTTCAAATCCGACAATTGCAGCGCCAGGAACATTGTGTTTGTTTACCAGCAATTGCCTCCAGAAAGTACACAGGGACCTGTGATGGTGGATTCCAGTGGGGAGGAATTAATACTCAGTGAGCAGGATGTACACAGTAAAAGGGGTGAGGAATTGGAGGAGGAGGATGATGATGATGATGATGAGGTGGACATCTTGCCTTTGTAGAACCAGTTTGTGCAAGGAGAGATTGATTGCTTCTTTTTTGGTGGGGGCCCAAACCAACCAGTCATTTCAGCCACAGTCGTGTGGCAGACCATGTCGCTGAAATGATTGGTTTGTTTAAGTGTGCATGTCCTGTTAATACAACATAAGGGTGGGTGGAAGGGCCAAAGGACAATTCTATATTGCACCTCTTTTTCTTATTTGCATCATGTGCTGTTTGGGGACTAGTTTTTTTTAAGTGCCATCCTGTCTGTAACTGCAGTTCCACTCCTAGATGGGCCAGGTGTTTGTGCCGCACCCTTGTTTCGGTTAGCTTGGCCATCCAGCTACGTAATTGCACATATTTTTCTTCTTTGCATTATGTGCTGTTTGGGGACTAGTTTTTGAATAGTGCCATCTTGTCTGCAACTGCAGTGCCACTCCTAGATGGGCCCGGTGTTTGTGCCGCACACTTGTGTCGCTTAGCTTAGTCATACAGCCACCTCGGTGCAACTTTTAGGCCTAAACAATATTGTGAGGTGTTCAGAATAGACTGGAAATGAGTGGAAATTATTGTTATTGAGGTTAATGATACTGTAGGAGCGAATTACCCACAAATTCTGTGATCTTAGCTGTTTTTATGGGGTTTTTTTTTCAAAAATCATCCAGATCCAAAACCAAAACACAAAAGGGTGGTTTTGGTAAAACCAAGCCAAAACCAAAACACGAAAATGCAATTAGAACCAAAACACAAAACATGAAAAGTGCCCGCCGCACATCTCTAGTTTTAATGGATATTGTGAACATCTAAAATCCTAGTTTTTGAATATACAGTTTATCCAGAAAGTATTCACAGCGGTCCACTTTTTCCACATTTTCTTATGTTACAGCCTTATTCCAAAATGGAATAAATTAAATTTTTCCCTCTAAATTCTACACACAATACCCCATATTGACTACGTGAAAAAAGGGTTTGAGAATTTAGAAAATGTATTAAAAATAAATAAGAAATCACATGTACATACGTATTCACAGCCTTTTCTCAATACTTTGTTGATGCACCTTTGGCAGCAATTACAGCCTCAAATGTTTTTGAATATGATGCCACAAGCTTGGCACACCTTACTTTGGGCAGTTTCACCCATTCCTCTTTGCGGTACCTCTTAAGCTCCATCAGGTTGGATGGGCAGTGTCGGTGCACAGACATTTTCAGATCTCTCCAGAGATGTTCAGTATGATTCAAGCCTGGGCTTTGGCTAGGCAACTCAAGGACATTCACAGAGTTGTTCTGAAGTCACTCCTTTGATATCTTGGCTGTGTGCTTAAGGTCTTTGTCCTGCTGGCTGAAAGATGAACCATCGCCTCGGTCTGAGGTCAAGAGCACTCTGGAACAGGTTTTCATCGAGTATGTATCTCTACATTGCTGCATTCATCTTTCCCTCTATCCAGACATGTCTCCCAGTTTCTGCAGCTCCAAAACATCCCTACAGCATGATGCTGCAACCACCATACTTCACTGTAGGGATGGTATTGGCCTGGTGATGAGCGGTGCCTGGTTTACTCCAACCATGGCGCCTGGCATCCACACAAAAGAGTTCAATATTTGACTCATCAGACAAGAGAATTTTCTCTCTCATGGTCCGAGTCTCCTTCAGGTGCATTTTGGCAAACTCCAGGCGGGCTGCCAAGGGCTTTTTACTAAGTAGTGACTTCCTTCTGGCAACTCTACCATACAGGCCTGATTGGTGGATTGCTGCAGAGATGGCTGTTCTTCTGGAAGGTTCCACTCTTTCCACAGAGGAATGCTGTAGCTCTGACAGAGTGACCATTGGGTTCTTGGTCACCTCTCGGTCAGTTTAGACGGCCGGCCAGCTCTAGGAATAGTCCTGGTGGTTCCGAACTTCTTCCATTTACGGATGATGGACGCCACTGTGCTCATTGGGACCTTCAAAAGCAGCAGATATTTTTCTGCACCCCTTCCAGATTTGCACCTCGACACAATCCTTTCTCGGAGGTCTAAAGACAACTCCGTTGACTTCATGCTTGGTTTGTGTTCAGACATGCACTGTCAAGTATAGTATCTTATATAGACAGGTGTGTGCCTTTCCAAATCATGTCCAATCAACTGAATTTACCACAGGTGGACTCCAATTAAGCTGTAGGAACATCTCAAGGATGATCAGTGGAAACAGGATGCACCTGAGCTCAATTTTAACCTTCATGGCAAAGGCTGTGAATACTTCTGTACATGCGATTTTATATATTTTTTATTTGTAATAAATTTACAAAAATCTAAAAAAAAAAAAAAAAAAACTTTTTCACATTGTCATTATAGGGTACTGTGTGTAGAATTTGGAGGGAAAATATCAACCTTTCCCATTTTAGAATAAGGCTGTAACACAAAAAAATGCGGAAAAAGTGAAGCACTGTGAATACCTCCTGGATGAACTGTATATTCAAAAACTAGGATTTTAATTACCTACCGGTAAATCCTTTTCTCGTAGTCCGTAGAGGATGCTGGGATCCAATTTAGTACCATGGGGTATAGACGGGTCCTTTGGGAGCCACTGGCACTTTAAAAGTTTATTAGTTTGGGTTGGCCCCTCACTCTACGCCCCTCCTACCAGACTCTGTCTATAAACTGTACCCGAGGAGACGGACATACTTCGAGAGAAGGAAATACACAGATAGTGGTGAGATTCACACCAGCTCACACATAACAAAAAGGAAAGCCAAGCTAACCAACTTGGAACAATTCAGCAACGGCTGAACCAACAATACTGAACCAAGTAACTATGCAGGAATACGAAGCACTGGGCGGGCGCCCAGCATCCTCTACGGACTACGAGAAAAGGATTTACCGGTAGGTAATTAAAATCCTATTTTCTCTTACGTCCTAGAGGATGCTGGGGTCCAATTAAGTACCATGGGGATGTACCAAAGCTCCCAGTATGGGAGGGAGAGTGCTGAGGTTTATGCAGAACGGATAAACCAAACTGAAGGTCCTTAGAGGCCAAAGTATCGAACTTGTAGAACTTGGCAAATGTTTTCGACCCTGACCAAGTAGCTGCTCGGCAAAGCTGTAAAGCCAAGACACCCCGAGCAGTCGCCCAGGAAGAACCCACCTTTACGAGTAGAGTGGGCCTGAACAGAATTTATAATCAGCAATCCTGCCGTTGAATAAGCATGCCGGATAGTAAGCCTGATTCAGCGAGAAATCGTCTGCTTAGAAGCAGGAAACCCAATCTTGTTGGGATCATAAACGACAAATGGAGCGCCCGATTTCCTATGACGAGAAGTTCCCTTCACATATATCTTCAAAGCCCACACAACATCCAAGGACTTTGAGCTAATTGAGGTGTCAGTAGCCACTGGCACCACAATAGGTTGGTTGATATTAAAGGCCGACACAACCTTTGGAAGAAATTGCTGACGCGTTCTGAGCTCAGCTCTATCCTCTTGGAAAATCAAGTAGGGGCTCTTGTGCGACAATGCCCCCAATTCCGACACACGTCTTGCAGATACCAATGCCAACAGTGTGACTGCCTTCCAAGTAAGAAACTTTACGCCCACCTCCTGTAAAGGTTCGAACCAATCTGATTGCATGAACTGCAGCACCACATTAATATCCCAAGGTGCCGTAGGAGGCACATAGGGTGGTTGGATGTGCAAAACCCCTTTCAAGAAAGTCTGAACCTCAGGAATAGCAGCCAATTGTTTCTGCAAGAAAATGGACAAGGCCGAAATCTGGACTTTGATTGAGCCCAAGCGTAGACCTACATCCACACCTGCTTGCAGACAGAGGAGAAAATGTCCCAGTTGAAATTCCACCGTTGGAAACTTCTTGGATTCACACCATGCCCTTCCGAGCTAAGATCTGGCGTTCAACCTCTATGCCGTCAAATGTAGCCGCCATAAGTCTTGATAGGCAAACGGCCCCTGCTGCAGAAGGTGCTCGCGAACAGGAAGAGGCCTCGGAATGTCCCGCAGTAATGCCAGAAGACCTGCGTTCCAAGCCCTTCTTGGCCAGTCCGGAGCAATGCGGATCGCCTGAATTCCTGATCTTTTTATCAGTTTGAGAACCTTTGGGATGAGTGGAAGTGTAGGGAACACATACACTGACTGGAACACCCACAGAGTCACCAGGGCGTCCACTACTACGGCTTGTGGGTCTCGTGACCTGGAACAGTAACTCCGAAGATTCTTATTGAGGTGAGAGGCCATCATGTCTATATGAGGTACACCCCATCAGCTTGTTACCTCTGCGAACACCTCGGGGTGGAGGCCCCATTCTCCTGGATGGAGATAGTGTCTGCTGAGGAAGTCCACTTCCCAGTTGTCCACTCCCGGATTGAAGATCGCCGACAGCGCCATGCGTGCCTTTCTGCCCAGAGTAGTATTTTTGTTACCTCTGACATGGCAGCCCTGCTCTTCGTTCCGCCTTGCCTATTTATGTAGGACACTGCTGTAACTTTGTTCGACTGAACCTGAATGGCTCGATCTTGCATAAGATGTGCCGCTTGGAGAAGGCCGTTGTAGATGGCCCTTAGTTCCAGAATGGTTATTGGAAGGACAGATTCCTGACTTGACCACCCTCCTTGGAAGTTTTCCCCCTGGGTGACTGCTCCCCAACCTCTGAGGCTTGCATCCGAGGTTAGAAGAATCCAATTCTGAATTCCTAACCTGCGGCACTCGAGCAGGTGAGAAGTTTGCAGCCACCAGAGAAGTGAAATTATGGCTTTCGGTGACAGGCGTATACGCTGGTGCATGTGAAGATGTGATCCCTACCACTTGTCCAGGAGATCTAGCTGGAAGAACCTGGCATGGAATCTTCCGTACTGTAGAGCCTCGTAGGAGGATACCATCTTCCCCAGAAGGCGAATGCACTGATGAACAGATACTCGGGCTGTCCGCAAGACATCCCGGACCATTGATAGGATCACAAATGCTTTCTCCAGTGGTAGAAACACCCTCTGCACTTCCGTGTCGAGTATCATCCCCAGCAAGGGCAGTCTCCTTGTCAGTTCCAAATGTGACTTTGGAAGGTTCAGGATCTACCCATGATCCCGGAGTAGTCGAGCTGAGTGCAATACTCAAAAGCATCTTCCAAGAAGAAGCTGTTGTCATCAGCAGATCGTCTAGATATAGAATTATGTTCACACCCTGCTTGCGGAGGAGGAGCATAATCTCCTCCATGACCTTTGTTAACACCCTTGGTGCTGTGGAGAGGCCAAATGGTAATGTCCGGAACGGATAGTGACAGTCCTGTAGTGCAAACGTAGATAGGCCTGGTGAGGTGGCCAGATCGGAATGTGAAAGTACACATCCTTGATATCCAGGGATACTAGGCATTCCCCCTCCTCCACACCTGAGATCACCGCTCTCAGGGACTCCATCTTGAATTGGAAAACCCTCAAGTAAGGGTTCAATGACTTCAAGATCAAAATTGGCCTTACCGAACAGTCCAGTTTCAGTACCACAAGCAGGTTTGAGTAATAACCCTTGGTTTTTTGGTGAGGTGGAACTGGAACAATGACATTTGTTCGTACCAATTTTTGAATGGCTTCCTGTAGGATAGTACTTTCTGTCAGCGAAACTGGTAAGCTGATTTGAAGAATCTGTGAGGTGGGAGTTCCTGAAACGCCAGTCTGTACCCCTGGGCAATAATATCTGTCACCCAGGAATCCAGGCATGATGACGCCCAGACGTGACTGAAATCTTTTAGTCTCACTCCCACCTGCCGATCTCCAGGATGGGAGGTCCACAGTCATGCTGTAGATTTTGAGGAGGCAGAACCTGGTTTCTGTTCCTGGGAACCTGGTGGTGCAGGTTTTCTGGAATTTACCCTACCGGCTCTAAAGAAGGTCGGGGGAGGTTTGGATTTTTAAAATTTTGCGGTCTGAAAGTACTGCAGTGAAAAAGTTTCTTAGCCGATGCTGCTGCGGAGGGAAGAAATGTCGACTTACCCGGAGTCGCAGTGGAAATACAATCATCCAATGCGTCCCCAAATAGTGCCTGACGTGTGAAGGGTGGGTTTCTCCACACTTTTCTTGGATTCTGCATCCACAGTCCATTGGCATAGCAAGAGTCCTCTGCGTGCCAATACTGCCATGGAAGTAGCCCTCGCATTAAGCAGGCCAATGTCCTTCATGGCCTCCACCATGAAACCTGCAGAATCCTGTATGCGACGTAAAAACAAGTCAATGTCACCCCTATCCATAGTATCTAAGTCCTCTAGTAAAGTGCCTGACCATTTTTCTATGGCTTTAGAAATCCACGTACAGGCAATAGTGGGCCTAAAGCCCACGCCTGTAGCCGTGTATAGTGATTTGAGCGTAGACTCAATTTTGCGGTCAGCAGACTCCTTTAAGGCTGTTGAACCAGGGACAGGTAAAACTACTATAGGTGGGTTTTTCCACTTCTTCCTATCCTCTATAGGAAAATAGGATTTTGTACCTACCGGTAAATCCTTTTCTCGTAGTTCGTAGAGGATGCTGGGGTCCACATTAGTACCATGGGGATGTACCAAAGCTCCCAGAACGGGAGGGAGAGCGTGGAGGCTCCTGCAGAACTGATTGACTGAACTTCAGATAATCAGAGGCCAAAGTATCAAACTTGTAAAACTTTGCAAACGTGTTCGACCCAGACCAAGTTGCAGCTCTGCAAAGTTGTATTGCCGAGACACCCCGGGCAGCCGCCCAGGAAGACCCCATCTTACGAGTAGAGTGGGCATTAACAGATTTTGGACACGGCAGTCCTGTTGTAGAATAAGCGTGCTGGATAGTGACCCTGATCCAGCAAGAGATCGTCTGCTTAGAAGCAGGACACCCAATCTTCTTGGGATCATATAGGACAAACATTGGGTCCGACTTTCTGTGACGAGAAGTTCTCTTCACATATATCTTCAGAGCCCTTATGACATCCAAGGACTTTGAAGTAAGTGAGGAGTCAGTAGCCACTGGCACCACAATAGGTTGGTTGATATGAAATGCTGACACAACCTTCGGAAGAAACTGCTGACGAGTCCGGAGCTCAGCTCTATCTTCGTGGAAGAGCAAGTAAGGGCTTTTACAGTATAAAGTCCCCAGCTCTGACACACGTCTAGCCGAAGCTAAAACCAACAAAGTGACCGCCTTCCATGTAAGAAACTTGAACTCTACCTCCTGTAGAGGTTCAAACCGATCCGACTGGAGGAACTGCAACACCACGTTAAGATCCCAAGGCACCACAAAGGGAGGTTGGATATGCGGAACTCCCTTCAAAAAGGTCTGAACCTCAGGGAGGGCAGCCAATTGTTTCTGAAAGAAAATGGATAGGGCTGAAATCTGGACCTTCACAGATCCCAACCGCAGACCCATATCAACTGCTGCTTGCAGGAAGAGGAGGAAACGTCCCAGGAGATCGTCCAGATAAGGAATGATATTCACACCCTGTTTTCGGAGTAGCATCATCATCTCCGCCATCACCTTGGTAAACACCCTTGGTGCCGTGGAGAAGCCGAACGGCAGAGGCTGGAACTGAAAATGACAGTCCAGCAATGCGAATATGAGATAAGCCTGATGCAGCAGCCAGATTGGAATGTGAATGTACGCATCCTTGATATCCAGGGATACCAGGAATTCCCACCTTCTTCCAGACCTGCTATCACCGTCCTAAGAGAGTCCATCTTGAACTTGAACTCCCTTAGAAAGGGGTTCTACGACTTTAGATTTAGGATAGGCCTGACCGAACCATCCGGTTTCAGTACCACGAAAAGGTTTGAATAGTAACCCTTTGTCAGCATGTGCGGTGGTACCGGCACAATGACTTGTGCATCCACCAGCTTTTGGACAGCACCCTGTAGCACTCTACTGTCCTGCAACAGAGTTGGTAAGCCCAACTTGAAAAACCGATGAAGAGGGAGACTTTGAAATTCCAGCCTGTATCCCTGAGAGACAATATCTACCACCCAGGGATCCAGGCCCGGACGAGACCCAGACCTGACTGAACTGTCTGAGTCTCACTCCCACAGGACCCACCTCCGGGCCCTCCCGTCCACAGTCATGCGGAGGACTAAGGGGTACCTGAAGCAGGCTTTTGTTCTTGGGAACCTGCAGCGGCAGGTTTCTTGGACTTAACCTTACCTCCTCTGAAGAAGGTATTGGATGACTTGGCTTTTTTGGTCTTGTTGGGCCAAAAGGACTGCTGCGTAGCGGAGGAGAAGGATCTCTTCGGAGCAGGAGCTGCTGAGGGAAGATACGGAGACTCACCCGCTGTAGCAGTAGTAATCCACGCGTCTAGGGCTTCCCCAAAGAGAGCCTGGCCTGTATAGGGTAGAGACTCCACACGTCTTCTGGATTCCGCGTCGGACAACCATTGGCGGAGCCACAGTCCCCGACTAGCTGAAACAGACCTGGAAGAAATTCCCGCAGCCATGGAACCCAGGTCTTTCATGGATTCTACCATGAAACCTGCAGAATCAGAAGCATGAATGTTGCGTAAATGCAATGCAACCTCATCCCTATCCATCGTATCCAAATCCTCCAGCAAGACAGCCGACCACTTCAATATTGCCTTTGCAATCCATGCACTAGCAATAGTGGGACGTAAAATGGCCCCTGAAGCAGTGTACACTGATTTCAGAGTATTATTAATTTTTCTATCCGCTGGCTCCTTTAAGGCGGTAGATCCCGGTAAAGCCACCTTTTTTGAGAGTCTAGATACAGATGAGTCAACAATTGGCGAGTTTTCCTACTTTTTCTTATCCTCCTAATGGAAAGGAAAAGCTAGCAGAATCCTCTTAGGAATCTGAAACATCTTTTCACCCAGGCCTTTCCAAATATAGCATTCAGCTATTTTGACGCAGGGAAGGTTAGCGAGGCTTTCTTGTTTTCAGTGAAGAAGGCCTCCTCAACCTGCTCCGGTGTGGTATCATTAACATTTAACACATCCCGGATAGCCTCTATCAACAACTGTACCCCCCTTGCAGGAGATGCGGACCCCTGTAACATCCCTGTCACCATCTGTAGTGTCAGAATCGGTATCCGTGTCATCTTGTGTTACCTGCACAAGCGCACGTGTGTGGGGGTATATAGCGGGGTGACCTGAGGTGCCGGACAAGGGCCACACAGCCATAGAGGACTGTAAGACCTGGGTTACCGATTAATTACTGGTAACACTGTCAGAAATCTGAGAAATACAAGTCCTGATAGAGGAAAACCACTCTGGTTCCCTTACTGGAATCTGTGTTAAACCAGTGCTATCCTGATTGCATGGAATGGGATCATCCTGCAAGGATAAATCCTCAGCAGCATATGACACTGTATCTCTGGACATTGCTGCTAGTGACCACCAAACACACCACACACTCACAGGATGGGGTAAGACAGAGTTTCCCCACCAAGAATGGCGAGAGAGACAAAGATTGGAGCCAACCCACACCAGCGCTTTCTATACAAAGAGAAACCGCTTACCAGCGCTGACTTGTGCTCCTTAATAGGACACACAGTCAAGTATTTGGCCTCCCCCCCTTCTACAACCCCCTGGTACAGGTACAGTAACTGGAGCTGCTGTGGAGGGATCAGGATCTTCCTTCTGCTTGCAGCATGCTTGAAAATGGCGTTTGAACGCTGCAGGTCCGCTCTGAGAAGCTCCGCCCCTTTCACAGCGCTGTCTCCTGCTCAACTGTGTTAAAATGTTGGTCTGAGGAGTTTTGCTGGCTGGATCCCTGGGGCCCGACAGGCTTGCTGACCAAGTTTGAGGGGTAAGCGCTGGCTCAGGGCGCCCCTCAACGAGCCGCAGTGTGCCGTTGGTACCATCCGGGAGCGCGGCTAATAAGGCACTCCCACCCCTGTTGCCGCCATCTTCACACCGGTCCCCCGCTTGCTAGGGGGGGTCGGTGACTAACTCACCACTTTCTTCAGCTCTGTAAGGAGTAGGCGACATGCTGCTGGGGTGAGCGGTGCCCCTGCGGCGGAGACCGTTCAGCCCCTCTGGAGCTCAGTGTCCAGTCAGCGGAGACAGTGGCTCAGACCCCGCAGGGTGGACACTGCTCACCCCCCCTTAGTCCCACACTGCAGGGAGGCTGTTGCCAGCAGCCTCCCTGTAAAATAAAAACTGTAAACTAAACTTTTTCCAGGAAGGCTCAGTAGAGCTCCCCTAGCTGTGACCGGCTCCTCCGGGCACAATTTCTAAACTGATGCTGGTAGGAGGGGCATAGAGGGAGGAGCCAGCCCACACACTCAAACTCTTAAAGTGTCAATGGCTCCTGGTGGACCCGGCTATACCCCATGGTACTAATGTGGACCCCAGCATCCTCTAGACGTAAGAGAAGGGAGAACAATTCTAATTCTTTTAGGGATCTGGACTTTTTCCCCTGAGTTTTCCCAGGGTTTTTCAAATAAGGAGTTTAACTCCTTTGAAGCCGGGAAGGTGAGTGAGGATTACTGTAAAATAAGATTACTCTTCCGGCTCAGGTACCGTCTCCGTAATATGCAAAACATCCCTAATGGCTTCAATCATGAGCTGCATCCCTTTAGCAAGGGATGCATCTCCCCCCTGCATATCCCCATCACCGTCCCCTGTATCAGAGTCAGCTTGCATTATCTGGGCAAGTGTACGCTTTTGCGAGTATGTAGGTGGGCTCTTAGACGAAAAAGTGGGAGCTGGAAACTTCAAACTCTACAGATTTTCTCAAAAACTGCGTCTCCTTCTCAGTATGTGACATTCTATTTGAAATCTGGGATATCATTACCCTTAAAGAATCAACCCGTGGGGGTTCGGATTCAGAAGGCTGAGACAGCATATTGCAGTCCTGAGTACATGGAATAGACTCCTCAGGAGAAGATAAACACTCTGCAGCACAGGACACAGAGTTCTTAGACATGGTAATGTGGGATATACATACTTACACACACACACAGGAAAATGTCAGACACAGTTCCCCCCAGAGTACCTTCAGAAAGTCACAGAGTATAAAGAGACAGCCACACAGCGCCCCTGTAGGCAATTATAATGATAAAAGCCTGGCGCTGACTAACTACCCTTAATAGGGTAATTAGTACTAGTATCACAATCCCCCCTGTCTATAATACCCTGGTACCGCAGAGGTATGCTGGAGTTATGTGGAGGGCAGCGCTCCCAGTCAGCGTTCCTTACTATGTATCTGCAAGGAGAAAATGGCGCTGGTGAGTGCTGGATCTGCTCTGAGAGGACGCCCTGCCCCTAGCAATGGCGCGCGGCTTCCCGCACTAATTGTTTATACTGGCCTGAGGTGTTTGTTGCTAACAGCGGGATTAGCCCCTTTTAGCTGAGTGACCAGTTTAGGGTGAATAGTGCATGCTCAGGACGCCCCTCAAAGCGCTTACACAAAGTGTGGCTGAGCTGTCCGGAGCGCAGCCTTCCAGAGCTGCACCCACCACACTTCTTTCTTCTGGCTCTGTTAGGGGGTGGCGGCAGTGCTGCGGGGGTGAGCGGTCGCCTCACGGGCTTGCGATCAGCACCCTCAGGAGCTCAGTGCCCTGTCAGTGGAGATAGAGAACCATTAACTATTCAGGAAGTTGGTTCCTACTCCCCCTAGTCCCATGAAGCAGGGGGGCTGTTGCCAGCAGCCTTCCTGTACCTATCAACACTTAGAAACAAAATAAAACTAGAAAAACTACTAGCTGTGATCGGCTACCTAAACTGAGTCTATACTCAGGAAAGAGCAAACTTCCTATAAAAGGACAGAACAGCACCACGGGAATTCTTGTAGTCCACATACCATCACCCAAAAAGATAAGCCTGATTTTTTTTATATTTCTGGTAAGTGAGCTCTTATCCCCTTCTTTTACTGCACCCATGAACATTTTGTAAGTATTACATCAGGAGCTTGTCTCTTTGTACCCTCCACAGGACTCATTATCTGATCATCAAAGACTGCATCCACACTTTATACCCAAGAGGGGAGTGTATCTTAACCCGCCCTCTCCCCCCCCCCAAAAAAAAAAACAAACCTAACAACCAACCAAACCTTCAACATATTCATATATTTGGTCTTATTCTGTTTGATCACTTTATATTTGTGTTTTACAAGTGTACTATTGTGTCTAGAAACTAAGTTATACGCCATCCTTCCCCGCACATTTTCACCACTCCCAACACAGATCCAAGAATAATCTTCATCTGTAGCTAGATATTATCCAGTTAAAATCACTTTTAAAATGAAAGCCAACATGCTGTAAGTGCATCAAGGCTTGTTTCCTTTAATTATTGCTAACAAGACACCAACATATTAAACATAATGACAGCCATTGGATGTCTGCCGGTTATGCAGCATGACCTGCTAGAAACAGTAGTAATTTAAATACATGTCACTGCAAATTATTGGAACATTTTTTTTAAATCTATACATATACACACACTATATTATATATATATATATATATATATATATATATAGATATATATATATAGATATATATATATATAGGGATTTTAATACCTACCGATAAATCCTTTTCTCTTAGTCCGTAGAGGATGCTGGGGTCACCATTAGAACCATGGGGTATAGACGGAATCCGCAGGAGACATGGGCACTTTAAGACTTTCAAAGGGTGTGAAATGGCTCCTCCCTCTATGCCCCTCCTCCAGACTCCAGTAATAGGAACTGTGCCCAGGGAGATGGACATTTCGAGGAAAGGATTTATAGTTAAACTAAGGTGAGATTCATACCAGCTCACACCTCAAGCATGCCGCACAACGTGGCATTCAACAGAACACAAGCCAACGGCATGTACAATTTCAGCAACAGGCTGACTATAAACGTAACACAACATGTGTGTAACCACAACTAATAACTGCAGATACAGTACGCAATGGGACGGGTGCCCAGCATCCTCTACGGACTAAGAGAAAAGGATTTATCGGTAGGTATTAAAATCCCATTTTCTCATACGTCCTAGAGGATGCGGGGGTCACCATTAAAACCATGGGGTTTCCCAAAGCTCTAGAACGGGTGGGAGAGTGCGGAAGACTCTGCAGCACCGATTGACCAAACTTGAGGTCATTATCGGCCAGGGTATCAAACTTGTAAAACTTTGCAAAAGTGTTTGACCCCGACCAAGTAGCTGCTGCTCGGCAAAGTTGCAATGCCGAGACCCCCCGGGCAGCAGCCTAGGACGAGCCCACCTTTATAGTAGAATAAGCCTTCACCGATTTATGTAACTGCAATCCAGCCGTGGTATGAGCATGCTGAATCGTATTACAGATCCAGTGTGCAATGGTCTGCTTGGAAGCAGGACACCCACTCTTGTTAGGAGCATACAGGACAAACAGAGCCTCCGTTTTCCTAACCTGAGCCGTTCTGGCGACATAAATTTTCAAAGCTCTGACCACATCCAGAGACTTTGACTCAATTAAGGCGTCAGTGCCACTGGCACCACAATAGGTTGGTTCATGTGGAAAGATGAAACCACTTTCATCAGACATTGCTGACGAGTCCTCAACTCTGCTCTATCTTCATGGAAGATCAAATAAGGGGTCTTGTGAGACAAGGCCGCTAACTCAGACACCCGCCCTGCGGATGCCAAGGCCAACAGAATGACCACTTTCCAAGTGAGGAATTTCAACCCCACCTTCTGTAAAGGTTCAAACCAATGTGATTGAAGGGACTGCAACACCACGTTAAGATCCCATGGTGTCACTAGGGGGCACAAATGTAAGTTGGATGTGCACGAAAGTCTGAACTTCTGGAAGGGAGGCCAATTGTTTTTGAAAGAAAACCGATCAGGCTGAAATCTGTACCTTAATTGAGCCCAACTTTAGGCCCGCATCCACACCTGCTTGTAGAAAATGGAGGAAACGTCCTAGCTGACATAAGTAGGAGCCTTCTTGGATTCACACCAAGAAACATATGTTCTCCAAATACGGTAGTAATATTTTGACGTTACTCCTTTCCTGGCCTGAATAAGTGTGGGAATGGCTTCACTGGGAATACCCTTTCGGGCTAGGATTTGACATTCAGCCGCCATGCCGTCAAACGTAGCCACGGTAAGTCTTGATACACACATGGCCCCTGCTGTAACATGTACTCACGTAGAGGAAGAGGCCATGGATCTTCTATGAGTAATTCCTAAAGATCTGGATACCATGCCCTCCTTGGCAAGTCTGGGACAATGAGGATTGCTTGAATCTTTGTTGTTCTTATGATCTTTAGAACCTTTGGAATGAGAGGAAGTGGAGGGAATACACACACCGACTGAAACACCCATGGTGTCACCAGTGCATCCACTGCTATTGCTTGAGGGTCCCTCGACCTGGAACAATATCTCTGAAGCTTCTTGTTGAGACGAGATGCCATCATGTCTACTTGAGAAATTCCCCAATGACTTGTCACTTCTGTGAAGACCGCTTGATGGAGGCCCCACTCTCCTGGATGGAGATCGTGTCTGCTGAGGAAGTCTGCTTCCAGTTGTCCACTCCTGGAATGAAGATCGCTGACAGAGCGCTTGTATGCTTTTCCGCCCAGTGGAGAACCTTTTTGGCTCCTGCTTTTTGTTCCGCCCTGGCGGTTTATGTACGCTACTGCTGTTACATTGTCCGACTGGATCAGTACGGGCAGATTGCGAAGATGATGTTCCGCTTGTAGAAGGCCGTTAACTCCAGAACGTTTATGTGGAGACAAGTTTCCAGTCTTGACCATCTTCCTTGGAAGTATTCCCCTGTGTGACTGCTCCCCAGCCTCAGAGCCTTGCATCCGTGGTTACTAGGATCCAGTCCTGGATCCCGAACCTGCGCCCCTCTAGGAGGTGAGTGCTGTGCAGCCACCACAGGAGTGAGATTCTGGTCTTGGAAGACAGGATTATCCTTCGGTGCATGTGCAGGTGGGATCCGGACCATTTGTCCAACAGCTCCCACTGAAACACTCTGGCATGGAATCTGCCAAACTGAATGGCCTCGTAGGCCGCAACCATCTTCCCCAGCAACCGAGTGCATTGATGGATTGACACTCTCGCTGGTTTCAGAATTTGTTTGACCAGACTCTGAAATTCCAGAGCCTTTTCCACTGGAAGAAAAACTCTGTAGCTCTGTGTCCAGTACCATTCCCAAAAACGACAACCGCGTTGTCGGAATAGACTGTGATTTCGGCAAGTTTAGGAGCCAACCATGTTGTTGAAGAACGGTCAGGGAGAGTGCAATGTTTTGTACCAACTGGTCCCTGAATCTCGCCTTTATCAGGAGATCGTCCAAGTACGGGATAATCGTGACTCCTTGCTTGCGAAGGAGAACCATAATTTCCGCCATCACTTTGGTGAAAATCCTCGGAGCCGTGGACAGACCAAACGGCAGCGTCTGAAATTGGTGATGACAATCCTGAATTGCAAACCTCAGGTAAGCCTGATACAGAGGATAAATGGGAACATGTAAGTAGGAATCCTTTATGTCCACCGACACCATAAAATCCCCTTCCTCCAGACTGGAGATCACTTCTCGGAGAGACTTCATCTTGAATTTGAATTTTTTTTAGGTAGAAATTGAGGTATTTCAGGTTTAGGATCGGTCTGACCGAGCCGTCCGGCTTCGGGACCACGAACCGGCTTGAATAAAAGCCATCTCCCTGTTGTGACGGGGGAACCATGACAATGACCTGATTTTGACACAACTTTTGTATTGCGTCGCATACTACCTCCCTGTCCAGAAGAGAAGCTGGTAAGGCCGATTTGAAAAATCGGCGAGGGGAGACGTCTTGAAACTCCATTTTGTACCCTTGGGATACTATTTGCAAAACCCATGGGTCCAGGTCCGAACGAAAGCAGAACTGACTGAAGAGTTTGAGACGTGCCCTTACCGGTGCGGACTCCCGCAGAGGAGCCCCAGCGTCATGTGGTGGAGTTGGCAGAAGCCGGGGAGGACTTCTGCTCCTGGTAACCAGACAAGGCTGGTGATCTTTTACCTCTTCCCCTTCCTCTGGTAGCAAGGAAGGAAGAATCTCGCCCTTTTCTGTATTTATTGGGCCAAAAGGACTGCATTCGATAGTGGTGTGTTTTCTTTTGTTGTGGAGGAATATAAGGCAAAATGGATGACTTACCGGCGGTAGCCGTAGATACCAAATCAGTAAGGCCGTCACCAAACAAGGCACCACCTTTATATGGTAGAGTCCATATTTTTCTTGGAGTCAGCATCAGCATTCCATTGGTGAATCCACAATGCTCGCCTAGCTGAGACCGCCATGGCATTGGCTTTTGATCCCAAAAGGCGAATATCTCTCGCAGTTTCCTTTAGGTACGCTGCAGCGTCCTTGATATAACCCAGTGTCAAGAGGATGATATCCCTATCTAGGGTATCTATATCAGATGATAAGTTATCTTCCCACTTTTCGATAGCATTATTAACCCACGCAGATGCAATGACAGGTCTGAGTAGCGTACCTGTGGTCGCAGAATGGATTTTAATGTAGTTTCTTGCTTACGATCCGCAGGGTCCTTAAGGGCTGCCGTGCCAGGTGACGGGAGAGACACTTTTTTTAGACAAACGTGATAGGGCCTTGTCTACAATGGGGGGTGACTCCCACTTTTCCCTAACCTCAGAGGGAAACGCATAAGCCACCGGAATCCTTTTGGGAATCTGAAACTTTTTCTGTCAGGGCATTCCCAGACTTTTTCAAATCGAGTGTTCAGTTCATGAGAGGGAGGAAATGTTATCTCAGGTTTCTTTTCCTTATACAAACAGACCCTTTTAATCAGGAACAGTAGGGTCCACAGCGATATGTAATACATCTTTAACCGCAACAATCATGTACTGAATGCTCTTTGACAATTTTGGATCTAATCTGGAATCACTATAGTCGACAATGGAATCAGTGTCCATGTCGGTACCAGTGTCTGCCAACTGGGCAAAAGTACGTTTTTGTGACCACATCCTCCACAGATTTCTTCTATGCCCGAGTCTGAGACTCAGATTTATCTAATCTCTTACTAATAAGAGCCAGATTAGCATTCAAAATATTCAAAACATTCACCCAATCAGGAGTCGGCGGTGGCGACAGGGTCACCCCCACAGCCGTTTGTGTGCCTAATACAGCCTCCTCCTGGGATGAGCACTCAGCCTCAGACATACGTGTACCAAACAACCACAGCCACACCGGGCATATAGGGGACAGACCCACAGTAAAGTCTGTCAGAGAGACACAGAGGGGATTTGCCAGCTCACAACTCAGCGCCAAATTAACAGGTCTGAAAAAACTAAAAAATGCCCCAGACCTGTAGCGCTTTAAATATCAAATATATTGCACCAAATTATACAGAGCACCCCCCCCCCCCCCCCCGTTTTGCACCCTGATACATGTCAGCAGTGTGAGGAAGGACCAGCGTCTCTGCAGCCCTGTGGAGAGGAAATGGTGACGAGCTGAGTGAGCAAGAAGCTCCACCCCCTTAATGGCGTGCTTCTGTCCCGCTTATTTTAATAAATAATTATACTGGCGGGGGTTTGGACAGTGCCTCGGCACTAATGTCCCCCTCTTGCCAGTGGAAATTGAGGATTTTTGCTGCTCAGGGCGCGCCCCCCTTCCCGCGCCCTGCAGTGCTGTGTGTGTGGGAGCATGGCGCGCAGCGTTCCGTTCACTGCACGGTACCTCAGAATGCAGTCACTGAAGAAGTCTTCTTTTCTTAGGCTACTCACCTGTCTTCTGGCTCTGTAAGGGGGTGACGGCAGGCTGTGGGAGTGAGCATCTAGGCATACCCAGCGATCAACACCCTCAGGAGCTAATGGTGTCCTGTTAGCCAGAAGCAGAGCCATTGAACTCACTGGAAGTGGGTCATACTTCTCTCCCCTAAGTCCCACGAAGCAGGGTGACTGTTGCCAGCAGCCTCCCTGAAAATAAAAAACCTAACATAAGTCTTTTTCAGAGAAACTCAGTAGAGCTCCCCTGTAGTGCGTCCAGTCTCACTGGGCACAATTCTAAAACTGGAGTCTGGAGGAGAGGCATAGAGGGCGGAGCCAGTTCACACCCTTTGAAAGTCTTAAAGTGCCCATGTCTCCTGCAGATCCCGTCTATACGCCATGGTTCTAATGGTGACCCCAGCATCCTCTAGGACTTATTAGATATCTTTTACTGTCCACCTACTTTTGGATAACCATATACACACACACACACACACACACATAGTACTACCTCTAATGCATTGCAGTAACCAGAGGCTTCTTTTTCCCTGTCCTCCTTTTCAATCAGAAGACGTTCAACATGTCGGCTTTGGTTGGTATTGGCCAGAATCAGTTGTTGCTCTCGATATTGTAATTTATTAATTTCTTCTTCTAAATTCGCCTATGGTAACAGGTAAAATGAAACAGGGAAACATTCACATTTAATAAATTATGTTGTCTCTTAAGAATACTGCTGATAAAATGGCTCTCAAATAATCTACAGCAGAGTTTCCCAACATTGGTCCTTAAGTCACACAAACAGTCCAGGATTTAGTGATATCACATGGTTAAAATCAAAATAACTAAGGCACTAATTAAGTCACCTGTGCTCAAGCATGGATATATTTAAAACCAGAACTGTAGGGGTATTCAATTAGCCTCAGGAATCACCCCATGACTAAATCAGCAACAAAATTCCCTGCAGTGTAGGCAAAAGCTATTCACTTACAATAGCCTTTTTCCTCTTTCAAAATACCTAAAAAAAATATTCGGGATTTAGCCACGGAAACCCACCAATTCCACAGAAACTGCAGATTCAATGTATTTTATAGCAAATTTGTTAGTAAATGGGCAAATCCATGGTGGTCATTCAGAGTTGTTCGCTCGGTAATTTTCTTCGCATCGCAGCGATTTTCCGCTAACTGCACATGCGCAATGTTCGCACTGCGACTGCATCAAGTAAATTTGCTATGCAGTTAGGTATTTTACTCACGGCATTACAAGGTTTTTTCTTCGTTCTGGTGATCGTAATGTGATTGACAGGAAGTGGGTGTTTCTGGGCGGAAACAGGAAGTTTTATGGGAGAGTTTGAAAAAATGCTACAGTTTCTGGGAAAAACGCGGGAGTGGCTGGAGAAACGGAGGAGTGTCTGGGCGAACGCTGGGTGTGTTTGTGACGTCAAACCAGGAACGACAAGCACTGAACTGATCGCACTGGAAGAGTAAGTCTCGAGCTACTCAGAAACTGCACAGAGAAGTCATTTCGCAATATTGCGAATCTTTCGTTCGCAATTTTGATAAGCTAAGATTCACTCCCAGTAGTCGGCGGCTTAGCGTGTGCAAAGCTGCTAAAAGCAGCTTGCGAGCGAACAACTCGGAATGACCACCCATGTGCACTGCAAGTGTGGCAGATATAACGTGCAGAGAGTTAGATTTGGGTAGGGTGTGTTTAAAATAAAATCTAAATAGCAGTGTAAAAACGAGTTTTATGGTAAGAACTTACCTTTGTTAAAGCTCTTTCTGCGAGGTACACTGGGCTCCACAAGGAATGGACAATGGGGTGTAGAGTAGGATCTTGATCCGAGGCACCAACAGGCTCAAAGCTTTGACTGTTCCCAGAATGCACAGCGCCGCCTCCTATATCACCCCGCCTCCCAGCACAGGAGCTCAGTTTTTAGTTAACCTGCCCAATGCAGTAGCAGGAAAAGAGCCAACAACAGTTAGTAGCCACATACACCACACTCTCACGACAAGAGTAGTGTCAGCGGCTAATGCCATACCAACCAAAAGAAGCTAAGTGCGTCAGGGTGAGCGCCTTGTGGAGCCCAGTGTACCTCGCAGAAAGAGTTTTAACAAAGGTAAGTTCTTACCATAAAACTCGTTTTCTGCTGCGGGGTACACTGGGCTCCACAAGGATTGGACAATGGGGATGTCCTAAAGCAGTTCATTATGGGAGGGGACGCACGGCAGTATCGAAGGCATAGAACCTTATGAACGTGTTCCCGGAAGACCACGTAGCCGCCTTGCACAATTGTTCAAGGGTCGCACCACGTTGGGCCGCCCAAGAAGGTCCAACAGACCGAGTAGAATGGGCCTTAAAGTGAACAGGAGCAGAGAGACCAGCCTTCACATAAGCATGTGCAATCACCATTCTAATCCATCTGGCCAGGGTCTGCTTGTGAGCAGGCCAGCCACGGTTGTGAAATCCATACAAAACAAAGAGAGAACCAGATTTTCGGATAGAAGCACTTCTCTTCACATAGATACGGAGAGCCCGAACCACATCCAAAGACCGCTCTTTGGGAGACACATCAGAAGAGACAAAGGCCGGAACCACAATCTCCTCATTATGGTGAAACGAAGAAACCACCTTAGGTAAATATCAGGGACGAGTCCTAAGTACCGCCCGATCACGGTGAAAAATCAGATATGGGGAACTACAAGACAAGGCACCCAGATCAGTCACTCTTCTAGCAGATGCAATAGCCAGCAAGAACACCACCTTAAAGGGAAAGTCACTTAAGGTCAGCTGAACCAAGGGGTTCAAACGGAGGCTCCTGCAACGCCTTCAAGACCACCGACAAGTCCCAAGGAGCCACAGGCGGAACATAGGGAGGTTGGATACGCAACACACCCTGAGTGAAAGTATTAACATCAGGCAAAATCGCAACTTTTCTCTGAAACCACACCGACAAGGAGAAATATGAACCTTTAGGGAGGCCAGAAGCAGGCCCAACTCTAGGCCTTGCTGCAGAAAAGCCAAAAGCTTGGCTGTACTAAACTTGGAAGCGTCATAATTGTTAGATGCGCACCAAACAAAGTAGGAATGCCAGACCCTATGGTAAATCCGAGCAGAAGCTGGTTTCCGGGCCCGCAACATAGTTTTAATGACCTCTTCAGAAAAACCCTTAGCCCTCAAGACGGAAGCTTCAACAGCCACTCCGTCAAAGACAGCCGGGCTAGGTCCTGGTAGACACAGGGGCCCTGAACGAGGAGGTCTGGGCGTTGTGGAAGTAGAACTGGACGCTCTGACTATAGGCCCTGCAGGTCTGAGAACCAGTGCCGTCTGGGCCACGCTGCAGCTATGAAAAGCAGATTTCCCTTTTCTTGCTTGAACTTCCTAATTACCCTGGGCAGGAGTGACACCGGAGGGAACACATACGGCAGCCGAAACCTCCACGGCACCGCCAGCGCATCCACGAATGCTGCCTGAGGATCCCTTGTCCTTGACCCGAAGACCGGAACCTTGTGATTGTGTCGAGACGCCATCAGATCCACATCTGGATGACCCCACTTTTCCACGAGGAGTTGAAACACTTCTGGATGGAGGCCCCACTCGCCAGCATGCACGTCCTGATGACTGAAAAAGTCAGTTTCCCAATTCAGGACTCCCGGAATGAATATTGCCGATATGGCCGGTAGATGGCGTTCCACCCAACGTAGAATCCGTGAGACTTCCTTCATTGCCAAACGGCTTCCAGTGCCGCCTTGATGATTTATGTAAGCCACTGTGGTGGCGTTGTTCGACTGTACTTGAACAGGACGGTTCTGAATTAAATGCTGGGCCAGGTTCAATGCATTGAAGACCGCCCGCAATTCCAGAATGTTGATCGAGAGGAGAGATTCCTCCTTGGTCCACAGACCCTGAAAAGAGTGTTGTTCCAGCACCCCGCTCCACCCTCTTAGACTGGCATCTGTCGTCAACAGGACCCAGTTGGATATCCAGAAGGGACGACACCTGCACAATTGTTGGTCCCGGAGACACCAGTGTAGCGACAGACGGACCTCCGGAGTCAAGAAGATCATTTGAGATCTGATCCGGTGAGGCAGGCCGTCCCACTTGGCTAGAATCAGCCTCTGGTGGGGGCAAGAATGGAATTGAGCATACTCCACCATGTTGAATGCTGATACCATTAGGCCCAGCACCTGCATTGCCGAATGTATCGACACTTGCGGACGAGAAAGGAAGCAATGAATCCTGTCCTGAATCTTTAGGACTTTCTCCTGAGAAACTTTTTTTTCTCCTTCCCCCGGAGGATCGCGGCTCTCTCACATGGAGATGAGGAGACATGAGCTGGTAGGACGCTGATAGGTTGTACCTGACAGTCTGGCAGCTGCTGCTAGCGCAGCACAGGGCTATAGCGGGAAGGAGTCAGAGACGGAGCAGCGCTGCAGGGAGACGGGAGCATCTCCGGGGCTCTTTGTGCCGCTGCTGCTTCCAGAGGACGTCACAAGGGGAGAGGGCGCAGCGTGCGCTGGGCGCTACAATCAACGGCTGCGCTATTCCCGTACCGGCCGGCGAGCGCAGCTGCCATGTGAGCGGGACTGCTGGAGCCACCTTGCACCTGCACTACTATGGACACCTTTGACTTGGCAGTGCTGCAGGAATGGGACCTGGAGGAGCTGTGAGGAACCCTGTTCTGTTTTAAAAAGGGAGAATCTCTGAACACAAAAAAATTATTTGGACAACCTCTATTACCCCGGGGTGCGCCCTTCTGCATCTTGTAAATTGTCTAGATACGTTTTTTGGAAGTGGGGGTGACCACTTCGGCTGACGGTGCAGCACTGCTGACTTGGAGCGCTGGTTGGAAAACGTTTTCTAAACACAGAATATCTCCCTTGAAAGGGAGTACCTCCAGGGTTTTTCTAGAGTCCAGATCCACAGACCAGGATCTCAGCCACAATATCCGGCGAGCCAGGACTGACGTAGTAAAGGCCTTGGCTGCTAGGATACCGGCATCAGAAGCCACCTCTAATATATCGAGAAGCTGTGACAATATATGACAAGCATTGTCTAGCATGGTCAGAAGAGATTTCAGCTTCTAACTGCAAGGCCCATGCTTCAATAGCCTCTGCAGCCCATGTAGCTGCAATAGCGGGACTTTGTGCAGCACCCGTGAGGGTGTAAATCGCTTTCAGATAACCCTCCACACATTTATCCGTAGGCTCTTTTAGAGATGTGACGGTAGTGACAGGTAGAGCTGAGGAAACCACCATCCTAGCCACATGCGAGTCCACTGGAGGCGTTTCCCAATTTTTAGACAGCTCTGGCGCAAAGGGATAGCGAGCCTTTTTTGAGGCACAAACTTCGTACCCGGGTTTTCCCAGGGTTCCCGACGTATATCCACTAAGTGGTCAGAGTGAGGTAAAACTTGCTTAACCACCTTCAGACGCTTGAACCTATCTGGTTTCTTAGGAGGGACGGATGGCTCAGGATCATCCGTAATCTGCAGAATGAACTTAAATGCCTCCAAAAGATCAGGAACATTCACATGTAAACTACCCTCCCCATCAGCCGTATCCAAGTCAGAACCTGAGGGGTCAGTATATGTGTCGTATTCATCAGACGATGTGTCAGTGACAGCAGTGGATTGTGAGGAGATAAGCGCTCGCTTAGAGGACCTCTTGGACTTAGGCGAGCGTTGGTCAGACTTTTTAGTAGTCAAGAACTGGTTCAACTTCTTTAATTGAGCAGATAAACCGTCCGTCCACGGCGGGTTAGCTGCAGTGACCACATACGGTTGTACCGGCATTGGGGTTCCCATAGGGGGAGTTAGTTTATGAACTAGCATATGCAGAAGCGTGGAAAAAGCGGCCCACGGTGGGTCAGTATGTGCCTCTGTTGCCACAGTCCCACTGGGGGGCAAGGAGCCCCCAGAACCAGAGCCCACAGCTGCTATATTCTCCTCATATGGCCCCGTGGCGTCAGCAACACCGGCAGTGTGTTCAGCCCCAGAACAGTTACCCTCAGAAGCAGACATGATATAACTTGCAGTATGAGGTTAACAGTACAATTATCAGCAGCACTATACCTCTAAACCCAAACCAATGCGCAGTGTAGTCAGCACTAGCAGAGATAAAAGGAGAGATATGGTGACTAAATCACAGAGAGAAAAAAATAAGATTTTAAACCTACCAGTAAATCTTTTTCATCTAGTCTGTAGAGGATGCTGGGGACTCCATAAGGACCATGGGGTATAGACGGGCTCCGCAGGAGACATGGGCACTCTAAGATTTTAGATGGGTGTGAACTGGCTCCTCCCTCTATGCCCCTCCTCCAGACCTCAGTTAAAGAACTGTGCCCAGAGGAGACGGACAGTACGAGGAAAGGATTTTTGTTAATCTAAGGGCGAGATACATACCAGCCCACACCATACACACCGTACAACATGGAATATACGAAACCAGTTAACAGTATGAATAAAACAGCATCAGCCAGAGACTGATCTCAACTGTAACATAACCCTTATGTAAGAAACAACTATATACAAGCCTTGCCGAAATTGTCAGCACTGGGACGGGCGCCCAGCATCCTCTACGGACTAGGAGAAAAAGATTTACCGGTAGGTTTAAAATCTTATTTTCTCTTACGTCCTAGAGGATGCTGGGGACTCCGTAAGGACCATGGGGATTATACCAAAGCTCCAGACCGGGCGGGAGAGTGCGGATGACTCTGCAGCACCGATTGAGCAAACACGAGGTCCTCATCAGCCAGGGTACCAAACTTGTAGAATTTTGCAAAAGTGTTTGAACCCGACCAAGTAGCTGCTCGGCACAGCTGCAATGCCGAGACGCCTCGGGCAGCCGCCCAAGAAGGGCCCACCTTCCTAGTGGAATGGGCCTTTACCGAATTTGGTAACGGCAATCCCGTCGTAGAATGAACCTGCTGAATCATGTTACAGATCCAGCGTGCAATAGTCTGCTTAGAAGCAGGAGCGCCAACCTTGTTGGCCGCATACAGGAAAAACAGTGCCTCTGTTTTCCTAACTCGAGCTGTCCTGGCTACATAAATTTTTAAGGCCCTGACTACATCCAGGGACTTGGAATCCTCCAACTCACCCGAAGCCACAGGCACTACAATAGGTTGGTTTATATGGAACGACGAAACCACCTTAGGTAGAAATTGAGGAAGAGTTCTCAACTCCGCTCGATCCACATGGAAAATCAGATAGGGGCTCTTGTGAGACAAAGCCGCCAATTCAGACACCCACCTCACAGATGCCAAGGCCAACAACATGACCACTTTCCAAGTGAGAAATTTTAATTCAAAAGTTTGAAGAGTTTGAAGAGGTTTGAAGAGGTGAACCAGTGTGATTTAAGGAACTGTAACACCACGTTAAGGTCCCACGGTGCCACTGGGGGCACAAAAGGAGGTTGGATGTGCAGCACTCCCTTTACAAAAGTCTGGACTTCTGGGAGAGGAGCCAATTCCATCTGAAAGAAAATTGATAGGGCCGAAATCTGTACCTTAATGGAGCCTAATTTTAGGCCCATATCCACTCCTGTCTGTAGAAAGTGGAGAAAACGGCCCACATGGAAATCTTCCGCAGGAGCATTCTTGGCTTCACACCAAGATACATACTTTGTCCAGACACGGTGCTAATGCTTCGCCATCACCTCCTACCTAGCCCTTATCAGAGTAGGGATGACTTCTTCCGGAATGCCTTTACCAGCTAGGATTCGGCGTTCAACCGCCATGCCGTCAAACGCAACCGCGGTAAGTCTTGGAACAGACAGGGCCCCTGTTGTAACAGGTCCTCTCTGAGAGGAAGTGGCCACGGATCTTCTGTGAGCATTTCCTGAAGATCTGAAAACCAGGCCCTTCGAGGCCAATCTGGAACAATGAGTATTGTCTGCACCCTTGTTCGTCTTATGATTCTCAGTATTTTTGAGATAAGTGGAAGTGGAGGGAACACATAGACCGACTGAAACACTCACGGTGTCACCAGGGCGTCCACCGCCACTGCAAGAGGGTCCCTCGACCTGGAACAATACGTCCAAAGCTTTCTGTTGAGGCGTGACGCCATCATGTCTATTTGAGGAGGTCCCCAACAACTTGTGACCTCTGCAAGGACCTCTTGATGAAGTCCCCACTCTCCTGGATGGAGATCGTGTCTGCTTAGGAAGTCTGCTTCCCAGTTGTCTACTCCAGGAATGAAGACCGCTGACAGAGCGCTTACATGATTTTCCGCCCAGTGAAGAATCCTGAAGGCTTCTGCCATTGCTGCCCTGCTACTTGTCCCGCCCTGGCGGTTTACATGTGGCACGGCTGTGACGTTGTCTGATTGGATCAGAACGGGTAGGTTGCGAAGAAGATTCTCCGCCTATTGCAGACCGTTGTATATGGCCCTTAATTCCAGCACAATGATGTGTAGACAAGCCTCCTGGCTTGACCATATTCCCTGAAAATGTTTTCCTTGTGTGACTGCTCCCCATCCCCGGAGGCTCGCGTCCGTGGTCACAAGAACCCAATCTTGAATGCCAAATCTCGACCCTCTAGAAGGTGAGCACTCTGGAGCCACCACAGAAGAGAGACCCTGGCCCTGGGGGACAGGCTTATCTTCCGATGCATCTGTAGATGGGACCCTGACCACTTGTCCAGAAGGTCCCACTGAAAAGTTCTCGCTTGGAACCTGCCGAACGGAATGGCCTCTAAGGCCGCCACCATCTTTCCCAATACTCTAGTGCATTGATGAACTGACACTCTTTTTGCTTTCAGCAGGTCCTTGACCATGTTCTGTAATTCACTCTTTTTTTCCCCGTGTCCAGAACCATGCCCAAAAATAAGATTTTACTCACCGGTAAATCTATTTCTCGTAGTCCGTAGTGGATGCTGGGAACTCCGAAAGGACCATGGGGAATAGCGGGCTCCGAAGGAGGCTGGGCACTCTAGAAAGATTTATGACTACCTGGTGTGCACTGGCTCCTCCCACTATGACCCTCCTCCAAGCCTCAGTTAGGACACTGTGCCCGGACGAGCTGACATAATAAGGAAGGATTTTGAATCCCGGGTAAGACTCATACCAGCCACACCAATCACACCGTACAACTCGTGATACTATATCCAGTTTGACAGTATGAAAACAACTGAGCCTCTCAACAGATGGCTCAACAATAACCCTTTAGTTAGCAATAACTATTTACAAGTATTGCAGACAATCCGCACTTGGGATGGGCGCCCAGCATCCACTACGGACTACGAGAAATAGATTTACCGGTGAGTAAAATCTTATTTTCTCTGACGTCCTAGTGGATGCTGGGAACTCCGAAAGGACCATGGGGATTATACCAAAGCTCCCAAACGGGCGGGAGAGTGCGGATGACTCTGCAGCACCGAATGAGAGAACTCAAGGTCCTCCTCAGCCAGGGTATCAAATTTGTAGAATTTTGCAAACGTGTTTGCCCCTGACCAAGTAACAGCTCGGCAAAGTTGTAAAGCCGAGACCCCTCGGGCATCCGCCCAAGATGAGCCCACCTTCCCTGTGGAATGGGCTTTCACCGATTTAGGATGCGGCAGTCCAGCCGCAGAATGCGCCTGCTGAATCACAGATCCAGCGAGCGATAGTCTGCTTAGAAGCAGGAGCACCCAGCCTGTTGGGTGCATACAGGATAAATAGCGAGTCAATTTTCCTGACTCTAGCCGTCCTGGAAACATAATTTTTCAAGGCCCTGACTACGTCCAGTAACTTGGAATCCTCCAAGTCCCTAGTAGCCGCAGGCACCACAATAGGTTGGTTCAAGTGAAAAGCTGAAACCACCTTAGGGAGAAACTGGGGACGAGTCCTCAATTCTGCCCTATCCATATGGAAAATCAGATAAGGACTTTTATATGACAAAGCCGCCAATTCTGATACACGCCTGGCCGAAACCAAGGCCAATAACATGACCACTTTCAACGTGAGATATTTTAGATCCACGGTTTTTAGTGGTTCAAACCAATGTGATTTTAAGAAACTCAACACCACGTTGAGATCCCAAGGTGCCACTGGAGGCACAACCGGGGGCTGAATATGCAGCACTCCTTTTACAATGTCTGAACTTCAGGTACTGAAGCTAATTCTTTCTGGAAGAAAATCGACAGAGCCGAGATCTGTATCTTAATGGAGCCTAATTTTAGGCCCATAGACACTCCTGCTTGAAGGAAATGCAGAAATCGACCTAGTTGAAATTCCTCTGTTGGGGCCTTTTTTGGCCTCACACCAAGCAACATATTTCCGCCATATGCGGTGATAATGTTTTGCAGTTACATCATTCCTGGCTTGAATCAGCGTAGGAATGACTTCCTCCGGAATGCCCTTTTCCTTTAGGATCCGGCGTTCAACCGCCATGCCATCAAAACGTAGCCGCGGTAAGTCTTGGAACAGACAGGGCCCCTGCTGCAGTAGGTCCTGTCTGAGCGGCAGAGGCCATGGGTCCTCTGATATATTTTCTTGAAGTTCTGGGTACCAGGCACTTCTTGGCCAATCCGGAACCACGAGTATCGTTCTTACTCCTCGCCTTCTTATTATTCTCAGTACCTTTGGTATGAGAGGCAGAGGGGGGAACACATAAAATGACTGGTACACCCACGGTGTTACCAGAGCGTCCACAGCTATCGCCTGAAGGTCCCTTGACCTGGCGCAATATCTTTTATAGCTTTTTGTTGAGGCGGGACGCCTTCATGTCCACCTGTGGCCTTTCCCAATGGTGTACAATCCTTTGGAAGACTTCCGGATGAAGTCCCCACACTCTCGGGTGGAAGTCGTGTCTGCTGAGAAGATCTGCTTCCCAGTTGTCCACTCCGGGAATGAACACTGCTGACAGTGCTAACACATGATTTTCCGCCCATCGGAGAATCCTTGTGGCTTCTGCCATCGCCATCCTGCTTCTTGTGCCGCCCTGTTGGTTTACATGGGCGACTGCCGTGATGTTGCCTGATTGGATCAGGACCGGCTGGTTTTGAAGCAGAGGCCTTGCCTGACTCAGGGCATTGTAAATGGCCCTCTGTTCCAGAATATTTATGTAGGGAAGTCACCTGACTTGACCAAAGTCCCTGGAAGTTTCTTCCCTGTGTGACTGCCCCCCAGCCTGAAAGGCTGGCATCCATGGTCACTAGGACCTAGTCCTGTATGTCGAACCTGCGGCCCTCTTGAAGATGGGCACTCTGCAGCCACTACAGTAGAGATACCCTGGTCCTTGGAGACAGGGTTATCAGCCTAATGCATCTGAAGATGCGACCCGGACCACTTGTCTAACAGGTCCCCCTGAAAAGTTCTTGCATGGAACCTGCCGAATGGGATTGCTTCGTAGGAAGCTATCATTTTTCCCAGGACTCGCGTGCAATGATGCACCGATAACTGTTTTGGCTTCAGGAGGTCTCGGACTAGAGATGACAGCTCCTTGGCTTTCTCCTCCGGGAGAAACACTTATTTCTGGTCTGTGTCCAGAACCATCCCCAGGAACAGTAGACGTGTCATAGGAACCAGCTGTGACTCTGGACTGTTTAGAATCCAACCGTGCTGTTGTAGCACTTTCCAAAATAGTGCTACCCCGACTAGCAACTGCTCCTTGGACCTCGCCCTTATAAGGAGATTGTCCAAGTACGGGATAATTAAAACTCCCCTTTTTCGAAGGAGTATCATCATTCCGGCCATTACCTTGGTAACACCCTCGGTGCCATGTACAGTCCAAACGGCAGAGTCTGGACTTGGTAATGGTAATCCTGTACCACAAATCTGAGGTACTCCTGGCGAGGATAGTAAATAGGGACATGCAGGTAAGCATCCTTGATGTCCCGGGATACCATGTAATCCCCCTCGTCCAGGCTTGCAATAACCGCCCTGAGCGATTCCATCTTGAACTTGAATTTTTTATGCATGTTCAAGGATTTTAAATATAAAGAAGGGTCACACCGAACCATGCGGTTTCGGTACCCCAAACCGTGTGGAATAGTAACCCCGTCCTTGTTGAAGTAGGGGCACCTTAAGTATTACCTGCTGGGAATACAGCTTATTAATTGCCTCTAGCACAGCCTCCCTGCCTGAGGGAGTTGTCGGCAAGGCATATTTGAGGAAACGGCGGGGGGGAAGACATCTCGAATTCCAGCTTGTACCCCTGAAATACTACTTGAATGAAACAGGGATCCACCTGTGAGCGAGCCCACTGATCGCTGAAATTTTTGAGACGGCCCCCCACCGTACCTGGCTACACCTGTGGAGCCCCCGCGTCATGCTGTGGACTCAGAGGAAGCGAGAGAAGAATTATGATTCTGGGAACAGGCTGACTGGTGCACCTTTTTCCCTCTTCCCTTGTCTCTGTACAGAAAGGAAGCGCCTTTGACCCGCTTGCTTTTCTGAAGCCGAAAGGACTGTACCTGACAATACAGTGCTTTCTTAGTCTGTGAGGAAAACTGAGGTAAAAATATTCCTTCCCAGCTGTTGCTGCGGATACGAGGTCCCAGAGACCATCCCCAAATAATTCCTCACCCATATAAGGCAGAATCTCTATGCGCCTTTTAAGGTCAGCATCACCTGTCCAGTGACAGGTCTCTAATACCCTCCTGACAGAATGGACATTACATTCATTTTGGATGCCAGCCGGCAAAATATCCCTCTGTGCATCCCTCATATATAAGACGACGTCTTTAATATGTTCTCATGTTAGCAAACTATTATGTTTGACAGGGTCACCGACCACGCTGCAGCAGCACGCTCTGCAGGTTTCAGTCTAGTACCTTAGTGTGTAAATACAGACTTCAGGATAGCCTCCTGCTTTTTATCAACAGGTACCTTCAAAGTGGCCGTTCCTAAAACGGCAGTGCCACCTATTTTGACAACCGTGTGAGCGCCTTATCCAACCGTGTGAGCGCCTTATCCACCCTAGGGGATATCTCCCAGCGTAACTTATCCTCTGGCGGGAAAAGGTACGCCATCAGTAACTTTTTAGAAATTACCAGTTTCTTATCAGGGGGAACCCACGCTTTTCACACACTTCATTCATTCATCTGATGGGGGAACAAAACACTGCATGCTTTTTCTCCTTAAACATAAAAACCCGTTTTTAGAGGTTAATGTCAGAAATGTGTAACACATTTTTTATTGCCGGGATCAAGTCACGGATGTTCCTAGTGGATTGTGTATATGTCTCAACCTTGTCGACACTGGAGTCAGACTCCGTGTCGACATCTGTGTCTGCCATCTGAATGAGCGGGCGTTTTTGAGCCCCTGATGGCCTTTGAGACGCCTGGGCAGGTACGGGCTGAGAAGCCGGCTGTCCCACAGCTGTTACGTCATCCACCCTTTTATGTAAGGAGTTGACACTGTCGGTTAATACCTTTTACCTAACCATCCACTCTGGTGTCGGCCCCACAGGGGGCGACATCACATTTATCGGCATCTGCTCCGTCACTATATAAGCCTCCTCCTCAAACATGTCGACACAGCTGTACCGACACACCGCACACACACAGGGAATGCTCTGACTGAGGACAGGACCCACAAAGCCCTTTGGGGAGACAGAGAGTATGCCAGCACACACCAGAGCGCTATATAATGTGGGGATTAACACTATAACTTAGTGAATTTTCCCCCATAGCTGCTTGTATATACAATATTGCGCCTAAATTTAGTGCCCCCCCCTCTCTTTTTAACCCTTTGAGCCTGAAAACTACAGGGGAGAGCCTGGGGAGCTTTCTTCCAGCTGCACTGTGAAGAGAAAATGGCGCCAGTGTGTCTAAGGGAGATAGCTCCGCCCCTTTTCCGCGGCCTATTCTCCCGCTTTTTTCTGGATTCTGGCAGGGGTATTTACCACATATATAGCCTCTGGGGCTATATATTGTGGTATTTTTGCCAGCCAAGGTGTTTTTATTGCTGCTCAGGGCGCCCCCCCCCAAGCGCCCTGCACCCTCAGTGACCGGAGTGTGAAGTGTGTATGAGGAGCAATGGCGCACAGCTGCAGTGCTGTGCGCTACCTTGGTGAAGACTGATGTCTTCTGCCGCCGTTTTTCCGGACCTCTTCTTGCTTCTGGCTCTGTAAGGGGGACGGCGGCGCGGCTCCGGGACCGAACACCAAGGACTGGGCCTGCGGTCGATCCCTCTGGAGCTAATGGTGTCCAGTAGCCTAAGAAGCCCAATCCGGCTGCAAGCAGGCGAGTTCGCTTCTTATCCCCTTAGTCCCTCGCTGCAGTGAGCCTGTTGCCAGCAGGTCTCACTGAAAATAAAAAACCTAAATCTATACTTTCTTTCTAAGGGCTCAGGAGAGCCCCTAGTGTGCATCCAACCTCGGCCGGGCACAAGATCTAACGGAGGCTTGGAGGAGGGTCATAGTGGGAGGAGCCAGTGCACACCAGGTAGTCATAAATCTTTCTAGAGTGCCCAGCCTCCTTCGGAGCCCGCTATTCCCCATGGTCCTTTCGGAGTTCCCAGCATCCACTAGGACGTCAGAGAAAATGACAGCCGAGTTGTCGGAACCAACTGCGATTTCGGTAGATTTAGAATCCAGCCGTGTTGTAGTAGTACTCTCAGTGAGAGAGACACGCTCTTTAGTAACTGATCTCTCGATCTTGCCTTTATCAGGAGATCGTCCAAGTATGGGATAATTGTGACCCCCTGCTTGCGCAGGAGCACCATCATTTCCGCCATCACCTTTGTGAAAATTCTCGGGGCCGTGGAAAGCCCAAACGGCAACGTCTGAAACTGGTAATGACAATCCTGCCCTTTGGGGAGACAGAGAGAGCGAATCTCAGGTACGCCTGATGAGGAGGATATATGGGGACATGAAGGTATGCATCCTTTATGTCTAGTGACACCAAAAAATTCCCCCCTTCCAGGCTGTAGATCACTGCCCCGAGAGATTCCTTCTTGAATTTGAACCTCTTCAAATATAGGTTTAGGGATTTTAGATTCAGAATTGGTCTGACCGAGCCATCCGGCTTCGGGACCACAAACAGGGTTGAATAAAACCCTTTTCCCTGTTGCCCTAGGGGAACCTTGATCATCACCTGCTGTTGACACAGTTTTTGTATGGCAGCTGAAACGGTTTCCCTCTCTGGGGGAGAAGCTGGCAAGGCCGATTTGAAAAATCGGTGTGGAGGCACATCTACGAACTCCAGTTTGTAGCACTGGGATACAATTTAAATCACCCAAGGATCCAAATCTGACTGAACCCAGACCTGGCTGAAGAGACGAAGACGTGCCCTCACCTGTGCGGACTCCCGCTGCGGAGCCCCAGCGTCATGCGGTGGATTTTGTAGAGGCCGCGGAGGACTTTCTGAACTTATGCGACCGAAAGGACTGCATCTGGTATTGAGGTGTTTTCTTTTGCTGTGGGGGAACATAAGGCAAAAGAGAAGACTTACCCGCGGTAGCTGTGGAAACCAGGTCCGCGAGGCCCTCCCCAAATAAAACTTCACCTTTGTAAGGCAAAGCCTCCATATGTATTTTTGAATTCGCATCACCTGTCCATTGACGGGTCCACAGGGACCCTCTAGCAGAAACTGCCATGGCATTGGCTCTTGAACTCAACAGTCCAATATCTCTCGCAGCTTCTCATATCACGCTGCGTCCTTAATGTGTCCCAAGGTCAACAAAATACTATCCTTATCTAAGGTGTCAATGTCCGATAAGTTATCAACCCACACTACAATTGCGCTCCCAACCCATGCCGACGCTACAGCAGGCCTGAGTAGGGCTCCCGTATGCGCGTAAATTGATTTTAAGGTAGTTTGCTGCCTGCGATCCGCAGGATCCTTTAGGGCCGCCGTGTCTGGGGGCGGTAGCACCACCTTCTTGGATAAGCGCGTCAAGGCCTTGTCCACCGTGGGCGAGGATTCCCACCATAACCTGTCCTTTGAGGGGAAAGGATACGCCATAATAATTCTCTTGGGAACCTGCAGTCTCCAGTCTGGAGTTTCCCAAGCCTTTTCAATTAAAGCGTTCAGCTCATGAGATGGGGGAAACGTTACCTCAGGTTTCTTCCCCTTAAACATGCAGACCCTCGGGTCAGGGACAGAAGGGTCCTCTGTGATATGTAAAACATCTTTATTGCAATAATCATATATTGAATACTCTTGGCCACTCTTGGGTGTAACCTCGCATCATCAGTCGACACTGGAGTCAGAATCTGTGTCTGTATCAGTGTCTGCTACCTGAGAAAAGAGACGTTTATAGGACCCTGAAGGGTCTTGTGACACAGCCAAAGCCATGGATGGACTCCCTGCTTTGTCCTTGAACTCTGCTTTGTCCAATCTCTTATGTAATAAAGTCACATTAGCATGTAACACATTCCACATGTCCAACCAACCAGGTGTCGGCTGTGCCGTCGGAGACACCACCACCATCTGCTCTGCACCCTCCCTAGACGAGCCTTCCGCTTCAGACATGTCGACACACATGTACTGACACCCCCACACACACTGGGATATATGAATATGGGGACAGCCCCCCAATAAGGCCCTTTGGAGAGACAGAGAGAGAGTATGCCAGCACATACCCAGCGTCACTAGACACTGAAAACACAGTCCCAGCCTATACAGCGCTTTTTTGTATATATGATTTGCGGCAAATAAAGGTTATTTGGTTCAGCAGGGGAGAGTCCGGGAGCAGCTTCTCTGCAGCATGCTGTGAAGAAAATGGCGCTGGTTAGTGCTGGAGGATCAAGCTCCGGCCCCATCGACGGCGGGCTTCGGTCCCGCTCATTTTATTATACTGGCGGGGGTTTTATAATATACTGCCACCGCAGTATCTAACAATGGTGCCAGTGTAATTTAAGGTAATTATTGCTGCCCAGGGCGCCCCTTACTGCGCCCTGCACCCTTGCTGTGCCTGTGTGTGTGGGAGCAATGGCGCGCAGCGCGACCTCTGCGCGGTACCTCTCTGAAGAACTGAAGTCTTCTGCCGCCTTTGTAGTCTTCTTACTTCATATACTCACCCGGCTGCTATCTTCCGGCTCTGTGAGGAGGACGGCAGCGCGGCTTCGGGACAAACAGCGAGGACGACACCTGTGTTCCGACCCTCTGGAGCTAATGGTGTCCAGTAGCCTAAGAAGCAAAACCCATCAGTAAAGTAGGTCTGCTTCTCTCCCCTCAGTCCCACGAAGCAGGGAGCCTGTTTGCTAGCAGTGCTCCCTGAAAATAAAAAACCTAACAAAAGTCTTTTCAGAGAAACTCAGTAGATCTCCCCTGCAGTGCATCCAGTCTCCTCTGGGCACAGGATCTAACTGAGGTCTGGAGGAGGGGCATAGAGGGAGGAGCCAGTTCACACCCATCTAAAGTCTTAGAGTGCCCATGTCTCCTGCGGAGCCAGTCTATACCCCATGGTCCTTACGGAGTCCCCAGCATCCTCTAGGACGTAAGAGAAAATAAGAAGTTACTCACCAATAATTCTATTTCTCGTTGTCCGTAGTGGATGCTGGGTACTCCGTAAGGACCATGGGGTATAGACGGGCTCCGCATGAGACATGGGCACTCTAAGACTTTAGATGGGTGTGAACTGGCTCCTCCCTCTATGCCCCTCCTCCAGACCTCAGTTAGGGAAACTGTGCCCGGAAGAGCTGACATTACTAGGAAAGGATTTGGAATCCAGGGTAAGACTCATACCAGCCACACCAAAAACACCGTACAACTTGTGATAACCATACCCAGTTAACAGTATGAACAACAACTGAGCCTCATTTAACAGGTGGCTCATAACAATAACCCTTTAGTTTAGCAATAACTATATACATGTATTGCAGAGAGTTCGCACTTGGGATGGCCTCCCAGCATCCACTACGGACTACGAGAAATAGAATTACCGGTGAGTAAATTCTTATTTTCTCCGACGTCCTAGTGGATGCTGGGTACTCCGTAAGGACCATGGGGATTATACCAAAGCTCCCAAACGGGCGAGAGAGTGCAGATGACTCTGCAGCACCGAATGAACAAACTCAAGGTCCTCCTCAGCCAGGGTATCAAACTTGTAGAATTTTGCAAAAGTGTTTGTAGCAGCTCGGCAAATTTGTAAAGCCGAGACCCCTCGGGCAGCCGCCCAAGAAGAGCCCACCTTCCTCGTGGAATGGGCTTTTACTGATTTAGGATGCGGCAGTCCAGCCGCAGAATGTGCAAGCTGAATCGTGCTACAGATCCAGCGAGCAATAGTCTGCTTTGAAGCAGGAGCACCCAGCTTGTTGGGTGCATGCAGGATAAACAGCGAGTCAGTTTTTCTGACTCCAGCCGTCCTGGAAACATACATTTTCAGGGCCCGGACTACGTCCAGCAACTTGGAATCCTCCAAGTCCCGAGTAGCCGCAGGCACCACAATAGGTTGGTTCAAATGAAACGCTGATACCACCTTAGGAAGAAATTGGGGACAAGTCCTCAATTCTGCCCTGTCCATATGAAAAATCAGATATGGGCTTTTACAAGACAAAGCCGCCAATTCTGACACCCGCCTGGCCGAAGCCAAGGCCAACAGCATGACCACCTTCCACGTGAGATATTTTAACTCCACGGTCTTAAGTGGCTCAAACCAATGTGATTTTAGGAAATCCAACACAACGTTGAGATCCCAAGGTGCCACTGGAGGCACAAAAGGGGGCTGAATATGCAGCACTCCCTTAACAAACGTCTGAACTTCAGGCAGTGAAGCCAGTTCTTTTTGAAAGAAAATAGACAGGGCCGAAATCTGGACTTTTATGGATCCCAATATTAGGCCCATAGTCACTCCTGACTGTAGGAAGTGCAGAAAACGACCCAGCTGAAATTCCTCTGTTGGGGCCTTTCTGGCCTCACACCAAGCAACATATTTTCGCCATATGCGGTGATAATGTTTTGCTGTCACATCCTTCCTAGCTTTTATCAGTGTAGTAATGACTTCATCCGGAATGCCCTTTTCCATTAGGATCCGGCGTTCAACCGCCATGCCGTCAAACGCAGCCGCAGTAAGTCTTGGAACAGACAGGGCCCCTGCTGCAGCAGGTCCTGTCGGAGCGGCAGAGGCCATGGGTCCTCCGAGATCATTTCTTGAAGTTCCGGGTACCAAGTTCTTCTTGGCCAGTCCGGAACGATGAGTATAGTTCTTACTCCTCTCTTTCTTATTATCCTCAGTACCTTGGGTATGAGAGGAAGAGGAGGGAACACATAAACCGACTGGTACACCCACGGTGTCACTAGAGCGTCCACAGCTATCGCCTGAGGGTCCCTTGACCTGGCGCAATATCTTTTTAGCTTTTTGTTGAGGCGGGACGCCATCATGTCCACCTGTGGTCGTTCCCAACGGTTTACAATCAGCTTGAAGACTTCTGGATGAAGTCCCCACTCTCCCGGGTGGAGGTCGTGTCTGCTGAGGAAGTCTGCTTCCCAGTTGTACACTCCCGGAATGAACACTGCTGACAGTGCTAGCACGTGATTCTCCGCCCATCGAAGAATCCTTGTGGCTTCTGCCATTGCCATCCTGCTTCTTGTGCCGACCTGTCGGTTTACATGGGCAACCGCCGTGATGTTGTCTGACCGAATCAGCACCGGTTGGTTTTGAAGCAGGGTTTCTGCTTGACTCAGGGCATTGTAAATGGCCCTTAGTTCCAGAATATTTATGTGTAGGGAAGTTTCCTGACTCGACCATTGTCCTTGGAGGTTTCTTCCCTGAGTGACTGACCCCCAACCTCGGAGGCTTGCATCCGTGGTCACCAGGACCCAGTCCTGTATGCCGAATCTGCGGCCTTCGAGAAGATGAGCACTCTGCAGCCACCACAGCAGAGACACCCTGGCCCTCGGGAACAGGGTGATCAACCGATGCATCTGAAGATGCGATCCGGACCACTTGTCCAATAGATCCCACTGGAAGATCCTCGCATGGAACCTGCCGAAGGGAATTGCTTCGTAAGAAGCTACCATATTTCCCAGGATTCGCGTGCAGTGATGCACCGACACCTGTTTTGGTTTCGGGAGTTCCCTGACCAGAGATGATCATTCCTGGAGAATAAAGAAAGAACAGGCGGCTGCGCTGGATATCAGGAACGGAATACAATGTACAGAGAGCCAACGTAAAAAATGACAATGTTTATTTGTAAAACATATAAAGGTTAATTATCATATGACCGGTGAATAATATGTATATATAAAAAACATTCACTAGACGTGAACTGGTGGTCTGTTGTAATAACTCAGCTTTTTGGGGTGAGAAGTTCCGTGTTCAGCTAGTTAAATCATTGATAAGTACCAGGTGTATTAGTGGAATCCTTGTGAAATCAAAGTCCCTCAGTTGAAATTGAGATTCAATACCTTTCCAGATGGGCTGGTGAGAGCCGAGCGTCCTCGGCTTCAATGTCCTGCAATGCCCATATATGCTGTGCAGTGGAAAGGAGGAGACCGTCTCTCTCACAACCCGGTCGTGGCGGCGTACTTGCTGAAGCCGCTGATGTCGGATGCTGTAGACGGAGGGTGCAGCGGGGACCAAGGAACACCTGGAAAAGTTCACCTGAGCTGAGTACGGATAGGGGCGGGTCCTGACGCGTTTCGTCACGTTCACGTGACTTTCTCGAAGGTAGATACCTGCCTCCTAGATCATCCGGTATTTAAAGGCTGAATTGATTGGTGTGGACAGGTGAATGTCATCAGCAATGTTTAAAAACAATAAAAATACAAGGAACGAAGGCTCTCATGTACTAACACATAGCATTATATATAGTTGGCAGAAATGACTAGAAGAACATACATTTAAAGTTAACCTATTGGTATCAGAGACAGGCGTGGAATTAATATGGTTATACTTTATATTGTAGTAAATAGTAAGCCATTAAGAGTAATGGTTTCAGTTCAGGTGTTATGACAGGTGTATTGATTCACAACACATTTAGTCACCTACTAGCATCACCTGTAATGAGTAGCAGACATTCATTACAAGGTTCACTGGACAAATATTATTAACTGTGTATATACTAGTGGTGCCGTTTTAAGTTAAGAGATGTTTAATCAAAGGAAAAAATATATCTATTTGTATATACCACCTCTACATAAAAAATCGGACCGGGAGGGAAAACTTTTATATATTAGTATAGACATGATTCGAACTCTGGGATTCAAAACTAATGCTGATCTGTCCTCTAACCCAGTGGTTCCCAAACTGTGTGCCGTGGCACCCTGGGGTGCCTCGGGACACTTGCAGGGGTGCCTCGGGTTGGTGGTCCAGGACCAATTCAAATTATTTATGGTCAATGTAATAGGCAAAACCAGTGCTGGTGGCTGCCAGTCATAAAATATGGGGACAAACAGAAGCAAATCATGTCCCTCACCACACAACTGACCCTAAGGATGACATATAAACACAATCTACTTAATTTAATATTTCTTTCTAAATTTCTCAATAAGAAATATTTGGCCTAGAGGTGCCGTGAAAAAAATTCTGATACTTTTAGGGTGCCGTGATTCAAAAAAGTTTGGAAACCACTGCTCTAACCTGATGCGCCACTGGATCTGAAGTTTGTATAGAAGACAGACTGAGAGATAAACACAATAATTAACTTGTTACGATATATTGTAACAAAGATAAGGGTAGTCTAACAGATGAATATCTTATATAGAAGGACATATTCCAAATTCTATAAATGAATCTAATTGATGATTAGAAAATCTTTTATATGCAACATCGTTATCAATATAATAAATATATCTACTTTGTTGTGCTGTATTTATAATAAATAAATAATAAGACTAAAAAATAAAAAGTAAGAAGTAAATAAAAACAAGAAAATGGACAGTCCTACACATAAGAATGATAATATATTGCAGATGGACTTCCTTCATAAAACTCTGGATATTTCAAGGTATAACTAGACAGATGATACCAGGGCGTGTATTAATGATACAGATGTTTTATTTCATATAAATATGCACTATAGATGTTAGGTTAACAGAGAAGCATAAAGGTCAGGGGGTGGAAGGGGGGAGGGGGGGGGTTAAAAAGGAGGGGAGGGGGGGTAGTTTCTATACTTGAAATTATTGAATAATCTTCACAGATATCACTCAAATGTGATATCAGGAGAGTCGAAATAAAGATGAATTTTCATGAAAGATCAAATTCTATACTTTCATTAAGCCCTTCCGGTGTAAGTGTTCTTAATCTATGGGGTATATGCAATAGCGGGCGAATTCGCGGCAATTATCGCCGTTTTTTCAATTCGACCAAATTCGCCAGGTGAATTCCGGAAGGTGGCTTCCGGAATTCACCATATGCAATGAAAAACGGATTCGCCAGAGTCGCGGGCGAAAATCGGCCGATTTGGCGGATTTTGCCGCGATTTTAAAAAACGGGAAAAAACGGGGGAAAACCCGAAAAAAAAATGGCGTGGGGTCCCCCCTCCAAAGCATAACCAGCCTCGGGCTCATCGAGCTGGTCCTGGTTCTAAAAATGCAGGGGAAAAATCGGCCAGGGATCCCCCGTATTTTTAAAACCAGCACCGGGCTCTGCGCCTGATGCTGGTGCCAAAAATACGGGGGACAAAAAGAGTAGGGGTCCCCCGTATTTTTAACACCAGCATCGGGCTCCACTAGCTGGACAGATAATGCCACAGCCGGGGGTCACTTTTATGCCGTGCCCTGCGGCCGTGGCATCAAATATCCAACTAGTCACCCCTGGCCGGGGTACCCTGGGGGAGTGGGGACCCCTTCAATCAAGGGGTCCCCCCCCCCCCAGCCACCCAAGGGCCAGGGGTGAAGCCCGAGGCTGCCCCCCCCCATCCAATGGGCTGCGGATGGGGGGGCTGATAGCCTTTGTGATAAAAAAAAAGATATTGTTTTTTCCATTAGTACTACAAGTCCCAGCAAGCCTCCCCCGCAAGCTGGTACTTGGAGAACCACAAGTACCAGCATGCGGGAGAAAAACGGGCCCGCTGGTACCTGTAGTACTACTGGGAAAAAAATACCCAAATAAAAACAGGACACACACCTTGATAGTAAAACTTTATTTCATACGCCGACACACACATACTTACCTGTGTTGACACGCCGACTGCAACGATCTCCGACGATCCGAGGGTACCTGTCAAAAAATTATACTCACCTTCCAGCGTCCAGAGGTCCAGGTCCAGAGGTAAATCCACGTACTTTGTAAAAAAACAAACCGAACACGATCCACCGGACTAATGAAAGGGGTCCAATGTTTTCACATTAGACTCCTTTCCCCGAATGCCGGGACATCACGTGACTCCTGTCACTGATGTCCCTTCAGCCAATCAGGAAGCGCTACTGCCGTGGCGCTCACCTGATTGGCTGGACGCCGTCTGTACTCTGACAGCGCCTCGCAAAGCCGCTCCATTACTTTCAATGGTGGGAACTTTGCGGCTAGCGGTGGGGTCACCCGCCGGTCAGCCGCTGACCGGCGGGTGACCTCACCGCTAGCCGCTAAGTTCCCACCATTGAATATAATGGAGGGAGCTGTGCGATGCGCTGTCACAGCGATCAGCCAATCAGGTGAGCGCAACGAAGTTGCGCTTCCTGATTGGCTTAGAGACCTGTCAGTGACAGCTGTCACTGACAGGTCTCAATCGTGGAAAGGTGTCCCATGTGTCAGCATGGGACCCCTTTCAGTCCGTTCTGGAGCGGGTATTTGCGTTTTTTTTTTTTGCCAAGTACGTGGATTTATCTCTGGACCCTGAGGTGAGTATATTGAACTTTGCTTTTCAGGTATCCGTGGATTCTACATGGAGAAGAGGACCGATGTCGGCGTGTGAACATAGGTAAGTATGTGTGTGTCGGTAGTGTGAAATAAAGTTTTACTGTCGACGGTGTGTGTGTCCTGTTTTTATTTGGGTATTTTTTTCCCAGTAGTACTACAGGTACCAGCGGGCCCGCTTTTCTCCCGCATGCTGGTACTTGTGGTTCTCCAAGTACCAGCTTGCGGGGGAGGCTTGCTGGGACTTGTAGTACTAATGGAAAAAACAATATCTTTTTTTTATCACAAAGGCTATCAGCCCCCCCATCCGCAGCCCATTGGATGGGGGGGGACAGCCTCGGGCTTCACCCCTGGCCCTTGGGTGGCTGGGGGGGGGGGGGGACCCCTTGATTGAAGGGGTCCCCACTCCCCCAGGGTACCCCGGCCAGGGGTGACTAGTTGGATATTTGATGCCACGGCCGCAGGGCACGGCATAAAAGTGACCCCCGGCTGTGGCATTATCTGTCCAGCTAGTGGAGCCCGATGCTGGTGTTAAAAATACGGGGGACCCCTACTCTTTTTGTCCCCCGTATTTTTGGCACCAGCACCAGGCGCAGAGCCCGGTGCTGGTTTTAAAAATACGGGGGATCCCCTGTCAATTTTTTCCCCGCATTTTTAGAACCAGGACCAGCTCAATGAGCCCGAGGCTGGTTATGCTTTGGAGGGGGGACCCCACGCCATTTTTTTTTCTGATTTTACCGTTCCAGCAATAAAAAAAAATAAAAAAAAAAAATAATATTTTAAAAAATATATAAATAATATTTGTGCCTCCCCCCCAAAAAAAAAAAAGTACCTAATCCCTTCTAATATAAATAGATCTGCTATTCCCCCCCCAAAAAACACCAAAAAAAACATGTTTAAAATTTTTTTATTTGTTTTCACCCTCCAAAGTGTGGCGGATTGAAAATGACGAATTTGCTGTCTAAAAGCACTGCTGTCGAATTTCCAAACTTGAATTGAATATGCTTTGGTCGAATTGCAGCACTTGTATCATTGCAGAAAAGTCGAATTTGCAAAAAGTCGAATTTCAAAAAGTCGAATTTTGAAAGTCCGTTTTTTGGTCGGAAAGCACTGCATTGCATAGGCGAATTTTTTTTTTTGGTCGAAAATGACCCGAAATTCGCCAATTTCGGGAATTCGACCACAATTGCATATACCCCTATGTATCCAATAATTTTCCCTAAGACATAGTTTTCTATATCTATCTCCCCCCCGTATTGTGGGTTTGATGATCTCTATGCCCACTAATTGGATGTCATCCGGATTTTTATGATGCTTTTCTAAAAAGTGTCTGGAGACACTATGAAAAATTAGGCCCTTTTGGATGTTACGTCTATGCTCAAGGAACCTCGTCCTGAGTTTACGAGTTGTTCTACCTACATATATTAGGTTGCATTTGCAAACCAATATATAATAAGATTTTACTCACCGGTAAATCTATTTCTCGTAGTCCGTAGTGGATGCTGGGAACTCCGTAAGGACCATGGGGATAGCGGGCTCTGAAGGAGGCTGGGCACTCTAGAAAGATTTATGACTACCTGGTGTGCACTGGCTCCTCCCACTATGACCCTCCTCCAAGCCTCAGTTAGGACACTGTGCCCGGACGAGCTGACATAATAAGGAAGGATTTTGAATCCCGGGTAAGACTCATACCAGCCACACCCATCACACCGTACAACTCGTGATACTATATCCAGTTTTACAGCATGAAAACAACAGAGCCTCTCAACAGATGGCTCAACAATAACCCTTTAGTTAACAATAACTATTTACAAGTATTGCAGACAATCCGCACTTGGGATGGGCGCCCAGCATCCACTACGGACTACGAGAAATAGATTTACCGGTGAGTAAAATCTTATTTTCTCTGACGTCCTAGTGGATGCTGGGAACTCCGTAAGGACCATGGGGATTATACCAAAGCTCCCAAACGGGCGGGAGAGTGCGGGTGACTCTGCAGCACCGAATGAGAGAACTCCAGGTCCTCCTCAGCCAGGGTATCAATTTTGTAGAATTTGCAAACGTGTTTGCCCCTGACCAAGTAACAGCTCGGCAAAGTTGTAAAGCCGAGACCCCTCGGGCAGCCGCCCAAGATGAGCCCACCTTCCCTGTGGAATGGGCTTTCACTGATTTAAGATGCGGCAGTCCAGCCGCAGAATGCGCCTGCTGAATCGTGTCACAGAACCAGCGAGCGATAGTCTGCTTAGAAGCAGGAGCACCCAGCCTGTTGGGTGCATACAGGATGAATAGCGAGTCAATTTTTCTGACTCTAGCCGTCCTGGAAACATAATTTTTCAAGGCCCTGACTACGTCCAGTAACTTGGAATCCTCCAAGTCCCTAGTAGCCGCAGGCACCACAATAGGTTGGTTCAAGTGAAAAGCTGAAACCACCTTAGGGAGAAACTGGGGACGAGTCCTCAATTCTGCCCTATCCATATGGAAAATCAGATAAGGACTTTTATATGACAAAGCCGCCAATTCTGATACACGCCTGGCCGAAACCAAGGCCAATAACATGACCACTTTCAACGTGAGATATTTTAGATCCACGGTTTTTAGTGGTTCAAACCAATGTGATTTTAAGAAACTCAACACCACGTTGAGATCCCAAGGTGCCACTGGAGGCACAACCGGGGGCTGAATATGCAGCACTCCTTTTACAATGTCTGAACTTCAGGTACTGAAGCTAATGCTTTCTGGAAGAAAATCGACAGAGCTGAGATCTGTATCTTAATGGAGCCTAATTTTAGGCCCATAGACACTCCTGCTTGTAGGAAATGCAGAAATCGACCTAGTTGAAATTCCTCTGTTGGGGCCTTTTTTGGCCTCACACCAAGCAACATATTTCCGCCATATGCGGTGATAATGTTTTGCAGTTACATCTTTCCTGGCTTGAATCAGCGTAGGAATGACTTCCTCCGGAATGCCCTTTTCCTTTAGGATCCGGCGTTCAACCGCCATGCCATCAAAACGTAGCCGCGGTAAGTCTTGGAACAGACAGGGCCCCTGCTGCAGCAGGTCCTGTCTGAGCGGCAGAGGCCATGGGTCCTCTGATACATTTTCTTGAAGTTCTGGGTACCAGGCTCTTCTTGGCCAATCCGGAACCACGAGTATCGTTCTTACTCCTCGCCTTCTTATTATTCTCAGTACCTTTGGTATGAGAGGCAGAGGGGGGAACACATAAAACAACTGGTACACCCACGGTGTTACCAGAGCGTCCACAGCTATCGCCTGAAGGTCCCTTGACCTGGTGCAATATCTTTTATAGCTTTTTGTTGAGGCGGGACGCCTTCATGTCCACCTGTGGCCTTTCCCAATGGTGTACAATTCTTTGGAAGACTTCTGGATGAAGTCCCCACACTCTCGGGTGGAAGTCGTGTCTGCTGAGAAGATCTGCTTCCCAGTTGTCCACTCCGGGAATGAACACTGCTGACAGTGCTAACACATGATTTTCCGCCCATCGGAGAATCCTTGTGGCTTCTGCCATCGCCATCCTGCTTCCTGTGCCGCCCTGTTGGTTTACATGGGCGACTGCCGTGATGTTGCCTGATTGGATCAGGACCGGCTGGTTTTGAAGCAGAGGCCTTGCCTGACTCAGGGCATTGTAAATGGCCCTCTGTTCCAGAATATTTATGTAGGGAAGTCACCTGACTTGACCAAAGTCCTTGGAAGTTTCTTCCCTGTGTGACTGCCCCCCAGCCTCAAAGGCCGGCATCCATGGTCACTAGTACCTAGTCCTGTATGTCGAACCTGCGGCCCTCTTGAAGATGGGCACTCTGCAGCCACTACAGTAGAGATACCCTGGTCCTTGGAGACAGGGTTATCAGCCTAATGCATCTGAAGATGCGATCCGGACCACTTGTCCAACAGGTCCCCCTGAAAAGTTCTTGCATGGAACCTGCCGAATGGGATTGCTTCGTAGGAAGCTAACATTTTTCCCAGGACTCGCGTGCAATGATGCACAGATAACTGTTTTGGCTTCAGGAGGTCTCTGACTAGAGATGACAGCTCCTTGGCTTTCTCCACCGGGAGAAACACTTATTTCTGGTCTGTGTCCAGAACCATCCCCAGGAACAGTAGACGTGTCGTAGGAACCAGCTGTGACTCTGGACTGTTTAGAATCCAACCGTGCTGTTGTAGCACTTTCCAAAATAGTGCTACCCCGACTAGCAACTGCTCCTTGGACCTCGCCCTTATAAGGAGATTGTCCAAGTACGGGATAATTAAAACTCCCCTTTTTCGAAGGAGTATCATCATTCCGGCCATTACCTTGGTAACACCCTCGGGGCCATGTACAGTCCAAACGGCAGAGTCTGGACTTGGTAATGGTAATCCTGTACCACAAATCTGAGGTACTCCTGACGAGGATAGTAAATATGGACATGCAGGTAAGCATCCTTGATGTCCCGGGATACCATGTAATCCCCCTCGTCCAGGCTTGCAATAACCGCCCTGAGCGATTCCATCTTGAACTTGAATTTTTTTATGCATGTGTTCAAGGATTTTAAATATAAAGAAGGGTTACACCGAACCATGCGGTTTCGGTACCCCAACCGTGTGGAATAGTAACCCCGTCCTTGTTGAAGTAGGGGCACCTTAAGTATTACCTGCTGGGAATACAGCTTATTAATTGCCTCTAGCACAGCCTCCCTGCCTGAGGGAGTTGTCGGCAAGGCAAATTTGAGGAAACGGCGGGGGGAAGACATCTCGAATTCCAGCTTGTACCCCTGAAATACTACTTGAATGAAACAGGGATCCACCTGTGAGCGAGCCCACTGATCGCTGAAACTTTTGAGACGGCCCCCCACCGTACCTGGCTACACCTGTGGAGCCCCCGCGTCATGCTGTGGACTCAGAGGAAGCGAGAGAAGAATTATGATTCTGGGAACAGGCTGACTGGTGCAGCTTTTTCCCTCTTCCCTTGTCTTTGTACAGAAAGGAAGCGCCTTTGACCCGCTTGCTTTTCTGAAGCCGAAAGGACTGTACCTGATAATACAGTGCTTTCTTAGTCTGTGAGGAAAACTGAGGTAAAAATATTTCTTCCCAGCTGTTGCTGCGGATACGAGGTCCCAGAGACCATCCCCAAATAATTCCTCACCTTTATAAGGCAGAATCTCTATGCGCCTTTTAAGGTCAGCATCACCTGTCCAGTGACAGGTCTCTAATACCCTCCTGACAGAATGGACATTACATTCATTTTGGATGCCAGCCGGCAAAATATCCCTCTGTGCATCCCTCATATATAAGACGACGTCTTTAATATGTTCTCATGTTAGCAAACTAGTATGTTTGACAGGGTCACCGACCACGCTGCAGCAGCACGCTCTGCAGGTTTCAGTCTAGTACCTGAGTGTGTAAATACAGACTTCAGGATAGCCTCCTGCTTTTTATCAACAGGTACCTTCAAAGTGGCCGTTCCTAAAACGGCAGTGCCACCTATTTTGACAACCGTGTGAGCGCCTTATCCACCCTAGGGGATATCTCCCAGCGTAACTTATCCTCTGGCGGGAAAAGGTACGCCATCAGTAACTTTTTAGAAATTACCAGTTTCTTATCAGGGGGAACCCACGCTTTTCACACACTTCATTCATTCATCTGATGGGGGAACAAAACACTGCATGCTTTTTCTCCCCAAACATAAAAAACCCCATTTTTAGAGGTTAATGTCAGAAATGTGTAACACATTATTTTTATTGCCGGGATCAAGTCACGGATGTTCCTAGTGGATTGTGTATATGTCTCAACCTTGTCGACACTGGAGTCAGACTCCGTGTCGACATCTGTGTCTGCCATCTGAATGAGCGGGCGTTTTTGAGCCCCTGATGGCCTTTGAGACGCCTGGGCAGGCACGGGCTGAGAAGCCGGCTGTCCCACAGTTGTTACGTCATCCACCCTTTTATGTAAGGAGTTGACACTGTCGGTTAATACCTTTTACCTAACCATCCACTCTGGTGTCGGCCCCACAGGGGGCGACATCACATTTATCGGCATCTGCTCCGTCCCTATATAAGACTCCTCCTCAAACATGTCGACACAGCTGTACCGACACACCGCACACACACAGGGAATGCTCTGACTGAGGACAGGACCCACAAAGCCCTTTGGGGAGACAGAGAGAGAGTATGCCAGCACACACCAGAGCGCTATATAATGAGGGGATTAACACTATAACTGAGTGAATTTTCCCCCATAGCTGCTTGTATATACAATATTGCGCCTAAATTTAGTGCCCCCCCTCTCTTTTTTACCCTTTGAGCCTGAAAACTACAGGGGAGAGCCTGGGGAGCTTTCTTCCAGCTGCACTGTGAAGAGAAAATGGCGCCAGTGTGTCTGAGGGAGATAGCTCCGCCCCTTTTCCACAGCCTAATCTCCCGCTTTTTTCTGGATTCTGGCAGGGGTATTTACCACATATATATCCTCTGGGGCTATATATTGTGGTATTTTTGCCAGCCAAGGTGTTTTTATTGCTGCTCAGGGCGCCCCCCCCAAGCACCCTGCACCCTCAGTGACCGGAGTGTGAAGTGTGTATGAGGAGCAATGGCGCACAGCTGCAGTGCTGTGCGCTACCTTGGTGAAGACTGATGTCTTCTGCCGCCGTTTTTCCGGACCTCTTCTTGCTTCTGGCTCTGTAAGGCGGACGGCGGCGCGGCTCCGGGACCGAACACCAAGGACTGGGCCTGCGGTCGATCCCTCTGGAGCTAATGGTGTCCAGTAGCCTAAGAAGCCCAATCCGGCTGCAAGCAGGCGAGTTCGCTTCTTCTCCCCTTAGTCCCTCGCTGCAGTGAGCCTGTTGCCAGCAGGTCTCACTGAAAATAAAAAACCTAAATCTATACTTTCTTTCTAAGGGCTCAGGAGAGCCCCTAGTGTGCATCCAACCTCGGCCGGGCACAAGATCTAACTGAGGCTTGGAGGAGGGTCATAGTGGGAGGAGCCAGTGCACACCAGGTAGTCATAAATCTTTCTAGAGTGCCCAGCCTCCTTCGGAGCCCGCTATCCCCATGGTCCTTACGGAGTTCCCAGCATCCACTAGGACGTCAGAGAAAAATAACAAAGGAACTATTGCAATTGATATGAGAACATATCTCAAATTCAGATGAGTCTGAGGCACCAAAGCTTTTTGTATTATTCTGAATATATGAACATGTGATACATTGTTTAGCACCACATTTGAAGCACCCTACTATTTTCGGGAGCCACTGTGTATTGCCAGCTGATGTTGAACTCTCATTAGTGAGTCTTCTGTCAACAAAGAGGCTTGGAGCCAGTTGTTGCTGTAAATTTGTAGATTTTCTAAACACCACTGAAGGGGTATCTTTAAGTTCAGATCGAAGGATCTGATCTGTGAGAAGAATAGAGTAATTATTGTAGATGACGTTTCTAATCTTAGAAGAAGCACAGTTAAACTGTGACATGAAATGTGGCTGGTCTTGTGCAAATTTACATGTGTGAGTTTTTGTTTTCAGAAGATCCCTTCTATCTAAAGCATCCGTTCTCTCCCGTGCTGTTTCAATCAAACTTGCTGGATAGCCACGATTACAGAAGGATTTAGATAATTCATCCGCTTGTAATTGAAAATCCACTCTATTACTGCAATTACGCTTTATGCGTCTAAATTATCCATAAGGGACATTGTTCAACCATGATTTGTGGTGTGAACTACTGTAGTGAATAAAATTTAAAGTGTCAACCTCTTTGCGAAACGTTTTTGTGGATATATTGCCCTCAATTATATCAAGTGAGATATCCAAAAAAGTGATGGATGATTGGTGCGCAGTACCGGTGAAAATTAAATTATAACTGTTGTTATTCAAGGAAGTGATAAGATCAGAAGATGAAGATATATCACCATCAAAGATAAAGAACATGTCATCTATGTAACGGCCATAGTAGACGAGGTCCGCGCCGTGGCTCCGCCCCCACACATGCTCCTCCTCAAAGGCACCCATGTATAGGTTAGCGAAGCTCGGCGCGAACCTCGTCCCCATGGCCGTCCCAAGTATCTGTAAATAATATTCCTTATTAAATACAAAAAAATTGTGAGATAGTATAAAATTGATTGAATCCAGTATGAATTTTTGTAACTCTGAATCGATCATACTTGTTTTGGAGAGAGATTCTGCTATCGTAGAGAGACCTCTCTTGTGCGGAATATTAGAGTATAGTGCCTGCACATCGCAGGTCATAAAAAAATAGGAACTTTTCCAATTAATTTTTGAGATATCATTTAGAAAACATGTAGTATCCTTGATGTGAGAACGTAAAGAAGAGGCAAGTGGCTGTAAAAAATAATCAACAAAATGTGATAAATTAGAAGTGAGGGACCCAACACCAGAGATAATTGGCCGACCAGGAGGTGCAGTGAGGGATTTGTGAATTTTGGGTAGATGGTAATAGGTAGGAGTGACAGGGTGTGTGGGAATCAGATATCTAGATTCTTCCTTGGATATGGTGCCTTTATCTAAGGCATCTTTGACTATAATGGTTAGTGATCTATGAAAATCATGTGCAGGATTGGAAGATAATTTAACATATGTATTCCTATCATTAAGTTGTCTAAAAGCCTCTGTCAGATAATCCTCAGTGTTTTGAATGACAATGCCTCCTCCCTTGTCTGCCGACTTGATGACAAGGGAGGGGTCATTGGCAAGTTTTTGTAAAGCCAATCTCTCCTGAACTGTTAGATTATGTCTATATTTGAATCTTTTTGATTCTTTCTTACATAGACTATTGAAGTCATCCAATGTTTTCTTGTAGAATATATCAATGGCTGGGCTCCTATGATGTAATGGATAGAATTGCGATTTATTTCTGAATTTGAGATTACGTTCATTGGTACGGCTTTGATTATAGATCTGTACCCCAGAATCTACAGTATTGTTTTCAAGAAGTAAGGATTCCAGCATATCTATGCCTACTCTATCTTGATCATCTAGCAGAATCGGTGTACCATCAAGTTTACGTTTGGTTTAATCAAAGCCGTACCAATGAACGTAATCTCAAATTCAGAAATAAATCGCAATTCTATCCATGTAAGAAAGAATCAAAAAGATTCAAATATAGACATAATCTAACAGTTATAATTTAATTTTCACCGGTACTGCGCACCAATCATCCATCACTTTTTTGGATATCTCACTTGATATAATTGAGGGCAATATATCCACAAAAACGTTTCGCAAAGAGGTTGACACTTTAAATTTTATTCACTACAGTAGTTCACACCACAAATCATGGTTGAACAATGTCCCTTATGGATAATTTAGACGCATAAAGCGTAATTGCAGTAATAGAGTGGATTTTCAATTACAAGCGGATGAATTATCTAAATCCTTCTGTAATCGTGGCTATCCAGCAAGTTTGATTGAAACAGCACGGGAGAGAACAGATGCTTTAGATAGAAGGGATCTTCTGAAAACAAAAACTCACACATGTAAATTTGCACAAGACCAGCCACATTTCATGTCACAGTTTAACTGTGCTTCTTCTAAGATTAGAAACATCTACAATAATTACTCTATTCTTCTCACAGATCAGATCCTTCGATCTGAACTTAAAGATACCCCATCAGTGTTCTTTAGAAAATCTACAAATTTACAGCAACAACTGGCTCCAAGCCTCTTTGTTGACAGAAGACTCACTAATGAGAGTTCAACATCAGCTGGCAATACACAGTGGCTCCCGAAAATAGTAGGGTGCTTCAAATGTGGTGCTAAACAATGTATCACATGTTCATATATTCAGAATAATACAAAAAGCTTTGGTGCCTCAGACTCATCTGAATTTGAGATATGTTCTCATATCAATTGCAATAGTTCCTTTGTTATTTATATATTGGTTTGCAAATGCAACCTAATATATGTAGGTAGAACAACTCGTAAACTCAGGACGAGGTTCCTTGAGCATAGACGTAACATCCAAAAGGGCCTAATTTTTCATAGTGTCTCCAGACACTTTTTAGAAAAGCATCATAAAAATCCGGATGACATCCAATTAGTGGGCATAGAGATCATCAAACCCACAATACGGGGGGGGAGATAGATATAGAAAACTATGTCTTAGGGAAAATTATTGGATACATAGATTAAGAACACTTACACCGGAAGGGCTTAATGAAAGTATAGAATTTGATCTTTCATGAAAATTCATCTTTATTTCGACTCTCCTGATATCACATTTGAGTGATATCTGTGAAGATTATTCAATAATTTCAAGTATAGAAACTACCCCCCCTCCCCTCCTTTTTAACCCCCCCCTCCCCCCTTCCACCCCCTGACCTTTATGCTTCTCTGTTAACCTAACATCTATAGTGCATATTTATATGAAATAAAACATCTGTATCATTAATACACGCCCTGGTATCATCTGTCTAGTTATGATACCTTGAAATAACCTAACATCTATAGTGCATATTTATATGAAATAAAACATCTGTATCATTAATACACGCCCTGGTATCATCTGTCTAGTTATGATACCTTGAAATATTCAGAGTTTTATGAAGGAAGTCCATCTGCAATATATTATCATTCTTATGTGTAGGACTGTCCATTTTCTTGTTTTTATTTACTTCTTACTTTTTATTTTTTAGTCTTATTATTTATTTATTATAAATACAGCACAACAAAGTAGATATATTTATTATATTGATAACGATGTTGCATATAAAAGATTTTCTAATCATCAATTAGATTCATTTATAGAATTTGGAATATGTCCTTCTATATAAGATATTCATCTGTTAGACTACCCTTATCTTTGTTACAATATATCGTAACAAGTTAATTATTGTGTTTATCTCTCAGTCTGTCTTCTATACAAACTTCAGATCCAGTGGCGCATCAGGTTAGAGGACAGATCAGCATTAGTTTTGAATCCCAGAGTTCGAATCATGTCTATACTAATATATAAAAGTTTTCCCTCCCGGTCCGATTTTTTATGTAGAGGTGGTATATACAAATAGATATATTTTTTCCTTTGATTAAACATCTCTTAACTTAAAACGGCACCACTAGTATATACACAGTTAATAATATTTGTCCAGTGAACCTTGTAATGAATGTCTGCTACTCATTACAGGTGATGCTAGTAGGTGACTAAATGTGTTGTGAATCAATACACCTGTCATAACACCTGAACTGAAACCATTACTCTTAATGGCTTACTATTTACTACAATATAAAGTATAACCATATTAATTCCACGCCCGTCTCTGATACCAATAGGTTAACTTTAAATGTATGTTCTTCTAATCATTTCTGCCAACTATATATAATGCTATGTGTTAGTACATGAGAGCCTTCGTTCCTTGTATTTTTATTGTTTTTAAACATTGCTGATGACATTCACCTGTCCACACCAGTCAATTCAGCCTTTAAATACCGGATGATCTAGGAGGCAGGTATCTACCTTCAAGAAAGTCACGTGAACGTGACGAAACGCGTCAGGACCCGCCCCTATCCGTACTCAGCTCAGGTGAACTTTTCCAGGTGTTCCTTGGTCCCCGCTGCACCCTCCGTCTACAGCATCCGACATCAGCGGCTTCAGCAAGTACGCCGCCACGACCGGGTTGTGAGAGAGACGGTCTCCTCCTTTCCGCTGCACAGCATATATGGGCATTGCAGGACATTGAAGCCGAGGACGCTCGGCTCTCACCAGCCCATCTGGAAAGGTATTGAATCTCAATTTCAACTGAGGGACTTTGATTTCACAAGGATTCCACTAATACACCTGGTACTTATCAATGATTTAACTAGCTGAACACGGAACTTCTCACCCCAAAAAGCTGAGTTATTACAACAGACCACCAGTTCACGTCTAGTGAATGTTTTTTATATATACATATTATTCACCGGTCATATGATAATTAACCTTTATATGTTTTACAAATAAACATTGTCATTTTTTACGTTGGCTCTCTGTACATTGTATTCCGTTCCTGATATTCAGCGCAGCCGCCTGTTCTTTCTTTATGCCCCACCACAATACTACACATAGTATTCCGGCAAGCGCAGACCATCAGGAACATAAAATTGTGATCATTTAATCCTACTAAACACGTATTGGTTTTCATTGTTATTTGATGATTAGGCGCTCGTCTGTTGCAGTTTTTTGTTATGATCATTCCTGGGCCTTCTCCTCCGGGAGAAACACCTTCTTCTGTTCTGTGTCCAGAAACATGCCCAGGAACAGCAGACGCGTCGCAGGAATCAGCTGTGACTTTGGGATATTCAGAATCCAGCCGTGCTGATGCAGCACTTCCTGAGATAGTGCTAAGCTGACTAGCAACTGCTCTTTGGACCTCGCCTTTATCAGGAGATCGTCCAAGTACGGGATAATTATAACACCCTTCTTTCGGAGGAGTATCATCATTTCGGCCATTACCTTGGTAAATAACCTCGGTGCCGTGGACAGACCAAACGGCAACGTCTGGAATTGGTAATGACAGTCCTGTACCACACACCTGAGGTACTCCTGGTGAGGTGGGTAAATGGGGACATGCAGGTACGCATCCTTGATGTCCAATGACACCATAAAATCCCCCTCTTCCAGGCTTGCAATAACCGCCCTGAGCGATTCCATCTTGAACTTGAACTTCCTTATATAAGTGCTCAAGGATTTTAAATTTAGGATGGGTCTCACCGAACCGTCTGGTTTCGGTACCACAAACATTGTGGAATAGTAACCCCATCCCTGTTGAAGGGGGGGAAACCTGGATTATCCCCTGCTGGAGGTACAGCTTGTGAATAGCTGCCAGTACTACCTTCCTTTCTTTGGGAGCAGCTGGCAAGGCTGATTTGAGGTACGACGTCTTTAATATGCTCTATGGTTAGCAAAATAGTATCCCTGTCGAGGGTATCAATATTATCTGACAGGGTATCGGACCAAGCTGCTGCAGCACTACACATCCATGCTGAAGCAATTGCAGGTCTCAGTATAGTACCTGAGTGTGTATATACAGACTTCAGGATAGCCTCCTGCTTTCTATCAGCAGGCTCCTTTAAGGCGGCCGTATCCTGAGACGGTAGTGCCACCTTTTTTGACAAGCGTGTGAGCGCCTTATCCACCCTAGGGGATGTCTCCCAACGTAACCTGTCCTCTAGCGGGAAACGGTACGCCATCAGTAACTTTTTAGAAATCACTGGTTTCTTATCGGGAAAACCCCACGCTTCTTCACACACTTCATTCAACTCATCCGATGGGGGAAAAACCACTGGTTGCTTTTTCTCCCCAAACATAATACCCTTTTCTGTGGTAACCGGGTTAATGTCAGAAATGTGCAATACATTTTTCATTGCCGTAATCATGCAACGGATGGCCCTTATGGATTGTACATTTGTCTCATCCTTGTCTACACTAGAGTCAGACTCCGTGTCAACATCTGTGTCTGCCATCTGAGGTAGCGGGCGTTTTTGAGCCCCTGATGGCCTTTGAGATGCCTGGGCAGGCACGGGCTGAGAAGCCGGCTGTCCCACTGCTGTTACGTCATCTAACCTTTTATGTAAGGAGTTGACACTGTCGGTTAATACCTTCCACATATCCACACACTCTGGTGTCGGCCCCGCAGGGGGTGACATCACACTTATCGGCACCTGCTCCGCCTCCACATAAGCTTCCTCATCAAACATGTCAACACAGCCGTACCGACACACCGCACACACACAGGGAATGCTCTGACTGAGGACAGGACCCCACCAAGTCCTTTGGGGAGACAGAGAGTATGCCAGCACACACCACAGCGCTATATAATGCAGGGATGAACACTATACAGAGTGATTTTTCCCCTATAGCAGCTTATATACACAGTTTTGCGCCTAAATTTATGTGCCCCCCCTCTTTTTTACCCTAGAAGTCTGGAACTGCAGGGGAGAGCCTGGGGAGCATCCTTCCAGCGGAGCTGTGAAGAGAAAATGGCGCTGGTGTGCTGAGGAAGATAGCCCCGCCCCTTCATCGTCGGGCTTCTCCCGCGTTTTTAAATGTATAATGGCGGGGGTTAATGCACATATACAGTTTATTAGACTGTATTATGTGCTTTTTGCCAAGTAAGGTAATCTAATTGCTGCCCAGGGCCCCCCCCCTAGCGCACTGCACCCATCAGTGACCGGAGTGTGTGGTGTGCTAAGGGAGCAATGGCGCACAGCTGCAGTGCTGTGCGCTACCTTAATGAAGACCGGAGTCTTCAGCCGCCGATTTTCAACTTCTCTTCGTTCTTCTGGCTCTGTAAGGGGGACTGCGGCGCGGCACCGGACGACCGAGGACTGGGCCTGTGTTCGATCCCTCTGGAGCTAATGTTGTCCAGTAGCCTTAGAAGCCCAAGCTAGCTGCAAGCAGGTAGGTTCGCTTCTCTCCCCTCAGTCCCACGAAGCAGTGAGTCTGTTGCCAGCAGATCTCACTGAAAATAAAAAACCTAACAAATACTTTCTTTTCTAGGAAGCTCAGGAGAGCCCCTAGGGTGCATCCAGCTCTGGCCGGGCACAGATACCAACTGAGGTCTGGAGGAGGGGCATAGAGGGAGGAGCCAGTTCACACCAGATATAGTACCTAATCTTTCTTTTAAGAGTGCCCAGTCTCCTGCGGAGCCCGTCTATACCCCATGGTCCTTACGGAGTACCCAGCATCCACTAGGACGTCAGAGAAAATAAGAATTTACTCACCGGTAATTCTATTTCTCATAGTCCGTAGTGGATGCTGGGGACTCCGTAAGGACCATGGGGATTAGCGGCTCCACAGGAGACTGGGCACAACTACAAAGAAAGCTTTTAGACTACTGGTGTGCACTGGCTCCTCCCACTAAGACCCTCCTCCAGACCTCAGTTAGGATACTGTGCCCGGAAGAGCTGACACAATTAGGAAGGATTTTGAATCCCGGGTAAGACTCATACCAGCCACACCAATCACACCGTATAACTCGTGATACAATACCCAGTTAACAGCATGATAACAACTGAGCCTCTCAACAGATAGCTCAACAATAACCCTTTAGTTAAGCAATAACTATATACAAGTATTGCAGAAAATCCGCACTTGGGATGGGCGCCCAGCATCCACTACGGACTATGAGAAATAGAATTACCGGTGAGTAATTCTTATTTTCTCTAACGTCCGAAGTGGATGCTGGGGACTCCGTAAGGACCATGGGGATTATACCAAAGCTCCCAAACGGGCGGGAGAGTGCGGATGACTCTGCAGCACCGAATGAGAGAACTCAAGGTCCTCCTCAGCCAGGGTATCAAATTTGTAGAATTTAGCAAACGTGTTTGCCCCTGACCAAGTAGCAGCTCGGCAAAGTTGAAGAGCCGAGACCCCTCGGGCAGCCGCCCAAGAAGAGCCCACTTTCCTTGTGGAATGGGCTTTTACCGATTTAGGATGCGGCAGTCCAGCCGCAGAATGTGCAAGCTGAATCGTACTACAGATCCAGCGAGCAATAGTCTGCTTAGAAGCAGGTGCACCCAACTTGTTGGGCGCATACAGGATAAAAAGCGAGTCAGTCTTCCTGACTCCAGCTGTCCTGGAAACATACATTTTTAGGGCCCTGACTACATCCAACAACTTGGAAGCCTCCAAGTCATTCGTAGCCGCAGGCACCACGATAGGTTGGTTCAGATGAAAAGCTGATACCACTTTGGGGAGAAACTGGGGACGAGTCCTCAATTCTGCCCTATCCATATGGAAAATCAGATAAGGGCTTTTACATGACAAAGCCGCCAATTCTGAAACCCGCCTGGCCGAAGCCAAGGCCAACAACATGACCACTTTCCACGTGAGATATTTTAAATCCACGGTTTTCAGTGGCTCAAACCAATGTGACTTTAGGAAATCCAACACCACGTTGAGATCCCAAGGTGCCACTGGAGGCACAAAAGGGGGCTGAAAATGCAGCACTCCCTTAACAAAAGTCTGAACTTCAGGTAGTGAAGCCAATTCTCTCTGGAAGAAAATCGATAGAGCCGAAATCTGGACCTTAATGGAACCCAATTTAAGGCCCATAGTCACCCCTGACTGTAGGAAGTGCAGGAACCGGCCCAGCTGAAATTCTTCCGTTGGGGCCTTCCTGGCCTCACACCACGCAACATATTTTCGCCATATGCGGTGATAATGGTTCGCGGTTACTTCTTTCCTAGCTTTTATCAGCGTAGGAATGACTTCCTCCGGAATGCCCTTTTCCTTTAGGATCCGGTGTTCAACCGCCATGCCGTCAAACGCAGCCGCGGTAAGTCTTGGAACAGACAGGGCCCCTGCTGCAGCAGGTCCTGTCTGAGCGGTAGAGGCCATGGGTCCTCTGACATCATTTCTTGAAGTTCCGGATACCACGCTCTTCTTGGCCAATCCGGAACAATGAGTATAGTTCTTACTCCTCTTCTCCTTATTATCCTCAGTACCCTTGGTATGAGAGGAAGAGGAGGGAACACATAAACCGATCGGTACACCCACGGTGTTACCAGAGCGTCCACAGCTATCGCCTGCGGGTCTCTTGACCTGGCGCAATATTTTTCTAGCTTTTTATTTAGGCGGGACGCCATCATGTCCACCTGTGGTTTTTCCCACTGGTTTACAATCATTTGAAAGACTTCTGGATGAATTCCCACTCTCCCGGGTGGAGGTCGTGCCTGCTGAGGAAGTCTGCTTCCCAGTTGTCCACTCCCGGAATGAACACTGCTGACCGTGCTAACACGTGATTTTCCGCCCATCGGAGAATCCTTGTGGCTTCTGCCATCGCCGTCCTGCTTCTCGTGCCGCCCTGTCGATTTACATGGGCGACTGCCGTGATGTTGTCTGACTGGATCAGTACGGCTGGTTTTGAAGCAGGGGTTTTGCCTGACTTAGGGCATTGTAAATGGCCCTTAGTTCCAGAATATTTATGTGCAGGGAAGTCTCCTGACTTGACCATAGTCCTTGGAAGTTTCTTCCCTGTGTGACTGCTCCCCAGCCTCGAAGGCTGGCATCCGTGGTCACCAGGACCCAGTCCTGTATGCCGAATCTGCGGCCCTCTTGAAGATGAGCACTCTGCAGCCACCACAGCAGAGACACCCTTGTCCTTGGAGACAGGGTTATCAGACGGTGCATCTGAAGATGCGATCCGGACCACTTGTCCAACAGGTCCCACTGAAAGGTTCTTGCATGAAACCTGCAGAATGGAATCGCTTCGTAGGAAGCTACCATTTTTCCCAGGATCCACGTGCAGTGATGCACCGACACCTGCTTTGGTTTCAGGAGGCCTCTGACTAGAGATGACAGCTCCTTGGCCTTCTCCTCCGGGAGAAACACTTTTCTCTGTTCTGTGTCCAGAACCATCCCTAGGAACAGCAGGCGTGTCGTAGAGACCAGCTGTGACTTTGGAATGTTTAGAATCCAGCCGTGCTGTTGTAGCACTTCCCGAGATAGTGCTACCCCTACCAACAACTGCTCTCTGGACCTCGCCTTTATCAGGAGATCGTCCAAGTACGGGATAATTAAAACTCCCTTCCTTCGAAGGAGTATCATCATTTCCGCCATTACCTTGGTAAAGATCCTCGGAGCCGTGGAGAGACCGAACGGCAACGTCTGGAATTGGTAATGACAATCTTGTACCACAAACCTGAGGTACTCCTGGTGAGGATGGTAAATGGGGACATGTAGGTAAGCATCCTTGATGTCCAGCGATACCATGTAATCTCCCTCGTCCAGGCTCGCAATAACCGCCCTGAGCGATTCCATCTTGAACTTGAATTTTTTGATATATGTGTTCAAGGATTTCAAATTTAAAATGGGTCTCACCGAACCGTCCGGTTTCGGTACCACAAACATTGTGGAATAGTAACCCCTTCCTTGTTGAAGTAGGGGCACCTTTACTATCACTTGTTGTGAATACAGCTTTTGAATTGCCTGTAACACTGCCTCCCTGCCTGAGGGAGTGGTTGGCAAGGCAGATTTGAGGAAACGGCGGGGGGGAGACGTCTCGAATTCCAGTTTGTACCCCTGAGATACTATTTGAAGGATCCAGGGATCCACCCGTGAGCGAGCACACTGCTTGCTGAAATGCTTGAGACGGGCCCCCACCGTACCTGGTCTGCCTGTGGAGCCCCAGCGTCATGCTGTGGACTTAGAGGAAGCGGGGGAGGACTTTTGCTCCTGGGAACTGGCTGTATGCTGCAGCTTTTTCCCTCTACCTCTGCCTCTGGGCAGAAAGGACGCGCCTTTAACCCACTTGCCCCTATTGGGCCGAAAGGACTGTACCTGATAATACGGTGCTTTCTTTGGTTGTGAGGGAACATGTGGCAAAAATGTAGACTTCCCAGCTGTTGCTGTGGAAACGAGGTCCGAGAGACCATCCCCGAACAATTCCTCACCCTTATAAGGCAGAACTTCCATGTGTCGTTTGGAATCTGCATCACCTGTCCACTGCCGAGTCCATAACCCTCTCCTGGCAGAAATGGACATTGCACTAATTTTGGATGCCAGCCGGCAAATATCCCTCTGTGCATCCCTCATGTATAAAAGTGCGTCTTTTATATGCTCTACGTTCAGCAAAATAGTGTCCCTGTCTAGGGTATCTATATTTTCTGACAGGGAATCTGACCACACAGCAGCAGCGCTGCACATCCAGGCTGAAGCTATAGCTGGCCTCAGTATCACACCTGTGTGTGTATATATAGATTTCAGGATAGCCTCCTGCTTTCTATCAGCAGATTCCTTCAGGGCGGCCGTATCCGGAGACGGTAGTGCCACCTTCTTCGACAAGCGTGTGAGCGCTTTATCCACCCTAGGGGATGTTTCCCAGCGTGACCTATCCTCTGGCGGGAAAGGGTACGCCATTAGTAACCTCTTAGAAATTACCATCTTTTTATCAGGGGAAGCCCACGCTTCTTCCCACACTTCATTTAATTCTTCAGATGGAGGAAAAGCTACTGGTAGTTTTTTCTCACCAAACATTATACCCTTTTTTGTGGTACCGGGGGTAACATCAGAAATGTGCAACACATTTTTCATTGCCTCAATCATGTAACGTGTGGCCCTACTGGAAGTTACATTAGTCTCTTCGTCGTCGACACTGGAGTCAGTATTCGTGTCGACATCTGTGTCAACCATCTGAGGTAGCGGGTGTTTTAGAGCCCCTGATGGTTTTTGAGACGCCTGGGCAGGCACAGGCTGAGAAGCCGGCTGTCCCACATTAGGTATGTCGTCAAACCTTTTATGTAAGGAGTCGACACTATCACGTAATTCCTTCCACAGCACCATCCACTCAGGTGTCGACCCCGCAGGGGGTGACATCACATTTACAGGCATCAGCTCCGCCTCCACATAAGCCTCCTCATCAAACATGTCGACACAGCCGTACCGACACACCGCAAACACACAGGGAATGCTCTGACAGAGGACAGGACCCCACAAAGCCCTTTGGGGAGACAGAGAGAGAGTATGCCAGCACACACCAGAGCGCTATATAACACTGGGATCCCACTATCAATGAGTGTTTTCCCTATAGCTGCTTTTTTATATATATTACATATATATATATCTATACTGCGCCTAAATTGAGTGCCCCCCCCACTCTCTTTTTTACCCTTCTGTAGTTTTCTCAGACTGCAGGGGTGAGCCAGGGAGCTTCCTTCCAGCGGAACTGTGAAGGAAAAATGGCGCCAGTGTGCTGAGGGAGAAGCCCCGCCCCCTTTTCGGCTGACTTTCTCCCGCTTTTTCTGTGATACTGGCAGGGGTAATTTTACATCTATATAGCCTCTGGGACTATATATGATGTATATATTGCCAGCCAAGGTGTTATCTATTGTCCTCAGGGCGCCCCCCCCCCCCCCAGTGCCCTGCACCCATCAGTGACCGAAGTATGAGGTGTACATGAGGAGCAATGGCGCACAGCTGCAGTGCTGTGCGCTACCTTGGTGAAGACTGAAGTCTTCTGCCGCCGATTTTCCGGACCTTCTTCGTGCTTCTGGCTCTGTAAGGGGGACGGCGGCGCGGCTCCGGGAACGAACACCAAGGTCGGGTCCTGCGGTCGATCCCTCTGGAGCTAATGGTGTCCAGTAGCCTAAGAAGCCCAAACTACCACCTGTTAGGTAGGTTCGCTTCTTCTCCCCTTAGTCCCTCGCTGCAGTGAGTCTGTTGCCAGCAGATCTCACTGAAAATAAAAAACCTAAATATACTTTCTTTCTAGGTGCTCAGGAGAGCCCCTAGTGTGCATCCAGCTCGGCCGGGCACAAGAATCTAACTGAGGTCTGGAGGAGGGTCTTAGTGGGAGGAGCCAGTGCACACCAGTAGTCTAAAAGCTTTCTTTGTAGTTGTGCCCAGTCTCCTGCGGAGCCGCTAATCCCCATGGTCCTTACGGAGTCCCCAGCAATCCACTTAGGACGTTAGAAAAATACATAATACAGTATATCTTTGTGAAAATCCTATATTAGATAACACCTGACGCACGAAGACCACTCAGGTTATGGAATATAAGGATAGCAGGTTGAGTGAAAGACACAAAATGGACACCCCTCAGCTATCAAATGCACACACAGAAAGTCACAGTTTGCACAATGCAGAGGTTATTACGGACAATAATACTGCACTGGACTAGCTTACACAGCTATATAACAATAGATATAACAGTACACAGTAAGAGCTGGATGTTTATCACAGGGTAATTGTACTATAAAACCCTGACTAAGTGCACTCTTTCTTAACTATCACTGTCTAAAAAGGCAGGTAGAATACTTAAGTGTCATGTAAATGCACAGCGCTGACACCCAGACAGGAGGAGGATTTGCCCAAGCAGTCCCAAGAACAGTGAGCTGAGGGATAATGGCGCCGCAGACACTGACAGGGAGTGAGGAAAAGACAGAAATGCAGCTCCAGGGCGGGAACACTTGCTAGAAATGGCACCCTGGGGCTGGGGGAGAGGCTTCAGGTCTAAGCCTTATCCCCTCTGCTGGCAAAACCACTGGGCGATATAAGAATTGGTTTAGAGAGAAAACCTGACCTGGCGCTTATGCCCTGGTGATCTAGTGGGATCGCCTGTACTGCCACAGTGTCCACCACTAGCGCGCGTGGCCTGCCTCCCACTGACCGCGCCGGATCGTGAAAAATACCGGATCCCGCAAGCGGGACCCACTTACCACCTCCCGAAGCGCGGCCACGCGATCCTGGAGAGCCCCAGCCGTGTGTGTCTAACGTGAAGAAAACCGGAGCCTCCGCTGTATGTACCTGGCAACCAGGGCTCGGGAGTATACAGCGCCGCTTGGGAGAGCTGGAGCTGCAGCAGTGAATGTCACAAGACATTTATCACCGCTGCTGCCCTTGAAGTCTTCACTTTTTACCTCATAAAAAGCTTTTCTTAGGGCTGCTGGGAGCAGCCACTCTGTTAAATGCCTGCTTACTGCAGCACCAACTTACAAAACTGAGCTCCTGTGCTGGGAGGCGGAGTAATATAGGAGGCGGCGCTGTGCATTCTGGGAACAGTCAAAGCTTTGAGCCTGTTGGTGCCTCGGATCAAGATCCTACTCTAGACCCCATTGTCCAATCCTTGTGGAGCCCAGTGTACCCCGCAGCAGAAAATAAAGCAGGCAGTATTAACCCTGCACAAACTATATAACATACACAAATCTAACTCTCTTTGCACATGTTATATCTGCCCCCCCACTTGCAGTGCACATGGTTTTACCCAACTGCTAACAAATATGCTGCTGCGATCAGATCTGAATAAGGCCTATTACCTTTCAGCTCCATGAGTTTTGAGATTCACTTGCGAGAGGGAGAAGGGGGGTGGGAGGGTTAATTCTCGCTAATTGAATACCTCCAGCGTTGCAACTAGCCACAAAGTAAACCCTGTGGTTATTTGAATACCCTCCCTTCCAAAGTGTGCCTTGAAGACCAACATTGTAAAACATACTGCTCTACAGTAACTGTAGCTAGATGGCATGGAAAGTGGCTTCATAGCTAATAAATTACTAATGGTAATTACCATTATGATTTTAGACACAGTAAAAAGAGAAGTCAGGAGGACTTGCTTATTTTAACTTGTACAATGGGTAAAAACCACATCTTTTAAATAAAAATGGTTCAGGTATATTAAAATACAAGCCCCTTCCCAAACATTAATCACTCACTTTTTCACTTTCAAGTTCATATATCTCAACCTGTAGGGTGGATATTTCTGTAGTCATGGATTCGTGGGCACGCTCAGACATCATCCGCAGCTCCTCAGATTTATTAGCCAACACCTCTGACTGATGGTCTAATTGGTGTTTCAGTTGTTTCTCACTTAGTCTTGCTTCATCTAATTCAGATTTCAGCTTCTCCATCTGTAAACAGAGAATATCAAACAATAGGTAAGAAGACTAAAGAATGTTGATGCTAGGCATCTAAAAATATACGTTATGGTAAGAACTTACGGTATTTCTCCTATGTCCGCAGGATAACAATGGATTTGCACAAAATCGGTCAAAGCTTTCTGGCCCCCCAGCATGCAACGGGCCCGTCCAAACATCCCCGCATCCTGGCTCAGGCAAATCAGTTGTGTTCCAAAGCTCAAGGCAGGAGCACCATAGACAGCACTAATCAGGCGATAAGAACACACATACACACCCTTCCGTACAACAAGGAAGAGGTTGGAGAGTAAAAGGATCCTCGAATCAGGTGCGTGAGGGTGGGATCCCTGTGGACTTAGGAGAAAAATAGGATTTTAATACCTACCGGTAAATCCTTTTCTCTTAGTCCGTAGAGGATGCTGGGGAATCCGTAAGGACCGTGGGGTATAGACGGGATCCGCAGGAGACATGGGCACACTATAAGATTTTGAATGGGTGTGAACTGGCTCCTCCCTCTATGCCCCTCCTCCAGACTCCAGTTAGAAAACTGTGCCCAGGGAGACGGACATTTCGAGGAAAGAATTTATTGTTTAAACACGGTGAGTGTCATACCAGCTCACACCTCAAACATGCCGCAGAAAGTGGCAATCAATAGAACACCAGCCAACGGCATGAAAAATACACAGCCATATGCTGAGAAAATATGTAACACAACCTGTGTGTCAACCCAACCAATAATAAGATACCGCACGCCATGGCATGAACAACGTCAGCAACAGCCTGACTAAAAAGACACACTACAAAAGTGTAACCATAACCAAAAACTGCATACACAGTACGCACTGGGACGGGTGCCCAGCATCCTCTACGGACTAAAAGAAAAGGATTTACCGGTAGGTATTAAAATCCTATTTTCTCATACGTCCTAGAGGATGCTGGGGACTCCGTAAGGATCATGGGGTTTATACCAAAGCTCCAGACCGGGCGGGAGAGTGCGGACGACTCTGCAGCACCGACTGAGCAAACATGAGGTCCTCATCAGCCAGGGTATCAAACATGTACGACTTAGCAAAAGTGTTTGAACCCGACCAAGTAGCTGCTCGGCAAAGTTGAACCGCCGAGACTCCTCGGGCATGCACCCAAGGAGATCCCATCTTCCTAGTAGAATGGGTAACGGCAATCCAGCCGTAGAACGAGCATGTCGAATCGTATAACAGATCCAGCGTGTAGCAGACTGGATAGAAACAGGCGCCCTCAATGTGCAGGGAGCCTACCGGACCAATCTGGGCCGATCTGACAACATAAATATTCAAAGCCCTGACTACATCGAGAGACTTTGAATCAGCCAATGCTTAAGTAACCACAGGCATCAAAATAGGCAGGGTCCTGTGAAACACAGAAAACACTTTTGGCAGAACTATTTTCCTAGTTCTCAATCCCGCTCTAACCACATGAAAGATCAAATAGGGGCTCTTGTGAGACAAAGCCGCCACTTCCGACACCCGCCTTGCGGACGGCAAGGCCAATCACATGACCACCGTCCAAGAGAGAAATTTCAACACAACCTTTCATAAAGGTATCAACCATTGTGACAGTAAGAAACTGCAACACCATGTTAAAAGGACCCACGCTGCCAGTGGAGGCACAACAGAGGGTGGATGTGCAGCACTCCTTTCACAAAAGTCTGGACTTCCGGAAAGGTGGCCAATTCTTTTATTTTTTTTTCTTAAAGATAATTTATAAGGCCAAAAATTGTACTGAAATGGAGACTAACTTTAGGCCTGCATCCACACCTGCTTGCAAAGAATGGAATAAAACGACCCAGCTGAAATTTTGTCGTAGGAGCCTTCCAGGATTCACACCAAGACACCTACTCCCTCCAAATATGGAGGTAAAGCTTCACCGTTACTCCTTTCCTAGCTTGAAGTAAAGAGGAAATTATGTCACCAGAAAATAAGAATTTACTTACCGATAATTCTATTTCTCGGAGTCCGTAGTGGATGCTGGGGTTCCTGAAAGGACCATGGGGAATAGCGGCTCCGCAGGAGACAGGGCACAAAAAGTAAAGCTTTATGATCAGGTGGTGTGTACTGGCTCCTCCCCCTATGACCCTCCTCCAAGCCTCAGTTAGGATACTGTGCCCGGACGAGCGTACACAATAAGGAAGGATTTATGAATCCCGGGTAAGACTCATACCAGCCACACCAATCACACCGTACAACCTGTGATCTAAACCCAGTTAACAGTATGATAACAGAGGAGCCTCTGAAAGATGGCTCCCTACAACAATAACCCGATTTAGGTAACAATAACTATGTACAATTATTGCAGATAATCCGCACTTGGGATGGGCGCCCAGCATCCACTACGGACTCCGAGAAATAGAATTATCGGTAAGTAAATTCTTATTTTCTCTATCGTCCTAGTGGATGCTGGGGTTCCTGAAAGGACCATGGGGATTATACCAAAGCTCCCAAACGGGCGGGAGAGTGCGGATGACTCTGCAGCACCGAATGAGAGAACTCCAGGTCCCCGATTTTGGCTGTGGCAGGCCTGCCACAGAATGTGCAAGCTGAATCGTACTACAAATCCAGCGAGCAATAGTCTGCTTAGACGCAGGAGCGCCCAACTTGTTGGGAGCATATAGTATAAACAGTGAGTCAGATTTCCTGACTCCAGCTGTCCTTGAAATGTATATTTTTAAAGCTCTGACAACGTCCAACAACTTGGAGTCCTCCAAGTCGCTTGTAGCCGCAGGCACTACAATAGGCTGGTTCAGATGAAATGCTGACACCACCTTAGGGAGAAAATGCGGACGAGTCCGCAGTTCTGCCCTGTCCGAATGGAAAATCAGATATGGGCTTTTGTAAGATAAAGCTGCCAGTTCTGACACTCTCCTGGCCGAAGCCAGGGCTAGTAGCATGGTCACTTTCCATGTGAGATATTTCAAATCCACATTTTTTAGTGGTTCAAACCAATGAGATTTGAGAAAGTCCAAAACAACATTGAGATCCCACGGTGCCACTGGAGGCACCACAGGGGGCTGTATATGCAGTACTCCCTTAACAAAGGTCTGGACTTCAGGAACTGAAGCCAATTCTTTCTGGAAGAAAATCGACAGGGCCGAAATTTGAACCTTAATAGATCCCAATTTGAGACCCATAGACAATCCTGATTGCAGGAAATGTAGGAATCGACCCAGTTGAAATTCCTCCGTCGGAGCACTCCGATCCTCGCACCACGCAACATATTTTCGCCAAATGCGGTGATGTTGCGCGGTTACTTCCTTCCTTGCTTTAATCAAGGTAGGAATGACTTCTTCCGGAATGCCTTTTCCCTTTAGGATCCGGCGTTCAACCGCCATGCCGTCAAACGCAGCTGCGGTAAGTCTTGGAATAGACAGGGACCCTGCTGAAGCAGGTCCCTTCTCAGAGGTAGAGGCCACGGATCCTCCGTGATCATCTCTTGAAGTTCCGGGTACCAAGTCCTTCTTGGCCAATCCGGAGCCACTAGTATCGTTCTTACGCCTCTTTGCCGTATAATTCTCAATACTTTTGGTATGAGAGGCAGAGGAGGAAACACATACACCGACTGGTACACCCAAGGCGTTACCAGCGCGTCCACAGCTATTGCCTGCGGATCTCTTGACCTGGCGCAATACCTGTCCAGTTTTTTGTTGAGGCGAGACGCCATCATGTCCACCATTGGTCTTTCCCAACGGGTTACAAGCATGTGGAAAACTTCTGGATGAAGTCCCCACTCTCCCGGGTGAAGGTCGTGTCTGCTGAGGAAGTCTGCTTCCCAGTTGTCCACTCCCGGGATGAACACTGCTGACAGTGCTATCACATGATTCTCCGCCCAGCGAAGAATCCTTGCAGCTTCTGCCATTGCACTCCTGCTTCTTGTGCCGCCCTGTCTGTTTACATGGGCGACTGCCGTGATGTTGTCCGACTGGATCAACACCGGTTTTCCTTGAAGCAGAGGTTCTGCCTGGCTTAGAGCATTGTAGATTGTGTTTATGTGAAGAGACGTTTCCAGGCTCGACCACACGCCCTGGAAGTTTCTTCCTTGTGTGACTGCTCCCCAGCCTCTCAGGCTGGCGTCCGTGGTCACCAGGATCCAATCCTGTATGCCGAATCTGCGGCCCACCAATAGATGAGCACTCTGCAACCACCACAGAAGAGATACCCTTGTCCTTGGAGACAGGGTTATCCGCTGGTGCATCTGAAGATGCGACCCTGACCATTTGTCTAGCAGATCCCTCTGGAAAACTCTTGCGTGGAATCTGCCGAATGGAATTGCTTCGTAAGAAGCCACCATTTTTCCCAGGACTCTTGTGCATTGATGTACAGACACCTTTCCTGGTTTTAGGAGGTACCTGACAAGTTCGGATAACTCCTTGGCTTTTTCCTCCGGGAGAAAAACCTTTTTCTGAACCGTGTCCAGAATCATCCCTAAGAACAGCAGACGTGTTGTCGGAATTAACTGGGATTTTGGAATATTCAGAATCCACCCGTGCTGCTTTAGCACTTCTTGAGACAGTGCTAGTCCCATCTCTAGCTGTTCTCTGGACCTTGCCCTTATTAGGAGATCGTCCAAGTATGGGATAATTAATACGCCTTTTCTTCGAAGAAGAATCATCATCTCGGCCATTACCTTGGTAAAGACCCGAGGTGCCGTGGACAATCCAAACGGCAGCGTCTGAAACTGATAGTGACAGTTCTGTACGACGAACCTGAGGTACCCCTGGTGTGAGGGGTAAATTGGAACGTGGAGATACGCATCCTTGATGTCCAAGGATACCATAAAGTCCCCTTCTTCCAGGTTCGCTATCACCGCTCTGAGTGACTCCATCTTGAACTTGAACTTTTTTATGTACAGGTTCAAGGATTTCAGATTTAGAATAGGTCTTACCGAGCCATCCGGCTTCGGTACTACAAATAGAGTGGAATAATACCCCTTTCCTTGTTGTAAAAGGGGTACCTTGACTATCACCTGCTGAGAGTACAGCTTGTGAATGGCTTCCAAGACCGTCACCCTGTCGGAGGGGGACGTTGGTAAAGCAGACTTCAGGAAACGGCGAGGTGGAGACGTCTCTAGTTCCAACCTGTAACCCTGAGATATTATCTGCAGGATCCAGGGATCCACCTGCGAGTGAGCCCACTGCGCGCTGAAATTCTTGAGACGACCCCCCACCGCCCCCGAGTCCGCTTGAGAAGCCCCAGCGTCATGCTGAGGCTTTTGTAGAAGCGGGGGAGGGCTTGTGTTCCTGGGAAGGAGCTGCCTGTTGCAGTCTCTTCCCCTTTCCTCTGCCTCGTGGCAGATATGAATATCCCTTTGCTCTCTTGTTTTTAAAGGAACGAAAGGGCTGCGGCTGAAAAGTCGGTGTCTTTCTGTTGGGGAGTGACTTGAGGTAAAAAGGTGGATTTCCCGGCTGTAGCCGTGGCCACCAAATCCGATAGACCAACACCAAATAACTCCTCCCCTTTATACGGCAAAACTTCCATATGCCGTTTTGAGTCCGCATCACCTGACCACTGTCGCGTCCATAAACTTCTTCTGGCCGAAATGGACATAGCACTTACCCGTGATGCCAGTGTGCAAATATCCCTCTGTGCATCACGCATATAAAGAAACGCATCCTTTATTTGCTCTAAAGACAGTAAAACATTGTCCCTATCCAGGGTATCAATATTTTCTATCAGGGACTCTGACCAAGCTACCCCAGCACTGCACATCCAGGCTGTCGCTATAGCTGGTCGTAGTATAACACCTATATGTGTGTATATACTTTTTTGGATATTTTCCATCCTCCTATCTGCTGGATCTTTAAGTGCGGCCGTCTCAGGAGAGGGTAACGCCACTTGTTTTGATAAGCGTGTGAGCGCCTTGTCCACCCTAGGAGGTGTTTCCCAGCGCGCCCTAACCTCTGGCGGGAAAGGGTATAAAGCCAATAACTTCTTTGAAATTAGCAGTTTTTTATCGGGGGCAACCCACGCTTCATCACACACCTCATTTAATTCATCTGATTCAGGAAAAACTATAGGTAGTTTTTTCACACCCCACATAATACCCTGTTTTGTGGTACCTGTAGTATCAGCAATATGTAACGCCTCCTTCATTGCCAAAATCATATAACGTGTGGCCCTACTGGAAAATATGGTTGATTCGTCACCGTCGCCACTGGAATCAGTGCCTGTGTCTGGGTCCGTGTCGACCGACTGAGGTAACGGGCGTTTTACAGCCCCTGACGGTGTTTGAGGCGCCTGGACAGGTGCTGATTGATTGTCCGGCCGTCTCATGTCGTCAAACGACTGCTTTAGCGTGTTGACACTATCCCGTAATTCCATAAATAAAGCCATCCATTCTGGTGTCGACTCCCTAGGGGGTGACATCCCCATATTTGGCAATTGCTCCGCCTCCACACCAATATCGTCCTCATACATGTCGACACACACGTACCGACACACAGCAGACACACAGGGAATGCTCTTAAAGAAGACAGGACCCCACTAGCCCTTTGGGGAGACAGAGGGAGAGTTTGCCAGCACACACCAAAAGCGCTATATATGACAGGGATAGCCTTATAATAAGTGCTCCCTATATAGCTGCTTTAATATATATAATTTTGCCACAATTTTGCCCCCCCTCTCTTGTTTTACCCTGTTTCTGTAGTGCAGTGCAGGGGAGAGCCTGGGAGCCTTCCTGACCAGCGGAGCTGTGTGAGGAAAATGGCGCTGTGTGCTGAGGAGATAGGCCCCGCCCCTTTTTCGGCGGGCTCGTCTCCCGCTCTTTAACGGATTCTGGCAGGGGTTAAATATCTCCATATAGCCCCCGGAGGCTATATGTGAGGTATTTTATGCCAAAAAATAGGTTTACATTGCTTCCCAGGGCGCCCCCCCCCAGCGCCCTGCACCCTCAGTGACTGCCGTGTGAAGTGTGCTGAGAGCAATGGCGCACAGCTGCAGTGCTGTGCGCTACCTTAAGAAGACTGAGGAGTCTTCTGCCGCCGATTCTGGACCTTCTTCTCTTTTCAGCATCTGCAAGGGGGCCGGCGGCGAGGCTCCGGTGACCATCCAGGCTGTACCTGTGATCGTCCCTCTGGAGCTAATGTCCAGTAGCCAAAGAAGCCAATCCATCCTGCACGCAGGTGAGTTCACTTCTTCTCCCCTAAGTCCCTCGTTGCAGTGATCCTGTTGCCAGCAGGACTCACTGTAAAATAAAAAACCTAAGCTAAACTTTTCTAAGCAGCTCTTTAGGAGAGCCACCTAGATTGCACCCTTCTCGGACGGGCACAAAAACCTAACTGAGGCTTGGAGGAGGGTCATAGGGGGAGGAGCCAGTACACACCACCTGATCATAAAGCTTTACTTTTTGTGCCCTGTCTCCTGCGGAGCCGCTATTCCCCATGGTCCTTTCAGGAACCCCAGCATCCACTAGGACGATAGAGAAATACCCTTCCGGGCTAGGATATGGCGCACAAACACCCAGTCGTCAACTTCAGCAGCGGTAAGTCTTGATACACGGCCCGTCCTGCTGCAACAGGTCCTCTTGTAGGAGAAAAAAGGTTACGGATCTTCTATGAGCAATTCTTGAAGATCTGGATACCAAACTATCCTTGACTAGACCGGAACAATGAGTATCGCCTGAACCTTTGTTCTTCTTATGTGTATCACCTTCGGAAAGAGTGAAAGTGGAGGGGACACATAGACCGACTGAAAACACCCAAGGTGCCACGAGGGCGGCCATAGCTATAGCTTGAGTGTTCCTTGACCTGGACCACTATCCTTGAGGTCCCTCGTTGAAGCGAGATGCCATCCTGTCCAATTGAGGCACTCCTCAAAGACTTGTCACTCAGAGGAAATCTATTTCTTCGTCGGCTACATCCGGATCGAAGACTGCTAAAATAGCGTTTTTCTGCCCTTCCGCTCAGCAGAAAACGTATGCGGCTTCTGCAATTGCGGCTTTGCTCCTTGTTCCGCCCTAGCGGCTTACTTACGCCACTACCGTTAAGTCGTCCGACAGAACTAAAACGGAAGATCTCGAAGAAGATATTCGTTGAAAATAGCTCTTAATCCAAGAACGCTTATTGCCGACAAGCTTCCCCAGCTTGACCTTTTTCCCCTGGAAATTCTTCACTTGGGAAGACTGATCACCAGCCTTGGAGACCTGCATGTTTGGACACCAGGATCTAAACCTGGATCGCGTACCTTCAACCCTCTAAGAGGTGAGAATGCAGACACCACAGGAGCGATATCCCGGTTCTTAGGATTATTTTCCGGTGCATGTGCAGGTGAGACCCAGACCACATGTCCAACTGGTCCCGTGAAAACCTTGTCATTTGACCTACTCACCGAAAAGGCCTCGTAGGCCGCAACCACCTTCTTTAGCAACGGAACATATTGATGGTTTGTCACTGCAAATCTGATCCAACTCTGGATCCTCAGATCTCTATTCACAGGAAAAAACAAACTCTTAGCAGTTCAGTATCTAATCATATACCCATTACAGACATCTGCGTCGTTGGGAGCAACAGCGAATCTTTGTGTTGAAGAACTGTCAGAGAGAAACCACGATTTGTACCACTTGTTTTTTGACCTCGCAGTAGTCAGGAGAGCGTCTCAGTACAGAACAATAATGGCTCTTACTATCGAAATAAACCCATCATCCTGCCATCACTCCGGTGAAATGGCCAAGATTATCCTGGATAGCAAAACCAGGTAAGCTTAATGCGGATGAAACCGTACTTAAATTCTAATTATACGTGTTGGAGATCCCAGGCATGAGAGATTCCACTTTGTAGGTCAACCTCTTAAGTAGAAACTTTTTTTTTTTTTTTTTACGACAGGGACAGCAGGACAATGCCCTGATCCAGACGCAACTCTGGTATGGCGTCGCATACTACCTCCCCTTCCAGAAGAGAATCGGTAAAATCTATCTGAAAAAACAGAGCGGGGTATCATCTGGAACTCCAGTATGTTCCCCCTTTGGATTCTATTTGTAACTCACTGGTCCAAGTCCATACCAGGACTGACTGAAGAGCACCGGACGAGTTCCCACCAGAGTGGGCTCCAGCAAGATAGAACATGCGTAGGATGTGGTAGAAACAGAAGATGATATCTGCTTCCGCAGCCTTGAAAAGGCTGCAGACCTCTTACCTTTCCACCTTTCACTATCTGCAAAGAAAGGGAAAAAACGAACGGTATCTAACCCGTTAAAACGACTGCATCCCACAAAAGGATGAGTCATCAAACGTTGTGAGGGAACCTATCTCAAGAAGGTAGACGTACCAGTGGTATCTGCCAAGAGCAACTTAACCAAGGCATCCCCAAACCCCGTTTACACCTTCATAGGGAAGATACTCCAGTATCCCTCGGAGTCAACTTCAGCATTGCCTTGGTGAATCCATAATGCCCTCCCAGCCTAAAGAGCCATGGAAGTGGTCCGTGCACCCAAGAGTCCTAGTCTCACTGCAGCCTGCCGCAATGATAGAGAAGACCCAACCTTCTATCGGATGCCAAGGTAACCGACCATTCCTGAATACAAGCACTCCCCCATGCGTATGTAATGCAAATATCATCAAAGCATATAATTAAAATATCACTTGGCTTCCTGTATACGATCCATTGTGACAGAGCATCGTGAAGACCAGGGGTCGACTTACACTTTATTTTGTCCGCTTCGGGCAAAGAATAAACACTCGGACTCCTCGTGAGGATCTGAGACCATCTCGTCACGGCAGACCTAGAGCTTTATCAACAGAGCGACCAGCACATGAGAAGGAATATTAGAACTTGTAATATAAATATACATATTTAAATACACACACACACTATATATATATATATATATATATATATATATATATATATATATATATATATATTATATTACATAAGTATTTTGTCCAGAACCGCAGGGTCCCTAGTGACATTAATGTGTGCTGAATGTGTACGACCATGTACTGAATGCCCAAGTTGTGGATCTAACCAGGAAACCTTATCGTCGATATAAAACATAGTATTCGTCGACAACAGGGAGTAGTAACTAGGCAAAATAACATTCTTGCGATCCCGAGGGGTTCGAGGGAAGTATATACACATAATTTTAATATCATTCCCCCACAAATATAACCACGTCAGTGCTAGAGCTACAGGCTCATGGAACCGTACCCTATACAGGTATAGGTTATTTACTTCATATTAATTTACACCCAGTAATAACAGTTGGCGCCGACAGGGTCACCCACATACTACTGTGTCACCCATACAGTGTTTACTTTTGAAAAGCATACAACTACCGACCTGCTGACACTTGATCTGCTGACTCAAGTACCATCAGGAGTCGGCAATGCCGACAGAGGGATTCCCATAGCTATTTTGTGGCAGAGCACTCACACATGTCGACACATGTGTACTATAAAGCTATAATGGGTATATCGGACAGGGAAAACACAGAAACACATTCACAACTCTTTAACTACACACACATAGTCTATAGTGCTATATTTTGCACTAAAATCACTGTGCCCCCCACCCCCCCCGCCTCGTTTTTCACTGCTAGCTGCCCAACAGTGCTTTGGCGGGGACAGCGTCTTGTGAGGAGAAAATGGCGCTGTATCGAGTTGTGAGGGCTAAGCCACGCCTCCTCTCGGCGCGCTTTAGCCCCGCTAATATTTTACATTTTTATACTGGCGGGGGTCCGTATGCAGTGTATACATCGTTTGCCAGTGTTAGTGAAGAGGTATATTGCTGCCCAGGGCGCCCCCCCTGCACCCTTGTAGTGCCGCTTGTGAGTGGGAGCAATGGCGCGCAGCGCGACCGCTTTGCGGTACCTCCGAGACTCTTAAGTCTTCTGTCGTCACTGAAGTCTTTTCTTGCAATACTCACCGGCTTCTTTCTTGTGGCTTCTTATAGGGGGTTGACGGCGCGGCTCCGGGAACAAGCCGCTAGGTGCACCAAGTGATCGAACCCTCTGGAGCTAATGGTGTCCAGTAGCCTAAGAAGCAGAGCCTTGAAACTCACAGAAGTAGGTCTACTTCTCTCCCCTCAGTCCTACGAAGCAGAGAGCCTGTAGCCAGCAGGTCTCTCTGAAAATAAAAAAGCCTAACAAAGTATTTTCAGAGAAACTCAGTAGAGCTCCCCTAGTGTGTGTCCAGTCTCTACTGGACACAGAATGTAACTGGAGTCTGGAGGAGGGGCATAGAGGGAGGAGCCAGTTCAAAGTCTTATAGTGTGCCCATGTCTCCTGCGGATCCCGTCTATACCCCATGGTCTTACGGAGTCCCCAGCATCCTCTAGGACGTATGAGAAAATAAGATTTTACTCACCGGTAAATCTATTTCTCGTAGTCCGTAGTGGATGTTGGGGACTCCGTAAGGACCATGGGGAATAGCGGCTCCGTAGGAGACTGGGCACAACTAAGAAAGCTTTAGGACTACCTGGTGTGCACTGGCTCCTCCCTCTATGACCCTCCTCCAGACCTCAGTTAGGATACTGTGCCCGGAAGAGCTGACACAATAAGTAAAGGATTTGGAATCCCGGGTAAGACTCATACCAGCCACACCAATCACACCGTATAACTCGTGATACTATACCCAGTTAATAGTATGAAATATAACTGAGCCTCTCAAAAGATGGCTCAACAATAACCCTTTAGTTAAACAATAACTATATACAAGTATTGCAGACAATCCGCACTTGGGATGGGCGCCCAGCATCCACTACGGACTACGAGAAATAGATTTACCCGTGAGTAAAATCTTATTTTCTCTAACGGTCTAAATGGATGCTGGGGACTCCGTAAGGACCATGGGGATTATACCAAAGCTCCCAAACGGGCGGGAGAGTGCGGATGACTCTGCAGCAAATGAGCAAACTCTAGGTCCTCCTCAGCCAGGGTATCAAACTTGTAGAATTTTGCAAATGTGTTTGACCCCGACCAAGTAGCTGCTCGGCAAAGTTGTAAAGCCGAGACCCCTCGGGCAGCCGCCCAAGAAGAACCCACCTTCCTCGTGGAATGGGCTTTTACTGATCTAGGATGCGGCAGTCCAGCCGCAGAATGTGCAAGCTGAATCGTACTACAGATCCAGCGAGCAATAGTCTGCTTAGAAGCAGGAGCACCCAGCTTGTTGGGTGCATACAGGATAAATAGCGAGTCAGTTTTTCTGACACTAGCTGTCCTGGAAACATAAATTTTTAGGGCCCTGACTACGTCCAGCAACTTGGAATCCTCCAAGTCCTTAGTAGCCGCAGGCACCACAATAGGTTGGTTCAAATGAAAAGCTGATACCACCTTAGGGAGAAACTGGGGACGAGTCCTCAATTCCGCCCTATCCATATGGAAAATCAGATAAGGGCTTTTACATGACAAAGCCGCCAATTCTGACACACGCCTGGCTGAAGCCAAGGCCAATAACATGACCACTTTCCACGTGAGATATTTTAGATCCACGGTTTTAAGTGGCTCAAACCAATGTGATTTTAAGAAACTCAACACCACGTTGAGATCCCAAGGTGCCACTGGAGGCACAAACGGGGGCTGAATATGCAGCACTCCTTTCACAAATGTCTGAACTTCAGGTAGTGAAGCTAGTTCTTTCTGGAAGAAAATTGACAGAGCCGAGATCTGTACCTTAATGGAGCCTAATTTCAGGCCCATAGTCACTCCTGCTTGTAGGAAATGCAGAAATCGACCTAGTTGAAATTCCTCTGTTGGGGCCTTTTAGGCCTCACACCAAGCAACATATTTCCGCCATATGCGGTGATAATGCTTTACAGTTACATCTTTCCTGGCTTTAATCAGCGTAGGAATGACTTCCTCCGGAATGCCCTTTTCCTTCAGGATCCGGCGTTCAACCGCCATGCCGTCAAACGCAGCCGCGGTAAGTCTTGGAACAGACAGGGCCCCTGCTGCAGCAGGTCCTGTCTGAGCGGCAGAGGCCATGGGTCCTCTGAGATCATCTCTTGAAGTTCCGGGTACCACGCTCGTCTTGGCCAATCCGGTACCACGAGTATTGTTCTTACTCCTCGTTTTCTTATTATTCTCAGTACCCTTGGTATGAGAGGCAGAGGAGGGAACACATAAACTGACTGGTACACCCACGGTGTCACTAGAGCGTCCACAGCTATCGCCTGAGGGTCCCTTGACCTGGCGCAATATCTCTCTAGTTTTTTGTTTAGGCGGGACGCCATCATGTCCACCTGTGGTCGTTCCCATCGATTTACAATCAGCGTGAAGACTTCTGGATGAAGTCCCCACTCTCCCGGGTGGAGGTCGTGCCTGCTGAGAAAGTCTGCTTCCCAGTTGTCCACTCCCGGAATGAACACTGCTGACAGTGATAGTACGTGATTTTTCCGCCCATCGGAGAATCCTTGTGGCTTCTGCCATTGCCATCCTGCTTCTTGTGCCGCCCTGTCGATTTACATGGGCGACTGCCGTGATGTTGTCTGACTGGATCAGTACCGGCTGGTGTAGAAGCAGGGATTTTGCCTGACTTAGGGCCTTGTAAATAGCCCTTAGTTCCAGAATATTTATGTGTAGGGAAGTTTCCTGACTCGACCATAGTCCTTGGAAGTTTCTTCCCTGTGTGACTGCCCCCCAGCCTCGAAGGCGCGGCATCCGTGGTCACCAGGACCGAGTCCAGTATGCCGAATCTGCGGCCCTCTAGAAGATGAGCACTCTGCAGCCACCACAGCAGAGACACCCTGGTTCTTGGAGACAGGGTTATTAGGCGATGCATCTGAAGATGCGATCCGGACCATTGGTCCAACAGCTCCCACTGAAAGATTCTGGCATGGAACCGGTCGAAAGGAATTGCTTCGTAAGAAGCCACCATCTTTCCCAGGACCCGCGTGCAGTGATGCACCGATACCTGTTTCGGTTTCAGGAGGTCTCTGACTAGAGATGACAGCTCCTTGGCTTTCTCCTCCGGGAGAAACACTTTTTTCTGGACTGTATCCAGAATCATACCCAGGAACAGTAGACGTGTCGTCGGAACCAGCTGTGATTTTGGAATATTCAGAATCCAACCGTGCTGGTGTAGCACCTCCTGAGATAGTGCTACTCCCACCAACAACTGCTCCTTGGACCTCGCCTTTATTAGGAGATCGTCCAAGTACGGGATAATTAAAACTCCCTTTCTTCGAAGGAGTATCATCATTTCCGCCATTACCTTGGTAAACACCCTCGGTGCCGTGGAGAGTCCAAACGGCAGCGTCTGGAATTGGTAATGGCAATCCTGTACCACAAATCTGAGGTACTCCTGGTGAGGATAGTAAATGGGGACATGCAGGTAAGCATCCTTGATGTCCAGGGATACCATGTAATCCCCCTCGTCCAGGCTTGCAATAACCGCCCTGAGCGATTCCATCTTGAACTTGAATTTTTTTATGTATGTGTTCAAGGATTTCAAATTTAAAATGGGTCTCACCGAACCGTCCGGTTTAGGTACCACAAACAGTGTGGAAGAGTAACCCCGTCCTTGTTGAAGTAGGGGCACCTTGACTATCACCTGCTGGGAATACAGCTTGTGAATTGCCTCTAGCACAGCCTCCCTGCCTGAGGGAGTTGTCGATAAGGCAGATTTTAGGAACCGGTGGGGTGGAGACGCCTCGAATTCCAGTTTGTACCCTTGAGATACTATTTGCAGGATCCAAGGATCCACCTGTGAGCGAGCCCACTGATCGCTGAAATTTTTGAGGCGGCCCCCCACCGTACCTGGCTCCGCCTGTGTAGCCCCACCGGTATGCGGCGGACTTGGAAGAAGTGGGGGAGGACTTGTCAATATTTTCTGACAGGGAATCTGACCACGCAGCGGCAGCACTGCACATCCATGCTGATGCAATAGCTGGTCTAAGTATAATGCCTGAGTGTGTATATACAGACTTCAGGATCGCCTCCTGCTTTCTATCAGCAGGTTCCTTGAGGGTAGCCGTATCCGGAGACGGTAGTGCCACCTTTTTAGACAAACGTGTGAGCGCTTTATCCACCCTAGGGGGTGTCTCCCAACGTGACCTATCCTCTGGCGGGAAAGGGAACGCCATTAGTAACTTCTTAGAGATTACCAATCTTTTATCAGGGAAAGCCCACGCTTCTTCACACACTTCATTTAATTCTTCTGATGGGGGAAAAACTACGGGTAGTTTTTTCTCCCCAAACATAATACCCTTTTTAGTGGTACCTGGGTTTATATCAGAAATTTGTAACACCTCTTTCATTGCTTCAATCATGCAACGAATGGCCTTAGTGGACATTAGACTAGACTCATCGTCGTTGACACTGGTGTCAGTATCCGTGTCGACATCTGCGTCTGCCATCTGTGGTAGCGGGCGTTTTAGAGCCCCCGATGGTCTTTGAGACGCCTGGACAGGCACGAGCTGAGAAGCCGGCTGTCCCGCATTTGGCATGTCGTCAAATTTTTTGTGTAAGGAGTCGACACGTGCACGCAATTCCTTCCATAAGTCCATCCACTCAGGTGTCTGCCCCGCAGGGGGTGACATCCCTTCTATAGGCATCTGCTCCGCCTCCACATCATTATCCTCATCAAACATGTCGACACAGCCGTACCGACACACCGCACACACACAGGGAATGCTCTAACAGAGGACAGGACCCACCAAAGCCCTTTGGGGGGACAGAGGGAGAGTATGCCAGCACACACCAGAGCGCTATATAATGCAGGGACTAACTGAATTATGTCCCCTATAGCTGCTGTTATATATATACTGCGCCTAAATTTAGTGCCCCCCCTCTCTTTTTTACCCTTTTCTGTAGTGTAGACTGCAGGGGAGAGCCAGGGAGCTTCCTTCCAGCGGAGCTGTGAGGGAGAAATGGCGCCAGTGTGCTGAAGGAGATAGCTCCGCCCCTTTTTCGCGGACTATTCTCCCGCTTTTTTATGGATTCTGGCAGGGGTAATCACATATATAGCCTCTAGGGCTATATATTGTGGTATTTTTGCCAGCCAAGGTGTTTTTATTGCTGCTCAGGGCGCCCCCCCCCAGCGCCCTGCACCCTCAGTGACCGGAGTGTGAAGTGTGTATGAGGAGCAATGGCGCACAGCTGCAGTGCTGTGCGCTACCTTGGTGAAGACTGATGTCTTCTGCCGCCGATTTTCCGGACCTCTTCTTGCTTCTGGCTCTGTAAGGGGGACGGCGGCGCGGCTCCGGGACCGAACACCAAGGCCAGTTCCATGCGGTCGATCCCTCTGGAGCTAATGGTGTCCAGTAGCCTAAGAAGCCCAAGCTAGCTGCAAGCAGGTAGGTTCGCTTCTTCTCCCCTTAGTCCCTCGCTGCAGTGAGCCTGTTGCCAGCAGGTCTCACTGTAAAATAAAAAACCTAATTATATACATTCTTTCTAGAAGCTCAGGAGAGCCCCTAGTGTGCATCCAACCTCGGCCGGGCACAAAATCTAACTGAGGCTTGGAGGAGGGTCATAGTGGGAGGAGCCAGTGCACACCAGGTGACCTAAAAGCTTTCTTTAGTTGTGCCCAGTCTCCTGCGGAACCGCTATTCCCCATTGTCCTTTCGGAGTTCCCAGCATCCACTAGGACGTCAGAGAAAAACTCATTATACTGGCGGGGGTCCCTTAACTAGTGCCTGCACACTGTTATATCTTATTGCCAGTGCTGTTTGAGGTCCCCCATGCTGCCCAGGGCGCCCCCCCTGCGCCCTGCAGTGCCGTGTTATGATTGGGAGCATGGCGTGCAGCGCAGTACCTCAAACGCCATCTTCTGCCATCACTGAAGTCTTATCTCCTCATACTCACCCGGCTTCGGTCTCCTGGCTCTGTGAGGGGGGTGACGGCGCGGCTCCGGGAACAAGCAGCAAGGCGTACCAAGTGATCGAACCCTCTGGAGCTAATGGTGTCCAGTAGCCTAAGAAGCAGAGCACTTGAACTCAGAAGAAGTAGGTCTGCTTCTCTCCCCTCACTCCCACGCTGCAGGGAGCCTGTAGCCAGCAGGTCTCCCTGAAAATAACAAACCTAATAAAAGTCTATTTCTGAGAAACTCTGGAGAGCTCCTCAGTGTGCATTCAGTCTCACTGGGCACAGAATCTAACTGGAGTCTGGAGGAGGGGCATAGGGGGAGGAGCCAGTTCACACCCATTCAAAGTCTTCTAGTGTGCCCATGTCTCCTGCGGATCCCGTCTATACCTCATGGTTCTTGAAGCATCCCCAGCATCCTCTAGGACGTATGAGAAATAATTATTGCAAATTATATTCCTTTGCTCCAAAAGATCACCCAAAACAGAGGAAAGCAACGCTAACTATAGAAGGGTAGCAACGCTAATCAAACATGGAACAGGGAAGCAACAGCAAACCCAACCATAACACTTATAACCAGGTAAGCAGGAAAACGAAGCACAGAGGTGGGCGCCCAGTATCCACTATGGACTATGAGAAAATAAGAATTTACTTACCGATAATTCTATTCTCGTAGTCCGTAGTGGATGCTGGGAACTCCGTAAGGACCATGGGGCATAGCGGCTCCGCAGGAGACTGGGCACAAAAAGAAAGCTTTAGGACTACCTGGTGTGCACTGGCTCCTCCCCCTATGACCCTCCTCCAAGCCTCAGTTAGGACACTGTGCCCGGACGAGCGTACACAATAAGGAAGGATTTTGAATCCCGGGTAAGACTCATACCAGCCACACCAATCACACCGTACAACTTGTGATATGAAACCCAGTTAACAGCATGATAACAGAGGAGCCTCTGAATAGATGGCTCACAACAAGAACCCGATTAGTTAACAATAACTATGTACAAGTATTGCAGACAATCCGCACTTGGGATGGGCGCCCAGCATCCACTACGGACTACGAGAAATAGAATTATCGGTAAGTAAATTCTTATTTTCTCTGACGTCCTAGTGGATGCTGGGAACTCCGTAAGGACCATGGGGATTATACCAAAGCTCCCAAACGGGCGGGAGAGTGCGGATGACTCTGCAGCACCGAATGAGAGAACTCCAGGTCCTCCTCAGCCAGGGTATCAAATTCATAGAATTTTGCAAACGTGTTTGCCCCTGACCAAGTAGCTGCTCGGCAAAGTTGTAAAGCCGAGACCCCTCGGGCAGCCGCCCAAGATGAGCCCACCTTCCTTGTGGAATGGGCTTTTATTGATTTAGGCTGCGGTCATCCTACCGCAGAAGCGCCAGCTGAATAGTGCTACAAATCCAGCGCGCAATAGACTGCTTAGAAGCAGGAGCACCCAGCTTGTTGGGTGCCATCAGGATAAACAGCGAGTCAGTTTTCCTGACTCCAGCCGTCCTGGAAAAATTAAATTTTCAGGGCCCTGACTACGTCCAGCAACTTGGAATCCTCCAAGTCCCTAGTAGCCGCAGGCACCACAATAGGTTGGTTCAAGTGAAAACCTGAGACCACCTTTGGGAGAAACTGAGGACGAGTCCTCAACTCTGCCCTATCCATATAGAAAATCAGATAAGGCTTTTACATGACAAAGCCGCCAATTCTGACACGCCTGGCCAAGGCCAACAGCATGACCACTTTCCACGCGAGATACTTTAATTTAGCTCCATGGTTTTAAGTGGTTTAACCAATGCGACTTTAGGAAATTCAACACCACGTTGAGATCCAAAAAATGCCACAGGAGGCACAAAAGGAGGCTGAATATGTAGTACTCCTTTAACCAAAGTCTGAACTTCAGGCAGTGAAGCCAGTTCTTTCTGGAAGAAAATCGACAGAGCCGAAATCTGGACCTTGATGGACCCCAATTTGAGGCCCAAACGTCACCCCTGCTTGCAGGAAGTGCAGGAATCGACATAGTTGAAATTCCTCCGTCGGGGCCTTCATGGCCTCACACCAAGCAATAAATTTTCGCCAAACACGGCGATAATGTCTTGCGGTGACATCCTTCCTGGCTATGATCAGGGTAGGGATGACTTCCTTCGGAATACCCTTTTCCTTTAGGATCCGGTGTTCTACCGCCATGCCGTCAAACGCAGCCGCGGTAAGTCTTGGAACAGACAGGGTCCCTGCTGCAGCAGGTCTTGTCTAAGCGGCAGAGGCCAAGGGTCCTCTGCCAGCATCTCTTGAAGTTCCGGGTACCAAGCTCTTCATGGCCAATCCGAAACCCCGAGTATGGTTTTCACTCCTCGCCTTCTTATTATTCTCAGTACCTTGGGTATGAGAGGTAGAGGAGGAGACACATAAACCGACTGGTACACCCACGGTGTCACTAGAGCGTCCCCAGCGATCGCCTGAGGGTCCCTTGACCTGGCGCAATATCTTTTCAACTTCTTGTTGAGGCGGGACGCCATCATGTCCACCCGTGGTCATTCCCAACGGTTTACCCGCATTTGGAAAACTTCTGAATGAAATCCCCATTCTCCTGGGTGTAGGTCGCCCATCGGAGAATCCTTGTGGCTTCTGCCATCGCCATCCTGCTTCTTGTTTCGCCCTGTCTGTTTACATGGGCGACCGCCGTGATGTCGTCTGATTGGATCAGTACCGGCTGGTTCTGAAGCAGGGGCCTTGCTTGGTTTAGGGCATTGTAAATGGCCCTTCGCTGCAGAATATTTATGCGAAGCGAAATCTCCTTGGAAATTTCTTCCCTGTGTGACTGCACCCCAGCCCCGAAGGCTGGCATCCGTGGTCACCAGGACCCAGTCCTGTATTACGAATCTGCGGCCCTCTAGTAGATGAGCCCTCTGCAGCCACCACAGCAGCGACACCCTGTTTCTTGCTGACAGGGTTATCCGCTGTTGTATCTGTAGATGGGACCCGGACCATTAGTCCCACAGGTCCCACTGGAACGTCCTTGCGTGGAGTCTTCCGAATGGAATTATGCTTCGTACGAAGCTACCATTTTTCCCAGGACTCGTGTGCATTGATGTACCTACACCTGTCCTGGTTATAGGATGTCTCTGACTAGAGATGACAACTCCTCGGCTTTTTCCACTGGAAGAAACACTCTTTTCTGGTCTGCGTTCAGAAACATTTCCAGGAACAGAAGACGTGTCGTCGGGACCAGCTGTGACTTTGGAATATTGAGAATCCAGTCGTGCTGTTGTAGCACTTCCCGAGAGAGTGCTACCCCCACTACCAACTGTTCTTTGGACCTCGCCTTTATCAGGAGATCGTCCAAGTACGGGATAATAAAAACTTACTTCTTGCGAAGGAGTATCATCACTTCTGCCATTACCTAGGTAAAGACCTTCGGTGCCGTGGACAACTCCCCCGGCCGCGTCTGGAACTGATAGAGACAGTCCTGTACCACATATCTGAGGTACTCCTGGTGAGGAGGGTAAATGGGGACATGCAGGTACGCATCCTTGATGTCCAGGGAGACCCTGTAATCCCCCTCGTCCAGGCTCGTAATATCCGCCCTGAGCGATTCCATCTTGAATCTTCTGATATAAAAGTTCAAGTATTTTAATTTCAAGATGGGTCTCACCGAAACGTTTCGGTACCACAACCACTGTGGAATAGTAACCCCTTCCTTGCTGAAGGAGGGGCACCTTGACAATCACTTGTTGTGATTATAGTGTTGAATATCCACCAACTCCGTCTCCCTGGCAGAGGGAGGTGCCGGTAAGGCAGATTTTAGGAAACGGCGGGGGGGAAGAACGTCTCGAACTCCAGCCTTTACCCCTGAGATACTACTTGAAGGACCCAGGGATCCATGTGAGAGAGCCCACTGTCCGCTGAAATTTCTGAGACGGGCCCCCACCGTACCCGGGTCCGCCTGAGCAGCCCCCGCACCATGCTGTGGACCTACCGGACGCAGGGAGGATTTCTGCTCTTGGGAACTAGCTGTGTGTTGCAGCTTTTTCCTCTACCTTTGCCTCTCGGCAGAAAGGATGAGCCTCTAGCCCTCTTGCTTTTCTGGGGCCGAAAGGACTGTACTTGATGATACGGTGCTTTCTTTTGTTGTGGGGCAGCCTGTGGCAAAAAAATCGATTTCCCAACAGTAGCTGTGGAAACGAGGTCTGAAAAACCATCCCCAAATAGTTTTACCCCCTTATAGGGCAACTTCCATGTGCCGATTCGAGTCGGCATCGCCTGACCATTGTCAAGTCCATAACCCCCGTCTGGCGGCAATGGACCTAGCGCTTATTTTTTATGCCAGCCGGCAAATATCCCTCTGTGCATCACGTATGTATAAGACCACGTCTTTTATATGCTCTATTTTCAGCAAAATATTGTCCCTATCCATAGTTATTTTCCGACAGGGAATCTGACCACGCAGCGGGAGCATTGCACATCCATGCCGAAGCAACGGCTGGTCGCAATATAATGCCCTAGTGTGTGACTATATCTTATAGGGTAACCTCCTGCTTTCTATCAGCAGGTCCCTTCAGGGCGGCCGTATCCGGAGACGGTAGTGCCACCTTTTCTGATAAGCGTGTAAGCGCTGTATCTACCCTATGGGGTGTTTCCCCGCGTGACCTATCCTCTGGCGGGAAAGGGTACGCTGCCAATAACCATTTTAGAAATTATCAATTTCTTACCGGGGGAAGACCACTCTTCCTCACACACCTCATTTAATTTCTCAGATGCACGAAAAACTACTAATAGTTTTCTCTCACCAAACACAATACCCTTTTATGTGGTACCTGGGGTATAATCATAAATGTGTAATACATTTTTCAATGCCTCAATCCTGTAACGGGTGGACCTATTTGGAGGGTACACCAGTCTCATCGACGTCGACACTGGAGTCAGTATCCGTGTCGACATCTGTGTCTGTTATCTGAGGTAGCGGGCGATTTTAGGTCGTGCCTGCTGAGGAGGTCTGCTTCCCAGTTGTCCACTCCTGGAATGTACACCGCGGAGATGGCCTTTGCGATGGCTTCCGCCCTGCTTCTGGTTACTGTCTGTTGATGTATGCCACTGCCGTAGCGTTGTCCGACTGCACCTGGACGGCCTGATTCCGAAGGAGGGATTAGGCCTACATTAGTGCACTGTAAATTGCCTTGAGTTCCAGGATGTTGATTGGAAGAGCTGATTCCTGAAAAGAACCACATACCCTGAAACTGCGCGCCTTGAGTCACAGCACCCCCAAACCCGGAGGCTGGCATCCGTTGTCAAAAGCGTCCATGACTGGATGTTGAAACTCTGACCCCCTCACCACCATAGAAGGGATTTCCGTGCTCTTGGTGATAGGGCTATAAGCTGATGCATGTACAGTTGAGAATCCGACCATTTGTCCAACAAATCTAGTTGATATGGTCGCGCATGGAACCTGCCATACTGAATCGCCTCGTAGAAGGCCACCATCTTGACCAGCAAATGGATGCAAAGGTGAATTGAGACGATGCAAGGTTTCAGCACCGACCGGATCATAGACTGAATATTTGAGGCCTTGTACATAGGAAGGTAAACCTTCTGAGACGCAGTATCCAGGATCTTCACTAGGAACTGAATTCTCTGTGACGGCTCCAAGTGAAATTTCTGGAAATCGAGTATCCAACGGTGATCCATAAGTACACGGGTAGTCAGGTCTATACTGTGCAGCAGCTGTTCCCTGGACACCGCCTTTATCAGGAGAATAGAGAAAACACACGGGCAATGACTGCCCCGTTACATCGGGCGCTAATTAATTAATTAAAGAGAACACCTGATATATAATGGTTAATATAATAGCAGCTCCTACAGGGCAACTGGATGCCAAAGACAAAAATGTATAATTAATGTTCTATAAAAAACATTTAAGGAGCGCTAATATCTAATAAAAACTTTTTATTATTAGAGATAGTGGAAAACCACTTATGATGATTAGTTTATAAGTTAAAAACATAAGCAGTGCAAGTGCATATACATGTATAAGAAATCACATTCACAGTAAAAATAGCTTTAAATTCACTGCAGTTGGCCTTTGTGACAATTATTAGATATTTCAGTCCACAGTCATAGATAAGGCTGGTGGCATCCGTACTGATACAAGGGTAAGTAAACTGACTCCACAAGATAATTAGGATTTACTAGTGGATTTATGCAAAGGGATTGTTATATTTGTAGTATGCTGTTGCTCACCCCTGGCATTAGGATCCGGTTTCTCACTTGTAATTGTAGACGCTGATTCCCGTCAATAGCAAGTAGCGGAGGTGGTTCTCGGCAGCCGACAGCGTCTGTAACGGGTTACCCGGCAAGGGAATACCCGAGATGAGGCGGCACCTCAGCAGAACGGGGCTTTTCCAAGCACAGCAACAAGAGTTGAGCAGGAATGGATCCAATAAACGTGATGGAAAGAGACCGTACTAATCCCTTAGTAACAGTAACGGATGATCCGTGGAAGTCTCCAGCAGTGGACAAGCAGTTAGAATGACCCTCTACGCGTTTCTCCGCCCACGATATCGGCGGTTTCCTCAGGAAGTGTGTATTCCCATTTTGGCAGGTGTGGATGTATTTAAGTAGGTATCAGCCAACCAGCTTTAGAGTCTGTTTATTCACACCTGGAGATTGTAATTGGGTTTCACACTATATTTGGTCATTTGCACAGGTTGAATTAATTAGTTTTGTTCAGGTGTAGACATTATATAGATTTCAGATAATATAAAGGGATATATATATATATATATATATATATATATATATAAACTAGAGCAACAAGAATAGAGATAATACAAATACGAATAAGTATGAACATTATATTGTCGCTGTCGGCAAAGGGTGACGAAAAATGTGTATAGGTGGTCTAATGAATATATATATATATATATATATATATATATATATATATATATATGATTAGCTAAGTGTAAAATAAGCTTAGCACTCCCACATTATAGGTTGTAATGAATTTCATATAGGGGATCAAAGTACATTGACTCATTAATAATTTTAGTACATCATGATTGAATTTTGCTTTTTTACTTTATAATAATCAACATTATTTTCGTCACCCTTATATCGAAAAACGACTAATAGTGTGGATATGGCATCCCAGAGTTTAGGCATATGAGAAACTCATACAATTCTCATGGCTGCAGTGGCCCAGTGGATAGAGAAACGGGCTACGGTCAAGAGGCCACCGGTTCAAGACCGAAGCCAGAGTTGATACCCTTACATTTTATTTTTTAATTTTTTATTATTATTATTACATATTTTTATATATATATATATATATATATATATATATATATATATATATATATATAAGGTAGATATCTATTGTGAAAGGCGGGGAAGAATTATTATGCCGACTTCTATTGATAGGGTAGAAAACGGCTCAAATTAAAACCAAGGACGCACAGACTATGGAGAATGGTCATCTATAAAGAGAAGAGACATATTGTTCATGAACAGCAACAGTTTACAGCTCGTGCCTTATTGTACACCATCATTTGGGCAGAAAAGAATTATTATGCCAACTTCTATTGATAGGGTAAAAAACGGCTCAATTTAAAACCAGAGCCGCACAAACTAAATAGAAGGTCGTCTATAAAGAAGAGAAGCATGTTGTTCATAAATAGCAGCAGTTTACAGCTCGTGCCCTATTATACGCTATCATTTAGCATAATTAGGAATCGGAAGTAAGGCTATAAGGATAATGATGAAAACAATGTTGGTAATGATAACAGTATAATATTAAATATAAAAGAAAATCAATAGACAAGACATTTCATTGGAGAGGAAGATCGTACCTATCCTGATAGGGAAGAGTAAGTTAAATTATAGGGAACTAGAGCCAACCCACATAGTAGATGTGTGGGTATCGACGGAGGGGAACATCTATAGCTAGTATGTGTATGGGCCCCAGAGGCATCAGATACATCCATATCATCACATGAATATCTAAGCCTATGTGTTCACACACATATATCTAGACCCATAGTGCTCCACAGGGAAAATAGACTCAGATACCGTTAAGTTCAATATTTTCATTAAGGCCCATAGGATGTAAAGTTTCTAGATTATAAATCCAGTAAGCTTCTCTATTGCAGAGGTGATTGTATCTATCACCGCCTCGTGGTTTTTTTTTATATGTTCTATCCCCTGTAGGGACAAAACCCTGCAGTCTCCATCATGAAGGGAGTTGACGTGTCGTGGTACACTATGTTTCATTGATTTATTAAGGACTAGTTTCTGTGTTCTAAGAACCTAGTGTTTAATTGTCTGATGGTTCTCCCCATATATTGTACCCCACAATTGCAGGTAATAAGATATATCACAAATGTCGTTTGACAAGTGATTCGACCCACAATGTTAAAAATCTTCCCAGTTTTGGATGAAGAAAATTGATTGCTCTCACTGATAAATCTGCAAGTCATACATCTGGATCTTTCGCATCTTTGGCATCCCGTTCTCAGTTTCCCATGTCCAAATGTGGAAGTGGACATCAGCGATCTGGCCCCTGATTTCGAGATGCCAGAGCAAGAGCCCAGGGGATTATTTGATCCAACAAAGTGACTGGGGGACAGAAAATTTTGTAGGTTCCTATTTTTCTTAAAGATAATCTTTATTTCTTCTTCTAGATGGCCTGCCAAGATTTTATCCATTTTTAATATAGGAAGGTTTTTATTAAGAATTTTCCTTATCAAGTGCGAAGCACTATTGTATTTTGAAAAAAAAATAGGTTCACTGTCTCCAAACTCTAGAGGGGAGGGGGTATCGATAGTTGTAATTTTTAGTAAATCTTCTCTGTTTCTTTGTTGTGTTTCAGTAAGAGCTCTATCTAGGACCTCTTGGGGGTAACCTTGATCTAGAAATGACTGAGTTAATTCAATACTCTGTGTTAGATAGTCAATTTCATTCGAACAGTTTCTTTTGAGTCTCAAATATTGGCTCTTAGGAATATTCGTTACCCATGGGTGATGATGGCAGCTTGAATAATTTAGGAGGGAGCTACAGTCAACTTTTTTCTTGAAAGTTTTTGTTAGAATTTTTCCTGAGATTGGGTCAGTATGAAGCGCAATATCCAGGAAATTGATATCAGTGTGATGAATAGTGCTAGTGAAGGACAGGCCAAAGGTATTGGTGTTTAAGTGATCAATAAATGAAGTGACTGAGTGATAATCCCCTTCCCAAATAATAAAAAGATCGTCTATGTATCTTCCATAGAGCACCAGGTTCGCCCCAAAGGGACCACCCCAAATGTATTGATCTTCGAGGTGACCCATGTAGAGATTGGCAAAACTAGGGGCGAACCTGGTGCCCATGGCGGTACCGTGAACCTGTAAATAATAATCACCATTAAACGTGAAATAGTTACGTGTTAATATGAAGTGAATAGCCTCTAAAATGAATTGATTGAGATTACTGGATATAGAAGAGTCAAGATCTAGATAGTGTTTAATGGTTTTAATACCACTATCGTGAGGGATATTAGTATAAAGTGATTCAACATCACACGTGACCAGGAGATAATTCTTCTGCCACTTGATGTTCTTGATAAGGTGTAAAAAATGGGTGGTGTCCCTGATATATGATTTTAAATCTTTAACAAAGAGTTGTAAGTGAGTGTCTACAAATGCTGATAAATTAGAGGTGAGTGAAAAAAAAAAAGCTATTTTTACTGTGAATGTGATTTCTTATACATGTATATGCACTTGCACTGCTTATGTTTTTAACTTATAAACTAATCATCATAAGTGGTTTTCCACTATCTCTAATAATAAAAAGTTTTTATTGGATATTAGCGCTCCTTAAATGTTTTTTATAGAACATTAATTATACATTTTTATCAGGAGAATGTCCAGGTACGGGATTATTTGGACCTCCCTCATGCGCAGCTGCAGCATCATTTCCGCCAAGACCTTTGTGAAAACCCCCAGGGCTGTGGAGAGACCAAAGGGTAATGCCTGAAATTGGAAATGTTGGTGCAGAATCGCAAACCTGAGGAAAGCCTGATGAGGAGGCCAAATGGGGATATGCAGCTATGCGTCATTTACATCCAGATACACCAGAAATTCCCCCTCATCCAGATTCGCCATCACTGCTTTTAGGGATCCCATCTTGAATTTGAATACCCGAAGATAAGGGGTCAGAGATTTGAGATTCAAGATAGGCCGTACCGAGCCGTCCGGCTTCAGAACCACAAAGACTTGAGTAAAACCTCTGAGTGCTGTTGAGGCTACACTGGAACAGTAACTACTGTAGAAAACAGTTTTTCCTCTGTATGCTGTGAGGAAACCCTTGCTTCATGTGAAGCTGGTAAGCCTGACTTGAAGAATCTGGGAGGAGGGAGTTCCTGGAATTCCAGCCGGTATCCTTGGGATAAGAGTTCCCTGACCCAAGGATCCCGGCAGGACTCTGCTCATATGTGGACGAAGTGGTGAAAGTGAGCACCTACCTGAAAGTCGCCCTGTTGCTGGGGCCAACCGTTACGCGGAGGCCTTTGCGGAAGAGGATCCTGAGGTCTGGTCTGCAGGTCCAGCAGCTGCTGGTTTACAGGAGTTACCCAGAGTTCCTCTAGCAGCATCGGAGGCATCTCTGGCTTAGCCTCTGAATCTGGCTACCCGAAAGGACAGCAGGGAGGGTCCAGGATAGGGATGCCTGGCAGACGGCAGAAATGTAGATTTACCTGCAATTGCCAGAGATATCCACTTGTTCAGTTCATCCCCAAACAAGGCATATGTCTGTGGTCGGCAGCAGTTATCATAAACGCGTCCATTTTGTTTCAATGCTACAGTAGCTCTGAATTAATATTGGATGAAAATCAAAGATTTAAATGATTCCATCCACTCTAGTGCCTGTACCTCACTACCCTGTGAAGGAATAGACCACTGGGTACACATCACTGAACCTTGTGAGGAAGGTGTAAACTTAGCTTTGCCAAAAGTACACACAGACTTATTTGCAGACATGCTTGTACACAGATTAGTGTGAAAATCACAGGAATATTAGTGAGATAAGTACACTAACCCAGACCACACTGAAAGGAGTGACACAAAGAGAGATATGGAAACCAGCACACTTCACCACAGACTGAGCAGTGACCCACTGGGTAACCTCTTAGTGCAATTGGCCTCACAGCGGTAAAACTACTGAATTAGTGCTCCCCCCTCACTATAACCCCCTGGTACCAGATTACAATGGTGATTCAGTGAGTCCTGGAGGAGCAGTCTCCGCGTGCAGCCTGTGAAGCAGCAGTAGGAAATGGCGCCGTTTGCCTTCTGGTCCCGCTCTCCGTGAAGCCCCGCCCCCCTAATGGCGCATGGCCCCTTCATCAGTTTTTTATATACTGGCTGTCTATATTTGTGTAAAACGAGAGCACAGAACCCCTGGTAAGTTGCTTGCCAGTCTGGGCAGTCAGTGTGCATTGTGGCCCGAAGCCGGGTGGACACTATCCCTCATGCCGCCATCACACACCGGGGACCCTCCTGCTATAACACTCTCTGCACTGCGTCATGGTCCCTTCTTCGGCATCTGAAGGGGTGGTGGCACGCTGTCGGCGTGGGCTCACCATCTAGGAGTGTGAGAACATCACCTCAGGAGCTCAGTGTCCTGTCAGCTGGGATGACAAACCATTAACTCTAAGGAAGTTGGTTCGGTCCCCCCCATAAATCCCACGATGCAGGCAGACTGGTTGCCAACTAGCGTGCCTGAAAATAACAAACTAAAACAAATCGCTCTGGAGAGCAACAGAATGCACCCGGCACCTTGGGCACATTTTCTAAACAGAGTTTGCTAGAAAGGCCATAGAGGGGAGGAGCCAGCACACACTATTAGTTTCTTAAAGTGCCAGGCTCCAGTGGACCCGATCTATACCCATTGGTAATCTAGAATTCCCCAGTATCCACTAGGACGTAAGAGAAAAAGGAATTCATAGGAGTTAGTTTGTTCAGAAGTCAATGTTATAAAAAGCTCTAGTAGAGCACTATAGAGAGAGATGTCTGTACAAGCACTGGGGAATTTTCCAAAATTTGCTCTGGGGTCCACAAAGTTCTAGTTACACCCCTGACATCTGTATTTCATACCTTGTCTTTCAGTTCACTAATGTCACGATTATGGTTCCTTTCAAGTTGTTCTTGTATATGTTCAAGACAACCCTTCTGTTGCAGTTTCACATTTTCCCATTCAGATGTCAGACTTTCTAGCATGCGGTTTTTAAGTTCAACCTCTCGCTGGAGAGAGTACTTCTCTTGTTCCAGGTTCTGTTACAGTAAGCAAATGAAAAACAAAGCATGTTAAAGCAATGCATTTATTTTGCACCAACAAAACAGTGCAGCACTCATGGAAAACAACAACACTGTACTTATAAGTCTTGCCTTTCGCGTAGTTACCTCTTAGACTTAATCAGACAAGGTGGAATAGAATTTTTTTTTTTTAAACAAAGGTGGGGGGGGGGGGGGGGTCAGGGTTGGTTTAGTTTTTAATAGCGCTAGCTCATTAAGTGCTGATGCCTCTGTACCACTCTAACCCCATGTGTAGTGATGTTCTCTAGATGTTGGAAGAGAAAACCGGATTTTTGGAACTTACTATTAAAATAGTTTTCTTTGCATTCCATGAATGACACTAGAATATTTTGGAGTATGAGCCGCTGCACAAGGAGTCTCGAGCACTTTTTATTTTTATTTAGAAACACCTGCTATATCTCATGCTCCTCCCACTCTATAACTCCATTGGCCCCTCAGCAGTTATCTATCAAAGCTCAAGGATAGTGGAGGAGTAGGAGCGGAGTTGGATGTTTAAGTACAGATGTAAACAAGCCTCAATGGGTGTGGTATGCGTGACAGGTATAGCAACTGAACGCCGGCGGTGGGAGGGTTTGGGCGAGCGCAAACAAGCCCCTTGCGGTGTTTAGACCAAATGTTTGTTGATTTTTTTTAATTCATTATGCTGCGACTTCTTGCACTTAATAACTTAAATGGTGAATATGAATGAAGTGGTTTTTATACTTTTTCTTCATTTTTGCCATTTTAGCTGTATTTTTAATCAGTATTTTTATATGTTTCTCTCTTTTTTATGTATATATAGACTATTTGTGGACTTTTAATGGACACTTTTGCTGGACTATTTATGGAATTTTAATGGACGTTCGGCTGGATACCTTTATTGATGAATTATCCTAATACAAAGATGTGGTATACTGTACTTCAAGCCATCTTTTGATATATGGAATGAAATGTAACTTCCGGTATCGGGAGAGAGGCGACTTCCGGCAACAAGCTCCATCTAGATGCGAGGTGTAATGCATCGTTAACTTCCGGTTGATTGTCACTTCCATGTTGGAATGTGAGTGGGAACCGTATACGAGTTTTCGTTTCCCTCTGCTTCCGCGGGAAGGAATTTGCCGCAAACTGGAAGTTATGTCCCTTCCGCCGGCGTCATGTGGCTGTTAATGGGCGGGAATAGAGTTATCCACACCTGTGTCTAACGGTTTAATCCATAAGGGGTAGAAGTATAGGAGGTTCTGTCAAAATCACCATGCTTCTGAAGTAGGACCTAGTGTCCGAAAATCTTTAAGCTGGTGATAAAACTAAAAAGGGACTGCTCCATTGGACCCACTACTTACCTTTTCGATCTGGGAGGGTAATACTGTGGAGGCTGAGCATATGTGATCCCTTACCCACAGCATTTGTGTGGATAAATGCTTTTTACTATGTTTTTATTGTGAGTTTAATGTAATAAAAATTCTGTCATCTGTTCAGACAGTATTGCACTAGATTTTATTTCTTCTATTTTTGAGATTGGAAATAGACCAGAACTTACCTATGGAAGTATCTATGGTGTTTGGTTATTAATGATTTCAAGGAAACAAGGACTTCGGTTGTCTATGGTCTCAAATTTTGTGGAGTAAGAACTTATTTATTTATGTTGTGTGCGCCATTGTGAGGAAACTATTTTTTGACTTCTTGCACGGCACTATTACTTCTTTAAAAAAAGAGTCTATTATATTAGAAAACTAGAGTTTTTATTAAAAATGTTAAATGCCAGTGGAATGCCTAGTGCTAGTGTGCGTTTCGCTCTGAAAAGTGCTTTTGCATTTTCCATTATGTAATACTATTCAGAATTATTTAATTATAGTGAGTAGTACTAATGCTTAACAAAATAACTTATTCTTATTTTCAATTTCATCTATCGCTGAGTGTACTTTGCATGTATTAATAGGTTTAGACTATCTATATATATCCAGATGTAACAGGAATAAGCTGTAAAAATTTGGTTTTATTGAAAGCGGTAAAATAAATAAAAGCCAAATAACATGGTTGATCAAGGATTTCAAAGCAATTTTTTTAATCCATTAAAACATTAATGCAAAAAAAAAAAAAAAAAAACAGTTTAAACCAATAAGTTTTTTTTCGTTTTTGTTTTTTTTAAGCAGTTTCCGACCCTCTGTTCTTCCTAAATAAAAAGTATAGCCCAGTATCTTAATGAAAATAGGATTTGAAATACCTACCAGTAAATCCTTTTCTCGTAGTCCATAAGGGATTGTGGGGACAGATTAGTACGATCGGGTATAGACAGGTCCAAAGGAGCCAGTGCACTTTAAATTTCTTCAACTGGGTGTGCTGGCTCCTCCCCTCTAGGCCTCCTCCTACAGCTCAGTTATAGGTAAAAACGATATTTATGGTAAGAACTTACCTTTGTTAAATCTCTTTCTGCGAGGTACCCCGGGCTCCACAAGGATAGACATTGGGGGTGTAGAGTAGGATCTTGATCCGAGGCTCCAACAGGCTCAATAGCTTTGACTGTTCCCAGAATGCATAGAGCCGCCTCCTCTATAACACCGCCTCCCTGCACAGGAACTCAGTTTTTAGTTAACCAGCCCAATGCAGTAGCAGGTAAAAGAGACTACAACAGTTAGAAGCCACATACATCACAATTTCACCCCAGGAGAAGTGTCAGCGGCTAATGCCATACCAACCAAATAAAACCTAAGTGCGTCAGGGTGGGCGCCTTGTGGAGCCCAGTGTACCTCACAGAAAGAGATTTAACAAAGGTAAGTTCTTACCATAAATCTCGTTTTCTGCTGCGGGGTACACTGGGCTCCACAAGGATAGACATTGGGGACGTCCTAAACCAGTTCCTTATGGGAGGGGACGCACTGTAGCAGGCACAAGGACCCGGCGTCCAAAGGAAGCATCCTGGTAAGCGGCAGTATCGAAGGCATAGAACATTATGAACGTGTTCACTAAGGACCACGTAGCCGCCTTGCACAATTGTTCAAGGGTCGCACCACGGCGGGCCGCCCAATAAGGTCCTACTGACCGAGTAGAATGGGCCTTAAGGTGAGCAGGAGCGGACAGACCAGCCTTCACATAAGCATGTGCTATCACCATTCTAATCCACCTGGCCAAGGTCTGCTTGTGAGCAGGCTAGCCACGTTTGTGAAAACCAAACAGAACAAAGAGAATTTAGACTTCCGGATGGAAGCAGTCCTCTTCACATAGATACGGAGAGCGCGTACCACATCCAAAGACCGCTCTTTGGGAGACAAAACAGGAGAGGCAACGGCCGGAACCACCATCTTATGATTAAGGTGGAACGAAGACACCACCTTAGGTAAATACCTGGGACGAGTCCGAAGAACCGCTCGGTCACGGTGAAAAATCAGATATGGGGAACTACAAGACAAGGCACCCAAATATGACACTATTCTAGCCGAGGCAAGAGCCAGCAGAAACACCACCTTAAGGTAAAGCCACTTAAGGTCAGCCGATTCCAGGAGGTTCAAACGGAGACCCTTGCAACGCCTTCAAAACCACCGACACATCCCAAGGAGCCACAGGCGGGACACAGGGAGGTTGGATTCGCAACACACCCTGAGTGAAGGTATGCACATCAGGTAATGTCACAAGTCTTCTCTGAAACCACACCGACAAGGCAGAAATATGAACCTTGATGGAAGCCAGACGCAGGCCTAAGTCCAGGCCCTGCTGAAGAAAAGCCAAAAGCTTGGCCGTACTAAACTTGGAAGCGTCATAATTGTTAGATGCGCACCAAACAAAGTAAGAATGCCAGACCCTATGGTAAATCCAAGCAGCAGCCGGTTTCCGGGCCCGCAGCATAGTTTGAATGACTGACTCAGAAAAACCTCTAGCCCTCAAGACGGAAGCTTCAAGAGTCACGCCGTCAAAGCCAGCAGGGCCAAGTCCTGGTAGACACAGGGGCCCTGAACGAGGAGGTCTGGTCGTTGTGGAAGTAGAAGGGGACACTCTAGCGAGAGGCCCTGGAGGTCTGAGAACCAGTGCAGACGGCACGCTGGAGCTACGAGAAGCAGAAGTCCTACTTCCTGCTTGAACTTCCGAATTACCCTGGGCAGGAGTGACACCGGAGGGAACACGTACGGCAGCCGAAAGTTCCATTGAACCGCCAGCGCATCCACGAACGCTGCTTGAGGATCCCTTCTTCTTGCTCGAAGACCGGAAACCTTGTGATTGTGTCGACACGCCATCAGGTCCACGTCTGGTAGGCCCCACCTTTCCACTAGGAGTTGAAACACTTCTGGATGGAGGCCCACTCTCCGGCGTGTACGTCCTGACGACTGAGAAAGTCCGCTTCCGAAGTCAGGACCCCCGGAATGAATATCGCCGATATGGCCGGTAGATGGCGTTCTGCCCATTGTAGAATCCGTGAGACTTCCTTCATTGCAAAGCGGCTTCGAGTGCCGCCTTGATGATTTATGTAAGCCACTGTGGTGGCGTTGTCCGACTGTACCTGAACAGGTCGGATCTGTATTAAATGCTGGGCCAGGTTCAATGAGTTGAATACCGCCCGTAATTCCAGAATATTTATCGGGAGGCGAGACTCCTCCTTGGTCCACAGACCCTGAAGAGAGTGTTGCTCCAGCACTGCGACCCAACCTCGCAGACTGGCATCAGTCGTCAGCAGGACCCAGTGGGATATCCAGAAGGGATGACCCCAGCACAACCATTGATCCTGGAGCCACCAGCACAGTGACAGATGAACCTCCGGAGTCCAGGAGATCAATTGAGACCTGATCCGGTGAGGTAGGCCGTCCCACTTGGCCAGAATTAGCCTCCAGAGAGGGCGAGAATGGAATTGAGCATACTCCACCATGTCGAATGCTGACACCATGAGGCCTGGCACCTGAATCGCCGAATGTATCGACTTGCGGACGAGATAGGAAGCATCTAATCCTGTCCTGAAGCTTCAGGACTTTCTCCTGAGACAAGAACAACCGTTAGTTGTGAGGGTCCAATAACGCTCCCAGGTGCACCATGCTCTGAGCAGGGAAGATTTCTTCCAGATGATGAGCCACCCGTGGGCTTGCAGAAACCGGACCGTCAGATCCAGATGACGTAGGAGACTTTCTGGGGAATTTGCCAGGATCAACAAGTCGTCCAGGTACGGGAGGATCCTAATCCCTTGACGGCAGAGTACAGCTGTCATTACCGCCATGACTTTGGTGAAGACTCGTGGAGCCGTGGTCAAACCAAAAGGTAACGCCCGAAATTGGTAATGAAGGTTGCCAACCGCAAACCTCAGGTACTGCTGATGCGACACTGCTATAGGGATATGCAGGTGAGCATCCTGTATGTCCAGGAAGACCATATAATCCCCAGGTTCCAAGGCCAGGACAATAGAGCGAAGAGTTTCCATACGAAACTTGGATACCTTCACAAATTTGTTCAACGCATTGAGGTTGAGAATGGACCGGGAGGACCCATTCGGTTTCGGGACTAGGAATAGCGGCGAATAGTACCCCTGGCCCCTGTGAGCAAGAGGCACCTGTACTACCACTCCCGATTCCAGGAGGGTCTGTACCACCGAATGAAGAGTCCTTGCCTTTACTTGATCCGAAGAGACGCCTGTCTGGCAAAATTGATGAGGGGGGCGTTTTTTGAAGGCAATGGCATAACCTTGAGTGACGACTTCCCGTACCCAGGCATCTGAAGTGGTCTTTAACTATTCCTGGGTATACCCTAGAAGCCGGCCCCCCACCCTGGGGTCCCCCAGGGGGAGGCCCGCCCCATCATGCAGCAGGCTTATCAGTCTTGGAAGCTGGCTGACGGGCAGCCTAGGAACGTTTGGGCTTTGGCTTGCCAGATTTGGAAGTGCGACCTTGTTTGGTGTACGCTGGACCTTTTGCTTTTCCTGAAGGACGAAAGGGATGAAAGTAAGTACTTTTAGCCTTCGGTACAGAAGGAGCAGTAATAGGTAGACAGGCACTTTTAGCAGACGCCAAATCAGCCACTATCTTATTTAAGTCCTCTCCAAAAAGGATATTTCCCTTAAAAGGGAGTTCGCCAGGGTTTTTCTAGAGTCCAGATCCACAGACCAGAACCGCAGCCATAAGATCCGGCGAGCTAGAACTGACGTAGTCGAAGCCTTGGCATCCAGAACACCGGCATCAGAACCCGCCTCCTTAACATAGTGAGAAGCCGTGACAATATACGACAAGCATTGTCTAGCATGGTCAGAATAGATTTCAGCTTCCAACTCCTGGGCCCACCTTTCAATAGCTTCTGCAGCCCATGTCGCTGCAATAGTGGGCCTATGCACAGCTCCCGCAAGGGTATAAATCGCTTTTAGACAACCCTCCACACACTTATCCGTAGGCTCTTTTACAGACGTAACGGTAGTGACAGGTAGAGCTGAGGAGACCACCATCCTTGCCACATGTGAATCCACTGGGGGAGGTGTCTCCCAATTTTTAGTCAGCTCCGGCACGAGCGGATAGCGAGCAAGCAGCTTCTTGTGAGGAGAGAACTTCTTTCTCAGATATTCCCAGGATTCCTGACGTATATCAACCAGATGATCAGAGTGGGGTAAAACTATCCTGTTTCTTAGGAGGAACGGACTGTTCCGGTTCATCTGTAATCTGAAGGATTGACCGTATAGCCTCCAATAAATCAGGAACATCCACTTGTGAATCTCACTCCCCATCAGATAACTCAGGATCGGAATCTGTGGGGTCAGTATAAACGCCATCCTCATCAGACGAGGTGTCAGGGACAGCAGTGGATTGTGAGGAAGTAATGGCCCGCTTAGAGGATCCTTTGGTCTTAGGCGGGCGAGGGTTAGACTTCTTAGTAGTCAGGGAATGGTTCAATTGCTGTAACTGATTGGACAACTGATCTGCCCATGGCGGATTAACCGCGGGGACCATGAACAGTTGCACCGGCATAGGATGTCTCATAGGGGGCGTTAGTTTAGTAACTAGCGTAGTCGGTAGCATGGAAAAGGTAGCCCACTGTGGGTCATTCTGAATCCCAGTTGCTACAGTCCCACTGGGGGCAAGGAACCACCAGAACCAATACCCTCAGTTGCTGCGTTTTCCTCAAATGTATCTGCGACGTCATCACCACTCCCAGTGGGATCAGCCCCAGAAACGTTACCCTTTTTAGCGGATATGATATAAATCGCAATGTAAGGTAACACAGTACAATATCAGCATCACAATACCTGACCCAAACCCCTGCGCAGTGTAGTCAGCACAAACAGGAATTTAGGAGAAATACGGTGACTAAAATCACAGAGCAAAATACACACTGAGTATATCTTGTGAATATCCTATATTAAATGATAAACCTGACGCACCTAGCACCCTCAGGTTATAGAATATAGGGATAGCAAGCTGAGTGAGAAACACGAAATGGAGGTCACACAGCAGGCAAATGCACACACATACAGTCACAGTTGTACAATGCAGAAGTTACGACAGGCAATAATACTGCACTGGACTAGCCATTCAATATAGCTATATATAAGATAGATATAACAATGCACAGTAAAGACTGGATGCATATCACAGGATACTTGTACTAAATAACTCCGGACTAAATGCACTCTTTCTTCGTTAGCACTGTCAACAGACATGTAGAATACTTGAGTGTCCTGTAAGATGCACAGCGCTGACATGCAGGCGGCTTTATAGAGGAGGATTTGCCCAAACAGTCCCAGGAACAGTGTAGCGGAGTGTAAGGGAGGGAGGGAGGGGAAGAGAGAGAGAGAGAGAGAGAGAGAGAGAGAGAGAGAGAGAGAGAGAGAGAGAGAGAGAGAGAGAGAGAGAGAGAGAGAGAGAGAGAGAGAGAGATACAGCTCCAGGGCGGGAACATTTACTCTAAATGGCGCCCTGGGGCTACAGGTCTAAGCCTTTCCCCCTGCTGGACTTAACCACCGGTACTGTGGGCTGCATGAAAAACGGTTTATAAGAGAAACCGACCTGTGCCCTTGCGGCCTAGTGGGGTCCCTGTACTGTCAGTGTCCACGCCAGCGCGGGCGGCCGGGACCCACTTACCACCTTCCGAAGTGCGGCCACGCGATCCCGGAGAGCCCCAGCTGTGTGTGTCTGACCAGAAGAAAACCGGAGCCTCCTGCTGTATGTACCCGGCAACCAGGGCGCGGGAAGTGAACAGCGCCGCTGGGGGAAAGACGGAGCTGCAGCAGAGTAAGTCTTCTGACATCTAACCGCTGCTGCAGCCCTTGTAGACTTCACTTTTTCTTTAAAAAATGCTCTTCTTAGGCTGCCTGGAGCAGCCCCCTGTTAACATGCCTGCTTCTGCAGGCACAAACTACAAAACTGAGCTCCTGTGCAGGGAGGCGGGGTTATAGAAGAGGTGGCGCTATGCATTCTGGGAACAGTCAAAGCTTTTGAGCCATTGGTGCCTCGGATCAAGATCCTACTGTACAGCCCCAATGTCTATCCTTGTGGAGCCCAGTGTACCCCGCAGCAGAAACAGTGACCAAAGGAGAATCACATACTTGAGAGAAGGAACAGAAGAGTAAGTGTGGAGACATTTACACACCAACACACCATAACATAACCGGGCCAGCAACGGCTGGCAACAGGTACATCAACAGCTGAACAGGTAACACATAACCGAGAACTTGCAGAAAATAGAATTTTGCTACTTACCAGGTAAATCCTTTTCTTTGAATCCATAGGGGGCACTGGAGTACTCTTGGGATATGGACGGTTTCCGCAGGAACAAGGCACTGAATAAATTAAATTTGGAACTACTCACCCCCCTCCATATCCCAGAGTACCTCAGTGTTTTTTACCGAGCCGAACAGGAGCTATAGAGAGGTTGACAATGGAGAATTACATATAACAAAACGGACAACAATAAAGTTGACACATAATGTTACGGACAACTAAACAGTTGACAACATAACCGATAGGACTTGATAATTTGAACCAGTCGGTGAGAGTGTGTTACCATAAGATTCCCTGAACTTAACACAAGCCAAGTAAAAACTGCTCTGGGTGGGCGTCCAGTGCCCCCTATGGATTCAAAGAAAAGGATTTACCTGGTAAGTACCAAAATCCTATTTTCTTTTTTATCCACTAGGGGCCACTGGAGTACTCTTGGGACATACCAAAGCTTCCCCCGTGGGCGGGAGAGCTGTTTGGCACCTGTAGCACTAGGCGGCCAAAGCTAGATGCTGATACCGCAAAAGTATCAAACTTGTAAAAGCGCACAAACGTGTGCACTGAAGACCATGTAGCCGCACGGCAAAGCTGTGTCGTAGAAGCTCCACAAGCAGCTGCCCATGGCGTTCCCACAGAACGTGTGGAATAAGCTGTTACTGATGTAGGTGGCTGTAACCTAGCATGAAGGTAAGCCTGACGTATGGTCAGTTTAATCCATCTGGATAAGGTCTGCTTAGAAGCTGGCCAACCCATCTTGGCAGGATCGTAAAGAACAAAACGTATCCGTCTTACGAACTGTAGACGTTCGGGATACATAAACGCGTAATGCGCGTACCACATCCAAGGTTCCAGAATCTCCTGTTAACACAGGAACTACTATTGGTTGATTGATGTGAAAAGATGACACTACTTTTGTTAGGAAAGCGGGATTCGTCCGAAGTTCCGCTCTGTCATCATGAAACACCAAATACGGTGGCTTGCATGACAAGGCACCCAAATCTGAAACACGCCTTGCCGAAGCCAAGGCTAGTAGAAAAATTGTTTTCCAAGTGAGAAACTTATATAAAGACTGTAAGAAATCTAAAACCAGATTCAAGTCCCATGGCGCAGTAGGTGGAGTGAATGAAGGCTGTACTCTGAGGACACCTTGCAGAAAAGTATGTACCGACGGCAATAGAGCCAATCTTCTTTGAAAGTAAATTGACAACGCAGATATCTGTACTTTTAGTGTGGATAAACGCAGTCCTCCATCTAACCCCATCTGTAGAAATAACAAAAGACTGGAAAACTTGAAAGATGAAGTTGGAAACTTCCGAGCTTCACACCAACCTATATAGGCACGCCAAATTCTGTAATAATGAGCTGCCGTAACCGGCTTCCTAGCTCGTAACATGTTGGTATAACCGATTCTGGAATGCCCTCTCTTCTTAAGAGGGCTGTCTCAACAGCCACTCCGTCAAACACAGCCGCGCTAAATCGGGGTAAAGGAACGGACCCTGTTGTTACAGGTCCGGACGTAGTGGGAGCGGCCAAGGATCGTCTGCGAGTAGACCGCAGAGATCCGAGAACCAAGCTCTACGAGGCCAATGAGGCGCCACTAGTATGACTGTGACGGACTCTCTTTTGATCCGTTTTAGCAACAGAGGGAGCAGCGGAAACGGTGGAAACAGATACACGAGGCTCTACGGCCACGCAATTGTGAGAGCATCCACTGCCACTGCCTTTGGATTGCTCGTTCTGGACACGTACTGGGGCGTTTGATGATTGTGGCGGGATGCCATCAGGTCCACTTGAGGGTAACCCCACCTCTGGACCAGCATGTGAAACACTTCTGGATTTAATGCCCATTCTCCTGGATGAAAATCCCGACGGCTGAGATAATCCGCCTCCCAGTTGTTCACTCCCGGAATGAACACTGCCGACAATATCACTTGGTGATACTCGGCCCAATTGAGGATTCGAGCTACTTCCCGCATTGCCATGCGGCTTTTCGTTCCTCCTTGTTTGTTGATGTATGCGACCGCCGTCGCATTGTCTGACTGCACCTGAACAGTCTGAGACCGAAGCATGTGCACTGCTTGTCGTAGCGCATTGTAAATTGCCCGGAGTTCCAGGACATTTATAGACCGCAATCTTTCGTGATCCGCCCAGAGACCCTGGAGCTGATCATTTTTAACTACAGCTCCCCAACCTCTGAGACTCACGTTCGTCGTGAAAATTATCCAATTCCAGGCGTCGAACCGTTTCCCTGCGGTTAGATTGTGTACTTTGAGTCACCAGAGTAGAGAGACTCTGGCCCGTGGCGACAACCTCACCCTGTGGTGAATCTGCAGATGCCCGACCACTGTGCGAGCACACCCAGTTGAAAAGGACATGAGTGAAATCTTCCGAACTGAAGTGCTTCGAAAGCCGCCACCATTGTGCCTAAGAGGCGAATTCACAAATGAACTGAGACTGTGCGTGGCTTGAGCACTAATTGTACCAGATGACGAATGACCTGTACTTTCTGTTCTGGTAGGTAAATTCTTTGATTTACCCTATCGAGAATCATACCTAGGAATTGAAGTCGTTGAGACGGAATCAGATGTGATTTCTTGAAATTGACAATCCAACCGTGCTGAACCAGTACACTGTATGTTAGCAACGCCTGTTGGAGGAGCATTTGTTAAGACGGAGCTTTGATGAGCAAATCGTCCAAGTACGGAATAATTATCACTCCCAGGGATCTAAGATGAGCTATCATCACAGACATCACCTTGGTGAATACCCGAGGCGCTGACGAGAGGCCAAACGGTAGAGCCTGAAACTGGTAATGGTTCTGCCGTATTGCAAACCGCAAGAACCTCTGATGAGGTGGCCAAATCGGAATGTTTAAGTACGCATACTTGAGATCCAGCGCAATCATAAACTCCTGTGGCTCTAGACCTGCAATTACTGATCGTAGAGATTCCATCTTGAATCTGTAGTAAGTGACGTACTGGTTGAGGCCCTTTAAGTTCAATATTGGCCTGACCGAGCCATCAGGCTTTGGTACCACAAACAGACTGGAATAATAACCCTGACCTTGTTGGAGTACAGGGACCGGAATCAAAACTGCTGCATCCAGAAGAGACTGAATGGCAATCTGCAGAACCGCCTTCTTGTCGTCCGACACAGGCAGTTCTGTTTTGAAAAACCGCATTGGCGGGAGACAGTCGAACTCTATTTTGTAACCTTTTAACACTAAATTGCAGATCCACCCATCTGTGGACGTCTGAAGCCACGCCAACTGGAACGTCTGAAGGCGTGCTCCCACAATTGGAGATCCGAGATGGACTGGGAGCCCGTCATGCCACTGGCTTGTCGGTGACCTTAGTGTCCTGACGACTGGTGTTGGTTTGTTGGAAACCACGTCCCCGACCTCGTCTACCAGGTGTGGCCGTTCCTCTGCCACGCCCGCGAAAGGACTGAGGTCTAAAGGATTTGAACGCAGGTCCAGAATATCTCCGTCTAGGTACTGTTGGAGGCAATGGTAAGAAAACAGACTTTCCTCCTGTGGCCTCAGAAATCCATCTGTCCAATTCAGGACCGAACAGCTTCTCGCCACCGTAAGGTAACGCCTCTATACCTTTTTTGACCTCCGCCTCCGCTTTCCAAGAACGTAGCCAGAGTGCTCGTCGTGTTGTGACTAGCGATGATGAAAGGCGAGAAGTGAGCTAACAGACGTCAGTAGAAGCTGTACATAGATAGTCAGCAGCTTCCCAGATTTGATCAGCGAGAAGTATAAGATGATTGTCCTGTAGAGCCGACTTGAGCTCTTTTATCCATACCATTAGCGCCTTAGTTACCCAAATGCCAACCAACCCAGGTCTCAGCAGCACTCCTGCTGCTATATACATGGACTTTAGCATAGCTTCTATTTTACGGTCCGCAGGGTCTTTAAGCGTAGTAGCAGTTGGTACTGGTATGGTTAATTTCTTTTTAAGCTTAGATACGGACGAATCTACCAATGGTGGATTCTCCCATGTAGCTGTCATGGACTCTGGAAACGGGTAACTCGACTTAAATCTGCGAGGTATAGAAAACAGTTTATCCGGATTCTTTCGTGTTTCTAGTAACATTTTATTAAGAGATTCCGAAACGGGAAAACACATCGGAGATCTCTGTCGTTTAGTAAAGACTACTTCATCATTTGTCAGAGGCTCCTCAGTTTCTGTAAACTTCAGAGACAGACGCACCGCTCTGATGAGATTATCAATGCCCGGGCTGTCAAAATCGTCACTATCTGACTGCTGGTCTATTTCGTCCTCTTCACCCTCATCCGCAGTGAGGTCTAGCATCGCAGAACCTGGCAAATTATAAGACAAAAGAAACTTATCCTTTCCACCCAAGGTAAACTTGGATTTTTGGCCAGATTGAGGCCCCTCTGGTAACTCTAGTGATCTCATCTTAGACTCAGATCTTGCCGCCTCCCGCTCTTCACGAGAGGCGGCCAACTCTGATTGCAATCCAACCAGGACATTTGCAAGCATAGCCCATGGAGGGTCCGGAGATGAAACTGGCTTTAAAACTGGAGTGGAAATCGTATTTGTAGCTGAATTCACAAAACATACTGTACATGTGGTAGATCCATCAGGCAACACACTTTTACAGACATGAGAAGGAAATAGCTTTTTAGACTTTGCTGGTGCCTTACTCATTATGCAGACAGACAATACAAACTACAAACAGAAACAATTTGCACGACTCATTAAATAGCACTAAGGTTCTTGTATATATATATATATATATATATATATATATATATATATCTGGCAAAGTGCAGTGCACGCCAGTAATATGAAAAACCTGATCCCAAATTCCCCTAACACCCCTGCGTCTTTAGTAGAGATGTAATATAGGAACCCTGGAAACAGACAAGAAAAAACAGGAAGCATGGTTAAATATCCAAGTTTCCAGTATAACACAAACAACAATGCAGATTATCCTCACTAAACTGCAAATATAAACATATTCTGATACAAGGCTTAATAGCCTACTAAAAACCCCTGTATCACTGTTGCACCTTCTTATGTGCCTCCCCCACCCCCCCGAGCACCGTGTACTGCTCTCTGTACACGGAGCCGGAGGCGCCGTGGAACGCACAGCATAGAGCCGTGGAGCGGCCTATGCACGTGTAGCTCAGGGACAGCAGGGATCTCATTAGATGCGGCATTGCTGGAAGCGGTGGCTAGTGGGAGCCGGAGAGCGCATAGAATACAGCCGTGAAACTGCCTATGCACGCGCGACTCCGGGTAACGGCGGGGCTTGTCAGTGCTGGAAGCGACAGCGGGCGCTCTCCCCAATACAGTTCCCCACACAACGGGGCGGCAGCGTGAGCTGAAAGCCCCTACCCAACATACCTGGACTCCCTGTAGTGAGGGCTATGACGTGGCTTCTTGTTCAAGCTCTGTCCAGCTTCTTCCAGGCAGCCTGCACGTGGTGTGAGGGAGCTCTTTTTAGAGAGGTCCAACACCCACAGCTGCTCTATAGCAGCTTCCACTCTCCCGGACCCACGCCTATTGGAAGGGGGGAAGGGATGTGGCAATCGATGAAAAAAAGAAAAACTTAGAAAAAATTCCAATAAGTGTGGACAAACTCCACAAGCCTTCTAACTGTGTCGAGCACAGAAAAAATACTGAGGTACTCTGGGATATGGAGGGGAGGAGTAGTTCCATATTTAATTTACTCAGTGCCTTGTTCCTGCGTAAACAGTCCATATCCCAAGAGTACTCCAGTGACCCCTAGTGGATGAAAAAGAAAGTCAGCGCACAGAGGCGGGCGCCCAATATCCCTTGTGGACTACGAGAAAGGATTTACCGGTAGGTATTTAAAATCATATTTTCTCTAAGGTATATTGGGGACAGATTAGTACGATTGGGATGTCCCAATGCTTCCAGAACGGGTGGGAACGCGATGAGACATCTGCAGCGCCGCCTGCCCAAATCGGGTATTCTCTTTGGCCAGGGTATCAAACTTGTAGAACTTCACAAAGGTGTTCTTCACCGACCAGGTAGCAGCACGGCATAGTTGCAAGGCCGAGACTCCATGGAAAGCCGCCCAGGAAGACCCCACTGATCTTGCCTTCAGAGACAGAGACCGGTAAGGCTGCAGACACATAGGCCTGTTGGATAGCAAGCCAAATCCAACGAGCAATAGACTGCTTTGAAGTAGGGAAACCTTTTTTCTGCGTATCATACAGCACGAACAAGGAATCAGTCTTTCTGAACCGAGCCGTCCTCTTGACATAGATTATCAAGGCTCGCACTGCATCCAATGCCTCCGGAGGAGCAGACGTGCCAGAACTGGACGGAATCACAATAGGTTGATTCAAGTGAAACGCGGAGACCACCTTCGTCAGGAACTACTGTCTAGTCCGGAGCTCCACTCTGTTCTCGTAAAAGACCAAGTAGGGACTTTTACACGAAAAGGCCCCCAATTCTGAGACACGTCTAGAAGAAGCCAGGGCCAGTAACGTCACCGTCTTCCACGTGAGGTACTTGTCTTCTACAGTCATCAGAGGTTCAAACCAGGAGGACTGTAGAAAGCGTAACAAAACGCAAAACAATTTGTACATAACCCATCATGTGCCAGATCCTGAGTGGATAATCCCACTTTGCATGACAAACATGTTATGAGTGTTGGTGATGCAACCTCGTCACCTTTGCAGCTCTTAGACATGATAAATAATCAGCGTTTAACAGTGTACTACACAATTTGTGACTGTAATCACCTTACTATATTTAAAGTGATATCAATCTGACCCCAACCCATGCACCAGCATTGAGGCTCAGAAGAAAACCACTGACAAACATATATAAAGTCAGCAATCACACTAGCAGTCATTCACATGTTATATATTAGTCATATGAGCATATAATCAACTACAAATGCATTTCAAAGTATGTAGGAGTACATATTACCGAATTCTGTTCTATACAGTTATTTAACGTATTCAGACGCATAGCGAAGAAAACTACAGTAATGTACACAGACTCATATGCAATAGGCACTAAAGTTAACTATTCATACTGATAAAAGTAGATAGAAATTTAGTGCTGTATAACCTGTACTCAGTAGAGTGGGATACAGGGAGACTCACCCCACTTCCAAGACCTATCAATACGTTAGCGAATGCTGAGTGAATCCAAGACAGCATTTGTACCGTGGGTAAGCGTTGTTGCGACCCGGCGGAGAGTTGTTGGGGCAACTCTTTCCAATATGCGTGTAAGACGCGGTTAGGAAAGATCACTCAGAAACCGTAGTAAGACTATAAACGAAAGAAAGCACAGCAGCCCTGTGACGATAGTCCGGCTCCTGCCACACCAAACAAAAAACTGATTTGCCTGAGCCAGTGGGCGGGGATATATGGACGAGCACGTTGCATCCTGGGGGGACTGAAAGCTTGTGATCGTTTGGTGCCAAACTGCTGTCGCTCCATCACATCCCATTGTTATCCTGTGGATAACCTGTGGACCCTGCCGGAGAAACATGGATTTCCCAGCAGTAGCTTTGGAGGTCCCTGCATCCAATTAACTTCCAAAATGCCAGTCACCTGTGAAGGGAAGACATTCCACATTACGTTTGGAGTCAGCGTCAGCAATCCACTGACGCAACCATATGGCTCTGCGCGCAGACACAGCCATAGCATTATTATTGTCAATCTCTTTAAGGGAGTAACAGAGGATCCTAACCGTGTCCTGAATGTGTTTAAGGAAAGTTACAGTAGTAACTAAGGTCATATCACCCGAAAGACCTACCTGAATTTGAGTAGCCCAGGAATGAATGGCATGCGTCATCCAGCAACCTGCAATGACCGGAATTTGAGCAACACCTGCAGCAGTGTATATAGATTTCAGAGGGGTCTCAGTTTTCCTATCTGCCGGGTCTTTTACCGTAAAGGAGCCCGGAGCAGGAAGTACCGCCTTTTTAGAAAGGAGAGAGACAGACGTCTACTGCTGGAAATTCTTCCCAGAAATTCCTGCCTTCATGGGCAAAGTGGAATGTATGCAAAAACCGTTTGGACACCTGATATTTTTTCTCTGGATTTTTCCAGGCAATTTTAAATAAATCATCAAACTCCTTGGAGTCAGGAAATGTGACTGTCAGTTTGTCTTGTAGGAGGAAAAATTACTTCTGATCCTCCAGGAAAAGCTTTAATATGTCCCGAAAAGTCAATATGAGGGGTTCAACAGCTTGTGTAGGGGTGGAGCCCCCCTTAAGGGGTCCACATCATCCTGTATATCATCATCAGTATCTGATAGAAGTGCAGGTAAAGCACGTTTTTGTGCACCTGTAGTGGGCAGAGGGGGATGTTTAGAAGCTAGATTTGCCACTGCTTGTTGCAGTTCCTGAGTTTTATTGGCAGGAGGGCTCTGTACTCACACCCACATGGTTATCAGCATTTTGTGATGACCGACTACACTGCTCACATGATATTGAGCCAGTGAGCTAGGGGAAAATCTAGCATTACACATACTGTATAACTTCTGTTTTACCACTGTGAAGAAGAAAACAAGATTTATGGTAAGAACTTACAGATGTTAAATATCCTTCTGCGAGGTACACTGGGCTCCACAAGGAAATACATCGGAATGTAGAGTAGGATCTTGATTCGAGGTACCAAATAGGCTCAAAGCTTTAGACTGTTTCCAAGATGCACAGTGCCGCCTCCTCTATAACCCCGCCTCCATGCCAGTGAGCTCAGTTTAGTTAACCAGCCCAATGCAGTAGCAGTTACCAGAGACGACAACCGCTCGTAGCCAATTACACCACACACAGGAGGAGAGGGTGTCAGCGGCTGTGTCAATACCAACCCAAAAAAGCTAAGTGCGTAAGGGTGAGCGCCTTGTGGAGCCCAGTGTACCTCGCAGAAAGAGATTTAACAACGGTAAGTTACCATAAATCTCGTTTTATGCTGCGGGGTTTACTGGGCTCCACAAGGAAATACATCAGGGATGTCCCAAAGCAGTTCCTAACGGGAGGGGACGCACTGTAGCGGGCACAAGAACCCGGCGTCTAAAGGAAGCATCCAGGGAAGCGGCAGTATCAAAGGCATAGAACCTAATAAACGTGTTCCCTGAGGACCACGTAGCCACCTTAACAATTGTTCAAGGGTCGCACCACGGTCGGCTGCCCAAGAAGGTCCAACCGACCGAGTAGAATGGGCTTTGATGGTAGCAGGAACCGGACGACCAGCCTGTACATAAGCATGTGCAATCACCATTCTAATCCATCTGGCCAACGCCTGCTTAGAAGCAGGCCAGCCACGTTTGTGAAAACCAAACACAAAAAAGAGTCGGATTTCCTAATGGATGAAGATCTCTTCACATAGATACTGAGAGCCCGTACCACATCCAAAGACCGCTCTTTGGAAGACAACTCAGGAGAATTAAAGGCCTCCCCATCTGAAATATCAGCGTCAGAAGGGTCAGTATAAGCACCGTCCTCCTCGGAAGACGTGTCAGTTAAGGCCGCGGATCGGGAGGAGGTAATGACCCTTTTAGAAGACGACTTAGACTTATGTGGGCGAGAGTGACCCTTAGATTTGGACATGGATCGGTTCAAATGCTGTAACTGAGTGGAAAGCTGATCCACCCATGGCGGGTTCACAGCGGGGACCATAATCTGTGGTAGCGGCACAGGTGATCCCACAGGGGGCGTCAATTTAGTTACAAGTCAATATAATAACCATGGCGTTTGAGCCCTTTCAAGTGTAAATAGGATGCATTTTGTATTTTAAAGTGCATAAAGACCCCCAAGATCTAATTTTAGAAGGCAATTCAACCGGGGGACTGCTTAATCAATAAACAGTCACCTATCTCTTTAAGTACTAATCTGCAATGTGGATAAATTGTAGTGGTGACCTCACAAGGACCGATGATTATAATATTAGTGGTGCTAAACTCATGGTTCCTAATCCCTAAACCCCTAGACTAAGCTGATAGTTATGGACGCTGCCTATTTACACTTGAAAGGGCTCAAACGCCATGGTTATTATATTGACGCAGCCTCCAGGGTAAGGGATAACACACAGGTTTTTTAATTCTCAAAAAAAACTTTGAATGTATGTTATTATTGCACATGTGTTTTTATTAGTTTTAGTAGGCACACTCCAGCTCTTGTGGAGCGCGATACTGATTTGTGTGCCGGCATGTCATTTTATGGAGTCACTAAAGATATACCTTTTCTGTGTTTTGTTACAGGGCTCCCAGCGCGTTGCCAGGGGAACCAGTCAGCGTGATTACGTCACTTCCGGCCGGGCTGTGAGCCGCGACCGGAAGTGCGGGATGTGCGACGCCTGGGCACTCCGTGGTCCACGCAGCTGGGAGTCGTGATTATGGGGTAAGTGGGCTTTTATGTATGGTATATATACAATTGATTTTGCACTTGCACTTTGTCTGAGGAAGGGGATGCGTCCCCGAAACATCACCTGTCATTTTCAATAAATACTTCACGGAGTGAAGCTCGTTTCACATCTTTTCAAGTCTGTGAGTGCCACCTGTTTTTCTTCGCTATATATATATATATATATATATATATATATATATAGACGTTATGGTAAGAACTTACCGTTGATAACGTGATTTCTCTTATGTCCACAGGATAGCATTGGGATATGCCGAAGCGACAGCAGAAATGGCACCAAACGGTCACGAGCTTTCTGGCCTCCCAGGATGCATCGGGGCTTCACCATATAATCCCGCCAACTGACTCAGTCAAATCAGTTCTTTCCACAGCAATTAGGCAGGAGCATCAGGTAGAAACCTATTCAGGCGATAAGAACACACATGCACACCCTTCCATGCATGAGGGAAGAGGTTTAGTGATTGTAAAGATCCTCAAATTAGGTGCGTCAGGGTGGGATCCCTGTGGATACCTGTGAACATAAGAGAAATCACGTTATCAACGGTAAGTTCTTACCATAACGTCTATTTCTCTGGCTGGGTCCACAGGTTATCCACAGGATAACATTGGGATTCCCAAAGCCAGTTTTAGTGGTGGGGACGCTCCTGATTACACAGGAGAACCTTTCGCCCGAATTCTGCGTCATAAGAGGCAAAAGTATCCAAGGCATAATGTATGATGGTGTTTATGGAAGACCATGTGGCTGCCTTACAAATCTGTTCTGCCGAAGCACCATGTTGTGCTGCCCATGAAGGACCTACCTTACGTGTAGAGTGAGCAGAGACATTAGCTGGAGTAGGGAGATCTGCACGAGAATAAGCTTCTGATATTACCATTCGGAGCCATCTTGTCAGCGTCTGTTTACTAGCAGGCCATCCTCTTCTATGAAATCCGTAGAGGATGAAGAGAGAATCTGTTTTTCTGATGGCACTAGTACGATCTATGTAGATTCTTAATGCTCAGACTACGTCCAGCGACGCTTCTCCCGCAGACAGTCCCGATACCTGAAAAGCTGGGACTAAAATCTCTTCATTAAGGTGAAACTTTGAAACCACCTTCGAAAGATAAAGCAGTTCTCAGAACTAGATCTGGTTATCTGGAAAAAAAACTTAGGAAAGGAGACTTACACGACAGTGCTCCTAAATCTGATACTCTTCTAGCTGAGGCCATTGCCAGTAGAAAGAGTACGTTAACCATTTAAGATCTGCTCTCTTAAGTGGTTCAAACGGAGGTCCCTGACGGAATGTAAGAACTAGATTCAAATCCCAGGGACCTGCAGGAGGAACAAATGGAGGTTGAATGTGTACAACTTCCTGGAAGAAAGTACGCACATCCTGTAAATCAGCAATCTTTCGCTGAAATCACATAGTTAATGCTGATACTTGAACTCTCAAGGAAACTACTTTCAAACCCTTATCCAATCCTGCTTGAAGAAAATCCAAAATCCTGGATACCTTAAAAGATCTTGGATTCAAACTTTTTTCACTACACCAATGAATATAGGCTTGCCATATTCGATGATAAATATAAGCTGAAGAAGGCTTTCTTGCTCTAAGCATAGTTTGAATTACTTGTTGTGAAAATCCTCTAGCATCTAAAATAGAGTTTTCAACAGCCACACCGTCAAAGACAGACGATCCAGATGGCTGTGACAACAAGGACCCTGCATTAGCAGATCTGGACGTTGAGGGAGCAGAATTGGTGCTTCCACGGACATCCTTAGTAGATCTGTGTACCAATGCCTTCTCGGCCAAGCTGGAGCTATTAGGATTATGTCTCCTTTTGCTTGCTTTATTTTCCTCACTACTCTGGATAAGAGAGAGATTGGAGGGAACAGATATGCCAGATGAAATTTCCATTTTACTGACAGTGCGTCTACAAGGACCGCTCCGGGATCCTTTGTTCTTGATCCGTACCTCCGAACTTTGTTGTTTAGACAAGACGCCATGAGGTCTATGTCTGGTAGACCCCATCTGTTCACTATTGTCTGAAACACTTCTGGGTGTAATGCCCATTCGGTTTCCTGAATGGTGTGTCGACTGAGAAAATCCACTTCCCAGTTCAGTACACCTGGAACAAACACGCTGCAAGATGGAGTTCTGCCCACCTTAGTATGGGAGTTACTTCCTCCATCAATCTTTTGCTGTGAGTTCCTCCCTGATGATTGAGGTACGCTACTGCTGTTGCATTGTCTGAGCGAATCTGGACTGGTTTTCCTTGCGGACTGTCCTTTGCCTGAACTAGAGCCATATAAATGGCCCTTATTTCCAACAGATTTATTGGCAGGCGACTTTCCTTTATGGACCATTTTCCCTGGAACTAAAGGCTTTCGAGTACCGCTCTCTAGCCTTGAAGACTGGCATCTGTTGTCAGGACTTGCCATTTATTTATCCAAAAGGGTCTCCCCTTGTTTAAATGGTCTGTCTGTAGCCACCACGCTAGAGACCTTTTTACTTTTACTGGAAACTTTATTATGTTTTTTTATTGCGTGATGATTTCCGTTCCATTTGGTCAGAATAAGGTGCTGTAGCGGTCTGGAGTGGAATTGCGCATATTCCACCATGTCGAAGGTTGATACCATCAGATCCAACAGTCGCATTGCTGCATGGACTGACATTGTCTGAGTGTGCAACGCCTCCTGAGTCATGACCTGCACCGTGACTATCTTTCTGTAGACCTGAATCCAATATGGCCCCCAAATGAACCATCCGCTGTGACGGATTCAGAGCCGACTTTTCCCAATTTATGAGCCACCCGTGTCTTTGTAAACAAACTACTGTCTGTTGAAGATGGCTCAAAAGTAACTCCTGAGCATGTGCTAGGATTAACAGGTCGTCGAGGTATGGAAATATTCTTAACCCCTGCTTGTGGAGATAAGCTGCCATAACCACCATAATTTTGGTAAACACCCTGGGTGCTGTTGCTAGCCTGAAGGGCAAGGCTTGGAACTGAAAATGTTCCTGGAGGATGGCAAACCTGAGGTAACATTGATGAGACCTTGCTATAGGCACATGTAGGTAAGCATCCTGTATATCCAGAGATACCATGTAATCTCCTGGTTCCATAGCCAACATTATGGAGCGTAATGTCTCCATGTGGAACCTTGGAATCCAAATGTATTTGTTTAACATTTTGAGATTGAGAATTGGTCGGAATGACCAATTTGGCTTCTGAATCAAAAAGAGATTGGAGTAAAAACCCCTGTCCCCTTTGTGATGGAGGTACTGGGACAATCACACCAGACTGAAGCAATTTCTGAACTGCTTCTTGCAGGGCACTGGCCTTCGACTCTATACAAGACGGGCTGGTGCAAAAAAAATCTTTGAGGAGGCTTTCCCTTCTGAATGGGAACCCATACCCGATAGATACCTCCTTCTGCACCCAAGCATCTGTCGCCGACTGTTGCCATATGTGTGCAAAACGAAGTAGTCGGCCCCCAACCCTGGAATCCTCCAGCGCGGACGCCTGTCTCTTCAGGTCTGATGGTTTTTGTTCAGGCTTGGATGCTGGCTTTCTACTAGCCCATTGCCTCCTACCCCTGGCCGATCTATTGGACTGGGGCTGCTTAGACTCCTCTTTAGCTTTCGCTTTGCCTTGCCATCGAAATGGGCGAAACTTTGAACCCCTAGTCTTAGGGTTATAACTAGCCGGAAATCTGACCTTTTTGGATTCAGCTTCCGATTCTAGAATATCAGTCAATTGTTTCCCAAACAATATATTACCATCGAAAGGTAATGCTTCCAATTCTCTCTTAGATTCAGCATCTGCTTTCCAAGTGCGTAGCCAAACTGCTCTACGAGCGGCTACTGTCAAGGCTGATGCTTTAGAAGCAATCGTGCCCATATCAATTGCTGCTTCTTCCAAATATTGGGCAGCTTGTCTTAAACGGCCTAAATGATACTCCTGCTCCCTATTAAGGGAGGAGAGGCCATTCTCTAGTTCCTCCATCCATTCTACCATTGCCTTTGCCATCCAGGCTGAAGCCATAGCAAGCCTTACCACTGCTCCCGAGAGAGAAAATATACTTTTCAAGAAGCTATCTACCCTACTGTCTGTGACATAATTTAGTGAGGTAGATGACAATGGTAAAGCAGATTTATGAACGAGTCGCAGTACAAGTGCATCTACTTTTGGAGGAACGTCTCTTTTTGAACAATCCGCAGCAGGAAATGGATAATAAGAATCCCTTTTTTCGGAATCTTATATTTTTTACTGGGCGTCGCCCAGGATTCTTCCATCATTTCTGACAGATCCTCTGACGCTAGGAATTCAGTCTTAACTGTTTTTGTTCGTTTAAACACAGGTGCTTTAGATTTTGACACTGTTTTGGCTGTTTCCTCCAAAGAGAGAATAGCCTTCATTGCATCAATAAGTTCAGCTACATCCTCTGAGCCGAAACTCTGCGATTGATCATCATACGGAGTATTTGAATATACTGTATCATCATCTGTTATATCATCTTGTGTAGTCTGCAACATAGACGTATCTGTCTTAGTCTTACCTGTACCTTGGTTACTTGTAGAGGCTACTGGAACCAAACCATAGGAAGGGAGCTGCATGTATGGGTTAATAGTGTAACCTACTACCTGGGGTGGCGCTGCCGGAGTTAATCTGTCCGCCATTGAAGACAAAGTCTGTGCAAACATACTCCATGGTGGTTCTGCTGGTTGTTGAACCAATTGCTTTTTTTTTTTACTTTGCTGAAAAGCAAAACAGTTCGCACATAACCCCTCATAAGTGACCAACTGGCCTATACCAATTAACCCTGTTTTACAAGATAAACATGTTAGGGATTTAGGAGTGCCTGATAAATTCTCCTCGTCACTTTAGCCGCTCACAGAGATGGTAATATTCTGTTTATGACTACACAATTTGTGACTGAAAATCAACTATATTTAGATATATAGAAGTGAGATCAATCTGACCACAACCGTGCACCTGAATTGAGGTTCAGAACAGGACTGACAACATAAAAAAGTCAAACAAAAATTATAAAGCACCTGCGCCAAAGACCAGTTAAGATAACACAAATAATAATTTATGTAGCACAAAAAAAAAAAAAATCTGCATAAGTGTGTGCTCGCTTGATTGCAGTCCCTGGTGAACTGCTCATACATAAATTCCTTCTTAATTGCATTCACTTCACAAGCACGCATAAAAAAGAAATCCTAACTTTAATAAAATTTGTTCCCGCATGCATGTAAAGGTATCTTTTAGTTCTAAATCACATCTCCACTGTTTCCCTAACCGTCAGATAAATAACTTACATTGGATTTCTTGCCCGCGTGTACATAAGGTATCTTTACACTCCCGATTCTTCAAAAAAGATTCTTTTAATACATCCACTCGAATAAAAACTAAGATGAGTGAAACGGAGGTGACGTTCTTGGACCTCGTGACTTGGAGAAGAAACACCAGTTAACCCCGGGAATGCTGGAGTCAAAGCAACAATTCCTATTCTTACATTCCGCTGCACTCTGGAGGAGGGGCATAGAGGGAGGAGCCAGTGCACACCCATTCTAAAGTTTCTTTATAGTGCCCATGTCTACTGCGGAGCCCGTCTATTCCCCATGGTCCTTACGGAGTCCCCAGCATCCTCTAGGACGTCAGAGAAACAGGTATAATAAACATACAATACAGCCTGAAATACAATACAAGCCTGCCCTATTACATGTGAGAGGAGACACAGGAGAGAGGACACCAGCGCACCCAACGCTGCACAGCCCCAGTGAGGCTGTCAGCGTTTCACATATACATATTAACAGTGAGACTGTCTAATGAAAAATCCCTCAGAGGGATGATATTTGTGCACAATATAGCGGGCTCTCCCCCTCTACACCCGGCACCAGTGATCCAGTGTGTGACAGTTATGGAGGAGCTGTGTGAGGCTGCTGCTGCTTACGTAGAGGAAGGCGACAAAAAGGCGCTGAGCCTGCTTTGGTGTAGCTCCGCCCCCCACTATGGAGCCGGAGCTACAGTGTAATCATTATACTGGCCATGTCACCTAAGTCTTTGTAGCCTTGTTACAAGGCCAGCCTCACACAGGGGCCAAAGCGTGTGTGTGTGTCCTCAGCAGGGATCCGTACGCCTCATCCGCGCTTCTGCCGCACCATGAACCGGGAGACCCCCCTAGCGGTGTCCCCGGCGTGTACTCACCACCGATGATCACCTTCAGGCAGCGTTAGGAGTGTGCGGCATGCTGCGGCAGCCATAACGCCATGCCCCGCTGAACCAAACAGCCCCTCAGGACGGTGGTACTGCAGCGGGGAAGTGGCTCTGCATCTCAAGCGGCCGGTGACCGCACCCCCCCCCCCCCCCCCAACCCCCATGGTGCAGGTATACTGTTGCCCAAACAGCATACCGAAAGAAATCAAAGCTTAAAAGAAATTGAAGCATTAAAAAAAAAAAAAAAACTCTGGAGCTTGCTATGTGCGCATTCTCTCCTGAGGGAAGTTTTTTCTAAACTAACCTGTAGGAGGCATAGAGACAGCACACCCAGTTGAAGAAATTTAAAGTGCACTGGCTCCTTTGGACCAGTCTATACCCCATTGTACTAATCTGTCCCCAATATCCACTATGGATGCTAGAGAAAATATATATAAAATTTTAAATGAAGCTACAACTTGCGTGCAATATTTGTCAATATAAATATAAATGTCCTTGAGCTGTTCTGAGAATTTATAATTAGGCTTGATACTTACGGCACGAGGTAAAGAGCTTGTAGCCTCTGACTTTTACGCACGGCGCTACTTAACAACATGCCCCTTTCCTTGCGCGTTAACACACAGATTCCAGGATAAGTGCCTAAAGTTAACACGTTGAATCCGGCCCATAGAAAACTAGTTATTATTTGCAGTGGTTTATTAAATTGTGAGTTAATTATATTTGCTTCAGGATCCAGATTGAAAGTCGACAGTAACTAGGTTGACAATGTCTAAGTCGACCACTATTGGTCGACAGGGTCTTTAGGTCGACATGTTCTAGGTCGACAGGACAAAAGGTCGACATGAGTTTTTCACAATTTTTTTCTTTTTTTGAACCTTTTCATACTTAACGATCCACGCGGACTACGATTGGAACGGTAATCTGTGCCGAGCGAAGCGAAAGCACCAAGCCCGAAACATGGCGAGCGAAGCGAGCCACGTGAGGGGACGCGGTGCACTAATTGGGGTTCCCGGTCACTCTACGAAGAAAACAACACCAAAATAACATTAAAAACTCACGTCGACCTTTTGACCTGTCGACCTAGAACATGTCGACTTAAAGACCCTGTCGACCAATAGTGGTGGACCTAGACATTGTCGACCTAGTTACTGTCGACTTTCAATACCACACCCATTTGCTTTAAAACTGCATATAAAAATTTTAGTGGTAAATCAGAAAGAAATGGCACATCCTTACCAAGGATAACCGTAAGAAGATTACCTGCACGTAGTGTTCCCTCTAGAAATGAGATGGGGCAGGACGCCGGACTCCGGGAGCATAATTGCACGCGCGCGGCGCCCGAAACGGGGAGTGGCCATGTAAATTAGGGGGCGTGGCCACGCTAATGTCATTTTAGTGGGCGGTGCGGTCCACAGATGTTGCTGTAGGGGGCGTCCGTGGCCGGCGGCATCACTGTTGGGGGCGTTTCCAGCACCTCCGTCTGTGTTGGGCTTCCCCCAGCTCTCCACCATAGCGTGAATGGTTACGCTGGGAGGGCAGGAAACGGGCGGCTGTTCTAGCAGGGCGCCGCAAAAGGGGCAGGGCGGGTTTAGCCTTTTAAAAAACGGGCAGGGCGCGGCGTCCTGCTAAACCAGCCTAGAGTGAACACTATGCACAGGTGTTTCCTTGCTAAAACAGAACAATGTAGTGTTCAATTCAGTGTTCTAGATTATATCTTACTACTAAGCAGGGCTTTATTCCCCCTTTATGCAGGGAATACATCATCATCAACCGTTGGACAGTAACATTCAACACAAATGAGACCAATAAAATAGCTACAGTTTTCGTTACATCGTTTACCTCAATAGTACCAGTCATCTCATTGCGCTGCTCCTCCAACTGATTTTGGAGGTCACTTTGACTTTCCAACAGCTGAAGTCCATATTGTGCAGCCTGAGCCCGCAGTTCTTCTGCCTCCTTTAGTTTACGCTGAAGTCTTAATATAACATCTGTTTGGTCCATTGTGTCAGATCCCTAATGTAAAAAAAAAAAAAAGAACTATTAAAAAAAAAAAAAAAAAGTAGTATTTTAATACTTAAACAACAATTTAATGGTAAAATGAATACACAAAATTAATTTATCCATTTCAATTAAAAACAAAAAACTTTCAATATTAGTTAAAATATAAACAGAAGTACAATAACAATCCTCAGTAATCCTATTAATTGAGTTGCATGGAAGTTTGTTTTGTGGATGGATTTTTGGAATGCGAATGATCTGTAGACAAAAAAAAAAAATAAGAATTTACTTACCGATAATAAGATTTTACTTACCGATAAATCTATTTCTCGTAGTCCGTAGTGGATGCTGGGACTCCGTAAGGACCATGGGGAATAGCGGCTCCGCAGGAGACAGGGCACAAAATAAAAGCTTGAGATATCAGGTGGTGTGCACTGGCTCCTCCCCCTATGACCCTCCTCCAAGCCAGTTAGGATACTGTGCCCGGACGAGCGTACATAATAAGGAAGGATATTGAATCCCGGGTAAGACTCATACGAGCCACACCAATCACACCGTACAACTCGTGATCTGAACCCAGTTAACAGTATGATAAATTTAAAGGAGCCTCTGAAAAGATGGCTCAACAATAATAACCCGAATTTTTTGTAACAATAACTATATACAAGTATTGCAGACAATCCGCACTAGGGATGGGCGTCCAGCATCCACTACGGACTACGAGAAATAGATTTATCGGTAAGTAAAATCTTATTTTCTCTAACGTCCTAAGTGGATGCTGGGACTCCGTAAGGACCATGGGGATTATACCAAAGCTCCCAAACGGGCGGGAGAGTGCGGATGACTCTGCAGCACCGAATGAGAGAACTCCAGGTCCTCCTTAGCCAGGGTATCAAATTTGTAGAATTTAGCAAACGTGTTTGCCCCTGACCAAGTAGCTGCTCGGCAAAGTTGTAAAGCCGAGACCCCTCGGGCAGCCGCCCAAGATGAGCCCACTTTCCTTGTGGAATGGGCTTTTACTGATTTTGGCTGTGGCAATCCTGCCACGGAATGTGCAAGCTGAATTGTACTACAAATCCAACGAGCAATCGTCTGCTTTGAAGCAGGAGCACCCAGCTTGTTGGGTGCATACAGGATAAACAGCGAGTCAGTTTTCCTGACTCCAGCCGTCCTGGAAACATATATTTTCAAGGCCCTGACAACGTCCAGCAACTTAGAGTCCTCTAAGTCCCTAGTAGCCGCAGGTACCACAATAGGTTGGTTCATGTGAAATGCAGAAACCACCTTAGGTAGAAATTGAGGACGAGTCCTCAATTCCGCCCTGTCAGAATGAAAATTTAGGTAAGGGCTTTTACATGATAAAGCCGCCAATTCTGACACACGCCTAGCTGAAGCCAAGGCCAACAGCATCGACACCTTCCACGTGAGATATTTTAAATCTACCGTAGACCATGGTTCAAACCAGTGTGATTTTAGAAATCTCAACACAACATTGAGATCCCAAGGTGCCATGGAAGAATATCGACAGGGCCGAAATTTGAACCTTAATGGACCCTAATTTTAGGCCCATAGACAGTCCTGTTTGCAGGAAATGCAAGAAACGACCCAGTTGAAATTCCTGTGTAGGGGCCTTCTTGGCCTCACACCACGCAACATATTTACGCCAAATGCGGTGATAATGTTTTGCGGTAACTTCCTTTCTGGCTTTTACCAGAGTAGGGATGACTTCTTCTGGAATGCCCTTGTCCTTCAGGATCCGGCGTTCAACCGCCATGCCGTCAAACGCAGCCGCGGTAAGTCTTGGAACAGACAAGGCCCCTGCAGTAGCAGGTCCTGTCTTAGAGGTAGAGGCCACGGTTCGTCCGTGAGCATCTCTTGAAGTTCCGGGTACCAAGACCTTCTTGGCCAATCCGGAACCACGAGTATAGTTCTTACTCCTCTCCTTCTTATAATTCTCAATACTTTCGGTATGATGGGCAGAGGAGGGAATACATACACTGACTGGTACACCCACGGCGTTACCAGAGCGTCCACTGCTATTGCCTGAGGGTCCCTTGACCTGGCGCAATATCTGTCCAGTTTTTTGTTTAGACGTGACGCCATCATGTCCACCTTTGGTCTTTCCCAACGGTTTACAATTTGGTGGAAGACTTCTGGGTGAAGTCCCCACTCTCCCGGGTGAAGGTCGTGTCTGCTGAGGAAGTCTGCTTCCCAGTTGTCCACTCCCGGAATGAACACTGCTGACAGTGCTATCACATGATTTTCCGCCCAGCGAAGAATCCTTGCAGTTTCTGCCATTGCCCTCCTGCTTCTCGTGCCGCCCTGTCTGTTTATGTGGGCGACTGACGTGATGTTGTCCGACTGGATCAACACCGCCTGACCCTGAAGCAGAGGTTTTGCTTGAATTAAGGCATTGTAAATGGCCCTTAGTTCTAGAATGTTTATATGAAGAGATGTTTCCATGCTTGACCACAAGCCCTGGAAATTCCTTCCCTGTGTGACTGCTCCCCAGCCTCTCAGGCTGGCATCCGTGGTTACCAGGATCCAATCCTGAATGCCAAATCTGCGGCCCTCTAGTAGATGAGCCCTCTGAAGCCACCACAGGAGAGACACCCTTGTCCTTGGCGACAGGGTTATCCGTTGATGCATCTGAAGATGCGATCCGGACCATTTTCCCAGTAGATCCCACTGAAAAGTTCTTGCATGGAATCTTCCGAATGGAATCGCTTCGTAAGAAGCCACCATTTTTCCCAGGACCCTTGTGCACTGATGCACTGAGACCTGTCCTGGTTTTAGGAGGTTCCTGACTAGCTCGGATAACTCCCTGGCCTTCTCCTCCGGGAGAAACACCTTCTTCTGGACTGTGTCCAGAATCATTCCTAAGAACAGTAGACGTGTCGTTGGAATCAGCTGCGATTTTGGAATATTTAGAATCCATCCGTGCTGACTTAGCACTACCTGAGATAGTGCCACTCCGACTTCTAACTGTTCCTTGGTTCTTGCCCTTATCAGGAGATCGTCCAAGTAAGGGATAATTAAGATGCCTTTTCTTCGTAGAAGAATCATCATTTCGGCCATTACCTTGGTAAAGACCCGAGGCGCCGTGGACAATCCAAACGGCAGCGTCTGAAACTGATAATGACAGTTTTGTACTACAAACCTGAGGTACCCTTGGTGAGAAGGATATATTGGGACGTGGAGATAAGCATCCTTGATGTCCAGCGACACCATATAGTCCCCCTCTTCCAGGTTCGCTATCACCGCTCTGAGTGACTCCATCTTGAATTTGAACCTTTTTATGTAAGTGTTCAAAGATTTTAGATTTAATATTGGTCTCACCGAGCCGTCCGGCTTCGGTACCACAAATAGTGTGGAATAATACCCCTTCCCCTGTTGTAAGAGGGGTACCTTGATTATCACCTGCTGGGAGTACAGCTTGTGAATGGCTTCCAGAACTGCCTCCCTGTCGGAGGGAGACTTTGGTAAAGCAGACTTCAGGAACCGATGAGGAGGAAACGCCTCGAATTCCAGTTTGTACCCCTGTGATACTACCTGTAGAATCCAGGGATCCACTTGCGAGTGAGCCCACTGCGCGTTGAAATTCTTGAGACGGGCCCCCACCGTGTCTGAGTCTGCTTGTAAAGCCCCAGCGTCATGCTGAAGACTTGGCAGAAGCAGGGGAGGGCTTCTGCTCCTGGGAAGCGGCTGCATGGTGCTGCCTTTTTCCTCTTCCTCTGCCCTTGGGCAGAAAAGAGTGACCTTTTGCTCGCTTGTACTTATGGGAACGAAAGGACTGAGTTTGAAAAGACTGTCTTTTTCTGTTGATGTGAAGTAACCTGGGGTAAAAAGGTGGATTTTCCAGCCGTTGCCGTGGCCACCAGGTCTGTTAGACCAGCCCCAAATAACTCCTCCCCCTTATACGGCAATACTTCCATGTGCCGTTTGGAATCTGCGTCCCCTGACCACTGTCTGGTCCATAATGCTCTTCTGGCAGAGATGGACATTGCGCTTACTCTTGATGCCAGGGTACAAATATCCCTCTGCGCATCACGCATATATAGCAATGCATCCTTTAAATGTTCTATAGTTAACAGAATATTGTCCCTATCCAGGGTATCAATATTCTCAGTCAGGGAATCCGCCCATGCGACTCCAGCACTGCACATCCAGGCTGATGCGATTGCTGGTCGCAGTATAACACCAGTATGTGTGTATATACTTTTCAGGATATTTTCCAGCCTCCTATCAGCTGGTTCTTTGAGGGTGGCCGTATCAGGGGACGGTAACGCTACTTGTTTAGATAAACGTGTGAGCGCCTTATCTACCCTAGGGGGTGTTTCCCACCGTGCCCTAACCTCTGGCGGGAAAGGGTATAGTGCTAATAACTTATTAGAAATTAGCTGTTTTTTATCGGGGGAAACCCACGCTTTATCACACACCTCATTTATTTCCTCAGACTCAGGAAAAACTATTGGCAGTTTTTTCACACCCCACATAATACCCGCCTTTGAGGTATTTGTAGTGTCAGAAAGGTTCAATGCCTCTTTCATTGCCGTGATCATGTAACGTGTGGCCCTACTGGACATTACGTTTGTCTCGTCACCGTCGACACTAGATTCAGTATCTGTATCTGGATCCGTGTCGACCCACTGAGGTAGCGGCCGTTTTAGGGCCCCTGAGGGTGTCTGAGACGCCTGAACAGGCACTAATTGATTTGCCGGCTTTCTCATGTCGTCAACAGTTTTTTGTAAATTGCTGACATTATCACTTAATTGCTTAAACACAATCATCCAGTCAGGTGTCGACTCCCTAGGGGGTGACATCACTAACACAGGCAACTGCTCCGCCTCCACCTCATTTTCCTCCTCATACATGTCGACACACGCGTACCGACACACAGCACACACACCGGGAATGCTCTGATAGAGGACAGGACCCTACTTAGCCCTTTGGAGAGACAGAGGGAGAGTCTGCCAGCACACACCCAGCGCTATATATATATATATACAGGGATAACCTTATATAAGTGTTAATCCCTTATAGCTGCTGTTAATCTAGTTATTTGCTGCCAAAATGCCCCCCCTTCTCTTTTTTACCCTGAATCAGATGCAGTACTGCAGGGGAGAATCAGGGAGCCGTCCTTCCAGCGGAGCTGTGAGGGAATAATGGCGCCAGTGTGCTGAGGAGATAGGCCCCGCCCCTTCACGACGTCCTTAACTCCCGCTTTTTTGTGTAAAATGGCAGGGGAAAAAATACATCCATATAGCCCTGGAGCTATATGTGATGTATTCCTTTTGCCAGCTAAGGTATATGTGTGTTATATTGCGTCTCAGGGCGCTCCCCCCCAGCGCCCTGCACCCTCAGTGACCGGAGTGTGAAGTGTGCTGAGAGCAATGGCGCACAGCTGCGGTGCTGTGCGCTACCTTAGTCTTGAAGACAGGATGTCTTCTGCCGCCGCTTTCACCGGACCTTCGTCTCTTCTGGCTCTGTAAGGGGGACGGCGGCGCGGCTCCGGTGACCCATCCAGGCTGAACCTGTGATCGTCCCTCTGGAGCTAACGTCCAGTAGCCTAAGAAGCCCAATCCACTCTGCACTCAGGTGAGTTCGCTTCTTCTCCCCTTAGTCCCACGATGCAGTGAGCCTGTTGCCAGCAGGACTCACTGAAAATAAAAAAAACCTAACTAAACTTTTATTCTAAGCAGCTCTGGAGAGCTACCTAGTTTGCACCCTTCTCGGCCGGGCACAAAAATCTAACTGGCTTGGAGGAGGGTCATAGGGGGAGGAGCCAGTGCACACCACCTGATATCTCAAGCTTTTATTTTGTGCCCTGTCTCCTGCGGAGCCGCTATTCCCCATGGTCCTTACGGAGTCCCAGCATCCACTTAGGACGTTAGAGAAAATTCTATTTCTCGTAGTCCGTAGTGGATGCTGGGAACTCCGTAAGGACCATGGGGAACAGCGGCTCCGCAGGAGACAGGGCACATCTAAAGAAAGCTTTAGGATCACCTGGTGTGCACTGGCTCCTCCCCCTATGACCCTCCTCCAAGCCTCAGTTAGGATACTGTGCCCGGACGAGCGTACACAATAAGGAAGGATTTTGAATCCCGGGTAAGACTCATACCAGCCACACCAATCACACTGTACAACTTGTGATCTGAACCCAGTTAACAGCATGATAATAGAGAAGCCTCTAGAAAAGATGGCTCAATACAACAATAACCCGAATTTTTTTTTTGGTAACAATAATTATGTACCAGTATTGCAGACAATCCGCACTTGGGATGGGCGCCCAGCATCCACTACGGACTACGAGAAATAGAATTATCGGTAAGTAAATTCTTATTTTCTCTGACGTCCTAGTGGATGCTGGGAACTCCGTAAGGACCATGGGGATTATACCAAAGCTCCCAAACGGGCGGGAGAGTGCGGATGACTCTGCAGCACCCAATGAGAGAACTCCCGGTCCTCCTCAGCCAGGGTATCAAATTTGTAGAATTTTACAAACGTATTTGCTCCTGACCAAGTAACTGCTCGGCAAAGTTGTAAAGCCGAGCCCCCTCGGGCAGCTGCCCAAGATGAGCCCACCTTCCTTGTGGAGTGGGCATTTACAGATTTTTGGCTGTGGCAGGCCTGCCACAGAATGTGCAAGCTGAATTGTACTACAAATCCAACGAGCAATAGTCTGCTTAGAAGCAGGAGCACCCAGCTAGTGGGTGCATAGAGGATAAACAGCGAGTCAGATTTCCTGACTCCAGTCGTCCTGGAAACATATTTTTTTGGGTCCTGACAACGTCTAGCAACTTGGAGTCCTCCAAGTCCCTAGTAGCCGCAGGCACCACAATAGGTTTGGTTCAGGTGAACGCTGAAACCACCTTAGGGAGAAACTAAGGACGAGTCCTCAATTCCGCCCTGTCCGAATGGAAAATCAGATAAGGGCTTTTACAGGATAAAGCCACCAATTCTGACACGCGCCTGGTCCAGGCCAGAGCCAACAGCATGACCACTTTTTCTGTGAGATATTTTAACTCCACAGATTTAAGTGGGTCAAACCAATGTGACTTTTGGAACCCAAAAACCACCTGGAGATCCCAAAAGTGCCACTGAAGGCACAAAAGGAGGCTGTATATGCAGTACCCCTTTAACAAATGTCTGAACTTCAGGGACTGAAGCTAGTTCTTTTTTGGAAGAAAATTGACAGAGCCGAAATTTGAACCTTAATGGACCCCAATTTCAGGCCCATAGATACTCCTGTTTGCAGGAAATGTAGGAATCGACCCAGTTGAATTTCCTCCGTCGAGCCTTACTGGCCTCGCACCACGCAACATATTTTCGCCAAATGCGGTGATAATGTTTTGCGGTTACATCCTTCCTGGCTTTGATCAGGATAGGGATGACTTCATCCGGAATGCCTTTTTCCTTCAGGATCCGGCGTTCAACCGCCATGCCGTCAACGCAGCCGCGGTAAGTCTTGGAACAGATAAGGTCCTTGCTGGAGCAGGTCCCTTCTTAGAGGTAGAGGCTACGGATCCTCCGTGAGCATCTCTTGAAGTTCCGGTTACCAATTCCTTTTTGGCCAATCCGGAGCCACTAATATAGTGCTTACTCCTCTCCATCTTATCAATCTCAGTACCTTGGGTATGAGAGGCAGAGGAGGGAACCCATACACTGATTGGTACACCCACGGTGTTACCAGAGCATCTACAGCTATTGCCTGAGGGTCCCTTGACGTGGCGCAATACCTGTCGAGTTTTTCCCAACGGTTTATAATTATGTGGAAGACTTCTGGGTGAAGTCCTTACTCTCCCGGGTGGAGGTCGTGCTGAGGAAAACTGCTTCCCAGTTGTCCACTCCCGGAATGAAAACTGCTGACAGTACTATCACATGGTTTTTCGCCCCGCGAAGAATCCTTGCAGCTTCTGCCATTGCCCTCCTGCTTCTTGTGGCACCCTGTCTGTTTACGTGGGTGACTGCCGTAATGTTGTCTGACTGGATCAACACCGGCTGACCTTGAAGCAGAGGTCTTGCTAAGCTTAGAGCATTGTAAATGGCCCTTAGCTTCAGGACATTTATGTGAAGTGATGTCTCCAGGCTTGACCATAAGCCCTGGATATTCCTTCCCTGTGTGACTGCTCCCCAGCCTCGCAGGCTGGCATCCGTGGCCACCAGTACCCAGTCCCGAATGCCGAATCTGCGGCCCTCTAGAAGATGAGCACTCTGCAACCACCACAGGAGGGATACCCTTATCCCTGGTGACAGGGTTATCCGCTGAAGCATCTGAAGATGCGACCCGGACCATTTGTCCAGTAGGTTCCACTGGAAAGTCTTGCGTGGATCCTGCCGAATGGGATTGCTTCGTAGGAAGCCACCATTTTTACCCAGAACCCTTGTGCATTGATGCACTGAGACTTGGTTCGGTTTTAGGAGGTTCCTGACTAGCTCGGATAACTCCCTGGCTTTCTCCTCCGGGAGAAACACCTTCTTTCTGGACTGTGTCCAGGATCATCCCTAGGAACAGAAGACAAGTCGTCGGAACCAGCTGCGATTTTGGAATATTGAGAATCCAATCGTGCTGCCGCAACACTACCTGAGATAGTGCTACACCGATCTCCAACTGTTCCCTGGATCTCACCCTTATCAGGGAATCGTCCAAGTAAGGGATAACTAAAATTCCCTTCCTTCGAAGGAATATCATCATTACGGTCATTACTTCAGTAAAGACCCGGGGTGCCGTGGACCATCCCTACGGCAGCGTCTGAACTGATAGTGACAGTTCTGTACCATAACCTGAGATACCCTTGGTGAGAAGGGTAAATTTTGACATGAAGGTAAGCATTCTTGATGTCCCGAGACATCATGTAGTCCCCTTCTTCCAGGTTTGCAATCACTGCTCTGAGTGACTCAATTTTGAATTTGAACCTCTGTATGTAAGTGTTCAAAGATTTTAGATTTTAAAATCGGTCTCACCGAGCCGTCTGGCTTCGGTACCACAATAGTGTGGAATAATACCCCGTTCCCTGTTGCAGGAGGGGTACCTTAATTATCACCTGCTGGGAATACAGCTTGTGAATGACTTCCAAAACTGCCTCCCTGTCAGCGGGAGACGTCGGTAAAACAGACTTTTGGAAACGGCGAGGGGAATAAGTCTCGAATTCCAATTTGTACCCCTGAAATATTACCTGAAGAATCCAGGGGTCTACTTGCGAGTGAGCCCACTGCGCACTGAAATTCATTGAGAACGGGCCCCCACCGTGCCTGAACTTGTAAAGCCCTAGCGTCATACTGAGAGCTTGGCAGAGGCGGAAAAGGGTTTCTGTTCCTGGGAACTGGCTGATCTCTGCAGCCATTTTCCTCTCCCTCTGTCACGAGCAGAAAAGAGGAACCCTTTTGTCCGCTTGCCAACCAGGACTGCGCCTGATAATACGGCGTCTTATTTTGAGAGGCGACCTGGGGTACATCCCCTTTTTTAAGGCAATACTTCCAAATGCCGTTTGGAATCCGCATCACCTGACCACTTTACTGGTATAATTGGACAACGCACTTATACTTGATGCCAGTCGGCAAATATTCCGCTGTGCATCATGCATATATAGAAATGCATCTTTTAATTGCTCTATAGGCAATAATATACTGTCCTTATCTAGGATATCAAATTTCCAGTCAGGGAATCCGACCACGCCAACCCAGCACTGCACCTCCAGGCTGAGGCGATTGCTGGTCGCAGTATAACACCAGTATGTGTGTAAATACATTTTAGGATACCCTCCTGCTTTCTATCAGCAGGATCCCTAAGGGCGGCCATCTCAAGAGAGGGTAGAGCCCTTGTTCTTACAAGCGTGTGAGCGCCTTATCCCTCCTAGGGGGTGTGTCATCACACACCTCATTTTATTTCTCAGATTCAGGAAAACTACAGGAAGTTTTTCCTCACCAAACATAATACCCCTTTTTTTGGTGGTATTTATATTATCAGAAGAGTGTAAACTTTTTCCATTGCCTCAATCATGCAATGTGTGGCCCTATAGGAAATCACGGTTGTCTCTTCACCGTCGACACAGGAGTCGGTATCCGTGTCGGCGTCTGTATCTGAGGTAACGGGCGCTTTAGAGCCCCTGTATGAGACGTCTGGACATGCACAAGCTGAGTAGCCGGCTGTCTCATGTCAACCACTGTCTTTTATACAAAGCTGACACTGTCACGCAATTTCAACAGTACATCCACTCAGGTGTCGACCCCCCAGGGGGTGACAACACTATTACAGACACTCTACTCCGTCTCCTCATCATTTTTCTCCTCATACATGTCGACACAAACGTACCGACACACAGCACACACACAGGGAATGCTCTGATAGAGGACAGGACCCCACTAGCCCTTTGGGGAGACAGAGGGAGAGTTTGCCAGCACACACCAGAGCGCTATATATATACAGGGATAACCTTATATAAGTGTTTTTCCCTTTATAGCTGCTGTATTGTTTATACTGCGCCTAATTTGTGCCCCCCTCTCTTTTTTAACCCCTTTCTGTAGTGTAGTGACTGCAGGGGAGAGCCAGGGAGCTTCCCTCCAACTGAGCTGTGAGGGAAAATGGCGCCAGTGTGCTGAGGAGATAGGCTCCGCCCCTTTCTCGGCGTCCTTATTATCCGTTTTCTTGTATGTTTTGGCAGGGGTTAAATGCATCCATATAGCCCAGGAGTTCTATGTGATGCATTTATTTTAGCCATAAAAGGTTTTCTATCGATTTATTGCGTCTCAGGGCGCTGCCCCCCCAGCGCCCTGCACCCTCAGTGACCGGAGTGTGAAGTGTGCTGAGAGCAATGGCGCACAGCTGCGGTGCTGTGCGCCTACCTTTATCTGAAGACAGGAAAGTCTTCTGCCGCCGATTTTTCCGGACCTCTTCGCTCTTCTGGCTCTGTAAGGGGGCCGGCGGCGCGGCTCCGGTGACCCATCCAGGCTGAACCTGTGATCGTCCCTCTGGAGCTAATGTCCAGTAGCCTAAGAAGCCCAATCCACTCTGCACGCAGGTGAGTTCGCTTCTTCTCCCCTTAGTCCCTCGATGCAGTGAGCCTGTTGCCAGCAGGTCTCACTGAAAATAATAAACCTAAACTAAAACTTTCACAAAGAGCTCAGGAGAGCCCCTAGTGTGCACCCTTCTCGTCGGGCACAGAAAATCTAACTGAGGCTTGGAGGAGGGTCATAGGGGGAGGAGCCAGTGCACACCAGGTGATCCTAAAGCTTTCTTTAGATGTGCCCTGTCTCCTGCGGAGCCGCTGTTCCCCATGGTCCTTACGGAGTTCCCAGCATCCACTAGGACGTCAGAGAAAAGATATTTTTTTTTTAGCAGCTATGGGAGATTCAGGAATGTATGCATCTCAGCCACATCTCTAGTTGCAGTTTAATGGGTGGATCTGGCTAAATAAAAAAAATAAAAAAATTAGTGCTGGGCAAGATAATAAGAATTTACTCACCGGTAATTCTATTTCTCGTAGTCCGTAGTGGATGCTGGGAACTCCGTAAGGACCATGGGGAATAACGGGCTCCGAAGGAGGCTGGGCACTCTAGAAAGATCTTACCTGGTGTGCACTGGCTCCTCCCACTATGACCCTCCTCCAAGCCTCAGTTAGGATACTGTGCCCGGACGAGCGTACACAATAAGGAAGGATTTTGAATCCCGGGTAAGACTCATACCAGCCACACCAATCACACCGTACAACTCGTGATATGAAACCCAGTTAACAGTATGAAACAACAGAGCCTCTCAACAGATGGCTCAACAATAACCCGATTTAGTTAACAGTAACTATGTACAAGTATTGCAGATAAACCGCACTTGGGATGGGCGCACAGCATCCACTACGGACTACGAGAAATAGAATTACCGGTGAGTAAATTCTTATTTTCTCTGACGTCCTAGTGGATGCTGGGAACTCCGTAAGGACCATGGGGATTATACCAAAGCTCCCAAACAGGCGGGAGAGTGCGGATGACTCTGCAACACCGAATGAGAGAACTCCAGGTCCTCCTCAGCCAGGGTATCAAATTTATAGAATTTTGCAAATGTGTTTGCCCCTGACCAAGTAGCAGCTCGGCAAAGTTGTAAAGCCGAGACCCCTCGGGCAGCCGCCCAAGATGAGCCCACCTTCCTTGTGGAAAGGGCATTGACAGATTTTGGCTGTGGCAGGCCTGCCACAGAATGTGCAAGCTGAATTGTATTACAAATCCAACGAGCAATAGTCTGCTTAGAAGCAGGAGCACCCAGCTTGTTGGGTGCATATAGGATAAACAGCGAGTCAGATTTTCTGACTGCAGCCGTTCTGGAAACATATTTTCAGTGCCCTGACAACGTCTAGCAACTTGGAGTCCTCCAAGTCCCTAGTAGCCGCAGGCACCACAATAGGCTGGTTCAGGTGAAACGCTGACACCACCTTTGGGAGAAACTGGGGACGAGTCCTCAATTCTGCCCTATCCATATGGAAAATCAGATAAGGGCTTTTACAGGACAAAGCCGCCAATTCTGATACTCGCCTGGCAGAAGCCAAGGCCAATAACATAACCACCTTCCACGTGAGATATTTCAGATCCACGGTTTTTAGTGGTTCAAACCAATGTGATTTTAAGAAACTCAACACCACGTTGAGATCCCAAGGTGCCACAGGGGGCACAAACGGGGGCTGAATATGCAGCACTCCTTTAACAAATGTCTGAACTTCAGGTACTGAAGCTAGTTCTTTTTGAAAGAAAATCGACAGAGCCGAGATCTGTACCTTAATGGAGCCCAGTTTTAGGCCCATATTTACTCCTGCTTGCAGGAAATGCAGAAATCGACCTAGTTGAAATTCCTCCGTTGGGGCCTTTTCGGCCTCACACCATGCAACATACTTCCGCCATATGCGGTGATAATGAGTTGCTGTGACCTCTTTCCTGGCTTTAATAAGCGTAGGAATGACTTCCTCCGGAATGCCCTTTTCCTTCAGGATCCGGCGTTCAACCGCCATGCCGTCAAAAGCAGCCGCGGTAAGTCTTGGAACAGACAGGGCCCCTGCTGTAGCAGGTCTTGTCTGAGCGGCAGAGACCACGGGTCCTCTGAGATCATCTCTTGAAGTTCCGGGTACCACGCTCTTCTTGGCCAATCCGGAACCACGAGAATTGTGTTTACTCCTCGCTTTCTTATTATTCTCAATACCTTTGGTATGAGAGGTAGAGGAGGGAACACATAAACTGACCGGTACACCCACGGTGTCACTAGAGCGTCCACAGCTATCGCCTGAGGGTCTCTTGACCTGGCGCAATACCTCTCTAGTTTTTTGTTTAGGCGGGACGCCATCATGTCCACCTGTGGACGACCCCATTGATTTACAATCATTTGGAAGACTTCTGGATGAAGTCCCCACTCTCCCGGGTGGAGGTCGTGCCTGCTGAGAAAGTCTGCTTCCCAGTTGTCCACTCCCGGGATGAACACTGCTGACAGTGCTAGTACATGATTCTCCGCCCATCGGAGAATTCTTGTGGCTTCTGCCATTGCCATCCTGCTTCTTGTGCCGCCCTGTCGATTCACATGGGCGACTGCCGTGATGTTGTCTGACTGGATCAGCACCGGCTGGTGTAGGAGCAGGGATTTTGCTTGACTTAGGGCATTGTAAATGGCCCTTAGTTCCAGAATATTTATGTGAAGGGCAGTCTCCTGACTTGACCATAGTCCTTGGAAGTTTCTTCCCTTTGTGACTGCCCCCCAGCCTCGTAGGCTGGCATCCGTGGTCACCAGGACCCAGTCCTGTATGCCGTATCTGCGGCCCTCCAGAAGATGAGCACTCTGCAGCCACCACAGAAGAGACACCCTGGTTCTTGGGGACAGGGTTATCAAGCGATGCATCTGAAGATGCGATCCGGACCACTTGTCCAACAGGTCCCACTGAAAAATTCTGGCATGGAACCTGCCGAATAGAATTGCTTCGTAAGAAGCTACCATCTTTCCCAGGACCCGCGTGCAGTGATGCACCGATACCTGTTTTGGTTTTAGGAGGTCTCTGACTAGAGAAGACAACTCCCTGGCTTTCTCCTCCGGGAGAAACACTCTTTTCTGGACTGTGTCCAGAATCATTCCCAGGAACATTAGACGTGTCGTGGGGACCAGCTGTGACTTTGGGATATTCAGAATCCAGCCGTGCTGGCGCAGCACTTCCTGAGATAGTGCTACTCCCACTAACAACTGTTCCTTGGATCGTGCCTTTATTAGGAGATCGTCCAAGTATGGGATAATTAAAACTCCCTTTTTTCGAAGGAGTATCATCATTTCCGCCATAACCTTGGTAAATACCCTCGGTGCCGTGGAGAGTCCAAACGGCAGCGTCTCGAATTGGTAATGGCAATCCTGTACCACAAATCTGAGGTACTCCTGGTGAGGATGGTAAATGGGGACATGCAGGTAAGCATCCTTGATGTCCAGGGATACCATGTAATCACCCTCGTCCAGGCTTGCAATAACCGCCCTGAGCGATTCCATCTTGAACTTGAATTTTTTTATGTATGTGTTCAAGGATTTAAAATTTAAAATGGGTCTCACCGAACCGTCCGGTTTCGGCACCACAAATAGTGTGGAATAGTAACCCCGGCCTTGTTGAAGTAGGGGTACCCTGATTATCACCTGCTGGGAATACAGCTTGTGAATCGCTGCTAGCACCGCCTTCCTGTCTGAGGGAGCAATCGGCAAGGCAGATTTTAGGAACCGGTGGGGTGGAGCCGCCTCGAATTCCAGCTTGTATCCCTGAGATACTATTTGAAGGATCCAGGGATCCACCTGTGAGCGAGCCCACTGATCGCTGAAATTCATGAGGCGGGCCCCCACCGTACCTGGCTCCGCCTGTGGAGCCCCACCGTCATGCGGCGGACTTGGAAGAGGAAGCGGGGGAGGACTTTTGTTCTGGGAACCTGCTGTTTGCTGCAGCCTTTTTCCCCTACCTCTGCCTCTAGACAGAAAAGACCCTCCTTTTCCCCGCTTGTTTTTCTGGGTCCGAAAGAACTGAACCTGATAAAATGGCGCCTTCTTAGGCTGTGAGGGGACATGGGGTAAAAATACTGACTTCCCAGACGTTGCTGTGGAAACGAGGTCGGAGAGACCATCCCCAAATAATTCCTCCCCTTTATAAGGCAAAACTTCCATGTGCCTTTTGGAATCTGCATCTCCAGTCCACTGGCGAGTCCATAAGCATCTCCTAGCAGAGATGGATAATGCACTTACTTTAGATGCCAGCCGGCAGATTTCCCTCTGTGCATCTCTCATGTAAAAGACTGAGTCTTTGATATGGTCAATTGTTAGCAGAATCGTGTCTCTGTCTAATGTGTCAATATTTTCTGACAGTTTATCTGACCACGCAGCGGCAGCACTGCACATCCATGCTGACGCAATAGCTGGTCTAAGTATAATGCCTGAGTGTGTATATACAGACTTCAGGATCGCCTCCTGCTTTCTATCAGCAGGTTCCTTAAGGGCGGCCGTATCCTGGGACGGTAGTGCCAACTTTTTAGACAAACGTGTGAGCGCTTTATCCACCCTAGGGGGTGTTTCCCAACGTAACCTATCCTCTGGCGGGAAAGGGAACGCCATTAGTATCTTCTTAGGAATTACCAATTTCTTATCAGGGGAAGCCCACGCTTCTTCACACACTTCATTTAATTCATCTGACGGAGGAAAAACTACAGGTAGTTTTTTCTCCCCAAACATAATACCCTTTTTTGTGGTACCTGGATGTAAATCAGAAATATTTAACACCTCTTTCATTGCCTCAATCATGCAGTGAATGGCCTTAACGGGCATTAAATTTGACTCATCGTCGTCGACACTGGTGTCAGTATCCGTGTCGACATCTACTTGTGCCATCTGAGATAGCGGGCGTTTCAGAGCCCCTGATGACTTTTGAGACACCTGGACAGGCACGAGCTGAAGACTCGGCTGTCCCACAGTCGGCATGTCGTCAAATTTTTTATGTAAGGAGTCTATACGTGCACTCATTTCCTGCCATAAACTCATCCACTCAGGTGTCTGCCCCCCAGGGGGTGACATCCCTGCTAAAGGCATCTGCTCCCCCTCCACATCATTATCCTCCTCAAACATGTCGACACAGCCGTACCGACACACTCCACACACACAGGGAATGCTCAAACAGAGGACAGGACCCACAAAAAGCCCTTTGGGGGGACAGTGTAAGAGTATGCCAGCACACACCAGAGCGCTATACATATATAGGGACTAACTGAGTTATGTCCCTAATAGCTGCTTTTCAATAAAATATATATATATATACTGCCAAATTTAATGCCCCCCCCCCCCTCTCTTTTCCCTCTTACTGGTTGCAGGGAAGAGCCAGGGAGCTTCCTTCCAGCCGAGCTGTGAGGGAAAAATGGCGCCAGTGTGCTGAGGAGATAGGCTCTGCCCCTTTTTCGCGGCCTATTCTCCCGCTTTTTATGGAATTCTGGCAGGGGTATTTACCTCATATATAGCCCCTGGGGCTATATATTGAGGTATTTTAGCCAGCCAAGGTGTTTTTATTGCTGCCTCAGGGCGCCCCCCCCCCCAGCGCCCTGCACCCTCAGTGACCGGAGTGTGAAGTGTGTGAGAGGAGCAATGGCGCACAGCTGCAAGTAGGGGACGATGTTGACTCCCATTCTGCGCAATTGGAGCATCATCTCCGCCATGACTTACGTGAATACCCTCAGAGCTGTGGAGAGACCGAAAAGTAATGCCTGAAACTGGAAGTGGTTGTCCAGGAGAGCAAACCAAAGTTAAGCCTTATTCGGAGGCCATATGGGAACATGCAGGTAAGCATCCTTGACATCCAGGGATACGAGGAATTCCCCCTCCTCCAAACTGTGAACCACCGCACGCAGTGATTCCATCTTGAATTTGAACACACGTAGGTATGGGTTCAGAGATTTGAGGTTCAAGATGGGTCGAACTGAACCGTCCGGTTTCAGAACAAGAACCAGCCAGTAAAACCCCTTTTTGTGTGATGGAGCAGGTACTGGGACAATAACCTGTTTGTAGTAGTTTTTTAATGGTGTCTTGCAAGGTATCCCTTGCTATGGGTGAAGCTGGCAAGCTTGACTTGAACAATCTGAGAGGAGGTAGTGCTTGAAACTTCAAACGGTATCCTTGGGATATGAAGTCCCTCACCCAAGCATCCCAGCAGGACAGTGCCCAGACCTGGACAAAATGCTGAAGTCGAGCACCTACCTGGAAGTCGCCTTGCTGCTGGGGCCAACCGGTCGGCTGGATCTTTGAGAGAGATAGCCCCAGGTACAGGCAGTACAATTTTACCTGACAGCCTGGACACTGAAGTACCCCCTGACGGGGGATTTTCCCAAACTTTTCTGTCCTCTGCAGGAAAGGGAAAAATAAGATTTTACTTACCGATAAATCTATTTCTCATAGTCCGTAGTGGATGCTGGGGACTCCGTCAGGACCATGGGGATTAGCGGCTCCGCAGGAGACAGGGCACAAAAAGTAAGCTTTTAGGATCACATGGTGTGTACTGGCTCCTCCCCCTATGACCCTCCTCCAAGCCTCAGTTAGGTACTGTGCCCGGACGAGCGTACACAATAAGGAAGGATCTTGAATCCCGGGTAAGACTCATACCAGCCACACCAATCACACCGTACAACCTGTGATTTGAACCCAGTTAACAGTATGATAACAACGAAGCAGCCTCTGAAAAGATGGCCCACAACAATAATAACCCGATTTTTGTAACAATAATTATGTACAAGTAATGCAGACAATCCGCACTTGGGATGGGCGCCCAGCATCCACTACGGACTATGAGAAATAGATTTATCGGTAAGTAAAATCTTATTTTCTCTAACGTCCTAGTGGATGCTGGGGACTCAGTCAGGACCATGGGGATTATACCAAAGCTCCCAAACGGGCGGGAGAGTGCGGATGACTCTGCAGCACCGAATGAGAGAACTCCAGGTCCTCCTCAGCCAGGGTATCAAATTTGTAGAATTTTACAAACGTGTTCCCGCCTGACCACGTAGCTGCTCGGCAAAGTTGTAAAGCCGAGACCCCTCGGGCAGCCGCCCAAGATGAGCCCACCTTCCTTGTGGAATGGGCATTTACAGATTTTGGCTGTGGCAGGGCTGCCACAGAATGTGCAAGTTGAATTGTACTACAAATCCAACGAGCAATAGTCTGCTTAGAAGCAGGAGCACCCAGCTTTTTGGGTGCATACAATATAAACAGCAAGTCAGACTTTCTGACTCCAGCAGTCCTGGAATTATATTATATTATATTATATTATATAATATAATATATATATATATATATATATATATATATATATATATATATATATATATATTTTTTTTTTTTTCAGGGCCCTGACAACGTCTAGCAACTTGGAGGCCTCCAAGTCCCTAGTAGCCGCAGGCACCACAATAGGTTGTTTCAGGTGAAACGCTGACACCACCTTAGGAAGAAACTGGGGACGAGTCCCAGTTCTGCCCCGTCCGCATGGAAAATCAAATATGGGCTTTTGTAAGACAAAGCCGCCAATTCTGACAATCGCCTGGCCGAGGCCAGGGCCAACAGCATGGTCACTTTCCATGTGAGATATTTCAAATCCACAGATTTGAGCGGTTCAAACCAATATGATTTGAGGAATCCCAACACTACTTTGAGATCCCACGGTGCCACTGGAGGCACAAAAGGGGCTGTATATGCAATACTCCCTTGACAAATGTCTGGACTTCAGGAACTGAAGCCAATTCTTTCTGGAAGAAAATCTACAGGGCCGAAACTTGAACCTTAATGGACCCCAATTTGAGGCTCATAGACACTCCTGTTTTCAGGAAGTGCAGAAATCGACCTAGTTGAAATTTCTTCGTGGGGCCTTCCTGGCCTCACCCACGCAACATATTTTCACCACATGTGGTGATAACGTTGTGCGGTCACCTCCTTCCTGGCTTTGACCAGGGTAGGTATGACCTCTTCCGGAATGCCTTTTCCCTTAGAATCCGGCGTTCAACCGCCATGCCGTCAAACGCAGCCGCGGTAAGTCTTGGAACAGACATGGTACTTGCTGAAGCAAGTCCCTTCTTAGCTCCTGAGGCCATTAGTCCTCTATGAGCATCTCTTGAAGTTCCGGGTACCAAGTCCCTCTTGGCCAATCCGGAGCCACGAGTATAGTTCTTACTCCTCTACGTCTTATAATTCTCAATACCTTGGTCATGAGAAGCAGAGGAGGGAACACATACACCGACTGTTACACCCACGGTGTTACCAGGACATCCACAGCTATCGCCTGAAGGTCTCGTGACCTGGCGCAATACCTGTCCCGTTTTTTGTTCGGGCGGGACGCCATCATGTCCACCTTTGGTCTTTCCCAACGGTTCACAATCATGCGGAAAACTTCCCTATGAAGTTCCCACTCTCCCGGGTGGAGGTCGTGCCTGCTGAGGAAGTCTGCTTCCCAGTCGTCCACTCCCGGAATGAACACTGCTGACAGTGCTATCACATGATTTTCCGCCTAGCGAAAAATCCTTGCAGTTTTGCCACTTCCCCCCTGCTTCTTGTGCCGCCCTTTCTGTTTACGTGGGCGACTACCGTGATGTTATCCCACTGGATCAATACCGGCTGACCTTGAAGCAGAGGTCTTGCTAAGTTTAGAGCATTATAAATTTGCTCTTAGCTCCAGTATATTTATGTGGAGAGAATTCTCCAGACTTGATCACACTCCCTGGAAATTTTTTCCCTGTGTGACTGCTCCCCAGCCTCTCAGGCTGGCCTCCGTGGTCACCAGCATCCAATCCTGAATGCCGAATCTACGGCCCTCTAGAAGATGAGCACTCTGTAATCACCACAGGAGAGACACCCTTGTCCTTGGATATAGGGTTATCCGCTGATGCATCTGAAGATGCGATCCGGACCATTTGTCCAGCAGATCCCACTGAAGAGTTCTTGCGTGAAATCTGCCGAATGGAATCGCTTCGTAATAAGCCACCATTTTTACCAGGACTCTTGTGCAATGATGCACTGACACTTTTCCTGGTTTTAGGAGGATCCCGATTAGCTCGGATAACTCCCTGGCTTTCTCCTCTGGGAGAAACACCTTTTTCTGGACTGTGTCCAGAATCATCCCTAGGACCAGCAGACGTGTCGTCGGAACAACTGCGGTTTTGGAATATTTAGAATCCACCCGTGTTGTCGTAGAACTACTTGAGATAGTGCTACTCCGACCTCCAACTGTTCTCTGGACCTTGTTCTTATCAGGAGGTCGTCCATTTTCTTTGAAGACGAATCCTCATTTCGGTCATTACCTTGGTAAGGACCCGGGGTGCCTTGGACAATCCAACGGCATCGTCTGAAACTGATAGTGACAGTTCTGTACCACGAACCTGAGATACCCTTGGTGAGAAAGGCAAATTTTGGGACATGGAGGTAAGCATCCCTGATGTCCCGGGACACCATATAGTCCCCTTCTTCCCGGTTCGCTATCACTGCTCTGAGTGACTCCATCTGGATTTGAACCTTTCTAAGTGTTCAAATATTTCAGATTTAGAATAGGTCTCACCTAGCCTTCTGGCTTCAGTACCACAATATAGTGTGGAATAATACCCCTTTCCCTGTTGTAGGAGGGGTAATTTTATTATCACCTGCTGGGAATACAGCTTGTGAATTGTTTTCAATACTGCCTCCCTGTCGGAGGGAGACATTGGTACAGCAGACTACAGGAACCTGCGAGGGGGAAACGTCTCGACATTCCAATCTGTACCCCTTGGATACTACTTGTAGGATCCAGGGGTCCTGTACGGTCCTAGCGTCATGCTGAGAACTTGGTAGAAGCGGTGGAGGGCTTCTGTTCCTGGGAATGGGCTGCCTGCTGCAGTCTTCTTCCCTTTCCTCTATCCCTGGGCAGATATGACTCTTATAGGGACGAAAGGACTGAGGCTGAAAAGACGGTGTCTTTTTCTGCAGAGATGTGACTTAGGGTAAAAAACGGTGGATTTTCCAGCAGTTGCCGTGGCCACCAGGTCCCATGGACCGACCCCAAATAACTCCTCCCCTTTATACGGCAATACATCTTTGTGCCGTTTGGAATCTGCATCACCTGACCACTGTCGTGTCCATAAACATCTTCTTGCAGATATGGACATCGCATTTACTCTTGATGCCAGAGTGCAAATATCCCTCTGCGCATCTCGCATATATAGAAATGCATCCTTTAAATGCTCTATAGTCAATAAAATACTGTCCCTGTCAAGGGTATCAATATTTTTAGTCAGGGAATCCGACCAAGCCACCTCAGCTCTGCACATCCAGGCTGAGGCGATCGCTGGTCGCAGTATAACACCAGCATGTGTGTGTATACTTTTTAGGATATTTTCCAGCCTCCTATCAGCTGGCTCCTTAAGTACGGCCCTATCTGTAGATGGTACCGCCACTTGTTCTGATAAGCATGTGAGCGCCTTATCCACCCTAAGGGGTGTTTCCCAACGCGCCCTAACTTCTGGCGGGAAAGGGTATACCGCCAATAATTTTCTATCGGGGGAAACCCACGCATCATCACACACTTCATTTAATTTATCTGATTCAGGAAAAACTACAGGTAGTTTTTTCACATCCCACATAATACCCTTTTTTGTGGTACTTGTAGTATCAGAAATATGTAACACCTCCTTCATTGCCCTTAACGTGTGGCCCTAAAGGAAAATACGTTTGTTTCTTCACCGTCGACACTGAAATCAGTGTCCGTGTCTGGGTCTGTGTCGACCGACTGAGGTAAATGGGCGTTTTACAGCCCCTGACGGTGTTTGAGACGCCTGGACAGGTACTAATTTGATCGCCGGCCGTCTCATGTCGTCAACCGGCTTGCAGCGTGTTGACATTATCACGTAATTCCATAAATAAGCCATCCATTCCGGTGTCGACTCCCTAGAGAGTGACATCACCATTACAGGCAATTTGCTCCGCCTCCTCACCAACATTTTCCTCATACATGTCGACACACACGTACCGACATACAGCACACACATAGGGAATGCTCTGATAGAGGACAGGACCCACTAGCCCTTTGGGGAGACAGAGGGAGAGTTTGCCAGCACACACCAAAACGCTATAATTATACAGGGACAACCTTTATATAAGTGTTCCTCCCTTATAGCATTTAATATATATTCATATCGCCAAATCAGTGCCCCCCCTCTCTGTTTTAACCCTGTTTCTGTAGTGCAGTGCAGGGGAGAGCATGGGAGCCTTCCCACCAGCATTTCTGTGAGGGAAAATGGCGCTGTGTGCTGAGGAGAATAGGCCCCGCCCCCTTTTCGGCGGGCTTCTTCTCCGGAGTTTGTGATATCTGGCAGGGGTTAAATACATCCATATAGCCTCAAGGGCTATATGTGATGTATTTTTCGCCATACAGGTATTATACATTGCTGCCCAGGGCGCCCCCCCCCCGCGCCCTGCACCCTCCGTGACCGCTGTGTGAAGTGTGCTGACAATGGCGCACAGCTGCAGTGCTGTGCGCTACCTGATGAAGACTGAAAGTCTTCTGCCGCCTGGTTCCGGACCTCTTCAATCTTCAGCATCTGCAAGGGGGGTCGGCGGCGCGGCTCCGGGACGAACCCCAGGGCGAGACCTGTGTTCCGACTCCCTCTGGAGCTAATGGTGTCCAGTAGCCTAAGAAGCCAATCCATCCTGCACGCAGGTGAGTTCACTTCTCTCCCCTAAGTCCCTCGTAGCAGTGAGCCTGTTGCCAGCAGGACTCACTGAAAATAAAGAACCTAAAAACTTTTTCTAAGCAACTCTTTAAGAGAGCCACCTAGATTGCACCCTGCTCGGACGGGCACAAAAACCTAACTGAGGCTTGGAGGAGGGTCATAGGGGGAGGAGCCAGTACACACCATGTGATCCTAAAAGCTTACTTTTTGTGCCCTGTCTCCTGCGGAGCCGCTAATCCCCATGGTCCTGACGGAGTCCCCAGCATCCACTAGGACGTTAGAGAAAGAATTCAATAACCATTTTGGGGTAATGAATTTCTTGTCCGGGTTTACCCACGCCTCCTTAGTCAGGGAGGTTAGCTCCTTTGAAACAAGAAAGGTGACAGAGGATTTTGGCTTTACATTAAAATACGATTCCTCTTCTGGTTCTGCCTCCTTATCTTGTATGTTGAGGACCTCCTTAATGACATAAATTAGGGCCTCAAGTACAGGGGACGGGGGAATTATCCTCGTCCACCTCAAGCTCTGCCTCATCCAACTACAGTAAGTCAGTCTTAGAGTCAGACTGGAGTTCCTGAGGAAGCGCAAGTTTATGAGAGACCACCAGAGGGGGCTGAGTAGCCTGTCTGCGGTCTGCAGCCTTAACGAGGAAATTATCCATAGACTGTTTTAAGGTCTGTCTTTCATGCTTAGCCGTAGCTAACTCAGTATTATTATTAGCAATCATTGTTTTAAATTATTCTAACCACTCAGGTGCCTGTATAGCACTGGCCCGTGAAGGCAGAGAACACTAGGTACACATTAAGGATACTTGTGAGGAAGGTATACACTTAGTGTTACATGAGGGAGACATTTTTCCAGACAGACATTCTTAAAGCAGATAACACAGAGTTAATAAGAATACAGTTTAACCAACACAGTTAGTGCACAGACACAGTAAACCCAAACAGCCCTGTATGGAGTGACACACAGGATTGAGACCAGCACACAATACCACAGTCCAAGCAAAGCTCCACCGGGTATATTATATCTAGATCTGTTTGCTAAGTGGACAGCAGTGTATGTGCTCCCCCCTTCCTATTAGACCACCTGGTACCAGTAAAGTGGTGGTTTAGTGGCCTTTGTGGAGGAGCAGCGTCAGCATGCAGACTGTAGCAGAAAATGGCGCCTTCTGGCCACTGGTCCCACCTTCCAGGCACCAGTGAACAACCCCCTGTTTCTTCAGCCAGTGTGGGTCTGTGGCAGGCACCGCAGCTCGTGGTACGTGATCGTCACGCTCTTATGCCGTCATTGTCACTGGGGACCCGCTAACCAGGACCCCAGTGTAACACTCACCGCACAGCGTCTGTCTTCGGCATCTGTTAAGGATGGCGGCATGCTGCCGGTGTGGCCTCATACTCGGAGTGTGAGAAACAGCACCTCAGGAGCTTAAGGGGGCTACTCACGGGGCAATCGCTGCTTAAAATCTAAGCAATCTGACTAGATTGCTTAGATTTTAAGCAGTGATCACTCCGTGTGTACCCCTCACAGCGATAGCGATGCGCAGCCCCGCGCATCGCTAGCGCTAGATTGGCTTGCATGCAGGCCAATCTAGCAGGTCGCTCACTTCACCCGCTGGGTGAAATAAGATGCGCGCCCCCGTCTCCTCAGCACACATCGCGCTGTGCTGAGCAGGGGGCTCAGCACAGCGCGATGTGTGCTGAGCATGCGGGGGGAGACGGGGGCGCGCATCTTATTTCACCCAGCGGGTGAAGTGAGCGACCTGCTAGATTGGCCTGCATGCAAGCCTATCTAGCGCCAGCGATAGCGATGCGCGGGGTTGCGCATCGCTATCGCTGTGAGGGGTACACACGGAGTGATCACTGCTTAAAATCTAAGCAATCTAGTCAGATTGCTTAGATTTTAAGCAGCGATTGCTCCGTGAGTAGCTGAGCTGTGTGCCGAGCGAACCGCACACATCTCTCCCCAAATCGGCCCGATAATACGGCCCTTAAGTCTCCTGTCAGCAGGGATACGAACCATTTATACCCCTTTCACACAGCCATATATTTCCCGGGTTAAAACACATGAACGCGCATCAACCCGGGAAATTTCTTGGTGTGAAAGGGTACAGGGGACAAAAACCCGGGATTTCTGGCCCTGCATTTCAACCCTGCAATCGACCAGGGTTGGTCCCGGGATCGTCCCTGGACAGTGTGAATGGTGCAGGGACATGTCCCGCCTTCCCGGGTTGCCTCTGCTGATGCTGATTGGCTATTCAGGGCACTTCCTGATAATGTGGTTTTTCTGAGACTCCCATTTTCAGAAAATGCAGGGCCATCCTGGGTTCAGTATGAAAGGTGCAGACCCGGGATGTCTCGGCAAAAAATGCTGGTGTGAAAGGTGACAACCCGGGAATGTCCCTGCATTTCTGGTGTGAAAGGGGTATAACTGGTTCGGTCTCCCCTCTAAGACCCACGATGCAGGCAGATTGGCTGCCAACCAGTACTGTAGAGCAGTGGTGGCCAACGCGTGGCTCTTGAGCCACATGAGGCTCTTTCTTCATTCAAATGTGGCTCCCAACACTCAAAGTCATGTGACAACAAGAGATCTGTAAACCGCTGCACTCCAGCCAGACATGCAGCAGCACTACATAGACTGAGAACTGAGGGAGCCAAATACACAAGGGACAGCTGGCTGGAGTGACACAGGCAGGTGCTGGCTGGAGTGACACATGGGGGAACTGAAGTATATTATGTGAATCTGGCTTTTCAGTATATTTTATGCGGATCTGGCTTTTTCAATTATTTGATGTAGAAGTGGCTTTTTCATTGTATTTTATGTTGGATCTGGCTTTTTCAATGTATTTTATACGAGGGGCGTGGACTAGCAGGCACAAGATCACACCCCATTTTTGCAAGTGCGCCTTCGGCTCGAAGTCGGCTCTTTGATGTTCCTAACAAGATTTCTTGGCTCTTTGTCTCTGACTGGTTGGCCACCCCTGCTGTAGAGGAAAGGATTGTCTCTTTGTTGGCGCACTAAAAGGAGAAGATAATTCTGAATTTTAAATGTATCCTTTATTCATTAAAATTTAATTCCTCACAATGTAAAAAATATAAGACAAAAAATACAAATCTCAATTAAAAATATATGAATTCACTGTGTCTCATTTATGTCTGAACTATAATTCCTTCTGTGTATGTAAACTAGTGATGTGCACCGGAAATTTTTCGGGTTTTGTGTTTTGGTTTCGGATTCAGTTCCACGGACGCGTTTTGGCAAAACCTCCAGGTGCGTTTTGGATTCGGGTGTTTTTTTTACAAAAAAACCCTCAAAAACAGCTTAAATCATAGAATTTGGGGGTCATTTTGATCCCATAGTATTATTAACCTCAATAACCATAATTTCCACTCATTTCCAGTCTATTCCGAACACCTCACACTATTATTTTTAGTCCTAAAATTTGCACCGAGGTCACTGGATGACTAAGCTAAGATTTTAACAAAGATTTTAACAAAGGCTCTGCTGCCTCCTCTAAGGATAGAATGGCTTTCATATCACTAATTAGCTCAGGTATGTCCACTGAGCTGAGGCCTTCCTCCTCGTCTCTGAATGCAGACCCGGAGTGCATCCACCGACGAGTCCTCACCTGAAACATGTGTAGACTGTGAAGATGTTGTTTCATGTCTAAATAATTTACTTACCACCGGCCTTCCAGCCTGCTTTTGTTGAGAGGCTGACAATTCCTGTGCTGGATGTGATAAACCCCAGGTGGAATGTTGCATGTAAGGGTTAATAGGGTAACCTATACCTTGTATAGGAGCTGGCATTATCCAATCAGCTGCACTGGATAATAATGTTTGTGAAAAAGTAGCACGAGTGTTCAACCTGAACCTGTGCCTGCCTCGGATTATTTAAGAGGCTTTGGTGAAAGCTGCAACAATTTGCACATAATCCATTTTGAACCAGATCCTGAGAGGTTAACCAAGCTTTACAAGACAAACATGAAATGAGTGTTAGTGCTGCTGTGGAGAGTGTATCCTCCTCACCCTTGTCTCTCTTAGACATGATAAATAAATCACACACCTGTAAAGGGTTACTACACAATTTGTGACTGCAATCACTTTCAATTTTGTTAAAGTGACATACAATCAGATTCTTCCCTGCTTTGCACGAGCATTGAAGTTCGGAATACACAGAAGACTGACAGAATCATTAGTAAAGTCACCAATCACACTAGCAATCAGTCACAGGTTATACATTAGTATAATAAGCAATACAGGTTGAGTATCCCATATCCAAATATCCGAAATACGGAATATTCCGAAATACGGACTTTTTTGAGCGAGAGTGAGATAGTGAAACTATTGTTTTCTGATGGCTCAGTGTACAGAAACTTTGTTTAATACACACAGTTATTAAAAATATTGTATTAAATGACCTTCAGGCTGTGTGTATAAGGTGTATATGAAACACAAATGAATTGTGTGAATGTAGACACACTTTGTTTAATGCACAAAGTTATAAAAAATATTGGCTAAAATTACCTTCAGGCTGTGTGTATAAGGTGCATATAAAACATAAATGCATTCTGTGCTTAGATTTAGGTCCCATTGCCATGATATCTCATTATGGTATGCAATTATTCCAAAATACGGAAAAATCCGATATCCAAAATACCTCTGGTCCCAAGCATTTTGGATAAGGGATACTCAACCTGTATCATATCAGCACATAATCAACTACAGACACATTTCAGGTATGTAGGAGAAACATATTACTGCATTACCTTACACAGGAGTTTAAATGTACTCCGTTACACAGCGAAAGAAACACTTTACAGACTCATATGCATCAGGCACTTATCCAACTATTCGTACTCAAAAGGTAAAGACTAAGGGCCTAATTCAAAGTTGATCGCAGCAGCAAATTTGTTAGCAGTTGGGCAAAACCATGTGCACTGCAGGTGTGGAAGATATAACATGTGCAGAGAGAGTTAGATTTGGGTGGGGGGTGTTCAAACTGAAATCTAAATTGCAGTGTAAAAATAAAGCAGCCAGTATTTACCCTGCACAGAAACAAAATAATCCACCCAAATCTAACTCTCTCTGCACATGTTATATCTGCCACACCTGCAGTACACATTGTTTTGCCCAACTGCTAACAAATTTGCTGCTGCAATCAACTCTGAATTACCCCCTTAGTCAGTGAACACTGACGCACCAGCCACACGGCCGCTTATGCTGCGACTAGGTCCTTTTAGATACACAGTGTCTCAGACGGAAGCGGGAACGCAGTTCATGGCGGGAAACTCTGAGGAAACTGGTCATGAACCGGGAGGGAAGGGGTGACCAAGGGAGCGTCTTACTCCCCACATCAACCCTAGGGATCTCAGCCTCATACTACCCCCCCCTGGAGCCTATGATCCCTGCGGTCTAGCGCTGGTGCACCCGAGGTGGCAGCAGTGTGTCTCGCGTGCACCAGCGCGAAACAGTAGGGGAAACGAGAGACACAGCTGCACTAAGCGGAACCGATGCCTTACCTTCTTTCCCGTGCTCCAGCCACAGCCTGGTAACGTCTGCTGGACTTGCTAGTACATCCGAGACAGACGCCTGCCGAAACAGCATTGTACACATAGGCAAACGTTGTCGCGACCCGGCGTGGAGTTGTTGGAGAAACTCTTTCCAAGGTACGTATAAGACGCTTTTTAGAAAGATCGTTTAAAAAAAACATAGAAAGACTAAGAAAAAAAAAAATACACACAGGATTTTAATACCTACCGGTAAATCCTTTTCTCCTAGTCCGTAGAGGATGCTGCGGTCCACTTCAGAACCATGGGGTATAGACGGTTCCGCAGGAGCCACGGGCACTTAAAGACTTTTCAAGGGTGTGAACTGGCTCCTCCCTCTATGCTGCTATAGTACTGGTCGTACAGGTTGTTTCATATTGAGTGAATGACCCCCATTTTAATTATCCAAAACACATTTGTATTATTCCTGACCGTTTGGGGGGGTGCTACCACAGACAAAATAAATCTGCGAGAAGGAGAGAAAGGGTTCGAAATGCCCTATAGTGGTGCACACAATATTTTATTAAAATATAACTTTTATTGTAATATATGGTAAAACCAGCGAATATTAAAAAGGAAAAGTAGAATAGTGTGAATAAGAAAGAAATCGTGATTAAAATTAAAAGTGCTGCGCACTAGATGTCAACCGAATGGCTCTTATATTACTCGTGAAGTTTTAGGATAGTGAGGAGTGTATCAGGAGTATATGATTCCTTTATAGCTGTAGTTAGTATTTGCACTACGTTTCTGCTAGCTGTAAAGGAACTCCTAAAATAAATGTCTCAATTTTCTAATCCCTCCCAGGATTTGTGATATGAGACCATTAGAGAAGCAGGACTCCAGAAATCATAGTGTATATTATAATATAATAATGATAATACTCTAATGATTTACTGTGTGTAGTGGTAACAGTAATTGTTCTTAATAAAATGATCAACCAATGCTGTGTGCTGTGCTTTAGATGTGTCACAGAAATGGTTTCAGAACTCTGGCTTAGCTCTAAATGTGTCTCAACGACATCTGAGTGCCCTCCTAAACTCCATAAATAATGTTGTATCCACTAAAAGAGAAACAAACATTATTATACCAATGTATCACTTAGAAACAGCAGCTGTCAGTTCACCGATTAAGCTCTGACAGTCTTAAATCTTTTGGCTGTTTATAAGTGATAAACTTATCCTGGTTTTGTTATAAAAAGATGTAGGGCTTGTTTACAGCTAAAATAACTGCTGACAATAAATAATCAGTAATCCTTTGTCACAATGTTATTCTCTTATCACTTTGTCTCTCATAATCACTATGCGGCCATATTGTTTAATGATCCATATGAGATCATTTAGATTTTAATCCCTCTTTATTATAACAGGAGATAATGAGGGCTCACTCTGTTCTTTTCTAGATGTGAGCTAATTCATAATATATGCACTGTTCATTCCTGTATTTTAATGACCCGTAAAAGTGCAATGGTAATTAAGCCTTTATCAATATAGTCTGATACCTTAGTGCATTGAGCACCCAATAATACACAATTTTTAAGTGTTTATTATAATATTTATGAGAAGGGTTTCACAAGCTTAATGGTTATATAACGTGCTGTGAGTAGATCTATGATGACTGGAAGATCATTATAGATGTGAACCATGTCACTGATGTCCTAACGCGTGTTCAGTCCTTTATTTAATACTTTTCAGTATGAACACGTGTACATCGGATGTCTGATAATATTCATATTACAGCTATATACTGCAGCCTTAAAGGCACTGTTCAGACACCATCCGCTACACACAGTATATTTCAGTATGCACAATTGAGTATAACATTAACTTCTGGTTCAACTGTTTCCTATGTATATCCCCGCAGCTTACATGGGGTAAGACGCTCTCCACTTAATTATATACAATCCTTCATAATCTAACATGATGAATACATGTCCGGTGACTATCTAAAGTGCGCAGCTAGCCTGACGCACGCTTCGCTGTTCGCTTCATCAGAGGCAAAACCAGATTGTCTCCTGGTTCACCCTTAAATACCGGCGGTTGTCGCGGTCCGCCAATAGGAATTCCTTGTCTTAGTAAAATATCCAGTGACGTGGTGACATCTCGTCTACTGACGTACAGGTCACGTGATCGGCCTTTACTGAGTTTCCCTACGTCATCATCCCAGGGAGTCTCAATCGATCTCAGTTAAAACGAGCTGTGTCATATGTTCAAACTAAATCCTACGAGTACCTATCCATACTATGAGACCTCAAGCTCAGTGTTAACATATATTCAAACCAATATGTCTGGTCCATACAGCAATATGCATCCCTAAGGAAACCCCAATATTTAAACATACATGTATTAGGTCTCTTGTCCACTAAATATACTGAACATAAGTAAGCTCATAAATCAATAATACTAATAAAACTAATACAGAAACCCTATTTGACACAGAAATAGCGAATGCCAATACATCACAGGGTGACTGGATGAACGACCTATTCCAGTTAAAACAAACCCTGATAAAACAAACCATAACTTTTTGAAATAAACTAACATTCGAAAATTATATTAAACTGGCCATAACACCACGAGGCCTAAGACCACGAGTTTTTCCTGCTTTTGAACTTGCAACGGAAACCCTAAAAAATGAGTGGGAAAAGACTTTAACAACTTGTTCTCTAAATCTCATTAATATTCTAATTAAACATGATGATCTGGTATTGGAGAAATGTAGCCAAAAAAATCTCAATTCTTGGAGAAAAATTAAAGAATTACGAAAGTCTGGAAAAGTTTCAAAAAACATATGACAAATATAAACAAGAAATTGAGGGAATTGAGAAAGAAATTATTAGTCGGAAGAAAGGTAAAATACAAAAGGGACAAAAAGGATTTCCTCACGCAAAACATCTACAAATGGACACGAGGAAAAAACCTATGACAGAAAGAAATACGGGCTACACTACATCAGAGGTAGAGTCATCAGAGAATGAATCCCCACAAGATCAACTACTTCCCCGAAGACAACAAAGATTTTTTAGGGGCTACTCCCAGAGAAATCAGGGAAACTATAGGACAAGGTTCAAGAGGATCAGAAGGGGAAAGAAAAGGAAAGAAGGGACCCAAAGATTGGAAGGAAGATTAGAGATTCCAGGCGGTACAGGAGGTAGATACTGTAGATTCCCTTAGGATTATTAATTTAACTGAAAGAACACTTACTCCTCCACAAATAGAGGTACTGAATAAGGGTCTCTCATTCTCCCCTACCCAATCATTTGACAAGTTCAATTTGGAGAAGGACCTCAATCTTTTTGCTCGTAAACTACTTTTAAAAAATTTATTTAAAAAAAAAATCAGAATATAGAGAATTGGGAATCATTCCTCAAGAATTGACCCATGAAGATTCTGAAGCATTGTCCATCTTAGAAGAACTTGAAGGAATCCGATCTTGTGCAGAAGCACCAACACAACAGATTCTTAAAATAGAATCTGTACCAAGTAAACCAGAAATCATCTTAAAGAAAAAATCTATTTTCTCTCCAGACTTTCATATTTGTCCACCTGTGAAAGTATTTGTGGACCTGGTGAGCCAGGATTTAGATAGATTGGAGATATCCAAAGGAAGGGGAAGATACCAACAAAATCTTATCAAACAGAGGAAGGCTCTCAGTGAAATACAACAATGGAAGGACACAATTATAAAGCCCTCTGATAAAGGGGGCAACGTTGTGCTCTGGCCACGGGAGAAATACACACAAGAAATTAAGAGACAATTAGGGGATAGACTCTGCTACAAAAAAATAAGAATTTACTCACCGGTAATTCTATTTCTCGTAGTCCGTAGTGGATGCTGGGAACTCCGTAAGGACCATGGGGAATAGCGGGCTCCGAAGGAGGCTGGGCACTCTAGAAAGATTTATGACTACCTGGTGTGCACTGGCTCCTCCCACTATGACCCTCCTCCAAGCCTCAGTTAGGATACCGTGCCCGGACGAGCAGACATAATAAGGAAGGATTTAGAATCCCGGGTAAGACTCTTACCAGCCACACCAATCACACCGTACAACTCGTGATACTATATCCAGTTTGACAGTATGAAAACAACTGAGCCTCTCAACAGATGGCTCAACAATAACCCTTTAGTTAACAATAACTATTTACAAGTAATGCAGACAATCCGCACTTGGGATGGGCGCCCAGCATCCACTACGGACTACGAGAAATAGAATTACCGGTGAGTAAATTCTTATTTTCTCTAACGTCCTAGTGGATGCTGGGAACTCCGTAAGGACCATGGGGATTATACCAAAGCTCCCAAACGGGCGGGAGAGTGCGGATGACTCTGTAGCACCGAATGAGAGAACTCCAGGTCCTCCTCAGCCAGGGTATCAAATTTGTAGAATTTTGCAAACGTGTTTGCCCCTGACCAAGTAGCTGCTCGGCAAAGTTGTAAAGCCGAGACCCCTCGGGCAGCCGCCCAAGATGAGCCCACCTTCCTTGTGGAATGGGCATTCACAGATTTTGGCTGTGGCAGGCCTGCCACAGAATGTGCAAACTGAATTGTACTACAAATCCAGCGAGCAATAGACTGCTTAGAAGCAGGAGCACCCAGCTTGTTGGGTGCATACAGGATAAACAGCGAGTCAGATTTTCTGACTCCAGCCGTCCTGGAAACATATTTTCAGGGCCCCGACAACGTCTAGCAACTTGGAGTCCTCCAAATCCTTAGTAGCCGCAGGCACCACAATAGGCTGGTTCAGGTGAAACGCTGACACCACCTTAGGGAGAAATTGGGGACGAGTCCTTAATTCTGCCCTATCCATACGGAAAATCAGATAAGGGCTTTTACATGATAAAGCCGCCAACTCTGACACTCGCCTGGCTGAAGCCAAGGCCAATAACATGACCACTTTCCACGTGAGATATTTCAGATCCACGGTTTTTAGTGGCTCAAACCAATGTGATTTTAAGAAACTCAACATCACGTTGAGATCCCAAGGTGCCACAGGGGGCACAAATGGGGGCTGAATATGCAGCACTCCTTTCACAAATGTCTGAACTTCAGGTACTGAAGCTAGTTCTTTTTGAAAGAAAATCGACAGAGCCGAGATCTGTACTTTAATGGAGCCTAGTTTTAGGCCCATATTCACTCCTGCTTGCAGGAAATGCAGAAATCGACCTAGTTGAAATTCTTCTGTTGGGGCCTTTTTGGCCTCGCACCATGCAACATATTTCCGCCATATGCGGTGATAATGCTTTGCCGTAACATCTTTCCTTGCCTTAATAAGCGTAGGAATGACTTCTTCCGGAATACCCTTTTCCTTTAGGATCCGGTGTTCAACCGCCATGCCGTCAAACGCAGCCGCGGTAAGTCTTGGAACAGACAGGGCCCCTGCTGTAGCAGGTCCTGTCTGAGCGGTAGAGGCCACGGGTCCTCTGAGAGCATCTCTTGAAGTTCCGGGTACCACGCTCGTCTCGGCCAATCCGGAACCACGAGAATGGTGTTTACTCCTCGCTTTCTTATTATTCTCAATACCTTTGGTATGAGAGGCAGAGGAGGGAACACATAAACCGACTGGTACACCCACGGTGTCACTAGAGCGTCCACAGCTACCGCCTGAGGGTCCCTTGACCTGGCGCAATATCTTTTTAACTTTTTGTTGAGGCGGGACGCTATCATGTCCACCTGTGGTTTTTCCCATCGGTTTACCAGCATCTGGAAGACTTCTGGATGAAGTCCCCACTCTCCCGGGTGGAGGTCGTGTCTGCTGAGGAAGTCTGCTTCCCAGTTGTCCACTCCCGGAATGAACACTGCTGACAGTGCTAGTACATGATTCTCTGCCCATCGGAGAATCCTTGTGGCTTCTGCCATCGCCATCCTGCTTCTTGTGCCGCCCTGTCGATTTACATGGGCGACTGCCGTGATGTTGTCTGACTGGATCAGCACCGGCTGGTGTAGGAGCAGGGCTTTTGCTCGACTCAGGGCATTGTAGATGGCCCTTAGTTCCAGAATATTTATGTGAAGGGAAGTCTCCTGACTCGACCATAGTCCTTGGAAGTTTCTTCCCTGTATGACTGCCCCCCAGCCTCGTAGGCTGGCATCCGTGGTCACCAGGACCCAGTCCTGTATTCCGAACCTGCGGCCCTCTAGAAGATGGGCACTCTGCAGCCACCACAGAAGAGACACCCTGGTTCTTGGAGACAGGGTTATTAAGCGATGCATCTGAAGATGCGATCCGGACCACTGGTCCAACAGGTCCCACTGAAAGATTCTGGCATGGAACCTGCCGAAGGGAATTGCTTCGTAAGAAGCTACCATCTTTCCCAGGACCCGTGTGCAGCGATGCACTGATACCTGTTTTGGTTTCAGGAGGTCTCTGACTAGAGATGACAACTCCCTGGCTTTCTCCTCCGGGAGAAACACTTTCTTCTGGACTGTATCCAGAATCATACCCAGGAACAGTAGCCATGTCGTCGGAACCAGCTGTGACTTTGGTATATTCAGAATCCAGCCGTGCTGGTGCAGCACCTCCTGAGATAGTGCTACTCCCCCCAACAACTGTTCCTTGGACCTCGCTTTTATTAGGAGATCGTCCAAGTACGGGATAATTAAAACTCCCTTTCTTCGAAGGAGTATCATCATTTCCGCCATAACCTTGGTAAATACCCTCGGTGCCGTGGACAGTCCAAACGGCAGCGTCTGGAATTGGTAATGACAATCCTGTACCACAAATCTGAGGTACTCCTGGTGAGGATGGTAAATGGGGACATGCAAGTAAGCATCCTTGATGTCCAGGGATACCATGTAATCCCCCTCGTCCAGGCTTGCAATAACCGCCCTGAGCGATTCCATCTTGAACTTGAATTTCTTTATGTACGTGTTCAAGGATTTCAAATTTAGAATGGGTCTCACCGAACCGTCCGGTTTTGGTACCACAAATAGTGTGGAATAATAACCCCGGCCTTGTTGAAGTAGGGGTACCTTGATTATCACCTGCTGGGAATACAGCTTGTGAATTGCCGCTAGCACCGCCTCCCTGTCTGAGGGAGCAATCGGCAAGGCAGATTTTAGGAACCGGTGGGGTGGGGACGCCTCGAATTCCAGCTTGTACCCCTGAGATACTATTTGCAGGATCCAGGGATCCACCTGTGAGCGAACCCACTGATCGCTGAAATTTTTGAGGCGACCCCCCACCGTACCTGGCTCCGCCTGTGGAGCCCCACCGTCATGCGGCGGACTTGGAAGAAGAAGCGGGGGAGGACTTTTGCTCCTGGGAACCTGCTGTTTGTTGCAGCCTTTTTCCCCTACCTCTGCCTCTGGACAGAAAGGACCCGCCTTTTCCACGCCTGTTTTTCTGGGTCCGAAAGGACTGAACCTGATAAAACGGCGCCTTCTTAGGCTGTGAGGGGACATGGGGTAAAAATGCTGACTTCTAAGACGTTGCTGTGGAAACTAGGTCCGAGAGACCATCCCCCAATAATTCCTCACCCTTATATGGTAACACTTCCATGTGCTTTTTTGATTCTGCATCTCCTGTCCACTGGCGAGTCCATAAGCCTCTCCTAGCAGAAATGGACAATGCACTTACTTTAGATGCCAATCGGCAGATTTCCCTTTGTGCATCTCTCATATATAAGACTGAATCTTTTATATGGTCTATGGTTAACAGGATCGTGTCTCTGTCTAATGTGTCAATATTTTCTGACAGTTTATCTGGCCACGCAGCGGCAGCACTGCACATCCAAGCTGACGCAATAGCTGGCCTAAGTATAATGCCTGTGTGTGTGTATACAGACTTCAGGATCGCCTCCTGCTTTCTATCAGCAAGTTCCTTGAGGGCGGCCGTATCCGGAGACGGTAGTGCCACCTTTTTATACAAACGTGTGAGCGCTTTATCCACCCTAGGAGGTGTTTCCCAACGTGACCTATCCTCTGGCGGGAAAGGGAACGCCATTAGTACCTTCTTAGGAATTACCAATTTTTTATCAGGGAAAGCCCACGCTTCTTCACACACTTCATTTAATTCATCTGAGGGGGGAAAAACTACGGGTAGTTTTTTCTCCCCAAACATAATACCCTTTTTAGTGGTACCTGTATTTATATCAGAAATGTGTAACACCTCTTTCATTGCCTCAATCATGCAGTGAATGGCCTTAGTGGGCATCAGGTTAGACTCATCGTCGTCGACACTGGTGTCAGTATCAGTGTCGACATCTGGGTCTGTTTGAGGTAGCGGGCGTTTTAGAGCCCCTGACGACCCATGCGACGCCTGGGCAGGCACGAGCTGAGAAGTCGGCTGTCCCACATTTGGCATGTCGTCGATTTTCTTATATAAGGAGTCTATACGTGCACTCATTACTTTCCATAAGCCCATCCACTCAGGTGTCTGGCCCGCAGGGGGTGACATCCCTTCTAAAGGCATCTGCTCCGCCTCCACATCATTATCCTCATCAAACATGTCGACACAGCCGTACCGACACACACACAAGGAATGCTCCGAATGAGGACAGGACCCACAAAAGCCCTTTGGGGGGACAGAGGGAGAGTATGCCAGCACACACCAGAGCGCTATATAATGCAGGGACTAACTGAGTTATGTCCCCTATAGCTGCTTTTTATAATATATATATATATATATATATATATATATATATATATATATATATATATATATATATATATATATATATATATTGCGCCTAAATTTAGTGCCCCCCCCTCTCTGTTTTTACCCTGTTCTGAAGTGTAGACTGCAGGGGAGAGCCAGGGAGCTTCCTTCCAGCGGATCTGTGAAGGAGAAATGGCGCTAGTGTGTCTGAGGGAGATAGCTCCGCCCCTTTTCCGCTGCCTATTCTCCCGCTTTTTCCTGGATTCTGGCAGGGGTATTTACCACAAATATAGCCTCTAGGGCTATATATTGTGGTATTTTTGCCAGCCAAGGTGTTTTTATTGCTGCTCAGGGCGCCCCCCCCAAGCGCCCTGCACCCTCAGTGACCGGAGTGTGAAGTGTGCATGAGGAGCAATGGCGCACAGCTGCAGTGCTGTGCGCTACCTTGGTGAAGACTGATGTCTTCTGCCGCCGTTTTTCCGGACCTCTTCTTGCTTCTGGCTCTGTAAGGGGGACGGCGGCGCGGCTCCGGGACCGAACACCAAGGACTGGGCCTGCGGTCGATCCCTCTGGAGCTAATGGTGTCCAGTAGCCTAAGAAGCCCAATCCGGCTGCAAGCAGGCGAGTTCGCTTCTTCTCCCCTTAGTCCCTCGCTGCAGTGAGCCTGTTGCCAGCAGGTCTCACTGAAAATAAAAAACCTAAACTATACTTTCTTTCTAAGGGCTCAGGAGAGCCCCTAGTGTGCATCCAACCTCAGCCGGGCACGAAATCTAACTGAGGCTTGGAGGAGGGTCATAGTGGGAGGAGCCAGTGCACACCAGGTAGTCATAAATCTTTCTAGAGTGCCCAGCCTCCTTCGGAGCCCGCTATTCCCCATGGTCCTTACGGAGTTCCCAGCATCCACTAGGACGTTAGAGAAAACTCACTTTTAACCCTACACAGGACTACCAAGAGGTCTATAACAAAATGATTCAGAGAGCAAAAGATAGTGGTATCATTCCTAAGAGAGATTTTGACTTTTTACATTCCGAAAACCCCAAGGTACCTACCCTATACCTACTTCCCAAAATTCATAAAGATGAGGTCAGCCCACCAGGTAGACCCATCGTGTCAGGGATAGGTAGTCTAACGGAAAAGGCGAGTGAATACCTAGATCTACATCTGAGGGAATACGTCATAGGATTACCCTCACATACAAGGGATACTCTTGACGTCCTCAGCAAGATTCAAGACGCAATATTTAATCCTGGCACATGGTTAATAACTTGTGACGTCGAAAGCTTATACACGAGCATTAAGCATGAATTTGGGATCCAGGCGGTTCAATACTTTCTGAACATTGACCAGATAAGTGATTTCAATAATTTTCTGATCACACTCTTACGATTTGTTTTGACTAGAAATTACTTCGTTTGTGACGGTGACTTCTACCTTCAGGTACAGGGGACTGCGATGGGGACCACATGTGCCCCTACGTATGCTAACCTGTACCTGGGGTGGTGGGGGAGGGACATCGTGTTCTGTGAGGAGAACAATCCTTACACCACCCACATTCACATGTGGATGAGATAAATAGATGATCTCCTCATAATCTGGGGGGGTGACAAACCAACATTTGAAAAGTTCATGCAGAAGCTCAATTTGAATAATTTAAATTTGAAGCTGACATATGAAATGGATGAGAAAAGGGTCAACTTCCTTGATGTCACACTGACCCTGGAAGAGAATGGCCATATTTCCTCAGATTTGTTCCGTAAAAAAACAGCAACAAATAGTATATTACACCACGAGAGCTCCCACCACCCGTCAGTAATAAAAGGACTGCCGAAAGGGGAGTTCCTACGTATGAAGAGGAACTGCTCCGAGAAAGACACTTTCCAACTGAGGGCTCAGCAGTTGAGTAACAGACTCAAGTCCCGTGGATACAGTAGGAGACCAGTCAAACAAGCCTATCAGGAAACAAGGACATACACCAGAGATCAGCTACTTATACACAAGACATAAAAGGAGGAAGAGGAGAAAGTGAGATTCATTGGTACCTTCTGCCAGGAGTAGCAGGATGTTCAGGGGATTCTACAAAAACACTATGAAATTCTCCGTACCGACCCGGATTTGGAAGCAATCCTGGGGGAAGGTATTACAGTTAATTGGAGAAGATCCAAAAACCTTAGGGATATGTTAGTCCAAAGTCATCTGGAAACCATCAAAAAACAGTTATACAATAAAAAGGGATCAAACAGGTGTGGCACATGCGAGGCATGTTCGATTATGATTCACACAACAGAATACACAGACAAATGTAATAGGGTTTGGTACATTGGAGAGTACATCAACTGTGAAACCCCTGCTGTGATATATAATTTAAGATACCCATGTAACTAGATTTATATAGGGAAAACCAAAAGACCTCTGAAGAAAAGACTACTTTAACATCTGGGAAGCATAAGAAATGCCAAAAGGGACAAAGAACTGATGAAGACACTCACACCAGTGGCCCGACATTTCTTGAAACATCATCAAGGCAACTCTAGAGGCCTGACAGCCTTTGGCATGAAGAGAATAACCTTGAATATTAGAGGAGGCGATATTGACCGGGAGCTTCTTAAACAAGAGACCAGGTTGATTTTTCGAATGGATACCCCTTACACCAAAGGGACTAAATGAAGAAAACAACTACACATCCTTCCTGTAACTTAGGGACGATTCTGTATTCCACATGTAACTGATGAATTATGAGTATCCATACCTGAGGGGCTTCTTATAATCTACTGAATATGGACCTGAAAATCTTTTCCCAAACTTTCTAGGGAGTTTTCCCTTATTTACACGCAATCATTATATGCTGAAGATGACCCCAGATTAAATATATTAGAGGGGTTTCATATATTGTTAGAATGGAGTACCTACAATGAAAATTTTTTTTCTATCTTTATATTTTTTGTTTTTTCACCTTACACTTACTTATTTTATTTTTGTCTTGTGATCACATTTTTTTTATAATCACCTGCATGTTCTTTAACTAGTAAAGCTATCAAACAATTATTCTTAATATTGTCACTAAGTATATAATCAGGAATTAGTATTTTGAAACTATTCCAGAGATATGAGAGATTATTCTCGATTATTCACATCACTGGGAGTCACTATTTGCTCCTTAAAAAGGAGCATCTACTTCACACTTCTTTATACATATTCTTTACTCACGTTGGGTTTTTGTCAACCATAGATTTATTAATCAACTTGATTTGGAGATATCTGAAAATATGAGACAGAGTACTTCGATTTAATAGTTCACAGACTCACATGGCCACTGGCAGGGTCTTACATAATTTAACGGATAGGATCTATCTGTTAGTCATTTTTTATCACTATACATCTTGATAACCTTTTTTTTTTTTCTCTTTCTTTTTGGATATTTTGGTTAATTCTGTTTGAATTCACTTCAGATTATGCACATCAACTGTCACATGATCAGGTTATCACATATTAATGAATTGGATTCAATAGAATTACTTGAACTGTAATCTATCTGGATAATTCAACCTGTGGAGCTAGACATATGCTCCAAGGATATGAAAAAGTATTCCAGATTCTACTGATGTCACTGTGAATCGTTATCTGCTCCACAATAGGAGCACTCATTTAACATCCTCAATATATATTTTTATTCATTTGATGCTTTAGCACAATATAATTATGGATCTATATATCTATCTATCTATCTATCTATATATATATATATATATATATATATATATATATATTATATATATACACAAAAAAAATTGAACATAATTTTATTTAAAGTATAAAAATCTAATAACTATATGGGCCATCTGTTATATAAAAAATAAAAATATTAATCATCTTAACACTAGAAATACTGAATTTATTTATCTATCATGTATAATTATTGATTTATGAGCTTACTTATGTTCAGTATATTTAGTGGACAAGAGACCTAATACATGTATGTTTAAATATTGGGGTTTCCTTAGGGATGCATATTGCTGTATGGACCAGACATATTGGTTTGAATATATGTTAACACTCGTAGGATTTAGTTTAAACATATGACCCAGCTCGTTTTAACGGAGATCGATTGAGACTCCCTGGGATGATGACATAGGGAAACTCAGTGAAGGCCGATCACGTGACCTGTACGTCAATAGACGAGATGTCACCACGTCACTGGATATTTTACTAAGACAAGGAATTCCTATTGGCGGACTGCGACAACCGCCGGTATTTAAGGGTGAACCAGGAGACAATCTGGTTTTGCCTCTGATGAAGCGAACAGCGAAGCGCGCGTCAGGCTAGCTGTGCACTTTAGATAGTCACCGGACATGTATTCATCATGTTAGATTAGGAAGGATTGTATATAATTAAGTGGAGAGTGTCTTACCCCATGTAAGCTGTGGGGATATACATAGGAAACAGTTGAACCTCTCTTATTCACACTATTCTACTTTTCCTTTTAATATTCGCTGGTTTTACCATATATTACAATAAAAGTTACATTTTAATAAAATATTGTGTGCACCACTATAGGGCATTTCGAACCCTTTCTCTCCTCCCTCTATGCCCCTCCTCCAGACCTCAGTATAGGAACTGTGCCCAGGGAGACAGACATTTTGAGGAAAGGATTTACTTTTAATTTAACTGTGAGATTCATACCAGCTCACACCTCAACCATGCCGCACAACATGGCATTCAACATAATACATGCCAACGCGCATGAACAATTTTCAGCAACATGCTGAAAAATAACCGTAACACAACACTTGTGTAACTACAAACTAACAACTGCAGGTAAAGTACGCACTGGGTCGGGCGCCCAGCATCCTCTACGGCAGGCATGTCCAAACTGCGGCCCTCCAGCTGTTGTGAAATAACATATCCCAGCATGCCCAGACACAGTTTTGCTGTCAGAGAATGCTAAAGCTATGTCAGGGCATGCTGGGATGTGTAGTTTCTCCAGCACCCTGAATGATAACAGTAACCAGATATAAATCCCACATGATAATAGAATTCAGAGATCTTCGTTTCACATATTTGCGCAAATGTGTGGTTAAGCCCCAAAGCCGCATCAAGGCCTCTCTGTATATTTGGGGTCCCTTTTTTTCTTGCTCAGAAATACCCCTTCCTTTCGAGCACCTGAATAATATCACTAAGCTAATTGAGCATTTACCAATCTATATGTGTAGTTTCTCAACAGCTGGAGGGCCGCAGTTTGGACATGCCTGCTCTACGGACTAGGAGAAAAGGATTTACCGGTAGGCAGTGGCGTGCGGTGAGCTCAGTGGCTGGTGAGGCACTGCAGCCATAATGTCTGCTGTGTCCCGCCGATGCGCGCCACCGCACCCAAGCCAATGCCTGCTACCACCGCTGTCCCTGGGTCAGTGGGAGACAAAGAAAGGCAGTGGGCGATTCCAGGGAGAAGGAGTGGGTGACAGCAGTGGGTGATGCTAGGGAGAGGGTGATAGGGAGAAGGTGTTGCAAGTGAGAGGGTGATAACAGTGGGTGACGCCAGGGCAAGGATGACAGCAGTTTGTAACAGGGAGAGGGGGACAGCAGTGGGTGACGCCAGGGAAAGGAGGATGCCAGGGAGCTGGTGACAGCAAGAGGGTCACAGGGAGAGGGTGACAGCAGTCTGTGCCAGCTGTGGGTCACAGGGAGAGGGTGACAAGAAGAGGTTGATGCCAGGGAGTTGGTGACAGAAGAGGGGGAGAGGGTGACTGCAATTGGCACCAGCTGTGGGTAATGGAGAGAGGGTGACGCCAGGTAGATGGTGACAGCAGTCGGTGCCAGCTGTGGGCAACAAGGAGAGGTTGACAGGGAGAAGTTGACGCCAGGTAGTGAGTGACAGTGAGAGGGTAGAGAAGTCTGTGCCAGCTGTGGGTAATAAAGAGAGGGTGACGACAGGGAGAGGGTGACAGAAGTCGGTGCCAGCTGTGGGTGACGGGAAGAGGGTGATGCCAATAGGGTGGCAGGGAGAGAGTGACAGCAGTCGGGGCCAGCTGTGGCTGACGGGGAGAGGGTGACAGCAGTCAGTGCCAGCTGTGGGTGATGTCGAGAGGGAGACGCCAGAGAGAGGGTACCAGCAGTCGGTGCCAGCTGTGAGTGATGTCGAGAGGGCGACGCCAGGGAGAGGGTGACAGTGAGAGGGTACCAGCAGTCGGTGCCAGCTGTGGGTTAGAGCAGTCGGTGACAGTGAGAGGGTGACAGGAAGGGGCTCCTTTGGCTCGCCACGCTGTCGGTATGCCGGCGGTCGGGCTCCCGGCGCCGGTATGCTGGACGCCGGGAGCCCGAGCGCCGGCATACCGTACGACACCCCTTCTGTCTGTGCCTCTCAGTTGCCCGACCTTCACTGTCTCTCAGCCTCATCAGTGGAGTTGGTGGGCCCAGCAGGAGAACACGGGCAGGTGGGCGGCCGTTCGCGTGGTGTGATGTCATTGAGGCGGAGGAGTAGTGTGGAGCAGCGGGCAGGATGGGAGTAGTGGTGCATAGCAGGGAGGGTAGGATGGGAGTAATGGTGCGGAGCAGGGGGGGGCAGGATGGGAGTAGTGTTGCATAGCAGGGGGTAGGATGGGAGTAGTGGTGCGGAGCAGGGGGGGCAGGATGGGAGTAGTGGTGCATAGCAGGGGGTAGGATGGGAGTAGTGGTGCGGAGCAGGGGGGGTAGGATGGGAGTAGTGTTGCATAGCAGGGGGGGTAGGATGGGAGTAGTGTTGCATAGCAGGGGATAGGATGGGAGTAGTGGTGCGGAGCAGGGGGGTAGGATGGGAGTATTGTTGCATAGCAGGGGGTAGGATGGGAGTAGTGTTGCGGAGCAGGGGGGGTAGGATGGGAGTAGTGCAGCATAGCAGGGGGTAGGATGGGAGTAGTGGTGCGGAGCAGGAGGGTAGGATGGGAGTAGTGTTGCATAGCAGGGGGTAGGATGGGAGTAGTGGTGAGGAGCAGGGGGGGTAGGATGGGAGTAGTGTTGCATAGCAGGGGGTAGGATGGGAGTAGTGGTGCGGAGCAGGGGGGGAAGGATGGGAGTAGTGGTGCATAGCAGGGGGGGCAGGATGGGAGTAGTGGTGCGGAGCAGGGAGGTCAGGATGGGAGTAGTGGTGCGGAGCAGGGGGGGCAGGATGGGGGTAGTGGTGCATAGCAGGGGGGACAGGATGGGGGTAGTGGTGCATAGCAGGGGGGCAGGATGGGAGTAGTGGTGCATAGCAGGGGGTAGGATGGGAGTAGTGGTGCGGAGCAGGGGGGGCAGGATGGGAGTAGTGGTGCGGAGCAGGGAGGGCAGGATGGGAGTAGTGGTGCGGAGCAGGGAGGGCAGGATGGGTGTAGTGGTGCGGAGCAGGGGGGGCAGGATGGGAGAAGTGGTGCATAGCAGGGGGGGCAGGATGGGAGTAGTGGTGCGGAGCAGGGAGGGCAGGATGGGAGTAGTGGTGCGGAGCAGGGGGGCAGGATGGGGGTAGTGGTGCATAGCAGGGGGTAGGATGAGAGTAGTGGTGTGGGGCAGGGGGTAGGATGAGAGTAGTGGTGTGGGGCAGGATGAGAGTAGTGGTGTGGGGCAGGGGGTAGGATGAGAGTTGTGGTGTGGGGCAGGATGAGAGTAGTGGTGTGGGGCAGGGGGTAGGATGAGAGTAGTGGTTCGGGGGCAGGATGAGAGTAGTGGTGTGGGGCAGGGGGTAGGATCGGATGAGAGTAGTGGTGTGGGGCAGGATGGGAGTAACGGTGCTGAGCTGGGGGGGGGGGGGGGGGGGCAGGATGGGAGCAGTACTGTGAATAAGCGCACAGTTAAGCATCACTGTCACCTCACCTGCAGCTCCCGGTCCGGCCGCGATGTCTCCCTGCTATTTAGAAACGTGTACCTTTTCATAGTCTACATCTACATGTGCGGGTGCCTATTAGCTCCCCGCCCTCCCAACCCCCGGTAACACAGTCCGGCCAGAGGAGAGATAAGAGCCGCCACTGCGACCCCCCCCGACCCCCGCATGGCGCACGGACTCCTCGTCTGCCTGGTGTGAGGCTCTGGCTGCCACACACCAGGCAGACGAGGAGTCAGTGCGCCGTGCGGAGGGGTTTGTTAGCCGAGTGGACAGGGTTTTGAAGTGGCGGCTCCTATCTCTCTGCCTTGGGCCGTATTGCATTACCAGGGGATGGGAGAGCGGGGAGCTAATAGGCACCCGCACATGTAGATAAAGAAAGATAAAATCCATGCTGTGTCTCGTCCCCTCGCCCCCCCTTCCCTCTATTCCCGCGACTGGCCAATGACATGGGTGGTAGTGACAGGGGTGTGCTTTCATTTAGGCTGAAAGCACGCCCCCTGTCACAGAGGCACTTATAGTAAGTGCCGCTTCTGCTGATATTTTTAATGGGCTTTCGCTGGCAAAAGCTTAGCCCCGCCCCCCGCTTCCGGACATTTCACATTGCTAGCGGGAGGCACTGGCAGCAGTGCCTCCGAATCACACTACAGGCAGTTTTCTTGTAAATTAAAAAAGATTAAAATAATGTAAAGGCTAAAGCAGATAGTTATGACACAGAATATGTGTCATAAATATCTTCTTTACATTATTTTACTGATTAATGACAGGGGAGGCACTGCCTCCCCTGCCTCCCCTGACTGCACGTCCCTGCCGGTAGGTATTAAAATCCTGTTTTCTCATACGTCCTAGAGAATGCTGGGGTCCACTTCAGAACTATGGGGTTATACCAAAGCTCCAGTACACGCGGGAGAGTGCGGATGACCCTGCAGCACTGATTGACCAAACTTGAGGTCCTCATCGGCTAAGGTGTTAAACTGGTAAAACTTTGCAAACATGTTTGCCCCTGACCAAATAGCTGTTCCGCAAAGTTGTAACGCCAAGACCCCCCGGGCAGCCGCCAAGAATGAGCCCACCTTTCTAGTAGAATGGGCATTTACCGACTTCGGTATCGGCAATCCTGCCGTGGAATGAGCGTGCTGAATCGTCCCTCTAATCCAGCGCGCAATGGTCTGCTTAGAAGCAGGACACCCAATCTTGTTGGGAGCATACAGGACAAACAGAGTCTCTGTTTTCCGTATCCGAGCCCTTCTTGTGACATCAATTTTCAAAGCTCTAACCACATCAAGAAACTTTGACGCAGCGAAGGTGTCAGTAGCCACTGGCACCACAATAGGTTGGTTTATATGGAAAGACGAAACCACCTTTGGAAGAAATTGTTGGTGAGTTCTCAACTCTGTCCTATCTTCATGGAAGATCAGGTAAGGGCTCTTGTGAGACAAGGTCCCCAATTCAGACACCCGCCTTCCGGATGCCAAGGCCAAGTGCATCACCACTTTCCAAGTGATAAACCTCAATTCTATCTCCTGCAGAGGTTCAAACCAATCTGATTGAAGGAACTGCAACATCACATTAAGGTCCCAAGGTGCCACTGGAGGCACAAATGGAGGTTGGATGTGCAGCACCCCTTTCACGAACGTCTGAACTTCTGGAAGGGAGGCTAATTGTTTTTGAAAGAAAACCGACAAGGCCGAAATCTGGACCTTGATTGAACCCAATCTTAGGCCCGCATCCACACCAGCCTGCAGAAAATGGAGAAAACTTCCTAACTGAAACTCTTACGTAGGAGCCTTCTTGGATTCACACCAAGTCACATATTTTCTCCAAATACGGTGGTAATGTTTAGACGTTACTCCTTTCCTGGGCTGAATAAGAGTGGGAATTACTTCCTTGGGAATACCCTTTCGGGTTAGGATCCGGCGCTCAACAGTCATGCCGTCAAACGTAGCCGTGTTAAGTCTTGATACACGCACGGTCCCTGAGAGGAGGAAGAGGCAGAGGATCTTCTATGAGCAACTCCTGAAGATCTGGATACCAAGCCCTCCTTGGCCAGTCTGGTGCAATGAGGATTGCTCGAACCCTTGTTCTTCTTATTATTTTGTGAATAATATGAGACATATACCGACCGAAACACCCACTGGGTCACCAGTGCATCCACTGCTATTGCTTGAGGATCTCTCGACCTGGAACAATATCTCTGAAGCTTCTTGTTGAGACGAGATGCCATCATGTCTACTTGAGGAACTCCCCAAAGACTTGTCACCTCTGCTAAGACTTCATGGTGGAGGCTCCACTCTCCTGGATGGAGATCATGTCTGCTGAGGAAGTCTGCTTTCCAGTTGTCCACTCCCGGAATGAAAATTGCTGACAGAGCTCTTACATGTTTTTCGGCCCAGAGGAGGATCTTTGTCACCTCTACCATTGCCACTCTGCTTTTCGTTCCGCCTTAACGGTTTATGTACGCAACTGCTGTTACATTGTCCAACTGGATCTGCACGGGTTGATCTTGAAGAAGATGCACCGCTTGTAGAAGGCCGTTGTAAATGGCTCTCAATTCCAGAAAATTTATGTGAAGACAGGTTTCCAGACTTGACCATTTTCCTTGGAAGCTTTTTCCCTGTGTGACAGCTCCCCAGCCTCAGAGACTAGCATCCGTGGTTACTAGGACCCAGTCCTGAATCCAGAACCTGCGTCCCTCTAACAGGTGAGAACTGTGCAGCCACCACAGGAGTGAAATCCTGGTTTTGGAGGACAGGATTATCTTCTGGTGCATGTGTAGGTTGGATCCGGACCAAATTTCCAACAGGTCCCACTAGAACACTCTGGCATGGAATTGGCCAAACTGTATAGCCTCGTAGGCCGCTACCATCTTTCCCAACAACCGAATGCATTGATGGATCGACACTCTTGTTGGTTTAAAAATTTGCTTGACCATTCTCTGGATCTCCAGAGCCTTTTCCACTGGGAGAAATACCCTCTGTACTTCCGTGTCCAGTATCATCCCCAGAAAGGACAATCTTGTTGTCGGTTCCAACTGTGACTTTGGATAATTCATGATCCAACCGTGTTGTTGGAGTACTGACAGGGAGAGTGCAATGTTCTGCACCAACCGTTCCCTGGATCTCGCTTTTATCAGGAGCTCGTCCAGGTAAGGAATTATATTGACTCCTTGTTGTCGAAGGAGGACCATCATCTCTGCCATCACCTTGGTGAATACCCTCGGTGCCGCGGAGAGCCCGAACGCAACATCTGGAACTGGTAATGGCAATCCTGTACTGCAAATCTCAGATACGCTTGATGAGGAGGATAAATGGGAACATGTAAGTAAGCATCTTTTATGTCCCCTTCCTCCAGACTGGAAATCACTGCTCTCAGAGATTACATCTTGAACTTGAACCTTTTTAGGTAAAGATTCAGAGATTTCAGGTTTAAAATCGGTCTGACTGAGCCGTCCGGCTTCAGAACCACAAATAGGCTTGAATAAAACCCTTCTCCTTGTTGTGACAAGGGTACCAGTACAATGACTTGATCCTGACCATATTTGAATTGCAGCTGATAATACTTCTCTGTCCGGAAGAGAAGCTGGCAAGGTCGATTAGAAAAATCGGCATGGGGGGGGGGGGGGGGGGGACGTCTTGAAACTCCAGTTTGTATCCATGGGACACTATTTGCAAGACCCATGGGTCCAGGCCCGATTGGACCCAGAGCTGACTGAAAAGTTTCAGACGTGCTCCCACCCGAGCGGACTCCCGCAAGGGAACCCCAGCACCATGCTGCAGATTTGGCAGGGGTTGATTTCTGCTCCTGCGATCCTGGAGACGCTGCAGACTTCTATCCTCTTCCCCTCCCTCTACCTGCAAAGAAAAAGGAACCTTTACCCTTTTTCTATCTGTTGGACCGACGGGACTGCATCTGAGAGTGAAGTGACTTTCTCGCCGACGCAGGAGCATAAGGCAAGAATGTCGATTTACCTGCGGTAGCCGCAGAGACTAATGCATTAGGCCCATCTCCAAACAAGGCCTCACCTTTATACGGGAGAGCCTCCATATTTCTTTTGGAATCTGCGTCAGCATTCGATTGGCGAATCCACAATGCCCTTCGAGCTAAGACTGCCATGGTAGCAGCTTTTGAACCCAAGAGCCCAATATCTTTCATGGCATCTAGCATGTATGCAGCAGCGTCTTTGATATGACCTAACGCTAGGAGTATCTCATCTCTATCTATTATGTCAATTTCAGATGACAAATTGTCTGACCATTTCTCGATAGTACTACTCACCTATGCACAAGCAATGGTGGGCCTGAGCAGCGTACCATTGGCCACATAAAATAAGAATTTACTTACCGATAATTCTATTTCTCGTAGTCCGTAGTGGATGCTGGGGACTCCGTCAGGACCATGGGGAATAGCGGCTCCGCAGGAGACAGGGCACAAAAATAAAGCTTTAGGATTAGGTGGTGTGTACTGGCTCCTCCCCCTATGACCCTCCTCCAAGCCTCAGTTAGGATACTGTGCCCGGACGAGCGTACACAATAAGGAAGGATATTGAATCCCGGGTAAGACTCATACCAGCCACACCAATCGCACCGTACAACTTGTGATCTGAACCCAGTTAACAGTATGACAAACGTAGGAGCCTCTGAACAGACGGCTCACAACAATAACAACCCGAATTTGTTTGTAACAATAACTATGTACAAGTATTGCAGACAATCCGCACTTGGGATGGGCGCCCAGCATCCACTACGGACTACGAGAAATAGAATTATCGGTAAGTAAATTCTTATTTTCTCTAACGTCCTAAGTGGATGCTGGGGACTCCGTCAGGACCATGGGGATTATACCAAAGCTCCCAAACGGGCGGGAGAGTGCGGATGACTCTGCAGCACCGAATGAGAGAACTCAAGGTCCTCCTCAGCCAGGGTATCAAATTTGTAGAATTTTGCAAACGTGTTTGCCCCTGACCAAGTAGCAGCTCGGCAGAGTTGTAATGCCGAGACCCCCCGGGCAGCCGCCCAGGATGAGCCCACTTTCCTTGTGGAATGGGCCTGGACAGATTTAGGTTGTGGCAAGCCTGCCACAGAATGTGCAAGTTGAATTGTGCTACAAATCCAACGAGCAATCGTCTGCTTAGAAGCAGGAGCACCCATTTTGTTGGGTGCATACAATATAAACAGTGAGTCAGACTTTCTGACTCCCGCCGTTCTTGAAATATATATTTTCAATGCCCGGACCACGTCCAACAACTTGGAATCCTCCAAATCGTTAGTAGCCGCAGGCACCACAATAGGCTGGTTCAGGTGAAACGCTGACACCACCTTAGGCAGAAAATGAGGACGCGTCCGCAGTTCTGCCCTGTCCGTATGGAAAATCAGATATGGGCTCTTATATGATAAAGCCGCCAATTCTGATACTCTCCTGGCTGAAGCCAGGGCCAGTAGCATGGTTACTTTCCATGTAAGATACTTCAACTCCACCGATTTGAGCGGCTCAAACCAATGGGATTTGAGAAAATCCAAGACTACATTAAGATCCCACGGTGCCACTGGGGGCACAACCGGGGGCTGTATATGTAGTACTCCTTTTACAAAAGTCTGGACTTCAGGAACTGAAGCTAATTCTTTCTGGAAGAAAATCGACAGGGCCGAAATTTGAACCTTAATGGACCCCAATTTGAGGCCCATAGACAATCCTGTTTGCAGGAAATGTAGGAATCGACCCAGTTGAAATTCCTCCGTGGGGGCCTTCCTGGCCTCACACCACGCAACATATTTTCTCCAAATGCGGTGATAATGTTGTGCAGTCACCTCCTTCCTGGCTTTTACCAGTGTAGGAATGACCTCTTCCGGAATGCCTTTTTCCCTTAGAATTCGGCGTTCAACCGCCATGCCGTCAAACGCAGCCGCGGTAAGTCTTGGAATAGACACTGTCCCTGTTGAAGCAGGTCCCGTCTTAGAGGTAGAGGCCACGGATCCTCCGTGAGCATCTCTTGAAGTTCCGGGTACCAAGTTCTTCTTAGCCAATCCGGAGCCACTAGTATCGTTCTTACTCCCTTTTGCCGTATAATTCTCAGTACTTTTGGTATGAGAGGCAGAGGAGGGAACACATACACTGACTGGAACACCCACGGTGTTACCAGAGCGTCCACAGCTATTGCCTGAGGGTCTCTTGACCTGGCGCAATACCTGTCCAGTTTTTTGTTGAGGCGGGACGCCATCATATCCACCATTGGTTTTTCCCAACGGTTCACAATCATGTGGAAGACTTCTGGATGAAGTCCCCACTCTCCCAGGTGTAGATCGTGTCTGCTGAGGAAGTCTGCTTCCCAGTTGTCCACTCCCGGAATGAATACTGCTGACAGTGCTATCACATGATCTTCCGCCCAGCGAAGAATCCTTGCAGCTTCTGCCATTGCCCTCCTGCTTCTTGTGCCGCCCTGTCTGTTTACGTGGGCGACTGCCGTGATGTTGTCCGACTGGATCAACACCGGCTGACCCTGAAGCAGGGGTTTTGCCAGACAGAGCATTGTAAATCGCTCTTAGCTCCAGTATATTTATGTGAAGAGACATCTCCAGGCTTGACCATACTTCCTGGAAGTTTCTTCCCTGTGTGACCGCTCCCCAGCCTCTCAGACTGGCATCCGTGGTCACCAGGACCCAGTCCTGTATGCCGAATCTGCGGCCCTCTAACAGATGAGCACTCTGCAACCACCACAGAAGAGACACCCTTGTCCGTGGCGATAAGGTTATCCGCTGATGCATCTGCAGATGTGATCCGGACCATTTGTCCAGCAGATCCCACTGAAAAGTTCGTGCGTGGAATCTGCCGAATGGAATCGCTTCGTAAGAAGCCACCATCTTTCCCAGGACTCTTGTGCATTGATGCACAGACACTTTCCCTGGTTTTAGGAGGTTCCTGACAAGTTCGGATAACTCCCTGGCTTTCTCCTCCGGAAGAAACACCTTTTTCTGAACCGTGTCCAGAATCATTCCCAGGAACAGCAGACGTGTCGTCGGGGTCAACTGAGATTTTGGAAAATTCAGAATCCACCCGTGTTGTTGCAGCACTAGTCGGGTTAGTGCTACTCCGTCCTCCAGCTGTTCTCTGGACCTTGCCCTTATCAGGAGATCGTCCAAGTAAGGGATAATTAATACGCCTCTTCTTCGCAGAAGAATCATCATTTCGGCCATTACCTTGGTAAAGACCCGAGGTGCCGTGGACAATCCAAATGGCAGCGTCTGAAACGGATAATGACAGTTTTGCACCACGAACCTGAGGTACCCTTGATGTGAAGGGCAAATTGGGACATGCAGGCAAGCATCCTTTATGTCCAGGGACACCATAAAGTCCCCTTCTTCCAGATTCGCTATCACTGCTCTGAGTGACTCCATCTTGAACTTGAATTTTTGTATGTACAGGTTCAAAGATTTCAGATTTAGAATAGGTCTTACCGAGCCGTCCGGCTTCGGTACCACAAATAGCGTGGAGTAATACCCCTTTCCCTGTTGTAGGAGGGGTACCTTGACTATCACCTGCTGAGAAAACAGCTTGTGAATGGCTTCCAATACTGTCGCCCTGTCTGAGGGAGACGTTGGCAAAGCAGATTTTAGGAACCTGCGAGGGGGAGACTTCTCGAATTCCAACCTGTAACCCTGAGATACTACCTGCAGGATCCAGGGGTCCACCTGTGAGCAAGCCCACTGTGCGCTGAAATTCTTGAGTCGACCCCCCACCGCTCCTGAGTCCGCTTGTAAGGCCCCAGCGTCATGCTGAGGGCTTTGCAGAACCCTGAGAGGGCTTCTGTTCCTGGGCAGGGGCTGCTTGCTGCCCTCTCTTACCCCTTCCTCTGCCCCGAGGCAGATATGACTGTCCTTTTGTCCGCTTGTTCTTATAGGACCGAAAGGACTGCGGCTGAAAAGACGGTGTCTTTTTCTGGCAGATATGGACATCGCATTTACTCTCGATGCCAGAGTGCAAATATCTCTGAGCATCTCGCATATAAAGGAAAGCATCCTTTAATTGCTCTATAGTCAATAAAATACTGTCCCTATCCAGGGTATCAATATTTTCAGTCAGGGAATCCAACCAGACGACCCCAGCACTGCACATCCAGGCTGAGGCGATGGCTGGTCGCAGTATAACACCAGTATGTGTGTATATACTTTTTAGGGTAGTTTCCAGTCTCCTATCAGCTGGATCCCTGAGGGCGGCCGTATCAGGAGACGGTAACGCCACTTGTTTTGATAAGCGTGTGAGCGCCTTATCCACCCTAGGGGGTGTTTCCCAGCGCGCCCTAACCTCTGGCGGGAAAGGGTATAATGCTAATAACTTTTTTGAAATTAGCACTTTTCTATCTGGGTTAACCCACGCTTCATCACATACATCATTTAATTCCTCTGATTCAGGAAAAACTACAGGTAGTTTTTTCACCCCCCACATAATACCCCTTTTTGTGGTACTTGCAGTATCAGAGATATGCAAAGCCTCCTTCATTGCCGTGATCATATAACGTGTGGCCCTACTTGAAAATACGTTTGTTTCATCACCGTCGACACTAGATTCAGTGTCTGTGTCTGGGTCTGTGTCGACCGACTGAGGCAAAGGGCGCTTTACAGCCCCTGACGGTGTCTGAGACGCCTGGGCAGGTACTAACTGGTTTGCCGGCCGTCTCATGTCGTCAACTGATTTTTGTAATGTGCTGACATTATCACGTAATTCCATAAACAAAGCCATCCATTCCGGTGTCGACTCCCTGGGGGGTGACATCACCATTATCGGCAATTGCTCTGCCTCCACACCAACATCGTCCTCATACATGTCGACACACACGTACCGACACACAGCAGACACACAGGGAATGCTCTTATCGAAGACAGGACCCCACTAGCCCTTTGGGGAGACAGAGGGAGAGTTTGCCAGCACACACCCAAGCGCTATAATATATATGGGAACAACCTTATATAAGTGTTGTTCCTTATAGCAGCTTAAATATATAAAAATATCGCCAAAAAATGCCCCCCCTCTCTGTTTTACCCTGTTTCTGTAGTGCAGTGCAGGGGAGAGTCCTGGGAGCCTTCCTCACAGCGGAGCTGAGCAGGAAAATGGCGCTGTGTGCTGAGGAGAATAAGCCCCGCCCCCTATTTCGGCGGGCTTTTCTCCCGGAGTTTTAGATATCTGGCATGGGTTAAATACATACATATAGCCTCAATGGCTATATGTGATGTATTCTTTTGCCATAAAGGTATTAAATATTGCTGCCCAGGGCGCCCCCAGCAGCGCCCTGCACCCTCCGTGACCGCTTGGTGTGAAGTGTGTGACAACAATGGCGCACAGCTGCAGTGCTGTGCGCTACCTTCATGAAGACTGAAGAGCCTTCTGCCGCCTGTTTCCGGACCTTCAATCTTCAGCATCTGTAAGGGGGGTCGGCGGCGCGGCTCCGGGACGAACCCCAGGGTGAGACCTGTGTTCCGACTCCCTCTGGAGCTAATGGTGTCCAGTAGCCTAAGAATCCAATCCATCCTGCACGCAAGTGAGTTGAAATTCTCTCCCCTAAGTCCCTCGATGCAGTGAGCCTGTTGCCAGCAGGACTCACTGAAAATAAAAAACCTAAAAACTTTTTCTAAGCAGCTCTTTAGGAGAGCCACCTAGATTGCACCCTGCTCGGACGGGCACAAAAACCTAACTGAGGCTTGGAGGAGGGTCATAGGGGGAGGAGCCAGTACACACCACCTAATCCTAAAGCTTTATTTTTGTGCCCTGTCTCCTGCGGAGCCGCTATTCCCCATGGTCCTGACGGAGTCCCCAGCATCCACTTAGGACGTTAGAGAAATAGATTTTAAACGTAGTCTCTAACTTGCGGTCTGCCGGCTCCTTTAGTGAAGCCGTCCCAGGTGCAGGAAGAATCACCTTTTTAGTTAATCGTGACAGAGCACTGTCTAAAACGGGGGGTGACGCCCATCTTTTCCTGTCCTCTGCCGGGAAAGGATATGCAACCTGAATTCTTTTGGGAATCTGAAACTTCTGTTCAGGGTTTGCCCAAACTCCCTCAAAGAGAGTATTTAGTTCGTGAGGAGGGAAAGTTACATTTAATTTATTGTCCTTATAAAAATAAGCCTTCTCCTGAGGTAAAGGAGGGGCTTCCGTAACTTTCAAGATCTCCTTTATAGCAACAATCATGTATTGAATGCTTTTTGTCAATTTAGGATCTATTCCCCTGGAATCACTAGCGTCGACAAAGGAATCAAGAGTCCGTGTCGGTATCAGTTTGTACTATTTATGCAAATGGTCTCTTATGTGACCCAGAGTTGTCTCCTGTGGATGAAAATGCAGAACTATGAAAAATCACCCACTGATTTTCTCCAGTTTTCCGCATGAGACTCAGACTTATCCAATCTCTTACTGATATGATTAACACTATCACGTAATTCTTTCACCCATTCAGGCTCGTGGTGTGCCGGTAGCGTCACCACATTACAACTCTGTGTCCCTAAAATGGCTCCCTCAGGGGAAGAGCTCCCTGTCTCAGACATGTCACACACGTGCACAACCACACCACAGACACTCCGGGACTTATAGGAGACAGACCCACAGTAAAATCTGTCAGAAGGACACAGATAGGATTTGCCAGTTCACAACTCAGCGCCAGTTATAAAAATCCTGTGAAACACAAAATGCCCACAGACCTATAGCGCTTTTAAATTGATAAATTCACAATATAGCACCAAATTACACTGTGCCACCCCTGTTTTGCACCCTGATAGTTGTGTTCAGAAGTGGTGGAGGACCAGCGTTCTTCTCTGCAGCTTGCTAGGAGAGAAAATGGCTCTGACCAGTGTGCTGGCTGCCTCAGCAGGACGCCCCGCCCCCGTAAAGGCGCGTTTCCTCTCAGATTTTTTAATACTCATTTTTATACTGGCGGGGGTAGGACTGTGCCTCAGCATGTTATGTCCCCTTATCTGCAAGTTTTGAGTAGGTCACATGCTGCCCAGGGCGTCCCCCCCCCCCGCGTCCTGCTGTGCCTGTGTTACTGGGTAGCATGGCGCACAGCGTTCCCACCCGCTGCGCGGTACCTTTTAGCCGTCACGATGAAGATCCTTCTTCTTGTACACTCACCTGACTTCTGGCTCTGCAAGGGGGTTGACGGCGCGCTATGGGAGTGAGCACATAGTCCGCAGCTAGCCTTCAGTACCCTTCAGGAGCTAATGGTGTCCTATCAGCCAGAAGCAGAGCCATGAAACTATTCAGGAAGTTGGTTCCTACTTCTGCCCCCTTAGTCCCACGAAACAGGGAGACTGTTGCCAGCAGTCCTCCCTGAAAATAAAAAACCTAACAAAGTCTTTCATAGAAACTCAGTAGAGCTCCCCTGGAGTGCATCCAGTCTGCCTGGGCACATTTTCTAAACTGAGGTCTGGAGGAGGGGCATAGAGGGAGGAGCCAGTTCACACCCTTGAAAAGTCTTAAAGTGCCCATGGCTCCTGCGGAACCGTCTATACCCCATGGTCCTGAAGTGGACCCCAGCATCCTCTAGGACGTATGAGAAAAACTAAAATAAAAAAATAAAAAGCTTATGGCAGCTAAAAACCTACAGCCCATTGACCATGGTCCGGCTCCTGCTGCACCAAACAAAAATAACTGATTTGCCTGAGCCAGGAGGAGGGGATATAGGAACTGCATGCTGGGAGGCCAAAAGCTTTGATCGTTTGGTGCCAATCCGCTGTCGCTACCTTATATCCCAATGTTATCCTGTGGATAACCTGTGGACCCTACCAGAGAAAAATAGGATTTTAATACCTACCGGTAAATCCTTTGTTCTTAGTCCACAGAGGATGCTGGGGACTCCAAAAGGACCATGGGGTATAGACGGGATCCGCAGGAGACATGGGCACTTTAAGACTTTAAATGGGCCTGAACTGGCTCCTCCCTCTATGCCCCTCCTCCAGACCTCAGTTATAGGAATTGTGCCCAGAGGAGACGGACATTGCGAGGAAAAGGATTTTGTTAAACTAAGGGTGAGATACATGGTTCCGGTATGAATGGTCGACCATGTTATGGTCGACAGTCATTAGGTCGACCACTATTGGTCGACATTGACATGATCGACATGGACACATGGTCGACACATGACAATGGTAGACACATGAAAAGGTCGACATTAGTTTTTTTTACTTTTTTTGGTGTCGTTTTTTGCGTAATGTGACTGGGAACCCCAATTAGTGCACCGCGTCCCCTCGCATGGTGCCTTCGCCCGGCACAGATTACCGTTCCAATCGTAGTCCACGTGGATCGTAAAGTATGGAAAAGTTCCCCAAAAGGAAAAAACAAAAATTAAAAAACTCATGTCGACCTTTTCATATGTCGACCTTTCACGTGTCGACCATGTGTCCATGTCAATGTCGACAAATAGTGGTCGACCTAATGACTGTCGACCATAACATGGTCGACCATCTGAACGGATACCGAGATACATACCAGCTCACACCACAACACACCGTACAACATGGCATTTCACTAACACCAGTTAACAGCATGAACCAACGAGATCAGCAACAGGCTGACCCTTACCAAAACACAACCTTTGTGTAACACAAGCAATAACTATATACAATTACTGCAGATAGAGTCCGCACTGGGACGGGCGCCCAGCATCCTCTACGGACTAAGAGAAAAGGATTTACCAGTAGGTATTAAAATCCTATTTTCTCTTACGTCCTAGAGGATGCTGGGGACTCCAAAAAGGACCATGGGGTTTATACCAAAGCTCCAAACCGGGCGGGAGAGTGCGAATGACTCTGCAGCACCGATTGGGCAAACAGGAGGTCCTCATCAGCCAGGGTATCAAACTTGTAGAACTTTGCAAAAGTGTTTGACCCCGACAAAGTAACTGCTCGGCAAAGCTGTAAAGCCGAGACACTTCGGGCAGCCACCCAAGACGAGCCCACCTTCCTAGTGGAATGGGCTTTCACCGATTTCGGTAACGGCAGACCAGCCGTAGAATGAGCCTGCTGAATCGTATTACAGATCCAGCGTGCAATAGTCTGCTTAGAAGCAGGAGCGCCAACCTTGTTGGCTGCATACAGGACAAACAACGCCTCTGTCTTCCTAACCCGAGCTGTTCTGGCTACATCAATTTTCAAAGCTCTGACCACATCAAGAGACGTGGAATCAGCCAAGGCTTCAGTAGCCACAGGCACCACAATAGGTTGGTTCATGTGAAAAGAAGAAACCACCTTTGGTAAAAATTGCTGACGAGTTCTCAACTCTGCTCTATCCTCATGGAAAATTATAAGGGCTTTTGTGAGACAAAGCCGCCAATTCGGACACCTGCCTTGCGGACGCCAAGACCAATAGCATGACCACCTTCCAAGTGAGAAATTTCAACTCTACCGTTTGTAAAGGTTCAAAACAATGTGACGTAAGGAACTGTAATACCACATTAAGGTGCCACAGGGGGCACAAACGGAGGTTGGATGTGTAGCACGACTTTCACGAAAGTCTGCACTTTCTTTGAAAGAAAATTGATAAGGCCGACACCTGCACTTTAATGGAGCCTAACTTCAGGCCCGCATCCACACCTACTTGCAAAAAGTGGAGAAAACGCCCCAGCTGAAATATATTCTGTAGGAGCTTTCTTGGATTCACACCAAGACACATATTTTCTCCAAATACGGTGATAATGCTTCGCCGTTACCTCCTTTCTAGCTTTGAGTAGAGTGGGGATGACTTCCCCGGGAATACCCTTCCTAGCTAGGATTTGGCGTTCAACAGCCACGCCGTCAAACGCAACCGCAGTAAGTCCTGGAACACACACGGCCCTTTCTGTAACAGATCCTCTCTGAGAGGAAGAGGCCAGGGATCTCCTGTGAGTAATTCCTGAAGATCCGGATACCAGGCCCTCCGTGGCCAATCTGGAACAACGAGTATCGTCCGAACCCTTGTTCTTCTTATGATCCTTAATACCTTTGGGATGAGTGGAAGCGGAGGGAACACATAGACCGACTGAAACACCCACGGTGTCACTAGTGCGTCCACTGCTATTGCTTGAGGGTCCCTCGACCTGGAACAATATGTCCGAAGCTTCTTGTTGAGGCGAGACGCCATCACGTCTATTTGAGGAATTCCCCAACGACTTGTCACTTCTGCAAAGACCTCTTGATGGAGATCGTGTCTGCTGAGGAAGTCTGCTTCCCAGTTGTCCACTCCTGGAATGAAGACCGCTGACAGAGCGCTTGCATGTTTTTCCGCCCAGCGAAGAAGCCTCCGCCATCGCCGCTCTTCGTTCCGCCCTGGCGGTTTTACTCGCGCCACGGCTGTGATGTCCGACTGAATCAGGACGGGCAGGTCGCGAAGATGTTCCGCCTGCCGTAGGCAGTTGTAGATGGCCCTTAACTCCAGCACGTTTATGTGCAGACAAGCTTCTTGGCTTGACCATTTTCCCTGGAAATTTTGTCCCTGTGTAACTGCTCCCCAACCTCGGAGACTCGCGTCCGTGGTCACCAGAATCCAATCTTGGATTCCGCACCTGCGACCCTCTAGAAGGTGAGAACTTTGGAGCCACCACAGGAGAGAAACCCTGGCCATGGGGGACAGGCTTATCTTCCGGTGCATCTGCATATGGGACCCGGACCACTTGTCCAGCAGGTCCCACTGAAACGTTCTTGCGTGGAACCTGCCAAAAGGAATGGCCCCGTAGGCCGCCACTATTTTTCCCAGCACTCGAGTGCAGTGATGAATCGACACTCTTGGCGGTTTCAGAAGTTCCTTGACCATGTTCTGGATTTCCTGAGCTTTTTCCAACGGGAGAAAGATCCTCTGCAGGTCGGTGTCCAGAATCATGCCCAAAAACGATAGCAGAGTTGTCGGAATCAACTGCGACTTTTGTAAATTTAGGAGCCAGCCATGCTGTTTCAGCACCTGCAGGGAGAGCGCAACGCTTTTCAGTAACTGCTCCTGTGATCTCGCCTGTATCAGGAGATCATCCAAGTACAGGATAATTGTGACACCCTGCTTGCGCAGGAGCACCATCATTTCCGCCATTACTTTGGTCTTTCCACCGTTCCGAGGATTTTCACCAAACGGCAACGTCTGAAATTGGTAATGACAATCCTGAACAGCAAACCTCAGGTAAGCTTGATGCGGAGGAAATATTGGGACATGTAAGTAGGCATCTTTTATGTCGACGCCATAAAATCCCCCCCTTCCAGACTGGAGATCACTGCTCGGAGAGATTCCATCTTGAATTTGAATTGTTTTAGAAAGAAATTGAGGGATTTTAGGTTCAGAATCGGTCTGACCGAGCCATCCGGTTTCGGGACCATGAACAGGCTTGAATAAAAACCTTCTTCCCGCTGTGACGGGGGGACAGTGACAATAACTTTCTGCAGACACAGCTTTTCTATCCCAGCGCATACTACTTCCTTTTCCGGAAGAGAAGCTGGTAAGGCCGATTTGAAAAATCGGTGAGGGGACACGTCTTGAAACTCCAGTTTGTACCCTTGGACCACTATTTCTAGCACCCAAGGATCCAGGTCCGAACGAGCCCAGACCTAATTGAAGAGTTGAAGACGTACCCCCACCGATGCGGACCCCAGCGTCATGTGGATTTGGCAGCGGCCGGGGAGGACTTCTGCTCTTGGGAACTTGCCCCAGCCGGCGACTTTTTACCCGTTCCCCTACCTCTAGCAGCAAGGAAGGAGGACCCTCATCCTTTTTTGAATTTATTAGACCGAAAGGACTGCATCTGATAAGGAGGCGTCTTCTTTTGTTGTGCAGGGACATACAGTAGAAAAGATGACTTACCCGCGGTAGATGTAGATACCAGGTCTGCGAAGCCCTCACCAAACAAAACACCACCTTTATACAGCAGAGCCTCCATAACCCTCTTAGAGTCAGCATCACCATTCCATTGATGAGTCCATAATGCTCTCCTAGCAGAGATTGCCATGGCATTGGCCCTTGATCCCAAGAGGCCAATATCTCTCACAGCCTCCCTTAGATAGACTGCAGCGTCCCTGATATGACCCAGCGTCAAAAGAACGCTATCCCAATCCAGGGTGTCCAAGCCAGATGATAAGTTATCTGCCCACTTTTCAATTGCACTACTTACCCATGGTGATGCCACTGCAGGTCTGAGCAGTGTACCCGTAGTGACATAAATAGATTTCAAAGTAGTTTCCTGCTTATGATCCTTTAGGGACGCCGTGTCAGGGAACGGAAGCGCCACCTTCTTGGACAGCCGTGCTAGAGCCTTGTCCACGTTGGGGGTCGACTCCCACTGTTTCCTATCCTCAGAGGGAAACGGGTATGCCATAATAATTCTCTTGGGAATCAGCAACTTTTGTCAGGAATTTCCCAAGCCTTTTCAAAAAGAGTGTTCAGTTCATGAGAGGGAGGAAACGTTACCGAGGTTTCTTTCCTTTAAACATACAGACCCTTGTCTCAGGAACAGCAGGGTCCGTGATATAACACTTCTTTTATTGCCACAATCATGTACTGAATGCTCTTAGGTGCCGACAAACTCACTACCCCACACTGTTCTGTCTCTACTCCAGCCTCCTCCTGGGAAGAGCCTTCAGCCTCAGACATGTCGACACACTCGTACTGACACCACTATTACACTGGGCTATAGGGGACAGACCCACAATACGGCCTATTAGAGAAACACAGAGGGAGTTTGCCAGCTCACACGCAGCGCCTATCAGAGAGAGAGAGAGAGAGAGAGAGAGAGAGAGAGAGAGAGAGAGAGAGAGAGAGAGAGAGAGAGAGAGAGAGAGAGAGAGAGAGAATATATATATATTTAGCACCCTGTTACTTGTCACAGGAGTGTAGGAGGCCAGGACCAGCGTCTCTGCAGCTAACTGTGGAGATAAAATGGCGCTGATTAGAGCTGGGAGGACCAAGCCCCGCCCCCATAATGGCACGCGTATGTCCAGTTATTTTTTATACTGGCGGGGGTTTGTATACAGTGACTATGCACTGTATTTACGGTTGCCAGGCTGATTTGAGGTCTTATTGCTGCCCAGGGCGCCCCCCCTGCGTCCTGCACCCAAGTAGTGCCGCTGATGTGCGGGAGCAATGGCGCGCAGCACAGTAACTCTGACTGAAGTCTTCTGCCGTCTTTAGTGAAGTCTTGTGTACTTTGGTTACTCACCCGGCTTCTTTCTTCTGGCTCTGTGAGGGGGACGACGGCGCGGCTCCAGGAACGAGCAGCTAGGCTATAATAAGTGATCAGACCCTCTGGAGCTAATGGTGTCCAGTAGCCTAAGAAGCAGAGCCTTTAACTCACAGAAGTAGGTCTGCTTCTCTCCCCTCAGTCCCACGAAGCAGGGAGCATGTTGCCAGCAGTGCTCCCTGAAAATAATAAACCTAAAAAAAAAAAAGATTTTACTCACCGGTAAATCTATTTCTCGTAGTGGATGCTGGGACTCCGTAAGGACCATGGGGAATAGCGGCTGCGCAGGAAACTGGGCACAACTAAAGAAAGCTTTAGGACTACCTGGTGTGCACTGGCTCCTCCCTCTATGACCCTCCTCCAGACCTCAGTTAGGATACTGTGCCCGGAAGAGCTGACACAATAAGGAAGGATTTTGAATCCCGGGTAAGACTCATACAAGCCACACCGTATAACTCGTGATACTATACCCAGTTAACAGTATGAAATATAACTGAGCCTCTCAACAGATGGCTCAACAATAACCCTTTAGTTAAACAATAACTATATACCAGTATTGCAGACAATCCGCACTTGGGATGGGCGCCCAGCATCCACTACGGACTACGAGAAATAGATTTACCGGTGATTAAAATCTTATTTTCTCCGACGTCCTAAGTGGATGCTGGGACTCCGTAAGGACCATGGGGATTACACCAAAGCTCCCAAACGGGCGGGAGAGTGCGGATGACTCTGCAGCACCGAATGAGCAAACTCTAGGTCCTCCTCAGCCAGGGTATCAAACTTGTAGAATTTAGCAAATGTGTTTGACCCCGACCAAGTAGCTGCTCGGCAAAGTTGTAAAGCCGAGACCCCTCGGGCAGCCGCCCAAGAAGAGCCCACCTTCCTCGTGGAATGGGCTTTCACTGATCTAGGATGCGGCAGTCCAGCCGCAGAATGTGCAAGCTGAATCGTACTACAGATCCAGCGAGCAATAGTCTGCTTTGAAGCAGGAGCACCCAGCTTGTTGGGTGCATACAGGATAAATAGCGAGTCCGTTTTCCTGACACCAGCTGTCCTGGAAACATAAATTTTCAGGGCCCTGACTACGTCCAACAACTTGGTATCCTCCAAGTCTTTAGTAGCCGCAGGCACCACAATAGGTTGGTTCAAATGAAAGGCTGATACCACCTTAGGGAGAAACTGGGGACGAGTCCTCAATTCCGCCCTATCCATATGGAAAATCAGATAAGGGCTTTTACATGACAGAGCCGCCAATTCTGACACACGCCTGGCCGAAGCCAAGGCCAACAGCATGACCACTTTCCACGTGAGATATTTTAATTCCACGGTTTTAAGTGGCTCAAACCAATGTGACTTTAGGAAATCCAACACCACGTTGAGATCCCAAGGTGCCACTGGAGGCACAAAAGGGGGCTGAATATGCAGCACTCCCTTAACAAATGTCTGAACTTCAGGTAGGGAAGCCAGTTCTTTCTGGAAGAAAATCGATAGAGCCGAAATCTGGACCTTAATGGAACCCAATTTTAGGCCCATAGTCACCCCTGACTGTAGGTAGTGCAGAAAATGGCCCAGCTGAAATTCCTCCGTTGGGGCCTTCCTGGCCTCACACCACGCAACATATTTTCACCATATGCGGTGATAATGGTTTGCGGTCACTTCTTTCCTAGCTTTAATCAGCGTAGGGATGACTTCCTCCGGAATGCCCTTTTCCTTCAGGATCCGGCGTTCAACCGCCATGCCGTCAAACGCAGCCGCGGTAAGTCATGGAACAGACAGGGCCCCTGCTGCAGCAGGTCCTGTCTGAGCGGCAGAGGCCATGGGTCCTCTGAGATCATCTCTTGAAGTTCCGGGTACCAAGCTCTTCTTGGCCAATCCGGAACAATGAGTATAGTTCTTACTCCTCTTTTCCTTATTATCCTTAGTACCTTGGGTATGAGAGGAAGAGGAGGGAACACATAAACCGACTGGAACACCCACGGTGTCACTAGAGCGTCCACAGCTATTGCCTGAGGGTCTCTCGACCTGGCGCAATATCTTTCTAGCTTTTTGTTTAGGCGGGACGCAATCATGTCCACCTGTGGCCGTTCCCAACGGTTTACAATCAGCTGGAAGACTTCTGGATGAAGTCCCCACTCTCCCGGGTGGAGGTCGTGCCTGCTGAGGAAGTCTGTTTCCCAGTTGTCCACTCCCGGAATGAACACTGCTGACAGTGCTAACACGTGATTTTCCGTCCATCGGAGAATTCTTGTGGCTTCTGCCATCGCCATCCTGCTTCTTGTGCCGCCCTGTCGGTTTACATGGGCGACTGCCGTGATGTTGTCTGACTGGATCAGTACCGGCTGGTTTTGAAGCAGGGGTCTTGCCTGACTTAGGGCATTGTAAATGGCCCTCAGGTCCAGAATATTTATGTGTAGGGAAGTCTCCTGACTTGACCATAGTCCTTGGAAGTTTCTTCCCTGTGTGACTGCCCCCCAGCCTCGAAGGCTGGCATCCGTGGTCACCAGGACCCAGTCCTGTATGCCGAATCTGCGGCCCTCTTGCAGATGAGCACTCTGCAGCCACCACAGCAGAGACACCCTGGTCCTTGGAGACAGGGTTATCAGCCGATGCATCTGAAGATGCGATCCGGACCACTTGTCCAACAGGTCCCACTGAAAAGTCCTTGCATGGAACCTGCCAAATGGAATTTCTTCGTAGGAAGCTACCATTTTTCCCAGGACTCGCGTGCAGTGATGCACCGACACCTGTTTTGGTTTCAGGAGGCCTCTGACTAGAGATGACAGCTCCTTGACTTTCTCCTCCGGGAGAAACACTTTTTTCTGTTCAGTGTCCAGAACCATCCCCAGGAACAGTAGACGTGTCGTAGGGACCAGCTGTGACTTTGGAATATTTAGAATCCAACCGTGCTGTTGTAGCACCTCCCGAGATAGTGCCACCCCGACCAAAAACTGCTCCCTGGACATCGCCTTTATCAGGAGATCGTCCAAGTACGGGATAATTAAAACTCCCTTTTTTCGAAGGAGTATCATCATTTCGGACATTACCTTGGTAAATACCCTCGGTGCCGTGGACAGACCAAACGGCAACGTCTGGAATTGGTAATGACAATCCTGTACCACAAATCTGAGGTACTCCTGGTGAGGATGGTAAATGGGGACATGCAGGTAAGCATCCTTGATGTCCAGTGATACCATGTAATCCCCCTCGTCCAGGCTTGAAATAACCGCCCTGAGCGATTCCATCTTGAACTTGAATTTTTTTTATATAAGTGTTCAAGGATTTAAAATTTAAAATGGGTCTCACCGAACCGTCCGGTTTCGGTACCACAAACATTGTGGAATAGTAACCCCGTCCTTGTTAAAGGAGGGGCACCTTGACTATCACCTGCTGGGAATACAGCTTGTGAATTGCCTCTAGCACTGCCTCCCTGTCTGAGGGAGTTGTTGGCAAGGCAGATTTGAGGAAACGGCGAGGGGGAGACGTCTCGAATTCCAGCTTGTACCCCTGAGATACCACTTGAAAAATCCAGGGATCCACCCGTGAGCAAGCCCACTGATTGCTGAAGTTCTTCAGACGGGCCCCCACCGTACCCCGCTCCGCCTGTGGAGCCCCAGCGTCATGCGGTGGACTTAGAGGAAGCGGGGGAGGACTTTTGTTCCTGGGAACTGGCAGTATGCTGCAGCTTTTTCCCTTTACCTCTGCCTCTGGGCAGAAAGGGCGCGCCTTTAACCCGCTTGCCTTTCTGGGGCTGAAAGGACTGTACCTGATAATACGGTGCTTTCTTTGGCTGTGAGGGAACATGGGGTAAAAATGCTGACTTCCCAGCTGTCGCTGTGGAAACGAGGTCCGAGAGACCATCCCAAAACAACTCCTCACCCTTATAAGGCAAAACTTCCATGTGCCTTTTAGAATCTGCATCACCCGTCCACTGCCGAGTCCATAATCCTCTCCTGGCAGAAATGGACATTGCACTTATTTTAGATGCCAGCCGGCAAATATCCCTCTGTGCATCTCTCATGTATAAGGCTGCGTATTTTATATGCTCTATGGTTAGCAATATAGTGTCCCTATCTAGGGTATCAATATTTTCTGACAGGGAATCTGACCACGCAGCTGCAGCACTGCACATCCATGATGAAGCAATAGCTGGTCTCCGTATAATACCTGTGTGTGTATATACAGACTTCAGGATAGCCTCCTGCTTTCTATCAGCAGGCTCCTTTAGGGCGGCCGTGTCCGGAGACGGTAGTGCCACCTTCTTTGACAGACGTGTGAGCGCTTTATCCACCCTAGGGGATGTTTCCCAACGTGACCTATCCTCTGGCGGGAAAGGGTACGCCATTAGTAACCTTTTAGAAATTACTAGTTTCTTATCGGGGGAAGCCCACGCTTCTTCACACACTTCATTTAATTCATCAGATGGGGGAAAAAACACTGGTAGTTTTTTCTCCCCAAACATAATACCCTTTTTTGTGGTTCCTGGGGTAATATCAGAAATGTGCAACACATTTTTCATTGCCGCAATCATGTAACGTGTGGTCCTATTGGAATGTACATTAGTCTCATCGTCGTCGACACTGGATTCAGTATCCGTGTCGACATCTGTGTCCGCCATCTGAGGTAGCGGGCGTTTTAGAGCACCTGATGGCTTTTGAGACAGCTGGGCAGGCACAAGTTGAGAAGCCGGCTGTCCCACATCTGCTATGTCGTCAAACCTTTTATGTAAGGAGTTGACAATTTCACGTAATTCCTTCCACAAGTCCATCCACTCAGGTGTCGGCCCCGCAGGGGGTGACATCACATTTATCGGCACCTGCTCCGCCTCCACATAAGCCTCCTCATCAAACATGTCGACACAGCCGTACCGATACACCACACACACAGGGAATGCTCTAACTGAGGACAGGACCCCACAAAGCCCTTTGGGGAGACAGAGAGAGAGAGTATGCCAGCACACACCAACAGCGCTATATAACACAGGGATTAACACTATAACTGAGTGATTTTTCCCAATAGCTGCTTGTATACACAATATTGCGCCTAAATTTAGTGCCCCCCCTCTCTTTTTTACCCTATGTAGTCTGAAAACTGCAGGGGAGAGCCTGGGAGCGATCCTTCCAGCGGAGCTGTGAGGGAAAATGGCGCCAGTGTGCTGAGGGAGATAGCCCCGCCCCTTTTTCAGCGGACTTCTCCCGCTTTTTTCTATGAATATAGTGTTCACTCTAAGATTTTTTTAGGACAGGGTGCTGATCACGGGTAGGGCACATTTTTCATTCGGGAGGGCACATTTTTCGTTCGGGAGGGCACATTTTTCAGTTAGAAGGGCAAAATTAGGTACATACTATAATGCTTGGTCCTCCCATTACCACACGGTAAAGAATGGGCAGTGCGCGCCGAAGGCGCGCAGCAAAAAATAAGAATTTACTTACCGATAATTCTATTTCTCATAGTCCGTAGTGGATGCTGGGACTCCGTCAGGACCATGGGGAATAGCGGGCTCCGCAGGAGACAGGGCACATCTAAATAAAGCTTTTAGGATCACATGGTGCGTACTGGCTCCTCCCCCTATGACCCTCCTCCAAGCCTCAGTTAGGTACTGTGCCCGGACGAGCGTACACAATAAGGAAGGATCTTGAATCCCGGGTAAGACTCATACCAGCCACACCAATCACACCGTACAACTTGTGATCTGAACCCAGTTAACAGTATGATAACAAAAAACGAAGTAGCCTCTGAAAAGATGGCTCACAACAATAGTAATAACCCGATCTTTGTAACAATAACTATGTACAAGTATTGCAGACAATCCGCACTTGGGATGGGCGCCCAGCATCCACTACGGACTATGAGAAATAGAATTATCGGTAAGTAAATTCTTATTTTCTCTAACGTCCTAGTGGATGCTGGGACTCCGTCAGGACCATGGGGATTATACCAAAGCTCCCAAACGGGCGGGAGAGTGCGGATGACTCTGCAGCACCGAATGAGAGAACTCCAGGTCCTCCTTAGCCAGAGTATCAAATTTGTAAAATTTTACAAACGTGTTCTCCCCTGACCACGTAGCTGCTCGGCAAAGTTGTAATGCCGAGACCCCTCGGGCAGCCGCCCAAGATGAGCCCACTTTCCTTGTGGAGTGGGCCTTTACAGATTTAGGCTGTGGCAGGCCTGCCACAGAATGTGCAAGTTGGATTGTGCTACAGATCCAACGTGCAATCGTCTGTTTAGACGCAGGAGCACCCATCTTGTTGGGTGCATACAATATAAACAACGAGTCAGATTTTCTGACTCCAGCTGTCCTTGAAATATATATTTTTAATGCTCTGACAACGTCCAGTAACTTGGAGTCCTCCAAGTCGCTAGTAGCCGCAGGCACCACAATAGGCTGGTTCAAGTGAAAAGCCGAAACCACCTTAGGGAGAAAATGAGGACGTGTCCGCAGTTCTGCCCTGTCCGAATGGAAAATCAGATATGGGCTTTTGTATGATAAAGCCGCCAACTCTGAAACTCTCCTGGCTGAAGCCAGGGCCAATAGCATGGTTACCTTCCATGTAAGGTATTTTAAATCTACCGATTTTAGAGGCTCAAACCAATGAGATTTGAGAAAATTCAAAACTACGTTCAAATCCCACGGTTCCACTGGAGGCACTATTGGGGGTTGTATATGTAGTACACCTTTGACAAAAGTTTGTACTTCAGGCACTGATGCCAATTCCTTCTGGAAGAAGATTGATAAGGCCGAAATTTGAACTTTAATGGACCCCAATTTTTTGCCCATAGACAATCCTGCTTGCAGGAAATGTAAGAATCGACCCAATTGAAATTCTTCCGTTGGAGCCTTCTTGGCCTCACACCACGCAACATATTTCCGCCAAATGCGGTGATAATGTTGTACAGTCACTTCCTTTCTAGCCTTAATCAAGGTAGGAATAACTTCCTCTGGAATGCCCTTTTCTTTTAGAATCCGGCGTTCAACCGCCATGCCGTCAAACGCAGACGCGGTAAGTCTTGGAACATACAAGGTCCCTGCTGAAGCAGATCCCTTCTTAGAGGTAGAGGCCACGGATCCTCCGTGAGCATCTCTTGAAGTTCCGGATACCAAGTTCTTCTTGGCCAGTCCGGAGCCACCAGTATTGTTCTTACTCCTCTTTTCCGTATAATTCTCAGTACCTTTGGTATGAGAGGCAGAGGAGGGAACACATACACTGACTGGTACACCCACGGTGTTACCAGAGCGTCCACAGCTATTGCCTGAGGGTCTCTTGACCTGGCGCAATATCTGTCCAATTTTTTGTTGAGGCGAGACGCCATCATGTCCACCTTTGGTTTTTCCCAACGGTTCACAATCATGTGGAAGACTTCTGGATGAAGTCCCCACTCTCCCGGGTGAAGGTCGTGTCTGCTGAGGAAGTCTGCTTCCCAGTTGTCCACTCCCGGGATGAACACTGCTGACAGTGCTATGACATGATTCTCTGCCCAGCGCAGAATCCTTGCAGCTTCTGTCATTGCTCTTCTGCTTCTCGTGCCGCCTTGTCGGTTTACGTGGGCGACTGCCGTGATGTTGTCCGACTGGATCAACACCGGCTGACCCTGAAGCAGCGATTTTGCCAGGCTTAGAGCATTGTAGATCGCTCTTAGCTCCAGTATATTTATGTGAAGGGACGTCTCCAGGTTTGACCACACGCCCTGGAAGTTTCTTCCCTGTGTGACTGCTCCCCAGCCTCGTAGGCTGGCATCCGTAGTCACCAGGACCCAGTCCTGTATGCCGAATCTGCGGCCCTCTAACAGATGGGCACTCTGCAACCACCACAGGAGAGACAACCTTGTTCTTGGTGACAGTGTTATCCGCTGATGCATGTGCAGATGCGATCCGGACCATTTGTCCAGCAGATCCCACTGAAATGTCCGTGCATGGAATCTGCCGAATGGAATCGCTTCGTAAGAAGCCACCATCTTTCCCAGGACTCTTGTGCATTGATGTACTGACACAGTTCCTGGTTTTAGGAGGTTCCTGACAAGTTCGGATAACTCCCTTGCTTTCTCCTCCGGGAGAAACACCTTTTTCTGAACCGTGTCCAGAATCATTCCCAGGAACAGCAGACGAGTTGTCGGGGTCAATTGAGATTTTGGAAGATTCAGAATCCACCCGTGTTGCTGAAGCACTACCTGGGTTAGTGCTACACCGACTTCCAGCTGTTCTCTGGACTTTGCCCTTATCAGGAGATCGTCCAAGTAAGGGATAATTAATACGCCTTTTCTTCGTAGAAGAACCATCATTTCGGTCATTACCTTGGTAAAGACCCGAGGGCCCGTGGACAAACCAAACGGCAGCGTTTGAAACTGATAATGACAGTCTTGTATCATGAACCTGAGATACCCTTGGTGTGAGGGGTAAATTGGGACATGCAGATAAGCATCTTTTATGTCCAGGGACACCATGAAGTCCCCTTCTTCCAGATTCGCTATCACTGCTCTGAGTGACTCCATCTTGAACTTGAATTTCTGTATGTACAGGTTCAAAGATTTCAGGTTTAGAATAGGTCTTACCGAACCGTCCGGCTTCGGTACCACAAATAGTGTGGAATAATACCCCTTTCCCTGTTGTAGGAGGGGTACCTTGACTATCACCTGCTGAGAATACAGCTTGTGAATGGCTTCCAAAACCGACGTCCTTTCTGAGGGAGACGTTGGTAAAGCAGACTTTAGGAACCGGCGAGGGGGAGACCTTTCGAACTCCAACATGTAACCCTGAGATATTATCTGCAGGATCCACGGGTCCACTTGTGAGCGAGCCCACTGATTGCTGAAAATCTTGAGTCGACCCCCCACCGCTCCTGAGTCCGCTTGTAAAGCCCCAGCGTCATGCTGATGGCTTTGTAGAACCCGGGGCGGGCTTCTGGTCCTGGTCCTGGGCTGCTTGCTGCCCTCTCTTACCCTTTCCTCTGCCTCGCGGCAGATAAGACTGTCCTTTTGGTCGCTTGTTTTTATAGGAGCGAAAGGACTGCGGCTGAAAAGACGGTGTCTTTTTCTGTTGGGAGGGGGTCTGAGGTAAAAAAGTGGATTTGCCGGCAGTTGCCGTGGCCACCAGGTCCGAAAGACCGACCCCAAATAATTCCTCTCCTTTATATGGCAATACTTCCATATGCCTTTTGGAATCCGCATCACCTGACCACTGTCGCGTCCATAAACTTCTTCTGGCAGATATGGACATCGCGCTTACTCTTGATGCTAGAGTACAAATATCCCTCTGAGCATCTCGCATATAAAGAAAAGCATCCTTTAATTGCTCTAGAGTCAATAAAATACTGTCCCCATCCAGGGTATCAATATTTTCAGTCAGAGAATCCAACCACACTACCCCAGCACTGCACATCCAGGCTGAGGCTATTGCCGGTCGCAGTATAACACCAGTATGTGTGTATATACTCTTCAGTGTAGTTTCCAGCCTCCTATCTGCTGGATCCTTGAGGGCGGCCGTATCAGGAGACGGCAACGCCACTTGCTTTGATAAACGTGTGAGCGCCTTATCCACCCTAGGGGGTGTTTCCCAGCGCGCCCTAACCTCTGGTGGGAAAGGGTATAATGCCAATAACTTCTTGGAAATTAGCAGTTTTCTATCTGGGTTAACCCACGCTTCGTCACACACGTCATTCAATTCCTCTGATTCTGGAAAAGCTACAGGTAGTTTTTTCACCCCCCACATAATACCCCTTTTTGAGGTACCAGCAGTATCAGAGATCTGCAAAGCCTCCTTCATTGCCGTGATCATATAACGTGTGGCCCTATTGGAAAATACGTTTGTTTCTTCACCGTCGACACTAGATTCATCTGTGTCGGTACCCGTGTCGACTGACTGAGGTAAGGGACGTTTTACAGCCCCTGACGGTGTCTGAGACGCCTGAGCCGGTACTAACTGGTTTTCCGGCCGTCTCATTTCGTCAACTGACTTTTGTAATGTGCTAACATTATCACGTAATTCCATAACTAAAGCCATCCATTCCGGTGTCGACTCCCTAGGGGGTGACATCACCATTACCGGCAATTGCTCTGCCTCCACACCAACATCGTCCTCATACATGTCGACACACACGTACCGACACACAGCAGCCACACAGGGAATGCTCTAATCGAAGACAGGACCCTCTTAGCCCTTTGGGGAGACAGAGGGAGAGTTTGCCAGCACACACCAAAAACGCTATAAATGTATATAAACAACCCTAGAAGGTGTTGTTTTTGATATAAGCGCTTTTAATATATCAATATCGCCAAATTATGCCCCCCTTCTCTTTGTTACCCTGTTTCTGTAGTGCAGTGCAGGGGAGAGTCCTGGGAGCCTTCCTCACCAGCGGAGCTGAGCAGGAAAATGGCGCTGAGTGCTGAGGAGAATAAGCTCCGCCCCTTTTTCGGCTGGCTTTTCTCCCGGGTTTTAAGAAAACTGGCCTGGGTTAAATACATACATATAGCCTTAATGGCTATATGTGATGTATTTATTTTGCCACTAAAGGTATTTAATATTGCTGCCCAGGGCACCCCCAGCAGCGCCCTGCACCCTCCGTGACTGAATCAGTGAGACGTGTAGCAACAATGGCGCACAGCTGCAGTGCTGTGCGCTACCTTCATGAAGACTGAGGAGTCTTCTGCCGCCTGCTTTCCGGACCTCCGTCTTCAGCGTCTGTAAGGGGGATCGGCGGCGCGGCTCCGGGACGAACCCCAGGAGGACCTGTGTTCCGACTCCCTCTGGAGCTAAGTGTCCAGTAGCCTAAGACTCCAATCCATCCTGCACGCAGGTGAGTTGGAAATCTCTCCCCTAAGTCCCTCGATGCAGTGATCCTGTTGCCAGCAGGATTCACTGAGATTTAAACCTAAAAAAACTTTTTCTAAGCAGCTCTTTAGGAGAGCCACCTAGATTGCACCCTTCTCGGACGGGCACAAAAACCTAACTGAGGCTTGGAGGAGGGTCATAGGGGGAGGAGCCAGTACGCACCATGTGATCCTAAAAGCTTTATTTAGATGTGCCCTGTCTCCTGCGGAGCCCGCTATTCCCCATGGTCCTGACGGAGTCCCAGCATCCACTAGGACGTTAGAGAAATTTAGGGGCGTTGTTTTTCGTGGGGAAGGGGCATGGCCACATAATAGTGGCAATTCACATTACACCACACAGTAGTGCAGCTAATACACACTGCACCAGGTAGAACCTCCTATACACACTGCGACAGGTAGAGCACGTTATACATATTGCGCCAGGCAGAGCACATTCTACACTTTGCGCCAGGCAGAGCACGTTATACACATTGCACCAGGTAGAGAGCACTGAGACACACTGCACCAGGTAGAGAGCACTGAGAAACATTGCACCAGGTAGAGAGCACGTTATACACATTGCACCAGGTAGAGAGCACTGAGACACATTGCACCAGGTAGAGAGCACTGAGAAACATTGCACCAGGTAGAGAGCACTGAGAAACATTGCACCAGGTAGAGAGCACTGAGAAACATTGCACCAGGTAGAGAGCACTGAGAAACACTGCACCAGGTAGAGAGCACTGAGAAACATTGCACCAGGTAGAGAGCACGTTATACACATTGCACCAGGTAGAGAGCACTGAGACACATTGCACCAGGTAGAGAGCACTGAGAAACATTGCACCAGGTAGAGAGCACTGAGAAACACTGCACCAGGTAGAGAGCACTGAGAAACATTGCACCAGGTAGAGAGCACGTTATACACATTGCACCAGGTAGAGAGCACTGGGAGGGAGGGGAGGACGGGCAGATGCGAGCAGCACTCACCGTTGCAGCGGGTCCAGTCTCTTGATGCTGACGGCGGAGCCCAGGTCGCCGTGGTGAGGGGGAATGGCCGTGCAGCGCCGTGGTGAGGGGGAATTTCAAACCATGCCGGAGGACTGGCGGGCGGGAGACACCGCAGGCTCTGATTGGCTGCTCCTCCACGGTGCACGCTGACCCCGTGTCCACCTTCAACTGAGAGCTATCAGCGCGGCGGGGGGAGGAGTAACAGTGCGGCGGGGGGAGAATGACAGCATACTGGCGTGGGGAGAAGTGACAGCGCTGGCGCGGGGAGAAGGCAGTCCTTTGGTGATTAACAGGGCGGGCACAAACGGGCAGGGCGCTTTCTGTCACTCAGAAAAGGGGCAGGGCGCAGTGCCCTGCGAAAGAAGCTTAGAGTGAACACTATGTATATCTGGCAGGGGTATTTTACACATATATAGTCTCCATGACTATATTATGTGTTATTTGCCAGCCAAGGTACTCAATATTGCAGCCCAGGGCGCCCCCCCCAGCGCCCTGCACCCATCAGTGACCGGAGTGTGAGGTGTGCATGGGAAGCAATGGCGCACAGCTGCAGTGCTGTGCGCTACCTTGATGAAGACCGAAGTCTTCTGCCGCCGATTTCCAGGACCCTCTTCTTGCTTCTGGCTCTATAAGGGGGACGGCAGCGCGGCTCCGGGACCGAGGCTGGGCCTGTGTTCGATCCCTCTGGAGCTAATGGTGTCCAGTAGCCTAGAAGCCCAAGCTAGCTGCAAGCAGGTAGGTTCGCTTCTCTCCCCTTAGTCCCTCGTAGCAGCGAGTCTGTTGCCAGCAGATCTCACTGAAAATAAAAAACCTAAAATAAACTCTCTTTTTCTAAGAGCTCAGGAGAGCCCCTAGTGTGCATCCAGCTCAGCCGGGCACAAAATTCTAACTGAGGTCTGGAGAAGGGTCATAGAGGGAGGAGCCAGTGCACACCAGGTAGTCCTAAAGCTTTCTTTAGTTGTGCCCAGTCTCCTGCGGAGCCGCTATTCCCCATGGTCCTTACGGAGTCCCAGCATCCACTTAGGACGTCAGAGAAAAGTATTTTCCAGAGAAACTCAGGAGAGCTCCCCAAGTGTGTGTACAGTCTCTCTGGGCACAGAATCTAACTGAGGTCTGGAGGAGAAGCATAGAGGGAGGAGCCAGTACACACCCATTTAAAGTCTTAAAGTGCCCATGTCTCCTGCGGATCCCTTCTACACCCCCCATGGTCCTTTTGGAGTCCCCAGCATCCGCTAGGACGAAGGAGAAATTCTGTCCCCCCACCCCTTTTTTTGCACCCTGTTACTTGTACAGCAGGGGAAAGGAAAGCCAGCGTCTCTGCAGCTCTGTGGAGAGAAAATGGCGCTGGTGAGAGCTGTGAGGGCTAAGCCACGCCCCCTCAATGGCGCGCTTCAGCCCCACTATTTTATTCAATATTTATACTGGCGGGGGCCCGGATTCAGTGCCTAGGCACTTAAAAATAAGATTTTACTTACCGATAAATCTATTTCTCGTAGTCCGTAGTGGATGCTGGGGACTCCGTCAGGACCATGGGGAACAGCGGCTCCGCAGGAGACAGGGCACAAAAGTAAAAGCTTTAGGATCAGGTGGTGTGCACTGGCTCCTCCCCCCATGACCCTCCTCCAAGCCTCAGTTAGGATACTGTGCCCGGACGAGCGTACACAATAAGGAAGGATTTTGAATCCCGGGTAAGACTCATACCAGCCACACCAATCACACTGTACAACCTGTGATCTGAACCCAGTTAACAGCATGATAACAGCGGAGCCTCTGAAAAGATGGCTCACAACAATAATAACCCGATTTTTGTAACAATAACTATGTACAAGTATTGCAGACAATCCGCACTTGGGATGGGCGCCCAGCATCCACTACGGACTACGAGAAATAGATTTATCGGTAAGTAAAATCTTATTTTCTCTGACGTCCTAGTGGATGCTGGGGACTCCGTCAGGACCATGGGGATTATACCAAAGCTCCCAAACGGGCGGGAGAGTGCGGATGACTCTGCAGCACCGAATGAGAGAACTCCAGGTCCTCTTTAGCCAGGGTATCAAATTTGTAGAATTTTACAAACGTGTTCTCCCCCGACCACGTAGCTGCTCGGCAGAGTTGTAATGCCGAGACCCCTCGGGCAGCCGCCCAGGATGAGCCCACCTTCCTTGTGGAATGGGCCTTGACAGATTTAGGCTGTGGCAGGCCTGCCACAGAATGTGCAAGTTGAAATGTGCTACAAATCCAACGAGCAATCGTCTGCTTAGAAGCAAGAGCACCCAGTTTGTTGGGTGCATACAGGATAACAGCGAGTCAGTTTTCCTGACTCCAGCCGTCCTGGAAACCTATATTTTCAGGGCCCTGACAACATCTAGCAACTTGGAGTCCTCCAAGTCCCTAGTAGCCGCAGGTACCACAATAAGCTGGTTCAGGTGAAACGCTGACACCACCTTAGGAAGAAACTGGGGACGAGTCCGCAGCTCTGCCCTGTCCGAATGGACAATCAGATATGGCTTTTGTGAGACAAAGCCGCCAATTCTGACACTCGCCTGACCGAGGCCAGGGCCAACAGCATGGTCACGTTTCATGTGAGATATTTCAAATCCACAGATTTGAGCGGTTTAAAATGTGATTTGAGGAATCCCAGAACTACGTTGAGATCCCACAGTGCCACTGGAGGCACAAAAAGGGGGTTGTATATGCAATACTCCCTTGACAAACTTCTGGACTTCAGGAACTGAAGCCAATTCTTTCTGGAAGAAAATTGACAGGGCCGAAATTTGAACCTTAATGGACCCCAATTTGAGGCCCATAGACACTCCTGTTTGCAGGAAATGCAGGAATCGACCGAGTTGAAATTTCTTCGTGGGGCCTTCCTGGCCTCACACCACGCAACATATTTTCGCCACATGTGGTGATAATGTTTTGCGGTCACCTCCTTCCTGGCTTTGACCAGGGTAGGAATGACCTCTTCCGGAATGCCTTTTTCCCTTAGGATCTGGCGTTCCACCGCCATGCCGTCAAACGCAGCCGCGGTAAGTCTTGGAACAGACCTGGTACTTGCTGAAGCAAGTCCCTTCTTAGCGGCAGAGGCCATGAGTCCTCTGTGAGCATTTCTTGAAGTTCCGGGTGCCTTCTTGGCCAATCCGGAGCCACGAGTATAGTTCTTACTCCTCTACGTCTTATAATTCTCAGTACCTTGGTTATGAGAAGCAGAGGAGGGAACACATACACCGACTGGTACACCCACGGTGTTACCAGAACGCCCACAGATATTGCTTGAGGGTCTCTTGACCTGGCGCAATACCTGTCCAGTTTTTTGTTCAGGCGGGACGCCATCATGTCCACCTTTGGTCTTTCCCAACGGTTCACAATCATGTGGAATACTTCCCGATGAAGTCCCCACTCTCACGGGTGGAGGTCGTGCCTGCTGAGGAAGTCTGCTTCCCAGTTGTCCACTCCCGGAATGAACACTGCTGACAGTGCTATCACATGATTTTTCGCCCAGCGAAGAATCCTTGCAGTTTCTGCCATTGCCCTCCTGCTTCTTGTGCCGCCCTGTCTGTTTACGTGGGCGACTGCCGTGATGTTGTCCCACTGGATCAATACCGGCTGACCTTGAAGCAGAGGTCTTGCTAAGCTTAGAACATTGTAAATTGCCCTTAGCTCCAGTATATTTATGTGGAGAGAAGTCTCCAGACTTGATCACACTCCCTGGAAATTTTTTCCCTGTGTGACTGCTCCCCAGCCTCTCAGGCTGGCATCCGTGGTCACCAGGACCCAGTCCTGAATGCCGAATCTGCGGCCCTTTAGTAGATGAGCACTCTGCAGCCACCGCAGAAGAAACACCCTTGTCCTTGGAGACAGGGTTATCCGCTGATGCATCTGAAGATGCGATCCGGACCATTTTTCCAGCAGATCCCACTGAAAAGTTCTTGCGTGAAATCTACCGAATGGAATCGCTTCGTAAGAAGCCACCATTTTTCCCAGGACCCTTGTGCAATGATGCACTGACACTTTTCCTGGTTTTAGGAGGTTCCTGACTAGCTCGGATAACTCCCTGGCTTTTTTCTCCGGGAGAAACACCTTTTTCTGGACTGTGTCCAGAATCATCCCTAGGAACAGCAGACGTGTCGTCGGAAACAGCTGCGGTTTTGGAATATTTAGAATCCACCCGTGCTGTCGTAGAACTACTTGAGATAGTGCTACTCCGACCTCCAACTGTTCTCTGGACCTTGCCCCTATCAGGAGATCGTCCATTTTCTTTGAAGAAGAATCATCATTTCGGCCATTACCTTGGTAAGGACCCGGGGTGCCGTGGACAATCCAACCGGCAGCGTCTGAAACGGATAGTGACAGTTCTGTACCACGAACCTGAGGTACCCTTGGTGAGAAGGGCAAATTGGGACATGGAGGTAAGCATCCCTGATGTCCCGGGACACCATATAGTCCCCTTCTTCCTGGTTCGCTATCACTGCTCTGAGTGACTCCATCTTGATTTGAACCTTTGTATGTAAGTGTTCAACTATTTCAGATTTAGAATAGGTCTCACCGAGCCGTCTGGCTTCAGTACCACAATATAGTGTGGAATAATACCCCTTTCCTTGTTGTAGGAGGGGTACTTTGATTATCACCTGCTGGGAATACAGCTTGTGAATTGTTTCCACTACTGCCTCCCTGTCGGAGGGAGACGTTGGTAAAGCAGACTTCAGGAACCTGCGAGGGGGAGACGTCTCGAATTTCCAATCTGTACCCCTGGGATACTACTTGTAGGATCCAGGGGTCCACTTGCGAGTGAGCCCACTGTGTGCTGAAACTCTTGAGACGACCCCCCCCACCGCACCTGAGTCCGCTTGTACGGCCCCAGCGTCATGCTGAGGACTTGGCAGAAGCGGTGGAGGGCTTCTGTTTCTGGGAATGGGCTGCCTGCTGCAGTCTTCTTCCCTTTCCTCTATCCCATGGCAGATATGACTGGCCTTTTGCCCGCTTGCCCTTATGGGGACGAAAGGACTGAGGCTGAAAAGACGTTGTCTTTTTCTCCTTTATACGGCAATACTTCCATGTGCCGTTTGGAATCTGCATCACCTGACCACTGTCGTGTCCATAAACAACTTCTGGCAGATATGGACATCGCACTTACTCTTGATGCCAGAGTGCAAATATCCCTCTGTGCATCTCGCATATATAGAAATGCATCCTTTAAATGCTCTATAGTCAATAAAATACTGTCCCTGTCAAGGGTATCAATATTTTCAGTCAGGGAATCCGACCAAGCCACCCCAGCGCTGCACATCCAGGCTGAGGCGATCGCTGGTCGCAGTATAACACCAGTATGTGTGTATATACTTTTTAGGATATTTTCCAGCCTCCTATCAGCTGGCTCCTTGAGGGCGGCCCTATCTGGAGACGGTACCGCCACTTGTTTTGATAAGCGTGTGAGCGCCTTATCCACCCTAAGGGGTGTTTCCCAACGCGCCCTAACTTCTGGCGGAAAAGGGTATACCGCCAATAATTTTCTATCGGGGGAAACCCACGCATCATCACACACTTCATTTAATTTATCTGATTCAGGAAAGACTACAGGTAGTTTTTTTCACACTCCACATAATACCCTTTTTTGTGGTACTTGTAGTATCAGAAATATGTAACACCTCCTTCATTGCCCTTAACAAGTAACGTGTGGCCCTAAAGGAAAATACGTTTGTTTCTTCACCGTCGACACTGGAGTCAGTGTCCGTGTCTGTGTCGACCGACTGAGGTAAAAGGACGTTTTAACGCCCCTGACGGTGTTTGAGACGCCTGGACAGGTACTAATTGGTTTGCCGGCCGTCTCATGTCGTCAACCGACCTTGCAGCGTGTTGACATTATCACGTAATTCCTTAAATAAGCCATCCATTCCGGTGTCGACTCCCTAGAGAGTGACATCACCATTACAGGCAATTGCTCCGCCTCCTCACCAACATCGTCCTCATACATGTCGACACACACGTACCGACACACAGCACACACACAGGGAATGCTCTGATAGAGGACAGGACCCCACTAGCCCTTTGGGGAGACAGAGGGAGAGTTTGCCAGCACACACCAAAAACGCTATAATTATACAGGGACAACCTTTATATAAGTGTTTTTCCCTTATAGCATTTTAATATATATAGTCATATCGCCAAATAAGTGCCCCCCCTCTCTGTTTTAACCCTGTTTCTGTAGTGCAGTGCAGGGGAGAGCCTGTGAGCCTTCCCACCAGCATTTCTGTGAGGGAAAATGGCGCTGTGTGCTGAGGAGAATAGGCCCCGCCCCCTTTTCGGCTGGCTTCTTCTCCCGTTTTTCTGAGACCTGGCAGGGGCTATATGTGATGTATTTTTAGCCAGAATAAGGTACTATCATTGCTGCCCAGGGCGCCCCCCCCCAGCGCCCTGCACCCTCAGTGACCGCTGCTATGAAGTGTGCTGACAACAATGGCGCACAGCTGCAGTGCTGTGCGCTACCTTATGAAGACTGAAAAGTCTTCTGCCGCCGGTTTCTGGACCTCTTCACTTTTCGGCATCTGCAAGGGGGTCGGCGGCGCGGCTCCGGGACGAACCCCAGGGTGAGACCTGTGTTCCGACTCCCTCTGGAGCTAATGGTGTCCAGTAGCCTAAGAAGCCAATCCATCCTGCACGCAGGTGAGTTCACTTCTCTCCCCTAAGTCCCTCGATGCAGTGAGCCTGTTGCCAGCAGGACTCACTGAAAATAAAAAACCTAACAAAACTTTTACTCTAAGCAGCTCTTTAGGAGAGCCACCTAGATTGCACCCTTCTCGGCCGGGCACAAAAATCTAACTGAGGCTTGGAGGAGGGTCATGGGGGGAGGAGCCAGTGCACACCACCTGATCCTAAAGCTTTTACTTTTGTGCCCTGTCTCCTGCGGAGCCGCTGTTCCCCATGGTCCTGACGGAGTCCCCAGCATCCACTAGGACGTCAGAGAAAAACACTTTAGCCAGGTCTAAAGAGGATTTACATGCTGCCCAGGGTAAAATGTGCCTCCTCAATGATCAGCACCCTGCCCTAAAATAATCCTAGAGTGAACACTACCAAAAGCGTAACAAGCACAGCGAGCCCATGAGGGGACCCACTGCCTCACTGTCGGGATTCCAGTGTCAGTCTCCTGAACGCTGGGATCCCGACTGTCAGGATTTCATACCAGTCCCACTGCTAAATGTAGCTCAACGTAATACTGCAAACAGAAGAATGCCGTTTGTGCAAATAGCTTTACAAGCATTTATACAATCACTGGCTTTAAATAAATATATAAATGGATCCTTTCCATACTTTTGAAAGGTGACATTAGTACATACACTCCTAGCCCTAAACCTCCGGTGTATCAGCTAGGGATAACCTTCCTGGGGTGTTGGCTACAGCTAACCCCCACCCCAGTAATTAACCCTAACCCCCACCATGATACTCACCTTCGAGAAGTCGGATGTCGGTGTCCCGGCCTCCGGAGACGTTTCGGGATTCCCACTGTAGAGCCGCAGTAACTGTTTTTCTCTAATCAGACTACGCATTTGCAAAGGACAGTACTTTTGCCAACCATGTATGTTTCACCCATTCTCCACCCTCCAAGAGAGCGATATCTGTTAGAAGCAATGTTGCATTTAATCTCTGCATCAACTTGAGCACCATTAATCTAAAGGTTCCAGGCTTTTCTGTCACATGTGCTGTTAGTATTTATACTGCAACACAGTTAGTATTTATACTGCAACTTATAATGAAAACCTTACAGAGCAGCAGAATTCTACAGCAAGCAATCTGTAGTGTATCAGTAACTAGAAAACTAAAATGAGAGATGGAAGCTAAATGCACATCAGCTGCATCTTTGGATGCAGCGGCTGCGTAAAAATATGTAAAAGCAGCGGGAGATATTGGTTGTAGAAAGACGCCCACGCCATGCTTTTGTGATCCACTGCTGTGTCAAAAGGCACAGCATTGGATCATCTATGTCAGGGGTGGCCAACGAATCAGAGGCAGAGAGCCAGAAAAGTTCCGTAGTCAAGGGTCAAGAGCCACTATCATGCGCGCGCCGCACAAAAATGGGGGCGTGGACTAGCTGTCACAAAGCCACACCCCCTTTTTGTGCGCACACCTTTCGGTACGACGTTTGTAGGAGTATGACCTTGTGTCATAACCCCCGTTTTTAGTCATGTTGTACAGTGCCACATACATATAAAAATGCCTCCACAGTGCCAGGTACACACATGTCCCTACAGTGACAGATACATGTAAGCCCCCACAGTGCCAGGTACACACATGTCCCTACAGTGACAGATACATGTAAGCCCCCACAGTGCCAGGTACACACATGTCCCTACAGTGACAGATACATGTAAGCCCCCACAGTGCCAGGTACACACATGTCCCTACAGTGACAGATACATGTAAGCCCCCACAGTGCCAAATACATGTAAGCCCCCACAGTGCCAAATACACATGCCCCCACACAGTGTGCCAGATATGCCCCCAGTGCAGATACACATGCCCCCACACAGTGTGCCAGATATGCCCCCAGTGCAGATACACATGCCCCCACACAGTGTGCCAGATATGCCCCCAGTGCAGATACACATGCCCCCACACAGTGTGCCAGATATGCCCCCAGTGCAGATACACATGCCCCCACACAGTGTGCCAGATATGCCCCCAGTGCAGATACACATGCCCCCACACAGTGTGCCAGATATGCCCCCAGTGCAGATACACATGCCCCCACACAGTGTGCCAGATATGCCCCCAGTGCAGATACACATGCCCCCACACAGTGTGCCAGATATGCCCCCAGTGCAGATACACATGCCCCCACACAGTGTGCCAGATATGCCCCCAGTGCAGATACACATGCCCCCACACAGTGTGCCAGATATGCCCCCAGTGCAGATACACATGCCCCCACACAGTGTGCCAGATATGCCCCCAGTGCAGATACACATGCCCCCACACAGTGTGCCAGATATGCCCCCAGTGCAGATACACATGCCCCCACACAGTGTGCCAGATATGCCCCCAGTGCAGATACACATGCCCCCACACAGTGTGCCAGATATGCCCCCAGTGCAGATACACATGCCCCCACACAGTGTGCCAGATATGCCCCCAGTGCAGATACACATGCCCCCACACAGTGTGCCAGATATGCCCCCAGTGCAGATACACATGCCCCCACACAGTGTGCCAGATATGCCCCCAGTGCAGATACACATGCCCCCACACAGTGTGCCAGATATGCCCCCAGTGCAGATACACATGCCCCCACACAGTGTGCCAGATATGCCCCCAGTGCAGATACACATGCCCCCACACAGTGTGCCAGATATGCCCCCAGTGCAGATACACATGCCCCCACACAGTGTGCCAGATATGCCCCCAGTGCAGATACACATGCCCCCACACAGTGTGCCAGATATGCCCCCAGTGCAGATACACATGCCCCCACACAGTGTGCCAGATATGCCCCCAGTGCAGATACACATGCCCCCACACAGTGTGCCAGATATGCCCCCAGTGCAGATACACATGCCCCCACACAGTGTGCCAGATATGCCCCCAGTGCAGATACACATGCCCCCACACAGTGTGCCAGATATGCCCCCAGTGCAGATACACATGCCCCCACACAGTGTGCCAGATATGCCCCCAGTGCAGATACACATGCCCCCACACAGTGTGCCAGATATGCCCCCAGTGCAGATACACATGCCCCCACACAGTGTGCCAGATATGCCCCCAGTGCAGATACACATGCCCCCACACAGTGTGCCAGATATGCCCCCAGTGCAGATACACATGCCCCCACACAGTGTGCCAGATATGCCCCCAGTGCAGATACACATGCCCCCACACAGTGTGCCAGATATGCCCCCAGTGCAGATACACATGCCCCCACACAGTGTGCCAGATATGCCCCCAGTGCAGATACACATGCCCCCACACAGTGTGCCAGATATGCCCCCAGTGCAGATACACATGCCCCCACACAGTGTGCCAGATATGCCCCCAGTGCAGATACACATGCCCCCACACAGTGTGCCAGATATGCCCCCAGTGCAGATACACATGCCCCCACACAGTGTGCCAGATATGCCCCCAGTGCAGATACACATGCCCCCACACAGTGTGCCAGATATGCCCCCAGTGCAGATACACATGCCCCCACACAGTGTGCCAGATATGCCCCCAGTGCAGATACACATGCCCCCACACAGTGTGCCAGATATGCCCCCAGTGCAGATACACATGCCCCCACACAGTGTGCCAGATATGCCCCCAGTGCAGATACACATGCCCCCACACAGTGTGCCAGATATGCCCCCAGTGCAGATACACATGCCCCCACACAGTGTGCCAGATATGCCCCCAGTGCAGATACACATGCCCCCACACAGTGTGCCAGATATGCCCCCAGTGCAGATACACATGCCCCCACACAGTGTGCCAGATATGCCCCCAGTGCAGATACACATGCCCCCACACAGTGTGCCAGATATGCCCCCAGTGCAGATACACATGCCCCCACACAGTGTGCCAGATATGCCCCCAGTGCAGATACACATGCCCCCACACAGTGTGCCAGATATGCCCCCAGTGCAGATACACATGCCCCCACACAGTGTGCCAGATATGCCCCCAGTGCAGATACACATGCCCCCACACAGTGTGCCAGATATGCCCCCAGTGCAGATACACATGCCCCCACACAGTGTGCCAGATATGCCCCCAGTGCAGATACACATGCCCCCACACAGTGTGCCAGATATGCCCCCAGTGCAGATACACATGCCCCCACACAGTGTGCCAGATATGCCCCCAGTGCAGATACACATGCCCCCACACAGTGTGCCAGATATGCCCCCAGTGCAGATACACATGCCCCCACACAGTGTGCCAGATATGCCCCCAGTGCAGATACACATGCCCCCACACAGTGTGCCAGATATGCCCCCAGTGCAGATACACATGCCCCCACACAGTGTGCCAGATATGCCCCCAGTGCAGATACACATGCCCCCACACAGTGTGCCAGATATGCCCCCAGTGCAGATACACATGCCCCCACACAGTGTGCCAGATATGCCCCCAGTGCAGATACACATGCCCCCACACAGTGTGCCAGATATGCCCCCAGTGCAGATACACATGCCCCCACACAGTGTGCCAGATATGCCCCCAGTGCAGATACACATGCCCCCACACAGTGTGCCAGATATGCCCCCAGTGCAGATACACATGCCCCCACACAGTGTGCCAGATATGCCCCCAGTGCAGATACACATGCCCCCACACAGTGTGCCAGATATGCCCCCAGTGCAGATACACATGCCCCCACACAGTGTGCCAGATATGCCCCCAGTGCAGATACACATGCCCCCACACAGTGTGCCAGATATGCCCCCAGTGCAGATACACATGCCCCCACACAGTGTGCCAGATATGCCCCCAGTGCAGATACACATGCCCCCACACAGTGTGCCAGATATGCCCCCAGTGCAGATACACATGCCCCCACACAGTGTGCCAGATATGCCCCCAGTGCAGATACACATGCCCCCACACAGTGTGCCAGATATGCCCCCAGTGCAGATACACATGCCCCCACACAGTGTGCCAGATATGCCCCCAGTGCAGATACACATGCCCCCACACAGTGTGCCAGATATGCCCCCAGTGCAGATACACATGCCCCCACACAGTGTGCCAGATATGCCCCCAGTGCAGATACACATGCCCCCACACAGTGTGCCAGATATGCCCCCAGTGCAGATACACATGCCCCCACACAGTGTGCCAGATATGCCCCCAGTGCAGATACACATGCCCCCACACAGTGTGCCAGATATGCCCCCAGTGCAGATACACATGCCCCCACACAGTGTGCCAGATATGCCCCCAGTGCAGATACACATGCCCCCACACAGTGTGCCAGATATGCCCCCAGTGCAGATACACATGCCCCCACACAGTGTGCCAGATATGCCCCCAGTGCAGATACACATGCCCCCACACAGTGTGCCAGATATGCCCCCAGTGCAGATACACATGCCCCCACACAGTGTGCCAGATATGCCCCCAGTGCAGATACACATGCCCCCACACAGTGTGCCAGATATGCCCCCAGTGCAGATACACATGCCCCCACACAGTGTGCCAGATATGCCCCCAGTGCAGATACACATGCCCCCACACAGTGTGCCAGATATGCCCCCAGTGCAGATACACATGCCCCCACACAGTGTGCCAGATATGCCCCCAGTGCAGATACACATGCCCCCACACAGTGTGCCAGATATGCCCCCAGTGCAGATACACATGCCCCCACACAGTGTGCCAGATATGCCCCCAGTGCAGATACACATGCCCCCACACAGTGTGCCAGATATGCCCCCAGTGCAGATACACATGCCCCCACACAGTGTGCCAGATATGCCCCCAGTGCAGATACACATGCCCCCACACAGTGTGCCAGATATGCCCCCAGTGCAGATACACATGCCCCCACACAGTGTGCCAGATATGCCCCCAGTGCAGATACACATGCCCCCACACAGTGTGCCAGATATGCCCCCAGTGCAGATACACATGCCCCCACACAGTGTGCCAGATATGCCCCCAGTGCAGATACACATGCCCCCACACAGTGTGCCAGATATGCCCCCAGTGCAGATACACATGCCCCCACACAGTGTGCCAGATATGCCCCCAGTGCAGATACACATGCCCCCACACAGTGTGCCAGATATGCCCCCAGTGCAGATACACATGCCCCCACACAGTGTGCCAGATATGCCCCCAGTGCAGATACACATGCCCCCACACAGTGTGCCAGATATGCCCCCAGTGCAGATACACATGCCCCCACACAGTGTGCCAGATATGCCCCCAGTGCAGATACACATGCCCCCACACAGTGTGCCAGATATGCCCCCAGTGCAGATACACATGCCCCCACACAGTGTGCCAGATATGCCCCCAGTGCAGATACACATGCCCCCACACAGTGTGCCAGATATGCCCCCAGTGCAGATACACATGCCCCCACACAGTGTGCCAGATATGCCCCCAGTGCAGATACACATGCCCCCACACAGTGTGCCAGATATGCCCCCAGTGCAGATACACATGCCCCCACACAGTGTGCCAGATATGCCCCCAGTGCAGATACACATGCCCCCACACAGTGTGCCAGATATGCCCCCAGTGCAGATACACATGCCCCCACACAGTGTGCCAGATATGCCCCCAGTGCAGATACACATGCCCCCACACAGTGTGCCAGATATGCCCCCAGTGCAGATACACATGCCCCCACACAGTGTGCCAGATATGCCCCCAGTGCAGATACACATGCCCCCACACAGTGTGCCAGATATGCCCCCAGTGCAGATACACATGCCCCCACACAGTGTGCCAGATATGCCCCCAGTGCAGATACACATGCCCCCACACAGTGTGCCAGATATGCCCCCAGTGCAGATACACATGCCCCCACACAGTGTGCCAGATATGCCCCCAGTGCAGATACACATGCCCCCACACAGTGTGCCAGATATGCCCCCAGTGCAGATACACATGCCCCCACACAGTGTGCCAGATATGCCCCCAGTGCAGATACACATGCCCCCACACAGTGTGCCAGATATGCCCCCAGTGCAGATACACATGCCCCCACACAGTGTGCCAGATATGCCCCCAGTGCAGATACACATGCCCCCACACAGTGTGCCAGATATGCCCCCAGTGCAGATACACATGCCCCCACACAGTGTGCCAGATATGCCCCCAGTGCAGATACACATGCCCCCACACAGTGTGCCAGATATGCCCCCAGTGCAGATACACATGCCCCCACACAGTGTGCCAGATATGCCCCCAGTGCAGATACACATGCCCCCACACAGTGTGCCAGATATGCCCCCAGTGCAGATACACATGCCCCCACACAGTGTGCCAGATATGCCCCCAGTGCAGATACACATGCCCCCACACAGTGTGCCAGATATGCCCCCAGTGCAGATACACATGCCCCCACACAGTGTGCCAGATATGCCCCCAGTGCAGATACACATGCCCCCACACAGTGTGCCAGATATGCCCCTAGTGCAGATACACATGCCCCCACAGTGTGCTTCCCCCCCCCCCAAGTGCTGCTCACCGCACTGCTGCTGTGAGGGGAGGAGCGCGCAGCTCTGATTGGCTCACGACCCGGCACCGAATTTCAGATAGACACCGCCACCGGAGACCTTAGAAGTCTGTCTGGCTCGGCTGTGTCAGTGTGGTGTGCTCACTGTGTGGGGCAGCGGTGGCCAGGAGCGAAACGACTCGAGCCGCATGCAGTGGATGAAAGAGCCGCATGCGGCTCGAAAGCCGCAGGTTGGCCACCGCTGATCTATGTGAACTTCGGTCATTTGAATAACCCTCAGGTTACTCAGGATGTATGTGTAATTCATTCCTCTGGGGTCAAAGATGATATGTCCAAGGACGCAGCCACTGATCTTGACCCTGTTTTCTATAACACTAGCCACCACCGCTCCTTCCCCACCCCCAAAAGGCTGAAGCATGTCAATCACGCTGCGACTTAGGATGCACTGTGACTGTCATCGCAGACACACAAACATCACAAACTTGCGTAAACCCTTGACTTTGTGGACATCTCTGTATTAGGCCCACCGACCATCAATTGGGTTTATCAATTTCAGGATTTGCAAATGTGCATAACTGTAAATCTAACAAACAAGGTGACCAGTACTGCCACAATGCAGCAATATGCACCTTCAGACAGGTCATTAAGTAATAAATAATGTAAAAATTGTAAGCAGCTTAATAATGTTGCACAGCATAATATTACTACAGAGAGCACCCAAACAACACAAGTATTTAGGTATGGTGTGAAATGTAATTATAAATGTACTATATTACCATGAATTATTTTGTCGTATTATTATTATTTACAAACAACTGCTCAGCTACTAGACTAGATAATTATCTTCTATCTGAGCTGCCAGTACAGAAGGCAGCAGCGCTCAGCCACATCCCCCCACCCCGAATGTAACATACATCTGTCACTGAACCATACTGACAACGGGCACTTACACACACATGTAAATATATATTGATTGACTGTATCGCAGCCGGGCAGGGCACCGCTCACACGTCACGCACAGAGACACAGAGGGTACAGAAGGGGCCACTACCTGCTGCCGCCGCCGTTCCCTGGTCTGCTTGCTGCTGATACTGCCACAATCAGCGATTCCGTCCGCCAATAACCGCTGCTCTGCTCAGTTTGAATGGGACAGCACCTCAGACATCTCGCGAGAACAAACCCTCTTCTCGACAACTCAGCGCCCGATTGGCTGGTGGTGGGAGACAAGGGGGGCGCGGTTACTAGTGTACACTCACTGCGCATGTCCCAGCTACTGGGCGCCCTCTGTCGGGTTAAAGTGATTAGTGTGTCCGGACTCCGGAATATGTTGTACTGTATACTTATTAGTGAGATGATCTCTGATGAACGGTACGGCGGCGCATGCATATAAGAGAAAACAATGTCTGCTACTCGAGCTGCTGTGGACGGACCTACTACTACACCACTTCCTGTAAGCTCAGCTAGAGTTACATAGCAAAAATACTGTGACAGTGCATGCTGGTTTTCTATTCCAAATAGATTGTGACATGGACCCAGGGGGTTATGGGAAAGGTCCTTAGCGCGAAGAGAATCTAGGCGCAACCATGCTGGTATGTGTAGTTCCATAGCAGGTGGAGTTCCGCCCTTCTGCTCCCTGGTAGGGCTGTGTGATTGCCATCGATGGCGTCACAAACCATCGATGGCATTGCCTATTCTGTGTGGTGCTATGGTTTTGCCATCTTTGTTTTTGCACATGCATTGCCCTCAGCATCTATTCACCGCAGACAGAGGGACTGGGGGCATGCAGCCAGCTCAAAGAATGCTGGCTATGCCCCACAGTTACAAAAATAGGAGGTATGCGCACAGCTTCAGTGCAGGGAGTGGAGCTGGGGGCTGCTCAGGGAGCGCTGGGCAGTGCCCAAAAATGACGAAAACAGGGGTCGCTGCGCTAGATTCCCCCCTCTACTCGAGGCCACGCGCCTTTCGGGCTCTGGCGCGTCTTGTCCCAACCACACACAATCAAAACTTGGGAGGTATAGTGCACAAATGAGTGGTTAACACCTCCCCGGTGTGTTTCAATAGACCGGTCTATGGACATTTTAGCATCCACTGGTAAATATAAGAATTGTGTCTTTACTAACTGATTAAATGGTTTGTTACCTTTAATACAAAATGCATATTTTATATATGTAATTTTGTTACATATGCTACACTTACTGTTTGAAAAAAAAAAAAAAAAAACAGGCGCTGTTTAACTCTATTCTGCTTTTTATATATATATATATATATATATATATATATATATATATAAAAATCCACAAAAGAAGCCGCTTCACACTTTCTATAATGAGATTGATGCTGGTGCTCGGTCAGTATAATAATATAGAAAGTTCCAAGAGTAACCACCAGAGGGATCAAACTCAGATAGACCAGCACACTGCTTAAATGCAAAAACTTTTTACTGATTTCAGAATGAAAAAGTGCTGTTTATAACAGCAAGCATATGGCACACATGAAGATAGCAGCATTTGAAATAAAACAGTGGGTACTTAACATCCCGACAGCTGTTTCGAATATCTTCTTCAGGGGAATGAATAAAGTGTCATAGTGCTGACCACTGCACACACCGCAGTGTCAATTTCCAAAGTGTCCTGTGCCTAATGAGCTTACCAAACAAGTGCAATTTATAGTGTGTGGTGTACTCACCTGGGGACCATCTCTCCTGTCCGGTCACACGTGGACGCAACTGACGTCACTCACAAGCGCCACTGACGGACGCTGACAGGAAGTGACGTCAGGGGAAGGATCTGTCCGCTACACCTCCCGTGTGTAACACATGAAGGAGCCGGACAGAAACTCCCCCCACGGAAGAAATGTTCCTCCGAGAGTGCGGACACGTGACACAAGTCGCCTAGTCCCGCGCGTCATGTATAGTGAAGGGTTAACTCTTCTGTGCTTTGTAAATATTACTTTTTATATGATCAATTTCCTTATAATAGTTACAGTGTAAAAGTGAATATTTCTACCTCCCTAATGAAAGGTTAAAACATGCTATATGAACTGTTATGGGTTTGCATAGATACGTATTACCCTGTGCTGAATACCTTTATCTCCTCATACAATACCAGGCTTGTATGTGTCTGTTTCTCAAGGTCAGTTCTATACCAGATGAAACCTGTTACAGACTTTGTTAAATGTTTTGAGAAACTTGTAGAAAACCCATATATGAACATCCGCCTTTTTCAATTCTGCCTGGTAACTACCAACAAGCCAATGGGAGTGTAACGACATGTCAGTTACACCCATATACATTGTCTTATATACTTTTGTTAACCTCATAATAAACAGTGTGAATTTTTACTGCTTGTGTTGTGCATGAAACTGATAGCATAAAGGTTTACACTCCCAGACGTCTGAGAGGCCATCACATCGAGGGTTAAAGAATATAAGGGCAAATCCTTACAGCTGGGGGCTATGTCCGCGATTCAGTGATCGTCCCTGAATGGTAAGATAGAGAATTTATTGTCTGTCTTTGCCATACAGGATTGCGGTCATACACTGAAGCTGAATCCGTGTCAGTGTTCCGGGAACACGTGACAAGGTAATATTTAAGTCCGGGACTTAATATTACGAAGTTTTATGTAAAAGCATAAAACAGGTATCAGGGATACCATAGAATCTTTAATGTCTGGGACTTAAAGATACGTCTGAGAAAGGACCAGGGGTCCAAGCGCAATTCTCCAAAGACGTCAGTATCTGGGATACTTAAAAATAGACCTGGGGTCTATACGTAACGTAGAGAATACCTCGATTTGATCGTCTATATATTTTTGTATGTTTGTAGTGAGATAAGTTCTTATATTTGGTCCAGACGGCTGGTAAGTTTTCGTCTGCCAGATATCTTTACTCAAACACTTTTCTTGCTTCCTGTCTAAAACGCTGTATTTTTCTGACATCTTGTACGAATGGTAAGTATCGTACACGTCAAAAGATTTCATGTTCTCACTGTACAGATAATATTGTGATATTGTCAATGACTAATTAACTGGTTAAGCTGATGCATGTATAGTAAGTAGAGTGTTGTATATTTTAGATATTTTCCTTTAAAGTTGTACTGTTGATTTATATTACTGTCTGACAATGGGCTCTAGTCAGAGTAAAAAAAACTACATATCCCCCGCCCCTCCCTGGTGAGACATGCAAGATGTATGTCGCCCGCAACTCTACCTCAGAGTATTACTTAGTTAACCCCTGGGTGGATAATTTAGCGGGATGGACAGAGAAAGCAGGACAGGACCCATTCCTACGGGAAGGCAGTAATTACCCTTTCTATATGGAGATTTAAGAAAAAATGTCAGTTCCCAACAGCACAGAAGCGAAGAAGTGAAAAAAAAAACTGTAAATCTTTGAAAACCCTCTCCCTCCCCCTTGCATTCCAATGTATCCTGCGCTCAGAGACACAAATCTCTTGGCAGCAGTAACCCTTTCACACTAAATGGGATTGCCTCCAGCTCCACTGCTGGAGGGTGCGTCCACTAGCTCTATCCCTAGCACTAATAACCCAGAGTTTAGATAATAGTGAAACACTGTCCCAAGCCCACTATTACCCTCGATGGCTGTATATCTTATTTGCGCAAAGCTTGCAGGGGACGCAGCTATACATTTATATGAGAAAGAGGCTGCAGGGTGTTTTGATGTAAAAAGAAACCTGCACTCACTCATACCTATCGGAACTCCAGACGCTTTGACAGACAGAACCAACCCCGCAGTCAGGGAAGATTCCAAAGACCCCGCGCACTGACGGGGCCCGGAGGAGGGTATCCCAGCCTTTATTCAACTCACCCGTCATAGTAAAGATTCACCTCTGCTGCCACTTATTATAAATGGAAGTAAAATTCCCTTTTTAGTGGACAGCGGTGCAACAACCAGTGTTTTGTGTTCTGACCTATGCAGTATCCCCTCTCACCAGAAAGGATAGAAGGTCTCCGCCCCATGATACAGCAATTCTTACAACAGGGTATTCTCAGACATATTGTATCACCATACTGTACTCCTGTGAACCCTGTTGCCAAAGCTGATGGCAGTATAAGATTTGTACAGAATCTCAGAGCGATCAATCAGCTAATTGTCCCAATTGCACCAATTGTTCCAGATGTAAACTCACTCATTTCTGCAATCCCTGCAGATGCTGCGTTCTTCTCTGTAATTGATTTGAAGAATGCCTTTTTTCAGCATACCTGTAGATTCACAGACACAATTACTTTTTGCCTTTTCTTTTGAGGGTAAACAACTTACCTGGTGCAGATTATTGACGCACCTGTTGTCTCCAGGCCACATTGAGGCCCTGGCAACCTCACCATGGTTCAGTCCTGCTACAGTATGCAGATGATCTGCTGCTCTGTAGTAAAACTGAGGAGGCCTGCCGAGAGGATGGTGTTTCATTACTAAACTGGCTTTGTGAATGTGGACACAAGGTGTCCAAAATAAAAATGCAATGGTGTAAAAAGCATGTTGATTACTTAGGTTTTGTGCTCACTCAGGGAGAGAGGAAAATCAGTCCACAACGCATACAGTCTGTATTGGGCCTGGTCACCCCAACTACCCAGAAGGAACTATTGTCCTTCCTGGGTATGGTAAATTACTGCAGACAGTGGATATCTGATTGCTCTTATTATGATAACATTTTGAGACAAGCCACACTGAAGGACAAACCTAAAACTGTACAATGGTCACAAGAAATGTTAACTGCATATGAAAGTTTAAAATGTATGTTGATAAAAAGTCCGGCACTTGGCCTCCCCAATTATGTACTACCTTTCCATCTATATGCAAGGGACAATTGTAAAACCATGGCGGGGGTGCTCACACAGTTTCATGGAGGGAAGTTGCGCCCCGTGGCATTTTTTTTTTTTTTCAAAGTCATGCCAGTGTCTGTGCAAGGTATGCCTGCCTGCCTCAGGACTTTGGCAGCCTGTGCAATGGTTGCAGAAATGGCCACTACCCTCACTTTAGGCCACATCACAGTACTCCACACCACACATGATGTCCTGGCAATACTTAAAAGCTTGCACACACAGCACATGTCAGCACAACGCCTTAGTGGATATGAAGTACTCCTTTTGAGTAACCCTACCCTTACCATTAAGTACACTGCTAGTTCTTCTGGCCCTGCACCCATTCTCAATGCCCTTTTAGGCTTGAAAGGTCCTGAGGATGAACCACCCGACCTACATGACTGTGCTGCTTCCATTGAAGCTGAAACTTCTCCCAGACTTGACATGTCTCCCGTTCCCATACCAGGCGCAGACATAGTTTTTGTTGACGGCTCCTGTAGTAGGCCCAATGACAATACATACCAGGCTGGCTATGCCATTGTCGCCCTCCCTGACACTGTGTTGGAAACCCTGCCAATACCTTATCAGTCCGCGCAAGCTGCAGAACTCATTGCACTCACTAGAGCATGTCCCTCCCTTGACAACGTCCATCTGCTCACTCAACTTCAAGCTGCTGCGACTAATACTGATCTCTCCGACTGAACTTACCCAATTCTGCAGAAAAAATCCTAAATCAGGATTAATCTGCAAAGAGGGGAAACCCTGTGTACCCCAGTCCAGTGCCCCTTTGCTCGTTGCCCAGTGCCGTGGTGTTGGTCACCGTGGTGAAGCCACAACACTCCTCCTACTAACCAATGATTTTTATGTTACTAATGCCAAATCACTTGTGGACCAGTATGTTAGCAGATGCATCACTTGCCTCAGGAACAACCCTAATAAAGCTAAACACCAGCATCTTGAATACCCCACAGAAAACTCTAGGATACTCACCCTTTGAAATACTAATGGGTAGACCCTTCCCCACACCCTGGGCTAAGAAAACACTAGTAATACAGGAAGGAGATCTAGAACTCATCAGAGAAGAGTATGTCAGGTCCCTGATAACAAAACTGAATGAAATTGAACATGAGGTTGTTTGTAAAAACCCTTTGAATCCACAGGAACCTACACAACCCTTTAAAGTCAGAGACAGAGTCGTGGTGAAGGTGCTCCCCAGGAACAAGAGCCCAGGAGACTTCACCTATGGTCCAGAGACAGAGGTCGTAGCAGTTACCCGAACAGCAGTCCTGACAGAGGAAAGTCCTACCTGGATCCATGCATCCCGAGTAAAAAAGGTTCCTAGACCAGACCTAGAGAGGGAAGCAAGTGATTCCAGTGAGGTACGAACCGGGGCAGACAGCCCTGACCTCCCACCTAGCGAAGAAAGAAGAACAGAAGAAGATGAGGAACCTGTCCCCTATCTCTATCCTGGGGACTATCTCGATAGCCCTACTGGCCCTCATTCACCTCACAATATGTGAAGTCGACATCACACAAACAGATGGGGTCCCCACCTTGTGGTACAATTCCTCCAATACACACGTAGCCACATACATCCTTGATTATTTTATGTTCCCCAAAATTGCTGATGACAAATATTATATACAACAAAGGAGGAAATCAGGAATGTCTGAGACAGTATATATTTGTGTTACTGACGAATGGTACTATGACATTAGATATTATGGATCTAATTGTAATTCCTGGGAAGCTGTGGGGTGGAATACAGGAGCAGATTGGAAATATGGCCCATCATTTGCAAAAAATAGATATAGCAAATATCCCCAAAACAAACCTTTAAAGCCCCATATTGCCACTTCTAAAGATATGGTGGCTATTACTAACCCTACCTTTGAAGACACCCTAGCTATTGAAACTGGTTTCTCTGACATTAATTTTTGGTTGGAATGGATGAAGTATAGTGCTAACAAACACAATAAAAGCAACTGTTATGTCTGTGGCAAATCTAGGCCCCACCTAGGTACAGTGCCCCTTAATATACCCCTAGAACAGGAAAATTGTTTTTTCAGCCTTTTTAATGACACCAAAACAAATGACAGTCAGTGCGAAATGTGGAAAAGGGAATATCCCATATTGTCAAAAAATCCCAACCCAGGAAGCACCATAACCATATATCCTGGAAACTATACCTGTTATACATCTAACACCACCACAGGGAGAAATTTAAAAACCTTCCCACCAGGGTATTGTGCAAATAAGCATATTCATACTTGTAACTTTAATTCTTGTAGGCATTATAGTTTATTGTGTAATTCCCTGTGGAAAGAAACTTACCTCCAAAGGCATTGATAAGGCCCTGATGTACTATGATATAACCACCAGTCCTGTCACCTCCTTTGATAGTAAGGGACCCGACGATTATGTCCAATATCTCAAGAACTGGAGGAACAAGAAAGGAGCCTCACTCAAGAATCATGTCATATAATAATCATGATTCTAAGAGGGGATTGAAGGGTTAACTCTTCTGTGCTTTGTAAATATTACTTTTTATATGATCAATTTCCTTATAATAGTTACAGTGTAAAAGTGAATATTTCTACCTCCCTAATGAAAGGTTAAAACATGCTATATGAACTGTTATGGGTTTGCATAGATACGTATTACCCTGTGCTGAATACCTTTATCTCCTCATACAATACCAGGCTTGTATGTGTCTGTTTCTCAAGGTCAGTTCTATACCAGATGAAACCTGTTACAGACTTTGTTAAATGTTTTGAGAAACTTGTAGAAAACCCATATATGAACATCCGCCTTTTTCAATTCTGCCTGGTAACTACCAACAAGCCAATGGGAGTGTAACGACATGTCAGTTACACCCATATACATTGTCTTATATACTTTTGTTAACCTCATAATAAACAGTGTGAATTTTTACTGCTTGTGTTGTGCATGAAACTGATAGCATAAAGGTTTACACTCCCAGACGTCTGAGAGGCCATCACATCGAGGGTTAAAGAATATAAGGGCAAATCCTTACATATAGCGCGCAGGATCTGACAACCCATGGGAGGCGCTCAGTCAGTCCCGATAGAAAAACTCTCCGGAACCAAAGGAACACCATACCTGTTCCCGGGGAGGGAGAGAAAGTTCCCACAAGTGAAACAAACAACAAAAAAGAATATACATAAATAAAACACATTGTGAATACTGGACTAGTGGAACTTAGTAATGGTCAATCATATACATATCAGATAACTATCGTTTTACACAGTTAGACTATCAATGACCCTGTAGTTAACTAATGTGGACTAGTGGAACTTAGTAATGGTCAATCATATACATATCAGATAACTGTCGTTTTGCACAGTTAGACTATCAATGACCCTGTAGTTAACTAATGTCTCATTTAATGGATTTAATGGATCCACAGCTCCAAAATATGACCCTTACTTTAGACATAATGACCAGTACCAATGTATGAGAACATAATATACATACAAATATAAGGACAAATAAAACTCGGATAATGGATCCAGATATGACATCATAAGCTTGATCTAGGCTCACATGTGTTTATGTGTAAAAGGGAAAAATTTATAAAAATATTACAAGAATGGCACAAAGGAAAAATCCTCATTAAGGCCAGCAGGCGAGAGGGTGTCCAAAAGACGAATCCACCGGCACTCTTGTTGCAATAGCAGCTTGTGACGATCACCGCCCCTTTTGAGAGGAGGTACATGATGAATGGGCATAAATACTAGATCTTTAATATGATGTCCAAGATGAACAAAATGTTTAGCAACTGGTGGCGTTGAACTTTCAATTTTGGTGAACGCCTTTTTGATTGATGAACGGTGCAAGGCGATGCGCTCTTTCAGCATTCTGATTGTCTTTCCAACATATAATTTATTGCAGGGACATTGGATCACATAAATGACATATCTTGTTTCACATGTCATGCGATATTTCAATCGAAACATGTCGCCCTTAGTTGGATGTAGAAAATTGCTGCCCGTGCGCATATGCTTGCAGTTAACACAGGAGCCACATTTGTGTGCCCCCGGTTTCAGTTGTAACCAACCGCTACCATGTTGTGACATCGGCACTATGTCAGAGTAGGTAATCTGATCCTTGAGATTTGAACTGCGTTTGTAGCTAAATAACGGTAGATTGCTACAAAATTTCCCCATTGTCGGATCTGCCTGTAAGATATGCCAGTATTTGGAGATCGCACGTCTCATGACACCAGAGGCAACAGAATATGTACTAGTAAAGACTAGTCGTCCAAGTTCATTGTCTCTACTTTTGGGTCTGATCAAACCTGCCCGTCCAATCTTTAGACACTTCGAGATGGCTTCTTGTACCTCCATCGGATCATAGCCCCTCTCAGTGAACTTCTTACCCATTTCGGCCAGAGCACCTGGTAATATTTTATCATCCGAAGTTATTCGCATCACTCGTATAAGTTGCGAAAAGGGTAAACCCCTCTTTAAAGGCTGCGGGTGAAAACTTGTTGCCAGCAAAAGAGAATTTTTATCAGTAGGTTTTCTAAACACCTCCGTGGTGATAGAACCATTGATTAAATTAATAGTGACATCCAAAAAATTAATGGAAACAAAATCATAAACACATGTGAGCCTGATAGATCCTGGCAAGAGGTTCAATTTAGCAATGAATTGTTGTAGTTTAGTCTCACCGCCAGTCCACAGCATGAAAAGGTCGTCAATGAATCGAACATAAAATTTAATAAATGAAGAAAATTCTGAGTCTGCAATGATATGATTTTTTTCATATTGAAACATAAACAAATTTGCATACGATGGGGCCACATTGGACCCCATCGCCGTGCCCTGTAATTGCAAATAAAAAGAATTTTCAAACAAAAAATAATTTTTGTGTAAAATGAAATCCAACAAAAGTAACAAAAATTCACTTGGTGGACCCTCATACTGTGGACTGGAGGAAACTGCATTCCTGGTGGCCTCTATCCCCTCAAGATGATTAATGCAAGTATATAAACTGGTGACATCTAGTGTCACCAGTATACATCCTTCAGGAAGTGGGCCAACTGCATTCAATTTAGTTAAGAAATCTGAGGTGTCTTTAATAAAATACGGTGTAGATTGTACGACCGGCTGTAGATAAAAATCTACAAACTGGGATAATGTCTGGCATAAGGATCCCCTGGAAGATATGATTGGTCTTCCAGGGGGTTTGTCCAAACATTTGTGAACTTTGGGCAAGATATAGATCAAAGGAATTCGAGGAAATTCCTGTGTGAGAAAATTGGCCGTTTGCTCATCAATCCAATTGTTGGACACACCAATACCAATAATTGAATCTACCTCCCGTTTGAAGTTATTAGTCGGGTCAAAACGCAATTGTTTATAGCATTGTGTGTCAGCTAATTGTCGATTTATTTCATCGATGTAATCAGTGCGATTCAATAATACCACGCCCCCGCCTTTATCGGCGGGGCGTATGATGATACTGGTGTTGTTTCTCAAAGTATTGATAGCCAACCTCTCTGATTTCGTCATGTTATAATTCTTAATTTTAATGTTTTTAATACAGGGCAAAGTATCCTTCTTAACTAATCCCATGAATACCTCAATAGCCGGATTTGTAGAGGGTGGATCAAAGTTACTGGGAGCTCTAAAGTGGCTTCTTGTGACAGAAGTATTATCCTTTTTGGAAAAATAATCCTTGAGTTTTAATTGTCGAAAAAACTTATATAGTTCAACCTCACAGTCAAATTCGTTCTGTCTGTAAGTTTGAACAAAAGTAAGTCCCTTTGATAATACTGACATTTCTGCCACAGTGGGAGTGTACTCAGATAGATTAAAAATAGTTATCTCCGACCCCCCTTGTAATTCTTGCCTCCGGTGTTTTTTATGTTTGACCCCCCCCTCTCCTGCACGGTCTCTTGAGTCTTTGACCTCTTTTGTCTTGCTCCTGGTGAAGGTTTTTTCCCCTAAAAAAGAGCCCCTCTGATTACCCAAGTAATCTGAGTCGCTCTGAGAAGTATGTGACTCTATATCTGTAAACTGGACTTCAGATTTATTGCGCAAACCCTGACCCTTTCTCCACGGACGTCTGGTGGATTGTGTAAAGAGCCAAGGATACACTCTTAAATCTCTATAATCGTCCTTAACTTTACGGTATTTGGATTTCTTAAAAACCAATAACTCGTTCTTGAATGTTAGGACAGAATCATCCAATTTAGTTAACCAGTCATTTGTGGAGTCTGCCTTCAAAACTTCCAAGCCCGCACGTTCACAACCTAAGATCTCTTTTTTGACATTATCTATATCCGAATTAACTTGTTGTACCACCAACACCATCAAATCAAAACTACATTGATTAAGTATCTGGCACCACTGACGACAAAAGTCTTTGTTGTTGCGACCCAGTGTAGGTTGATTTTTAATTCTAAAACCACGAGGGATTAGATTCTCTTTGTGGTATTGAGATATGGTTAAACCATGTAGCTCCAATTCTATAAGTCTCTTACGTAGTCGCAACAAGTCAGAGTATATCTCAGTGGGAGTGTCTACATCAAAAGCCAATTGATCAGTTGATGAAAACAGAATCTTAGAAACCTCTTTGTCTAAAAAACGTTTAGTGCCAGTGATGTCTTTAGCATCTAGATCCATTACCCAAGAAACACACAACACACACAAAAAAGACAAAAATTAAAAAATAATCCAAAATATCACAAGAAAAATGAAGAAAAACGCCAATATTGACTTGTGGTGCAGCTCCCAGTCCACAATAACAGTCCGTTATTAAGAAAATAGAAAAATCCACAAAAGAAGCCGCTTCACACTTTCTATAATGATTGATGCTGGTGCTCGGTCAGTATAATAATATAGAAAGTTCCAAGAGTAACCACCAGAGGGATCAAACTCAGATAGACCAGCACACTGCTTAAATGCAAAAACTTTTTACTGATTTCAGAATGAAAAAGTGCTGTTTATAACAGCAAGCATATGGCACACATGAAGATAGCAGCATTTGAAATAAAACAGTGGGTACTTAACATCCCGACAGCTGTTTCGAATATCTTCTTCAGGGGAATGAATAAAGTGTCATAGTGCTGACCACTGCACACACCGCAGTGTCAATTTCCAAAGTGTCCTGTGCCTAATGAGCTTACCAAACAAGTGCAATTTATAGTGTGTGGTGTACTCACCTGGGGACCATCTCTCCCTTCCGGTCACACGTGGACGCAACTGACGTCACTCACAAGCGCCACTGACGGACGCTGACAGGAAGTGACGTCAGGGGAAGGATCTGTCCGCTACACCTCCCGTGTGTAACACATAAAGGAGCCGGACAGAAACTCCCCCCACGGAAGAAATGTTCCTACAGGGTCATTGATAGTCTAACTGTGTAAAACGATAGTTATCTGATATGTATATGATTGACCATTACTAAGTTCCACTAGTCCAGTATTCACAATGTGTTTTATTTATGTATATTCTTTTTTGTTGTTTGTTTCACTTGTGGGAACTTTCTCTCCCTCCCCGGGAACAGGTATGGTGTTCCTTTGGTTCCGGAGAGTTTTTCTATCGGGACTGACTGAGCGCCTCCCATGGGTTGTCAGATCCTGCGCGCTATACATGACGCGCGGGACTAGGCGACTTGTGTCACGTGTCCGCACTCTTGGTGGAACATTTCTTCCGTGGGGGGAGTTTCTGTCCGGCTCCTTCATGTGTTACACACGGGAGGTGTAGCGGACAGATCCTTCCCCTGACGTCACTTCCTGTCAGCGTCCGTCAGTGGCGCTTGTGAGTAACGTCAGTTGCGTCCACGTGTGACCGGACGGGAGAGATGGTCCCCAGGTGAGTACACCACACACTATAAATTGCACTTGTTTGGTAAGCTCATTAGGCACAGGACACTTTGGAAATTGACACTGCGGTGTGTGCAGTGGTCAGCACTATGACACTTTATTCATTCCCCTGAAGAAGATATTCGAAACAGCTGTCGGGATGTTAAGTACCCACTGTTTTATTTCAAATGCTGCTATCTTCATGTGTGCCATATGCTTGCTGTTATAAACAGCACTTTTCCATTCTGAAATCAGTAAAAAGTTTTTGCATTTAAGCAGTGTGCTGGTCTATCTGAGTTTGATCCCTCTGGTGGTTACTCTTGGAACTTTCTATATATATATATATATATATATATATATATATATATAGCAGTTGAAGAAAGAGGCGGCACTCGGAGACTATACAATCAATGTGTATTGAAAAAGATGTGCAATCATTGCACATCTTTTTCAATACACATTGATTGTATAGTCTCCGAGTGCCGCCTCTTTCTTCAACTGCTGTCCATACCAGAGGGAGACCCCCGGAGGGGGAGGGCACCAGAGCGAGACGTATCCCGCTGTGGATAATGAGAGTGCCGGGGTAACTGTCCAGGTATATATATATATATATATATATATATATATATATATATTAGGGCTGGGCAAGTTAACGCGTTAACATCGCGTTAACGCATTAACTAACGCCAATAATTATTTTAACGCCGACAATCAACCTCTGAAGAAACGACCGGGCTTTGTGGTCGAGAACCGCATCAGGATACGGGGACGCCATTCCCCTTTCAGTCACCACACAGTTTGGATCTACCAGCTACCACCGAGTGGTTTGAATAATCCATCCCAGAGCCGCCTGCACCGACCAGTAAGACGGAGATTGCGGTACTGCAGAATACTCATCACCGCAAAGCAGTCACAGCACGTCCTCCCGAGCCGCTTGCCTTGGCTCTCCTGTATCACAGAGCCGCTTGCACCGGCTTCATAAAACGGTTTACGGAAATTAGGATCACTTACTCTTTGGGAGGCTGTTACAGCACCTCCATCTGAGCCACCTGCACTGGTTCTCCTGCTATAGGGGACGTTTGTGCTAATCATTGTTCTACCACTCGGAGGATGGACGCAGCTGCACTATAGGTAGCTATGTGGCACCATTTAAAGCACTGTGAGCCTATGTGTCATCTCCCCATTAAGGGAAAGCATAAATCTGCATGCAGATAAGCTTTGACGGCTGGGGCCATAAAATAATATGTATTCAATGTTAATGAAAGTGTCACCGTATGGCTAAATAACTACCTATACACATGTTCAACTTCTCCTAAGTTTTTAAATGTGGTTTGTGCTATTGAGATGCCCACAGTTGGGCACAGATCTATACTCCTTCCCCGGCCTCGCTGTTCCGCCCTGCGGGTCACGTGACAGGAGAGTGACGTCGTCGCGTATCGCGACGATGTTCACTCGGGTTGCATAGCAACTGGGCAACCCCCGTCACTGTGCCGCGCGCCGGAGTGTACTCTGGTTGCTTAGCAACCGGGTCACATCCGTCAGGCCACTTTCATTGGCCGTCGCCGGTCACGTGACCGGGAAGCACGGGGGCCGCCGGACGGAGCACCGAGGCTGGGACATCTCTCCCCCCTACGAGATTACAATATCTCAGGTAATTTCAGCAGGTGGACAGATATAGTTCCCCAAGCAAGGGGTTCCTAAGAGTGATATAAGAAACACCATCATTCATATAACATATAGTCTGGGAGTAGGTCATGTGATTGCACTGACCTTTAACCCCTATCCTATCCAGTTTCATTTATTGTATATTTGTACGGTTTTATACTATATATATATATATATATATATATATATATATATATATATATATATTATTATTATTATTATTTTTTTTTGTGGGTTTGCCTCCTACCAATCGCTCTTTCTCTGACGTCCTAGTGGATGCTGGGAACTCCGTAAGGACCATGGGGAATAGCGGCTCCGCAGGAGTCTGGGCACATCTAAAGAAAGCTTTAGGATCACCTGGTGTGCACTGGCTCCTCCCCCTATGACCCTCCTCCAAGCCTCAGTTAGATCTCTGTGCCCGAACGAGAAGGGTGCACACTAGGGGCTCTCCTGAGCTCTTTGTGAAAGTTTTAGTTTAGGTTTATTATTTTCAGTGAGACCTGCTGGCAACAGGCTCACTGCATCGAGGGACTAAGGGGAGAAGAAGCGAACTCACCTGCGTGCAGAGTGGATTGGGCTTCTTGGCTACTGGACATTAGCTCCAGAGGGACGATCACAGGTTCAGCCTGGATGGGTCCCGGAGCCGCGCCGCCGGCCCCCTTACAGAGCCAGAAGAGCGAAGAGGTCCGGAAAATCGGCGGCAGAAGACGATCCTGTCTTCAGATAAGGTAGCGCACAGCACCGCAGCTGTGCGCCATTGCTCTCAGCACACTTCACACTCCGGTCACTGAGGGTGCAGGGCGCTGGGGGGGCAGCGCCCTGAGACGCAATAAATCGATAAAAACCTTATATGGCTAAAATAAATGCATCACATATAACTCCTGGGCTATATGGATGCATTTAACCCCTGCCAAAACATACAGAAAAACGGATGATAAGGACGCCGAGAAAGGGGCGGAGCCTATCTCCTCAGCACACTGGCGCCATTTTCCCTCACAGCTCAGTTGGAGGGAAGCTCCCTGGCTCTCCCCTGCAGTCACTACACTACAGAAAGGGGTTAAAAAAAGAGAGGGGGGCACAAATTAGGCGCAGTATAAATAATACAGCAGCTATAAAGGGAAAAACACTTATATAAGGTTATCCCTGTATATATATAGCGCTCTGGTGTGTGCTGGCAAACTCTCCCTCTGTCTCCCCAAAGGGCTAGTGGGGTCCTGTCCTCTATCAGAGCATTCCCTGTGTGTGTGCTGTGTGTCGGTACGTTTGTGTCGACATGTATGAGGAGAAAAATGATGTGGAGACGGAGTAGAGTGTCTGTAATAGTGTTGTCACCCCCTAGGGGGTCGACACCTGAGTGGATGTACTGTTGAAATTGCGTGACAGTGTCAACTTTGTATTAAAGACAGTGGTTGACATGAGACAGCCGGCTACTCAGCTTGTGCATGTCCAGACGTCTCATACAGGGGCTCTAAAGCGCCCGTTACCTCAGATACAGACGCCGACACGGATACTGACTCCTGTGTCGACGGTGAAGAGACAACCGTGATTTCCAATAGGGCCACACATTGCATGATTGAGGCAATGGAAAATGTTTACACTTTTCTGATAATATGAATACCACCAAAAAAAGGGGTATTATGTTTGGTGAGGAAAAACTTCCTGTAGTTTTCCTGAATCTGAGAAATAAAATGAGGTGTGTGATGATGCGTGGGTTTCCCCCCGATAACAATTGATAATTTCTAAAAAGTTATTGGCAGTATACCTTTTCCCGCCAGAGGTTAGGGTGCGTTGGGAAACACCCCCTAGGGGGGATAAGGCGCTCACACGCTTGTAAGAACAAGGGCTCTATCCTCTCCTGAGATGGCCGCCCTTAAGGATCCTGCTGATAGAAAGCAGGAGGGTATCCTAAAATGTATTTACACACATACTGGTGTTATACTGCGACCAGCAATCGCCTCAGCCTGGATGTGCAGTGCTGGGTTGGCGTGGTCGGATTCCCTGACTGGAAATATTGATATCCTAGATAAGGACAGTATATTATTGCCTATAGAGCAATTAAAAGATGCATTTCTATATATGCATGATGCACAGCGGAATATTTGCCGACTGGCATCAAGTATAAGTGCGTTGTCCAATTCTACCAGTAAAGTGGTCAGGTGATGCGGATTCCAAACGGCATTTGGAAGTATTGCCTTAAAAAAAAGGGGATGTACCCCTGGTCGCCTCTCAAAATAAGACGCCGTATTATCAGGCGCAGTCCTGGTTGGCAAGCGGACAAAAGGGTTCCTCTTTTCTGCACGTGACAGAGGGAGAGGAAAATGGCTGCAGAGATCAGCCAGTTCCCAGGAACAGAAACCCTTTTCAGCCTCTGCCAAGCCCTCAGTATGACGCTAGGGCTTTACAAGTTCAGGCACGGTGGGGGCCCGTTCTCAATGAATTTCAGTGCGCAGTGGGCTCACTCGCAAGTAGACCCCTGGATCCTTCAGGTAATATTTTCAGGGGTACAAATTGGAATTCGAGACGTATTCCCCTCGCCGTTTCCAAAAGTCTGTTTTACCGACGTCTCCCGCTGACAGGGAGGCAGTTTTGGAAGCCATTCACAAGCTGTATTCCCAGCAGGTGATAATTAAGGTACCCCTCCTGCAACAGGGAACGGGGTATTATTCCACACTATTGTGGTACCGAAGCCAGACGGCTCGGTGAGACCGATTTTAAAATCTAAAATCTAAAATCTTTGAACACTTACATACAGAGGTTCAAATTCAAAATTGAGTCACTCAGAGCAGTGATTGCAAACCTGGAAGAAGGGGACTACATGATGTCTCGGGACATCAAGGATGCTTACCTTCATGTCAAAATTTACCCTTCTCACCAAGGGTATCTCAGGTTATGGTACAGAACTGTCACTATCAGTTCAGACGCTGCCGTAGGGATGGTCCACGGCACCCCGGGTCTTTACTGAAGTAATGACCGAAATGATGATATTCCTTCGAAGGAAGGGAATTTTAGTTATCCTTTACTTGGACGATTCCCTGATAAGGGTAAGATCCAGGGAACAGTTGGAGATCGGTGTAGCACTATCTCAGGTAGTGTTGCGGCAGCACGATTGGATTCTCAATATTCCAAAATCGCAGCTGGTTCCGACGACTTGTCTTCTGTTCCTAGGGATGATCCTGGACACAGTCCAGAAAGAAGGTGTTTCTCCCGGAGGAGAAAGCCAGGGAGTTATCCGAGCTAGTCAGGAACCTCCTAAAACCGAACCAAGTCTCAGTGCATCAATGCACAAGGGTTCTGGGTAAAAATGGTGGCTTCCTACGAAGCAATCCCATTCGGCAGATTCCACGCAAGACTTTCCAGTGGAACCTACTGGACAAATGGTCCGGGTCGCATCTTCAGATGCATCAGCGGATAACCCTGTCACCAGGGACAAGGGTATCCCTCCTGTGGTGGTTGCAGAGTGCTCATCTTCTAGAGGGCCGCAGATTCGGCATTCAGGACTGGGTCCTGGTGACCACGGATGCCAGCCTGCGAGGCTGGGGAGCAGTCACACAGGGAAGGAATATCCAGGGCTTATGGTCAAGCCTGGAGACATCACTTCACATAAATATCCTGAAGCTAAGGGCCATTTACAATGCTCTAAGCTTAGCAAGACCTCTGCTTCAAGGTCAGCCGGTGTTGATCCAGTCGGACAACATTACGGCAGTCACCCACGTAAACAGACAGGGTGCCACAAGAAGCAGGAGGGCAATGGCAGAAGCTGCAAGGATTCTTCGCTGGGTGAAAAACCATGTGATAGCACTGTCAGCAGTTTTCATTCCGGGAGTGGACAACTGGGAAGCAGATTTCCTCAGCACGACCTCCACCCGGGAGAGTAGGGACTTCACCCAGAAGTCTTCCACATGATTATAAACCGTTGGGAAAAACTCGACAGGTATTGCGCCAGGTCAAGGGACCCTCAGGCAATAGCTGTAGATGCTCTGGTAACACCGTGGGTGTACCAATCAGTGTATGGGTTCCCTCTTCTGCCTCTCATACCCAAGGTACTGAGATTGATAAGATGGAGAGGAGTAAGCACTATATTAGTGGCTCCGGATTGGCCAAGAAGGACTTGGTAACCGGAACTTCAAGAGATGCTCACGGAGGATCCGTGGCCTCTACCTCTAAGAAGGGACCTGCTTCAGCGGGGACCTTGTCTGTTCCAAGACTTGCCGCGGCTGCGTTGACGGCATGGCGGTTGAACGCCGGATCCTGAAGGAAAAAGGCATTCCGGATGAAGTCATCCCTATCCTGATCAAGGCCGGGAAGGATGTAACCGCAAAATATTATCACCGCATTTGGCGAAAATATGTTGCGTGGTGCGAGGCCAGTAAGGCTCGACGGAGGAAATTCAACTGGGTCGATTCCTACATTTCCTGAAAACAGGAGTATCTATGGGCCTGAAATTGGGGTCCATTAAGGTTCAAATTTCGGCTCTGTCGATTTTCTTCCAAAAAAGAACTAGCTTCAGTCCCTGAAGTTCAGACGTTTGTTAAAGGGGTACTGCATATACAGCCTCCTTTTGTGCCTTCAGTGGCACTTTGGGATCTCAAGGTGGTTTTTGGGTTCCAAAAGTTACATTGGTTTGACCCACTTAAATCTGTGGAGTTAAAATATCTCACAAAAAAAGTGGTCATGCTGTTGGCTCTGGCCTGGGCCAGGCGCGTGTCAGAATTGGTGGCTTTATCCTGTAAAAGCCCTTATCTGATTTTCCATTCGGACAGGGCGGAATTGAGGACTCGTCCTCAGTTTCTCCCTAAGGTGGTTTCAGCGTTCACCTGATCCAAACCTATTGTGGTGCCTGCGGCTACTAGGGACTTGGAGGACTCCAAGTTGCTAGACGTTGTCAGGACCCGGAAAATATATGTTTCCAGGACGGCTGGAGTCAGGAAATCTAACTCGCTGTTTATCCTGTATGCACCCAACTAGCTGGGTGCTCCTGCTTCTAAGCAGACTATTGCTCGTTGGATTTGTAGTACAATTCAGCTTGCACATTCTGTGGCAGGCCTGCCACAGCCAAAAAATCTGTAAATGCCCACTCCACAAGGAAGGTGGGCTCATCTTGGGCAGCTGCCCGAGGGGTCTCGGCTTTACAACTTTGCCGAGCAGTTACTTGGTCAGGAGCAAATACGTTTGTAAAATTCTACAAATTTGATACCCTGGCTGAGGAGGACCGGGAGTTCTCTCATTGGGTGCTGCAGAGTCATCCGCACTCTCCCGCCCGTTTGGGAGCTTTGGTATAATCCCCATGGTCCTTACGGAGTTCCCAGCATCCACTAGGACGTCAGAGAAAATAAGAATTTACTTACCGATAATTCTATTTCTCGTAGTCCGTAGTGGATGCTGGGCGCCCATCCCAAGTGCGGATTGTCTGCAATACTGGTACATAATTGTTGTTACCAAAAAATTCGGGTTATTGCTGTAGTGAGCCATCTTTTCTAGAGGCTCCTCTATTATCATGCTGTTAACTGGGTTCAGATCACAAGTTGTACAGTGTGATTGGTGTGGCTGGTATGAGTCTTACCCGGGATTCAAAATCCTTCCTTATTGTGTACGCTCGTCCGGGCACAGTATCCTAACTGAGGCTTGGAGGAGGGTCATAGGGGGAGGAGCCAGTGCACACCAGGTGATCCTAAAGCTTTCTTTAGATGTGCCCAGACTCCTGCGGAGCCGCTATTCCCCATGGTCCTTACGGAGTTCCCAGCATCCACTACGGACTACGAGAAATAGAATTATCGGTAAGTAAATTCTTATTTTTTATCTAATAGGACTAGTGATAATGTAGAATTACTGTTTTTACTAACACTGTGGATGATTGAATAGTTATTGCTACACACCTGTTGGGCATCAGGTCATTAATAGGGTTTAAATAGATCCCTTAATGATTAAGGCTTAATCAGAGGGAGCTTTACTTCTGATGAAGCTAGATGATCGAGCCTAGGGAAACGCGTTAAGTGTGAAAGCTGCCATCACCACTATCACCAGTGCTCCACATCACAACGGATCCAGATATGGACTTATAACAATCAGTTTTGGAACACCTGCTTTGGAATTTTTCTCTGTGGGACATTCACATTACAGCACCGACTGGAGAGACCCAGCTTGAATACAAGTGATACAGCATGCTTGCTGTTTTCTAAAGCCTCTGGAAGCCTCCGTCCTCACGGGTAACACCAGCTGTATTTCATTTCTCTTCCCCAGGGAACTTTGTCCAGTGTTCTAGTCCGGGATCCTCAGTGGACACTTATTAGCAGCACATTCAAATGCTTCACAGCTCCATATATGCCCTTAAACTTCATGTGTATATGTGAATTTTATTATTTATTTTATTAATTGATGTTTAGCGAATAAATCCAAGTGTGTTTTTACAATCATCCATAGTTTTCTAATTATTTACTATTGGAGAAACAGCCAGCGCCGGCTTAAGTGCTTTTCGTTGTAAAAATTCTATTGGGACTGACAATCCCTTGCTGGCAGCTGTGACAGCGCGTCTGGAATTGCTCTTTTCTCCCCATTAAGGGAGTCTATATTGCTGGCCAGCATTTGTGAACATTATATTTATTTTTTACCTGGAACAGTAAATATCAATTATATTTGTTTAGATCAATTATATTGGCATCATTGGGTTTATATCAATTCACAGTATATATCAATTATATTTGCATCATTGGGCTTTTCAGGGCTGAGATACTATCTTACTTAAATGTTACATATTATTACACCATTCGGAGACATTGTAACAATTTATGTGTAAAGCTACTTTGCTGATCCAGTTTTGCACATAACTGCGATTAATCGAGATTAGAAATTTTAATCGTTGCCCACCACTAATATATATATATATATATATATATATATATATATATATATACTGCTCAAAAAAATAAAGGGAACACTTAAACAACACAATGTATCTCCAAGTCAATCACACTTCTGTGAAATCAAACTGTCCACTTAGGAAGCAACACTGATTGACAATCAATTTCACAAGCCGTTGGCCAAAATGGAATAGACAACAGGTGGAAATTATAGGCAATTAGCAAGACACCCCCAATAAAGGAGTTGTTCTGCAGGTGGTGACCACAGACCACTTCTCAGCTCCTATGTTTTCTGGCTGATGTTTTGGTCACTTTTGAAAGCTGGCGGTGCTTTCACTCTAGTGGTAGCATGAAACGGAGTCTACAACCCACACAAGTGGCTCAGGTAGTGCAGCTCATCCAGGATGGCACATCAATGCCAGCTGTGGCAAGAAGGTTTGCTGTGTCTGTCAGCGTAGTGTCCAGAGCATGGAGGCGCTACCAGGAGACAGGCCAGTACATCAGGAGACGTGGAGGAGGCCGTAGGAGGGCAACAACCCAGCAGCAGGACCACTACCTCCGCCTTTGTGCAAGGAGGAACAGGAGGAGCACTGCCAGAGCCCTGCAAAATGACCTCCAGCAAGCCACAAATGTGCATGTGTCTACTCAAACGATCAGAAACAGACTCCATGAGGGTGGTATGAGGGTCTGACGTCCACAGGTGGGGGTTGTGCTTACAGCCCAACACCGTGCAGGCAGTGGGTCAGTAATGGTGTGGGGTGGCATTTCTTTGGGGGACCGCACAGCCCTCCATGTGCTCGCCAGAGGTAGCCTGACTGCTATTAGGTACCGTGATGAGATCCTCAGACCCCTTGTGAGACCATATGCTGGTGCGGTTGGCCCTGGGTTCCTCCTAATGCAAGACAATGCTAGACCTCATGTGGCTGGAGTGTATCAGCAGTTCTTGCAAGACGAAGGCATTGATGCTATGGACTTGCCCGCCCGTTCCCCAGATCTGAATCCAATTGAGCACATCTGGGACATCATGTCTCGCTCCATCCACCAACGCCACGTTGCACCACAGACTGTCCAGGAGTTGGCGGATGCTTTAGTCCAGGTCTAGGAGGAGATCCCTCAGGAGACCATCCGCCACCTCATCAGGAGCATGCCCAGGCATTGTAGGGAGTTCATACAGGTACGTGGAGGCCACACACACTACTGAGCCTCATTTTGACTTGTTTTAAGGACATTACATCAAAGTTGGATCAGCCTGTAGTGTGTTTTTCCACTTTAATTTTGAGTGTGACTCCAAATCCAGACCTCCATGGGTTAATAAATTTGATTTCCATTGATAATTTTTGTGTGATTTTGTTGTCAGCACATTCAACTATGTAAAGAACAAAGTATTTAATAAGAATATTTAATTCATTCAGATCTAGGATGTGTTGTTTAAGTGTTCCCTTTATTTTTTTGAGCAGTGTATAATACAGTGACACTGCCAGGAAAGCTACAATGGACCACACACCTTAGTGGAGATGGTAATAGTTATATTAAAGAATGGAAACACACCAGTAGAAGAATGTAATTTTACGGTAATTCTTGATCAGTGTGATTCTTATTCTTATATAAAACAATCTCCCTGAAGAGACTTTGAAACCGATTTATCACCTCAGATGCAGAGGACAGGTGATAAAATCGACCAAACTCTCAATTTGATTATTGATTACTGTGAAGACCCCGAGTTCATGTGTGCAATATTCTCGCCTATCGCTCATCTCCGCCTTGAGAAAGGCAGCGTTCACAGCTCCACACGGTGCCCCAGGGTCACTACCGAGTTCTGAGATCACACAGTAAGTACACGATAGCAAGGTACTACGGCACCTTTCTTTTCATACACACTAATTATACATGAAAATCTATAACCACACTTTTTACATTATTTACAGGTAGAATTAGAACAATTACTGTTAAGATTATATAAGAGAAAGAACCACACACAAGCAAGAAACTCCTGCCCCTACACAGTCACTAGCCACCTCAGGGAATACTTGCGTTTGGCAACTCCTGCTGGATACTAGTTCCTGGAAGGTGCGATGGTGTCTGTCTTGCTGATCCTGGCTGCTTTTGTCCTGATGGTCCTCTACCCCGCAGAGGTATGGTGTGCTGACTAGTCACCCGGCTCCAGCCAGCACACCAGCCACACACCTGGGACAGCTCCCGATGGAGCAAACGCTTAGCTGCGTATAATGGGCCCTCTCCGCTTAGCCAGATTTTCAGACAAACAGGCTGACAGGATCTCTCGACTCCTGGCAGCAGCCTCATTCCAAAACTTCTCACAAAGCAGAAGCTTCTCTCAACTGACTCCATATGCCTGTCCGTGTGAGCTTTTAAAACCTCTGATGCTGGTGTAGATAGGAGACAATTCTCTCCCTGGGATTGGTTGGCTCTTGAATCCCAGAATGTACATGTCCACTGAGTTCTGTGCAGGGATTGGCTGGCTTTTGAATCCAAGAAATGTAAAACATCCCTTGAGCAGCTTGGCTCTCTGCTGGGCTGGTGCCTGGGAGTCTGGAAAGGGCCCTGGTAGAACAAAGCCAGCTAATTATGCTGATAAGGGGATAGTTCACATTGGTATAAAAAAGTGAGTTACACGAGTAACCCCGTGTAGTCATTTGTGATGTCACAAGCCCTTCAGCTGACTGCTGTTTCCTGTGAAGGGGGGCTGCGACAGAGGGGGGGTGGGTCAGTCCTGCACTTCCTGTTTATCACACAGCCAGATGTCCTAGACAGCTTACCTGGCTGGGCACACACTTGACAACAAAATATCACCCATGCAATAAACAGTACATTAATGTGACAGACACATCAGGCTCAGGGAGATATTCCATGATAGGCATAACATATATACACGGGACTATTTCCCACCGCAGGCACACATCTGGTACCTAGCAAAATCACCTTCTTGGATTATTCAGTATAACATCATATTCTTGTCCAACAGTCCTGTTATGTCCGTTGCATACAATAGTATTGGGTATAAAGCTCAGATGCAAATATCAGCTGGGTGTTATAAAGGATGACATACCATTATCTCCGGCATTCTGCCGTTCACTACTGAAGCGAAGGACCAGGCTGGCCAAAAATATGTGACGTGATGCTGGCATGGCTGCATCCGTCACAATTACATTGCACCGGCTGACCTGAGCCAAATTAGAGCACTGGAGCACCGATCACCGGGAGATGTGATCATATTTAAATGATATATATATATATATATATATATATATATATATATATATAAAAAAATAGTATTTGTATTCGGCACTCATGAAATAAACATCACAGTCAGCTTGCCCAGTGCCCTCTAAATCAACTTTGCAGGTTGAAGATATAAGCACAATGAAGCGGCACTCCAGGACTTATATTTACTAAGAATTCGAGTTTGTCTGATTTGTGTTTTTTTTTCTAAGTCCCAATCCGGAAATTCACTAAGCACCAATCTCGGCAGTGTTTGGACTATTCGTAATGGTTTGATTAGCAAAGTTCAGAAATACGAATGAATAGACCATCGGTCAAACGCGGCTGTTATTTCATACAATATGGGAATTCACTATTCATTCGTATTTGGGTGTTAGTTTCCGAGTGCTCAATTGCGGTCGTATTTTTTTGCGATTCGGTAAAAAAAGCAGCAAAAAAATAGACCTGCTTTTTTCAATCGTATTTACATGTGTTGCAACTCAAAAATCAATCACACCTGAATACGGATGCCTATAAAAGGATGTTAGGGCCAATTCAATCCACCTACACTCAGAAATGGCAGCAGGACTGTGGACCAGTGATATTTTGTGTGCTGTGGGATTCCTCAGACTCAGACATCAGCCTGTAAAGTAACCAGGGCCAACAAACTGAACATGGTCAGCAAGTTGTACAGGTTCCGCGGAGGCTGCGCAGGCCTCGTTTATTTAGGGGGCGTTTAAACTTGAACGCATTGTCTGATGATATGGTTATACAGATGTTCCGTCTAAATCGTAACATTTTCCGTCTGTATGACCTTGTCAAACTGGGCCTAGACCCTGAGACAGCACGCTCTCGCTCTGTCTCAGGCCTGCACAAACTCCTGGCTGTGTTGCACTTAATGGCTACTGGCAGCTTTCAGGCTGTGTTTGGGGATGTCATAGGAATCTCACAGCCCTCATTTTCCAGATTATTAACACAGGTGATGTATACCTAACTACCTCTTCTGTTTTTTGTTTGTTTTAATTTCTCGGTGACCAGTTCTGTCCTAAAATCTCATGTTTATTGTTCTTTCAAATATACACACAGGTGTTGGGTGTTTTGCAGCCCCACATCAATGCCTCAATCTGCTTCCCTACCCAGGAGTCTCATTGGCATGCCATCAGGGTAGATTTCTATGGACTGGCTGGCATGCCCAATGTCCTTGGAGCCATAGATTGCACACACATTCAGCTGAGACCACCTAGGGGCAGGCAGTACATATATACTAATCGCCATTTCGAACACTCCACAAATGTGCAGGTGATTTGTGATGAAAATCTCAAAATAATGAGTGTTGTTGCTGGTCACCCTGGGGGCTGCCATGACTCCTTCATCCTCAGTCAGTCATCCCTCTTTGATAAGTTTGAGGACGGACAAATGCCAGATGGATGGCTGCTGGGTATGTAATTTGATATGTGTATGCCTGCGTATACTTTGTCCAAATACAGGGGCAGATGTATTAACTTGTAGAAGGCATAAGGAAGTGAGAAACCAGTGATATGTGCAAGGTGATAAAGGCACCAGCCAATCAGCTCCAATATGTAAATGTACATTTACGAACAGATTGTCCGCTGCCTTTATTATCTTGCACATATCACTGGTTTATCACTTCCTTATGCCTTCTACAGGTTAATACATCTGGCCCACAGTGTGTTACTTATGTGTTGCTGTATCTTAACATGAATCACGTTACTATATCTGTCTTTTAGGTGATGGAGGATATGGCTGTTTCTCTTGGCTTCTAACTCCATTGTCCCGACCTGATACCCCTGCTGAACACAATTACAATAATGCACATAAGTCCACGCGGAATGTGATAGAAAGATGTTTTGGTGTGCTGAAATCTAGGTTTCGGTGTCTGGATAAGTCTGGTGGCCTTTTGTTGTATAGTCCCTCCAAGGTGACTCAAATTGTGTTCTGCTGCTGCTTTCTTCATAACATGTGTTTGCAACAACATCTGCCACATGTTGAGGAGGAGGATGAAGAAAGCAGCCAGCAAGCAGAGGAATTAGAGACATCTGGTGATACTTGGAGTACAGATGTAGGGAGGCAGGTTAGGCAACACTCGCTATTTCTAAGGTAAGTTTATTTTGCTTATTTCATTTGTTGTGTAATCATAAATAGATGTTGGGCCATTTTTTTTTTTTAAATTCAGTGTTTTTTATTGAAGTTTTTCAATTTTGCTTTAACATTTCACACAAACAACACACATACATTATCCACACCCAACATGTGTAGAAACAGCAGTACATGTATGCAGCCTATAATGCATCTAGTAAACATTATTTCTCGTATAACATATAATCACAAAGCAACGGTGTCTTAGTTCAACACATTCTAAGCATAATAGTTCCCTTAAACTCATAAGCATAGCAGAGTTGGCATATTATGTTACAAATATCATAGCAAGGCAAGACCGGCCGCGGGGACGCCCCCCTCCCACAACATCCCAGACTGATACACGAGGAAGAATACAGGTCTAGTTATATCTCTCTTTGTAATATTTAGAGTCCATCCATCTACCCCATATTGTGGACCATTTCCTCTCCACCTTCCTAGCCAGAAACACAAATTTTTCATGCGCAATTGTTTCGTTGACCAGGGATATCCACGCCCTAGATGCCGGGGCCTCACTGGCCAGCCATAGCCGGGCAATACAAACCCTAGCTAAAGCGCATAAGTTAATAACATATCGCCTACTAGGTGGGTCTAAAGCTTCCTCGTCCACAATCAGCAGTGTACAAAGCGCAGGAGAACATACGAAGGAGGGAATACCTGTGTCACACATGATACATATAACCGCCGTCCAAAACACAGACATGCCAGGGCACAACCACAGTAAGTGCCAGAAATCTGCATCCACGGCTCCACATCTAGGGCATTGCGAGCTGTGGGAACCCGAGATATGCGCTAACCTCATCGGGGTCATATACACCCTGTGTAGAATGTATAGTTGTATTTGCTGGTATCTAACAGAGGAAGTGGAGATCCGATGGGCTCCCATAGCAGTATTCCATGCCTCGTCCGATAGCGTACCCACATCTGATTCCCATCTACCCCGAAGAGCCGTAAGAGGGTCACCGTGGTGCATTTGCAGGATACGACCATATATCCTAGAGACTAAGTGTCCCGAGTCTAGCGTTTGCAACATTGTTTTAACCGGGGAGTCAGCCAGGACTGGAGGACCATTTGGGAACTGGGCTGCCAGCGCATGTCTCAACTGTAGGAATTGAAAAAAGAACCTTGAGGGAATGTTGTGTGCGTGTTGAAGTTGTTGGAATGAGTTAAGAATCCCATCACTATATAAATGTCCCAAAGATGATACTCCCCATCTTCCCCAAACTTCTCGGACCTGAAGATGACACAGTTCCGGTAACCCATAAGTGTTATCCAGTGGGGTGTCAGGGTCAACGCCATGGCCCCGCATCACAGAGTGCACCATTTTCCATATTAGAAGGGATTGCTTAATAAGCGGTATTGTGGACATTTTAACGCTGCCACAGAGAAGTAGCTGTAATGGGGAGCCCCCCGGGTAGTCGTGATGCAGCATCAGTGAATGTAGAGCCAGGGCATCGAGGTCATTAACCCACTCCCAGATATGCATCAGTTGTGCCGCGTAGTAGTTGAAACGGAAGTTGGGGATGGCCAGACCCCCCATTTCTCGTGATCTGGTCATGGTATCTAGTTTTAAGCGTGCTCGTTTACTGGCCCACACTAGGGAGGAAAGCAACCCGTCTATTTGTTAAAAAACCTTCTGTGGAATATAGACAGGAGATTGCTGCAGGACATAGAGAAGTTTGGGCTGGAAAACCATTTTAACCATATTAACCCTCCCCGTGACTGTTAAAGGCAACTTACCCCACGTCTGCACCCGGTCGCGGAGATACATTATTTGAGGGGTAATATTAAGAGAAGAGAATTTTTGAGGGTTATTAGACAGCCAAATACCCAAATATTTGAAGGAATCCACCCACTTCAATGGAAGAACCGCCAATGGGGAGGCAGGGACTTCGCCCTTAAGTGGGATAATAAAGGATTTCTCCCAGTTTATCAGTAGACCAGAGTATCGCCCGAACCCAACAATAATTTCCAAGATCCTAGGCATAGACTCAGCATAGCGATCCACAAACATCAGAACGTCGTCAGCATATAGGGCCACCCTGTCTTCCCGAGCACCCACTTTAAGTCCATAAATACCCGCATCTGTTCTCAGAAGACATGCAAGGGGTTCGATGGCCATAGCAAACAGGGTAAGGGACAACCCTGTCGCGTGCCTCTAGATAAGGGAAAGGAGTGAGATACGAAACCATTAACCGCCACCCTTGCCGAGGGAGAGGAGTACATCAGCCGAACATATTTAATAAATTTCGGGCCAATACCAAATCTACGCATAACTTCCCATAAATACTCCCACTCCACAGAGTCAAAAGCCTTAGCGGCGTCCAACAAAACGATTATGGAGGAAGAAGGGTCCGCCCGGGGGATTTGTAGGTGGGTAAACAGACGTCTGAGATTAATGGAGGTCGATTTATTAGGCATAAATCCCGTCTGATCCGGGTGTATAATGTGGGAAATAACTGTATTTAATCTGCCAGCCAACACCTTAGCCAAAATTTTAATTTCAGTGGGTAGGAGGGATATAGGACGGTAGGACTCCACTTTCTTAAGATCCTTGTCAGGTTTTGGGAGAACCACAATCACTGCCTCCGCCATAGACGGGGGGAGAGATTCCTGTGTAAAAATCTGGCCATATAATTCAAGTAGGCGGGGGACAAAAAAATCCAAGTTATGCTTATAGACCTCAGAGGGTATTCCATCCAAGCCCGGGGCTTTACCACTAGGGGAGGCCTCAATCGCTGCCCTAACTTCATCGGGGGAAATAGGCGCCTCCAAAAGGTCACAAGCCTCCCTGGACAAGGTGGGGAAGCAGACACCGTCCAAATAATCATTCAATTGCGATGAGGTACAATCCAATTTAGATTCACATAAGCGACTATAGAAGGATACAAATTCAGCCGTCATCTGTGGAGTCTGGGTCAGGTGAACACCTTCAGCGCTCACAATCTCTACCACTACACTAGTAGGTCTGTCTCCCCGAGCCAAAGAGGCCAGGTATGTCTCCGGCCTGTCCCCCGTAGCGTAAAAGGTATGAGATGAGAAAAGGAGTCTATGCTGAGTCTTTTCCATTAGGTAGTCTCTCCATTCCCTCTGAGCCGACAACCAGGCTGACCTGGAACTGATCAAAGAATCCTGCAAGTATTGTAGCTCTGCAGCGGCACTCCGGACCTCCAACTCAGCCTCCCTTCTCCTATAGAAGGATTTTAAATCAGACACCCGTTTAATCAAACTCCCCCGTAAAAAAGGCCTTAAATGTGTCCCATAAATTAGAGATAGCCTGGTCGGCACTATTCAGCTCAAAGAACTCCCGCCATGCGGCCACCATTTCAGATCCGTCCCCCATGTGAACGAGCCAGAATGGGTTAAATTTCCACACAGCTTGGCCCCTATCGCAATTAAAGTCTAAAAGGTCAAAGGGGAGTGGTCTGATATACCTCTAGTCTCATATCTAATATTACCGACGCGGGGAGCCATGTCGCTCGAGAGGAGGGCCAGGTCAATCCTAGAGAACGAAGAATGGGAGTGTGAGAAACACGAGTATTGTTTAAGAGAAGGGTGTCTCAGTCTCCACGGATCGACCAGGCCCAACCCCGACACCACGTTTGCAAAACCAGATCTCCCAGGGCCTGCAGCAGACGGAGACATGGAGAGCCTATCCATTACCACGTCTAGCACATTATTGAAGTCCCCTAGGCAAATAACAGACACCCCGGGGGATAAGGCCATGAACCCAGCAACCCTCTTAAGGACATCGGGAGAGTATGGAGGGGGCACATAGCTAGCAGGAGGACAGGATCATAATCTACATTTCAAAAACACATCTCCCCCAAGGGTCTGTTTGTATAGATTCCATTACAAAAGGGACGGTCCGCTTAATAAGGACCGAAACCCCGCGTGAGGCGGACGTGTGCATAGAGTGGTATGCCCAACCCACCCAGGGCCTCTTCAGTGATAGAATCCTACTCCCCACCAAGTGTGTTTCCATAAGACAGACAATATCAGCGGCATAGTGTTTGATCTGTCGGAGTACAAGAGATCTCTTAACTTTATCATTGAGCCCTCTCACATTCCACGATAACACCTTAATCCCCGTCATAGTACAACAAAGACATAATCAGTGCATCACCCCGCGGCCGGCCAGCCCCGCCACGTACAGATTCAGTAACCAGACACCATTGCTTATATTGCACAGTAGTAAACCATGTACTTTCACAACATACATTTCCGCTCAAAAAGTAAATATAACCCAACATCCCCCCTTTCCCCCCTCCCTGTATACCACCCCCAACATGCAGCATACCTGGATCCCAGAACTGAGTGTACATACCTAAAAATTAAAGTAAACCAAACTTTATTGCACCATCGGCCAGTGCAAACACTCCTTAATCGGGGCCAAGAATGTAATGACTCTCGGGAATAGAGAACAACTAGGAAACAGCAAAATTAGGAGGTAGCTCCCAGCCACCAGCCTTTCCCCCCTCGAAAACAAATGAGGGGGGCTCATAGAGATCCGCCCCCTAGGTCCATCTAATACCCAAAATAAAAACATACTCGGATATCATAAAACCACCTATATCAGGTCAAATATTTAGCAATCCCCCCCCCCCCCCCACCTCCCACACAGACCGATAGTATAACAGGAAGAAAAGAGAGCAAAAACCCCAAGGTATAATCATAAACAAGAACATACCAAGTATATCATGGCTGACTTAAAGAGTATACATATATCCTGTCTGAACTGCGATAACAATGTAGCGGGGGCTAAAGGAAGCATTAACAGCACTCAAACAGGCCCGTATCCTATCGCCTCGCAATATCTAACACATGTATCTAAGACAGACAAAATAAGTAGCCATAAAAGGAGAACAGGAGAAAATCAGCTTCCAAGATCAGCCGGATATTCACTAATCCGCAAGGGCACGTCTCGCCGGGAATCGTCTGTCCAGCCACACCATGGCCTCACGAGGGGTCGTGAAAAACTTAGTTTCCCCATCCGCCACTACCCGCAGTCTGGATGGGAATAGCATGGCATACGGCAGGTCAAGTTCACGAAGTCTCCTCTTGACAGGTGTAAACTGAGCCCTATCTTTTTGTACATCCACCGCAAAGTCCGGGAATACAGATATTGGCGATCCATTCCATTTCAGAGGGCCCTTAGTACGAGCCAGCCTCAAAATTGTGTCCCGATCACGGTAATGAAGGAACTTAGGAATAAAGGTACGGGGTGGAGCCCCCGGCGGCAGTGGGCGCATTGGAACTCTATGGGCCCGTTCAACAGTGAAATAAGGCGAGAATTCCTCAGATCCGAAAGAATCACGGAGCCATTTTACGAGAAACTCTTCGGGAGCGGAGCCCTCTTCTTTCTCAGGCAGGCCAATGAAGCGGACATTATTGCGCCGCAGACGCCCCTCCACATCCGTGAGCTTTTTGCGCACATCATTCATCTGAGACTCCAAAGCATCAGTGCGACGACCCAGCGGGCCAACGGTATCTTCAATATTGGAAATACGGGTCTCCACTTCTCCCACTCTCTCTCTCACCCGCTGGAGGTCCTGATGAATAATGGAGAGGTCAGACTGCACCTGCCCGATTTTATCAGCCAGGCGCACTTCACTGGCAGTTACCGCGTCCAGTACTCTCTGCAGTGCAGCATCCGGAGGGTCAGAGGAGACGGAGCTATAAGCAGGAGATGGGGGCGATGCCTCGGATCTTGTAGTCTCCCCTCTCCGCTGCTGGGGGCCCTGGTCACGAACAAACTTATCCATCGCTCCCGCCGCCGCGCCGGTCTGTCGACCCTTCACCATTTTGGACAGCACGGTGTTGGTTCTCCCGGTCTGCAGGACGTATCAAAGCAAATATAGGCAAAGAAAAAGGGGGGGTGCCCACCCCAGCCGGCAAACGGGCGTCAGGCAAACTATAGATATGTATAAATAGCCAGCAGGGCCACAGTCTCCGGATGTAGTGCAACGTGACCAACCACTTCAGCAGAGGTGCAGGGATTATCACTCCCAGCCAGAGCTGCAGGACATATAATATCAATTCCCGGTACTTCCCCGTCAGCAAGCTTGCGGATTATAATAGAAGGAGGGAGAGGGTCATATGTATCCCAGTATCCACAACTTCCCCAGCACCTTAGTCCCAGTGTAACAGAGGGAGTCCAGAAAATGGCCGCCAAGGCAGTTACCCCGTAGACATTCAGGGGACCCCACACTCTTCCAGACTTCCCCCACAGGTGTAGGGGTGCCTCACATATAGATACCAACCGCTCAAATGTGTCCTGACAGGATGGTGCAGGCGGCGGCGGACAGCGGAGCCGCACTTCCGGTTTTGCGGGCAGCGCGTCCCCGCAGCAGAGGAGACGGTTCAGGGAGTTTCACCTGCGGCTCCCCCCGGACCTCACAGGGGATCAGCAGGGCGACAGCTGAGCGCACGGCACCTTCACCTCCCCGGCGCTCCGGACGGCCGCAGCGAGCGGCAGATGAGACAGACGCAGAGCCGAACTTCCGGTCCCCACACGAGGCAGCGGCTCCCAGCACGGATCAGGGCCCGCCGGCGTCCAGAGCTCCCGGCCTCTAGAAACAACGGCAACAGGTTTAAGTTCACTCCAGGGGGGAGCAGGGAACCTTCATGGATCGGTGGCTGCAAAGTTGGACCCAGAGGGGGGTACAGGATGTAATTGCAGGATGAAGTGGCTGGAGAGCTGCACAATATGAGTGCTATTCCATGCCCGTCCTGGCCACGCCCCCATGTTGGGCCATTTTTAGTGTAAAAACCATTACTCAGAATGTGTCTGTCTCCTTGAGACATACAAACATACCCTCGCTAAAAAATGTCGCATGTGTCTTGTGTTTTTAAAAAAAATCTAAACAACAGATTACGAGTAGCATGCATTAAGTCTGGATAAGTGTTCGTAAACTTGCACTGATAATTTATTACAAGCACACATAATCCACATAGTAATTTATTTAGTATTTTACTTTATGATTGTGTTGGACGTCCTAATGCACAGGTTCTCAAACTCGGCCCTCAGGACCACACACAGTGCATGTTTTGCAGGTTACCACTGCAGTAGAAGCACAGGTGTATGAATTACTCACAGACACATTTTAAAAGGTTCACAGGTGGAGCTAATTATGTCACTTGTGATTCTGTGAGTAGACCTGCAAAACATGCACTGTGAAGTCTTGACGGCTGAGTTTGAGAACCTGTGTTCTAAATAAACAGTCCTCAACATATAATATGTTAGCCTTGAGGAATACATGTGTCCCTATGTGTGATGCTCCATCATATTTAAGGGACAAAAACTTACTCTCATCAAAAATATTTTTTTTGTAATGTTAGTTGCAGTAAACTTGCTGATTTGTAAGGAAATACACAGTTTGCCACATATATACATTATTATCCACATTATTTGTGTTTTTGTTTAGATTTTTATTTGGTTTCTGCATCATGTGTCATAACATTATTACTCATTTTTAACACACACAAACATGGCCCAACAATAATGACATTCATTTTGGAAATGAATTATCTCAATTCAATGACAACATATTAAAAGCTTTTTACGCAACTCAATTGTGTTATTCTTGTAATGTTGTATAGAGAAGAAAGGTAAAATAGTTAACAATCAGATTGTAATTTGGATTGGCTGCAGGATATGAGAATTATTGGAATCTAGAAAGAGTAATGATTATAAAAAAATCAAGTGGTATGGTTACTTCCTGCTAACATGTATGTGCAGCTCCAACAACATTTCCCTCCTCCAAAAATAAGCAAAGATGGTAAAGAATAAATGTGCGTACAAATTTGATGCTGTTGTTTGTAGCACTTATAATTAATGATGTTGTATAAATTGTCAAGGAGCTAAGTGTTATATATATTTAGCCAAACATACACTTACTAACTACTTTGAATTACTTCTCAGAAATGTTAAATTTGTTTGTTTTGTTTTATTTATTTTTTGGTGCCTGCTTGTCCTGCCCTTTGCCAGTAGCACTGTCATGTTGTCGTGCTCTAGTGGAGCGTCTTGGTGGTGATGAGACTGGCGTGATATATGAAGTAGTCGTACCAGAACTGCTGCTTGTTTGCTGTTCGTGCATGGATCTGAGTGTTTCATTCAGGTTAGTGAGGGTGGCATTGAGTTCACGTGTAGCAGCATTTTGATTGTCTACAATTCGGAATAAACTTTCATTAATCTTTTGATTGTTTTGAAAAATGTTCATATAACTTTGCTGTTGTCTGTGCTGTTCTTCCATTAGTCTGTGCTGTTCTTCCATTATGCGCTGTAAGTTGGCCATGACCTGTGTAATGTCTGTACGCATGAGTTCCATGGTATTGCCAATTCTGGTTGTTTGTTCATTTTGTCTACTCAGATTTCTGGCGATTCTTCTGAGCTGACATGGTAGGCTTGCAAACATTTGTGTCTGCCTACGCAGGCAATCTTCATTAGTGGCCTTCTGTCTAGCCCAAATGGTCCAAAACACCTGATCAGGGCCTTGTGTTACTGGTGTTGTTGGGCTGTGTTGTGGTGGTGGTGTGCTTTGCTGTGGTGGTGTACTCACAGGTGCTGGGGGGCTGATTCCTTGGTTTAATGGCTGCATTTCTAAGATGATTGTCTCCTCCATGTCACTGTGTTGCAGTTGTTGCGGAGGGATGCTGTTACCAGGACTAGAAGCTGAAATGTATAAAAATTTGCCGTTAGCTATCCATATGTTTGATAAATGAAAACAAATCACTACACATGGAACACATGTCATTCACTATTGCTTTCAGATATTCTGCCTAGCAACATCATCACTCTTAACTTAAATACATACATATGCCTGTTTGTGGCAAATGTTTTTGGTTACTTAATTGTGAAAGCAAACACTTTAGTTTTATTGTAGATCAGACATACTCCAACATAAAAACACATTGTAACCCATAATGTCTTACCTTATAGCTTTTCTCAAACAAACATAGTAATGTTTTTATATGTACTTGGCAATGTGAGCTCAAACACACATGATGAAATTTGAAAAACAACCTTACTATTTGCAAAAATTAAACATGAGTTTCTGTTGCAGCATCTTACACACAATGTGCTACTGTATGCCTCAAGTGGACATACATATCTTTACTGGATGTGGACAAGGCCATTTTGTTTGGATTCCATTTCATGTTTTACTTACTTCGGTAATTATTTACATTTTTGATGTGTTTTTACTTAATGCGGTTAAGAAAAAGTTTGTTAACGATCTGAAATTGTGTACATTTATTTCAGTTTGATACTCACAATCAAGATGAGGGGAGTGTGGATGACGTCTTGGAGGTGTGTCCAAAATTTGGAGTGGGGGGACCGAACATACTATGGATAGTCTTCGTGGTGGGGTAGCCTGCTGTGGTCAGCCCTTGCTTTCTTTGCTGCCACAGGCTTTTTGTGGTGGTGTCTTCCTGAAGTCCCACTTCTGCTGCTCCAGACTTCTTTTGATGGACCTATTAATGAAAGTTAAATTTTGTTATGCCCATTCCTTTACAAACATACCTTATACTACAATGGACACTTTTCCTGCTTCCTCAGCATCATCATTCTCAGATGTGATGGGAGTTACTGGAGGACGAGTAGTACTGCTTTTTTCAAACACTGTAAAAAAAAAATGTATTCATGCTATTGTTGATACATCCACCCATTATGCTTATAAACATTTATTCTTTAAGAAATGCTTGCTTTATTTTTCAGAAAAACAATGTCCGGAAACCAAAAAACCACTACATAAAACAATAAACATTGTCCAATAGCCATATGCACTATGGAAAGTTCAACACAGGAAAACATGTACAGGACACTGACATAGGCCACAAGTAAAAATACATACATTAACAACCAAAAACACACGCATCTTAATTTTGTAATGAAAGGAAAAATATTACAGATGCAATATAGAAATTGCTGTGTGATGTGGCACTCCAAACACATTACCACTATATGAGCAAAAAAAAAAAAACACAAATAAAAAAATTAGACTGCAGTGTTGTGTCACGGTACAAATACAAACTCAAACTGATCAAACAAATAGTGGTTTTTATTAAAAAAAATATTAGATTCTGTAATAATGACATTACACATGTATGTGGTTTCCAAACCACTTTCCACTACTCCAGCCTCTAACATGACAACCACTGTTTTGGAAACATTGCACATGGATAACCTAAATATAAAACATAGGCCAAATTAAACATCCAAAAATGTCCAAAAGGAAAACATAATTGCAGGACAATTCAATGACACACCAAATCCAAACTACACATGCAAAATATACTGGAAAAAAACACATGACATACAAAAAAGTAAGATGCTACATTGGCTTTTGTATAAAACATTACCCAAAACAATGTATGTGCTGACACACACTTGAAAATGGGAGTCATATGCAACGTGACATGACACACATTTAAAAAAAAAAAAAAAAGGTCATAGAATGTTAATGCAAATACACATGCTCACCATTCTTCCTGGGCCTATCTGAATCCTGGACATGGGTTGCAGAGACTACTTCAGGAGGTATTACACTCCACATGGGCTCCTCATACTCCAGATATCTTGCAATATAGGGCTGCCCACCACCGGTTTTTCGAGCGACTTCGCCTCCTTGGCCATTTTGGACCTGACACGTCGCTTTATGTCATAGTACCGTTTGCGGCACATGTCCTCCGTCCGCTTGACCACCCCCTCACTATTGACAGCAGCAACAACTTTCGCCCACAACACCGTCTTCCTCTGTGTGGCACCTTGGCGGACTCAGGCCCAAATAGCTGCCGCTGATACTCACGCACCAATGCCACATTTTCAGCAAAACTAAACTTGACATTCCGCCCAGTCTTAATAGTGGTGTGTGGCTGCGGAGCTGTCTGACTGTCACTGTCACTTGAGGCTGCTGCAGCAACCTCACCCACCTCCTCCACCTCACTAACACTCACCTCCTCCACCTGACCAACCTCCTCCCCTCACTCACACCCTCTACCTCACCCACCTCAGAGTCACACATCATTTTGTGTCTAAACACTTTACACAGGGAAAAAAAACACACTCCTCCACTACCACTACACAACACACACACACACACACTGACAAGGGACTATAAAGAAAAATAACTTGGACCAAAAATGAGACAAAACCACACAAAAAAAGACTACAAGAATGACAAGACGACTTACAAACACAATACCACACTCAGAAATCGATACCAACACTCCTCACCAAAACACTAATTCACCTACCTCCACAGCACAACCTCCCTCCTCCTCACCACTAACTAAACCCATGAGGTGCAGACGGTTTCGGGCGTATTTATATGGTTGCACATAGACACTCCTACCATCTGAAATACATCGCCCCCGATTGCTATACTCATATATGAACCATATAATTTCCTGGAAATGTATGATTGCCATCACCTGTGGTGAGCTAGTTAATTGATAAGAAAGGCGTTTCACCACAGGTGATGGCAATCATACATTATCAGGAAAGTCCAGGAACAGAGCATTTTCTCCCTCATGGAGAGGGTCAGGTAGGCAAGTATGGTTCATATATGAGTATAGCAATCGAGGCGATTATACAACACCACATCACAATTGACTTAAATGGTTAACCAGGGGGAATCAATTAGATCAATTAATGAAAACAACATGTAGAGATGAAGAAAAACATCATAGAAAACTGCTGTAAGAAAGTGTTTCATTCAACCCCTTAGGTGTTACAGTGTTGAGCCTGTCAATCCACTGTGCTTCTCTTTGTAGCAAGAGCCTAGATCTGTCACCACGTCTCCTGCTTTCCGGGACCATGTCTATCATTTTGTATTTTAATGAAGACAAAGTGTGTCCTCGTAACTTAAAATATTTAGAAACAGGTTGTTCGGATGGTTTGCCTTCAAGCGCAGATTTAATAGCGCTCCTGTGTTGAGCCATGCATACTTTAAACAGGCATGTGGTCTTCCCTATGTAGTATAATCCACAGGGGCAACTGATCCAATACACCACATAGCGTGAGGTACATGTGAAACAAAGTTGCAGTTTGATTCGTTTGCCAGAGTGCGGATGTACTATAGTGTCACCTGTTTCTAGGTGTGTGCAAGTGGTACACCCTAAACATTTATAATTACCCGTTTTTTTGGTAAGAAAATGTTGGGGTGCCTGGGAGTCAAAATCAGAAATGTCACTGTGCACAATCGTGTCACGAATACTACGTCCTCGTTTATAACAAGGCATTATCCGTTTCTTGGCTAAAGATGGTAGGTCAGGGTCAGTTTCAACAATAGGCCAAATACCCTTCGCCTTTGACATTAATCTAGTACTGGCAGTTGTATACTGATTCACATAAATCATAGTATTTGTTATGTGGCTCTGACTAGAAATGTCTGGTTCTTTAACCTTCGGCGCTGCGAGCGCCTTTTTCCTAGCACTGGTCAGTGCATTGTTGGAATATCCCCTTTCTAGGAACTTAGGGGGAAATTTACTAAGCTCCCGATTTTGACCGAGATGCCGTTTTTTCATCAAAGTGTCATCTCGGTAATTTACTAAGCAATAATCACGGCAGTGATGAGGGCATTCGTAATTTTTTGCAAGTCCAAGAAAAAAATTACGAATGAATACACCATCGGTCAAAACGCGGCTGTTTAAGTATGAATCTCGGTTATTTACTAAGAAGTGCAAAGCAAAAAACAAACAAACACTGCCGTGAAAAATTACAACTCGTAAAAAAGTGCTAAAAAAAACCAGACCTGCTTTTTTTTTCCGTGATTGGATAGGCATGCAGGGATCCATGAGATCCGTGCATGTATATCAGTGGGAAGGGGTGGGAAAGTTGTTATTTTATTAAAAAAAATTGCGTGGGGTCCCCCCTCCTAAGCATAACCAGCCTCGGGCTCTTTGAGCCGATCCTGGTTGCAGAAATATGGGGAAAAAATTGACAGGGGTTCCCCCATATTTAAGCAACCAGCATCGGGCTCTGCGCCTGGTCCTGGTTCCAAAAATACGGGGGACAAAAAGAGTAGGGGTCCCCCGTATTTTTAAAACCAGCACCGGGCTCCACTAGCTGGACAGATAATGCCACAGCCGGGGGTCACTTTGATATAGTGCCCTGCGGCCGTGGCATCAAAAATCCAACTAGTCACCCCTGGCCGGGGTACCCTGGGGGAGTGGGGACCCCTTCAATCAAGGGGTCCCCCCCCCAGCCACCCAAGGGCCAGGGGTGAAGCCCGAGGCTGTCCCCCCCATCCAATGGGCTGCGGATGGGGAGGCTGATAGCCTTTTGTGATAATGAAAAGATATTGTTTTTAGTAGCAGTACTACAAGGCCCAGCAAGCCTCCCCCGCATGCTGGTACTTGGAGAACCACAAGTACCAGCATGCGACGGAAAAACGGGCCCGCTGGTACCTGTAGTACTACTACTAAAAAAATACCCAAAAAAAGACAAGACACACACACCGTGAAAGTATAATTTTATTACATACATACACACATACATACATACTTACCTTATGTTCCCACGCAGGTCGGTCCTCTTCTCCAGTAGAATCCAAGGGGTACCTGTTGAAGAAATTATACTCACGAGATCCAGGGGTCCAGGGTCCTCGGGGAATCCAGGTGTAATCCACGTACTTGAAAAAAATAACAAAACGGACGCCCGAGCCACGCACTAAAAGGGGACCCATGTTTGCACATGGATCCCCTTTTCCCGACTGCCAGAAACCCACTCTGACTGATGTCTAAGTGGGTTTCTTCAGCCAATCAGGGAGTGCCACGTTGTAGCACTCTCCTGATCGGCTGTGTGCTCCTGTACTGAGTGACAGGCGGCACACGGCAGTGTTACAATGTAGCGCCTATGCGCTCCATTGTAACCAATGCTGGGAACTTTCTGCTCAGCTGTGACGTCACTTTAGGTCAACCGCAGGGCAGAAAGTTCCCAGCATTGGTTACAATGGAGCGCATAGGCGCTACATTGTAACACTGCCGTGTGCCGCCTGTCACTCAGTACAGGAGCACACAGCCGATCAGGAGAGTGCTACAACGTGGCACTCCCTGATTGGCTGAAGAAACCCACTTAGACATCAGTCAGAGTGGGTTTCTGGCAGTCGGGAAAAGGGGATCCATGTGCAAACATGGGTCCCCTTTTAGTGCGTGGCTCGGGTGTCCGTTTTGTTATTTTTTTCAAGTACGTGGATTACACCTGGATTCCCCGAGGACCCTGGACCCCTGGATCTCGTGAGTATAATTTCTTCAACAGGTACCCCTTGGATTCTACTGGAGAAGAGGACCGACCTGCGTGGGAACATAAGGTAAGTATGTATGTATGTGTGTATGTATGTAATAAAATTATACTTTCACGGTGTGTGTGTCTTGTCTTTTTTTGGGTATTTTTTTAGTAGTAGTACTACAGGTACCAGCGGGCCCGTTTTTCCGCCGCATGCTGGTACTTGTGGTTCTCCAAGTACCAGCATGCGGGGGAGGCTTGCTGGGACTTGTAGTACTGCTACTAAAAACAATATCTTTTCTTTTACAACAAAGGCTATCAGCCCCCCCATCCGCAGCCCATTGGATGGGGGGGGACAGCCTCGGGCTTCACCCCTGGCCCTTGGGTGGCTGGGGGGGGGGACCCCTTGATTGAAGGGGTCCCCACTCCCCCAGGGTACCCCGGCCAGGGGTGACTAGTTGGATTTTTGATGCCACGGCCGCAGGGCACTATATAAAAGTGACCCCCGGCTGTGGCATTATCTGTCCAGCTAGTGGAGCCCGGTGCTGGTTTTAAAAATACGGGGGACCCCTACTCTTTTTGTCCCCCGTATTTTTGGAACCAGGACCAGGCGCAGAGCCCGATGCTGGTTGCTTAAATATGGGGGAACCCCTGTCATTTTTTTCCCCATATTTCGGCAACCAGGATCGGCTCAAAGAGCCCGAGGCTGGTTATGCTTAGGAGGGGGGACCCCACGCAATTTTTTTTTAAATATTTGACAGTGTTTAATTTAAAAAAAACAAAAAAAATGAACCCCAGCACGGATTACACAGATCCGGCCGAGATTCATTGTAAAAAAGTCGGCAGTGTTTTGCTAATCACTGCCGTAAAAATAGAAAAAAAACCACGAATGACATCGACATCGGAACAAAAGAAAAACTCGAATACGACAGCTTAGTAAATTAGTCGTAATCAATTCAAAAAGTTGCAGTTTTACACTTTCGATGTCATTCGTGATTGAACTTTGACCTGAAACGGGAAAATACGAATCTTAGTAAATTTACCCCTTAGTGGTCATAATATCAAGCTGTTTACATTCATCATCAAAATTTTGATGACTAGATTTTGATGTATTTACAAAGTATCATTTGAATATTAAACGTCATTCATTCATTTCCATGTCTTTAGTGTGGTGAAGGGTTAACACTCTCTTGTTACATAATTAGTCCATGCTGCATGACATCAGCTGGAAGTCTAACTCTGGGGCTTCCTGGACTGCACTGCACCTGGTGATTTAATTTGTTATATAGGTAAGATTTGTTCTGTTGTATGTATATGCCTGACGAAGGTTTGTGATTAAAACCAAACGTTGCACATCAAAATCGGGAGACTGGACCCGTTTATTTGAATTAAGTCCTGGAGTGCCGCTTCATTGTGCTTTTATTTATTTATATATATATATATATATATACATACACACACATATACAATATACAGAGGAAGTCCCACACTCTCACCCAACACAGGTAGCGGCTGGGGTGCCAAATCAAAGCTCGGCCCAATCATGGAGCCGGACTCATAGTACAATACAATGTTTCTCCACATGCAGTGGAAAAAGATAGCACTCTCCAGACTTGTGTAATCAGTATAAACACCAAAGTGATTTAATCAAAGAATTGGTTCCATACAACTTCATGTCACAAAAAAATGGAAAGGGCTCACCAACGTTTCGGTCCCATGCTAGGACCTTTCTCAAGGTAATTGCCAGGCAACATAAAGTCCAATTCCTGGTATCTGGTTCCATTTATGTGCTGTTGATGCTGTCACTGTTGTATTGGACTTTATATTGCCTGGCAATTACCTTGAGAAAGGTCCTAGCATGGGACCGAAACGTTGGTGAGCCCTTTCCATTTTTTTGTGACATGAAGTTGTATGGAACCAATTCTTTGATTTAATCACTTTGGTGTTTATACTGATTACGCAAGTCTGGAGAGTGCTATCTTTTTCCACTGCATGTGGAGAAACACTGTATATATATATATATATATATATATATATATATATATATATTATATATTCCATTGGATACACATAGCCGATCACCAGAGCTGGGTCCCCTCACAGCTTTCACTGCCTAGGGGCAGAGAAAGCTATGCAGAAACTTGCATATCGCGGTGAGACCTGTGATAATGCCAGCTGAAGCTGGCGTAATTATCACAGGGCTCATTGCAGTGTCTTTTTTCCCCTCCAATTTTATTTATTAAATTTGCACAGATGGCATTTCCCATTATAAGTATGGGGAGTGTGATCTGGGTTACTAAAAAAAAAAGGGAATTAAGGGTTTGGAGCAGTTTTACATGAAGACTGCTCCAAAAGCCCTTTCATACATTTAAGTGATACTAAAATAATATGAAAAGGGTGCTAAAACACTCTTTCACATTTTTAAAAAAAAGTAATTTTAATAAATATGCCCCTTTATTCTAGTTAATGTTCTAGAAATGTGCAACTTGTGACTTGCTAAATAGCAGATTTACATCACAGAATGATACGGTCTTAAATATAAAAAATAACATTATCTTTATATTAGGAACATGTTGGATGGATGCAATTGAACTGTCAGTGAAAGGCTGTGACCTCCTCAGATGGTATATGAAAAGCGAGTGATTCCTTTACTATGCTGTCTTGCACTAAACACCATACCTCCTTCAGCCAACAAAATGAGCTAGAGCTCCAGACCTTCCACTCAGGAAAATAAACTTATTTCCTCCCGCCAATCAATTTTTGATCTTGCGCTCTGGACCGTCTTAATAGGAAAATAAACACCTTATTTCAGCCAGCAAAATAATTTTGAATGTTGTATAACAAAACTATTTGCATCTCCAACACCAATCTCCTCCTGCATAAATCATAACAGTTTAAAGAACATTTTAACACCACGCTCTACACAATACTTTAGCAGATATTATTTGCTCCTTTAATGAACATACTCATAATTCTTAGTCTTTAATCACAGCAATACTTGGTCATATACAGATACTCTGGAGCAGTGTCACAGTCACTAAGGATTATTCCATCTGATCACCATTCCCTGCATCAGGGATCACTCCTTGCAGCTCACAACCAGGCCCGGCGCTACCCGTTCAGCGAAGGGATGCAGTGCAGAGAGGTGCTGGGATGGAGAGGCGCTCCCTCTGCTCTGCATCCCTTCCCTGCTGTGCTGTCCGGTCCACCCTGCTGCTGATGCTGGCTGCTGTGCCTGTCACTGTATGACAGGCAGCGGCGCCGGCAGCATGAAAAGCCCACTCCCCCCCAATCACCTGTGACAGCGGGCTGTGTGCTGTGCAGCGCGGGTCCTGAAAAGGGGGCAGAGCTACGATGGCATGAGGGGCGGGGCTATGCAGAATAGAGGGGCGGGGCTACACAGGACCAGGCAGCTGAACAGTGGGGGAGTAAGCATTGCAGTGACAGCCAGCCAGACTTGGTAAGTGGAGGTTGAGAGAGAAATGTATATGTGTGTGTGTATGGTGGGGGTGTGTGTGTATGATGTGTGTGTGCATGGTGGGGTGTGTGTGTGTGTATATATATGTGTGAATTGTGTGTGTGTGAGGTATGTCTGCGTGCGCGCGCTTTATGGACACTACTGCTGGGGGGGACCATTACATGTAAGGACGCTACTACTATAGGGGGGGGGATTATGTATAAGGATGCCACTATTGCTGGGGGAGGGCATTACATATAACGATGCTACTACTACTGGAGGGCATTATGTATAAGGAGGCTACTACTACAGGGGCGGCATTACATATAACGATGCTACTACTACTGGGGGGGCATTATGTATAAGGAGGCTACTATTACTGGAGGGGCATTACATATAAGGATGCTACTACTACTGGGGGGGCATTATGTATAAGGACTCTACTACTACTGGGGGAGCATTATGTATACGGACGGTGCTACTACTACTGGGAGGGCATTACATATAAGGACGCTACTACTACTGGGGAGGCATTATGTATAAGGACGGTACTACTACTGGGGGCACATTACGTATAAGAATGCTACTACTACAGGGGCGGCATTACGTATAAGGACGCTACTATTACTGTTGGGGGCATTACATATAACGATGCTACTACTACTGGGGGGCATTATGTATAAGGACGCTACTACTACAGGGGAGGCATTATATATAAGGATGCTACTACTGGGTGTGCACTATGTATAAGGATGCTACAACTACTGGGGGGGGGCATTATGTATAAGGATGCTACTACTATTGGGGGGGCATTATGTATAAGGATGCTACTACTACTGGGGGGGCATTATGTATAAAGATGCTACTACTACTGGGGTGCCTTACATATAAGGACGTTACTACTATGGGTGGGGCATTACGTATAAGATGAAAAAGATTGTGCTACATTGTGGCGTAATTTTAAATGGGGGTATTATTGTGTGGCCATGCCCCTTACTTATGAGACCACACAATTTTTCCCGATGCACAACAAAGGAATATGGGAGGGCGCAAAATTTATAGTTTGCAGGGGTGCGCCGAAAACCCTAGCACCGGCCCTGCTCACAACCATTCCCAATTATGTGGCTTCTCCTGGGGATCTGGCTCAAAGGGGGTTTCCCAAACTAATAGTTACATTTGGCACTCATGACAATGAAAGAAACTGCCAGACCTACTTCCTCGTATCCCTCAGTCTTGCCGACACACTCATTAGTTCTGGAAACCTGAATGCTCTGTTTAAACAATTGGGCCCCCACATGGATTATCTATAGTTAGCATTAGGCACAGTGCTGGCCATCTCCACCCACAACAGTGATGTGTGGGGAACAGCCACAGAGTTTGCCATGTTTCTCACTGTTTATGTATGATTTTGTGCTGATGGTAACCTTGTGGTAAAAAATGCTACACTGGGAGGAGTGCTGAACAAAAAGTATTTACTGTTTTACATATGTGCACTTATATATTGCACAAAAAGCTTCTGTTTTTCTCATCCATCAATCAACCTTTGTCCTCTCAAAGCAAAGTGAGTGTTTTAATTATGTACACCTCATTAACAGTTATGAGCAAATCATCACTTTTATATTAACTATCAGGCTTCGACTGGCCCACAGGGATACAGGGGAAACCACCGGTGGACCCCACTGCCTGAGGGCCCACCTCCTGCTCTAGGAGTCAGGTTCCAGACTGCGCACTTGAATAATACATTATACATATGTTACCTTATACTGCACTATGGTGTATTTTATACAGTGCATTACTGTTATTAATATGGTACATTATCATGCATGCAGCTGCTGAATTGACTGTATGTATTTATGAAGGAGCCCAGATGTTGCACTCTCTAATGGTTAGTCAAACCAATGTGGTGGCAGGCCACACCCCCTCTGCAGACTGGCCACACCCCTAAACAGGTGCCCCTACCACTGATTTCCTCTGGTGGACCCTACATGCCCCAGTCCGACACTGTTAACTATAATCAAGTACTGTAGCTACAGATACATCATCACCTTTATCTCCTGCACATATAAAAGGCACTTGTAGACCTTGCATGCTACATGAAAGAGCTTTCCTTGGCGCTATTACAAAGTGAAAATATAAAATATATTTACTTAGAATTAGAAAAATACACATCAATAGGGTATTGACAACAAACATGAGCACAATAAGTAATAACCAGAAAGTGCAGAACAAAGACATGTGGAACTGCTCATATATATATATATATATATATATATATATATATATTAGCTGATGTGCCAGGTTTCACCTGGGCAAAGGTTAGCTGGGTGGAACATATTACCCCCTTTTTTCCCCCCTTTAGTAGTCCAATTGTAAAAAATTACTGCTTAGTTGGTGGCTGCAAATAACTGTCACAGTTTCCAGCCATCCTTGTGTTGGAGACATTGTCCCCTCACCCGACAACACACCCTGTGATACCTTCCCCTTTTTGATGAGTGAGCTTGCCAGCTCGCTCCTCCATGGTACCCACCAGGTTGTTTAACGGAGTGCAAGGACGGATAACTCTGCGGGCTTACCATTGGATGGTGCGGTGCCTGTGGAGCGAGAGCCTTCTTGTCTGGGATGCCTGCATCTAGTGAAAGAACACCCCAGCCTTCCCGATCTTACATCAAAGGACATCCGCATCCACCCTGTGCTGTGCTACCGGATCTGTGACCCTGGGATCCCTGCCCTGGTTGACGAATTCGGCCTTGACTGTTGGCGGTGGACGTCTGGTGACTTGGTCTGGCGTCACCGGCTGTGCACTAGCTAGAACTGTGTCCCCCTGACTATTTCACACTGTGCACCCAAACAGAGGAGTCATGATGGTGAGTGTGCCACGGGGTAGCACTGCAGCGGTGCCGCTGAAAGTCTCCTCTAACTGTTGCAATCTCCTCTAACTGTTGGCAGAGTGAGGTGCTAAGTCAAGGGCTAGATCCTGCCTTCTATCCTGGGCCTGATGAGTGCGCAGTACACCTGCATGTAATGGCTTCCCACATCTTGGATATACGCCTGGCTGTGCTGGTCTCTCAACGGACAGTTTTATCTTCAAGTCCACCTGCTGCTTCTGTGGTGAGAAGGGAACCACATTTGGGTCCCGGGTGGTGAGAACACATCGGGAGTGTCACTATTCATCTCCGCGACACCATACACTATGGATTTTTACATGTCACCCCTTTCACACCCCCACCCCTAGGGGTGCTAGGGGTGTCTTACTCCCACAGTATTTTTCCTTCTCAGCCCCCATGCTGATGGGGGCTGAACTTGGACTTAAACTGCATCGGGAATGTCACTATCCATCTTCGCGACCCCAAACACTATGGATTTTTTATATGTCACCCCCTTCCCACCCCCACAGTATTTGTTTTCAGATTGTAAGTCATATGTGTACCCAGTTTGGTGTAAATTGCTCCAGGCATTCCAGAGTTATGCCCAAACACTATGGATTTTTACTTGTCCCCCCTTCCCACCCCCGCCCCTAGGGGTGCTAGGGGTGTCTTACTCCCACAGTATTTTTTTTCCACATTGTAAGTCATATGGGTACCAAGTTTGGTGTAAGTAGCTCCAGGCATTCCAGAGTTATGGGCAAAAACTATGGATTTTTACGTCACCCCTTTCCCACTCCCACCCCTAGGGGTGCTAGGGGTGACTTACCCCCACAGTATTTGTTTCCACATTGTAAGTAATATGTGTACCAAGTTTGGTGTAAATTGTACTAGGCATTCCAGAGTTATGCTGGAACACACACACACACACACACAGACACACACACACTTTGACATCTATCTATCCAATAATAAAGGTGCACTGGAATGGATATTAATTGTGCTACTCAAGGAGGAGTGCTGGATTTGCACCCCAGGCAGCTTTGACTACTTGAAGTGTGTGTGCCAACCATACTCTGGAATATATATATATATATATATGAATATATGGGTCGCACTCATGTTTAGATCATAATCCATCCGCTGGGGTGTCATCTACAGAGGCTCTCGCGAGCATCCAATTGTAGAAATCAAATAAATGGAGCACTCACCAGTCTTAGTCCTTAAATATGCACCAAAAGTATTTTACTGACAGCATAATTCAGCTGCACCTTGCAGCATAATAGAGTATCTCAAACGTTTTCGGTCCCACACAGACCATCATCAGGAGAATAAACATCACAAAAGCTGTCTCATCCAAAACTCCAAATCATCAGCTGCATATCTGACCATGCCTCACGGCTCCTTAAATACCCTCAAATTCAAAAACCGCGCCAAGAAGCGTCATAATGACGTCACTATGTGGGCGGGGCCACCAAAACCATCAGCCTGATTATAATAATCACCCGATTGAATGTATTAAATCACTTCATTATACATCACCTATCTCCTAATACGACTCACGATACCCGCTCAACATGATTGTAAATGTGCAACCACATCACGGAGCTGCACTTCTCACAGGAGGCATAACAGATCCTTCCTGTATCGAGTGAACCGCAACACGTGACACCAGAACACATGATACCGGAAGTGACATGCCGCAATCGACTGCTAGGCAACCACCGGATGGGTCCGAGAAAACAAACTCAATCTCACTCCCATTCGGTGTCACATGACCGCAGAGAACACATCCCCTGCTGGTCGCTTAGCAACCCTTCAACACTGTCAAAGGATATTGTTAGGGTCTCCTGCTCTGTGCTGCCACGTCGTCATGGCAACCGGGAGACAAGTGCTAGCGGAGTAACCTGAGCGTAGCTGATACTCCGGTTCGGGTCTTTTGCTGTGCAGTGGTTACAGGCTCTGTGCACGGCAGGGGATCCGGTGCTGGTTTTTGTGCTCACAGTCTGTGAGGTCTGAGTGGGGCGTGGACAGCACCTGCTATATAAACCCTCTTCTCAGGTTAGGCAGATGCTGCTGAATCTTTGTTGGTTAGTCAGTTCCTGAAAGCTAGCTAGTACTGTGTAAACTTTGTATTTGTTTGTTGCTTACTGCAAATAGGCCTTGGGATTTGGTATTACACTCTGCCAATCCAGACCTAGCAGTAAGACTGGAGTCAGTCGTTTAACCTGCTGGGGTTCTTTTGCTACTCTGTGAACCTAGCAAGTTTGCGGCTGTATTCTCAGACTTGCCTGCCAAAATCCTTTCTCACTGTGCAAGGTGTTCAGGTGTCAGTTTAGTGGCAGTAAGCTGAACCAGTGCACTGCAAATGAGGACTAGGATTGTGGAGACTCTCCTTGTGTCTATTATTCCATCTCTGACCAAGGAGTTTACTGCCACACCCGTTGGTAACCCTTTAGGGTTTTGCTGTTGCCCTTAGCAACAGCATTTCGGGTTCTCTACGTATTAAATCACTACATCTCGCTTCTTTCCATCTGAGCATTCCTAATACTAGGGAGACACCCAGTTTCTTAGCCTTTGGGCTTCTCTGTTCACTTTGTGTTTATTTTGTTACCCTATCACCTTCTGTGTATGTAATGTCATATTCCCCAGTCTGTCTGTGAGTTCATTTGTTTTGCATCCCTCACCGTTCAGACACCAGTACATTCCTGCTGGCACTGGTGTGCATAACATATTCAGCAGCCTAATACTCCTGTTGAAATTTTGTGGGAATATGGAGCATACCCCTCAAAATACTTTGCAACAGGTGGTCGATCAGGTGCAGGTCCTGACTCGACAATTTAATGATTTGTCCATTAAAATGCACACCTCGCAGGCCGCTGGCGGAGCTCCCGCAGCAGCAGTACCTTCAGGGTTTAAGGAGCCGAAAGTAAATCTCCCGGGTCGTTTTTCTGGAGATCGCTCCCAGTTCTTTTGTTTCAAGGAGAGCTGCAAGCTATATTTCCAGCTTAGGCCTCAGTCTTCTTGGTCGGAGATTCAGTGGGTGGGCATAGTGATTTCCTTGCTACAAGGAGACCCACAGGTCTGGGCATATGGGTTGCAGCCTGACTGTCCGTCGCTTAAAAGTGTTGATGCTTTTTTTTACGGCACTGGGCATGTTGTATGATGACCCTGACAAGACGGCCTCAGCCGAGGCTCAGATTTCGATCCTTAAGCAAGGGCGAAGGCCAGTTGAGGTTTATTGTATGGAGTTTCGGAGGTTGGCCCATGATACCCAGTGGAATGACCCAGCCCTGAGACACCAGTACCGAAGAGGTCTTTCTAACCAGTTCAAAGACCAACTGGTACAATATCCCTTGCCTGATAGCTTGGATCAGCTCATGCAGTTATCCATTCGGGTGGATAGACGGCTGAGAGAGCGCAGGCTCGAAAGGGAGACCGAGGTTTCCTTCTTTCCCAAGGGAACCTCAGACTCTGAGGAATTTTCCGAGGAGCCTATGCAGATTGGGGCTACCCGCCTCTCCTCGCGTGAGAAGACGCAGAGGAGATAGCAGGGGTTATGTTTGTACTGTGGGAATAAAGGTCATGTGGTAGTATCATGCCCAGAAAAGCCGGAAAACTTCAGGGCCTGAGGGTGATGGGAAATATCCTGTCAGGTCAGAAGTCGGAATTTCCCAAGAATACTTTTATCATTCCGGTGACCTTGAAGATCATCGGTCAAACTGTCAAGACTGAGGCCTTTGTGGACAGTGGGGCCGACGGGGTTTTTATGGACCGCCAATTCGCCCTGAAACACTCTGTTCCCTTAGTACCCTTGGCATCGGAAATTGAGATTTGTGGGTTAAACGGGGAACCATTATCCCAGAGTAAAATTACCTCTTGCACTAGCCAGATTTCTTTGTTTATTGGAGCCACACACAAAATTGTCCTTTTATGTGACTGACTGTACTTTTGCCCCATTGGTGTTGGGGTTACCCTGGTTAAGGGCCCACAATCCTCAATTTGACTGGGTCTCTGGGGAGATTCTTAGTTGGGGTACTGATTGTTTCAAGAGTTGCTTGAGCCTTCCAGTCAGGCTTTCGCAGCTAAGTTTGCCAGGATTGCCAGGATGTTATGCAGATTTTGCGGACGTGTTCTCCAAAAGAGTTGCAGAGGTACTACCTCCCCATCGCCCCTATGACTGTGCCATTGATTTGTTGCCGAATGCTAAGCTTCCCAAGAGCAGGTTGTACTCCCTGTCACGTCCTGAGACTCAGGCTATGGCAGAGTACATTCAGGAGAACTTGGCTAAGGGATTTATCAGACCTTCACAGTCTCCAGTTGGGTCGGGGTTCTTCTTTGTGGGTAAAAAGGACGGTTCGTTGCGACCCTGCATCGACTTCAGGGAATTGAACCGTATCACGATTAAAAACTCATACCCACTGCCTCTCATTTCGGTCTTGTTTGACCAGCTTCGTACTGCCACCATTTTTTCTAAGATTGACCTACGCGGTGCGTACAATCTAATCCGAATAAGAGAGGGGGATGAATGGAAGACTGCCTTTAATACCCACTCAGGGCATTATGAATATTTGGTGATGCCTTTTGGGCTCTGTAATGCCCCGGCAGTCTTCCAGGACTTCATGAACGATGTGCTCAGGAAATATTTGGATAGATTCTTAGTTGTATACTTAGATGACATCCTAATCTTCTCCCATTCCCTGGAGGAACATCGGAAGCATGTACGCTTAGTCCTCCAGAAACTCAGAGACCACCGGCTTGGGGCGAAGCTGGAGAAGTGCGAATTTGAAGTTCAGCAAATCGCATTTCTAGGATATATTATCTCCCCAGAAGGTTTCCAAATGGAGGGTTCCAAGGTACAGGCAGTCCTGGATTGGGTGCAGCCCACTAGTTTGAAGGCGCTTCAGCGTTTTCTGGGCTTTGCAAATTTTTATAGACGATTTATCGCTGGATTTTCGTCTATAGTGGCGCCCTTGGTGGCACTCACTAAGAAAGGGACGGATGTTGCTCACTGGTCTTGTGAGGCCAAAGCGGCTTTTGCCCGTCTCAAAAGGGCATTTGTCTCGGCCAAGGTGCTGCGACACCCAGATCCAGAGCGTCCTTTTGTGGTGGAGGTGGATGCCTCTGAGATGGGTATTGGGGCAGTGCTCTCTCAGATGGGGGTGTCTGATAATCGCCTTCATCCCTGTGCTTACTTTTCCCGTAAATTTTCGCCTGCCGAGATGAATTATGACGTGGGTAACCGGGAATTGTTGGCTATTAAGAATGCACTCGAGGAGTGGAGACACTGGCTTGAAGGGGCTAAGTTTGTGGTCTCAATTCTCACCGACCATAAGAATTTGGAATATTTAGAGTCAGCGAAGCGCCTCAATGCCAGGCAGGCACGATGGGCTTTGTTTTTTGCTCGCTTTAATTTTTTGATAACATATCGCCCTGGGTCAAAAAACATCAAGGCTGATGCGCTCTCGCGGAGTTTTGCTCCAATCCAGGAGACCACCGAGGAGCCATTGCCCATTGTGTCCCCATCATGTATTAAAGTGGGCATTACCCAGGACCTCTTGTCATTAGTCCTTAGAGCACAGGAGCAGGCTCCTCCAGACCTTCCGGTAGGTCTTTTGTTTGTGCCTCCTAGGTTAAGACAGCGAGTGTTCCTGGAATTCCATGCCAAGAAGTCGGCAGGTCACCCGGGTATTGCCAGAACTCGGGAGTTGCTATCTAGGGCGGTGTGGTGGCCCTCGGTGGCTAGGGATGTGGATCAGTGGGTTCGGGCATGTGACATCTGTGCCCGAAATAAGACTCCTAGAGGGGTTCCTGTCGGCCCATTACATCCACTCTCTATTCCGTCTAAGCCATGGACCCACATTTCCATGGATTTTGTGGTGGACTTGCCCAAATCCTCGGGGATGACAGCCATCTGGGTTGTCGTTGACAGGTTTTCGAAGATGGCGCACTTCGTTCCATTGGTTGGGCTGCCGTCGGCCAGACGCCTGTCTGAATTATTTATGCTGCATGTTGTGCTCCTCCACGGGTTGCCACTTGATGTGGTCTCTGACCGCGGATCCCAGTTTGTGGCCAAATTCTGGAGGGCATTTTGTTCCGATCTCCAGATTTCTGTCAGCTTGTCGTCAGGCTACCATCCGCAGTCTAATGGGCAGACTGAAAGGGTGAACCAGTCCTTGGAGCAGTTCCTCAGGTGTTATGTCTCCAAGTGTCAGACTGACTGGTTGGCTCATCTGTCCATGGCGGAGTTTGCCTATAACAACGAGGCTCACTCTGCTACAGGGATCTCTCCCTTCCTTTGTGTGTATGGGCATCATCCTAAGGCCAATTCTTTTGACCCCCTGGACTCCATGCCTGGTGGTTCCTCTGTGGTTTCGGTCCTTAGAGGTATTTGGAGGAAAGTGAAGAAAGCCCTTGTGTCTGTGTCATTAGTGACCAAAAGGGTTTTTGATAAGCGGAAAAGACCCTGCAGCTTCAAATTAGGAGACTTCGTCTGGTTGTCTACCAAGAATTTGAAGTTGAGACAGACATCTCATAAGTTAGGCCCCCGGTTCATCGGTACTTATAAGATCACTAGGGTTATCAATCCGGTGGCATTTCAGTTAGATCTACCCTGTTCTTTGGGTATCAATAAAACATTTCATTGTTCCCTTTTAAAACGGGCGATTAGTAATCCTTCTTCCAGTGGAAGACCTTCCCCTCTTCTGATATGTGGCCAGAGGGAGTTTGTTGTTGAAAGGATTCTTGACTCCAAGATGGTTCGGGGTCGGCTGTCATTTTTGGTGCACTGGAAGGGGTATGGCCCGGAGGAGCGGTCGTGGGTGCGCAGTTATGATCTTCATGCCCCCAGACTGTTACGCTCTTTCTTCTCGCAGTTCCCCGATAAACCCGGTGGTAGGGGTTCTTTGACCCCTCGTCAGAGGGGGGGTACTGTTAGGGTCTCCTGCTCTGTGCTGCCACGTCGTCATGGCAACCGGGAGACAAGTGCTAGCGGAGTAACCTGAGCGTAGCTGATACTCCGGTTCGGGTCTTTTGCTGTGCAGTGGTTACAGGCTCTGTGCACGGCAGGGGATCCGGTGCTGGTTTTTGTGCTCACAGTCTGTGAGGTCTGAGTGGGGCGTGGACAGCACCTGCTATATAAACCCTCTTCTCAGGTTAGGCAGATGCTGCTGAATCTTTGTTGGTTAGTCAGTTCCTGAAAGCTAGCTAGTACTGTGTAAACTTTGTATTTGTTTGTTGCTTACTGCAAATAGGCCTTGGGATTTGGTATTACACTCTGCCAATCCAGACCTAGCAGTAAGACTGGAGTCAGTCGTTTAACCTGCTGGGGTTCTTTTGCTACTCTGTGAACCTAGCAAGTTTGCGGCTGTATTCTCAGACTTGCCTGCCAAAATCCTTTCTCACTGTGCGAGGTGTTCAGGTGTCAGTTTAGTGGCAGTAAGCTGAACCAGTGCACTGCAAGTGAGGACTAGGATTGTGGAGACTCTCCTTGTGTCTATTATTCCATCTCTGACCAAGGAGTTTACTGCCACACCCGTTGGTAACCCTTTAGGGTTTTGCTGTTGCCCTTAGCAACAGCATTTCGGGTTCTCTACGTATTAAATCACTACATCTCGCTTCTTTCCATCTGAGCATTCCTAATACTAGGGAGACACCCAGTTTCTTAGCCTTTGGGCTTCTCTGTTCACTTTGTGTTTATTTTGTTACCCTATCACCTTCTGTGTATGTAATGTCATATTCCCCAGTCTGTCTGTGAGTTCATTTGTTTTGCATCCCTCACCGTTCAGACACCAGTACATTCCTGCTGGCACTGGTGTGCATAACAGATATATGTTCAAAAAAGGTTTATATTTTACTTTTATAATGCCGGAAGAGAACCCCCTTATTCAATACAGGAGTTATATTTACAGAGACACAACAAGAACTATGTATCCCACTAATTGTCCCCACAGGTGATCTTTTTGACTAATAGATATATAGGTAAGAAGAAAAATCTCAAACCTCAAGTGGCATATCCTATCAGATAAATATATACTATTCCTACCATTAAGAGGGGCAAGGAGCCGGTGAGCCATAGAGGACGATATATAACACATAAAAAATATACATTAAATCCCACATCATTAACAAAAAAAATAATTTTTGTCTAAAATGTTTTTTAAATATAGTTTTATGAATTTTATAAATTTTATACATGTTTATAATTTTTTTTTACTGTGCATTGGTCCTATATCTACTATCTCAAAAAGACCCCTAGTGGGTTATTTTCATTGAGTCCATGCGAGGCCAATGTCCCTAACCTAAAGGTCCATCTGGCCTCCAATTTCTTCAGGATCATCGCTCGATCACCCCCTCTTGTAGGGTCCGGTACCCAATCAATCAATCTACATCTAAGTGCCGACACCTGATGTCCTGCTGTCAAGTAATGTTGTGCGACCGGTTTATCTGTCCGTCCAGAGAGAATTGCCTGATGGATTGAACTTCTGTGATTCGCCATTCGTTCTCTGAAACTACATGTCGTCATTCCAACATATACTAGTCCACAAGGACATAAAAGCATGTAAATTACGAAATTCAGTCTGCAGTGCAACTTGTATTGGATCTGAATCGGTCTACCGGTGTGTGGGTGTGGAAATGTGCTACCAGGCAGTAGTGATCGACACGTTACACATCCCACACATTTAAAACACCCTGGTTTTCTAGAGTTTAACCATGTGTTGTCCTCTCGTGATGCAAAAGGTCTTGCCGGTTGCATCAGGATCTGTTTGAGGTTCCTGCCACGTCTGTAGGCCATCATTGGTGGTTTTTCCATAGTGCCTTTATACCTTGGTTCAGATTTAAGTATCGGCCAGTGTTTTTTGATGGTCTTAGTGATCACGGGAGACATATCGTCATATTGTAAGATCATGCGTCCTTGTTGACGATCTCGTTTCTGAGTAAGTCTCCTCCGTGCTTTATTGAGACAGCTTTCTATGGATTTCTTTCTATATCCCCTTTCGAGGAAACAATCCTTCATCTGCGTAATCTGCAATTCTGCAGTCACTGGATCCGTATTATTGCGGAGTACCCTCATAAATTGAGATATTGGGAGGCTCGCTTTAAGGGCAGGTGGGTGATTACTGGTTGCGTGCAAAAAAGAGTTTCTATCAGTCTCTTTTCGGAATAAAGTTGTACCCAGTCTCTTTCCTACATGGAAGACTGTCACATCCAGGAAATTAATGGATTTGGAATCACACGCCCCCGTAAACCGAACTGTGGACTCTAGAGAATTGAGCTCATCTAACATTTGAAAAAAACTCTCCCTCAGTGCCATTCCATAAAAGGAATATGTTGTCTATAAATCTTTTATAATAATTTATTTTACAACCAAACTTAGGGAGGATATTCTTTGACTCATAATCATGCATGAAAATGCCTGCATACATCGGGGCCACATTTGAGCCCATAGCGGTCCCCGAACACTGGACATAATAATCACCTTGATAAGAGAAATTATTATGTACTAATGTCAATTCCAATAATTCAAGGATACATTCACAAGGAGGGTTCTGAGACTTGCGTTTCACCATAAGTCTCCTAACAGCATCAATACCTGCTGAGTGGGGAATTATAGTATATAGTGATGATACGTCTAAAGTTGCAAAAAGGACGTTCTCATCAATATCCCCTAACTCAAAGATATTCTCCAGAAAATTACTTGTATCCCTGAGATAGCTTGGTATGAATGGAATTAGCTCCTGTAGGAAGCAGTCTACAATAATTGCTAGAGGCTGCAACAGGGAACCCCTGGCAGAGATGATGGGTCTGCCAGGGCGGTCCACAAGGGATTTGTGGACCTTGGGTAGAGTATAGATTAATGGACAAATGGGGTGATCAGTCTTTAAGAAGGAAGATATCTGCTCAGTCAACCACCCATTTCATACAGCCATGTCAATCACAGTATCCTTTTAATACCTGGAATAGGGTTCGTCTGGCATTTAAAGTATGTAGTAACATCCGCCAGCTGAAGTGGATCCATCTATGGAACTGTTTCTCTGGCCTGACACCCGTGATCTTTTTTGTGCATGAAGAGATTTTTTCAATTTGTTTAAACATGACCCTATCCTCTGCTTAACATGTTTGGTCAACTGAGGATTTTTTATGACACATTCTTTTAAACAAAATATTTTATTTTTTTAATTTAAGTGCATTGGTCCTTCTCCCCTTGGTGCCATTTCAGGGATGGGATCTGACTCTTTAAGTGTAAAAGATTAATAGCAGTATTGTCACTATACTATGATGTTTTCATATTATGTCCATTGTATGATACATTGAGAAAAGATTTACTTTGATCTGTTGAAATGTCTGTCAGAAGTGGTCTTTTTTGATGAAGAACTATTGTCTGCCGCTGAAAATCAGTTCATATCATTGACTGATGATGACGCAGAAAAGGTTTATTTCGACCATTTTGAGTTTACAAGACTCCCTGCGGAGAAACCTACTGATTTAGTCTTTAAGATTACACGCTTAAAGAAAAGGGAGATTGAACTGACACTCCACGGGCAATTTTTATCTGAGTATCATAGGTTCAAGAGGATACCACGAGGATTCCGCATCACTAATATTCCAACTATTGGTAGAACCAATGCTGTATTTTGCAGTAAGTGGTGCGGAGTCCTCAATAAATGTTCTCTGGACCTAATTTTATTGGTCATTGAGGAGGTCGGTATTGAGTTGGTAAAAGTTCGTGATGAGATCGCAAAATTTGAGAAAACTAACTTGACAGTGCTCAGGAATGATAAAACTGAAAACTGGTGTGAGAAAATTCAGAATCAGATTGATGCCTTTAAGGAAGAATTTGTTTCCTTTAAAAGGAAAAAATTGCAAACTGTGACTAATGATTACACAACCCATAATGTATACAGATGGTTGTCAGGTGGTCCTAATAGTGGTAGGAGACAAAGATCGTTTTGTCCACAGAGAGCTAGGACTTTACCGGGTGTGGAGTCCTCCACTTCACTGTCAGCTTCCAACTCAGAACCTTGTGCCCCACTCCCACCGAGCGGTTTTTTAGGCCGAGGCAGGGGAGGGCCTCAGGCAAGCAATGTAAAAAATCGCAGCGACCGCACCTGCGGAGAGGGGGATACAGGGCAAAGGTGGCGGAAACGACAGACATAGGTTGTGTGTTTGATCTATCGGACTATATCTTATCAGAGGCTGAACACTCGCTCTTGTCATTAGGGTTGAGTTTTGTACCATCTTCTAAACATGATAAGTTTAATTTTGCCATCGATCATTTTAAGTTCGGTAGAAAGCTGTGATTAAGGGATTTCTTTAGTGACAAAGAAGGAGGAAGTTTTGAACAATTAGGCACCCCCTTTCTGAAACCTAGCTTGTTTGATCCACCGACAACCAATGCGAGTATACATACTTACTTGAGAATGACAGAGAATGATTGCAGGGCTAGCATTGACAGGAGGGGTTTTAATAATTTGAACTCTGAGCAAAGGCAGGCACTTAATTCCTTGCGTGATAATGAGACGATTGTGATCCACCCCGCCGACAAGGGCGGGGCTATTGTCATACAAAGAACAGTAGACTATGATAGAGAGATCAGACGTCAGCTGGCAGATGTTACTACATACTTTAAATGCCAGACGAACCCTATTCCAGGTATTAAAAGGAAGGTCGATACTGTGATTGACAAGGCTGTACGAAATGGGTGGTTGACTGAGCAGATATCTTCCTTCTTAAAGACTGATCACCCCATTTGTCCATTAATCTATACTCTACCCAAGGTCCACAAATCCCTTGTGGATCCCCCTGGCAGACCCATCATCTCTGCCAGGGGTTCCCTGTTGCAGCCTCTAGCTATTTTTGTAGACAGCTTCCTACAGGAGCTAATTCCATTCATACCAAGCTATCTCAGGTATACAAGTAATTTTCTGGAGAATATCTTTGAGTTAGGGGATATTGATGAGAACGTCCTTTTTGCAACTTTAGACGTATCATCACTATATACTATAATTCCCCACTCAGCAGGTATTGATGCTGTTAGGAGACTTATGGTGAAACACAAGTCTCAGAACCCTCCTTGTGAATGTATCCTTGAATTATTGGAATTGATATTAGTACATAACCATTTCTCTTATCAAGGTGATTATTATGTCCAGTGCTCGGGGACCGCTATGGGCTCAAATGTGGCCCCGATGTATGCAAGCATTTTCATGCATGATTATGAGTCAAAGAATATCCTCCCTAAGTTTGGTTGTAAAATAAATTATTATAAAAGATTTATAGACAACATATTCCTTTAATGGAATGGCACCGAGGAAGAGTCCACAGTTCAGTTTACGGGGGCGTGTGATTCCAAATCCATTAATTTCCTGGATGTGACAGTCTTCCGTGTAGGAAAGAGACTGGGTACAACTTTATTCCGAAAAGAGACTGATAGAAACACTTTTTTGCACGCAACCAATAATCATCCACCAGCCCTTAAAGCGAGCCTCCCAATATCTCAATTTATGAGGGTACTCCGCAATAATACGGATCCAGTGACTGCAGAATTGCAGATTATGCAGATGAAGGATCATTTCCTCGAAAGGGGATATAGAAAGAAAGTCATAGAAAGCTGTCTCAATAAAGCACGGAGGAGACTTACTCAGAAACGAGATCGTCAACAAGGATGCATGATCTTTGTAACACAATATGTCGATATGTCTCCCGTGATCACTAAGACCATCAAAAAACACTGGCCGATACTTAAATCTGAACCAAGGTGTAAAGATATGAGACAGAGGGTAAAACTGTATTTATGGCATTGCAATCTTTATAGCGTTTAATGTACTTTTTATTCCTTCTGTTTCCATGTCTCTCTGGCTTGTGTCCCTATTACCCCATGTGTGTGTTCATCCATTAGCCTATATATTCTGTACTATAATCTTACCCAGGTAAATACAGGTGGGCTGTGACCTGGCACCTAGTGCTGTCATGTATGTTATTGAAGGAGGATGCCAGGCTGGTATGAGGTTATTACAGGTTATCATTGCTAGGCCTATTGAGTCCATCCTGTGATCCTTATATGGTCACACAGGAAATACATTTGAGGACCAGGTAATGTCTCTTTGAAGCTTCTCCACAGGGGACAATCAGGACTTAAACCAATTTCCCTGTCATTGTTCCTTCTGTTTACTTTCCTCTGTTCCATCCTGGTCCCTCACAGACAATGCGGAGCCTGACCCAGCATGTGGTCAGCAGGAGAAGGCCAGCTGTGGGAGGGAGTAGGGAAATACCTGAGGTGGGATACCACCAATCAGGAACCTGCGTCTCCTCCCCAGGTGAGCGTGGCATGATGGGCATTTGGAAGGTTTTAAAAGAGGTTGCGCAGGTCAGCTCCTCATGTTAGTCGCAGGACTCTGGCTAAGGGGTGATTCTCTGCCAGGGTACCTTGTGGAACGCATCAACAGTGCTGTGTGGAGTTATATGTACTTACTACTGCATGGACTAATCTGCTATCACTGCTGTGTGGACTCAGTGATAGTTCTGCTGTATGGACTTGTTTATCTGGAACTTCTGCACGGAATTGCTGTGGACCTAAATCCTCTACTGGGACTTACTATCTGGACTGCTACCTGTATACTGTTTCTGGGCTATATTTACTTCTGCTTCCTGTGAATTATCTACTACTGTGTGCGGTGAGAAATAAACCATCACTTTGGTTTCATCGGCTCTGTGTCTGAGTGATTAGAAGAACCCTGTATCTTCACATTTGGCGGCAGCGGTGGGATCATTCAGACACCAAACAACGACCGCAGGAAGCCTGAAGGCCCAGCAGAGAACAGAGGATCAGGCCATATGTAATGCAAGAGGATCTGAAGTGAGGTGGTAACAAGTGAGCAGGTGTCAGTCCTGTGCAAAAGAAAATGTTTCCGAGGAAAGAAAATTAATGCCTCAAGTCTCCCAGGGCAGTGGAGCTCGTGGATGGAGGTGTGTCGGTGTATCGGCAGGCTGGTAAGCCGGATCTGTTATTGATTGCTATAAAGATGCAATACATTTGGGAGTACTGGAATGAAGCTAGGCGGATGATCAGTGGCTGGAGATTATCCAGCATACAGGACAAGTTGTGTTACCTGGGGGATGCATTCCTGCACTGTAAAAGTGAGGCAGCCTCATGGAATCTTCTGAGGGAGCCAGAGTTTGTAGAATTCACAGAGGAAGTGAGTGCTACAGTGACCCAAGTTATACAGAGAAGTCAATATTCTGAGGCTGAAGGGCAAGTCCAGAATCAATTATCTTCTGGGCTAGAGCCAGAGGAAATATCCAAAATGGGGCCACTGCAACCCAGGCAGATGACTGAGGGGTCCGCCTTGCAAGTGCCTGTTACCAAGGGAGCAAAGTCATTGTCAGCGGGGCCCATAACCACATTGGAAGAAATGAGCATGGAGGAGCTGATAGCAGAATGCCAGCTGCGAGGCATCCCTTTCCAATTCTGCACTCGCAGGAAAATCCTCCAGCTTATTCTCCAGGATCAGCGGGATCCAACAAAAGCGTTCACCGATTACCGGACGTGGATCCTTCGTCTCGGCCCAGGGATGAGTGTGTGGGAACAGCTGGAGTGTCTGGAGGAGTGCTTCATTGTGGCAGAGGAAGAGGCAATGGATCGGGGGCTCCTGGATACCCCAGCATGGCTAGACCAGTGTTGCAGGGTGGATGCAGAAAGGCACCGTCTGCAACAGCTTCTCCCACACCCACGGGAAGCAGTTGCCCGGTGTACTATGCTGGGAGAGGCTAGCACTGAAGTGAAGGCTATGCCCACAATACAGACATCCCAGGAGGAGCTGTGCTACACCTTCCCTTTTGCTGAGGTGGAAGATATAGACCTAGTAACCAGCTGCCAGGGAATCAATGAAGACTGTGCCCAAGAGATCACCATGGATGGGGGAGTATTGTTCCACTCCCCGACTACAAACATACCAGTCACGGATGGCCTCTTGCTCCAGGATGCCCAGCTTATTCAGCTGGGGGAGGCTCATTGCGATGGATTGGCAATGGCAGCCCCATTCATTTCACTGAGGAAGGCTGATGAGAACATGCCCTGTGTATCTCCTGCTACCCTAACTCCACAAGAAGATTATGAAGGATTATTCCATTTTAACGATTTGGAGAATGAGGAGCTGCGATGTGAATACTGGTACGTACCCTGTGATTCAACAGTGACATTGGTAGCAGAGACTGTTAACATAATATCAGAGCAGGAACCAGAAAAGGATGTGTTGCACCACCGTAATACCTGTGAAAGTGTGGACTGTAACTATGTGCCGAGGGATGTGCCTGCCATAAGCCAGATCCAAGCAACTACAGATCAAGTGGAGGTTGGGAGATGCCGCTTGTTACCTTGTCTCCTTTACCTGGGTGAAGGCACAGTGCAACCCGCTCCCCTTCCATCTGCAGAGCAAGAGAAAGTTGTGGAGATAATTGTGGAAGCTTCAGTTGTTAAAACCCTGACTGGTACCCCACCAGCTACCAAGCGCACAGGACTGGCGGGGGAGGATGTTATCCAGGAGCAGGAGTGCGCAGAAGGCGTTGCAGGTGAGATACTGGCTTTTGAGGGGGGAGCGTGGGCACAGGACCAGCCTGTGCTGGTGACTCCCCTGCAGCCACCAGCTGAATTGTTTCTGATGAAGGGTCCATCCTCAGCACTGGGTATTGAGACCACGTGCTGTACGGAGATTTGCCCGCCCCCTAGTCGGGGTTTGAGGAAGGAAGGACTGGACAGAGTTGCGGAAGTGCTGGGGGCAGAACCCCAACATTGGCCTGCCTTTAGGCAGCTGTTCCTTGTGCAAGGGGGGGAGGTGGAAGGTACTCCCTGCCCCGTTGTGCCAGAGGCACAGGTATTAGTACACCCACTAGGTGTGCCGGGTGTAAAAGTTTGCAATGTTGCGGAGTGGGGATACCCAACACCTGAATTGCTAAATCCCCTGCTGGTGAAAATGAATGTGTCATGTTGTAATATTGTCCTTGCTGGTTGTTTAACACTACTGCCTCTTACCACATGGGTCTGGTGTGACATCACCCTGTGGGACTCAGGTGGTACACACATGCATGATATTCTCTCCCCTGCACCCACCGCTCCTGGGTGGTATTGTTTCCTCAACACTTCGGAACAGGAATAAAAAGTAGAGGAAGGAATGTAAAGATATGAGACAGAGGGTAAAACTGTATTTATGGCATTGCAATCTTTATAGCGTTTAATGTACTTTTTATTCCTTCTGTTTCCATGTCTCTCTGGCTTGTGTCCCTATTACCCCATGTGTGTGTTCATCCATTAGCCTATATATTCTGTACTATAATCTTACCCAGGTAAATACAGGTGGGCTGTGACCTGGCACCTAGTGCTGTCATGTATGTTATTGTAGGAGGATGCCAGGCTGGTATGAGGTTATTACAGGTTATCATTGCTAGGCCTATTGAGTCCATCCTGTGATCCTTATTTGGTCACACAGGAAATACATTTGAGGACCAGGTAATGTCTCTTTGAAGCTTCTCCTCCACAGGGGACAATCAGGACTTAAACCAATTTCCCTGTCATTGTTCCTTCTGTTTACTTTCCTCTGTTCCATCCTGGTCCCTCACAGACAATGCGGAGCCTGACCCAGCATGTGGTCAGCAGGAGAAGGCCAGCTGTAGGAGGGAGTAGGGAAATATCTGAGGTGGGATACCACCAATCAGGAACCTGCGTCTCCTCCCCAGGTGAGCGCGGCATGATGGGCATTTGGAAGGTTTTAAAAGAGGTTGCGCAGGTCAGCTCCTCATGTTAGTCGCAGGACTCTGGCTAAGGGGTGATTCTCTGCCAGGGTACCTTGTGGAACACATCAACAGTGCTGTGTGGAGTTATATGTACTTACTACTGCATGGACTAATCTGCTATCACTGCTGTGTGGACTCAGTGATAGTTCTGCTGTATGGACTTGTTTATCTGGAACTTCTGCACGGAATTGCTGTGGACCTAAATCCTCTACTGGGACTTACTATCTGGACTGCTACCTGTAAACTGTTTCTGGGCTATATTTACTTCTGCTTCCTGTGAATTATCTACTACTGTGTGCGGTGAGAAATAAACCATCACTTTGGTTTCATCAGCTCTGTGTCTGAGTGATTAGAAGAACCCCGTATCTTCACACAAGGTTTAAAGGCACTATGGAAAAACCACCAATGATGGCCTACAGACGTGGCAGGAACCTCAAACAGATCCTGATGCAACCGGCAAGACCTTTTGCATCACGAGAGGACAACACATGGTTAAACTCTAGAAAACCAGGGTGTTTTAAATGTGTGGGATGTGTAACGTGTCGATCACTACTGCCTGGTAGCTCATTTCCACACCCACACACCGGTAGACCGATTCAGATCCGATACAAATTGCACTGCAGACTGAGTTTCGTAATTTACATGCTTTTATGTCCTTGTGGACTAGCATATGTTGGAATGACGACATGTAGTTTCAGAGAACGAATGGCGAATCACAGAAGTTCAATCCATCAGGCAATTCTCTCTGGACGGACAGATAAACCGGTCGCACAACATTACTTGACAGCAGGACATCAAGTGTCGGCACTTAGATGCAGATTGATTGATTGGGTACCGGACCCTACAAGAGGGGGTGATCGAGCGATGATCCTGAAGAAATTGGAGGCCAGATGGATCTTTAGGTTGGGGACATTGGCCCCGCATGGACTCAATGAAAATAACCCACTAGGGGTCTTTTTGAAATAGTAGATGTAGGACCAATGCACAGTAAAAAAAAAATTGTAAAAAATTTATACAAATGTATAAAATGTATAAAATTCATAAAACTATATTTAAAAAACATCTTAGACAAAAAAAATTTTTTGTTAAAGATGTGGGATTTAATGTATATTTTTTATGTGTTATATATCTTCCTCCTATGGCTCACCGGCTCCTTGCCCCTCTTAATGGTAGGAATAGTATATATTTATCTGATAGGATATGCCACTTGAGGTTTGAGATTTTTCTTCTTACCTATATATCTATTAGTCAAAAAGATCACCTGTGGGGACAATTAGTGGGATACATAGTTCTTATTGTGTCTCTGTAAATATAACTCCTGTATTGAATAAGGGGGTTCTCTTCCGGTATTATAAAGGTAAAATATAAACCTTTTTTGAACTTATATCCTTTGACAGTGTTGAAGGGTTGCTAAGCGACCAGCAGGGGATGTGTTCTCTGCGGTCATGTAACACCGAATGGGAGTGAGATTGAGTTTGTTTTCTCGGACCCATCCGGTGGTTGCCTAGCAGCCGATTGCGGCATGTCACTTCCGGTATCATGTGTTCCGGTGTCACATGTTGCGGTTCACTCGATACAGGAAGGATCTGTTATGCCTCCTGTGAGAAGTGCAGCTCCGTGATGTGAGGTGGTTGCACATTTACAATCATGTTGAGCGGGTATTGTGAGTCGTATTAGGAGATAGGTGATGTATAATGAAGTGGTTTAATACATTCAATCGGGTGATTATTATAATCGGGATGATGGTTTTGGTGGCCCCGCCCACATAGTGTCGTCATTATGACACTTCTTGGTGCGTTTTTTGAATTTGAGGGTATTTAAGGAGCCGGTGAGGCATGGTCAGATATGCAGCTGATGATTTGGAGTTTTGGATGAGACAGCTTTTGTGACGTTTATTCTCCTGGTCTGTGTGGGACCGAAAATGTTTGAGATACTCTATTATGCTGCAAGGTGCAACTGAATTATGCTGTCAGTAAAATAAATTTGGTGCATATTTAAGGACTAAGACTGGTGAGTGCTCCATTTATTTGATTTATATATTTATATATGTATATATATATATATATATATATATATATCAGTTATGGCCAGCACGCTGTCCTGGGTGTAGTAAGTGCCTTGGTGCCCTCCTTACCACTCGTAAAAATGAAATATAGAGACGGAAGAGATTAGGCAACACTCAGAGGACTGAATTTGAACAAAGTAATATCGAGGCAACTAGTGCCTAATTATCATCAACGTTTCAGTTTTATTTTATAAAACTTTTGCCAGGATACAGAAGTAAAGCACACCACGTACCTTTTAAAGATTCTACAAACACCAACAGTAAGACCTCGCAGTCCCGGGCCGGCGGCTGCGGGGATGACATTACCACACTTGTGACGAGTGCTAGATCCACGCTAATTGCCCGTCAGCCGTTTTATGGAGACCACTGTAAACACACTAAAAACAAACAAACAATCACCACGTATATTAAGAAATTGCAATGTAAACCCATCTTCCGTGGTAATAATGAACAAGTCTAATTATAAAGACTCTGACTCAGAAAAGGTCTATATAAGTAATATAACTATAGCAGTGATCTCTATATCTGAGCATTTTGTATGGGGCAGAGGTCAGCATTAAGTCAATAGGCCTTAGTCTCCTACACAAAACCAATAGGCTGTAAATGAGTGCGGGCAGGGCCGTAACTAGGTGTGTGCGAGAGGGGCCTCGCACACAGCGCAGAGCCCTGGGGAGCGCACAGTCACGGTTCTGTTTAACACTGTATGGAGCATCAGAGCTCCGTACAGCTCCATTGCCCAGCCGCAGCCCGCTCCAGCACAGCAAGCCACCTCAGCTCACTAGCGCACGCAGGGGGGGTTTCTGAGTACCTAGAAACCCCCCTGTTAACCCGGTCTGCTACTGCCAGGGCACCGATTTTTCCCCCCACTGAGTCAGATGGTTGGCCAGGCAGATATGTTTGTTGGATGTCTCAGTGAGGAGCCGGCAGCGAGTCACCTAGCGACCTGTCAGAGCGGCGGAAGAGGGATGCGGCGCAGAGAGATCGTCTCTCCCCCCTCCTCAAGATGCAGCCCATCAACAGCAGTTGCCGAGCTCCCGCCTCCCGGAGGAGAAGAGGAGGTACAAGTGAACAGGCAACGTCTCCCCGGCGGTAGCTTCCGGCCCCGCCACAGTTTACTGTCAGGAGATCGGTGCAGTAGTGCTATACTAGCCGGTGGAATGGAAGGGGCTTTTTGTATGACTCGGGTTGATGTCCAGGACAGCAGGAGCCTTCCTGGGTGTGGGAGCAGATAATCTGCAGTAAGTGTGTTCTGTAGTTGGAGTATGGGAGGTAGGGGACAGTGTGAGTGTGTGTTATCTGTCTGCAGTCTGAGTGAGTGCCAGTGAGTGTGTGAGGGGGGCAATCTGTGTGTGTAATATACATTCTGACTGTGTACATGTGTTTGTGTGTGTCTATGTTTAAGGGAGTGGGATGTCTGTGGGCAGTCTGTATGTGTGTGCATGTTTCATGTTGGCAATACATCTTTACTGTTTTATAGGGGTGGGGCATGGCGAGCGCAACAAAGTGATTTTATATATATATATATATATATATATATATATATATTGTCTATTGGACCGGCACTCACCCTTAAATGCTGTTAGGCTCCGGTGCCCTCTGGAAACATAGCATATGTGTCCCACATCCAACAAGCAGCGGCACTCGGAGACTCTTTCGTGGTAAAAAATCAAGTGTGCATTTTAATTCATGTCACAGCATGTCACAGGGCCTTGCTGTGACATGAATTAAAATGCACACTTGATTTTTTTACCACGAAAGAGTCTCCGAGTGCCGCTGCTTGTTGGATGTGGGACACATATATATATATATATATATATATCATGTGTGTGTTGCATTATAGGCAGCACATCAATCAGTATAGTATACAGCCCTGGTGCCCTCCGTAGGTAACCCCAGCCTGGGTCCAACAATATGCAGAAAGTCCGGCGGCACTCAGGTAATAAACAATTCTCAGAAAGCTCAGGTCATATTAACGTTTTGCTAGTGTATTCTAACATCATCAGAACATTACCTGAGTGCTGCTGTGATCGACTAATATATATATATATATATATTAGTGCTGGGCAAGATAACGCGTTAACGCCATAAGGCAATAACGGTGATAATATTGTTAACGCCGTTAATGCTGCTGCGCCGGAAGAAGCCGCCGGAAGCAGTAATTCATCTGACCCCCTTGATGGAGAAGCCGCTGGATGCCGCCGGAGAAGAGGAAGCCACCGGATGCCGCCGGAGATGAGGAAGCCGCCAGCCGCCATAACCTCTTGAGACTGAGACATCTTCACAATATCTCTGTGAGTACTGGTTTTTATACAGAGCCTAAGCTCAAAGAGTTCTAAGCTAGAACACAAGCGGTGGGACTGGGTGAGTGGGATCCCGTAGCGCACGCTGGCCGGAACTGGGTAACTCAGTTACGCGGCTGAGGAGAAACCTCGGTCGCGTGGGTTGCAGCGAGCAGGGCAGCCCTTCTCTTCTCTGGCGGGTGCCACTGTGGGACTGGATGAGAATGGTCCCGCAGCGTGCGCGCAAGTTCTATCAACGCCGCTGTGGGACTGGATGTGACGGGTTTATGTACATTGGGGCTGATATTGCTTATATTAACAGGAGAGTTAGTGGAAGTTTGGGCCTCCTTCGTTCATTAAGGTCTCCATGCTGAGCTATTATACTCCCTTTTATTGCTGGGGTGCCTAATCTGCTATAAACAAAAAATACAGTTTTTTTTTTTTAATAAATTTTATTTTATTTATTTAAAAATGTTTTCACAGAAAATGGAGAAAGGAACCGAAATCTTACATGGACATTTTCATTTTAAATCTCTACCAGATGGCACAGTTGATAAAACCAAAGTTATTTGTAAACACTGCAGAGCTGAATTTTCTTATCACCGGAGTACTTCGAGTCTGAAGTATCACTTAAATGCAATACACACCGTTGATGCCAGCAACTCACCCACTCAAACAAACAGTGGAGGCAAGCTTCGGCAGACTACATTGGATACAGCGTATGGGAGAAGTATAGATAAACAAAAGCAAGAAAAGCTAACAAATAACATAGCGAAGTGGATAGCTACAAACTGCAGGCCAATTAGTATTGTTGAAGATGTCGGTCTGAGGAACGTTCTTAGGATCGCAACGAATGACAGCACGTATGAGCCTCCCTCAAGACGCACCATCACAAGAAGAATACATGACTTGTATGAAAATGAGAGGACTACAAAAGCGATGGCGTTACAATGTGTACCACATGTTGCTCTCACTGGAGATTACTGGACATCGCTGGGTAACCATAATTACCTCGGAGTTACAGTGCATTATATTGATGAACACTGGGAGCTACATTCACATGCTCTGACTGTAATGAAAACAGAAGAGAGACATTTTGCTGAAACGTGCGCTGAACATTTTATTCATGTTGCACAGGAGTGGAACATTTCAGATAAAGTCGGCACACTTAGCACAGATAGTGCAAGAAATATGATTGCTGCTGCAAGACACCTGCCTTTTGAACATGTCCCCTGCACTGCGCACAGTCTCCAGCGTTCTGTCACAGTATCTCTGCAGAACAGTGCGTTTGACAATGTCCTGGCCAAATGCAGAAAAGTTGTAGGCCACTTTAAACACAGTCCAGCAAGTGCTGCAGAATTACAAAAACAACAATTTCAACATAGACAAAATAAGGAGTCGCTTATACAAGATATTGCAACCAGATGGAATCCGACTCTGGATATGATAAAAAGTGTCTGTAGAAATGAACAGCCACTGAGGGATGTCCTCACCACACACAACACCAAGATTGCCATGCCAACTACAGCTGAAATGGACAAACTGCAGAGGTTGGAAACGCTACTGGAGCCCTGCAGGTATATTTTACATACTTCATACATTTAATTTTTCCACTGTCCTGTCTGTAAAAAATATAGCATGAATGGGATGTAGTTAGGTAGGTTTAGGCACTTACTGGTGGTGGGTAGGAAGCAGGGAGGGTTAGGGTTAGTAGGGAGCAGGGAGGTTTAGGGTTAGTAGGGAGCAGGGAGGGTTAGGCTGCATGGAGGGAGAGTTAGGGTTAGGCAGCACCAGCAGACTTTTAGGGTTAGGCACTGCAGGAATGGTTAAGGGTTGGGAGGGTTAGTATACTTACTGGGGACTTTTGGGTATCTGGATTCCAGGATGCCGCTGTCGGTCTTCTGACCACCAGCATTCTCCCGTACCCAAAGAAATGGGTTTGATTTTTTTTTTACTGTTGCAGGTATGTGACTGAACTTCTGGGAGGAGAAACGTATGTTTCATGCTCTGTGGTTCTGCCTGCTTTTTGCCATCTCTCTCGGGTCATTGAGAGTTCAGATGATGACCCAGCCTACGTGGTCAAATTTAAGTCTACATTCAGAACAGACCTGGAGACACGCAAAGAAAATGCCAATATTGCATATCTGAAGATTGCTACCGCATTGGACCCTAGATTCAAGGACCTCAAGTGTATACCCAGAGCTGAGAGGGGTGAGGTGTGGGCCTTAGTCACCAACTTACTAAAGGAACAGAGGTTTGTTGCAGAGAAACCTGTGGAAGCAACAACATCAGAGCCACCAAATAAAAAGTTAGCCCTATTGGCTGCTTCATCAGAGTCTGATTCTGAACAGGAGGAAGATTCAGTTGAGAACAGTGTGCGTCGATTCAGAGCGGAGCCCACCATCAGCACAGAGTCCTGTCCATTAGAGTGGTGGTCCAAACATGCAGGCTCACACAGCAGGCTGGCCTCCATTGCACAGAAGTACTTGGCCACACCTGCAACATCAGTACCCTGTGAAAGGTTGTTTTCTCTTGCTGGTCATATTGTACAGAAGAAGAGAGTTTCTTTATCATCTGAAAATGTAAATAACCTTGTGTGTCTTAGCAACTGGCTTGGTGCAGAGCAGTAAATAGGCTACACACCTAAATATATATCTGTCCAATCTGGTGGGAAGAAAAATCTGGGTAAGAAAACAGATTTAGATTCTCAGAAAACATTTTATTTTTTAATTTTAATTTTTAACGTTTTTTAAATGCTACTGTGTTTAGGGAAAACTGCAAACCAAATGTTTTTGCAGTGTTGTTTAATGTTATTGCACTGTTGTTCATATAGAAGTACTAAAAGTGCGCAATACACCACTTTTGAATTCATTATTGACTTTAGTCGGCTAACAATACGATTAATCGCTATTAATCACATGAAATCCTGCGATTAATTGCGATTAAAAATTTTAATCGTTGCCCAGCACTAATATATATATATATATATATATATATATATATGTAGCCACTATACACATGTCTACATATATTAATATTCTGGAAAGTGACACCATTACATATTTACGGTATAGGGTAATTAAAGTAGATAATTAATAGTGTGTAAATGTGTATAGGCAGAGTAATTACATTACATTGTACATATATTATGAAAATATTGGACATATATATGTGCATAGTAGATAATTGATATACATATATTGTATGGATTGTATAGAATATTATAATATGACAGGTTGTTGTATGTAGTATAAGCCTGCCCTGGTGGGGAAGTAGAGGAAGAAGGCTCTAGAAACCCACGTGCAGACGTTAATGGCCCAGGGCCTGAGACAGGAGAAGGGTTGAAAAAGGTGCATGAGCCGGCTGATGGAAAGGATATAAGAAGCAGCTGCGGGAAAGAGGCAGTTTTAGGCAGTTGATTTACTGGCAGAGGCACGAGAGGTACGACAGCAGGACTGGCAGTGATAAAGCAGCGACTGAGAGACACAGAGATACCACGCCAGATGCGGTCAGCGCTTCCAGACGCCCAGGGTGCTTAAGTGCTTATGCAGTGTGGAGAGGTGTAACCTGGAGCGACCTAGCAAATGATGATCTAGGAGAGAGGCGGGCTCCCGCTCCGAGGCGGAGCTTAGGTGGATGACACGAGGAGGAATTCACCCTACTGGCCTGATGGATACCTGTCAATAAAGTGAGTGCTGTGGGACAGACAATTAAATGAACACTAGAGAGCACAGAGCACCCCATAGACACTGATAGCAGAGCTGTATCCATATATACATATACAGTATATTACCAAAGTGAGTACTGGAAGACAGGCAGTAGAAGGATAAAAGCAGGCAGTAAAAGCACCCTGACCCAGCTGATAATTAATATAAAAAAAGGTCATTGAGCATATGAAGGTGTCAGTGTTACCTTAACGAAAGCAGCCTTCAGAGGAGACAGAGACTACTGGCTTACTATCTTGCCATCGTGTCAGCCATTGCATCGTATAGTATCCATACCCAGAGACTGTGCGACTATGCTAGAGGCTGAGCCACTTTACTCCCTTATTAATGTAAGTCGGGGGAGAGCTATTCCATGTCACTAAGAGGAGGATAGTAAGCTGTATACCTACAGAAAAGTATCATTTATTGGTAAAACAAGGGTGCTGTCCTATATAAAGTTGAGAGAAGCAGCAGAGCAGTGACTGATAAGACAGGTGCTGAGCCGGTGTGTAAATGGCTGTCTCTGGGCTGTGATATGAGGATACAGTGTTGCTCAGGAAAGAAGTTACAGTATTAAAACTTTGAGGAAAACACTAGACAGCTGAAAATTGAAACTGTACGTAACTATACAGTTCTACAAAGGAGGTTTAGGATTTCCACAGCAAGTAGCTATACTCTGATGAAGAGACTACCAGTTATGTACAATTCCAGTGCACTTCAATATGGGCCCCATCGGCATATGCATATGTAACTGCAGTTTACCTAAACTTTATTACCCGGGTAATTAGATACTTTGGATGTTGAGGTATTTTTTGACAAGCAGGGTTTTATTCATTCATTTTTTGTATTGCATGCAAGGATATCTGTATAGTTATCTTCTTAATATATTTAGTGATCAATTTAGCTATTTTATCAATCGGAATTGAATTGTAATGAAATGTCTGAATATTGCTACATTAGCCATTTTTATTAAACATTCTGGTACTTACCTGTAAGACGTTTTGTACATGTTCCAGCTCGATCTGACGATCCTAGAAGAAGAGTAAAGGTATAATTATATGTTTGATTTAAACAATAGTAATATATTTACACATTCATACCCATCACACATTAACGCTAGGCTTTCCCAAGCAAGCCTGTATACAAATATATATATAGCTTGGGTGGAGGCACTTAAGTTACCCTCAGAGTAGGGGAGGGTTACAACTGGAGGCACTGCTGAGATTCCAAAAAAAATGGAGGACATCACAGGTAAAGACGTGTTTCAATGGTGCCAACAGAAAGGAAAAAACCCACAACGGTGTTTTGGAATTGGGGGAGATTTCTCCGGATTCTTTAATAGTGATGTGATATTACAGATAAAGAAGCTGTATGGAGTGTATCAGCCCAAAATAGTAGATCAATGGAGAGAAGAGACAGGGAATATATGCGCTATGTTAGTAGAGACTGAGGGAGATTTAGATGCTAATCTAATCCCTTTAATGGTGATGGTGGATAAAGACACAGGAAGACGATGGAATATTCTCTGGCCAGAACTTCCATTAGTAGAAGATGCAGACACTTCTCCAAAGCCCCGTGCAGGAAGGATAAATAGTAACGGAGGCAAAGGGGGTGATACACCATCAGGCAATGAGGATCATTTAGGTGGTCAGTTCGAGTCCATAATGGATAGGGTAGTCACTCAACTGGAAAGATGGCATTATGAAGGGAGCTACCGGAGATTACGCATCTTTTCAGGGATTCAGCCAGTTCCCCAAGGGGAAGAAACCTACGAGTCTTGGAAGGAGGCGGCCATACAGCAAACAGAAGAATGGCAATGTCCTGATCATATAAAAAAACAAAGAGTTGTAGAGAGCTTAAGGGGGCCTGCAATGGGGGTAATACAAGCAGCACGACGAAGTGACCCGAATGCCACTATTGAGACTTACTTTGAGGCTCTCGACTATGCCTATGGAACACTAGAAGATGTAGGGGACTTAGTCTCTAGAATGCATCACACCTTCCAAGAATCAGGGGAAAAGTTGAGTACTTTTCTATATAGGCTAGATAGGTTGCTTTATAAAATAGTTGATAAAGGAGGTATAAAGAGAATTGAAGTGGATGATAATCGAATGAAACAACTATTAAGGGGGGCGCTAACTACAGACCCAGTGGCACAGAAGTTACGTTGCTCTGGAGCTCGAATGACCCCTCCTACCTTTAATGATCTCATGAAAGAGGTAAAACAAGAAGAGACCCTGATAGAGATGAGGGAACGCACCATAAAAAAGGTAAAGGTAGTAGTACCCACAGTAGAACCCAACCTATTTGAAGAAAAGATCCTGAAGCTGATGGAAGAGCAGAATAAAAGGATTGAACAGTTCATTGCCTCGCAAAGTGCTGGAGTTCCCCCTCGTGGAAATTCAAGGAGTAGAGAAATGGGGAGAGGAGACAGAAATATAAATAGAGGTTGCTTCAGATGCGGACGATATGGTCACCGGGCTATTGAGTGCAATCAAAATAGAAGCCTCACAAACAACACTAGAGATGAGATAGATAGGGGAAGCACTGACCAGGGAAACGGGCGAGGGAGGTCAGTGGTTGTCCCCTCACTGGCCCCCTAGAAGTTGGAAGATGTGCCATGGGGAGTTCATGGTGGAGTGGAGTCATCCCGGAGGGATTACTGGGACCCATTCCCATGAGAATAGCCAGGATCAATGGAAAAGACTGTGAAGTACTATTGGACAGTGGGTCGCAAGTTTCCATCATTTTTGAGTCATGGTACAAAGCAAACATACCTGAAGTAACTATACAGCCGCGATCTGGACTAGTCATATGGGGACTTAGTGTAGAAAAATATCCTTACCTGGGTTATGTTAGTGTCACACTGGAATTTAAAAAGGAGAATGAAGATGGAATTAGTCAAGTCCCATTTGTCGCACTGATATGTCCTGAGGTACCTGAAGGGAGAGAGAATCTTCCTATTATAGTAGGAACAAACACAAAGTTATATCAGGCTCTGGCTGATTGGTGTAAAGAAGAAGATGAGAAGACTATATCTAATTCATTAATTATACAGCCAGAGGAAGTACTGCTAACCAATGGAACAAAGAAAGCAGAGGTACAGGAACCAGCTCCTGTTATAGCCATGCAGGATTTTGACTCATGTTTCAGAAAAAGTGACATTCCCAACTTAGAGAAGGAATCTTTAATAAGTGAATTAAGGAAGCGGGAACAAGCCTTCTCTATGGGAGAGTGGGACCTAGGGAGAGCCAAAGGAGTTGAGCACCGAATAAAGTTAAGTAATGATAACCCTTTCCGTGAGAGGTCACGCAGAATTGCTCCAGCCGACTTCAGTGACCTAAGAACACACTTGAAGGGGTTATTGGAGAATCAAGTTATAATTGAATCCAGAAGTCCATATGCGTCCCCCATTGTCATCGCCCGGAAGAAAACCGGGAGCATCCGCATGTGTGTGGATTACAGAACATTAAATCAGCGAACCATACCTGACCAGTACACTGTCCCCAAAATTGATGAGGCTCTAGATTGCCTTCAAGGTAGTAACTGGTTTTCTGTTTTGGACTTACGAAGCGGATTTTATCAGATCCCCATGTGCCCTAGCGATAGAGAGAAAACAGCATTCATCTGTCCTTTAGGATTTTACGAGTTCCTAATGATGCCTCAGGGAGTCACAGGAGCTCCTGCCACTTTCCAAAGGACCATGGATAAGGTGGTAGGAGACATGAACTACAGGGAAGTGATAGTCTACCTTGATGATATAATTGTCTTTGGTAATTCCCTTGAAGAACATAATAAGCGTCTACTCAAAGTATTAGATCGTTTAGTAGAAGGAGGGCTAAAATTATCATTAGACAAATGCCATTTATGCCAATCCTCTGTAAAATACCTTGGTCACATCGTGAGTCGGAAAGGAGTAGCTACGGATCCATCTAAAGTGGAAGTAGTCAACAAATGGCCTCGGCCTACAAAATTAAAGGAATTGCGTTCTTTTTTGGGGTTTTGTGGATATTATAGGAAATTTGTGCCCAAATATTCGAAAATAGCTAAGCCTTTAACTGACTTGACAAAAGGATACCCTCCTGTTTGGAATAAGAAAGGAAGAGTATTACAGAGGAGGGTCACCCAAGGAAGCTATTATAAGCCAAACGAGCCCTTTGGAGAGAGATGGAATCTTCAATGTGAAAAGGCATTTGAGGAGTTGAAAAATTGTTTAGCAAATGCCCCTATTTTGGCTTATGCTGACCCTAGCCTGCCATATATTTTACATACTGATGCCTCTCAAGAGGGCATAGGGGGAGTATTATACCAAATGCACCAAAACCAATTGAAACCTATCGCATTCGTTAGTAGAGGACTGTCAAAAAGTGAAAAAAGATATCCCACCCACAAATTAGAGTTTCTGGCATTAAAGTGGTGCGTAGTGGAAAAGTTTCATGACTACCTATATGGCACTTCTTTTGAGGTACATACTGACAATAACCCTCTAACCTATATACGGACAACTGCGAGGTTAGATGCCACTGGACACCGATGGCTATCTGCGTTGACTCTATATGATTTCAAACTGAAATATAGACCTGGAAATACCAATATAGATGCGGACTCATTGTCAAGAATACCTAACCAGCAAGCAGATGAAGGGGAAGAAGAATGGGTGGAAGTACCCGCTGGTGAAATAAAAGGGATGTGTCATAAGATTCATATCAGGAGTGGAAAGTGTGAATCGTTAAGTAGTTTAGGGGCTTCGGAACAGGCTATACCGCTATCTTATTGCTGGCTCAGTAACATTGAGTTAGACGGGATACCTAAGGCACAGCACAAGCAATTACAAAGAGAGCAAGAAAATGATCCTTGTATAGGATATGTTATATCTAGGATGAACCAAACTGCCACTATCCCCATGCCACAGGAATGGTCTAAAAGTATCCGTCTCTTAGAAAAGCAAGGGAAAAATTTGGTTTTCAAAGATGGGTTACTATGTCGGAACCGAATAAGCGAGAAAGGGACAAAAAAACACCAAGTTGTGCTCCCAATAAAATATAGGGATTTAGTCCTGCAGGCCCTGCATGATAACCACGGGCATCTGGGGATCGATAAGACAATGGGATTAGTTGCTGACAGGTTTTATTGGCCCAACATGAAAGCAGAAATAGAAAGATATTGCAAGACCTGTGGAAACTGTATTGTAAGAAAGTCTTTACCGAGCAGGGTGGCCCCATTAGTCAATATACAAAGTAATGGCCCTATGGATCTAGTGTGTATAGACTATCTGTCATTAGAAGTCGAGCCCGGAAGGAAATGTAACATACTGGTCGTGACTGATCATTTTACCCGCTATGCCCAGGCCTACGTAACCCTGAATCAAAAGGCTTCCACTGTGGCCACAACATTGTGGGACAAGTTTTTCGTCCATTATGGACTACCCAACAGAATACATTCCGATCAGGGGAGGGATTTCGAAAGCAAGCTCATAAAGGAACTGTGTCTAGCTTGTGGAATCGAGAAATCTAGGACAACGCCGTATCACCCTCAAGGGGATCCTCAACCCGAGAGGTTTAATCGCACATTGTTAAACATGTTGGGAACGCTAAATCCATTAGATAAGGTTAAATGGAAGAGGCATATTAACAGATTGGTGCATGCATACAATTGCACGAAAAATGAGACTACAGGATTATCACCCTATTTCCTTATGTTTGGAAGAGAGGCCAAACTGCCTATTGACGTATGCTTAGGTATCTCCCCTGATGGACAATCTTATCCATCTCATTCTAAATACGTGGAAAGGTTGAGGGAAGAACTAAGGACTGCCTATGAACTAGCAGATAAATCTGCCAAGAAATTGGGAGAGAAGAATAAAGTATATTATGACCGAAAGGTACGGGATCAAGTTCTAGCTCCTGGGGATAGAGTACTGTTAAGGCATCTTGGGCTACAAAGAAAATTTAAAATAGCTAATCGTTGGAAGGAAGAACCATATATTGTGATAGAAAAATTCTCTGACTTGCCTGTTTATAAAATCAAGCCAGAGAGTGGAGAAAATGTTGTACTTACGTATCACCGACAACACTTACTCCCAATCGGACGGGAAATTCGTCTAGAGGATTATTATAGCAAGATTGAAAACCAATCTAGTGTCAAAAGGGAGTCTAGGACTGTGTTAGATCTGCAGAGATTAGATGGAGAGGACAAAGAAAGTTCAGAAGAAGAAGATGAATGTCGTCCCGGGTATTATTACAGGGACGATAGAGATAATAGCTTCAAAAACTCTTTGAATGATAAGAATAAATTTCTGACAGAAAGTAACCATGGGAATATTACGCCCGAACCCAGCATAAACAGTAGTGAAGTCATAAATTACATAAATGAGGATCAAGGTGAGGACGTAGAAGAAGAAGGTTTAGGTTGTGACTTATTGCCTAATGAAACGGAGGGTGAACAATTTGAAGGAAGGGGGAAACGACTACATCGCCCTCCATTTATACTTACCTATGATCAATTGGGGGAGCCAAATGTCATTCCAAGAACATTACATCCCAACATGGTATATAGCTGGCCCTATTTTGAATATTCTATGAATCTAAATTAGTAATATGGTGATCTTAGTATAAAAGTTTAACCAGATCACCAGGGGGAGAATGTAGCCACTATACACATGTCTACATATATTAATATTCTGGAAAGTGACACCATTACATATTTACGGTATAGGGTAATTAAAGTAGATAATTAATAGTGTGTAAATGTGTATAGGCAGAGTAATTACATTACATTGTACATATATTATGAAAATATTGGACATATATATGTGCATAGTAGATAATTGATATACATATATTGTATGGATTGTATAGAATATTATAATATGACAGGTTGTTGTATGTAGTATAAGCCTGCCCTGGTGGGGAAGTAGAGGAAGAAGGCTCTAGAAACCCACGTGCAGACGTAAATGGCCCAGGGCCTGAGACAGGAGAAGGGTTGAAAAAGGTGCATGAGCCGGCTGATGGAAAGGATATAAGAAGCAGCTGCGGGAAAGAGGCAGTTTTAGGCAGTTGATTTACTGGCAGAGGCACGAGAGGTACGACAGCAGGACTGGCAGTGATAAAGCAGCGACTGAGAGACACAGAGATACCACGCCAGATGCGGTCAGCGCTTCCAGACGCCCAGGGTGCTTAAGTGCTTATGCAGTGTGGAGAGGTGTAACCTGGAGCGACCTAGCAAATGATGATCTAGGAGAGAGGCGGGCTCCCGCTCCGAGGCGGAGCTTAGGTGGATGACACGAGGAGGAATTCACCCTACTGGCCTGATGGATACCTGTCAATAAAGTGAGTGCTGTGGGACAGACAATTAAATGAACACTAGAGAGCACAGAGCACCCCATAGACACTGATAGCAGAGCTGTATCCATATATACATATACAGTATATTACCAAAGTGAGTACTGGAAGACAGGCAGTAGAAGGATAAAAGCAGGCAGTAAAAGCACCCTGACCCAGCTGATAATTAATATAAAAAAAGGTCATTGAGCATATGAAGGTGTCAGTGTTACCTTAACGAAAGCAGCCTTCAGAGGAGACAGAGACTACTGGCTTACTATCTTGCCATCGTGTCAGCCATTGCATCGTATAGTATCCATACCCAGAGACTGTGCGACTATGCTAGAGGCTGAGCCACTTTACTCCCTTATTAATGTAAGTCGGGGGAGAGCTATTCCATGTCACTAAGAGGAGGATAGTAAGCTGTATACCTACAGAAAAGTATCATTTATTGGTAAAACAAGGGTGCTGTCCTATATAAAGTTGAGAGAAGCAGCAGAGCAGTGACTGATAAGACAGGTGCTGAGCCGGTGTGTAAATGGCTGTCTCTGGGCTGTGATATGAGGATACAGTGTTGCTCAGGAAAGAAGTTACAGTATTAAAACTTTGAGGAAAACACTAGACAGCTGAAAATTGAAACTACGTAACTATACAGTTCTACAAAGGAGGTTTAGGATTTCCACAGCAAGTAGCTATACTCTGATGAAGAGACTACCAGTTATGTACAATTCCAGTGCACTTCAATATGGGCCCCATCGGCATATGCATATGTAACTGCAGTTTACCTAAACTTTATTACCCGGGTAATTAGATACTTTGGATGTTGAGGTATTTTTTGACAAGCAGGGTTTTATTCATTCATTTTTTGTATTGCATGCAAGGATATCTGTATAGTTATCTTCTTAATATATTTAGTGATCAATTTAGCTATTTTATCAATCGGAATTGAATTGTAATGAAATGTCTGAATATTGCTACATTAGCCATTTTTATTAAACATTCTGGTACTTACCTGTAAGACGTTTTGTACATGTTCCAGCTCGATCTGACGATCCTAGAAGAAGAGTAAAGGTATAATTATATGTTTGATTTAAACAATAGTAATATATTTACACATTCATACCCATCACACATTAACGCTAGGCTTTCCCAAGCAAGCCTGTATACAAATATATATATAGCTTGGGTGGAGGCACTTAAGTTACCCTCAGAGTAGGGGAGGGTTACAACTGGAGGCACTGCTGAGATTCCAAAAAAAATGGAGGACATCACAGGTAAAGACGTGTTTCAATGGTGCCAACAGAAAGGAAAAAACCCACAACGGTGTTTTGGAATTGGGGGAGATTTCTCCGGATTCTTTAATAGTGATGTGATATTACAGATAAAGAAGCTGTATGGAGTGTATCAGCCCAAAATAGTAGATCAATGGAGAGAAGAGACAGGGAATATATGCGCTATGTTAGTAGAGACTGAGGGAGATTTAGATGCTAATCTAATCCCTTTAATGGTGATGGTGGATAAAGACACAGGAAGACGATGGAATATTCTCTGGCCAGAACTTCCATTAGTAGAAGATGCAGACACTTCTCCAAAGCCCCGTGCAGGAAGGATAAATAGTAACGGAGGCAAAGGGGGTGATACACCATCAGGCAATGAGGATCATTTAGGTGGTCAGTTCGAGTCCATAATGGATAGGGTAGTCACTCAACTGGAAAGATGGCATTATGAAGGGAGCTACCGGAGATTACGCATCTTTTCAGGGATTCAGCCAGTTCCCCAAGGGGAAGAAACCTACGAGTCTTGGAAGGAGGCGGCCATACAGCAAACAGAAGAATGGCAATGTCCTGATCATATAAAAAAACAAAGAGTTGTAGAGAGCTTAAGGGGGCCTGCAATGGGGGTAATACAAGCAGCACGACGAAGTGACCCGAATGCCACTATTGAGACTTACTTTGAGGCTCTCGACTATGCCTATGGAACACTAGAAGATGTAGGGGACTTAGTCTCTAGAATGCATCACACCTTCCAAGAATCAGGGGAAAAGTTGAGTACTTTTCTATATAGGCTAGATAGGTTGCTTTATAAAATAGTTGATAAAGGAGGTATAAAGAGAATTGAAGTGGATGATAATCGAATGAAACAACTATTAAGGGGGGCGCTAACTACAGACCCAGTGGCACAGAAGTTACGTTGCTCTGGAGCTCGAATGACCCCTCCTACCTTTAATGATCTCATGAAAGAGGTAAAACAAGAAGAGACCCTGATAGAGATGAGGGAACGCACCATAAAAAAGGTAAAGGTAGTAGTACCCACAGTAGAACCCAACCTATTTGAAGAAAAGATCCTGAAGCTGATGGAAGAGCAGAATAAAAGGATTGAACAGTTCATTGCCTCGCAAAGTGCTGGAGTTCCCCCTCGTGGAAATTCAAGGAGTAGAGAAATGGGGAGAGGAGACAGAAATATAAATAGAGGTTGCTTCAGATGCGGACGATATGGTCACCGGGCTATTGAGTGCAATCAAAATAGAAGCCTCACAAACAACACTAGAGATGAGATAGATAGGGGAAGCACTGACCAGGGAAACGGGCGAGGGAGGTCAGTGGTTGTCCCCTCACTGGCCCCCTAGAAGTTGGAAGATGTGCCATGGGGAGTTCATGGTGGAGTGGAGTCATCCCGGAGGGATTACTGGGACCCATTCCCATGAGAATAGCCAGGATCAATGGAAAAGACTGTGAAGTACTATTGGACAGTGGGTCGCAAGTTTCCATCATTTTTGAGTCATGGTACAAAGCAAACATACCTGAAGTAACTATACAGCCGCTATCTGGACTAGTCATATGGGGACTTAGTGTAGAAAAATATCCTTACCTGGGTTATGTTAGTGTCACACTGGAATTTAAAAAGGAGAATGAAGATGGAATTAGTCAAGTCCCATTTGTCGCACTGATATGTCCTGAGGTACCTGAAGGGAGAGAGAATCTTCCTATTATAGTAGGAACAAACACAAAGTTATATCAGGCTCTGGCTGATTGGTGTAAAGAAGAAGATGAGAAGACTATATCTAATTCATTAATTATACAGCCAGAGGAAGTACTGCTAACCAATGGAACAAAGAAAGCAGAGGTACAGGAACCAGCTCCTGTTATAGCCATGCAGGATTTTGACTCATGTTTCAGAAAAAGTGACATTCCCAACTTAGAGAAGGAATCTTTAATAAGTGAATTAAGGAAGCGGGAACAAGCCTTCTCTATGGGAGAGTGGGACCTAGGGAGAGCCAAAGGAGTTGAGCACCGAATAAAGTTAAGTAATGATAACCCTTTCCGTGAGAGGTCACGCAGAATTGCTCCAGCCGACTTCAGTGACCTAAGAACACACTTGAAGGGGTTATTGGAGAATCAAGTTATAATTGAATCCAGAAGTCCATATGCGTCCCCCATTGTCATCGCCCGGAAGAAAACCGGGAGCATCCGCATGTGTGTGGATTACAGAACATTAAATCAGCGAACCATACCTGACCAGTACACTGTCCCCAAAATTGATGAGGCTCTAGATTGCCTTCAAGGTAGTAACTGGTTTTCTGTTTTGGACTTACGAAGCGGATTTTATCAGATCCCCATGTGCCCTAGCGATAGAGAGAAAACAGCATTCATCTGTCCTTTAGGATTTTACGAGTTCCTAATGATGCCTCAGGGAGTCACAGGAGCTCCTGCCACTTTCCAAAGGACCATGGATAAGGTGGTAGGAGACATGAACTACAGGGAAGTGATAGTCTACCTTGATGATATAATTGTCTTTGGTAATTCCCTTGAAGAACATAATAAGCGTCTACTCAAAGTATTAGATCGTTTAGTAGAAGGAGGGCTAAAATTATCATTAGACAAATGCCATTTATGCCAATCCTCTGTAAAATACCTTGGTCACATCGTGAGTCGGAAAGGAGTAGCTACGGATCCATCTAAAGTGGAAGTAGTCAACAAATGGCCTCGGCCTACAAAATTAAAGGAATTGCGTTCTTTTTTGGGGTTTTGTGGATATTATAGGAAATTTGTGCCCAAATATTCGAAAATAGCTAAGCCTTTAACTGACTTGACAAAAGGATACCCTCCTGTTTGGAATAAGAAAGGAAGAGTATTACAGAGGAGGGTCACCCAAGGAAGCTATTATAAGCCAAACGAGCCCTTTGGAGAGAGATGGAATCTTCAATGTGAAAAGGCATTTGAGGAGTTGAAAAATTGTTTAGCAAATGCCCCTATTTTGGCTTATGCTGACCCTAGCCTGCCATATATTTTACATACTGATGCCTCTCAAGAGGGCATAGGGGGAGTATTATACCAAATGCACCAAAACCAATTGAAACCTATCGCATTCGTTAGTAGAGGACTGTCAAAAAGTGAAAAAAGATATCCCACCCACAAATTAGAGTTTCTGGCATTAAAGTGGTGCATAGTGGAAAAGTTTCATGACTACCTATATGGCACTTCTTTTGAGGTACATACTGACAATAACCCTCTAACCTATATACGGACAACTGCGAGGTTAGATGCCACTGGACACCGATGGCTATCTGCGTTGACTCTATATGATTTCAAACTGAAATATAGACCTGGAAATACCAATATAGATGCGGACTCATTGTCAAGAATACCTAACCAGCAAGCAGATGAAGGGGAAGAAGAATGGGTGGAAGTACCCGCTGGTGAAATAAAAGGGATGTGTCATAAGATTCATATCAGGAGTGGAAAGTGTGAATCGTTAAGTAGTTTAGGGGCTTCGGAACAGGCTATACCGCTATCTTATTGCTGGCTCAGTAACATTGAGTTAGACGGGATACCTAAGGTACAGCACAAGCAATTACAAAGAGAGCAAGAAAATGATCCTTGTATAGGATATGTTATATCTAGGATGAACCAAACTGACACTATCCCCATGCCACAGGAATGGTCTAAAAGTATCCGTCTCTTAGAAAAGCAAGGGAAAAATTTGGTTTTCAAAGATGGGTTACTATGTCGGAACCGAATAAGCGAGAAAGGGACAAAAAAACACCAAGTTGTGCTCCCAATAAAATATAGGGATTTAGTCCTGCAGGCCCTGCATGATAACCACGGGCATCTGGGGATCGATAAGACAATGGGATTAGTTGCTGACAGGTTTTATTGGCCCAACATGAAAGCAGAAATAGAAAGATATTGCAAGACCTGTGGAAACTGTATTGTAAGAAAGTCTTTACCGAGCAGGGTGGCCCCATTAGTCAATATACAAAGTAATGGCCCTATGGATCTAGTGTGTATAGACTATCTGTCATTAGAAGTCGAGCCCGGAAGGAAATGTAACATACTGGTCGTGACTGATCATTTTACCCGCTATGCCCAGGCCTACGTAACCCTGAATCAAAAGGCTTCCACTGTGGCCACAACATTGTGGGACAAGTTTTTCGTCCATTATGGACTACCCAACAGAATACATTCCGATCAGGGGAGGGATTTCGAAAGCAAGCTCATAAAGGAACTGTGTCTAGCTTGTGGAATCGAGAAATCTAGGACAACGCCGTATCACCCTCAAGGGGATCCTCAACCTGAGAGGTTTAATCGCACATTGTTAAACATGTTGGGAACGCTAAATCCATTAGATAAGGTTAAATGGAAGAGGCATATTAACAGATTGGTGCATGCATACAATTGCACGAAAAATGAGACTACAGGATTATCACCCTATTTCCTTATGTTTGGAAGAGAGGCCAAACTGCCTATTGACGTATGCTTAGGTATCTCCCCTGATGGACAATCTTATCCATCTCATTCTAAATACGTGGAAAGGTTGAGGGAAGAACTAAGGACTGCCTATGAACTAGCAGATAAATCTGCCAAGAAATTGGGAGAGAAGAATAAAGTATATTATGACCGAAAGGTACGGGATCAAGTTCTAGCTCCTGGGGATAGAGTACTGTTAAGGCATCTTGGGCTACAAAGAAAATTTAAAATACAGTAGCTAATCGTTGGAAGGAAGAACCATATATTGTGATAAAAAAATTCTCTGACTTGCCTGTTTATAAAATCAAGCCAGAGAGTGGAGAAAATGTTGTACTTACATATCACCGACAACACTTACTCCCAATCGGACGGGAAATTCGTCTAGAGGATTATTATAGCAAGATTGAAAACCAATCTAGTGTCAAAAGGGAGTCTAGGACTGTGTTAGATCTGCAGAGATTAGATGGAGAGGACAAAGAAAGTTCAGAAGAAGAAGATGAATGTCGTCCCGGGTATTATTACAGGGACGATAGAGATAATAGCTTCAAAAACTCTTTGAATGATAAGAATAAATTTCTGACAGAAAGTAACCATGGGAATATTACGCCCGAACCCAGCATAAACAGTAGTGAAGTCATAAATTACATAAATGAGGATCAAGGTGAGGACGTAGAAGAAGAAGGTTTAGGTTGTGACTTATTGCCTAATGAAACGGAGGGTGAACAATTTGAAGGAAGGGGGAAACGACTACATCGCCCTCCATTTATACTTACCTATGATCAATTGGGGGAGCCAAATGTCATTCCAAGAACATTACATCCCAACATGGTATATAGCTGGCCCTATTTTGAATATTCTATGAATCTAAATTAGTAATATGGTGATCTTAGTATAAAAGTTTAACCAGATCACCAGGGGGAGAATGTAGCCACTATACACATGTCTACATATATTAATATTCTGGAAAGTGACACCATTACATATTTACGGTATAGGGTAATTAAAGTAGATAATTAATAGTGTGTAAATGTGTATAGGCAGAGTAATTACATTACATTGTACATATATTATGAAAATATTGGACATATATATGTGCATAGTAGATAATTGATATACATATATTGTATGGATTGTATAGAATATTATAATATGACAGGTTGTTGTATGTAGTATAAGCCTGCCCTGGTGGGGAAGTAGAGGAAGAAGGCTCTAGAAACCCACGTGCAGACGTTAATGGCCCAGGGCCTGAGACAGGAGAAGGGTTGAAAAAGGTGCATGAGCCGGCTGATGGAAAGGATATAAGAAGCAGCTGCGGGAAAGAGGCAGTTTTAGGCAGTTGATTTACTGGCAGAGGCACGAGAGGTACGACAGCAGGACTGGCAGTGATAAAGCAGCGACTGAGAGACACAGAGATACCACGCCAGATGCGGTCAGCGCTTCCAGACGCCCAGGGTGCTTAAGTGCTTATGCAGTGTGGAGAGGTGTAACCTGGAGCGACCTAGCAAATGATGATCTAGGAGAGAGGCGGGCTCCCGCTCCGAGGCGGAGCTTAGGTGGATGACACGAGGAGGAATTCACCCTACTGGCCTGATGGATACCTGTCAATAAAGTGAGTGCTGTGGGACAGACAATTAAATGAACACTAGAGAGCACAGAGCACCCCATAGACACTGATAGCAGAGCTGTATCCATATATACATATACAGTATATTACCAAAGTGAGTACTGGAAGACAGGCAGTAGAAGGATAAAAGCAGGCAGTAAAAGCACCCTGACCCAGCTGATAATTAATATAAAAAAAGGTCATTGAGCATATGAAGGTGTCAGTGTTACCTTAACGAAAGCAGCCTTCAGAGGAGACAGAGACTACTGGCTTACTATCTTGCCATCGTGTCAGCCATTGCATCGTATAGTATCCATACCCAGAGACTGTGCGACTATGCTAGAGGCTGAGCCACTTTACTCCCTTATTAATGTAAGTCGGGGGAGAGCTATTCCATGTCACTAAGAGGAGGATAGTAAGCTGTATACCTACAGAAAAGTATCATTTATTGGTAAAACAAGGGTGCTGTCCTATATAAAGTTGAGAGAAGCAGCAGAGCAGTGCCTGATAAGACAGGTGCTGAGCCGGTGTGTAAATGGCTGTCTCTGGGCTGTGATATGAGGATACAGTGTTGCTCAGGAAAGAAGTTACAGTATTAAAACTTTGAGGAAAACACTAGACAGCTGAAAATTGAAACTACGTAACTATACAGTTCTACAAAGGAGGTTTAGGATTTCCACAGCAAGTAGCTATACTCTGATGAAGAGACTACCAGTTATGTACAATTCCAGTGCACTTCAATATGGGCCCCATCGGCATATGCATATGTAACTGCAGTTTACCTAAACTTTATTACCCGGGTAATTAGATACTTTGGATGTTGAGGTATTTTTTGACAAGCAGGGTTTTATTCATTCATTTTTTGTATTGCATGCAAGGATATCTGTATAGTTATCTTCTTAATATATTTAGTGATCAATTTAGCTATTTTATCAATCGGAATTGAATTGTAATGAAATGTCTGAATATTGCTACATTAGCCATTTTTATTAAACATTCTGGTACTTACCTGTAAGACGTTTTGTACATGTTCCAGCTCGATCTGACGATCCTAGAAGAAGAGTAAAGGTATAATTATATGTTTGATTTAAACAATAGTAATATATTTACACATTCATACCCATCACACATTAACGCTAGGCTTTCCCAAGCAAGCCTGTATACAAATATATATATAGCTTGGGTGGAGGCACTTAAGTTACCCTCAGAGTAGGGGAGGGTTACAACTGGAGGCACTGCTGAGATTCCAAAAAAAATGGAGGACATCACAGGTAAAGACGTGTTTCAATGGTGCCAACAGAAAGGAAAAAACCCACAACGGTGTTTTGGAATTGGGGGAGATTTCTCCGGATTCTTTAATAGTGATGTGATATTACAGATAAAGAAGCTGTATGGAGTGTATCAGCCCAAAATAGTAGATCAATGGAGAGAAGAGACAGGGAATATATGCGCTATGTTAGTAGAGACTGAGGGAGATTTAGATGCTAATCTAATCCCTTTAATGGTGATGGTGGATAAAGACACAGGAAGACGATGGAATATTCTCTGGCCAGAACTTCCATTAGTAGAAGATGCAGACACTTCTCCAAAGCCCCGTGCAGGAAGGATAAATAGTAACGGAGGCAAAGGGGGTGATACACCATCAGGCAATGAGGATCATTTAGGTGGTCAGTTCGAGTCCATAATGGATAGGGTAGTCACTCAACTGGAAAGATGGCATTATGAAGGGAGCTACCGGAGATTACGCATCTTTTCAGGGATTCAGCCAGTTCCCCAAGGGGAAGAAACCTACGAGTCTTGGAAGGAGGCGGCCATACAGCAAACAGAAGAATGGCAATGTCCTGATCATATAAAAAAACAAAGAGTTGTAGAGAGCTTAAGGGGGCCTGCAATGGGGGTAATACAAGCAGCACGACGAAGTGACCCGAATGCCACTATTGAGACTTACTTTGAGGCTCTCGACTATGCCTATGGAACACTAGAAGATGTAGGGGACTTAGTCTCTAGAATGCATCACACCTTCCAAGAATCAGGGGAAAAGTTGAGTACTTTTCTATATAGGCTAGATAGGTTGCTTTATAAAATAGTTGATAAAGGAGGTATAAAGAGAATTGAAGTGGATGATAATCGAATGAAACAACTATTAAGGGGGGCGCTAACTACAGACCCAGTGGCACAGAAGTTACGTTGCTCTGGAGCTCGAATGACCCCTCCTACCTTTAATGATCTCATGAAAGAGGTAAAACAAGAAGAGACCCTGATAGAGATGAGGGAACGCACCATAAAAAAGGTAAAGGTAGTAGTACCCACAGTAGAACCCAACCTATTTGAAGAAAAGATCCTGAAGCTGATGGAAGAGCAGAATAAAAGGATTGAACAGTTCATTGCCTCGCAAAGTGCTGGAGTTCCCCCTCGTGGAAATTCAAGGAGTAGAGAAATGGGGAGAGGAGACAGAAATATAAATAGAGGTTGCTTCAGATGCGGACGATATGGTCACCGGGCTATTGAGTGCAATCAAAATAGAAGCCTCACAAACAACACTAGAGATGAGATAGATAGGGGAAGCACTGACCAGGGAAACGGGCGAGGGAGGTCAGTGGTTGTCCCCTCACTGGCCCCCTAGAAGTTGGAAGATGTGCCATGGGGAGTTCATGGTGGAGTGGAGTCATCCCGGAGGGATTACTGGGACCCATTCCCATGAGAATAGCCAGAATCAATGGAAAAGACTGTGAAGTACTATTGGACAGTGGGTCGCAAGTTTCCATCATTTTTGAGTCATGGTACAAAGCAAACATACCTGAAGTAACTATACAGCCGCTATCTGGACTAGTCATATGGGGACTTAGTGTAGAAAAATATCCTTACCTGGGTTATGTTAGTGTCACACTGGAATTTAAAAAGGGGAATGAAGATGGAATTAGTCAAGTCCCATTTGTCGCACTGATATGTCCTGAGGTACCTGAAGGGAGAGAGAATCTTCCTATTATAGTAGGAACAAACACAAAGTTATATCAGGCTCTGGCTGATTGGTGTAAAGAAGAAGATGAGAAGACTATATCTAATTCATTAATTATACAGCCAGAGGAAGTACTGCTAACCAATGGAACAAAGAAAGCAGAGGTACAGGAACCAGCTCCTGTTATAGCCATGCAGGATTTTGACTCATGTTTCAGAAAAAGTGACATTCCCAACTTAGAGAAGGAATCTTTAATAAGTGAATTAAGGAAGCGGGAACAAGCCTTCTCTATGGGAGAGTGGGACCTAGGGAGAGCCAAAGGAGTTGAGCACCGAATAAAGTTAAGTAATGATAACCCTTTCCGTGAGAGGTCACGCAGAATTGCTCCAGCCGACTTCAGTGACCTAAGAACACACTTGAAGGGGTTATTGGAGAATCAAGTTATAATTGAATCCAGAAGTCCATATGCGTCCCCCATTGTCATCGCCCGGAAGAAAACCGGGAGCATCCGCATGTGTGTGGATTACAGAACATTAAATCAGCGAACCATACCTGACCAGTACACTGTCCCCAAAATTGATGAGGCTCTAGATTGCCTTCAAGGTAGTAACTGGTTTTCTGTTTTGGACTTACGAAGCGGATTTTATCAGATCCCCATGTGCCCTAGCGATAGAGAGAAAACAGCATTCATCTGTCCTTTAGGATTTTACGAGTTCCTAATGATGCCTCAGGGAGTCACAGGAGCTCCTGCCACTTTCCAAAGGACCATGGATAAGGTGGTAGGAGACATGAACTACAGGGAAGTGATAGTCTACCTTGATGATATAATTGTCTTTGGTAATTCCCTTGAAGAACATAATAAGCGTCTACTCAAAGTATTAGATCGTTTAGTAGAAGGAGGGCTAAAATTATCATTAGACAAATGCCATTTATGCCAATCCTCTGTAAAATACCTTGGTCACATCGTGAGTCGGAAAGGAGTAGCTACGGATCCATCTAAAGTGGAAGTAGTCAACAAATGGCCTCGGCCTACAAAATTAAAGGAATTGCGTTCTTTTTTGGGGTTTTGTGGATATTATAGGAAATTTGTGCCCAAATATTCGAAAATAGCTAAGCCTTTAACTGACTTGACAAAAGGATACCCTCCTGTTTGGAATAAGAAAGGAAGAGTATTACAGAGGAGGGTCACCCAAGGAAGCTATTATAAGCCAAACGAGCCCTTTGGAGAGAGATGGAATCTTCAATGTGAAAAGGCATTTGAGGAGTTGAAAAATTGTTTAGCAAATGCCCCTATTTTGGCTTATGCTGACCCTAGCCTGCCATATATTTTACATACTGATGCCTCTCAAGAGGGCATAGGGGGAGTATTATACCAAATGCACCAAAACCAATTGAAACCTATCGCATTCGTTAGTAGAGGACTGTCAAAAAGTGAAAAAAGATATCCCACCCACAAATTAGAGTTTCTGGCATTAAAGTGGTGCGTAGTGGAAAAGTTTCATGACTACCTATATGGCACTTCTTTTGAGGTACATACTGACAATAACCCTCTAACCTATATACGGACAACTGCGAGGTTAGATGCCACTGGACACCGATGGCTATCTGCGTTGACTCTATATGATTTCAAACTGAAATATAGACCTGGAAATACCAATATAGATGCGGACTCATTGTCAAGAATACCTAACCAGCAAGCAGATGAAGGGGAAGAAGAATGGGTGGAAGTACCCGCTGGTGAAATAAAAGGGATGTGTCATAAGATTCATATCAGGAGTGGAAAGTGTGAATCGTTAAGTAGTTTAGGGGCTTCGGAACAGGCTATACCGCTATCTTATTGCTGGCTCAGTAACATTGAGTTAGACGGGATACCTAAGGTACAGCACAAGCAATTACAAAGAGAGCAAGAAAATGATCCTTGTATAGGATATGTTATATCTAGGATGAACCAAACTGCCACTATCCCCATGCCACAGGAATGGTCTAAAAGTATCCGTCTCTTAGAAAAGCAAGGGAAAAATTTGGTTTTCAAAGATGGGTTACTATGTCGGAACCGAATAAGCGAGAAAGGGACAAAAAAACACCAAGTTGTGCTCCCAATAAAATATAGGGATTTAGTCCTGCAGGCCCTGCATGATAACCACGGGCATCTGGGGATCGATAAGACAATGGGATTAGTTGCTGACAGGTTTTATTGGCCCAACATGAAAGCAGAAATAGAAAGATATTGCAAGACCTGTGGAAACTGTATTGTAAGAAAGTCTTTACCGAGCAGGGTGGCCCCATTAGTCAATATACAAAGTAATGGCCCTATGGATCTAGTGTGTATAGACTATCTGTCATTAGAAGTCGAGCCCGGAAGGAAATGTAACATACTGGTCGTGACTGATCATTTTACCCGCTATGCCCAGGCCTACGTAACCCTGAATCAAAAGGCTTCCACTGTGGCCACAACATTGTGGGACAAGTTTTTCGTCCATTATGGACTACCCAACAGAATACATTCCGATCAGGGGAGGGATTTCGAAAGCAAGCTCATAAAGGAACTGTGTCTAGCTTGTGGAATCGAGAAATCTAGGACAACGCCGTATCACCCTCAAGGGGATCCTCAACCTGAGAGGTTTAATCGCACATTGTTAAACATGTTGGGAACGCTAAATCCATTAGATAAGGTTAAATGGAAGAGGCATATTAACAGATTGGTGCATGCATACAATTGCACGAAAAATGAGACTACAGGATTATCACCCTATTTCCTTATGTTTGGAAGAGAGGCCAAACTGCCTATTGACGTATGCTTAGGTATCTCCCCTGATGGACAATCTTATCCATCTCATTCTAAATACGTGGAAAGGTTGAGGGAAGAACTAAGGACTGCCTATGAACTAGCAGATAAATCTGCCAAGAAATTGGGAGAGAAGAATAAAGTATATTATGACCGAAAGGTACGGGATCAAGTTCTAGCTCCTGGGGATAGAGTACTGTTAAGGCATCTTGGGCTACAAAGAAAATTTAAAATACAGTAGCTAATCGTTGGAAGGAAGAACCATATATTGTGATAAAAAAATTCTCTGACTTGCCTGTTTATAAAATCAAGCCAGAGAGTGGAGAAAATGTTGTACTTACATATCACCGACAACACTTACTCCCAATCGGACGGGAAATTCATCTAGAGGATTATTATAGCAAGATTGAAAACCAATCTAGTGTCAAAAGGGAGTCTAGGACTGTGTTAGATCTGCAGAGATTAGATGGAGAGGACAAAGAAAGTTCAGAAGAAGAAGATGAATGTCGTCCCGGGTATTATTACAGGGACGATAGAGATAATAGCTTCAAAAACTCTTTGAATGATAAGAATAAATTTCTGACAGAAAGTAACCATGGGAATATTACGCCCGAACCCAGCATAAACAGTAGTGAAGTCATAAATTACATAAATGAGGATCAAGGTGAGGACGTAGAAGAAGAAGGTTTAGGTTGTGACTTATTGCCTAATGAAACGGAGGGTGAACAATTTGAAGGAAGGGGGAAACGACTACATCGCCCTCCATTTATACTTACCTATGATCAATTGGGGGAGCCAAATGTCATTCCAAGAACATTACATCCCAACATGGTATATAGCTGGCCCTATTTTGAATATTCTATGAATCTAAATTAGTAATATGGTGATCTTAGTATAAAAGTTTAACCAGATCACCAGGGGGAGAATGTAGCCACTATACACATGTCTACATATATTAATATTCTGGAAAGTGACACCATTACATATTTACGGTATAGGGTAATTAAAGTAGATAATTAATAGTGTGTAAATGTGTATAGGCAGAGTAATTACATTACATTGTACATATATTATGAAAATATTGGACATATATATGTGCATAGTAGATAATTGATATACATATATTGTATGGATTGTATAGAATATTATAATATGACAGGTTGTTGTATGTAGTATAAGCCTGCCCTGGTGGGGAAGTAGAGGAAGAAGGCTCTAGAAACCCACGTGCAGACGTTAATGGCCCAGGGCCTGAGACAGGAGAAGGGTTGAAAAAGGTGCATGAGCCGGCTGATGGAAAGGATATAAGAAGCAGCTGCGGGAAAGAGGCAGTTTTAGGCAGTTGATTTACTGGCAGAGGCACGAGAGGTACGACAGCAGGACTGGCAGTGATAAAGCAGCGACTGAGAGACACAGAGATACCACGCCAGATGCGGTCAGCGCTTCCAGACGCCCAGGGTGCTTAAGTGCTTATGCAGTGTGGAGAGGTGTAACCTGGAGCGACCTAGCAAATGATGATCTAGGAGAGAGGCGGGCTCCCGCTCCGAGGCGGAGCTTAGGTGGATGACACGAGGAGGAATTCACCCTACTGGCCTGATGGATACCTGTCAATAAAGTGAGTGCTGTGGGACAGACAATTAAATGAACACTAGAGAGCACAGAGCACCCCATAGACACTGATAGCAGAGCTGTATCCATATATACATATACAGTATATTACCAAAGTGAGTACTGGAAGACAGGCAGTAGAAGGATAAAAGCAGGCAGTAAAAGCACCCTGACCCAGCTGATAATTAATATAAAAAAAGGTCATTGAGCATATGAAGGTGTCAGTGTTACCTTAACGAAAGCAGCCTTCAGAGGAGACAGAGACTACTGGCTTACTATCTTGCCATCGTGTCAGCCATTGCATCGTATAGTATCCATACCCAGAGACTGTGCGACTATGCTAGAGGCTGAGCCACTTTACTCCCTTATTAATGTAAGTCGGGGGAGAGCTATTCCATGTCACTAAGAGGAGGATAGTAAGCTGTATACCTACAGAAAAGTATCATTTATTGGTAAAACAAGGGTGCTGTCCTATATAAAGTTGAGAGAAGCAGCAGAGCAGTGACTGATAAGACAGGTGCTGAGCCGGTGTGTAAATGGCTGTCTCTGGGCTGTGATATGAGGATACAGTGTTGCTCAGGAAAGAAGTTACAGTATTAAAACTTTGAGGAAAACACTAGACAGCTGAAAATTGAAACTACGTAACTATACAGTTCTACAAAGGAGGTTTAGGATTTCCACAGCAAGTAGCTATACTCTGATGAAGAGACTACCAGTTATGTACAATTCCAGTGCACTTCAATATGGGCCCCATCGGCATATGCATATGTAACTGCAGTTTACCTAAACTTTATTACCCGGGTAATTAGATACTTTGGATGTTGAGGTATTTTTTGACAAGCAGGGTTTTATTCATTCATTTTTTGTATTGCATGCAAGGATATCTGTATAGTTATCTTCTTAATATATTTAGTGATCAATTTAGCTATTTTATCAATCGGAATTGAATTGTAATGAAATGTCTGAATATTGCTACATTAGCCATTTTTATTAAACATTCTGGTACTTACCTGTAAGACGTTTTGTACATGTTCCAGCTCGATCTGACGATCCTAGAAGAAGAGTAAAGGTATAATTATATGTTTGATTTAAACAATAGTAATATATTTACACATTCATACCCATCACACATTAACGCTAGGCTTTCCCAAGCAAGCCTGTATACAAATATATATATATAGCTTGGGTGGAGGCACTTAAGTTACCCTCAGAGTAGGGGAGGGTTACAACTGGAGGCACTGCTGAGATTCCAAAAAAAATGGAGGACATCACAGGTAAAGACGTGTTTCAATGGTGCCAACAGAAAGGAAAAAACCCACAACGGTGTTTTGGAATTGGGGGAGATTTCTCCGGATTCTTTAATAGTGATGTGATATTACAGATAAAGAAGCTGTATGGAGTGTATCAGCCCAAAATAGTAGATCAATGGAGAGAAGAGACAGGGAATATATGCGCTATGTTAGTAGAGACTGAGGGAGATTTAGATGCTAATCTAATCCCTTTAATGGTGATGGTGGATAAAGACACAGGAAGACGATGGAATATTCTCTGGCCAGAACTTCCATTAGTAGAAGATGCAGACACTTCTCCAAAGCCCCGTGCAGGAAGGATAAATAGTAACGGAGGCAAAGGGGGTGATACACCATCAGGCAATGAGGATCATTTAGGTGGTCAGTTCGAGTCCATAATGGATAGGGTAGTCACTCAACTGGAAAGATGGCATTATGAAGGGAGCTACCGGAGATTACGCATCTTTTCAGGGATTCAGCCAGTTCCCCAAGGGGAAGAAACCTTCGAGTCTTGGAAGGAGGCGGCCATACAGCAAACAGAAGAATGGCAATGTCCTGATCATATAAAAAAACAAAGAGTTGTAGAGAGCTTAAGGGGGCCTGCAATGGGGGTAATACAAGCAGCACGACGAAGTGACCCGAATGCCACTATTGAGACTTACTTTGAGGCTCTCGACTATGCCTATGGAACACTAGAAGATGTAGGGGACTTAGTCTCTAGAATGCATCACACCTTCCAAGAATCAGGGGAAAAGTTGAGTACTTTTCTATATAGGCTAGATAGGTTGCTTTATAAAATAGTTGATAAAGGAGGTATAAAGAGAATTGAAGTGGATGATAATCGAATGAAACAACTATTAAGGGGGGCGCTAACTACAGACCCAGTGGCACAGAAGTTACGTTGCTCTGGAGCTCGAATGACCCCTCCTACCTTTAATGATCTCATGAAAGAGGTAAAACAAGAAGAGACCCTGATAGAGATGAGGGAACGCACCATAAAAAAGGTAAAGGTAGTAGTACCCACAGTAGAACCCAACCTATTTGAAGAAAAGATCCTGAAGCTGATGGAAGAGCAGAATAAAAGGATTGAACAGTTCATTGCCTCGCAAAGTGCTGGAGTTCCCCCTCGTGGAAATTCAAGGAGTAGAGAAATGGGGAGAGGAGACAGAAATATAAATAGAGGTTGCTTCAGATGCGGACGATATGGTCACCGGGCTATTGAGTGCAATCAAAATAGAAGCCTCACAAACAACACTAGAGATGAGATAGATAGGGGAAGCACTGACCAGGGAAACGGGCGAGGGAGGTCAGTGGTTGTCCCCTCACTGGCCCCCTAGAAGTTGGAAGATGTGCCATGGGGAGTTCATGGTGGAGTGGAGTCATCCCGGAGGGATTACTGGGACCCATTCCCATGAGAATAGCCAGGATCAATGGAAAAGACTGTGAAGTACTATTGGACAGTGGGTCGCAAGTTTCCATCATTTTTGAGTCATGGTACAAAGCAAACATACCTGAAGTAACTATACAGCCGCTATCTGGACTAGTCATATGGGGACTTAGTGTAGAAAAATATCCTTACCTGGGTTATGTTAGTGTCACACTGGAATTTAAAAAGGAGAATGAAGATGGAATTAGTCAAGTCCCATTTGTCGCACTGATATGTCCTGAGGTACCTGAAGGGAGAGAGAATCTTCCTATTATAGTAGGAACAAACACAAAGTTATATCAGGCTCTGGCTGATTGGTGTAAAGAAGAAGATGAGAAGACTATATCTAATTCATTAATTATACAGCCAGAGGAAGTACTGCTAACCAATGGAACAAAGAAAGCAGAGGTACAGGAACCAGCTCCTGTTATAGCCATGCAGGATTTTGACTCATGTTTCAGAAAAAGTGACATTCCCAACTTAGAGAAGGAATCTTTAATAAGTGAATTAAGGAAGCGGGAACAAGCCTTCTCTATGGGAGAGTGGGACCTAGGGAGAGCCAAAGGAGTTGAGCACCGAATAAAGTTAAGTAATGATAACCCTTTCCGTGAGAGGTCACGCAGAATTGCTCCAGCCGACTTCAGTGACCTAAGAACACACTTGAAGGGGTTATTGGAGAATCAAGTTATAATTGAATCCAGAAGTCCATATGCGTCCCCCATTGTCATCGCCCGGAAGAAAACCGGGAGCATCCGCATGTGTGTGGATTACAGAACATTAAATCAGCGAACCATACCTGACCAGTACACTGTCCCCAAAATTGATGAGGCTCTAGATTGCCTTCAAGGTAGTAACTGGTTTTCTGTTTTGGACTTACGAAGCGGATTTTATCAGATCCCCATGTGCCCTAGCGATAGAGAGAAAACAGCATTCATCTGTCCTTTAGGATTTTACGAGTTCCTAATGATGCCTCAGGGAGTCACAGGAGCTCCTGCCACTTTCCAAAGGACCATGGATAAGGTGGTAGGAGACATGAACTACAGGGAAGTGATAGTCTACCTTGATGATATAATTGTCTTTGGTAATTCCCTTGAAGAACATAATAAGCGTCTACTCAAAGTATTAGATCGTTTAGTAGAAGGAGGGCTAAAATTATCATTAGACAAATGCCATTTATGCCAATCCTCTGTAAAATACCTTTGTCACATCGTGAGTCGGAAAGGAGTAGCTACGGATCCATCTAAAGTGGAAGTAGTCAACAAATGGCCTCGGCCTACAAAATTAAAGGAATTGCGTTCTTTTTTGGGGTTTTGTGGATATTATAGGAAATTTGTGCCCAAATATTCGAAAATAGCTAAGCCTTTAACTGACTTGACAAAAGGATACCCTCCTGTTTGGAATAAGAAAGGAAGAGTATTACAGAGGAGGGTCACCCAAGGAAGCTATTATAAGCCAAACGAGCCCTTTGGAGAGAGATGGAATCTTCAATGTGAAAAGGCATTTGAGGAGTTGAAAAATTGTTTAGCAAATGCCCCTATTTTGGCTTATGCTGACCCTAGCCTGCCATATATTTTACATACTGATGCCTCTCAAGAGGGCATAGGGGGAGTATTATACCAAATGCACCAAAACCAATTGAAACCTATCGCATTCGTTAGTAGAGGACTGTCAAAAAGTGAAAAAAGATATCCCACCCACAAATTAGAGTTTCTGGCATTAAAGTGGTGCGTAGTGGAAAAGTTTCATGACTACCTATATGGCACTTCTTTTGAGGTACATACTGACAATAACCCTCTAACCTATATACGGACAACTGCGAGGTTAGATGCCACTGGACACCGATGGCTATCTGCGTTGACTCTATATGATTTCAAACTGAAATATAGACCTGGAAATACCAATATAGATGCGGACTCATTGTCAAGAATACCTAACCAGCAAGCAGATGAAGGGGAAGAAGAATGGGTGGAAGTACCCGCTGGTGAAATAAAAGGGATGTGTCATAAGATTCATATCAGGAGTGGAAAGTGTGAATCGTTAAGTAGTTTAGGGGCTTCGGAACAGGCTATACCGCTATCTTATTGCTGGCTCAGTAACATTGAGTTAGACGGGATACCTAAGGTACAGCACAAGCAATTACAAAGAGAGCAAGAAAATGATCCTTGTATAGGATATGTTATATCTAGGATGAACCAAACTGCCACTATCCCCATGCCACAGGAATGGTCTAAAAGTATCCGTCTCTTAGAAAAGCAAGGGAAAAATTTGGTTTTCAAAGATGGGTTACTATGTCGGAACCGAATAAGCGAGAAAGGGACAAAAAAACACCAAGTTGTGCTCCCAATAAAATATAGGGATTTAGTCCTGCAGGCCCTGCATGATAACCACGGGCATCTGGGGATCGATAAGACAATGGGATTAGTTGCTGACAGGTTTTATTGGCCCAACATGAAAGCAGAAATAGAAAGATATTGCAAGACCTGTGGAAACTGTATTGTAAGAAAGTCTTTACCGAGCAGGGTGGCCCCATTAGTCAATATACAAAGTAATGGCCCTATGGATCTAGTGTGTATAGACTATCTGTCATTAGAAGTCGAGCCCGGAAGGAAATGTAACATACTGGTCGTGACTGATCATTTTACCCGCTATGCCCAGGCCTACGTAACCCTGAATCAAAAGGCTTCCACTGTGGCCACAACATTGTGGGACAAGTTTTTCGTCCATTATGGACTACCCAACAGAATACATTCCGATCAGGGGAGGGATTTCGAAAGCAAGCTCATAAAGGAACTGTGTCTAGCTTGTGGAATCGAGAAATCTAGGACAACGCCGTATCACCCTCAAGGGGATCCTCAACCTGAGAGGTTTAATCACACATTGTTAAACATGTTGGGAACGCTAAATCCATTAGATAAGGTTAAATGGAAGAGGCATATTAACAGATTGGTGCATGCATACAATTGCACGAAAAATGAGACTACAGGATTATCACCCTATTTCCTTATGTTTGGAAGAGAGGCCAAACTGCCTATTGACGTATGCTTAGGTATCTCCCCTGATGGACAATCTTATCCATCTCATTCTAAATACGTGGAAAGGTTGAGGGAAGAACTAAGGACTGCCTATGAACTAGCAGATAAATCTGCCAAGAAATTGGGAGAGAAGATTAAAGTATATTATGACCGAAAGGTACGGGATCAAGTTCTAGCTCCTGGGGATAGAGTACTGTTAAGGCATCTTGGGCTACAAAGAAAATTTAAAATAGCTAATCGTTGGAAGGAAGAACCATATATTGTGATAGAAAAATTCTCTGACTTGCCTGTTTATAAAATCAAGCCAGAGAGTGGAGAAAATGTTGTACTTACATATCACCGACAACACTTACTCCCAATCGGACGGGAAATTCGTCTAGAGGATTATTATAGCAAGATTGAAAACCAATCTAGTGTCAAAAGGGAGTCTAGGACTGTGTTAGATCTGCAGAGATTAGATGGAGAGGACAAAGAAAGTTCAGAAGAAGAAGATGAATGTCGTCCCGGGTATTATTACAGGGACGATAGAGATAATAGCTTCAAAAACTCTTTGAATGATAAGAATAAATTTCTGACAGAAAGTAACCATGGGAATATTACGCCCGAACCCAGCATAAACAGTAGTGAAGTCATAAATTACATAAATGAGGATCAAGGTGAGGACGTAGAAGAAGAAGGTTTAGGTTGTGACTTATTGCCTAATGAAACGGAGGGTGAACAATTTGAAGGAAGGGGGAAACGACTACATCGCCCTCCATTTATACTTACCTATGATCAATTGGGGGAGCCAAATGTCATTCCAAGAACATTACATCCCAACATGGTATATAGCTGGCCCTATTTTGAATATTCTATGAATCTAAATTAGTAATATGGTGATCTTAGTATAAAAGTTTAACCAGATCACCAGGGGGAGAATGTAGCCACTATACACATGTCTACATATATTAATATTCTGGAAAGTGACACCATTACATATTTACGGTATAGGGTAATTAAAGTAGATAATTAATAGTGTGTAAATGTGTATAGGCAGAGTAATTACATTACATTGTACATATATTATGAAAATATTGGACATATATATGTGCATAGTAGATAATTGATATACATATATTGTATGGATTGTATAGAATATTATAATATGACAGGTTGTTGTATGTAGTATAAGCCTGCCCTGGTGGGGAAGTAGAGGAAGAAGGCTCTAGAAACCCACGTGCAGACGTTAATGGCCCAGGGCCTGAGACAGGAGAAGGGTTGAAAAAGGTGCATGAGCCGGCTGATGGAAAGGATATAAGAAGCAGCTGCGGGAAAGAGGCAGTTTTAGGCAGTTGATTTACTGGCAGAGGCACGAGAGGTACGACAGCAGGACTGGCAGTGATAAAGCAGCGACTGAGAGACACAGAGATACCACGCCAGATGCGGTCAGCGCTTCCAGACGCCCAGGGTGCTTAAGTGCTTATGCAGTGTGGAGAGGTGTAACCTGGAGCGACCTAGCAAATGATGATCTAGGAGAGAGGCGGGCTCCCGCTCCGAGGCGGAGCTTAGGTGGATGACACGAGGAGGAATTCACCCTACTGGCCTGATGGATACCTGTCAATAAAGTGAGTGCTGTGGGACAGACAATTAAATGAACACTAGAGAGCACAGAGCACCCCATAGACACTGATAGCAGAGCTGTATCCATATATACATATACAGTATATTACCAAAGTGAGTACTGGAAGACAGGCAGTAGAAGGATAAAAGCAGGCAGTAAAAGCACCCTGACCCAGCTGATAATTAATATAAAAAAAGGTCATTGAGCATATGAAGGTGTCAGTGTTACCTTAACGAAAGCAGCCTTCAGAGGAGACAGAGACTACTGGCTTACTATCTTGCCATCGTGTCAGCCATTGCATCGTATAGTATCCATACCCAGAGACTGTGCGACTATGCTAGAGGCTGAGCCACTTTACTCCCTTATTAATGTAAGTCGGGGGAGAGCTATTCCATGTCACTAAGAGGAGGATAGTAAGCTGTATACCTACAGAAAAGTATCATTTATTGGTAAAACAAGGGTGCTGTCCTATATAAAGTTGAGAGAAGCAGCAGAGCAGTGCCTGATAAGACAGGTGCTGAGCCGGTGTGTAAATGGCTGTCTCTGGGCTGTGATATGAGGATACAGTGTTGCTCAGGAAAGAAGTTACAGTATTAAAACTTTGAGGAAAACACTAGACAGCTGAAAATTGAAACTACGTAACTATACAGTTCTACAAAGGAGGTTTAGGATTTCCACAGCAAGTAGCTATACTCTGATGAAGAGACTACCAGTTATGTACAATTCCAGTGCACTTCAATATGGGCCCCATCGGCATATGCATATGTAACTGCAGTTTACCTAAACTTTATTACCCGGGTAATTAGATACTTTGGATGTTGAGGTATTTTTTGACAAGCAGGGTTTTATTCATTCATTTTTTGTATTGCATGCAAGGATATCTGTATAGTTATCTTCTTAATATATTTAGTGATCAATTTAGCTATTTTATCAATCGGAATTGAATTGTAATGAAATGTCTGAATATTGCTACATTAGCCATTTTTATTAAACATTCTGGTACTTACCTGTAAGACGTTTTGTACATGTTCCAGCTCGATCTGACGATCCTAGAAGAAGAGTAAAGGTATAATTATATGTTTGATTTAAACAATAGTAATATATTTACACATTCATACCCATCACACATTAACGCTAGGCTTTCCCAAGCAAGCCTGTATACAAATATATATATAGCTTGGGTGGAGGCACTTAAGTTACCCTCAGAGTAGGGGATGGTTACAACTGGAGGCACTGCTGAGATTCCAAAAAAAATGGAGGACATCACAGGTAAAGACGTGTTTCAATGGTGCCAACAGAAAGGAAAAAACCCACAACGGTGTTTTGGAATTGGGGGAGATTTCTCCGGATTCTTTAATAGTGATGTGATATTACAGATAAAGAAGCTGTATGGAGTGTATCAGCCCAAAATAGTAGATCAATGGAGAGAAGAGACAGGGAATATATGCGCTATGTTAGTAGAGACTGAGGGAGATTTAGATGCTAATCTAATCCCTTTAATGGTGATGGTGGATAAAGACACAGGAAGACGATGGAATATTCTCTGGCCAGAACTTCCATTAGTAGAAGATGCAGACACTTCTCCAAAGCCCCGTGCAGGAAGGATAAATAGTAACGGAGGCAAAGGGGGTGATACACCATCAGGCAATGAGGATCATTTAGGTGGTCAGTTCGAGTCCATAATGGATAGGGTAGTCACTCAACTGGAAAGATGGCATTATGAAGGGAGCTACCGGAGATTACGCATCTTTTCAGGGATTCAGCCAGTTCCCCAAGGGGAAGAAACCTTCGAGTCTTGGAAGGAGGCGGCCATACAGCAAACAGAAGAATGGCAATGTCCTGATCATATAAAAAAACAAAGAGTTGTAGAGAGCTTAAGGGGGCCTGCAATGGGGGTAATACAAGCAGCACGACGAAGTGACCCGAATGCCACTATTGAGACTTACTTTGAGGCTCTCGACTATGCCTATGGAACACTAGAAGATGTAGGGGACTTAGTCTCTAGAATGCATCACACCTTCCAAGAATCAGGGGAAAAGTTGAGTACTTTTCTATATAGGCTAGATAGGTTGCTTTATAAAATAGTTGATAAAGGAGGTATAAAGAGAATTGAAGTGGATGATAATCGAATGAAACAACTATTAAGGGGGGCGCTAACTACAGACCCAGTGGCACAGAAGTTACGTTGCTCTGGAGCTCGAATGACCCCTCCTACCTTTAATGATCTCATGAAAGAGGTAAAACAAGAAGAGACCCTGATAGAGATGAGGGAACGCACCATAAAAAAGGTAAAGGTAGTAGTACCCACAGTAGAACCCAACCTATTTGAAGAAAAGATCCTGAAGCTGATGGAAGAGCAGAATAAAAGGATTGAACAGTTCATTGCCTCGCAAAGTGCTGGAGTTCCCCCTCGTGGAAATTCAAGGAGTAGAGAAATGGGGAGAGGAGACAGAAATATAAATAGAGGTTGCTTCAGATGCGGACGATATGGTCACCGGGCTATTGAGTGCAATCAAAATAGAAGCCTCACAAACAACACTAGAGATGAGATAGATAGGGGAAGCACTGACCAGGGAAACGGGCGAGGGAGGTCAGTGGTTGTCCCCTCACTGGCCCCCTAGAAGTTGGAAGATGTGCCATGGGGAGTTCATGGTGGAGTGGAGTCATCCCGGAGGGATTACTGGGACCCATTCCCATGAGAATAGCCAGAATCAATGGAAAAGACTGTGAAGTACTATTGGACAGTGGGTCGCAAGTTTCCATCATTTTTGAGTCATGGTACAAAGCAAACATACCTGAAGTAACTATACAGCCGCTATCTGGACTAGTCATATGGGGACTTAGTGTAGAAAAATATCCTTACCTGGGTTATGTTAGTGTCACACTGGAATTTAAAAAGGAGAATGAAGATGGAATTAGTCAAGTCCCATTTGTCGCACTGATATGTCCTGAGGTACCTGAAGGGAGAGAGAATCTTCCTATTATAGTAGGAACAAACACAAAGTTATATCAGGCTCTGGCTGATTGGTGTAAAGAAGAAGATGAGAAGACTATATCTAATTCATTAATTATACAGCCAGAGGAAGTACTGCTAACCAATGGAACAAAGAAAGCAGAGGTACAGGAACCAGCTCCTGTTATAGCCATGCAGGATTTTGACTCATGTTTCAGAAAAAGTGACATTCCCAACTTAGAGAAGGAATCTTTAATAAGTGAATTAAGGAAGCGGGAACAAGCCTTCTCTATGGGAGAGTGGGACCTAGGGAGAGCCAAAGGAGTTGAGCACCGAATAAAGTTAAGTAATGATAACCCTTTCCGTGAGAGGTCACGCAGAATTGCTCCAGCCGACTTCAGTGACCTAAGAACACACTTGAAGGGGTTATTGGAGAATCAAGTTATAATTGAATCCAGAAGTCCATATGCGTCCCCCATTGTCATCGCCCGGAAGAAAACCGGGAGCATCCGCATGTGTGTGGATTACAGAACATTAAATCAGCGAACCATACCTGACCAGTACACTGTCCCCAAAATTGATGAGGCTCTAGATTGCCTTCAAGGTAGTAACTGGTTTTCTGTTTTGGACTTACGAAGCGGATTTTATCAGATCCCCATGTGCCCTAGCGATAGAGAGAAAACAGCATTCATCTGTCCTTTAGGATTTTACGAGTTCCTAATGATGCCTCAGGGAGTCACAGGAGCTCCTGCCACTTTCCAAAGGACCATGGATAAGGTGGTAGGAGACATGAACTACAGGGAAGTGATAGTCTACCTTGATGATATAATTGTCTTTGGTAATTCCCTTGAAGAACATAATAAGCGTCTACTCAAAGTATTAGATCGTTTAGTAGAAGGAGGGCTAAAATTATCATTAGACAAATGCCATTTATGCCAATCCTCTGTAAAATACCTTGGTCACATCGTGAGTCGGAAAGGAGTAGCTACGGATCCATCTAAAGTGGAAGTAGTCAACAAATGGCCTCGGCCTACAAAATTAAAGGAATTGCGTTCTTTTTTGGGGTTTTGTGGATATTATAGGAAATTTGTGCCCAAATATTCGAAAATAGCTAAGCCTTTAACTGACTTGACAAAAGGATACCCTCCTGTTTGGAATAAGAAAGGAAGAGTATTACAGAGGAGGGTCACCCAAGGAAGCTATTATAAGCCAAACGAGCCCTTTGGAGAGAGATGGAATCTTCAATGTGAAAAGGCATTTGAGGAGTTGAAAAATTGTTTAGCAAATGCCCCTATTTTGGCTTATGCTGACCCTAGCCTGCCATATATTTTACATACTGATGCCTCTCAAGAGGGCATAGGGGGAGTATTATACCAAATGCACCAAAACCAATTGAAACCTATCGCATTCGTTAGTAGAGGACTGTCAAAAAGTGAAAAAAGATATCCCACCCACAAATTAGAGTTTCTGGCATTAAAGTGGTGCGTAGTGGAAAAGTTTCATGACTACCTATATGGCACTTCTTTTGAGGTACATACTGACAATAACCCTCTAACCTATATACGGACAACTGCGAGGTTAGATGCCACTGGACACCGATGGCTATCTGCGTTGACTCTATATGATTTCAAACTGAAATATAGACCTGGAAATACCAATATAGATGCGGACTCATTGTCAAGAATACCTAACCAGCAAGCAGATGAAGGGGAAGAAGAATGGGTGGAAGTACCCGCTGGTGAAATAAAAGGGATGTGTCATAAGATTCATATCAGGAGTGGAAAGTGTGAATCGTTAAGTAGTTTAGGGGCTTCGGAACAGGCTATACCGCTATCTTATTGCTGGCTCAGTAACATTGAGTTAGACGGGATACCTAAGGTACAGCACAAGCAATTACAAAGAGAGCAAGAAAATGATCCTTGTATAGGATATGTTATATCTAGGATGAACCAAACTGCCACTATCCCCATGCCACAGGAATGGTCTAAAAGTATCCGTCTCTTAGAAAAGCAAGGGAAAAATTTGGTTTTCAAAGATGGGTTACTATGTCGGAACCGAATAAGCGAGAAAGGGACAAAAAAACACCAAGTTGTGCTCCCAATAAAATATAGGGATTTAGTCCTGCAGGCCCTGCATGATAACCACGGGCATCTGGGGATCGATAAGACAATGGGATTAGTTGCTGACAGGTTTTATTGGCCCAACATGAAAGCAGAAATAGAAAGATATTGCAAGACCTGTGGAAACTGTATTGTAAGAAAGTCTTTACCGAGCAGGGTGGCCCCATTAGTCAATATACAAAGTAATGGCCCTATGGATCTAGTGTGTATAGACTATCTGTCATTAGAAGTCGAGCCCGGAAGGAAATGTAACATACTGGTCGTGACTGATCATTTTACCCGCTATGCCCAGGCCTACGTAACCCTGAATCAAAAGGCTTCCACTGTGGCCACAACATTGTGGGACAAGTTTTTCGTCCATTATGGACTACCCAACAGAATACATTCCGATCAGGGGAGGGATTTCGAAAGCAAGCTCATAAAGGAACTGTGTCTAGCTTGTGGAATCGAGAAATCTAGGACAACGCCGTATCACCCTCAAGGGGATCCTCAACCTGAGAGGTTTAATCGCACATTGTTAAACATGTTGGGAACGCTAAATCCATTAGATAAGGTTAAATGGAAGAGGCATATTAACAGATTGGTGCATGCATACAATTGCACGAAAAATGAGACTACAGGATTATCACCCTATTTCCTTATGTTTGGAAGAGAGGCCAAACTGCCTATTGACGTATGCTTAGGTATCTCCCCTGATGGACAATCTTATCCATCTCATTCTAAATACGTGGAAAGGTTGAGGGAAGAACTAAGGACTGCCTATGAACTAGCAGATAAATCTGCCAAGAAATTGGGAGAGAAGAATAAAGTATATTATGACCGAAAGGTACGGGATCAAGTTCTAGCTCCTGGGGATAGAGTACTGTTAAGGCATCTTGGGCTACAAAGAAAATTTAAAATAGCTAATCGTTGGAAGGAAGAACCATATATTGTGATAAAAAAATTCTCTGACTTGCCTGTTTATAAAATCAAGCCAGAGAGTGGAGAAAATGTTGTACTTACATATCACCGACAACACTTACTCCCAATCGGACGGGAAATTCGTCTAGAGGATTATTATAGCAAGATTGAAAACCAATCTAGTGTCAAAAGGGAGTCTAGGACTGTGTTAGATCTGCAGAGATTAGATGGAGAGGACAAAGAAAGTTCAGAAGAAGAAGATGAATGTCGTCCCGGGTATTATTACAGGGACGATAGAGATAATAGCTTCAAAAACTCTTTGAATGATAAGAATAAATTTCTGACAGAAAGTAACCATGGGAATATTACGCCCGAACCCAGCATAAACAGTAGTGAAGTCATAAATTACATAAATGAGGATCAAGGTGAGGACGTAGAAGAAGAAGGTTTAGGTTGTGACTTATTGCCTAATGAAACGGAGGGTGAACAATTTGAAGGAAGGGGGAAACGACTACATCGCCCTCCATTTATACTTACCTATGATCAATTGGGGGAGCCAAATGTCATTCCAAGAACATTACATCCCAACATGGTATATAGCTGGCCCTATTTTGAATATTCTATGAATCTAAATTAGTAATATGGTGATCTTAGTATAAAAGTTTAACCAGATCACCAGGGGGAGAATGTAGCCACTATACACATGTCTACATATATTAATATTCTGGAAAGTGACACCATTACATATTTACGGTATAGGGTAATTAAAGTAGATAATTAATAGTGTGTAAATGTGTATAGGCGGAGTAATTACATTACATTGTACATATATTATGAAAATATTGGACATATATATGTGCATAGTAGATAATTGATATACATATATTGTATGGATTGTATAGAATATTATAATATGACAGGTTGTTGTATGTAGTATAAGCCTGCCCTGGTGGGGAAGTAGAGGAAGAAGGCTCTAGAAACCCACGTGCAGACGTTAATGGCCCAGGGCCTGAGACAGGAGAAGGGTTGAAAAAGGTGCATGAGCCGGCTGATGGAAAGGATATAAGAAGCAGCTGCGGGAAAGAGGCAGTTTTAGGCAGTTGATTTACTGGCAGAGGCACGAGAGGTACGACAGCAGGACTGGCAGTGATAAAGCAGCGACTGAGAGACACAGAGATACCACGCCAGATGCGGTCAGCGCTTCCAGACGCCCAGGGTGCTTAAGTGCTTATGCAGTGTGGAGAGGTGTAACCTGGAGCGACCTAGCAAATGATGATCTAGGAGAGAGGCGGGCTCCCGCTCCGAGGCGGAGCTTAGGTGGATGACACGAGGAGGAATTCACCCTACTGGCCTGATGGATACCTGTCAATAAAGTGAGTGCTGTGGGACAGACAATTAAATGAACACTAGAGAGCACAGAGCACCCCATAGACACTGATAGCAGAGCTGTATCCATATATACATATACAGTATATTACCAAAGTGAGTACTGGAAGACAGGCAGTAGAAGGATAAAAGCAGGCAGTAAAAGCACCCTGACCCAGCTGATAATTAATATAAAAAAAGGTCATTGAGCATATGAAGGTGTCAGTGTTACCTTAACGAAAGCAGCCTTCAGAGGAGACAGAGACTACTGGCTTACTATCTTGCCATCGTGTCAGCCATTGCATCGTATAGTATCCATACCCAGAGACTGTGCGACTATGCTAGAGGCTGAGCCACTTTACTCCCTTATTAATGTAAGTCGGGGGAGAGCTATTCCATGTCACTAAGAGGAGGATAGTAAGCTGTATACCTACAGAAAAGTATCATTTATTGGTAAAACAAGGGTGCTGTCCTATATAAAGTTGAGAGAAGCAGCAGAGCAGTGACTGATAAGACAGGTGCTGAGCCGGTGTGTAAATGGCTGTCTCTGGGCTGTGATATGAGGATACAGTGTTGCTCAGGAAAGAAGTTACAGTATTAAAACTTTGAGGAAAACACTAGACAGCTGAAAATTGAAACTACGTAACTATACAGTTCTACAAAGGAGGTTTAGGATTTCCACAGCAAGTAGCTATACTCTGATGAAGAGACTACCAGTTATGTACAATTCCAGTGCACTTCAATATGGGCCCCATCGGCATATGCATATGTAACTGCAGTTTACCTAAACTTTATTACCCGGGTAATTAGATACTTTGGATGTTGAGGTATTTTTTGACAAGCAGGGTTTTATTCATTCATTTTTTGTATTGCATGCAAGGATATCTGTATAGTTATCTTCTTAATATATTTAGTGATCAATTTAGCTATTTTATCAATCGGAATTGAATTGTAATGAAATGTCTGAATATTGCTACATTAGCCATTTTTATTAAACATTCTGGTACTTACCTGTAAGACGTTTTGTACATGTTCCAGCTCGATCTGACGATCCTAGAAGAAGAGTAAAGGTATAATTATATGTTTGATTTAAACAATAGTAATATATTTACACATTCATACCCATCACACATTAACGCTAGGCTTTCCCAAGCAAGCCTGTATACAAATATATATATAGCTTGGGTGGAGGCACTTAAGTTACCCTCAGAGTAGGGGAGGGTTACAACTGGAGGCACTGCTGAGATTCCAAAAAAAATGGAGGACATCACAGGTAAAGACGTGTTTCAATGGTGCCAACAGAAAGGAAAAAACCCACAACGGTGTTTTGGAATTGGGGGAGATTTCTCCGGATTCTTTAATAGTGATGTGATATTACAGATAAAGATGCTGTATGGAGTGTATCAGCCCAAAATAGTAGATCAATGGAGAGAAGAGACAGGGAATATATGCGCTATGTTAGTAGAGACTGAGGGAGATTTAGATGCTAATCTAATCCCTTTAATGGTGATGGTGGATAAAGACACAGGAAGACGATGGAATATTCTCTGGCCAGAACTTCCATTAGTAGAAGATGCAGACACTTCTCCAAAGCCCCGTGCAGGAAGGATAAATAGTAACGGAGGCAAAGGGGGTGATACACCATCAGGCAATGAGGATCATTTAGGTGGTCAGTTCGAGTCCATAATGGATAGGGTAGTCACTCAACTGGAAAGATGGCATTATGAAGGGAGCTACCGGAGATTACGCATCTTTTCAGGGATTCAGCCAGTTCCCCAAGGGGAAGAAACCTTCGAGTCTTGGAAGGAGGCGGCCATACAGCAAACAGAAGAATGGCAATGTCCTGATCATATAAAAAAACAAAGAGTTGTAGAGAGCTTAAGGGGGCCTGCAATGGGGGTAATACAAGCAGCACGACGAAGTGACCCGAATGCCACTATTGAGACTTACTTTGAGGCTCTCGACTATGCCTATGGAACACTAGAAGATGTAGGGGACTTAGTCTCTAGAATGCATCACACCTTCCAAGAATCAGGGGAAAAGTTGAGTACTTTTCTATATAGGCTAGATAGGTTGCTTTATAAAATAGTTGATAAAGGAGGTATAAAGAGAATTGAAGTGGATGATAATCGAATGAAACAACTATTAAGGGGGGCGCTAACTACAGACCCAGTGGCACAGAAGTTACGTTGCTCTGGAGCTCGAATGACCCCTCCTACCTTTAATGATCTCATGAAAGAGGTAAAACAAGAAGAGACCCTGATAGAGATGAGGGAACGCACCATAAAAAAGGTAAAGGTAGTAGTACCCACAGTAGAACCCAACCTATTTGAAGAAAAGATCCTGAAGCTGATGGAAGAGCAGAATAAAAGGATTGAACAGTTCATTGCCTCGCAAAGTGCTGGAGTTGCCCCTCGTGGAAATTCAAGGAGTAGAGAAATGGGGAGAGGAGACAGAAATATAAATAGAGGTTGCTTCAGATGCGGACGATATGGTCACCGGGCTATTGAGTGCAATCAAAATAGAAGCCTCACAAACAACACTAGAGATGAGATAGATAGGGGAAGCACTGACCAGGGAAACGGGCGAGGGAGGTCAGTGGTTGTCCCCTCACTGGCCCCCTAGAAGTTGGAAGATGTGCCATGGGGAGTTCATGGTGGAGTGGAGTCATCCCGGAGGGATTACTGGGACCCATTCCCATGAGAATAGCCAGGATCAATGGAAAAGACTGTGAAGTACTATTGGACAGTGGGTCGCAAGTTTCCATCATTTTTGAGTCATGGTACAAAGCAAACATACCTGAAGTAACTATACAGCCGCTATCTGGACTAGTCATATGGGGACTTAGTGTAGAAAAATATCCTTACCTGGGTTATGTTAGTGTCACACTGGAATTTAAAAAGGAGAATGAAGATGGAATTAGTCAAGTCCCATTTGTCGCACTGATATGTCCTGAGGTACCTGAAGGGAGAGAGAATCTTCCTATTATAGTAGGAACAAACACAAAGTTATATCAGGCTCTGGCTGATTGGTGTAAAGAAGAAGATGAGAAGACTATATCTAATTCATTAATTATACAGCCAGAGGAAGTACTGCTAACCAATGGAACAAAGAAAGCAGAGGTACAGGAACCAGCTCCTGTTATAGCCATGCAGGATTTTGACTCATGTTTCAGAAAAAGTGACATTCCCAACTTAGAGAAGGAATCTTTAATAAGTGAATTAAGGAAGCGGGAACAAGCCTTCTCTATGGGAGAGTGGGACCTAGGGAGAGCCAAAGGAGTTGAGCACCGAATAAAGTTAAGTAATGATAACCCTTTCCGTGAGAGGTCACGCAGAATTGCTCCAGCCGACTTCAGTGACCTAAGAACACACTTGAAGGGGTTATTGGAGAATCAAGTTATAATTGAATCCAGAAGTCCATATGCGTCCCCCATTGTCATCGCCCGGAAGAAAACCGGGAGCATCCGCATGTGTGTGGATTACAGAACATTAAATCAGCGAACCATACCTGACCAGTACACTGTCCCCAAAATTGATGAGGCTCTAGATTGCCTTCAAGGTAGTAACTGGTTTTCTGTTTTGGACTTACGAAGCGGATTTTATCAGATCCCCATGTGCCCTAGCGATAGAGAGAAAACAGCATTCATCTGTCCTTTAGGATTTTACGAGTTCCTAATGATGCCTCAGGGAGTCACAGGAGCTCCTGCCACTTTCCAAAGGACCATGGATAAGGTGGTAGGAGACATGAACTACAGGGAAGTGATAGTCTACCTTGATGATATAATTGTCTTTGGTAATTCCCTTGAAGAACATAATAAGCGTCTACTCAAAGTATTAGATCGTTTAGTAGAAGGAGGGCTAAAATTATCATTAGACAAATGCCATTTATGCCAATCCTCTGTAAAATACCTTGGTCACATCGTGAGTCGGAAAGGAGTAGCTACGGATCCATCTAAAGTGGAAGTAGTCAACAAATGGCCTCGGCCTACAAAATTAAAGGAATTGCGTTCTTTTTTGGGGTTTTGTGGATATTATAGGAAATTTGTGCCCAAATATTCGAAAATAGCTAAGCCTTTAACTGACTTGACAAAAGGATACCCTCCTGTTTGGAATAAGAAAGGAAGAGTATTACAGAGGAGGGTCACCCAAGGAAGCTATTATAAGCCAAACAAAACCCTTTGGAGAGAGATGGAATCTTCAATGTGAAAAGGCATTTGAGGAGTTGAAAAATTGTTTAGGAAATGCCCCTATTTTGGCTTATGCTGACCCTAGCCTGCCATATATTTTACATACTGATGCCTCTCAAGAGGGCATAGGGGGAGTATTATACCAAATGCACCAAAACCAATTGAAACCTATCGCATTCGTTAGTAGAGGACTGTCAAAAAGTGAAAAAAGATATCCCACCCACAAATTAGAGTTTCTGGCATTAAAGTGGTGCGTAGTGGAAAAGTTTCATGACTACCTATATGGCACTTCTTTTGAGGTACATACTGACAATAACCCTCTAACCTATATACGGACAACTGCGAGGTTAGATGCCACTGGACACCGATGGCTATCTGCGTTGACTCTATATGATTTCAAACTGAAATATAGACCTGGAAATACCAATATAGATGCGGACTCATTGTCAAGAATACCTAACCAGCAAGCAGATGAAGGGGAAGAAGAATGGGTGGAAGTACCCGCTGGTGAAATAAAAGGGATGTGTCATAAGATTCATATCAGGAGTGGAAAGTGTGAATCGTTAAGTAGTTTAGGGGCTTCGGAACAGGCTATACCGCTATCTTATTGCTGGCTCAGTAACATTGAGTTAGACGGGATACCTAAGGTACAGCACAAGCAATTACAAAGAGAGCAAGAAAATGATCCTTGTATAGGATATGTTATATCTAGGATGAACCAAACTGCCACTATCCCCATGCCACAGGAATGGTCTAAAAGTATCCGTCTCTTAGAAAAGCAAGGGAAAAATTTGGTTTTCAAAGATGGGTTACTATGTCGGAACCGAATAAGCGAGAAAGGGACAAAAAAACACCAAGTTGTGCTCCCAATAAAATATAGGGATTTAGTCCTGCAAGCCCTGCATGATAACCACGGGCATCTGGGGATCGATAAGACAATGGGATTAGTTGCTGACAGGTTTTATTGGCCCAACATGAAAGCAGAAATAGAAAGATATTGCAAGACCTGTGGAAACTGTATTGTAAGAAAGTCTTTACCGAGCAGGGTGGCCCCATTAGTCAATATACAAAGTAATGGCCCTATGGATCTAGTGTGTATAGACTATCTGTCATTAGAAGTCGAGCCCGGAAGGAAATGTAACATACTGGTCGTGACTGATCATTTTACCCGCTATGCCCAGGCCTACGTAACCCTGAATCAAAAGGCTTCCACTGTGGCCACAACATTGTGGGACAAGTTTTTCGTCCATTATGGACTACCCAACAGAATACATTCCGATCAGGGGAGGGATTTCGAAAGCAAGCTCATAAAGGAACTGTGTCTAGCTTGTGGAATCGAGAAATCTAGGACAACGCCGTATCACCCTCAAGGGGATCCTCAACCTGAGAGGTTTAATCGCACATTGTTAAACATGTTGGGAACGCTAAATCCATTAGATAAGGTTAAATGGAAGAGGCATATTAACAGATTGGTGCATGCATACAATTGCACGAAAAATGAGACTACAGGATTATCACCCTATTTCCTTATGTTTGGAAGAGAGGCCAAACTGCCTATTGACGTATGCTTAGGTATCTCCCCTGATGGACAATCTTATCCATCTCATTCTAAATACGTGGAAAGGTTGAGGGAAGAACTAAGGACTGCCTATGAACTAGCAGATAAATCTGCCAAGAAATTGGGAGAGAAGAATAAAGTATATTATGACCGAAAGGTACGGGATCAAGTTCTAGCTCCTGGGGATAGAGTACTGTTAAGGCATCTTGGGCTACAAAGAAAATTTAAAATAGCTAATCGTTGGAAGGAAGAACCATATATTGTGATAAAAAAATTCTCTGACTTGCCTGTTTATAAAATCAAGCCAGAGAGTGGAGAAAATGTTGTACTTACATATCACCGACAACACTTACTCCCAATCGGACGGGAAATTCGTCTAGAGGATTATTATAGCAAGATTGAAAACCAATCTAGTGTCAAAAGGGAGTCTAGGACTGTGTTAGATCTGCAGAGATTAGATGGAGAGGACAAAGAAAGTTCAGAAGAAGAAGATGAATGTCGTCCCGGGTATTATTACAGGGACGATAGAGATAATAGCTTCAAAAACTCTTTGAATGATAAGAATAAATTTCTGACAGAAAGTAACCATGGGAATATTACGCCCGAACCCAGCATAAACAGTAGTGAAGTCATAAATTACATAAATGAGGATCAAGGTGAGGACGTAGAAGAAGAAGGTTTAGGTTGTGACTTATTGCCTAATGAAACGGAGGGTGAACAATTTGAAGGAAGGGGGAAACGACTACATCGCCCTCCATTTATACTTACCTATGATCAATTGGGGGAGCCAAATGTCATTCCAAGAACATTACATCCCAACATGGTATATAGCTGGCCCTATTTTGAATATTCTATGAATCTAAATTAGTAATATGGTGATCTTAGTATAAAAGTTTAACCAGATCACCAGGGGGAGAATGTAGCCACTATACACATGTCTACATATATTAATATTCTGGAAAGTGACACCATTACATATTTACGGTATAGGGTAATTAAAGTAGATAATTAATAGTGTGTAAATGTGTATAGGCAGAGTAATTACATTACATTGTACATATATTATGAAAATATTGGACATATATATGTGCATAGTAGATAATTGATATACATATATTGTATGGATTGTATAGAATATTATAATATGACAGGTTGTTGTATGTAGTATAAGCCTGCCCTGGTGGGGAAGTAGAGGAAGAAGGCTCTAGAAACCCACGTGCAGACGTTAATGGCCCAGGGCCTGAGACAGGAGAAGGGTTGAAAAAGGTGCATGAGCCGGCTGATGGAAAGGATATAAGAAGCAGCTGCGGGAAAGAGGCAGTTTTAGGCAGTTGATTTACTGGCAGAGGCACGAGAGGTACGACAGCAGGACTGGCAGTGATAAAGCAGCGACTGAGAGACACAGAGATACCACGCCAGATGCGGTCAGCGCTTCCAGACGCCCAGGGTGCTTAAGTGCTTATGCAGTGTGGAGAGGTGTAACCTGGAGCGACCTAGCAAATGATGATCTAGGAGAGAGGCGGGCTCCCGCTCCGAGGCGGAGCTTAGGTGGATGACACGAGGAGGAATTCACCCTACTGGCCTGATGGATACCTGTCAATAAAGTGAGTGCTGTGGGACAGACAATTAAATGAACACTAGAGAGCACAGAGCACCCCATAGACACTGATAGCAGAGCTGTATCCATATATACATATACAGTATATTACCAAAGTGAGTACTGGAAGACAGGCAGTAGAAGGATAAAAGCAGGCAGTAAAAGCACCCTGACCCAGCTGATAATTAATATAAAAAAAGGTCATTGAGCATATGAAGGTGTCAGTGTTACCTTAACGAAAGCAGCCTTCAGAGGAGACAGAGACTACTGGCTTACTATCTTGCCATCGTGTCAGCCATTGCATCGTATAGTATCCATACCCAGAGACTGTGCGACTATGCTAGAGGCTGAGCCACTTTACTCCCTTATTAATGTAAGTCGGGGGAGAGCTATTCCATGTCACTAAGAGGAGGATAGTAAGCTGTATACCTACAGAAAAGTATCATTTATTGGTAAAACAAGGGTGCTGTCCTATATAAAGTTGAGAGAAGCAGCAGAGCAGTGACTGATAAGACAGGTGCTGAGCCGGTGTGTAAATGGCTGTCTCTGGGCTGTGATATGAGGATACAGTGTTGCTCAGGAAAGAAGTTACAGTATTAAAACTTTGAGGAAAACACTAGACAGCTGAAAATTGAAACTACGTAACTATACAGTTCTACAAAGGAGGTTTAGGATTTCCACAGCAAGTAGCTATACTCTGATGAAGAGACTACCAGTTATGTACAATTCCAGTGCACTTCAATATGGGCCCCATCGGCATATGCATATGTAACTGCAGTTTACCTAAACTTTATTACCCGGGTAATTAGATACTTTGGATGTTGAGGTATTTTTTGACAAGCAGGGTTTTATTCATTCATTTTTTGTATTGCATGCAAGGATATCTGTATAGTTATCTTCTTAATATATTTAGTGATCAATTTAGCTATTTTATCAATCGGAATTGAATTGTAATGAAATGTCTGAATATTGCTACATTAGCCATTTTTATTAAACATTCTGGTACTTACCTGTAAGACGTTTTGTACATGTTCCAGCTCGATCTGACGATCCTAGAAGAAGAGTAAAGGTATAATTATATGTTTGATTTAAACAATAGTAATATATTTACACATTCATACCCATCACACATTAACGCTAGGCTTTCCCAAGCAAGCCTGTATACAAATATATATATATAGCTTGGGTGGAGGCACTTAAGTTACCCTCAGAGTAGGGGAGGGTTACAACTGGAGGCACTGCTGAGATTCCAAAAAAAATGGAGGACATCACAGGTAAAGACGTGTTTCAATGGTGCCAACAGAAAGGAAAAAACCCACAACGGTGTTTTGGAATTGGGGGAGATTTCTCCGGATTCTTTAATAGTGATGTGATATTACAGATAAAGAAGCTGTATGGAGTGTATCAGCCCAAAATAGTAGATCAATGGAGAGAAGAGACAGGGAATATATGCGCTATGTTAGTAGAGACTGAGGGAGATTTAGATGCTAATCTAATCGCTTTAATGGTGATGGTGGATAAAGACACAGGAAGACGATGGAATATTCTCTGGCCAGAACTTCCATTAGTAGAAGATGCAGACACTTCTCCAAAGCCCCGTGCAGGAAGGATAAATAGTAACGGAGGCAAAGGGGGTGATACACCATCAGGCAATGAGGCTCATTTAGGTGGTCAGTTCGAGTCCATAATGGATAGGGTAGTCACTCAACTGGAAAGATGGCATTATGAAGGGAGCTACCGAAGATTACGCATCTTTTCAGGGATTCAGCCAGTTCCCCAAGGGGAAGAAACCTACGAGTCTTGGAAGGAGGCGGCCATACAGCAAACAGAAGAATGGCAATGTCCTGATCATATAAAAAAACAAAGAGTTGTAGAGAGCTTAAGGGGGCCTGCAATGGGGGTAATACAAGCAGCACGACGAAGTGACCCGAATGCCACTATTGAGACTTACTTTGAGGCTCTCGACTATGCCTATGGAACACTAGAAGATGTAGGGGACTTAGTCTCTAGAATGCATCACACCTTCCAAGAATCAGGGGAAAAGTTGAGTACTTTTCTATATAGGCTAGATAGGTTGCTTTATAAAATAGTTGATAAAGGAGGTATAAAGAGAATTGAAGTGGATGATAATCGAATGAAACAACTATTAAGGGGGGCGCTAACTACAGACCCAGTGGCACAGAAGTTACGTTGCTCTGGAGCTCGAATGACCCCTCCTACCTTTAATGATCTCATGAAAGAGGTAAAACAAGAAGAGACCCTGATAGAGATGAGGGAACGCACCATAAAAAAGGTAAAGGTAGTAGTACCCACAGTAGAACCCAACCTATTTGAAGAAAAGATCCTGAAGCTGATGGAAGAGCAGAATAAAAGGATTGAACAGTTCATTGCCTCGCAAAGTGCTGGAGTTCCCCCTCGTGGAAATTCAAGGAGTAGAGAAATGGGGAGAGGAGACAGAAATATAAATAGAGGTTGCTTCAGATGCGGACGATATGGTCACCGGGCTATTGAGTGCAATCAAAATAGAAGCCTCACAAACAACACTAGAGATGAGATAGATAGGGGAAGCACTGACCAGGGAAACGGGCGAGGGAGGTCAGTGGTTGTCCCCTCACTGGCCCCCTAGAAGTTGGAAGATGTGCCATGGGGAGTTCATGGTGGAGTGGAGTCATCCCGGAGGGATTACTGGGACCCATTCCCATGAGAATAGCCAGGATCAATGGAAAAGACTGTGAAGTACTATTGGACAGTGGGTCGCAAGTTTCCATCATTTTTGAGTCATGGTACAAAGCAAACATACCTGAAGTAACTATACAGCCGCTATCTGGACTAGTCATATGGGGACTTAGTGTAGAAAAATATCCTTACCTGGGTTATGTTAGTGTCACACTGGAATTTAAAAAGGAGAATGAAGATGGAATTAGTCAAGTCCCATTTGTCGCACTGATATGTCCTGAGGTACCTGAAGGGAGAGAGAATCTTCCTATTATAGTAGGAACAAACACAAAGTTATATCAGGCTCTGGCTGATTGGTGTAAAGAAGAAGATGAGAAGACTATATCTAATTCATTAATTATACAGCCAGAGGAAGTACTGCTAACCAATGGAACAAAGAAAGCAGAGGTACAGGAACCAGCTCCTGTTATAGCCATGCAGGATTTTGACTCATGTTTCAGAAAAAGTGACATTCCCAACTTAGAGAAGGAATCTTTAATAAGTGAATTAAGGAAGCGGGAACAAGCCTTCTCTATGGGAGAGTGGGACCTAGGGAGAGCCAAAGGAGTTGAGCACCGAATAAAGTTAAGTAATGATAACCCTTTCCGTGAGAGGTCACGCAGAATTGCTCCAGTCGACTTCAGTGACCTAAGAACACACTTGAAGGGGTTATTGGAGAATCAAGTTATAATTGAATCCAGAAGTCCATATGCGTCCCCCATTGTCATCGCCCGGAAGAAAACCGGGAGCATCCGCATGTGTGTGGATTACAGAACATTAAATCAGCGAACCATACCTGACCAGTACACTGTCCCCAAAATTGATGAGGCTCTAGATTGCCTTCAAGGTAGTAACTGGTTTTCTGTTTTGGACTTACGAAGCGGATTTTATCAGATCCCCATGTGCCCTAGCGATAGAGAGAAAACAGCATTCATCTGTCCTTTAGGATTTTACGAGTTCCTAATGATGCCTCAGGGAGTCACAGGAGCTCCTGCCACTTTCCAAAGGACCATGGATAAGGTGGTAGGAGACATGAACTACAGGGAAGTGATAGTCTACCTTGATGATATAATTGTCTTTGGTAATTCCCTTGAAGAACATAATAAGCGTCTACTCAAAGTATTAGATCGTTTAGTAGAAGGAGGGCTAAAATTATCATTAGACAAATGCCATTTATGCCAATCCTCTGTAAAATACCTTGGTCACATCGTGAGTCGGAAAGGAGTAGCTACGGATCCATCTAAAGTGGAAGTAGTCAACAAATGGCCTCGGCCTACAAAATTAAAGGAATTGCGTTCTTTTTTGGGGTTTTGTGGATATTATAGGAAATTTGTGCCCAAATATTCGAAAATAGCTAAGCCTTTAACTGACTTGACAAAAGGATACCCTCCTGTTTGGAATAAGAAAGGAAGAGTATTACAGAGGAGGGTCACCCAAGGAAGCTATTATAAGCCAAACGAGCCCTTTGGAGAGAGATGGAATCTTCAATGTGAAAAGGCATTTGAGGAGTTGAAAAATTGTTTAGCAAATGCCCCTATTTTGGCTTATGCTGACCCTAGCCTGCCATATATTTTACATACTGATGCCTCTCAAGAGGGCATAGGGGGAGTATTATACCAAATGCACCAAAACCAATTGAAACCTATCGCATTCGTTAGTAGAGGACTGTCAAAAAGTGAAAAAAGATATCCCACCCACAAATTAGAGTTTCTGGCATTAAAGTGGTGCGTAGTGGAAAAGTTTCATGACTACCTACAGATGTAGCCAACTTTATCTTGACTGTTTCTCCGCCGAGACGGGCGTTTAGCCACGCTAAGGCGATAGCTGAGTTTAATCACAGGCAGGCGCGTTGAGACGATCTAGATACTCATCATGCATTACACATCTCCACCACTGTGTGGCTAATGCTCCACTAATCCAGTACTTTCGATCGTACAGTATAGCGGCGGATTGATCTACAGCTCTGGCAATACTGTAGGCGTAACGGGAAGCGGTGGAAAAAGTATGGAGTACAGTACTGTATGTGTATGGAGACGCAACTACAGTAATTGTGTAAAAGGAATAATGTACAGTACAATGTATAAACACCGTGCTTTTTAAAATATAAAATATACTGTATGAGCGTCTGAGTTCGCTAATGCATAATGGGAATGGAGGACTAGCAGGAGGCGGAGGAAAACACCGTGCTTTACAAATGCGAGCGTCCGAGTCCTCTAAGGCATAAACCAACAGCAATGGGGCGAGGGCCGGGCGCTGTTTGCAGTACTTTCACACATGAAATTAGAAATCTCTCATGAGGCGTCGTGGGCTAGGGGTGAAGGCTCCCACCTCCCTCACTGGGGGTCCAGGGTTCGAGACATGATGTGCTTTCTTTCTTTTTTTTTTTTTTTTTTTTCTGTAATAATGCACTGTATTATTTTATTTCCATTGTAAGACAGTCAATGGAAGGATGCACACAGGTTTCACATAAATCAAAGTACATCTGCAGGAGCGATTCTTTACGCTAAATGCACCCAAACAGCGTGAATGAAATGAGTGTACTGTATTCTGGCGCTACCAACTAAGCAAAACAGTACTGTAGATCTTCAGCGTTTGTGCATTGCACAGGACCTGAATTTCCTCCCTGTGCAGGCCCCCAGGGGGGAAGGGCGATGGGGGTAGGGGGGAGACGATGGAAAATACTGTGCCTTTGAAATGCAATTACATGAGCGTCCGAGTACACTACGGCATACTGTAAACCAACACCAATGGGAAGGAAGTGCCAACCTTATTTTTAATGTGTTCCCGTGACATTCACTTTAACATTTTTTTTTTTCTCTCCAATACAGTACTGTACATCCAATGGAAGGATGCACACAGGTTTCACATAAATCAAAGTACATCTGCAGGAGCGATTCTTTACGCTAAATGCAACCTACAGTACGGTACTGTAAGTGAGCAAAATAGTACCACAGTGGGCGTTTGTGTATTGCACATGACCTGCATTCCCTCCCTGTCTACTGCATGATCTGTGCAGGCTCCCATGGGGGAACTTGTAACACACATCCATTTGCGACAGTGTACACTACTGGTTTTACAGTACTGTGTTTTGTCTGCGGGACTTGCACGCTCACATACAGTATTCATAAAGTATTGTAGATGGATCATATACTGTATGCTGTACTACTGTATTTGCGTCGGTGTCGTACTGTATATACTGTACAGTACTGTATTAAATAATGCAGCGTAATGAGTACAGTATTTGCTGTATGCAGCGTAATGAGACGCCTTAGTAAAGTAGTCCTTATTATGTATGTCAGTATTGTATTTTACGGGAGACCACACGCATGCGCAGTGGTGATTGTAAAAAGCGACATCTGGTGGCTGATCGCAGGTATTACACGTAAAGGTAACGCCAAACGTCAAATGTCTGTCTCCGTGCGATTAGATAGCCTCTCTGTGGCTAGGCGCGCCTCGCTACGCCACAGTACGCTGCGTATGGTCGAACGGGACAACCGCCGCGGCCACTCAAGATAAAGGTGGCTACATCTGTATATGGCACTTCTTTTGAGGTACATACTGACAATAACCCTCTAACCTATATACGGACAACTGCGAGGTTAGATGCCACTGGACACCGATGGCTATCTGCGTTGACTCTATATGATTTCAAACTGAAATATAGACCTGGAAATACCAATATAGATGCGGACTCATTGTCAAGAATACCTAACCAGCAAGCAGATGAAGGGGAAGAAGAATGGGTGGAAGTACCCGCTGGTGAAATAAAAGGGATGTGTCATAAGATTCATATCAGGAGTGGAAAGTGTGAATCGTTAAGTAGTTTAGGGGCTTCGGAACAGGCTATACCGCTATCTTATTGCTGGCTCAGTAACATTGAGTTAGACGGGATACCTAAGGTACAGCACAAGCAATTACAAAGAGAGCAAGAAAATGATCCTTGTATAGGATATGTTATATCTAGGATGAACCAAACTGCCACTATCCCCATGCCACAGGAATGGTCTAAAAGTATCCGTCTCTTAGAAAAGCAAGGGAAAAATTTGGTTTTCAAAGATGGGTTACTATGTCGGAACCGAATAAGCGAGAAAGGGACAAAAAAACACCAAGTTGTGCTCCCAATAAAATATAGGGATTTAGTCCTGCAAGCCCTGCATGATAACCACGGGCATCTGGGGATCGATAAGACAATGGGATTAGTTGCTGACAGGTTTTATTGGCCCAACATGAAAGCAGAAATAGAAAGATATTGCAAGACCTGTGGAAACTGTATTGTAAGAAAGTCTTTACCGAGCAGGGTGGCCCCATTAGTCAATATACAAAGTAATGGCCCTATGGATCTAGTGTGTATAGACTATCTGTCATTAGAAGTCGAGCCCGGAAGGAAATGTAACATACTGGTCGTGACTGATCATTTTACCCGCTATGCCCAGGCCTACGTAACCCTGAATCAAAAGGCTTCCACTGTGGCCACAACATTGTGGGACAAGTTTTTCGTCCATTATGGACTACCCAACAGAATACATTCCGATCAGGGGAGGGATTTCGAAAGCAAGCTCATAAAGGAACTGTGTCTAGCTTGTGGAATCGAGAAATCTAGGACAACGCCGTATCACCCTCAAGGGGATCCTCAACCTGAGAGGTTTAATCGCACATTGTTAAACATGTTGGGAACGCTAAATCCATTAGATAAGGTTAAATGGAAGAGGCATATTAACAGATTGGTGCATGCATACAATTGCACGAAAAATGAGACTACAGGATTATCACCCTATTTCCTTATGTTTGGAAGAGAGGCCAAACTGCCTATTGACGTATGCTTAGGTATCTCCCCTGATGGACAATCTTATCCATCTCATTCTAAATACGTGGAAAGGTTGAGGGAAGAACTAAGGACTGCCTATGAACTAGCAGATAAATCTGCCAAGAAATTGGGAGAGAAGAATAAAGTATATTATGACCGAAAGGTACGGGATCAAGTTCTAGCTCCTGGGGATAGAGTACTGTTAAGGCATCTTGGGCTACAAAGAAAATTTAAAATAGCTAATCGTTGGAAGGAAGAACCATATATTGTGATAAAAAAATTCTCTGACTTGCCTGTTTATAAAATCAAGCCAGAGAGTGGAGAAAATGTTGTACTTACATATCACCGACAACACTTACTCCCAATCGGACGGGAAATTCGTCTAGAGGATTATTATAGCAAGATTGAAAACCAATCTAGTGTCAAAAGGGAGTCTAGGACTGTGTTAGATCTGCAGAGATTAGATGGAGAGGACAAAGAAAGTTCAGAAGAAGAAGATGAATGTCGTCCCGGGTATTATTACAGGGACGATAGAGATAAAAGCTTCAAAAACTCTTTGAATGATAAGAATAAATTTCTGACAGAAAGTAACCATGGGAATATTACGCCCGAACCCAGCATAAACAGTAGTGAAGTCATAAATTACATAAATGAGGATCAAGGTGAGGACGTAGAAGAAGAAGGTTTAGGTTGTGACTTATTGCCTAATGAAACGGAGGGTGAACAATTTGAAGGAAGGGGGAAACGACTACATCGCCCTCCATTTATACTTACCTATGATCAATTGGGGGAGCCAAATGTCATTCCAAGAACATTACATCCCAACATGGTATATAGCTGGCCCTATTTTGAATATTCTATGAATCTAAATTAGTAATATGGTGATCTTAGTATAAAAGTTTAACCAGATCACCAGGGGGAGAATGTAGCCACTATACACATGTCTACATATATTAATATTCTGGAAAGTGACACCATTACATATTTACGGTATAGGGTAATTAAAGTAGATAATTAATAGTGTGTAAATGTGTATAGGCAGAGTAATTACATTACATTGTACATATATTATGAAAATATTGGACATATATATGTGCATAGTAGATAATTGATATACATATATTGTATGGATTGTATAGAATATTATAATATGACAGGTTGTTGTATGTAGTATAAGCCTGCCCTGGTGGGGAAGTAGAGGAAGAAGGCTCTAGAAACCCACGTGCAGACGTTAATGGCCCAGGGCCTGAGACAGGAGAAGGGTTGAAAAAGGTGCATGAGCCGGCTGATGGAAAGGATATAAGAAGCAGCTGCGGGAAAGAGGCAGTTTTAGGCAGTTGATTTACTGGCAGAGGCACGAGAGGTACGACAGCAGGACTGGCAGTGATAAAGCAGCGACTGAGAGACACAGAGATACCACGCCAGATGCGGTCAGCGCTTCCAGACGCCCAGGGTGCTTAAGTGCTTATGCAGTGTGGAGAGGTGTAACCTGGAGCGACCTAGCAAATGATGATCTAGGAGAGAGGCGGGCTCCCGCTCCGAGGCGGAGCTTAGGTGGATGACACGAGGAGGAATTCACCCTACTGGCCTGATGGATACCTGTCAATAAAGTGAGTGCTGTGGGACAGACAATTAAATGGACACTAGAGAGCACAGAGCACCCCATAGACACTGATAGCAGAGCTGTATCCATATATACATATACAGTATATTACCAAAGTGAGTACTGGAAGACAGGCAGTAGAAGGATAAAAGCAGGCAGTAAAAGCACCCTGACCCAGCTGATAATTAATATAAAAAAAGGTCATTGAGCATATGAAGGTGTCAGTGTTACCTTAACGAAAGCAGCCTTCAGAGGAGACAGAGACTACTGGCTTACTATCTTGCCATCGTGTCAGCCATTGCATCGTATAGTATCCATACCCAGAGACTGTGCGACTATGCTAGAGGCTGAGCCACTTTACTCCCTTATTAATGTAAGTCGGGGGAGAGCTATTCCATGTCACTAAGAGGAGGATAGTAAGCTGTATACCTACAGAAAAGTATCATTTATTGGTAAAACAAGGGTGCTGTCCTATATAAAGTTGAGAGAAGCAGCAGAGCAGTGACTGATAAGACAGGTGCTGAGCCGGTGTGTAAATGGCTGTCTCTGGGCTGTGATATGAGGATACAGTGTTGCTCAGGAAAGAAGTTACAGTATTAAAACTTTGAGGAAAACACTAGACAGCTGAAAATTGAAACTACGTAACTATACAGTTCTACAAAGGAGGTTTAGGATTTCCACAGCAAGTAGCTATACTCTGATGAAGAGACTACCAGTTATGTACAATTCCAGTGCACTTCAATATGGGCCCCATCGGCATATGCATATGTAACTGCAGTTTACCTAAACTTTATTACCCGGGTAATTAGATACTTTGGATGTTGAGGTATTTTTTGACAAGCAGGGTTTTATTCATTCATTTTTTGTATTGCATGCAAGGATATCTGTATAGTTATCTTCTTAATATATTTAGTGATCAATTTAGCTATTTTATCAATCGGAATTGAATTGTAATGAAATGTCTGAATATTGCTACATTAGCCATTTTTATTAAACATTCTGGTACTTACCTGTAAGACGTTTTGTACATGTTCCAGCTCGATCTGACGATCCTAGAAGAAGAGTAAAGGTATAATTATATGTTTGATTTAAACAATAGTAATATATTTACACATTCATACCCATCACACATTAACGCTAGGCTTTCCCAAGCAAGCCTGTATACAAATATATATATAGCTTGGGTGGAGGCACTTAAGTTACCCTCAGAGTAGGGGAGGGTTACAACTGGAGGCACTGCTGAGATTCCAAAAAAAATGGAGGACATCACAGGTAAAGACGTGTTTCAATGGTGCCAACAGAAAGGAAAAAACCCACAACGGTGTTTTGGAATTGGGGGAGATTTCTCCGGATTCTTTAATAGTGATGTGATATTACAGATAAAGAAGCTGTATGGAGTGTATCAGCCCAAAATAGTAGATCAATGGAGAGAAGAGACAGGGAATATATGCGCTATGTTAGTAGAGACTGAGGGAGATTTAGATGCTAATCTAATCCCTTTAATGGTGATGGTGGATAAAGACACAGGAAGACGATGGAATATTCTCTGGCCAGAACTTCCATTAGTAGAAGATGCAGACACTTCTCCAAAGCCCCGTGCAGGAAGGATAAATAGTAACGGAGGCAAAGGGGGTGATACACCATCAGGCAATGAGGATCATTTAGGTGGTCAGTTCGAGTCCATAATGGATAGGGTAGTCACTCAACTGGAAAGATGGCATTATGAAGGGAGCTACCGGAGATTACGCATCTTTTCAGGGATTCAGCCAGTTCCCCAAGGGGAAGAAACCTTCGAGTCTTGGAAGGAGGCGGCCATACAGCAAACAGAAGAATGGCAATGTCCTGATCATATAAAAAAACAAAGAGTTGTAGAGAGCTTAAGGGGGCCTGCAATGGGGGTAATACAAGCAGCACGACGAAGTGACCCGAATGCCACTATTGAGACTTACTTTGAGGCTCTCGACTATGCCTATGGAACACTAGAAGATGTAGGGGACTTAGTCTCTAGAATGCATCACACCTTCCAAGAATCAGGGGAAAAGTTGAGTACTTTTCTATATAGGCTAGATAGGTTGCTTTATAAAATAGTTGATAAAGGAGGTATAAAGAGAATTGAAGTGGATGATAATCGAATGAAACAACTATTAAGGGGGGCGCTAACTACAGACCCAGTGGCACAGAAGTTACGTTGCTCTGGAGCTCGAATGACCCCTCCTACCTTTAATGATCTCATGAAAGAGGTAAAACAAGAAGAGACCCTGATAGAGATGAGGGAACGCACCATAAAAAAGGTAAAGGTAGTAGTACCCACAGTAGAACCCAACCTATTTGAAGAAAAGATCCTGAAGCTGATGGAAGAGCAGAATAAAAGGATTGAACAGTTCATTGCCTCGCAAAGTGCTGGAGTTCCCCCTCGTGGAAATTCAAGGAGTAGAGAAATGGGGAGAGGAGACAGAAATATAAATAGAGGTTGCTTCAGATGCGGACGATATGGTCACCGGGCTATTGAGTGCAATCAAAATAGAAGCCTCACAAACAACACTAGAGATGAGATAGATAGGGGAAGCACTGACCAGGGAAACGGGCGAGGGAGGTCAGTGGTTGTCCCCTCACTGGCCCCCTAGAAGTTGGAAGATGTGCCATGGGGAGTTCATGGTGGAGTGGAGTCATCCCGGAGGGATTACTGGGACCCATTCCCATGAGAATAGCCAGAATCAATGGAAAAGACTGTGAAGTACTATTGGACAGTGGGTCGCAAGTTTCCATCATTTTTGAGTCATGGTACAAAGCAAACATACCTGAAGTAACTATACAGCCGCTATCTGGACTAGTCATATGGGGACTTAGTGTAGAAAAATATCCTTACCTGGGTTATGTTAGTGTCACACTGGAATTTAAAAAGGAGAATGAAGATGGAATTAGTCAAGTCCCATTTGTCGCACTGATATGTCCTGAGGTACCTGAAGGGAGAGAGAATCTTCCTATTATAGTAGGAACAAACACAAAGTTATATCAGGCTCTGGCTGATTGGTGTAAAGAAGAAGATGAGAAGACTATATCTAATTCATTAATTATACAGCCAGAGGAAGTACTGCTAACCAATGGAACAAAGAAAGCAGAGGTACAGGAACCAGCTCCTGTTATAGCCATGCAGGATTTTGACTCATGTTTCAGAAAAAGTGACATTCCCAACTTAGAGAAGGAATCTTTAATAAGTGAATTAAGGAAGCGGGAACAAGCCTTCTCTATGGGAGAGTGGGACCTAGGGAGAGCCAAAGGAGTTGAGCACCGAATAAAGTTAAGTAATGATAACCCTTTCCGTGAGAGGTCACGCAGAATTGCTCCAGCCGACTTCAGTGACCTAAGAACACACTTGAAGGGGTTATTGGAGAATCAAGTTATAATTGAATCCAGAAGTCCATATGCGTCCCCCATTGTCATCGCCCGGAAGAAAACCGGGAGCATCCGCATGTGTGTGGATTACAGAACATTAAATCAGCGAACCATACCTGACCAGTACACTGTCCCCAAAATTGATGAGGCTCTAGATTGCCTTCAAGGTAGTAACTGGTTTTCTGTTTTGGACTTACGAAGCGGATTTTATCAGATCCCCATGTGCCCTAGCGATAGAGAGAAAACAGCATTCATCTGTCCTTTAGGATTTTACGAGTTCCTAATGATGCCTCAGGGAGTCACAGGAGCTCCTGCCACTTTCCAAAGGACCATGGATAAGGTGGTAGGAGACATGAACTACAGGGAAGTGATAGTCTACCTTGATGATATAATTGTCTTTGGTAATTCCCTTGAAGAACATAATAAGCGTCTACTCAAAGTATTAGATCGTTTAGTAGAAGGAGGGCTAAAATTATCATTAGACAAATGCCATTTATGCCAATCCTCTGTAAAATACCTTGGTCACATCGTGAGTCGGAAAGGAGTAGCTACGGATCCATCTAAAGTGGAAGTAGTCAACAAATGGCCTCGGCCTACAAAATTAAAGGAATTGCGTTCTTTTTTGGGGTTTTGTGGATATTATAGGAAATTTGTGCCCAAATATTCGAAAATAGCTAAGCCTTTAACTGACTTGACAAAAGGATACCCTCCTGTTTGGAATAAGAAAGGAAGAGTATTACAGAGGAGGGTCACCCAAGGAAGCTATTATAAGCCAAACGAGCCCTTTGGAGAGAGATGGAATCTTCAATGTGAAAAGGCATTTGAGGAGTTGAAAAATTGTTTAGCAAATGCCCCTATTTTGGCTTATGCTGACCCTAGCCTGCCATATATTTTACATACTGATGCCTCTCAAGAGGGCATAGGGGGAGTATTATACCAAATGCACCAAAACCAATTGAAACCTATCGCATTCGTTAGTAGAGGACTGTCAAAAAGTGAAAAAAGATATCCCACCCACAAATTAGAGTTTCTGGCATTAAAGTGGTGCGTAGTGGAAAAGTTTCATGACTACCTATATGGCACTTCTTTTGAGGTACATACTGACAATAACCCTCTAACCTATATACGGACAACTGCGAGGTTAGATGCCACTGGACACCGATGGCTATCTGCGTTGACTCTATATGATTTCAAACTGAAATATAGACCTGGAAATACCAATATAGATGCGGACTCATTGTCAAGAATACCTAACCAGCAAGCAGATGAAGGGGAAGAAGAATGAGTGGAAGTACCCGCTGGTGAAATAAAAGGGATGTGTCATAAGATTCATATCAGGAGTGGAAAGTGTGAATCGTTAAGTAGTTTAGGGGCTTCGGAACAGGCTATACCGCTATCTTATTGCTGGCTCAGTAACATTGAGTTAGACGGGATACCTAAGGTACAGCACAAGCAATTACAAAGAGAGCAAGAAAATGATCCTTGTATAGGATATGTTATATCTAGGATGAACCAAACTGCCACTATCCCCATGCCACAGGAATGGTCTAAAAGTATCCGTCTCTTAGAAAAGCAAGGGAAAAATTTGGTTTTCAAAGATGGGTTACTATGTCGGAACCGAATAAGCGAGAAAGGGACAAAAAAACACCAAGTTGTGCTCCCAATAAAATATAGGGATTTAGTCCTGCAGGCCCTGCATGATAACCACGGGCATCTGGGGATCGATAAGACAATGGGATTAGTTGCTGACAGGTTTTATTGGCCCAACATGAAAGCAGAAATAGAAAGATATTGCAAGACCTGTGGAAACTGTATTGTAAGAAAGTCTTTACCGAGCAGGGTGGCCCCATTAGTCAATATACAAAGTAATGGCCCTATGGATCTAGTGTGTATAGACTATCTGTCATTAGAAGTCGAGCCCGGAAGGAAATGTAACATACTGGTCGTGACTGATCATTTTACCCGCTATGCCCAGGCCTACGTAACCCTGAATCAAAAGGCTTCCACTGTGGCCACAACATTGTGGGACAAGTTTTTCGTCCATTATGGACTACCCAACAGAATACATTCCGATCAGGGGAGGGATTTCGAAAGCAAGCTCATAAAGGAACTGTGTCTAGCTTGTGGAATCGAGAAATCTAGGACAACGCCGTATCACCCTCAAGGGGATCCTCAACCTGAGAGGTTTAATCGCACATTGTTAAACATGTTGGGAACGCTAAATCCATTAGATAAGGTTAAATGGAAGAGGCATATTAACAGATTGGTGCATGCATACAATTGCACGAAAAATGAGACTACAGGATTATCACCCTATTTCCTTATGTTTGGAAGAGAGGCCAAACTGCCTATTGACGTATGCTTAGGTATCTCCCCTGATGGACAATCTTATCCATCTCATTCTAAATACGTGGAAAGGTTGAGGGAAGAACTAAGGACTGCCTATGAACTAGCAGATAAATCTGCCAAGAAATTGGGAGAGAAGAATAAAGTATATTATGACCGAAAGGTACGGGATCAAGTTCTAGCTCCTGGGGATAGAGTACTGTTAAGGCATCTTGGGCTACAAAGAAAATTTAAAATAGCTAATCGTTGGAAGGAAGAACCATATATTGTGATAAAAAAATTCTCTGACTTGCCTGTTTATAAAATCAAGCCAGAGAGTGGAGAAAATGTTGTACTTACATATCACCGACAACACTTACTCCCAATCGGACGGGAAATTCGTCTAGAGGATTATTATAGCAAGATTGAAAACCAATCTAGTGTCAAAAGGGAGTCTAGGACTGTGTTAGATCTGCAGAGATTAGATGGAGAGGACAAAGAAAGTTCAGAAGAAGAAGATGAATGTCGTCCCGGGTATTATTACAGGGACGATAGAGATAATAGCTTCAAAAACTCTTTGAATGATAAGAATAAATTTCTGACAGAAAGTAACCATGGGAATATTACGCCCGAACCCAGCATAAACAGTAGTGAAGTCATAAATTACATAAATGAGGATCAAGGTGAGGACGTAGAAGAAGAAGGTTTAGGTTGTGACTTATTGCCTAATGAAACGGAGGGTGAACAATTTGAAGGAAGGGGGAAACGACTACATCGCCCTCCATTTATACTTACCTATGATCAATTGGGGGAGCCAAATGTCATTCCAAGAACATTACATCCCAACATGGTATATAGCTGGCCCTATTTTGAATATTCTATGAATCTAAATTAGTAATATGGTGATCTTAGTATAAAAGTTTAACCAGATCACCAGGGGGAGAATGTAGCCACTATACACATGTCTACATATATTAATATTCTGGAAAGTGACACCATTACATATTTACGGTATAGGGTAATTAAAGTAGATAATTAATAGTGTGTAAATGTGTATAGGCAGAGTAATTACATTACATTGTACATATATTATGAAAATATTGGACATATATATGTGCATAGTAGATAATTGATATACATATATTGTATGGATTGTATAGAATATTATAATATGACAGGTTGTTGTATGTAGTATAAGCCTGCCCTGGTGGGGAAGTAGAGGAAGAAGGCTCTAGAAACCCACGTGCAGACGTTAATGGCCCAGGGCCTGAGACAGGAGAAGGGTTGAAAAAGGTGCATGAGCCGGCTGATGGAAAGGATATAAGAAGCAGCTGCGGGAAAGAGGCAGTTTTAGGCAGTTGATTTACTGGCAGAGGCACGAGAGGTACGACAGCAGGACTGGCAGTGATAAAGCAGCGACTGAGAGACACAGAGATACCACGCCAGATGCGGTCAGCGCTTCCAGACGCCCAGGGTGCTTAAGTGCTTATGCAGTGTGGAGAGGTGTAACCTGGAGCGACCTAGCAAATGATGATCTAGGAGAGAGGCGGGCTCCCGCTCCGAGGCGGAGCTTAGGTGGATGACACGAGGAGGAATTCACCCTACTGGCCTGATGGATACCTGTCAATAAAGTGAGTGCTGTGGGACAGACAATTAAATGAACACTAGAGAGCACAGAGCACCCCATAGACACTGATAGCAGAGCTGTATCCATATATACATATACAGTATATTACCAAAGTGAGTACTGGAAGACAGGCAGTAGAAGGATAAAAGCAGGCAGTAAAAGCACCCTGACCCAGCTGATAATTAATATAAAAAAAGGTCATTGAGCATATGAAGGTGTCAGTGTTACCTTAACGAAAGCAGCCTTCAGAGGAGACAGAGACTACTGGCTTACTATCTTGCCATCGTGTCAGCCATTGCATCGTATAGTATCCATACCCAGAGACTGTGCGACTATGCTAGAGGCTGAGCCACTTTACTCCCTTATTAATGTAAGTCGGGGGAGAGCTATTCCATGTCACTAAGAGGAGGATAGTAAGCTGTATACCTACAGAAAAGTATCATTTATTGGTAAAACAAGGGTGCTGTCCTATATAAAGTTGAGAGAAGCAGCAGAGCAGTGACTGATAAGACAGGTGCTGAGCCGGTGTGTAAATGGCTGTCTCTGGGCTGTGATATGAGGATACAGTGTTGCTCAGGAAAGAAGTTACAGTATTAAAACTTTGAGGAAAACACTAGACAGCTGAAAATTGAAACTACGTAACTATACAGTTCTACAAAGGAGGTTTAGGATTTCCACAGCAAGTAGCTATACTCTGATGAAGAGACTACCAGTTATGTACAATTCCAGTGCACTTCAATATGGGCCCCATCGGCATATGCATATGTAACTGCAGTTTACCTAAACTTTATTACCCGGGTAATTAGATACTTTGGATGTTGAGGTATTTTTTGACAAGCAGGGTTTTATTCATTCATTTTTTGTATTGCATGCAAGGATATCTGTATAGTTATCTTCTTAATATATTTAGTGATCAATTTAGCTATTTTATCAATCGGAATTGAATTGTAATGAAATGTCTGAATATTGCTACATTAGCCATTTTTATTAAACATTCTGGTACTTACCTGTAAGACGTTTTGTACATGTTCCAGCTCGATCTGTCGATCCTAGAAGAAGAGTAAAGGTATAATTATATGTTTGATTTAAACAATAGTAATATATTTACACATTCATACCCATCACACATTAACGCTAGGCTTTCCCAAGCAAGCCTGTATACAAATATATATATAGCTTGGGTGGAGGCACTTAAGTTACCCTCAGAGTAGGGGAGGGTTACAACTGGAGGCACTGCTGAGATTCCAAAAAAAATGGAGGACATCACAGGTAAAGACGTGTTTCAATGGTGCCAACAGAAAGGAAAAAACCCACAACGGTGTTTTGGAATTGGGGGAGATTTCTCCGGATTCTTTAATAGTGATGTGATATTACAGATAAAGAAGCTGTATGGAGTGTATCAGCCCAAAATAGTAGATCAATGGAGAGAAGAGACAGGGAATATATGCGCTATGTTAGTAGAGACTGAGGGAGATTTAGATGCTAATCTAATCCCTTTAATGGTGATGGTGGATAAAGACACAGGAAGACGATGGAATATTCTCTGGCCAGAACTTCCATTAGTAGAAGATGCAGACACTTCTCCAAAGCCCCGTGCAGGAAGGATAAATAGTAACGGAGGCAAAGGGGGTGATACACCATCAGGCAATGAGGATCATTTAGGTGGTCAGTTCGAGTCCATAATGGATAGGGTAGTCACTCAACTGGAAAGATGGCATTATGAAGGGAGCTACCGGAGATTACGCATCTTTTCAGGGATTCAGCCAGTTCCCCAAGGGGAAGAAACCTTCGAGTCTTGGAAGGAGGCGGCCATACAGCAAACAGAAGAATGGCAATGTCCTGATCATATAAAAAAACAAAGAGTTGTAGAGAGCTTAAGGGGGCCTGCAATGGGGGTAATACAAGCAGCACGACGAAGTGACCCGAATGCCACTATTGAGACTTACTTTGAGGCTCTCGACTATGCCTATGGAACACTAGAAGATGTAGGGGACTTAGTCTCTAGAATGCATCACACCTTCCAAGAATCAGGGGAAAAGTTGAGTACTTTTCTATATAGGCTAGATAGGTTGCTTTATAAAATAGTTGATAAAGGAGGTATAAAGAGAATTGAAGTGGATGATAATCGAATGAAACAACTATTAAGGGGGGCGCTAACTACAGACCCAGTGGCACAGAAGTTACGTTGCTCTGGAGCTCGAATGACCCCTCCTACCTTTAATGATCTCATGAAAGAGGTAAAACAAGAAGAGACCCTGATAGAGATGAGGGAACGCACCATAAAAAAGGTAAAGGTAGTAGTACCCACAGTAGAACCCAACCTATTTGAAGAAAAGATCCTGAAGCTGATGGAAGAGCAGAATAAAAGGATTGAACAGTTCATTGCCTCGCAAAGTGCTGGAGTTGCCCCTCGTGGAAATTCAAGGAGTAGAGAAATGGGGAGAGGAGACAGAAATATAAATAGAGGTTGCTTCAGATGCGGACGATATGGTCACCGGGCTATTGAGTGCAATCAAAATAGAAGCCTCACAAACAACACTAGAGATGAGATAGATAGGGGAAGCACTGACCAGGGAAACGGGCGAGGGAGGTCAGTGGTTGTCCCCTCACTGGCCCCCTAGAAGTTGGAAGATGTGCCATGGGGAGTTCATGGTGGAGTGGAGTCATCCCGGAGGGATTACTGGGACCCATTCCCATGAGAATAGCCAGGATCAATGGAAAAGACTGTGAAGTACTATTGGACAGTGGGTCGCAAGTTTCCATCATTTTTGAGTCATGGTACAAAGCAAACATACCTGAAGTAACTATACAGCCGCTATCTGGACTAGTCATATGGGGACTTAGTGTAGAAAAATATCCTTACCTGGGTTATGTTAGTGTCACACTGGAATTTAAAAAGGAGAATGAAGATGGAATTAGTCAAGTCCCATTTGTCGCACTGATATGTCCTGAGGTACCTGAAGGGAGAGAGAATCTTCCTATTATAGTAGGAACAAACACAAAGTTATATCAGGCTCTGGCTGATTGGTGTAAAGAAGAAGATGAGAAGACTATATCTAATTCATTAATTATACAGCCAGAGGCAGTACTGCTAACCAATGGAACAAAGAAAGCAGAGGTACAGGAACCAGCTCCTGTTATAGCCATGCAGGATTTTGACTCATGTTTCAGAAAAAGTGACATTCCCAACTTAGAGAAGGAATCTTTAATAAGTGAATTAAGGAAGCGGGAACAAGCCTTCTCTATGGGAGAGTGGGACCTAGGGAGAGCCAAAGGAGTTGAGCACCGAATAAAGTTAAGTAATGATAACCCTTTCCGTGAGAGGTCACGCAGAATTGCTCCAGCCGACTTCAGTGACCTAAGAACACACTTGAAGGGGTTATTGGAGAATCAAGTTATAATTGAATCCAGAAGTCCATATGCGTCCCCCATTGTCATCGCCCGGAAGAAAACCGGGAGCATCCGCATGTGTGTGGATTACAGAACATTAAATCAGCGAACCATACCTGACCAGTACACTGTCCCCAAAATTGATGAGGCTCTAGATTGCCTTCAAGGTAGTAACTGGTTTTCTGTTTTGGACTTACGAAGCGGATTTTATCAGATCCCCATGTGCCCTAGCGATAGAGAGAAAACAGCATTCATCTGTCCTTTTGGATTTTACGAGTTCCTAATGATGCCTCAGGGAGTCACAGGAGCTCCTGCCACTTTCCAAAGGACCATGGATAAGGTGGTAGGAGACATGAACTACAGGGAAGTGATAGTCTACCTTGATGATATAATTGTCTTTGGTAATTCCCTTGAAGAACATAATAAGCGTCTACTCAAAGTATTAGATCGTTTAGTAGAAGGAGGGCTAAAATTATCATTAGACAAATGCCATTTATGCCAATCCTCTGTAAAATACCTTGGTCACATCGTGAGTCGGAAAGGAGTAGCTACGGATCCATCTAAAGTGGAAGTAGTCAACAAATGGCCTCGGCCTACAAAATTAAAGGAATTGCGTTCTTTTTTGGGGTTTTGTGGATATTATAGGAAATTTGTGCCCAAATATTCGAAAATAGCTAAGCCTTTAACTGACTTGACAAAAGGATACCCTCCTGTTTGGAATAAGAAAGGAAGAGTATTACAGAGGAGGGTCACCCAAGGAAGCTATTATAAGCCAAACGAGCCCTTTGGAGAGAGATGGAATCTTCAATGTGAAAAGGCATTTGAGGAGTTGAAAAATTGTTTAGCAAATGCCCCTATTTTGGCTTATGCTGACCCTAGCCTGCCATATATTTTACATACTGATGCCTCTCAAGAGGGCATAGGGGGAGTATTATACCAAATGCACCAAAACCAATTGAAACCTATCGCATTCGTTAGTAGAGGACTGTCAAAAAGTGAAAAAAGATATCCCACCCACAAATTAGAGTTTCTGGCATTAAAGTGGTGCGTAGTGGAAAAGTTTCATGACTACCTATATGGCACTTCTTTTGAGGTACATACTGACAATAACCCTCTAACCTATATACGGACAACTGCGAGGTTAGATGCCACTGGACACCGATGGCTATCTGCGTTGACTCTATATGATTTCAAACTGAAATATAGACCTGGAAATACCAATATAGATGCGGACTCATTGTCAAGAATACCTAACCAGCAAGCAGATGAAGGGGAAGAAGAATGGGTGGAAGTACCCGCTGGTGAAATAAAAGGGATGTGTCATAAGATTCATATCAGGAGTGGAAAGTGTGAATCGTTAAGTAGTTTAGGGGCTTCGGAACAGGCTATACCGCTATCTTATTGCTGGCTCAGTAACATTGAGTTAGACGGGATACCTAAGGTACAGCACAAGCAATTACAAAGAGAGCAAGAAAATGATCCTTGTATAGGATATGTTATATCTAGGATGAACCAAACTGCCACTATCCCCATGCCACAGGAATGGTCTAAAAGTATCCGTCTCTTAGAAAAGCAAGGGAAAAATTTGGTTTTCAAAGATGGGTTACTATGTCGGAACCGAATAAGCGAGAAAGGGACAAAAAAACACCAAGTTGTGCTCCCAATAAAATATAGGGATTTAGTCCTGCAAGCCCTGCATGATAACCACGGGCATCTGGGGATCGATAAGACAATGGGATTAGTTGCTGACAGGTTTTATTGGCCCAACATGAAAGCAGAAATAGAAAGATATTGCAAGACCTGTGGAAACTGTATTGTAAGAAAGTCTTTACCGAGCAGGGTGGCCCCATTAATCAATATACAAAGTAATGGCCCTATGGATCTAGTGTGTATAGACTATCTGTCATTAGAAGTCGAGCCCGGAAGGAAATGTAACATACTGGTCGTGACTGATCATTTTACCCGCTATGCCCAGGCCTACGTAACCCTGAATCAAAAGGCTTCCACTGTGGCCACAACATTGTGGGACAAGTTTTTCGTCCATTATGGACTACCCAACAGAATACATTCCGATCAGGGGAGGGATTTCGAAAGCAAGCTCATAAAGGAACTGTGTCTAGCTTGTGGAATCGAGAAATCTAGGACAACGCCGTATCACCCTCAAGGGGATCCTCAACCTGAGAGGTTTAATCGCACATTGTTAAACATGTTGGGAACGCTAAATCCATTAGATAAGGTTAAATGGAAGAGGCATATTAACAGATTGGTGCATGCATACAATTGCACGAAAAATGAGACTACAGGATTATCACCCTATTTCCTTATGTTTGGAAGAGAGGCCAAACTGCCTATTGACGTATGCTTAGGTATCTCCCCTGATGGACAATCTTATCCATCTCATTCTAAATACGTGGAAAGGTTGAGGGAAGAACTAAGGACTGCCTATGAACTAGCAGATAAATCTGCCAAGAAATTGGGAGAGAAGAATAAAGTATATTATGACCGAAAGGTACGGGATCAAGTTCTAGCTCCTGGGGATAGAGTACTGTTAAGGCATCTTGGGCTACAAAGAAAATTTAAAATAGCTAATCGTTGGAAGGAAGAACCATATATTGTGATAAAAAAATTCTCTGACTTGCCTGTTTATAAAATCAAGCCAGAGAGTGGAGAAAATGTTGTACTTACATATCACCGACAACACTTACTCCCAATCGGACGGGAAATTCGTCTAGAGGATTATTATAGCAAGATTGAAAACCAATCTAGTGTCAAAAGGGAGTCTAGGACTGTGTTAGATCTGCAGAGATTAGATGGAGAGGACAAAGAAAGTTCAGAAGAAGAAGATGAATGTCGTCCCGGGTATTATTACAGGGACGATAGAGATAATAGCTTCAAAAACTCTTTGAATGATAAGAATAAATTTCTGACAGAAAGTAACCATGGGAATATTACGCCCGAACCCAGCATAAACAGTAGTGAAGTCATAAATTACATAAATGAGGATCAAGGTGAGGACGTAGAAGAAGAAGGTTTAGGTTGTGACTTATTGCCTAATGAAACGGAGGGTGAACAATTTGAAGGAAGGGGGAAACGACTACATCGCCCTCCATTTATACTTACCTATGATCAATTGGGGGAGCCAAATGTCATTCCAAGAACATTACATCCCAACATGGTATATAGCTGGCCCTATTTTGAATATTCTATGAATCTAAATTAGTAATATGGTGATCTTAGTATAAAAGTTTAACCAGATCACCAGGGGGAGAATGTAGCCACTATACACATGTCTACATATATTAATATTCTGGAAAGTGACACCATTACATATTTACGGTATAGGGTAATTAAAGTAGATAATTAATAGTGTGTAAATGTGTATAGGCAGAGTAATTACATTACATTGTACATATATTATGAAAATATTGGACATATATATGTGCATAGTAGATAATTGATATACATATATTGTATGGATTGTATAGAATATTATAATATGACAGGTTGTTGTATGTAGTATAAGCCTGCCCTGGTGGGGAAGTAGAGGAAGAAGGCTCTAGAAACCCACGTGCAGACGTTAATGGCCCAGGGCCTGAGACAGGAGAAGGGTTGAAAAAGGTGCATGAGCCGGCTGATGGAAAGGATATAAGAAGCAGCTGCGGGAAAGAGGCAGTTTTAGGCAGTTGATTTACTGGCAGAGGCACGAGAGGTACGACAGCAGGACTGGCAGTGATAAAGCAGCGACTGAGAGACACAGAGATACCACGCCAGATGCGGTCAGCGCTTCCAGACGCCCAGGGTGCTTAAGTGCTTATGCAGTGTGGAGAGGTGTAACCTGGAGCGACCTAGCAAATGATGATCTAGGAGAGAGGCGGGCTCCCGCTCCGAGGCGGAGCTTAGGTGGATGACACGAGGAGGAATTCACCCTACTGGCCTGATGGATACCTGTCAATAAAGTGAGTGCTGTGGGACAGACAATTAAATGAACACTAGAGAGCACAGAGCACCCCATAGACACTGATAGCAGAGCTGTATCCATATATACATATACAGTATATTACCAAAGTGAGTACTGGAAGACAGGCAGTAGAAGGATAAAAGCAGGCAGTAAAAGCACCCTGACCCAGCTGATAATTAATATAAAAAAAGGTCATTGAGCATATGAAGGTGTCAGTGTTACCTTAACGAAAGCAGCCTTCAGAGGAGACAGAGACTACTGGCTTACTATCTTGCCATCGTGTCAGCCATTGCATCGTATAGTATCCATACCCAGAGACTGTGCGACTATGCTAGAGGCTGAGCCACTTTACTCCCTTATTAATGTAAGTCGGGGGAGAGCTATTCCATGTCACTAAGAGGAGGATAGTAAGCTGTATACCTACAGAAAAGTATCATTTATTGGTAAAACAAGGGTGCTGTCCTATATAAAGTTGAGAGAAGCAGCAGAGCAGTGACTGATAAGACAGGTGCTGAGCCGGTGTGTAAATGGCTGTCTCTGGGCTGTGATATGAGGATACAGTGTTGCTCAGGAAAGAAGTTACAGTATTAAAACTTTGAGGAAAACACTAGACAGCTGAAAATTGAAACTACGTAACTATACAGTTCTACAAAGGAGGTTTAGGATTTCCACAGCAAGTAGCTATACTCTGATGAAGAGACTACCAGTTATGTACAATTCCAGTGCACTTCAATATGGGCCCCATCGGCATATGCATATGTAACTGCAGTTTACCTAAACTTTATTACCCGGGTAATTAGATACTTTGGATGTTGAGGTATTTTTTGACAAGCAGGGTTTTATTCATTCATTTTTTGTATTGCATGCAAGGATATCTGTATAGTTATCTTCTTAATATATTTAGTGATCAATTTAGCTATTTTATCAATCGGAATTGAATTGTAATGAAATGTCTGAATATTGCTACATTAGCCATTTTTATTAAACATTCTGGTACTTACCTGTAAGACGTTTTGTACATGTTCCAGCTCGATCTGACGATCCTAGAAGAAGAGTAAAGGTATAATTATATGTTTGATTTAAACAATAGTAATATATTTACACATTCATACCCATCACACATTAACGCTAGGCTTTCCCAAGCAAGCCTGTATACAAATATATATATATAGCTTGGGTGGAGGCACTTAAGTTACCCTCAGAGTAGGGGAGGGTTACAACTGGAGGCACTGCTGAGATTCCAAAAAAAATGGAGGACATCACAGGTAAAGACGTGTTTCAATGGTGCCAACAGAAAGGAAAAAACCCACAACGGTGTTTTGGAATTGGGGGAGATTTCTCCGGATTCTTTAATAGTGATGTGATATTACAGATAAAGAAGCTGTATGGAGTGTATCAGCCCAAAATAGTAGATCAATGGAGAGAAGAGACAGGGAATATATGCGCTATGTTAGTAGAGACTGAGGGAGATTTAGATGCTAATCTAATCGCTTTAATGGTGATGGTGGATAAAGACACAGGAAGACGATGGAATATTCTCTGGCCAGAACTTCCATTAGTAGAAGATGCAGACACTTCTCCAAAGCCCCGTGCAGGAAGGATAAATAGTAACGGAGGCAAAGGGGGTGATACACCATCAGGCAATGAGGCTCATTTAGGTGGTCAGTTCGAGTCCATAATGGATAGGGTAGTCACTCAACTGGAAAGATGGCATTATGAAGGGAGCTACCGAAGATTACGCATCTTTTCAGGGATTCAGCCAGTTCCCCAAGGGGAAGAAACCTACGAGTCTTGGAAGGAGGCGGCCATACAGCAAACAGAAGAATGGCAATGTCCTGATCATATAAAAAAACAAAGAGTTGTAGAGAGCTTAAGGGGGCCTGCAATGGGGGTAATACAAGCAGCACGACGAAGTGACCCGAATGCCACTATTGAGACTTACTTTGAGGCTCTCGACTATACCTATGGAACACTAGAAGATGTAGGGGACTTAGTCTCTAGAATGCATCACACCTTCCAAGAATCAGGGGAAAAGTTGAGTACTTTTCTATATAGGCTAGATAGGTTGCTTTATAAAATAGTTGATAAAGGAGGTATAAAGAGAATTGAAGTGGATGATAATCGAATGAAACAACTATTAAGGGGGGCGCTAACTACAGACCCAGTGGCACAGAAGTTACGTTGCTCTGGAGCTCGAATGACCCCTCCTACCTTTAATGATCTCATGAAAGAGGTAAAACAAGAAGAGACCCTGATAGAGATGAGGGAACGCACCATAAAAAAGGTAAAGGTAGTAGTACCCACAGTAGAACCCAACCTATTTGAAGAAAAGATCCTGAAGCTGATGGAAGAGCAGAATAAAAGGATTGAACAGTTCATTGCCTCGCAAAGTGCTGGAGTTCCCCCTCGTGGAAATTCAAGGAGTAGAGAAATGGGGAGAGGAGACAGAAATATAAATAGAGGTTGCTTCAGATGCGGACGATATGGTCACCGGGCTATTGAGTGCAATCAAAATAGAAGCCTCACAAACAACACTAGAGATGAGATAGATAGGGGAAGCACTGACCAGGGAAACGGGCGAGGGAGGTCAGTGGTTGTCCCCTCACTGGCCCCCTAGAAGTTGGAAGATGTGCCATGGGGAGTTCATGGTGGAGTGGAGTCATCCCGGAGGGATTACTGGGACCCATTCCCATGAGAATAGCCAGGATCAATGGAAAAGACTGTGAAGTACTATTGGACAGTGGGTCGCAAGTTTCCATCATTTTTGAGTCATGGTACAAAGCAAACATACCTGAAGTAACTATACAGCCGCTATCTGGACTAGTCATATGGGGACTTAGTGTAGAAAAATATCCTTACCTGGGTTATGTTAGTGTCACACTGGAATTTAAAAAGGAGAATGAAGATGGAATTAGTCAAGTCCCATTTGTCGCACTGATATGTCCTGAGGTACCTGAAGGGAGAGAGAATCTTCCTATTATAGTAGGAACAAACACAAAGTTATATCAGGCTCTGGCTGATTGGTGTAAAGAAGAAGATGAGAAGACTATATCTAATTCATTAATTATACAGCCAGAGGAAGTACTGCTAACCAATGGAACAAAGAAAGCAGAGGTACAGGAACCAGCTCCTGTTATAGCCATGCAGGATTTTGACTCATGTTTCAGAAAAAGTGACATTCCCAACTTAGAGAAGGAATCTTTAATAAGTGAATTAAGGAAGCGGGAACAAGCCTTCTCTATGGGAGAGTGGGACCTAGGGAGAGCCAAAGGAGTTGAGCACCGAATAAAGTTAAGTAATGATAACCCTTTCCGTGAGAGGTCACGCAGAATTGCTCCAGCCGACTTCAGTGACCTAAGAACACACTTGAAGGGGTTATTGGAGAATCAAGTTATAATTGAATCCAGAAGTCCATATGCGTCCCCCATTGTCATCGCCCGGAAGAAAACCGGGAGCATCCGCATGTGTGTGGATTACAGAACATTAAATCAGCGAACCATACCTGACCAGTACACTGTCCCCAAAATTGATGAGGCTCTAGATTGCCTTCAAGGTAGTAACTGGTTTTCTGTTTTGGACTTACGAAGCGGATTTTATCAGATCCCCATGTGCCCTAGCGATAGAGAGAAAACAGCATTCATCTGTCCTTTAGGATTTTACGAGTTCCTAATGATGCCTCAGGGAGTCACAGGAGCTCCTGCCACTTTCCAAAGGACCATGGATAAGGTGGTAGGAGACATGAACTACAGGGAAGTGATAGTCTACCTTGATGATATAATTGTCTTTGGTAATTCCCTTGAAGAACATAATAAGCGTCTACTCAAAGTATTAGATCGTTTAGTAGAAGGAGGGCTAAAATTATCATTAGACAAATGCCATTTATGCCAATCCTCTGTAAAATACCTTGGTCACATCGTGAGTCGGAAAGGAGTAGCTACGGATCCATCTAAAGTGGAAGTAGTCAACAAATGGCCTCGGCCTACAAAATTAAAGGAATTGCGTTCTTTTTTGGGGTTTTGTGGATATTATAGGAAATTTGTGCCCAAATATTCGAAAATAGCTAAGCCTTTAACTGACTTGACAAAAGGATACCCTCCTGTTTGGAATAAGAAAGGAAGAGTATTACAGAGGAGGGTCACCCAAGGAAGCTATTATAAGCCAAACGAGCCCTTTGGAGAGAGATGGAATCTTCAATGTGAAAAGGCATTTGAGGAGTTGAAAAATTGTTTAGCAAATGCCCCTATTTTGGCTTATGCTGACCCTAGCCTGCCATATATTTTACATACTGATGCCTCTCAAGAGGGCATAGGGGGAGTATTATACCAAATGCACCAAAACCAATTGAAACCTATCGCATTCGTTAGTAGAGGACTGTCAAAAAGTGAAAAAAGATATCCCACCCACAAATTAGAGTTTCTGGCATTAAAGTGGTGCGTAGTGGAAAAGTTTCATGACTACCTATATGGCACTTCTTTTGAGGTACATACTGACAATAACCCTCTAACCTATATACGGACAACTGCGAGGTTAGATGCCACTGGACACCGATGGCTATCTGCGTTGACTCTATATGATTTCAAACTGAAATATAGACCTGGAAATACCAATATAGATGCGGACTCATTGTCAAGAATACCTAACCAGCAAGCAGATGAAGGGGAAGAAGAATGGGTGGAAGTACCCGCTGGTGAAATAAAAGGGATGTGTCATAAGATTCATATCAGGAGTGGAAAGTGTGAATCGTTAAGTAGTTTAGGGGCTTCGGAACAGGCTATACCGCTATCTTATTGCTGGCTCAGTAACATTGAGTTAGACGGGATACCTAAGGTACAGCACAAGCAATTACAAAGAGAGCAAGAAAATGATCCTTGTATAGGATATGTTATATCTAGGATGAACCAAACTGCCACTATCCCCATGCCACAGGAATGGTCTAAAAGTATCCGTCTCTTAGAAAAGCAAGGGAAAAATTTGGTTTTCAAAGATGGGTTACTATGTCGGAACCGAATAAGCGAGAAAGGGACAAAAAAACACCAAGTTGTGCTCCCAATAAAATATAGGGATTTAGTCCTGCAGGCCCTGCATGATAACCACGGGCATCTGGGGATCGATAAGACAATGGGATTAGTTGCTGACAGGTTTTATTGGCCCAACATGAAAGCAGAAATAGAAAGATATTGCAAGACCTGTGGAAACTGTATTGTAAGAAAGTCTTTACCGAGCAGGGTGGCCCCATTAGTCAATATACAAAGTAATGGCCCTATGGATCTAGTGTGTATAGACTATCTGTCATTAGAAGTCGAGCCCGGAAGGAAATGTAACATACTGGTCGTGACTGATCATTTTACCCGCTATGCCCAGGCCTACGTAACCCTGAATCAAAAGGCTTCCACTGTGGCCACAACATTGTGGGACAAGTTTTTCGTCCATTATGGACTACCCAACAGAATACATTCCGATCAGGGGAGGGATTTCGAAAGCAAGCTCATAAAGGAACTGTGTCTAGCTTGTGGAATCGAGAAATCTAGGACAACGCCGTATCACCCTCAAGGGGATCCTCAACCTGAGAGGTTTAATCGCACATTGTTAAACATGTTGGGAACGCTAAATCCATTAGATAAGGTTAAATGGAAGAGGCATATTAACAGATTGGTGCATGCATACAATTGCACGAAAAATGAGACTACAGGATTATCACCCTATTTCCTTATGTTTGGAAGAGAGGCCAAACTGCCTATTGACGTATGCTTAGGTATCTCCCCTGATGGACAATCTTATCCATCTCATTCTAAATACGTGGAAAGGTTGAGGGAAGAACTAAGGACTGCCTATGAACTAGCAGATAAATCTGCCAAGAAATTGGGAGAGAAGAATAAAGTATATTATGACCGAAAGGTACGGGATCAAGTTCTAGCTCCTGGGGATAGAGTACTGTTAAGGCATCTTGGGCTACAAAGAAAATTTAAAATAGCTAATCGTTGGAAGGAAGAACCATATATTGTGATAAAAAAATTCTCTGACTTGCCTGTTTATAAAATCAAGCCAGAGAGTGGAGAAAATGTTGTACTTACATATCACCGACAACACTTACTCCCAATCGGACGGGAAATTCGTCTAGAGGATTATTATAGCAAGATTGAAAACCAATCTAGTGTCAAAAGGGAGTCTAGGACTGTGTTAGATCTGCAGAGATTAGATGGAGAGGACAAAGAAAGTTCAGAAGAAGAAGATGAATGTCGTCCCGGGTATTATTACAGGGACGATAGAAATAATAGCTTCAAAAACTCTTTGAATGATAAGAATAAATTTCTGACAGAAAGTAACCATGGGAATATTACGCCCGAACCCAGCATAAACAGTAGTGAAGTCATAAATTACATAAATGAGGATCAAGGTGAGGACGTAGAAGAAGAAGGTTTAGGTTGTGACTTATTGCCTAATGAAACGGAGGGTGAACAATTTGAAGGAAGGGGGAAACGACTACATCGCCCTCCATTTATACTTACCTATGATCAATTGGGGGAGCCAAATGTCATTCCAAGAACATTACATCCCAACATGGTATATAGCTGGCCCTATTTTGAATATTCTATGAATCTAAATTAGTAATATGGTGATCTTAGTATAAAAGTTTAACCAGATCACCAGGGGGAGAATGTAGCCACTATACACATGTCTACATATATTAATATTCTGGAAAGTGACACCATTACATATTTACGGTATAGGGTAATTAAAGTAGATAATTAATAGTGTGTAAATGTGTATAGGCAGAGTAATTACATTACATTGTACATATATTATGAAAATATTGGACATATATATGTGCATAGTAGATAATTGATATACATATATTGTATGGATTGTATAGAATATTATAATATGACAGGTTGTTGTATGTAGTATAAGCCTGCCCTGGTGGGGAAGTAGAGGAAGAAGGCTCTAGAAACCCACGTGCAGACGTTAATGGCCCAGGGCCTGAGACAGGAGAAGGGTTGAAAAAGGTGCATGAGCCGGCTGATGGAAAGGATATAAGAAGCAGCTGCGGGAAAGAGGCAGTTTTAGGCAGTTGATTTACTGGCAGAGGCACGAGAGGTACGACAGCAGGACTGGCAGTGATAAAGCAGCGACTGAGAGACACAGAGATACCACGCCAGATGCGGTCAGCGCTTCCAGACGCCCAGGGTGCTTAAGTGCTTATGCAGTGTGGAGAGGTGTAACCTGGAGCGACCTAGCAAATGATGATCTAGGAGAGAGGCGGGCTCCCGCTCCGAGGCGGAGCTTAGGTGGATGACACGAGGAGGAATTCACCCTACTGGCCTGATGGATACCTGTCAATAAAGTGAGTGCTGTGGGACAGACAATTAAATGAACACTAGAGAGCACAGAGCACCCCATAGACACTGATAGCAGAGCTGTATCCATATATACATATACAGTATATTACCAAAGTGAGTACTGGAAGACAGGCAGTAGAAGGATAAAAGCAGGCAGTAAAAGCACCCTGACCCAGCTGATAATTAATATAAAAAAAGGTCATTGAGCATATGAAGGTGTCAGTGTTACCTTAACGAAAGCAGCCTTCAGAGGAGACAGAGACTACTGGCTTACTATCTTGCCATCGTGTCAGCCATTGCATCGTATAGTATCCATACCCAGAGACTGTGCGACTATGCTAGAGGCTGAGCCACTTTACTCCCTTATTAATGTAAGTCGGGGGAGAGCTATTCCATGTCACTAAGAGGAGGATAGTAAGCTGTATACCTACAGAAAAGTATCATTTATTGGTAAAACAAGGGTGCTGTCCTATATAAAGTTGAGAGAAGCAGCAGAGCAGTGACTGATAAGACAGGTGCTGAGCCGGTGTGTAAATGGCTGTCTCTGGGCTGTGATATGAGGATACAGTGTTGCTCAGGAAAGAAGTTACAGTATTAAAACTTTGAGGAAAACACTAGACAGCTGAAAATTGAAACTACGTAACTATACAGTTCTACAAAGGAGGTTTAGGATTTCCACAGCAAGTAGCTATACTCTGATGAAGAGACTACCAGTTATGTACAATTCCAGTGCACTTCAATATGGGCCCCATCGGCATATGCATATGTAACTGCAGTTTACCTAAACTTTATTACCCGGGTAATTAGATACTTTGGATGTTGAGGTATTTTTTGACAAGCAGGGTTTTATTCATTCATTTTTTGTATTGCATGCAAGGATATCTGTATAGTTATCTTCTTAATATATTTAGTGATCAATTTAGCTATTTTATCAATCGGAATTGAATTGTAATGAAATGTCTGAATATTGCTACATTAGCCATTTTTATTAAACATTCTGGTACTTACCTGTAAGACGTTTTGTACATGTTCCAGCTCGATCTGACGATCCTAGAAGAAGAGTAAAGGTATAATTATATGTTTGATTTAAACAATAGTAATATATTTACACATTCATACCCATCACACATTAACGCTAGGCTTTCCCAAGCAAGCCTGTATACAAATATATATATATAGCTTGGGTGGAGGCACTTAAGTTACCCTCAGAGTAGGGGAGGGTTACAACTGGAGGCACTGCTGAGATTCCAAAAAAAATGGAGGACATCACAGGTAAAGACGTGTTTCAATGGTGCCAACAGAAAGGAAAAAACCCACAACGGTGTTTTGGAATTGGGGGAGATTTCTCCGGATTCTTTAATAGTGATGTGATATTACAGATAGAGAAGCTGTATGGAGTGTATCAGCCCAAAATAGTAGATCAATGGAGAGAAGAGACAGGGAATATATGCGCTATGTTAGTAGAGACTGAGGGAGATTTAGATGCTAATCTAATCGCTTTAATGGTGATGGTGGATAAAGACACAGGAAGACGATGGAATATTCTCTGGCCAGAACTTCCATTAGTAGAAGATGCAGACACTTCTCCAAAGCCCCGTGCAGGAAGGATAAATAGTAACGGAGGCAAAGGGGGTGATACACCATCAGGCAATGAGGCTCATTTAGGTGGTCAGTTCGAGTCCATAATGGATAGGGTAGTCACTCAACTGGAAAGATGGCATTATGAAGGGAGCTACCGAAGATTACGCATCTTTTCAGGGATTCAGCCAGTTCCCCAAGGGGAAGAAACCTACGAGTCTTGGAAGGAGGCGGCCATACAGCAAACAGAAGAATGGCAATGTCCTGATCATATAAAAAAACAAAGAGTTGTAGAGAGCTTAAGGGGGCCTGCAATGGGGGTAATACAAGCAGCACGACGAAGTGACCCGAATGCCACTATTGAGACTTACTTTGAGGCTCTCGACTATGCCTATGGAACACTAGAAGATGTAGGGGACTTAGTCTCTAGAATGCATCACACCTTCCAAGAATCAGGGGAAAAGTTGAGTACTTTTCTATATAGGCTAGATAGGTTGCTTTATAAAATAGTTGATAAAGGAGGTATAAAGAGAATTGAAGTGGATGATAATCGAATGAAACAACTATTAAGGGGGGCGCTAACTACAGACCCAGTGGCACAGAAGTTACGTTGCTCTGGAGCTCGAATGACCCCTCCTACCTTTAATGATCTCATGAAAGAGGTAAAACAAGAAGAGACCCTGATAGAGATGAGGGAACGCACCATAAAAAAGGTAAAGGTAGTAGTACCCACAGTAGAACCCAACCTATTTGAAGAAAAGATCCTGAAGCTGATGGAAGAGCAGAATAAAAGGATTGAACAGTTCATTGCCTCGCAAAGTGCTGGAGTTCCCCCTCGTGGAAATTCAAGGAGTAGAGAAATGGGGAGAGGAGACAGAAATATAAATAGAGGTTGCTTCAGATGCGGACGATATGGTCACCGGGCTATTGAGTGCAATCAAAATAGAAGCCTCACAAACAACACTAGAGATGAGATAGATAGGGGAAGCACTGACCAGGGAAACGGGCGAGGGAGGTCAGTGGTTGTCCCCTCACTGGCCCCCTAGAAGTTGGAAGATGTGCCATGGGGAGTTCATGGTGGAGTGGAGTCATCCCGGAGGGATTACTGGGACCCATTCCCATGAGAATAGCCAGGATCAATGGAAAAGACTGTGAAGTACTATTGGACAGTGGGTCGCAAGTTTCCATCATTTTTGAGTCATGGTACAAAGCAAACATACCTGAAGTAACTATACAGCCGCTATCTGGACTAGTCATATGGGGACTTAGTGTAGAAAAATATCCTTACCTGGGTTATGTTAGTGTCACACTGGAATTTAAAAAGGAGAATGAAGATGGAATTAGTCAAGTCCCATTTGTCGCACTGATATGTCCTGAGGTACCTGAAGGGAGAGAGAATCTTCCTATTATAGTAGGAACAAACACAAAGTTATATCAGGCTCTGGCTGATTGGTGTAAAGAAGAAGATGAGAAGACTATATCTAATTCATTAATTATACAGCCAGAGGAAGTACTGCTAACCAATGGAACAAAGAAAGCAGAGGTACAGGAACCAGCTCCTGTTATAGCCATGCAGGATTTTGACTCATGTTTCAGAAAAAGTGACATTCCCAACTTAGAGAAGGAATCTTTAATAAGTGAATTAAGGAAGCGGGAACAAGCCTTCTCTATGGGAGAGTGGGACCTAGGGAGAGCCAAAGGAGTTGAGCACCGAATAAAGTTAAGTAATGATAACCCTTTCCGTGAGAGGTCACGCAGAATTGCTCCAGCCGACTTCAGTGACCTAAGAACACACTTGAAGGGGTTATTGGAGAATCAAGTTATAATTGAATCCAGAAGTCCATATGCGTCCCCCATTGTCATCGCCCGGAAGAAAACCGGGAGCATCCGCATGTGTGTGGATTACAGAACATTAAATCAGCGAACCATACCTGACCAGTACACTGTCCCCAAAATTGATGAGGCTCTAGATTGCCTTCAAGGTAGTAACTGGTTTTCTGTTTTGGACTTACGAAGCGGATTTTATCAGATCCCCATGTGCCCTAGCGATAGAGAGAAAACAGCATTCATCTGTCCTTTAGGATTTTACGAGTTCCTAATGATGCCTCAGGGAGTCACAGGAGCTCCTGCCACTTTCCAAAGGACCATGGATAAGGTGGTAGGAGACATGAACTACAGGGAAGTGATAGTCTACCTTGATGATATAATTGTCTTTGGTAATTCCCTTGAAGAACATAATAAGCGTCTACTCAAAGTATTAGATCGTTTAGTAGAAGGAGGGCTAAAATTATCATTAGACAAATGCCATTTATGCCAATCCTCTGTAAAATACCTTGGTCACATCGTGAGTCGGAAAGGAGTAGCTACGGATCCATCTAAAGTGGAAGTAGTCAACAAATGGCCTCGGCCTACAAAATTAAAGGAATTGCGTTCTTTTTTGGGGTTTTGTGGATATTATAGGAAATTTGTGCCCAAATATTCGAAAATAGCTAAGCCTTTAACTGACTTGACAAAAGGATACCCTCCTGTTTGGAATAAGAAAGGACGAGTATTACAGAGGAGGGTCACCCAAGGAAGCTATTATAAGCCAAACGAGCCCTTTGGAGAGAGATGGAATCTTCAATGTGAAAAGGCATTTGAGGAGTTGAAAAATTGTTTAGCAAATGCCCCTATTTTGGCTTATGCTGACCCTAGCCTGCCATATATTTTACATACTGATGCCTCTCAAGAGGGCATAGGGGGAGTATTATACCAAATGCACCAAAACCAATTGAAACCTATCGCATTCGTTAGTAGAGGACTGTCAAAAAGTGAAAAAAGATATCCCACCCACAAATTAGAGTTTCTGGCATTAAAGTGGTGCGTAGTGGAAAAGTTTCATGACTACCTATATGGCACTTCTTTTGAGGTACATACTGACAATAACCCTCTAACCTATATACGGACAACTGCGAGGTTAGATGCCACTGGACACCGATGGCTATCTGCGTTGACTCTATATGATTTCAAACTGAAATATAGACCTGGAAATACCAATATAGATGCGGACTCATTGTCAAGAATACCTAACCAGCAAGCAGATGAAGGGGAAGAAGAATGGGTGGAAGTACCCGCTGGTGAAATAAAAGGGATGTGTCATAAGATTCATATCAGGAGTGGAAAGTGTGAATCGTTAAGTAGTTTAGGGGCTTCGGAACAGGCTATACCGCTATCTTATTGCTGGCTCAGTAACATTGAGTTAGACGGGATACCTAAGGTACAGCACAAGCAATTACAAAGAGAGCAAGAAAATGATCCTTGTATAGGATATGTTATATCTAGGATGAACCAAACTGCCACTATCCCCATGCCACAGGAATGGTCTAAAAGTATCCGTCTCTTAGAAAAGCAAGGGAAAAATTTGGTTTTCAAAGATGGGTTACTATGTCGGAACCGAATAAGCGAGAAAGGGACAAAAAAACACCAAGTTGTGCTCCCAATAAAATATAGGGATTTAGTCCTGCAGGCCCTGCATGATAACCACGGGCATCTGGGGATCGATAAGACAATGGGATTAGTTGCTGACAGGTTTTATTGGCCCAACATGAAAGCAGAAATAGAAAGATATTGCAAGACCTGTGGAAACTGTATTGTAAGAAAGTCTTTACCGAGCAGGGTGGCCCCATTAGTCAATATACAAAGTAATGGCCCTATGGATCTAGTGTGTATAGACTATCTGTCATTAGAAGTCGAGCCCGGAAGGAAATGTAACATACTGGTCGTGACTGATCATTTTACCCGCTATGCCCAGGCCTACGTAACCCTGAATCAAAAGGCTTCCACTGTGGCCACAACATTGTGGGACAAGTTTTTCGTCCATTATGGACTACCCAACAGAATACATTCCGATCAGGGGAGGGATTTCGAAAGCAAGCTCATAAAGGAACTGTGTCTAGCTTGTGGAATCGAGAAATCTAGGACAACGCCGTATCACCCTCAAGGGGATCCTCAACCTGAGAGGTTTAATCGCACATTGTTAAACATGTTGGGAACGCTAAATCCATTAGATAAGGTTAAATGGAAGAGGCATATTAACAGATTGGTGCATGCATACAATTGCACGAAAAATGAGACTACAGGATTATCACCCTATTTCCTTATGTTTGGAAGAGAGGCCAAACTGCCTATTGACGTATGCTTAGGTATCTCCCCTGATGGACAATCTTATCCATCTCATTCTAAATACGTGGAAAGGTTGAGGGAAGAACTAAGGACTGCCTATGAACTAGCAGATAAATCTGCCAAGAAATTGGGAGAGAAGAATAAAGTATATTATGACCGAAAGGTACGGGATCAAGTTCTAGCTCCTGGGGATAGAGTACTGTTAAGGCATCTTGGGCTACAAAGAAAATTTAAAATAGCTAATCGTTGGAAGGAAGAACCATATATTGTGATAAAAAAATTCTCTGACTTGCCTGTTTATAAAATCAAGCCAGAGAGTGGAGAAAATGTTGTACTTACATATCACCGACAACACTTACTCCCAATCGGACGGGAAATTCGTCTAGAGGATTATTATAGCAAGATTGAAAACCAATCTAGTGTCAAAAGGGAGTCTAGGACTGTGTTAGATCTGCAGAGATTAGATGGAGAGGACAAAGAAAGTTCAGAAGAAGAAGATGAATGTCGTCCCGGGTATTATTACAGGGACGATAGAGATAATAGCTTCAAAAACTCTTTGAATGATGAGAATAAATTTCTGACAGAAAGTAACCATGGGAATATTACGCCCGAACCCAGCATAAACAGTAGTGAAGTCATAAATTACATAAATGAGGATCAAGGTGAGGACGTAGAAGAAGAAGGTTTAGGTTGTGACTTATCGCCTAATGAAACGGAGGGTGAACAATTTGAAGGAAGGGGGAAACGACTACATCGCCCTCCATTTATACTTACCTATGATCAATTGGGGGAGCCAAATGTCATTCCAAGAACATTACATCCCAACATGGTATATAGCTGGCCCTATTTTGAATATTCTATGAATCTAAATTAGTAATATGGTGATCTTAGTATAAAAGTTTAACCAGATCACCAGGGGGAGAATGTAGCCACTATACACATGTCTACATATATTAATATTCTGGAAAGTGACACCATTACATATTTACGGTATAGGGTAATTAAAGTAGATAATTAATAGTGTGTAAATGTGTATAGGCAGAGTAATTACATTACATTGTACATATATTATGAAAATATTGGACATATATATGTGCATAGTAGATAATTGATATACATATATTGTATGGATTGTATAGAATATTATAATATGACAGGTTGTTGTATGTAGTATAAGCCTGCCCTGGTGGGGAAGTAGAGGAAGAAGGCTCTAGAAACCCACGTGCAGACGTTAATGGCCCAGGGCCTGAGACAGGAGAAGGGTTGAAAAAGGTGCATGAGCCGGCTGATGGAAAGGATATAAGAAGCAGCTGCGGGAAAGAGGCAGTTTTAGGCAGTTGATTTACTGGCAGAGGCACGAGAGGTACGACAGCAGGACTGGCAGTGATAAAGCAGCGACTGAGAGACACAGAGATACCACGCCAGATGCGGTCAGCGCTTCCAGACGCCCAGGGTGCTTAAGTGCTTATGCAGTGTGGAGAGGTGTAACCTGGAGCGACCTAGCAAATGATGATCTAGGAGAGAGGCGGGCTCCCGCTCCGAGGCGGAGCTTAGGTGGATGACACGAGGAGGAATTCACCCTACTGGCCTGATGGATACCTGTCAATAAAGTGAGTGCTGTGGGACAGACAATTAAATGAACACTAGAGAGCACAGAGCACCCCATAGACACTGATAGCAGAGCTGTATCCATATATACATATACAGTATATTACCAAAGTGAGTACTGGAAGACAGGCAGTAGAAGGATAAAAGCAGGCAGTAAAAGCACCCTGACCCAGCTGATAATTAATATAAAAAAAGGTCATTGAGCATATGAAGGTGTCAGTGTTACCTTAACGAAAGCAGCCTTCAGAGGAGACAGAGACTACTGGCTTACTATCTTGCCATCGTGTCAGCCATTGCATCGTATAGTATCCATACCCAGAGACTGTGCGACTATGCTAGAGGCTGAGCCACTTTACTCCCTTATTAATGTAAGTCGGGGGAGAGCTATTCCATGTCACTAAGAGGAGGATAGTAAGCTGTATACCTACAGAAAAGTATCATTTATTGGTAAAACAAGGGTGCTGTCCTATATAAAGTTGAGAGAAGCAGCAGAGCAGTGACTGATAAGACAGGTGCTGAGTCGGTGTGTAAATGGCTGTCTCTGGGCTGTGATATGAGGATACAGTGTTGCTCAGGAAAGAAGTTACAGTATTAAAACTTTGAGGAAAACACTAGACAGCTGAAAATTGAAACTGTACGTAACTATACAGTTCTACAAAGGAGGTTTAGGATTTCCACAGCAAGTAGCTATACTCTGATGAAGAGACTACCAGTTATGTACAATTCCAGTGCACTTCAATATGGGCCCCATCGGCATATGCATATGTAACTGCAGTTTACCTAAACTTTATTACCCGGGTAATTAGATACTTTGGATGTTGAGGTATTTTTTGACAAGCAGGGTTTTATTCATTCATTTTTTGTATTGCATGCAAGGATATCTGTATAGTTATCTTCTTAATATATTTAGTGATCAATTTAGCTATTTTATCAATCGGAATTGAATTGTAATGAAATGTCTGAATATTGCTACATTAGCCATTTTTATTAAACATTCTGGTACTTACCTGTAAGACGTTTTGTACATGTTCCAGCTCGATCTGACGATCCTAGAAGAAGAGTAAAGGTATAATTATATGTTTGATTTAAACAATAGTAATATATTTACACATTCATACCCATCACACATTAACGCTAGGCTTTCCCAAGCAAGCCTGTATACAAATATATATATAGCTTGGGTGGAGGCACTTAAGTTACCCTCAGAGTAGGGGAGGGTTACATATATACACTTGCACGGAAACCCCCCTCCCCCCTCAGAAATCCTGCGTTTGCCCCTGCAGCTCCACTCCACTGTACGGATTCCGGAGCATGGGAGCGTGGAGGACCCGCCAACATGCCCCAGCTGCAAGCCGCCTCAGCTCCACTGTACGGAGCTTCAGAGTGGGGAGGATCTGCCAACATGCCCCAGCCACCGGCGCCGCTCAGCTCTGTTGCCCAGCCGCAGCCCGCCCCAGCACAGCACAGCAGCACCAGCCAGTGTCACAGAGTACAGCGGGGAGAGATGGTAAGTGTCTGTCTGTCATAATGTGTAAAAAGGGCACGCTGTCTGCCGTAATGTGTCGAAAGTGGGACACTGTCTGTCATAATGTGTAAAAAGGGGGACACTGTCTGTCATGTGTAAAAATAGGGACTGTCTGCCGTAATGTGTAAAAAGGGGAGCGCTGTCTGCCGTAATGTGTAGAAAGTGGGACACTGTCTGTCATAATGTGTAAAAAGGGGGATGCTGTCTGTCGTAATGTGTAAAAATAGGGACTGTCTGCTGTAATATGTAAAAGGGGGATGCTGTCTGCTGTAATGTGTAAATGGGGCTCTACCTGGTGTAGTGGCACTACTGTGCTGTGTAATTTGAATAATGGATACTAGTGTGCACCATAGTATGAATTGGTATTATTTTGTGGCCACACCCTTTCCCCATGAAGCCACGACCCTAATTTTTTTGCACGCGCCTAAGGCGCGCACTGCCCATGTTTTGCATAAGGTGGGGGGCGCCAATGCCATTTCTTGCACACAACGCTAAAATGCCTGGTTACGGCACTTAGTGCGGGCTAACTAATAAATGATGTATGGGCTGAATGTTGCCAAGCTCTAAAAATAAATAAGGGGCTAGTTACAACATAACACGTTATGTACCTTCAGAGTCTGGGTGATGAATAATAGTAATAATGTAACAAAATGTAGCCTGCTAGCAACAAAGTAAGAGTAGGAGACATGCACTCTGAATACTATCAATGCTGAACATACGGAAGGAAAAAGAACAAGTTTTGCAAGATGCTGCTAACTGTCCGTATAGTCAGTACAGTGAATTATAAAAAGCAATTCCATGAAATATATTCATTCAGTCCGCCGGGGGGCACAGTGTTAACTTTGTGAATCCAACGTGTCTCCATCGTATCTCCCCCTCTAATCCGAGCAGAGACGTTTACGATAATCTTGTACTTAAGTGATTAAATATTATGCTGAAATACTATGAAGTGTCGTGCCACGGGTTGATCGTTGTTGCCACTTTCTAAGGCTTGTCTGATGGCCATCCTGTGCGTGGACATTCTTTCTTTGAACATACAAGTAGTTTTGCCTATATACAGACGTCCGCAAGGACACCGAATGTAATAAATTACAAATTTACTGCTGCAGGTAAGTACATGTTTAGTAGGAAGACACGCTCCAGTATGTGGATGATAAAAGTCACTACCGGTCTCCATGTATCCACATGTGATACAACCTATACATTTATAGCACCCTTGCTTACGACTTAAGAAATTTGACTGTTGTTTAGGTGTTAGTTTAGAAATATCATTCCTCACAAGGTGATCTTTGAGATTTTTACTTCTGGTAAAACTAGGAAGTATTTTCGTATTTTTTGCAAACTGTAAGTCCGGTTCCAGAGCTACCACTGGCCACAGTTCTTTTGCTTTCGTATTGATAGTGTAAATCATTGTTTCTATATCCTTCTTCAATGGGGATATACAGTAGAAACAATGATTTACAGCAGGCAAAGAAGAAAGCTTTAGCAATTCCAAGATCTAAATTATTGGAACCGCCCAAAGCTAAAACAGCATTATCTCACAAACAGGTATTTGTAAAAGAGTATCATCCGTACAGTACCACTATCAAATATCAAGAAGTCACTCAGAATTATAATACTCACAGTTCCAAATTGGTATACCGCCACGCTGGCATCTCAGTTGTTGTGTGGTGAATTGTAGTCCTCTAGTTCCAGACTAAACTAATAAAGTATCTGACCAAATGAATATGGGAAAGTAACTTTAATTACCAAATGGACCAGCTGTTGGTGAATTCTCAGGTCTAGCATATAAAATGGTGGCCACCTCTTCAACACATCTCCACTGATGCTCACCACTGCAATGTTTCTGTTCCAAACTTACTAATGGTGAGTGTTACACCCCTGCTACTAAGCTCCAGATGTAAACCAGGAAAAGTCATTAGCAATGAGGCAGCATTGTAAAAGTAGGGTATTAGTGTAAATATGATACCCCAACACATTTCACCCCTAAGTCCAAGAGGCTTTATAAAAGAGAGAGATCAGGGTAAGCTTCCGTCTCTTTTATGGGCACTGGGAGTGATTTTCTGTTTTTAATTATCTTGCATCTGTCAAACTCACGCATTTAACAAGGTGACCTGTTGTTTCTTAAAAATATCTTCAATACATAAAATTAGTATAATTAGTTCAAACATACTGTATATAAAATAACTCTTTAGCGTGTCCTGCTATATTGTTAAAGAGAACATTAAATGCTATATTACAGGGTAAATGTGTAAATAAAGTAAAATGAGAATTGTAAAAAATATACATACTGTACTCTACACACTGTACTTTTTAGATCAGGGGCGTGGCTAAGATATATCGAGCCCCATTGCAAATTTTTCTCCCCCCCCCCCTTCCCGCTCACAGCCCTGCTGCATCAGCTCACCGCAAAGCCGCCCCACCGCCGAACACTGTGCGGGCGGGCACTCACCTCCTGTATCCAGCGGCTTCTCCTCTATCAGCAGTGTGCTGCTGCAGGCACATCTGCTGTCAATGTCCCGGCCGGCTGGCTCCGTGTTTCTCCATCCTCACTGATGCTGGGAGGAGCCAGACTAAAGGCCCATTCTCTTGAACGGGCGATATATCGCGGGTCCGTCGGCCAGTGTGTACGACCGATACGTCTGTGAACTCCGACGTATCAGTGCGCGGCCGACGGCCAATTTATCTACTGATATATTCGCGTGTCGCTGTGTGTGTACGGTCGGACGACCGCCCATACACATGCTGTGGTGGCTGGCGGTGATTGACAGGTGAACTGGGCGGGCGTGTGTGCACGCCCGCCCAGTTCATGACGTCAGTCCCCAACGGATCGGGCAGTGTGCATGCACAACACACTGCCCGATCCGTCCATAGATATATCTGCAGATCAATTGATCTGCAGATATATCTATTAGTGTGTACCCACCTTTAGCAATGCCATGGCACCTCCCAGCATCAGTGAGAACGGGGAGTCAGAGCCAACCGTAACGCTGACAGCATATGTGCCTGCAGCAGCAGCACAATGCTGATAGAGGAGAAGCCACGGGGCACAGGTCTTTAGTAAGTGTGTGGCTAGCAGGTATGCATATTATCCAGGTGCAGGGGAGGGCAGGGCCCTGGACGTGGCCAGGGCCCCATAGCAGCCGCACTACCTGCACCTATGCTTTGGATGCAAACCCTGAATCTTTAAATCTTTAGGGTGAACAGATTGAAAAAAGATATGAATTAAGAAATACAAGGATATATATATATATTGATAATGTTGATATTATCTTAGACCACAAAGCTATACCTTTAAATACACTATTACCGTGTAGCCGCTATGGCCGCCAGACTAATATGCACGTGCTACGCACTTTGTACGCTATTTGCGTACAGAGTCCTGCACGTGGTACGCACTTGGCGTACACATGCCGTGCTGAGTGTACAGAGAACACACAGCGGGCGCACACACAGATTGATGACCTTTAAACCTTGTTAATGATACAATGTAATGATATGCTTACACTTTAAACCTTAGCAGCAAAGTACTGCAACGATGTAATACCTTTAAACCTTAAGTAGCGCTGGCGGTATAAAGTACCCGCAGTGCGTACACCTTATCAATACCAATACACCTTATACAGATTAATACACCATAAAGCCCATTCAGGAAAGTGAAAACACAACACTGATTTGTAGTTGCAACCACAGGGTTCTAAGGCCTCAGTGGATTAATTCCAAAAAGGTAAAACAATACAATTTATACACTACAGGCTAACAAGTAAATCTAAACAGAATAATGGCTACAGAGAATGTACATACGTGAGAATGTTTCGCAAGCGCAACCCGGTCCGGTCCTCCGCCATCTGATAGATAGCGTTGTGAGCCTTCTGTCTGACTAAGCCTGCTGTAGGCTCTCTTTATTCACTTCATCCAAAACATAACACAATGGATACTGTAATCTCTTTGTCCATTGGACACAGGGATGGTCATTTACATTACAGGAGAGGTCATAGGTGGATTTGAATAGGTGAGCAATGTTTTTCCCCAACTGCTCTTGTGGGTGGTCTCCTCTGGATTCCCCCCACATACATAATCAGAATCAGAATCAGCTTTAATGGCCAGGTATACTTACGTATACTAGGAATTTGTCTTCGGTTTGCTATACAACAGCCAAGTAGGTAACAGGTAAGCAGGTGTGTGTGTGTGTGTGTGTGTGTGTGTGGGGGGGGGGCAAGTAAAGTTACACAGATAGGTATACCGTAGGGACACAAGTGAGTTACATGTACGTCTAGTCAGTCAATGTTCAGGAGTTCAGCAGGCGAACAGCTTGGGGAAAGAAACTTTTGAGGCTTCTGGTGGATCTGGCGGGGACAGCCCTGTAACGCCTGCCTGAAGGAAGCAAGTTAAACATGCTGTGGCCGGGGTGTAGCTGGTCTTTTACTATCTTCATTGCCTGCTTTTTAGCTCTGGACAAGTACAGGTCCTAGACTGAGGGAAGGTCGGCCCCGATGATCTTCTCTGCGGTTCTGACCACCTTTTGGAGCCTGCATATGATATACAGTAAATAAAGTTTAAACCTATATTCTGCTTCTGCATCTAACTATCCTCAGGAACATGCGATTTTCCTCAAACCAACACCAGAATGTTTCCCTTAAAATACCCTACAGCTGGATACCAAACACCACCTTGTAACCTTGTTCTGTCCCCTCCTTTCCTGTAAAGGTGAATCCCTTTGTTCTGTTATCATTTTAAACAGCTATTTCTTTCTGATATGGTGCAGGCGGCTATGTGTACAATGTGCACTATTTGGGTTAAATATGTAATGTTCTAATAACCCTCTACGCGCTCACAAACTCCGCCATAAATACCCATATCACGCGCGTGATCACCGGAGTGATCCTACGCAAATTGCGGATATGTGCACTCACGGAGGACTGAGTGCACGAGCAGAGGGCATGTGCATGGGGTTAGTACATGGGGCATGCATTACAATATTTTTCGACTTTGACAATATATATATATATATATATGCAAAAAAGGAAAAAATAGCGCCACTTGTGGTAAGTTAACCTTCACAATTATGTACAATATATGTCCAGAAATACATTCCCTTAGGTACAAAGGGTGTCAGCAGGCCCCTAAATAAAAACAGCAGTGGTAAGCTGCTGTAAAAAGTGTTATAGAAACCAAGAATATGGGCACAAGCGACCAATGGTGTCTATAGTAAAGGAACGTAAAAAGATTTTTTATATAAAAAGAAAAAGCATATTTATTTTACACGATTAAAAACACTGATATACTTTAGTTTAAGAAAAAATGCTTAAGCATAAGAATTCATAAAAAATGTATATAAAATGAACGAAAATATGATTAAAAGAGAAGAAAAAAATCTAAAAGTACAAGGTACACATCAGTTTGCAGTAAATGTGTAAAAAGTGCAAAGCTACATAAGCTATGGGTGCTTTGTGCTGAGTATTTAAATAGCTTCATATTGTCACAATCCTGACTGTAGGTTTATATTTGGTGACTTACCCCTGCCATCTGTCCTGGATCCTGTGTCTTTTCACTCACGGAGTTAAACAGCTTGTCAGCACTATGAGGTTTCCTGAGTTCTCTGCCTGAGAGGTAATCAGCTCCACCTGTGGTGATCTCCTGTGTGAGGCTGAATTCAGTAATCTAAAAGCAAGCATCCTGTGTTTTGCAGAAGTCCAGGCTTCAGTGTTCTCTTGGCCTGCTAGGCCTCATTCTACATCACAGCCTTGGCTAGAGTAGTCACATGACAGTGACATCACCTAATCCTGCCCACCAATCATCAAGGACCAGGAAGTATAAATCAGGAGGCTGAGTTGGAATCTGGGCCAGTTCCTTGTGTCACATACAGCCTTGTGTGGGTCTTAAGCTGAGCTCCCTAAAGGTAACCTTTGTACCTAAGTTCCTGTGGAAACTCTGTTCCCTTGTTACCGTTTGGTTTATTTGTGTGTTGCCATTTGATTTCACTATTTCCCTGAGTCTCAATGTAAAGGTACAGCTGCAATGTTTCGTCTTAAAGGCACAGTACTGAATTCCGTGTTCTCCACTGAAAACCACAGCTGTCGTGTTTCAGTTTTACTACTGTTGTAGTTGGGATCTCCAGGGCTCAGTACCTCGTGCCTCAGCATCTCTGTGCTTCCAGCATCTCTGTGCTTCCAGCATCTCCGTGCCTCAGCACCTCCGTGCTTCCAGCACCTCAGTATCTCCGTGACTCAGCATCTCCGTGCCTCAGTGCCTCAGCGTCTTCGTGCCTCAGTGCCTCAGCACCTCCGTGCTTCCAGCACCTCAGTATCTCCGTGCCTCAGCATCTCCGTGACTCAGCACCTCAGTGCCTCAGCATCTCCGTGCCTCAGTGCCTCAGCACCTCCGTGCTTCCAGCACCTCCGTGCATTGGTACCTCCGTGCCTCCCTACCTCCGTGCCTCAGTACCTCCGTGCCTCAGTACCTCCGTGCTTCCAGCACCTCCGTGCCACAGCACCTCCGTGCCTCAGTACCTCCGTGCCTCAGCATCTCCGTGCTTCCAGCACCTCCGTGCCTCAGCACCCCTACGCACCCCAGTGTCTCTACGCACCCCAGTGCCTCCACGCACCCCAGTGCCTCCACGCACCTCAGTGCCTCCACGTACCTCAGTGCCTCCACGTACCTCAGTGTCTCCAAGCACCTCAGTGTCTCCAAGCACCTCAGTGTCTCCAAGCACCTCAGTGTCTCCAAGCACCTCAGTTTCTCCAAGCACCTCAGTGTCTCCAAGCACCTCAGTGTCCGCAAGCACCTCAGTGTCCGCAAGCACCTCAGTGTCTCCAAGCACCCCGTGCCCTTTAGCACAATTATACCTGGTATTCTTCACTGATTCATCAGTGCCTTTCCAGTTCTGTCTTTCAGGAGACCTTCAGCATGCCTCCTGTCTGCCAACCTAATCCTGCATGAGGAGAACCTAGATTCGGCCATCTCTGCTGCGGTTCCTCTTCCCAGTCACCGGAAGAAACCCAGAGTCCACAACAGTCCCAAACCAGGTCAGTGGTAGTTTTCATATAATCCTCCAGTCGCCCGCACAGACTTCACTAACACCGGGTTCACAAAACCTTAGTCTTGACAGTAGGAACTGGCCACATGGACCCGGCCGAAAGTGTTTGTCTGACGCATGACCTCCTAAGCAATATTGCAGGACGCTTGGAAGGTCTGGAGTCGACTCAGCATCGATTGGCACAGTGTCTGCAGCGGAATTCGTCCTCCAGAGATTCTATGACCTTCTGCTCTAAGACTCCTGACCAACTGCAGATTTTCTACCAGATGTTACTACAGTTACAAGAACTTTTGCCTAGTATTCTCTCTGTGATGCCTGATCTCCTCAGGAATACTACCAACGTTGTTGATCCTGTTTTGTCCCATCCAGTTAATAGAGTCTCTTCCTCTGCGCAAGGGAAAGTTTTTCATCAGAGCTATCCACGGCCCAAGCTCTCTGAAGCTGAACGTCAGCGGCGTAAGGAGCTACATCTCTGTCTTTACTGTGGAAATTCTGGTCATTTTGTTAAAGACTGCATTCTTCGCAAGCCAGGTAATAGTGACAAATCTCAGTATCATAGTGCTCATGTCTACAAGTCATCCACAGTATCCGATCCTTTTGCTGCTGACGGGGGTATCAAGAAGGCTACTCTTCTGAGAGAGACTCAAATTTATGACTGGGGTCCGGTGGTTAAAAGACCTTATCCCAAGTTGGGTGTCCAGAGAAGAATGTTCAAGTCATTTACAGTCACAGAGGAGTCCGTGTCCACAGCCCCAGGAGGGGCGTCTTCAGAGCGTCCAGCCCCAGGAGGGGCGTCTTCAGAGCGTCCAGCCCCAGGAGGGGCGTCTTCAGAGCGTCCAGCCCCAGGAGGGGCGTCTTCAGAGCGTCCAGCCCCAGAGAGTCTTCAGAGTGCTGCCCAGCCAGTGAGTCTTCAGAGTGCTGCCCAGCCAGTGAGTCTTCAGAGTGCTGCCCAGCCAGTGAGTCTTCAGAGTGCTGCCCAGCCAGAGAGTCTACAGAGTGCTGCCCAGCCAGAGAGTCTACAGAGTGCTGCCCAGCCAGAGAGTCTACAGAGTGCTGCCCAGCCAGAGAGTCTACAGAGTGCTGCCCAGCCAGAGAGTCTACAGAGTGCTGCCCAGCCAGAGAGTCTAGAGAGTGCTGCCCAGCCAGAGAGTCTACAGAGTGCTGCCCAGCCAGAGAGTCTACAGAGTGCTGCCCAGCCAGAGAGTCTACAGAGTGCTGCCCAGCCAGAGAGTCTACAGAGTGCTGCCCAGCCAGAGAGTCTACAGAGTGCTGCCCAGCCAGAGAGTCTACAGAGTGCTGCCCAGCCAGAGAGTCTACAGAGTGCTGCCCAGCCAGAGATTCTACAGAGTGCTGCCCAGCCAGAGATTCTACAGAGTGCTGCCCAGCCCCGTGAAGAGGGGGCTCTTGCCTCAGCCCAGCCCCGTGAAGTGGGGGCTCTTGCCTCAGCCCAGCCCTGTGAAGAAAGGGCTCAGCCCGTCCCGGTTCCAGCCGGTCCAGCAATACTCCAGGCCCTGCCTGGTCAGTCCGTCCCGGTTCCAGACGGTCCAGCAATACTCCAGGCTCCGCCTGGTCAGTCCGTCCCGGTTCCAGCCGGTCCAGCAATACTCCAGGTTCTGCCTGGTCAGTCCGTCCCGGTTACAGCCGGTCCAGCAATACTCCAGGACCAGCCTGGTCCGTCTCCTTTGGCTCCAGCCAATTCAAGTATCCTCGGATCCAATCCAGTCCTACTCGTCCAGCCAAAGCTTTCTTCAGTTTCATCCTCTAAGCCTGCCAAAGATAGTCCAAGTATCTCCTTCCGTAGGAATCCGACCATTCAGGTTGGTCATGTAGGAGTCTCTCCTAGCTCAATACTAAGTTCTCCGCCAAATAATTTAAAGTTACAGTGCACTTCTAGGTCATTTTCAAACTGTGTATCTAAAGGAGATTCGTATTTTCCGTTAGACTTGGACTCAGACTCTGAATTTGATCCAGTTTATGATGCTACTCCTTTCCTGGGAGGTGCTGTTCCTTCCTGTTATGCTTCCATGCATGAAGAGGTTCCAGAATCACCAAAAAGCTCTACAGGTCTCTGTATGAAAAGTCCTCGTTATAGAACAAGATTTAATTTAAGCCTCAGTGGAGTGCTAGCTTCGAAAGCACAATCTTCTCTCACTACAAAACGAGGAGAGGAACCTTCTACAGTTTATTCCTCAGTCCTTTCGGATGAAGGAAATTCCAGTCTTGTCTATGATGGATGGTCTACCTGTTCTGAAGATGAAGATCAGGAAGACTTCTAAAGAATCCAGCTTAAGTTTTGTTCTGGACCCTCTGGTTTCCACTTTTTAGAAGCTTTGTGTACAAGTTATTCATCAAGTTCCTCTAAGATTCAAGATGGGTGTCCGGAGTCCACCCTTGAAGAGGGGGATACTGTCACAATCCTGACTGTAGGTTTATATTTGGTGACTTACCCCTGCCATCTGTCCTGGATCCTGTGTCTTTTCACTCACGGAGTTAAACAGCTTGTCAGCACTATGAGTTTTCCTGAGTTCTCTGCCTGAGAGGTAATCAGCTCCACCTGTGGTGATCTCCTGTGTGAGGCTGAATTCAGTAATCTAAAAGCAAGCATCCTGTGTTTTGCAGAAGTCCAGGCTTCAGTGTTCTCTTGGCCTGCTAGGCCTCATTCTACATCACAGCCTTGGCTAGAGTAGTCACATGACAGTGACATCACCTAATCCTGCCCACCAATCATCAAGGACCAGGAAGTATAAATCAGGAGGCTGAGTTGGAATCTGGGCCAGTTCCTTGTGTCACATACAGCCTTGTGTGGGTCTTAAGCTGAGCTCCCTAAAGGTAACCTTTGTACCTAAGTTCCTGTGGAAACTCTGTTCCCTTGTTACCGTTTGGTTTATTTGTGTGTTGCCATTTGATTTCACCATTTCCCTGAGTCTCAATGTAAAGGTACAGCTGCAATGTTTCGTCTTAAAGGCACAGTACTGAATTCCGTGTTCTCCACTGAAAACCACAGCTGTCGTGTTTCAGTTTTACTACTGTTGTAGTTGGGATCTCCAGGGCTCAGTACCTCGTGCCTCAGCATCTCCGTGCTTCCAGCATCTCCGTGCCTCAGCATCTCCGTGCCTCAGCACCTCCGTGCTTCCAGCACCTCAGTATCTCCGTGACTCAGCATCTCTGTGCCTCAGCACCTCAGTGCCTCAGCATCTCCGTGCCTCAGTGCCTCAGCACCTCCGTGCTTCCAGCACCTCAGTATCTCCGTGACTCAGCATCTCCGTGCCTCAGCACCTCAGTGCCTCAGCATCTTTGTGCCTCAGTGCCTCAGCACCTCCGTGCTTCCAGCACCTCAGCATCTCCGTGACTCAGCATCTCCGTGCCTCAGCACCTCAGTGCCTCAGCATCTCCGTGCCTCAGTGCCTCAGCACCTCCGTGCTTCCAGCACCTCCGTGCATCGGTACCTCCGTGCCTCCCTACCTCCGTGCCTCAGTACCTCCGTGCCTCAGTACCTCCGTGCTTCCAGCACCTCCGTGCCACAGCACCTCCATGCCTCAGTACCTCCGTGCCTCAGCATCTCCGTGCTTCCAGCACCTCCGTGCCTCAGCACCCCTACGCACCCCAGTGTCTCTACGCACCCCAGTGCCTCCACGCACCCCAGTGCCTCCACGCACCTCAGTGCCTCCACGCACCTCAGTGCCTCCATGTACCTCAGTGCCTCCATGTACCTCAGTGTCTCCAAGCACCTCAGTGTCTCCAAGCACCTCAGTGTCTCCAAGCACCTCAGTGTCTCCAAGCACCTCAGTGTCCGCAAGCACCTCAGTGTCCGCAAGCACCTCAGTGTCTCCAAGCACCCCGTGCCCTTTAGCACAATTATACCTGGTATTCTTCACTGATTCATCAGTGCCTTTCCAGTTCTGTCTTTCAGGAGACCTTCAGCATGCCTCCTGTCTGCCAACCTAATCCTGCATGAGGAGAACCTAGATTCGGCCATCTCTGCTGCGGTTCCTCTTCCCAGTCACCGGAAGAAACCCAGAGTCCACAACAGTCCCAAACCAGGTCAGTGGTAGTATTCATATAATCCTCCAGTCGCCCGCACAGACTTCACTAACACCGGGTTCACAAAACCTTAGTCTTGACACATATGTAGCTTTGTCAGGTTCTTGCGGGACCCAGAGTATTATACAGTTTTATTTTCACCACGCTTCACACTGGAATAATGTTATCCAGTGTGTCTTAGGTCGTCACTATTTATTACATTTTTGATACACTTAAGTCTGTATACGAATAACAGTCTTATTAATATCACAGTTTTATGTCTGTCCAGCCCTGCTGTGCTAACGGGCTGCACGGGGTTGTATTTTTATGTACACATTGTTTGTATTTTCATGATGTATTTATTGACATGTTTCCATGCCAACAGCCGCTGCAGGGCGCCGTCGGTCTACGTGGTGACGTAGCTTCCGAGAACAGAGGAGTCACGTGTCCGGAAGTTCGAGACCCGGAGCCGCGGGCGGCGCCTTCGCACCGGAGGCTGGCGTTTCACGGAGGGGTGAGTTATTTAAAGTTTGTACACAGTGTGCCACATTTGTGTTTCCTGAAGACGGGGGTCCGTCCCCCAAAACGTTGAAATGAAATAAACACGGGTCGTTTTTCACTAAGTTCTTGAGACTCTGAGTGCCGCCTTCTTTCCCTGGCTATATATATATATATATATATATATATTCCAAGAATAACCACCAGAGGGATCAAACTCCGATAAACCAGCACACTGCTAAGTATCTACTGTTTTATTTCATATGCTGCTATTATCATGTGTGCCATATGCTTGCTGCCATTTAAACATCACTTTTCATTCTACAATCAGTAAAAAGTCTTTTTTGCATTCAAGCAGTGTGCTGGTTTATCCGAGTTTGATCCCTCTGGTGGTTATTCTTGGAATTCTCTATACTATTATACTGACCGCGCACCAGCATCAAATACAATAGAAAGTGTGAAGCGGCTTCTTTTTCTGGATTTTTATATTTTTATATATATATATATATATATATATATATATATATATATTCTGAAAACTTTTATATTAACACAGCGGGTAATAGTTATATTTCAAAACTGTACCTATTGGATTGCTTCTTATTTTATTGGACTTTTTTAAATATTGAGGTTACAAATTCAGGGTACAAATAACATAAATATACTAGCACGGGTTACCCAGGTACAAAAGTGTGAAAACTGCTGTAATATAGGATAGTCTACTTCTTTCCTTTTCTATAAATAGGCCATTTTTATTTTTATTCTTTATCACGGCTACCAGCGAGTTTTGGCCTCTGCATTTACTTTTCTGGCCGACAGTGCGGACGCGCTTGTCCTGGCAGCAAGCACACTGTTTGGCCACATCACTGTCCCCAGAGGTAGTCAGTGGCAGGGTAGAGGGCAGAGATGTGAGTGTGTCATGCTGCTGCAGCGGTTCCTGTGACTCTGGCCTGTCGGGACATGTGGTGTGGATGGTGCCATCTTGTGTCAGGATCAGATCAATGCTGGTCAGGTTGTGAGTCAGCTGATCCCTTCAGCCAATCCAGATTTACTTGGGGGTATAAAACTTCCTGATTAAGAGGACTCTGGTGCCAGTTCCATAGTCACACAGCAGTGTGAGCATTGCAGCTGCGCTCCCTTAGTGAGACTCTATCCCTGATTCAGAGTATCACTTAGGAAACCCTGCTATACAAGCATTACTCCAGTCCAGTTCCAATCCGGTTACACTTCAGCCCGGCTCCAGTCCATTTACATTCTAGTCCAGTTCCAGTCCATTTTCTCTCCAGCCAAGTTCCAGTCCGGTTCCAGCACGGTTACTCTCCACTCTGGTTCCAGTCTGGTTGCACTCCAGTCCGGTTACACTCCAGTCTGGATCCAGTATCATCATTCCAATACCAGCTTTCTCTTTATTCCAGTTATGTTCCAGCTGGTCAGACCATCAACCTAAAGCCAAACCATTCCCAAACATTTAGACCAGGTAACCTAGGAAGGGGGCCACGAACAGCTCACTGGGTGAAGACCACCAGCGGGTTAAGACTCTGCACCACTGTTCTGGGTCTCATCAACCTCCTGGCACTAGTTCTGCCCATATTCCAGTAACCACCAAGGACTTATTAATTCTATGCGAAAGCATTATCTCTCTCCTCCCAGCTTCCAGTACAACAATACCCAGAGGACCAGCAACTCGCCAGTCCAGACACATCTGTAACTCAGAATCAGACATATATTGATAATATGATATATGTTATTATCATATTTTTACTGGATATGAGATTTTAGGGAATAGTAACAGACTTAAGAACTGCATTCTACCATAAAAGAAATACGCCTACATTTAGGGGTCTATTCATAAAGCAGTGAAAAGAGTGGAGAAGTGAGCCTGTGGAGAAGTTGCCTATGGCAACCAAGCAGCTGCTCCATACAATTGTATAGTATGCAAATTATAAATGTTCTTCAATGCTTTTCCACTGGTTCACTTCTCCAAACTTTTCACTGCTTCATGAATAGACCCCTTAATGTTCAGTGTTTCAAAGAGGTTTAAAATTTATATAATTCCTGTAACTTTGGTGAAAAACGGGATGTAGTTATGTGACCGGGTCACAACACCTCCCACTACATCACACCCCCTGAGTATCCGGATAGTCGGCATGCCGACTAGCAGGGACTATTCCCACTCGTGGGTGTCCACGACACCCTTAGAGTGGGAATAGAACCCGTGGTGAGCGCAGGTCACCACCAAGCAGGCAAGGAGCTTCATTGCGCTTACCCCCTCCCCGCTGCCGGTCACACATACCCAACCCCATGAAAAACATATTACAAAGCATATGTGTGTAACGTAGAGATGATCTCTGGCAATGTTTTCTGTTCTTGATAAACTACACAGTGTCAGCAGGTGGTCTTGACCCCAGTAGATGCTTAACTATTACTGGTTTTGGTGGAGAGCTGGAGGTGGCGTTTGCACATTGGAAAGTAGTAAAGTGGAGAGAGATAAAGTACCCGCCAATCAGCTCTTGTCCTGCAGAGTCTTGGTAACTTCTTTGAGTTCCCTTTGTTTGAAGATGGTAAAGGGAGCCAAATCTTGAAAAATCTGAAGGCGAACGTCTTCGAAGAGAATATGCAAAGAACCTACACTAGAACAATAATGTCTGATTTCCTGCGATTTCGACCTTTCAGTCCAATATATCTTATGAAAAGTGTCACATAGCATGAGTTTTCCATCCGATACGATGCGTGTTCCCGTGAGTGTCGTGTCGGATTCCCTAGGTCGTGTCACAACTGAGGGCCTGAGCTGACGGAAGGCAGCCTCAGTTGTAGGGGCTGAGATGTACCGGAACCTGGGAGGTTGTATCAGACCCCTGGACATGTAAGTAACATGAAGAGAAACCGCCCGAAGGCGTGACCACGACAACTTGAGTAAAAGTCAATGATATTTATTTATGACAAACTCCATGCATCACAGTAGCAGTAAAAAGTAACATAAAAATCAGCAGAGAAATAATAATACAGTTCCTGGGTACTACAGGATGGCAGGGGCCACAGAGCTCTGGTGGTATGAGACAGTTCTTATTATCTGCAAGTTGGAAAGTCCTTACCAGGCTCAACTGTAGCAATGAGGAAAGCCCAGGGTCGTACCAGCTGGTGTTCCAGGGAAAGCTGGACTGCTGTAGATAAAATGCTGCTGTGGGTACTGGTTAGAACCAGACATGTGTTGGCACGGAGTGGATACTGGCTGGAACCAGTTAAATAATAAATAGAGCTTGAGAGCGATGCAATATAGATGAAATGTAGAATTTGAGAGCGGAGAAATAATAATACCGGTGGAGAGTGGTAAACTGCAGAAAGGACACCGGCCCTTTAAGAGAAGCTGTACACTGCTGGAAGCTGAGCTGGAAGCAGGTGATGTAGTAGCTGGAAACAGGTGAGTCCAGAATGGATCGGAGAGTCAGGCTACACCGCAGATGGAATGCTGGTGCGGGTCTCTATAGCAGAAGTCTGGAGACAGGAGCTGGAACCTGGAAGACATTCACAGAAGAGAGACAAACTGGAACTAGGTTTGACAACCAAAGCACTGACGCCTTCCTTGCTCAGGCACAACCTATTTATACCTGCAGCAAGGAAGGCATTGGCTAGGCAATTATGCAAATTAATAATACTGACAATGGATTGGTAGGAATGATCAGCTGACAGAATCCAAGATGGCTGCGCCCATGCAGACACTTGGAGGGAAGTTTGGATTGTAATCCATGTGGTCTGGAAAACAGTAATGGCGGCTCCGGCCACCGGAGACAGGAGACGCCAGGCTGACAGATGCACATCCAACCACGCGGACACAGCGGAGGCCGCGGCTGACGTAATCGCCACTCTGAATGCAGAAGCTCAGGGACGGCGGCGGAGGCCGCGGGAGACGCCATGCCAGATGTATAAGGCGTTACTGTGACTGCGTCCAGAGAGACAGGCGAGGATGCGGGAATGTGCACATCAGGATGACAGATGGGATCCGGTCCTGGTGCGCTGAGCCAGCCTTAGGAGGCATCTGATAGGTAAGAAATGGCGTCCAGATACCCGGATCGTGACAGCACCCCCCCCCTTTAGGAGTGGCCCCAGGACACTTCTTTGGCTTTTGAGGAAACTTGGAATGGAATCTCCGGACCAAGGCAGGAGCATGGACATCAGAAGCATTGGTCCATGAACGTTCCTCAGGGCCATAACCCTTCCAGTCAATAAGATACTGAAGTTGACCGTAACGGTGACGTGAGTCCAGGATCTTGGCTACTTCATACTCAACGCCTCGTTGAGTTTGGACTTTCGGAGTTGGAGGAAGTGAGGAATGAAACCGATTCAAGATTAGCGGTTTCAACAGGGAAACATGGAATGTCCTGGGTATCTTTAAGAAGGGAGGCAACTGGAGTCTGTAAGCAACAGGATTGATGACTTGATCAATTTTAAAGGGACCGATGTAGCGAGGTGCAAACTTCATACTGGGAACTCTTAACCTCAAATTCTTCGTGGATAACCATACCCGATCACCCACCTTGAGAGCAGGAACTGCTCGACGCTTCTTATCCGCAAACTTCTTGTACCTGAACGATGCCTTGAGCAGAGCTGATCGTACGCTCTTCCAGATATTGGCAAACTGATGCAAGGTGATATCCACTGCGGGAACAGAAGTTGCTGGAAGCGGTTGGTACTCAGGGACTTTAGGGTGGAATCCAAAGTTGGTGAAGAATGGTGTTGACGAAGATGAAGAATGATACTGGTTGTTATGACAGAACTCGGCCCAGGGAAGTAATTGAACCCAGTCATCTTGAGAGGAGGACACATAGATGCGGAGGAAGGACTCCAAGTCCTGATTCACCCTCTCAGTTTGACCATTGGTCTGAGGATGATAAGCCGTGGAAAACTTTAGCTTGACTTGGAGGGCTTGACATAAACTTCGCCAGAATTTGGCTGTGAATTGAACTCCTCGATCTGAGATAATTTCTTCTGGAAGACCGTGGAGTCGAAAGATCTCTTGTATGAATACTTGAGCCAACTTGGAAGCTGACGGAAGACCGGTGAGAGGAATGAAGTGTGCCATCTTGGTGAACCGGTCAACTACCACCCAGATGGTATTAAACTTGTTGCACATGGGCAAATCTGTAATAAAATCCATCGACAAATGGGTCCATGGTCGACGGGGAACAGATAGTGGAACCAGTTGCCCCGCAGGCGACTGGCGGGATACTTTATGTTGAGCACACTTTGGGCAAGATGCAATAAACTCCAAAACGTCCTTTTTCAGAGTTGGCCACCAATAGGACCTAGAGATAAACTCCAGGGTTTTTTGGGTACCTGTATGTCCGGCAAAGCGGGAAGCATGGGCCCAATGCATGAGCTTCTTCCTTAGTGTCGGCTTCACAAAACTTTTCCCTGATGGGGGCGTAGAGTCCATCCCTACCGTGGAGAATGCCAATGGATTTATAATAGGATGCTTGTCTGAAGACTCTGACTCATTTTCTTGCTCCCATGAGCGGGAAAGGGCATCGGCCTTGCGATTCTGAGAGCCCGGACAGAACTGGAGTTTAAAGTCGAACCTGGAAAAGAAAAGTGCCCATCTGGCCTGACGAGGGTTGAGACATTGTGCGCCTTTCAGATTTAGAAGGTTCTTGTGGTCTGTAAGGATGGTGATTGAATGAGAAGCTCCCTCCAACAGATATCTCCACTCCTCTAGAGCGAGCTTGATGGCTAGCAACTCCTGGTCGCCAATGGCATAGTTGCGCTCCGCTGGGGAGAACTTCCGTGAGAAGAAACTGCAAGGATGTAAATGGCCATCTTTAGCCCTCTGAGATAACACCGCTCCTACTCCAACGGAGGAGGCATCCACCTCTAGGATGAAAGGAGAGTCGATGTCAGGCTGTTTCAGGACAGGCGCAGAGATGAACCTCTGTTTTAAAAGATGAAAAGCTTGCATGGCTTCTTCAGACCACTTGGACGGGTTAGCACCCTTCTTGGTGAAAGCAGTAATAGGCGCCACAATGGTGGAAAAGTCTCGTATAAACTTTCGGTAATAATTGGCGAACCCCAAGAACCTCTGGACCCCTTTGAGGGTTAATGGTATCGGCCAATTCTGGATTGCTTGTAGTTTCTCAGGATCCATCTCTAGTCCGGAACCGGACACAATGTACCCTAGAAGCGGAATGGACTTGACTTCAAAGACGCATTTCTCTAATTTGCAATAGAGATGATTGACACGGAGACGGGACAGAACCTCCTTTACCCAAAAACGATGTTCCTCTAAATTGTTGGCAAAAATGAGGATATCATCTAGATAGACCACGACATGACGGTATAGAATGTCTCTGAAGATCTCATTGACGAAATGCTGGAAGACAGCTGGAGCATTGCTCAATCCGAAGGGCATGTCGAGGTACTCATAATGTCCGTCACGGGTGTTAAATGCGGTCTTCCACTCGTCACCCTCACGGATCCGGATGAGATTGTATGCACCTCTCAAGTCCAGCTTTGTTAAGATGGTAGCTCCGCTAACTCTGTCAAAGAGCTCAGTAATCAGGGGTAAAGGATAGCGGTTCTTGATGGTAAGGTCGTTCAAACCTCTGTAGTCGATGCACGGCCGCAGACCACCATCTTTCTTTTTTACAAAAAAGAAGCCTGCGCCGGCTGGAGAAGAAGAAGGTCGAATGAACCCCTTTGCTAGGTTCTCTTTAATGTATTCCTCCATAGAATGCGTCTCGGGCAGAGACAACGGATAAGTTCGGCCTCGAGGTGGAACCTTCCCTGGAACGAGATCAATCGGGCAGTCCCATTCTCTATGAGGAGGAAGGATATCAGCAGAAGCTTTACTGAACACATCCGTGAAATCTTGATATGGAGGAGGTGGAACATCAGACGACCTGGGGGAGGAAGAACAGACAGGCAACACTTTAAACAAACATGTCTCAGCACAGGAGGAACCCCATGCCAGGATTTGCGTAGTCGTCCAATCAATTGTAGGATTGTGAAGACGGAGCCATGGAAGGCCCAGGACCACAGGATGTGTGGCTCTTGGAATCACTAAAAGTGAAATAAGTTCGGAATGAAGAACTCCCACTCTCAGACGAACTGGTAGAGTCCTTAGAGCAATAACTGTATCAAAAATTTTACTGCCATCCACGGCAGTTAAGGAAAAGGAGGAAGGAAGTCTCTCGGTGGGTAGGGACCACCGTTTAACATAGGCTTCGGTAATAAAGTTCCCAGCTGCTCCGGAATCCAGGAGGGCAATGACGTTCTGATAACGTTGAGCAACTTGAAGCGAGACTGGGAGATTACAATCTTGAGGAGATGGAGAGGAGATCATTACTCCTAGCCGGCCCTCTCCTTGGCGAGCTAGGATTTGGAGTTTTCCCGGACGTTTGGGACAGGCATTAATAGTGTGAGACGGAGCTGTACAATACAGACAGAGAGACTCAGAGAGACGTCTTCGGCGCTCAGCAGGAGTTAAACGGGAACGGCCAATTTGCATGGGTTCATCTTTAGTTGGTGACAGTTGGCGAGGAGGAGGAGCAGAAGATTTTGGAGCAGATGATCTTCCACGCTCAGTTGCTCTCTCTCTGAAACGTAAGTCAACTTTTGTACAAAGTGAGATTAGCTCATCTAACTTGGAGGGTAAGTCTCTGGTAGCTAACTCATCTTTAATACGCTCGGATAAACCATGCCAGAATGCAGCATACAGGGCCTCGTCGTTCCATGCCAGTTCAGATGCCAGGATCTGGAACTGTATAAGATATTGTCCTACAGTATGTGATCCCTGGCGTAAACGGAGAATCTCAGACGAAGCTGAAGTTACCCGGCCTGGCTCGTCGAAGATGCGCCTGAATGTTGACACGAATGCAGTGTAAGAAGATAGCAGGGTGTCGGACCTCTCCCATAACGGTGATGCCCAGTCAAGGGCTGAGCCACTGAGAAGTGAAATAATGTAGGCAATTTTTGTACGGTCATTGGGAAAATTGCCAGGTTGTAGCTCAAACTGAATCTCACACTGGTTGAGAAATCCCCTGCAGAATCTTGGAGATCCGTCAAATTTTGCTGGCGTTGGAAGATGAAGACGTGGAGCAGAAATGGGTAAGGTGGGTGGGGTTATAGCTGGAGTCACTGTGGTTGACGCACCAGACGCGCCTGATCCACGGAGAGTTGTCTGAATCCCATCCAGCCGAGTAGAGAAATCCTGGAGACAGCGGATGATGTGGCCCTGTGCAGCCTCCTGATGTTCTAGTCGGGCTGCCAGTTCTTGCATCGGCCTGGCCGCTTGATCCTGGTCTCCGGCTGGATTCATTAGGTCAGTGCTTACTGTCACAACTGAGGGCCTGAGCTGACGGAAGGCAGCCTCAGTTGTAGGGGCTGAGATGTACCGGAACCTGGGAGGTTGTATCAGACCCCTGGACATGTAAGTAACATGAAGAGAAACCGCCCGAAGGCGTGACCACGACAACTTGAGTAAAAGTCAATGATATTTATTTATGACAAACTCCATGCATCACAGTAGCAGTAAAAAGTAACATAAAAATCAGCAGAGAAATAATAATACAGTTCCTGGGTACTACAGGATGGCAGGGGCCACAGAGCTCTGGTGGTATGAGACAGTTCTTATTATCTGCAAGTTGGAAAGTCCTTACCAGGCTCAACTGTAGCAATGAGGAAAGCCCAGGGTCGTACCAGCTGGTGTTCCAGGGAAAGCTGGACTGCTGTAGATAAAATGCTGCTGTGGGTACTGGTTAGAACCAGACAGGTGTTGGCACGGAGTGGATACTGGCTGGAACCAGTTAAATAATAAATAGAGCTTGAGAGCGATGCAATATAGATGAAATGTAGAATTTGAGAGCGGAGAAATAATAATACCGGTGGAGAGTGGTAAACTGCAGAAAGGACACCGGCCCTTTAAGAGAAGCTGTACACTGCTGGAAGCTGAGCTGGAAGCAGGTGATGTAGTAGCTGGAAACAGGTGAGTCCAGAATGGATCGGAGAGTCAGGCTACACCGCAGATGGAATGCTGGTGCGGGTCTCTATAGCAGAAGTCTGGAGACAGGAGCTGGAACCTGGAAGACATTCACAGAAGAGAGACAAACTGGAACTAGGTTTGACAACCAAAGCACTGACGCCTTCCTTGCTCAGGCACAACCTATTTATACCTGCAGCAAGGAAGGCATTGGCTAGGCAATTATGCAAATTAATAATACTGACAACGGATTGGTAGGAATGATCAGCTGACAGAATCCTAGATGGCTGCGCCCATGCAGACACTTGGAGGGAAGTTTGGATTGTAATCCATGTGGTCTGGAAAACAGTAATGGCGGCGCCGGCCACCGGAGACAGGAGACGCCAGGCTGACAGATGCACATCCAACCACGCGGACACAGCGGAGGCCGCGGCTGACGTAATCGCCACTCTGAATGCAGAAGCTCAGGGACGGCGGCGGAGGCCGCGGGAGACGCCATGCCAGATGTATAAGGCGTTACTGTGACTGCGTCCAGAGAGACAGGCGAGGATGCGGGAATGTGCACATCAGGATGACAGATGGGATCCGGTCCTGGAGCGCTGAGCCAGCCTTAGGAGGCATCTGATAGGTAAGAAATGGCGTCCAGATACCCGGATCGTGACAGGTCGCTATTCCTGTACTCATGATATATCGTAATCGCATGGAATCGTATGGAAAAAGGTGTGTTTGGTTGTGCCTGCGATATATCGCAAGCAATATATCATAGGAAGTTTGACTGGCATTCTCAGGACACTCCCATCAGCGACAGCAGCAGCAGTAGGAGGAGAGCTGTACAGATATATCCCATTTGATTGGATTTCCATTGCCCCAAGTATGTATTTCCGCACTGACCACCAATATCACTGTCCACCTAGCACACTGTCCACCAATGTAATCACTCTGACCACCAGTGTATTCTATTGTTCACATTTTATTCATTTCTGTATGCCCAAAGTCATTATAAAACCCCCTAGTGACCACGTGTTTTCCCTGCCACTGTACCCCAATGCTGCACCTTGTGTTTCTGAGTCCCCAAACTTATTTTAACCCCCTAATAGCCATGTGTTTTCCACGCCACTGTACCCCAATCCTGCAACTTGTGTTTCTGAGTCCCCAAACTTATTTTCTCTGACGTCCTAGTGGATGCTGGGAACTCCGTAAGGACCATGGGGAATAGACTGCTCCGCAGGAGACTGGGCACATCTAAAGAAAGATTTAGGACTATCTGGTGTGCACTGGCTCCTCCCCCTATGACCCTCCTCCAAGCCTCAGTTAGATTTCTGTGCCCGGCTGAGCTGGATGCACACTAGGGGCTCTCCTGAGCTCCTAGGAAGAAAGTATATGTTAGGTTTTTTATTTTCAGTGAGACCTGCTGGCAACAGGCTCACTGCACCGAGGGACTAAGGGGAGAAGAAGCGAACCTACCTAAGTGGTGGTAGCTTGGGCTTCTTAGGCTACTGGACACCATTAGCTCCAGAGGGATCGAACACAGGAACCGACCTCGTCGTCCGTTCCCAGAGCCGCGCCGCCGTCCCCCTTACAGAGCCAGAGGCAAGAAGGTGGTCCGGAAAATCGGCGGCTGAAGACTTCTGTCTTCTCCAAGGTAGCGCACAGCACTGCAGCTGTGCGCCATTGCTCCTCATGCACACCACACACTGCGGTCACTGATGGGTGCAGGGCGCTGGGGGGGGGGCGCCCTGAGCAGCAATATTAACACCTTGGCTGGCGAACTGACACCATATATAGCCCCAGGGGCTATATAGGTGTTTATTAACCCCTGCCAGAACTTTTACAATAGCGGGAGAAAGCCCGCCGAAAAAGGGGCGGAGCCATCTCCCTCAGCACACTGGCGCCATTTTCCCTCACAGCCCCGCTGGAAGGATCGCTCCCTGGCTCTCCCCTGCAGTCCTGCACTACAGAAAAGGGTTAAAAAGAGAGGGGGTGCACAAATTAGGCGCAGTATAAATATATTATGCAGCTATAAGGGAAAAACACTCTGTATAGTGATATCCCTGTGATATATAGCGCTCTGGTGTGTGCTGGCATACTCTCCCTCTGTCTCCCCAAAGGGCTTTGTGGGGTCCTGTCCTCTGTCAGAGCATTCCCTGTGTGTGTGCTGTGTGTCGGTACTGCTGTGTCGACATGTATGATGAGGATAATGATGTGGAGGCGGAGCAAATGCCTGTAAATGGGATGTCATCCCCTTGCGGGGTCGACACCGGTGTGGATGGACTTATGGAAGGAATTACGTGACAGTGTCAACTCCTTACATAAAAGGTTTGACGACATAGGACAGCCGGCTGCTCAGCTTGTGCCTGTCCAAGCGTCTCAAATGTCATCAGGGGCTCTAAAACGCCCGCTACCTCAGATGGCAGACACAGATGTTGACACGGATACCGACTCCAGTGTCGACGACGATGAGACTAGTGTACCTTCCAATAGGGCCACCCGTTACATGATTGAGGCAATGAAAAATGTATTACACATTTCTGATAATACCCCAGGTACCACAAAAAAGGGTATTATGTTTGGTGACAGAAAACTACCAGTAGTTTTCCTGCATCTGAGAAATTGATATGAGGTGTGTGAGGAAGCGTGGACTTCCCCCGATAAGAAATTGATAATTTCTAAGCAGCGTACCCTTTTCTGCCAGAGGATAGGTCACGTTGGGAAATACCCCCTAGGGTAGAAAAAGCGGTTACACGCTTATTAAAAAAGGTGGCACTACCGTCTCCGGATACGGCCGCCCTGAAGTACCTGCTGATAGAAAGCAGAAAACTACCCTAAAAGCTATATACACACACACGGGCATTATATTGAGACCTGCTATTGCCTCGGCATGGATGGGCAGTGCGGCAGCTGCGTGGTCAGATTCCCTGTCGGATAATATTGAAACCATGGATAGGGACAATATTTTGCTGAAAATAGAGCATATAAAAGACGCTGTCTTATACATGCGTGATGCACAGAGGGATATTTGCCGACTGGCATCACTAATAAGCGATATGTAAAACCATTGCCGCCAGACGGGGGTTATGGACTCGGCAATGGTCGGGCGATGCCGATTCAAAACGGCACATGGCAGTTTGCCCTATAAGGGGGTGGAACTGTTTGGGGATGGTCTTTCAGACCTCGTTTCCACAGCTACGGCTGGGAAATCAAAACTTTTGCCACAAGCTACCCCACAGCAAAAGTAAACACTGTATTATCAGGTACAGTCCCTTCGGCCCCAGAAAAGTAGAGGACTAGAGGCTCATCTTTTCTGCCAAGAGGAAAAGGTAGAGGGAAAAAGCTGCAGCACACAGCTAGTTCCCAAGAGCAGAAGTCCTCCCCTGCGTCCGGTAAGTCCACAGCATGACGCTGGGGCTGCTCAGGCGGACCCGGGTACGGTGGGGGCCCCTCTCAGAAATTCAGCGCACAGTGGGCTCTCTCTCACAGGTGGATCCCTGGGTTCTTCAAACAGTGTCTCAGGGGTACAGGCTGAAATTCGAGACGTCTCCCCCCCGCCGTTTCCTAAAATCTGCCTTACCGGCAACTCCCTCTGCCAGGGAGGCAGTGTTGGTGGCTATCCAAAAAACTGTATTCACAGCAAGTGATTATCAAGGTACCCCTCCTTCAACAGGAAAATAATTACTTTTCCACAATGTTTGTGGTACCGAAACCGGACGGTTCGGTGAGACCCATCTTAAATTTAAAATCCTTGAACACATATAACAAAAGATTCAAGTTCAAGATGGAATCGCTCAGGGCGATTATTGCGAACCTGGACGAGGGGGATTACAGGGTCTCTCTGGACATCAAGGATACTTACCTGCATGTCCCCATTTGCCCTCCTCACCAGGAGTACCTCAAGGTTGTGGTACAGGACTGTCACTATCAGTTCTAGACGCTGCCGTTTGGATTATCCACGGCACCGAGGGTCTTTACCAGGGTAATGACCGAAATGATGATACTCCTTCGCAAGAAGGAAGTTTAATTATCCCGTACTTGGACGATCTCCTGATAAAGGCGAGCTCCAAGGAACAGTTGGTAAGGGGGTAGCACTTTCTCGGGAAGTGCTGCAACAGCAGGGCTGGATTCTCAATTCCAAAGTCACAGCTGGTCCCGACGACACGTCTTCTGTTCCTGGGAATGATTCTGGAAACAGACCAGAAAAAAGTGTTTCTTCCAATGGAAAAAGCCGAGGAGTTGTCATCTCTAGTCAGAAACCTCCTAAGACCGGGACAGGTGTCGGTACATCAATGCACACGAGTCCTGGGAAAAATGGTAGCTTCGTACGAAGCAATTCCATTAGGAAAGTTCCACGCAAGGAATTTCCAGTGGGACCTGTTGGACAAATGGTCCGGGTCCCATCTCCAGATACAGCAGCGGATAACCCGGTCGGCAAGAACCAGGGTGTCGCTGCGGTGGTGGCTGCAGAGGGCTCATCTACAAGAGAGCCGCAGATTCGGAATACAGGACTGGGTCCTGGTGACCACGGATGCCAGCCTTCGGGGCTGGGGTGCAGTCACACAGGGAGTGAAATTCCAAGGACTGTGGTCAAAACAGGAGATTTCACTTCACATAAATTTTCTGGAGCTAAGAGCCATTTACAAGGCCCTAACCCAAACAAGGCCCCTGCTTCAAAACCAGCCGTACTGATCCAATCAGACAACATCACGGTGCTCGCCCATGTAAACAGGCAGGGCGGCACAAGAAGCAGGAGGGCAATGGCAGAAGCCACAAGGATTCCCCGTTGGGCGGAAAATCATGTGGTAGCACTGGCAGCAGTGTTCATTCCGGGAGTGGACGACTGGGAAGCAGCCTTCCGCAGCAGACTCCACCCGGGAGAATAGGGACTTCATCCAGAAGTCTTCCAAATGCTGGTAAACCGTTGGAAAAGACCACAGGTGGACATGATGGCGTCCCGCCTCAATAAAAAGATATTGCGCCAGGTCAAGAGAACCTTAGGTGATCGCTGTGGACGCTCTAATGACACCACAGGTGTACCAGTCGGTTTATGTGTTCCCTCCTCTCCCTCTCATACCCAGGGTTCTGAGGATAATAAGAAAAAGAGGAGTAAGAACTATACTCATTGTTCCGGATTGCCCATGAAGGGCTTGGTACCAGGAACTTCAAGAGGTGATCTCAGAGGATCCTTGGCCTCTGCCACTCAGACAGGATCTGCGGCAGCAGGGGCCCTGTCTGTTAAAAGACTTACCGCGGCTGCGTTGACGGCATGGCGGTTGAACGCCGGATCCTGAGTGAAAAAGGCATTCCGGAGGAAGTCATTCTTATCCTGATCAAAGCCAGGAAGGATGTCAGCCTGAAGTTAAGACGTTGTAAGGGAGTGCTGCATATTCAGCCCCTTTTTTGTGCCCCAGTGGCACCTTGGGATCCCAATGTGGTTTTCGGAGTTCCTGGAATCACATTGTTTTGAGCCACTTAAAACCGTGGATTTGAAATATCTCACATGAAAAGTGGTCATGTGTTGGCTCTGGCTTCGGCCAGGCATGTGTCAGAATTGGCGGCTTTGTCATAAAAAAGCCCTAACCTGACTTTCCATATGGATAGGGCAGAGTTGAGGACTCGTCCTCACTTTCTCCCGAAGGTGGTATCAGTCTTTCACTTGAACCAACCTATTGTGGTGCCTGCGGCTACTAGGGACTTGGAGGATTCCAAGTTACTGGACGTAGTCAGGGCCCTGAAAATTTATTTTTCCAGGACGGCTGGAGTCAGGAAAACTGACTTGCTGTTTATCCTGGATGCACCCAACAAGCTGGGTGCTCCTGCTTCTAAGCAGACTATAACGCGCTGGATTTGTAGCACTATTCAGCTTGCGCATTCTGCGGTGGACTACCGCAGCCTAAATCTGTAAAAGCCCATTCCACAAGGAAGGTGGGCTCATCTTGGGCGGCTGCCCGAGGGGTCTCTGCTTTACAACTTGGCCGAGCTGCTACTTGGTCAGGGGCAAACACGTTTGCAGAATTCAAAAAAATTGATACCCTGGCTGTGGAGGACCTTGAGTTCTCTCATTCGGTGCTGCAGAGTCATCCGCACTCTCACGCCCGTTTGGGAGCTTTGGTATAATCCTCATGGTCCTTACGGAGTTCCCAGCATCCACTAGGACGTCAGAGAAAATAAGATTTTACTCACCGGTAAATCTATTTCTCGTAGTCCGTAGTGGATGCTGGGCGCCCATCCCAAGTGCGGATTGTCTGCAATACTTGTACAAAGTTATTGTTACAAATATCGGGTTGTTATGGCAAGCCATCTGTTCAGAGGCTCCATTTGTTATCCTACTGTTAACCGGGGTTCCTATCACGAGTTATATGGTGTGATTGGTGTGGCTGGTATGAGTCTTACCCGGGATTCAAAATCCTTCCTTATTGTGTCAGCTCTTCCGGGCACAGTGTCCTAACTGAGGCTTGGAGGAGGGTCATAGGGGGAGGAGCCAGTGCACACCAGATAGTCCTACATCTTTCTTTAGATGTGCCCAGTCTCCTGCGGAGCCGTCTATTCCCCATGGTCCTTACGGAGTTCCCAGCATCCACTACGGACTACGAGAAATAGATTTACCGGTGAGTAAAATCTTATTTTAACCCCCTAATAGCCATGTGTTTTCCACGCCACTGTACCCCAATGCTGAACATTGTGTTTCTAAGTCCCCAAACTTATTTTAACCCCCTAATGGCCATGTGTTTTCCCGCCACTGTACCCCAATGCTGCACCTTGTGTTTCTGAGTCCCCAAACTTATTTTAACCCCCTAATGGTCATGTGGTTTCCCGCCACTGTACCCCAATGATGCAACTTGTGTTTGAGTCCCCAAACTTATTTTAACCCCCTAATAACCAAGTGTTTTCCTGCCACTGTTCCCCAATGCTGCACATTGTGTTTCTAAGTCGACCAACTTATTTTAATTCCCTAATGGCCAAGTGTTTTCCCTGCCACTGTACCACAATGCTGCACCATTGATGTTGCAATGATAATGAGGAAACTATTTTCAAAAAATAACTTTATTTTAAAACCATATATTATCCGAATTGAACCATATATCAAAACATTTTGAAAGTATATTTTTAAACTTAAGTAAAACCATTGTGAAAATGAAAAAAAAAACTTTACTTTTAAAACCATATCTTAACCACATTTTACCATATAACCATTTAACTATATACCTTAAGTAAAAACCAAGTCGTTGTATTCAATCATCGAACACAACGATGGTATACATGCCACAATGGTTAATCTTCAGAATAGCACCTTAGAGGAACAGGTCCAGAATTTTATCATTGAGGGTATTGATTTTATCCTTAATAATAATAATAATTATTTTATTTTTAATGGGGAGTTTTATATTCATAGAGTAGGGGCCGCGATGGGCACCAGGTTCACTCCTAGCTAATATTTTTATGGGGCAGTGGGAACTTGGATTCCATCTGGAATAACAACCAATATGGAGCAACTCTGGTGTCCTAGAAATGGTACATAGATGATGTCCTGTTTATATGGCGAGGTGATAAGGAAACTCTGTATTTGTTTTGTTCCTATTTGAATGATAATAGATTGAATATAGAGTTTTCTTTTAATGTTAGCCAACAAACAGTAGACTTCCTAGACATTTCTCTATATGTGGAGGAGGGAAAATTCTATACCAAAACCCATACCAAAGAAACAGACTCCCAAGCATACATTGATATTAATAGTTGCCACCATCTTAATTGGCTAAATTCAATCCCACAAGGACAATTTAAACATCTAAAGAGAAACTGCTCTGATAACACTGTGTTTCAACAGCAGGCCAAACAGCTAAAAAGCAGATTTATAAATAGTGGGTATCATGAAGATAGCATTGAAAAAATTATACAGGAAATCGAAAAAGTAGAGAGACGGGATCTCCTTTTGGATAAGTGACCCCGACATGGGAACAAAGATAAATATGAATGGGCCTTTATAACAGGCTACAATTCACAATACAAGTTACTTGAAAAATCTTTTAAGAAGAATTGGGAGATCCTAAACAAAGATCCAGTATTAGGAAAAGCTTTACCCGTTAGACCTGTCTTAATTTATAAAAAAGCTCAGAATCTTAGAAATACTTTAGTCAGGAGCCACCTTCCCCCTACAAAACGTGAAGGGAGAATCCTCACTAAAGGCTTCCTTTGATGTGGCTCCTGCATAGGCTGTAGAGAAGTCAAGAGTGATGGGACAAAAAGAAATTGATATGATTTGAATTAATGGAAGACAGTTTACCATAAAGGACTTTATTACGTGCAATATTAAGAATGTAATTTATTTTATCGAGTGAACTTGCAATCTATTCTATATAGGTAGAACCACCAGACCTCTGAGAATTCGTATTGGACAGCAATGCCGTAATATTAAAAAAGGTTTGGAGACTCGCGCACTTTCAAACCACTTTAAAGTTCGGCATGATTGCTCTACCAATGGTATCAAACACTTTGCGGGATTTAACATAGCAAAGTGCAATATCCGTCAAAGAGATATCACCACTGCATTAGCCAAAAGCGAAATGCACTGAATTTATGATTTTAACACATTGCACCCATATGGCCTCAATAGGGATTTTGAATTAAAGTGTTTTTTATGAATTTTTGTCTCCCTGTAAATTTGATGTTTTACTGGCTTTTACCTGTTTTTATATAATGGTGATTTCTCTTCTCATTTGTTTTTTATTTGAGGTTTATCTCTTTCTTATTATGGACGCCAATTTGTGATTTTTTTAATGGATTTTTATGTATACTCCGTTTTTGGAACATTCATGGATCTTATCCTTTGACATCGGAATATTCTTTGAGCATTAGATTAATGGAGTGGAGACGGAAGGTTGCCGTGACGACCGCTACGCAATGAATCTCCTAGTGGGACTATATTGAAGAATTCCAGACTCTGGAAGTGACGTGATGCTATTTAGTTTCGTCACCATAGTTACTGGGGGAGGAGCAGGCATGTAGTAGACCAGTGGAGTGGCGATGCTTGGTTGCCATGACGACCACTACGTAAGGAGTCTCCTAGCTGAGTAATATTAAACGAGCTTGATACCATTAGTGACGCGACGCTGTTTAGCTCCATCACCATTGGGGGGAGGAGCGGACATACAAGGAAGCTGAGTCAGAATGGGTTTTAAGAACCCGTAGGGGATGTTTTATATAGGTACACCTGGCGGAAGTGACGTCAGGTTTAGAGCTCTTGCAAACGTTATGATTGCCGTGACTACCAGAGAAGGTTCAGAGCTCTTGCAAACGTTATGGTCGCTATGACTACCGGAGAAACGTCACCTCCTAATGAATATTAGCTGTGTATGGATCGATTTGATTGGATGGAAGGGGTTTTTATACCCCCCCCCCCCCATGGATTCAAAACTTATATACTGTCTTGATAAAGACCCAAGGAATAGGGTCAAAATGTGATGGATGATATTGGAGCTCCACAGTGCTTATGGACTGACTTTGCCGAGGCTTTGCCATCGTGAGAAGTCCCCAGACTACCTACCCGGGAAGAGAACTGGTGATACTTTAAAACTTGTTTAGAACTGACTTAAGCCGGTTCATACTACCTCTGGTAATTGTTCTGCACTTTAGCACCTATAGGACATTGGGAGCATAATATTTTATTCTATTTTGTCCTGTTTATGTGTATTGTGTGTAATTAAATGGATGTTTACCTTTCCCCATGTGCTGACTTATACATATTGGTGTGATACCATTTGAGGAGGAATCAGCAACAAAGGACATAATGTATTTATTCATGATCATGATATTGTGGTGATAGGCGTTTAGTGTTATATGTACACCATATTTTAGATTTCCTTTTAGTCACTATTGGGGTGTTTGTGGAGAGGCACCCATTTGGTGTATTAATTACATAGAGCTGCCTAAGTGTTCCTGCGCAGATCTTTTGAGTATCCAACAATTGTTCTTTTATTTAGGAATTTCCAGATGCTTACGTGTTTATGTATGACAGTGCACCATTTGTGAAATCTCTGCTTCTGAGATATAAAGCCTGATTTACTGCAACAATCTCTGCTAAAGTTATGAACTATTGAGTTTAACCAGTAGGTTAAATCTTTTGTGTATATTGAATCTGCAGCTACTTTAAAGGCAACAGAACACAACACACCTCACAGTGGCAATAGCGTACAGGATACCACACTTTGCCTTTATGTCTCAGCTATAATGTGTTACATAATCATACACTAATTGGCGAATGCATACAATTGCATCAATACTGTTTCTGTGAAATTTATCCTGTATTCATGAGTCACATAACAACAACCAGGGGTGTGATTTAATACACAGTTTATGCCTACAAAATTCTTTTGATGCTCAATTGTTGCAGATGACGTTAATTGAATCATATTAGCAGGACATCGCCTCTATGCATTAAAGGTGTTATCCCCTTTCAACAGCAGGGCATGAATGGTGTTCACCTGACTTGCTGCCATTTATATAGCCATTTAATCACAATACTATTTTTATCTGCCTAAGTAAGCCAATTAGACTTTGTACTTCTATCACAGGGGCCTCGCTGTGTAGTAGTTATCTCATCTTCTACACTGGCTTTTTGCCATCAGCTGACAGCAGAAACTAAAATTAACATGCCAAGACCCAGGTGATTCATCTATTATTTCCATTGGCTGGTGCCAGTACGGATCTCTAACCCCGCATTCGATGCGCCAGCAGATGCGGGGCAGCAGAATCTGGAAGTCCCTTTCTCAAAGCCATGCCTGCTCTTTCTTCATATTAAATATCTAATATATAAGGTGCACAGTCATACTTGTGATATAATTTTATTATATTAAAAATAAGGTGCACAGTAGTACCTGTGATAGAGCATTATTATAGTACACATTTTTGGAACGTGATTCTTTTACATTGTGTGTTAATGTTGTGTGTCAAATATTTTGCCTTTTAAATTCTTGTGAGTATCCCTATGTCACTTTTATGATTTAACATTAAAAGTTAAGTTTTACTAATTCTCTCTGAACAGACCCTTGTTCTCAATATAACAAAGATCAGTTTGAGTGCTGCCCTTATGAGAGTCTAGTGCCGTGCTCTTCAGGCACTTTCTGTGTGCATGTCCATTTTTGCCAACATCAATGAATATGAACTCATAGTTGGCATTCACCTCTGCCATCAGCACGATGCTGAAATACCCTTTATTATTAAAATAAAAGGATTCGCTGTTTGTAGGAGGGTTGATGCGGATGTGTTTGCCATCTATCGCTCCACCACAGTAAGGGATTTGCTAGTTGGTGGCAAACTCCTCTGCCATGGCTTTCCATTCAGATGTACTTGCAGGGAGCTATAAAAAATAGAAATAAAAAATTAAAACGTATTTGAACAGTGTATTTTTTTTAATCTACTACAGAGTGGAAGTGTGGAGATTACCACCACCCCAGACTTCATTCTCCTGGATACAGAGGAATCACAGACCCAAGATCTGACCCCTGAAGCACCAGCTACCCCTGATCCCTCTGCACCTCCTCCGCGTACTCCCGGAAGAGAAGCCCCCAAAAAACCCACACCGGCCAGGAGGGTGAAGCTCTAATCTTTGAAGAGATCAAGGCAAGACTTGCCAAGCCCCCCGAACACTACACAAAATTTGGGGAATTCTTGGCCTCTGCCATGCGCAACCTGCCCCCGGGTCAAGTGGAGCAGATTCAGCATCTAAATTTAAAGATGCTGAACAAGGCCCAAAAATCGCAATTCCATGATAATACTGTGTTGTTCGACCACCGTCCTATCACTGCTACTTCCACCCAACCCCATCCTATTGCACTCACCCAACCCCATCCTAATCCGCCCATCCAACCACAGCCTACTCCCCTACCCACCTGCTCCTCAGCCATATACTCTGCTATGCTGGAGGCAGAGGAAGACATGCCCCAGCTTGAAAATTTGTAGTCATCTTATAAATCTCAATAAATAGGGTGCGGTATAGGCTATATCGTGTTTTGGAGCAAGATTTTTTGGGGAGGATACACGCATGCTGTAGGTGCATAATAATGGGACCAGGTCCATTCATTCTGCACTTTACAGCATGTGTGTATTCTCCCAGACAAAACTGTGACCAAAACACCATTTAGCCCTCCATCTTAGGAGTGAAAGTACTGCAACATATTTATTGAGACTTAGAACATTGTTAAGGGTCTTTTTTTAAGTTATTAATTCCCAATAAATATGGTGTGGTATAGGCTATATCGTGTTTTGGGAGCAGATTTTTGGGGGAGGATACACGCATGCTGTAGGTGCATAATAATGGGGCTGGGCCCAAAACACCATATAGTCCTCCATCTTAGGAGTGAAAGTACCGCACAATATTTATTGGGATTTCAAAGAAAATGGAACTGTTATTTAATCATTTTAATTAATTTATTATATATATATATATATATATATAAACGTTAATGCAGTCCCCTGGGTGTAGCTATGTACACTCAATCACCATCCAAGGACCAGGCGGCACTCCATGGATTTTTTTTAAGAAAAATAGCTTTTATATATATGTTAAAAAATTCAATACATAGTGCAACAGCTGTTGCACTATGTATTGCATTTTTGAACATATATATATAAAAGCAATTTTTCTTAAAAAATCCGTGGAGTGCCGCCTGGTCCCTGGATGGTGGAAGGCTGATAGCCTTTGTTGAAAGTAATGAATATTGTTTTTAGTAGCAGTACTACAAGTCCCAGCAAGCCTCCCCCGCAAGCTGGTACTTGGAGAACCACAAGTACCAGCATGCGGCGGAAAACCGGACCCGCTGGTACCTGTAGTACTACTACAAAAAAAATACCCCAATAAAGACATTACACACACACCTTGAAAGTATAACTTTAATGCATACATACACACCTCCATATACACATACTTACCTTATGTTCACACGAGGGTCGGTCCCCTTCTCCAGTAGAATCCATGGTGTACCTGTTGAAAAAATCCTACTCACCAAATCCAGTGTAGAGGGCTCCTCGGATAATCCATTTGTAATCCACGTACTTGTAAAAATAAAAAAACGGGACACCCGACCACGAACTGAAAGGGGCCCCATGTTTTCACATGGGACCCCTTTCCCCGAATGCCAGAAACCCCCTCTGACTGATGTCTAAGTGGGTTTCTTCAGCCAATCAGGGAGCGCCATGTTGTGGCACCCTTCTGATCGGCTGTGTGCTCCTGTACTGTCTGACAGGCGGCACACGGCAGTGTTACAATGTAGCGCCTATGCGCTCCATTGTAACCAATGGTGGGAACTTTGTAGTCAGCGGTTGACCGAAAGTGACCTCACCGCTGACCACAAAGTACCCACCATTGGTTACAATGGCGCATAGGCGCTACATTGTAACACTGCCGTGTGCCGCCTGTCAGACAGTACAGGAGCACACAGCCGATCAGGAGGGTGCCACAACGTGGCGCTCCCTGATTGGCTGAAGAGACCCACTTAGACATCAGTCAGAGGGGGTTTCTGGCATTCGGGGAAAGGGGTCCCATGTGAAAACATGGGTCCCCTTTCAGTTCGTGGTTGGGTGTCCCGTTTTTTTATTTTTACAAGTACGTGGATTACAAATGGAGTATCCGAGGAGCCCTCTACACTGGATTTGGTGAGTAGGATTTTTTCAACAGGTACACCATGGATTCTACTGGAGAAGAGGACCGACCCTCGTGTGAACATAAGGTAAGTATGTGTATATGGTGGTGTGTATGTATGCATTAAAGTTATACTTTCAAGGTGTGTGTGTAATGTCTTTATTGGGGTATTTTTTTAGTAGTAGTACTACAGGTACCAGCGGGCCCGGTTTTCCGCCGCATGCTGGTACTTGTGGTTCTCCAAGTACCAGCTTGCGGGGGAGGCTTGCTGGGACTTGTAGTACTGCTACTAAAAACAATATTCATTACTTTCAACAAAGGCTATCAGCCCCCCATCCGCAGCCCATTGGATGGGGGGGACAGCCTCGGGCTTCACCCCTGGCCCTTGGGTGGCTGGGGGGGACCCCTTGATTGAAGGGGTCCCCACTCCCCCAGGGTACCCCGGCCAGGGGTGACTAGTTGGATATTTGATGCCACGGCTGCAAGGCACTGTATAAAAGTGACCCCCGGCTGTGGCATTATCTGTCCAGCTAGTGGAGCCCGGTGCTGGTTTCAAAAATACGGGGGACCCCTACGCTTTTTGTCCCCCGTATTTTTGGAACCAGGACCAGGCGCAGAGCCCGGTGCTGGTTGCTTAAATATGGGGGAACCCCTGTCAATTTTTTTACCATATTTTTGCAACCAGGGCCGGCTCAAAGAGCCCGAGGCTGGTTTGGTTTAGGAGGGGGGGACCCCACGCATTTTTTTTTTGGAAAAATTATAACATTTCCCACCCCTTCCCACTGATAAACATGCACGGATCTCATGGATCCGTGCATGCCTATACAAACACGGGATAAAAAAGCAGGTCTGTTTTTTTTTAGCACTTTTTCACGATTTGTATTTTAGCACGGCAGTGTTTGGCTATTGTCGGCAGTGTTTGTGTTTTGCACTTTTTAGTAAATGACCGATTTCTACCAAATTGCAGGCGTATTTGACCGATGGTGATTTTTTCCTAGGACTTTCAAAATATTACGAATGCCCTCATCACTGCCGTGATTTTTGCTTAGTAAATTACCGAGATGACACTTTGAAGAAAAAACGGCATCTCGGTCAAAATCGGAACCTTAGTAAATATACCCCATAGCATTTTCACTGGATGCTGCACTATGTGAACACATACATTTAAATGTATGTGTTCTCCTTGAAATCCGATCGGCCTGTCATCTGACTCAACTGCAGCGTTGCTTCTCCTGTCAATGGCAGAAACACATCATGTTTTACAATATATATATATATATAAGGGCACAACTCTTATATTAAGGCTGAATCGAACAAACGGAATTCTCCCATAGGGAACTTCTGAGATGGGGGCATGGTGTTTGAGGGGCTACACCTCAAAAGTGATTGGACGTACTGAGCTGAAATTTGGCATGGACGCGTAGAATCGTCATCCGGTGCTACATGCCAAATTTCAGGGCAAAATAAGAAAAAATAAGAAATTGGGAGTAACCTAAAATTTCAACTGTCAGTTTTTTTCTGCAACTTCCTGTTTAGCTTTTTGTCAGTGTTTCCAATGTAGTGTATGGGAAGATTTTTGGGAAGGCATAACTCAGTGTAGAGGAAGAATTAAGACTTAGGGATTGTTTTATTAGATAGAGCTTGTCCCAGTGTAGTGCCTTTTGGGGTTAAGGTTTTTCAGAAAGTTACAGGTTTTTTTAAATTTAGTAAAATATGCCCCATTTTAAAGATAGGGCATTTCAATTTGTTGCGCCTGCGCAGTGCTGTCTGCAGGGGGTGTACTCAGAGCAGCTTCAAACGGGTGTACAAACATGGCCAACTCCCCCCCCCCCCCCCCCCTGCATCTAGTTTTTGATTGTAAACTGGTGGGGAATTGCAAATAATAGGCTTATACATTGGGGTGTGGTGTGTTTTGGGGTTGGTGGGGGCACATTTTCACAGTAATTAGCCCTGGCACCGCTCGTATGAAAGAGTTTAATTGTCCAGTTCGAGCGGTGCCAGAGGATGCTTTGACATCACTCATTTATTCAGAGCAATGACAGATGGGAGCTGGAAAATCAAAACTGCTTTGTCTTGTACTATTTTTCCTGCTCCCGCTTGCTTGGTTAGAGGATGTCACTACACTACTTGCCACCTCCTCCATGTACAGGATCCAGGACAAGCTGCCCAAAGAGAAGGAGCCCCGGAACTTACACTGGCAAGAGGAGGAAGTGCTAGCCACTGCTGGGAGACTTTGGGCTGGAGAAGAGCCGGCAGCTGTCTCCATCCACCCCCTCCCGTCTTCTTCACACACCCTCCCAGCATCACACCCTCCAGCTCTCTCTCCAGCCTCCCGGCATCACCCTCTCCCCGGCTCCCTCATGCCTCCACTGCTCAGCCACATCAGGGGCGAAGAAGAGCTGTAGTCAGTCCCTCTACTCCCTCCTGGTATAAGCTCCGGCTGGTTTCCTCTCCAACTCCCCTCTCCCAGTCCGGCTTGATGTTCTTGTTGAATTGGAGCCGGATGGGATTTTTTCAAAAGGGGCATGGTCACGGGGGTCAGCGGTTAGGCCACACCTCCAATTTTGACTGGGCCCGGCAATCAATGTGCAGCCCTGCCTGGCTTGCTGCTGCCCTATGTCTGGCTGCTGTAGGTGTAACAGCAGCCTGCCAACATATGCAGGGAGGAGTAGGTAAGGGGGGTGTATTTGTCAGTGTGTGTGTGTGACTGTCAGTGCGTGTGTGACTGTCAGTGTGTGTGAGTGACAGGAGGTGCAAAGTGTACACCCGTGATGTGCCCCAAGCATATATGCAGCACCTAGTAAAGGATTACAAATGGTATGTGCCAGCCATCCGACTGACATGGCACTGTGGCACAGGTAGGCAAGAAAACATAGGTAAAATGTGCACCCCCTTCCGGTAACACCCTTCTTCCTCCAGTCACCTGTTCGGCACCTGTGTATGAATGACATCATGACACCAGCACTAAGCTGCGCCCGTCCCCCCTGTTCTATCCCTGCAGTGGCAGGCATGATCCGCGAGGAGCAGGAGGAACACTGTTCCTGGCTGGAACAGGCGTAACTGGATCCGCAGCATGACAGGATAGCGGCAGGAGGAGGCAACCAGGCACTGCCAGCTTCACCCAGCAACTGCAGGCTGCAGCTACAGACACCCATGAGGAAGCTGACACAGAGACAGTGTGGTAAGTGTCAGTGTATTTTTACTAGGTGTGAATCATTAGATTGACAGTGTTTAGGTCGACCACTATAGCTCGACAGGGTTTCTAGCTCGACATGTTCTAGGTCGACAGGTCAAAAGGTCGACATGAGTTTTTCATGTATTTTTGGTGTCGTTTTCTCCGTACAGTGACCAGGAACCCCAATTAGTGCACCCTGTCCCCTCGCATGGCTCGCCGGGCAAGGTGCTTCGCTCCACTACCTCTGCGCTCAGCACAGGTTACTATTCCTATTCGTAGTCCGCGTGGATCGTTAAGTATGAAAAAGTTCAAAAAATGGGGGGGGGGGAAGTGAGACTCATGTCGACCTTTTGACCTGTCGACCTAGAAACCCTGTCGACCTAGTGACTGTCGACCTATAGTGGTCGACCTAGACACTGTCGATCTTCAGACCAGATCCCATTTTTACTATATTTCCATTCTCATGAAATCTCGCTTACACTCACTCGCTCTCTGAGAACCCTATCTTTCCCTCTCTCCCCTCTGTCTTTCCCTCCCTCTCTCTCTCTCTATCTCTCTCTCGTCTGTCTTTCCTTCTCTCTCCCATCTCCCTCTCTCTCTTTCCCCCCTCTTTCTCTCCCTCTCTGGTCCCCTCTCCCACAACTCTTTCTCTTAAGTCCTATCTTTCCCTCCTTCTTTCTGTCTCTCTATAGGTGTGTACACATGGTGAGATTCAGGCTATACCCCAATTCTCACAATGTGATAGGACTAGGTCAGTATCACAAGCATAGATGACTGTGCTTGCGATACTGGCTATGCACGATTTTGTGTAAAGGTCAATTTTGACTATCTTTTAAACTAGATAGTCAAAATTTACTTGCCTGCACAGTCTATTTAGGTTTGCAATACCTACCTTGCGGGACCGCGCATCGGGATCGCAAGGTGACTTTCACCTTGCGATCTGCACTAACTTTCTTTGCGATTTTGACTATATAGTCAAAATCGCAAAAAAAATCTCACCGTGCTTACAGGCCTTATCTTTTTCACTCTCTCATTCTTCCTCTCTCCCCCTCACTCTTCCTTCCCCCTCTATCCCTGTTGCTCTCCTTCTACCTCTCGCTCACTTTCCTTCTACTTCTCTCCCACTTACCCTCCATCCCTGTCTGTCTCCTTCTCCCTCTCTCTCCCTGTCCTTCTCCCGCTCTCTCTCCCTCTTTCTCTCAGGCTCGCACTGGCCTGCCGGGGTTCCGGTGGATTCACCGGTGGGCCCCGATAGTTTGTAGCCATGCCCACTTCTGCAAGGGGGTAGGGCTTAACCAGTCAGCAGGCTCCGTTCCCATAGAAGCACTGTGAACTGACGTTGCGCAGCATCATGAAGTCAAGCTGCACCGCACCATCAGGAGGATCCCGCCACCACAGTCCAGAGAAGGAGGCACTCCCTTGAGCTGGTGAGTGCAGACAGTGGGTTTCCCGGCTCCCAGCTCCCTCTATAGTGAGTGTGTGGGAGGGGAGGGGGGGTGTCACACTAGATCACCTAAATTTCTTTACTTGCATTGCTAAAATTACTTAGCGTAAATGAGTATTACAGCACGTATAATGTAGGGGGGCCAGTGACTTGCTGTTGTGTATATCTAATGCAATTCTTACTTTTAGCAATATGTAAATCGCACTGCCTGAGAAATTGTAAAAGCCTATATAAATGTATATCCATATCAATGTTTATGTGAAACAATTATACATCTATACATGTATGTACACATAGTGAAAGAAGAGATTTCCCCAGGGAGCTGATGTCGTACTTTGGTATGTACAAGTTTTGTATAATAAAATAATCTTAAAAAAGAGAGATTGTTTATTTTTTTAAAAAGCAATACATAAAACTGTTTACAATTTGCCCAGAATAACAATAAACAATGTTTGTACAGACGATAGTTGTGTTGGTAATTCAAACAACATCAAAATGATCTTCTTTGTAGAGATGTCAGAGAACAATGTGCTAACCCAACGCGTTTCGTCCTACAGACTTCATCAGGGGTGTATTAATCAAATAATCACAATATGGATATACATCTTATCGTGTCTTCAAAAAGGCAATTTAACAATGCTTAAAATAGTATCGGACCAAATTTCACCATATGGGGTATCAATTTAAATTGAATTGGAAGTATGTATGTACACATGTCTGTGTTTATATAAAAATGTCAGTATGTACACACACACACACACACACACACACACACACACACTAATATATGTATATATATATATAGTTTGGACCGGCACTCCCACACTTGAAAATAGCTGCCCTGGTGCCTTCTGATGAAAATTCAATAGAATAGGGATGGTAGAAAATCACCTTGAGAAAGGGACGCGCCAGTCCCGAAACGTTGGAATATGCTGTGATTTTCAATACACTTTTTTACTAGTGGAAAGTCTCTTAGTGCCACTGATTTTCTACTGCCTCTCTCTCTCTCTCTCTCTATATATATATATATATATATATATATATAAGTGTGTGTATTTTTATGTACAGAGGACAATGGGGTAAGAATATTTGTTGCCAACAGTGAGTGCCAGATTCCTACAGTATGTTTACTGTGTGTGAGCCAGAGAGCCCGTGGAGGCTGAACGAGTGCCTGCGACAACAGGGTATATATATATATATATATAGGAACAAAATGAGGCGGCACTCGGAGATTGGTGAACAAAAACCTTGTATTGGCAAACGGTTAACGTTTCGGGGACGTGCTCCCCTTCCTCAGAACTTCTGAGGAAGGGGAGCACGTCCCCGAAACGTTAACCGTTTGCCAATACAAGGTTTTTGTTCACCAATCTCCGAGTGCCGCCTCATTTTGTTCCTGTTCATGCTGGGATATTCTCCCTGGGAGGAAGGCACCAGAGTAAGCTATATGCAGCCAGTCTAGGAGTGCCGGAGTCCATTACCAGTATATATATATATATATATATATATACACACAGAAAAAAAACCACAGCACTCACCACACCAGAAGCGGGGCACAGCTATGCACTTACCACTAACAGCAGTGAAGTAGTCAGGTTTTAAGACTCTGTGATAGTGTAGGACCTGCATGAAGGTGGGGTACCTTGAAAATCGGTATGCAGGCTTCCGTGCATTGGCCAATCCACTAACTAAACCCCCATCATTTATTTATTGAATTGTTGAGGATAAGTGAGTTTACTTTGGTGAGTGCTGGGTTCTTTGTTTTTTTATATATATATATATATATATATATATACAAAAAAGAAATATCCGGCACTCTGATAAGTAGAATAACGCCTGGGTGCCCTCCAAAAGATAATGCAGACAAACAGTCCCTTCCCACCTGTGGCTCAGGTGTTTGTGTAGAGGAGGAAACAGGCGGCACTCCAAGGACTTGTATAACAAACTTGTATTCAAAACATGGTGAAAAAAAGGTACCTGTACCTTTTTTTTCACCATGTTTTGAATACAAGTTTGTTATACAAGTCCTTGGAGTGCCGCCTGTTTCCTCCTCTACACACACACCTGAGCCACAGGTGGGAAGGGACTGTTTGTCTATATATATATATATATATGTAAAACATAGAAGTAATCAGCGCCTAATAATGCCTAGAAAATGACGGTGGGGACATAGGATGATATTTAGTGAAAAAAATGGGACAAGCACTTATCTCAGATAGGAATCTTTGGTCCTCAGACCAATATCTTAGAATTTGAGCATTATCGCTCCGTGTGTACACCCTACAGCGATAGCGATGCGCTGCCATACGCATCGCTATCGCTGGTGCTAGATTGGCCTGCATGCAGGCCAATCTAGCGGGTCGCTCACTTCACCTGCTGGGTGAAATGAGTGGCACCCCCGGTTCGCTCAGCACACATCTCTCCCTTATCGGCCCGTCTATATGGGCCTTAAAGGGGGGTACACAGAGAGATTCTTAGAAATTAAGCACGGATCTCTCCGTGAGTATGCCCATAGTGATGCGTGGCCCCGTGCGTCACTATAGCCGGTGCAGACACAATCTAGTCAGGTCGTTCACTTCACCGCTGTGTGAAGTGAGCGCCCCCCCCTCACTCAGCACACATTGCGCTGTGGGTGTACTGCCTCAGCTTCACTTGGGTGTACAAACATAGCTGATGTGGCTTATAGCAGACCAGTGGTGTAACTAGCACGGGGTGAGGGTGCCACGGCAGACCCATGTAGAGGAGGGCTCCGCCAACCACCCTATCAAAGTGACCCACCACTATCCTGCAGCTAGCCACCCCCTGTCACGATCCGGGCATCTGGACGCCATTACTTGCCTTTTAGATGTCTCCTGAGGCTGGCTCAGCGTTCCAGGGCCGGATCTCATCTGTGTTACTGATGTCCACACTCTGCATCTCCCTCCTGTCACTCTGAGACGCTGTCACAGCGGCGCCATGTTTGATCTCTGAATGGCGTCTCCCGTCCTCCGTGGCCTCCGCCGCCGTTCCTGTGTTCCAGTATACAGGTTGTCAGAGTGGCGCCTCATGCCTGCCGCGGCCTCCGCTGTTGTCTGTGTGGTTCCAGTGTGCAGTTGTCAGTCTGGCGTCTCCTGTCCTCCGCGGCCTGCGCCGCCATTGCTGCTGAATTTCCACATGGTTTTCCAAACCAACTTTCCCTCCAAGTGCTAACATGGGCGCAGCCATGTTGGTTTCAGTCACATGCTTCAATCTCCACCAATCCGCTGCGCTGTGGAATCTGCATAATTGTTCAGCCAATGCCTGCCTTACTGCAGGTATAAGTATCCTGTGCCTGAACCAGGAAATGGTCAGTGCTTTGGTTGTCAAACCTAGTTCCAGTCTCTCTCTCCTGTGGTTGTTTCTCCAGGGTTCCAGCTCCTGTCTCCAGCCTCCACTAAGAGACCCGCACCTGCTTTCCATCCTGCGGTGCAGCCTGACTCTGCAGTCCTCCGTGGCTATTCCAGCTTCCAGCTATTAACCCATCTGCTTCCAATGGTCAGCTTCCAGCAGTATCCAGCTTCCTTAAAGCGCCGGTGTTGTTCCAGCGGATCCCTACTTACCAGCAGTATCCACTAACCACCGGTATCCACTTTTCACCTTTCCTGTTTCCACGCTCCCTAGCATCATTCAGCATCCACTCCGTATTCTCATCACCTGGCTGGTTCCATCCAGCATCCACTCCGTATTCTCATCACCTGGCTGGTTCCATCCAGCATACATTCCGTGTCTTCACCATCTGGCTGGTTCCACTCAGCCTTCACAGCAGTCCTTTGGTTACAGTGTTGCAACTCCAATAACTACACCAGCTGACGCGTTCCTCGGCTACCCTCACTACTACAGACAGGCCTGGTAAGGACAATCCAGTATTGGGACTTTAACATCTGTTCTTCATCCTACCAGTGCTCTATGGCTTCAGCCAAGTGATCCAGGAACTGTACCATCCTATCTATGCTCATGTTTATTCTCTAACCACTGCTGTGCAAATAACAGAGTTTGTTAATAAAACTTTTATTGACTTTTAAAACCTTGGTTGTCATGGTCACACCTTCGGGTAATCCTTCTACATAACACTTACATGTCCAGGGGTCTGATTAAACCTCCCGAGTTTAACTTTGTCTCTGCCCCTACAACCGAGGCTTCCTCCTGTCAGCCTAGACCCTCAGTTTTGACAGTAAGCACTGACCATATGAATCCAGCTGGAGACCAGGATCAAGCGGCCAGGCCGATGCAAGAACTGGCAGCCAGACTCGAACATCAGGAGGCTGCACAAGGCCACATCATCCGCTGTCTCCAGGATCTCTCTACTCGGCTGGATGGGATCCAAATGACCCTCCGTGGATCTGGCGCATCCGGTGCGTCCACCACAGTGACACCAGCTGTAACCCTACCCACCTTACCCATTTCTGCTCCACGTCTTCATCTTCCAACGCCAGCAAAATTTGATGGATCTCCAAGATTCTGCAGGGGATTTCTCAATCAATGTGAAATTCACTTTGAGCTACAACCCGGCAGTTTTCCCAGTGACCGTACTAAAATTGCCTATATTATTTCCCTTCTTAGTGGCTCAGCCCTTGACTGGGCATCACCTTTATGGGAGAAGTCCGATACCCTGCTGTCCTCCTATACTGACTTTGTAACAACATTCAGGCGCATCTTCAATGAGCCAGGCCGAGTAACTTCAGCTTCATCTGAGATTCTCCGTTTACGCCAGGGAACGCGTACTGTGGGACAGTATCTTATACAGTTCAAGATTCTGGCATCCGAACTGGCATGGCACGATGAGGCCCTGTATGCTGCATTCTGGCATGGCTGATCAGAACGCATCAAGGATGAATTAGCTACCAGAGACTTGCCTTCTAAGTTGGATGAGCTAATCTCACTATGCACAAAAGTTGATCTACGGTTCAGAGAAAGAGCAACTGAGCGAGGAAGATCATCTACTCCAAAATCTTCTGCTCCTCCTCCTCGTCAACCATCTCCATCCAAAGATGAGCCCATGCAAATTGGTTGTTCCCGTCTATCTCCCGCTGAGCGCCGAAGACGTCTTTCCGAGTCTCTCTGTCTCTACTGTGCAGCTCCGTGTCACGCCATCAATGCCTGTCCCAAACGTCCAGGAAACTTCAAATCCTAGCTCGCCAAGGAGAGGGCCGGCTAGGGGTAATGATCTCCTCTCCATCTCCTCATGATTGTAATCTCCCAGTCTCGCTTCAAATTGCTCAACATTATAGGAACGTCATTGCCCTCCTAGATTCCGGAGCAGCTGGGAATTTCATAACTGAAGCATATGTTAAACGGTGGTCCCTACCCACCGAGAGACTTCCTTCATCCATTTCCTTGACTGCCGTGGATGGCAGTAAGATTTTTGATGCAGTTATTTCTCTAAGGACTCTACCAGTTCGTCTGAAAGTCGGAGTTCTTCATTCAGAATTTCTTTCTTTCTTATTGATTCCAAGAGCCACACATCCAGTGGTTTTGGGCCTTCCATAGCTTCGTCTCCACAATCCATCGATTGACTGGACGACTACGCAAATACTAGCATGGGGTCCCTCCTGTGCTGAGACCTGTTTGTCCAAAGTGCTTCCTGTTTGTTCTTCCTCCTCCAGGTCGTCTGATGTTCCACCTCCTCCATATCAAGACTACACGGACGTGTTCAGTAAAGCTTCTGCAGATATCCTTCCTCCTCATAGGGAATGGGACTGTCCAATTGATCTCATACCAGGGAAGGTTCCACCTCGAGGCCGAACTTATCCGTTGTCCTTACCAGAGACGCATTCCATGGAGGAGTACATCAAAGAGAATCTGGCGAAGGGTTTTATTCGACCTTCTTCTTCTCCAGCTGGCGCAGGTTTCTTTTTCGTTAAGAAGAAAGACGGTGGCCTGCGGCCGTGCATCGACTACAGAGGTTTGAACGACATTACCGTCAAGAACCGATATCCTTTACCCTTGATTACAGAGCTCTTCGATAGAGTTAGCGGAGCAACCATCTTTACAAAGTTGGATTTGGGGGGTGCCTACAATCTCATCCGGATCCGAGAGGGTGACGAGTGGAAGACCGCCTTTAACACCCGTGATGGACATTATGAGTACCTTGTCATGCCCTTCGGATTGAGCAACGCTCCAGCTGTCTTCCAGCATTTCGTGAATGAGATCTTCAGAGACATCTTATACCGCCATGTCGTGGTTTATCTAGATGATATCCTTATCTTTGCCAATAATCTAGAGGAACATCGTTCCTGGGTAAAGGAGGTTCTGTCCCGTCTCCGTGTCAATCATCTCTATTGCAAATTAGAGAAATGTGTTTTTGAAGTCAAATCCATTCCGTTTCTAGGTTACATTGTGCCCGGTTCCGGACTAGAGATGGATCCTGAAAAACTACAAGCAATCCAAAATTGGCCGATACCCTTAACCCTCAAAGGGGTCCAGAGGTTTTTAGGATTCGCCAATTACTACAGAAAGTTTATACAAGACTTTTCCACCATTGTGGCGCCTATCACTGCGTTGACCAAGAAGGGTGCTAATCCGTCCAAGTGGTCTGAAGAAGCTACGCAAGCTTTTCATCTATTAAAGCAACGGTTCATCTCTGCACCGGTTCTGAAACAGCCCGACATCGACTCTCCTTTCATCCTAGAGGTGGATGCCTCCTCCGTTGGAGTAGGAGCGGTGTTATCCCAGAGGGCTAAAGATGGTCATCTACATCCTTGCAGTTTCTTCTCCCGGAAGTATTCCCCAGCTGAGCGCAATTATGCCATTGGCGATCAGGAGTTGCTAGCCATCAAGCTCGCTCTAGAGGAGTGGAGATATCTGTTGGAGGGAGCTTCTCATTCAATCACTATACTCACCGACCACAAGAATCTTTTATATCTGAAAAGCGCACAATGTCTTAACCCTCGTCAGGTCAGATGGGCACTTTTCTTTTCCAGGTTCTACTTTAAACTCCAGTTCTGTCCGGGCTCTCAGAATTGCAAGGCCGATGCCCTTTCCCGCTCTTGGGAGCAAGAAAATGAGTCGGAGTCTGCGGACAAGCATCCTATTATTAATCCATTGGCATTCTCTACGGTAGGTATGGACTCTACGCCCGCTCCAGGGAAAAGTTTTGTGAAGCCGGTGTTAAGGAAGAAGCTCATGCATTGGGCCCATGCTTCCCGTTTTGCCAGACATATAGGCATTCAGAAAACCCTTGAGTTTATCTCTAGGTCTTATTGGTGGCCAACTCTGAAGAAGGACGTCATGGAGTTTATTGCATCTTGCCCAAAGTGTGCCCAACACAAAGTATCCCGCCAGTCGCCTGAGGGGCAACTGGTTCCATTATCTGTTCCCCGTCGACCGTGGACCCATTTGTCGATGGACTTTGTTACAGACCTGCCTATGTGCAACAAGTTTAATACCATCTGGGTGGTAGTTGACCGGTTCACCAAGATGGCACATTTCATCCCTCTTACCGGTCTTCCGTCAGCTTCCAAGTTGGCTCAAGTATTTATTCAAGAAATCTTCAGACTCCACGGTCTTCCTGAGGAGATCATCTCTGATCGAGGAGTACAATTTGTAGTCAAATTCTGGCAGAGTTTGTGTCAAGCGCTCCAAGTCAAGTTAAAGTTTTCTACAGCTTACCATCCTCAGACCAATGGTCAAACTGAGAGGGTGAATCAGGACTTGGAGGCCTTCCTCCGCATCTATGTGTCTTCATCTCAAGATGACTGGGTTCAACTCCTTCCCTGGGCGAGTTCAGCCATAACAACCAGTACCATTCCTCATCTTCTTCAACACCATTCTTCATCAACTATGGATTCCACCCTAAAGTTCCAGCCGCTTCCAGCAACTTCTGTTCCAGCAGTGAATGTCACCTTGCGTCAGTTTTCAAACAACTGGAAGAATGTGCGAGCGGCTCTGCTCAAAGCATCGTTCAGATACAAGAAGTTTGCAGATAAGAAGCGTAGAGCGGTTCCTGCTCTCAAAGTGGGTGATCGTGTGTGGTTGTCCACGAAGAATTTGAGGTTAAGAGTTCCCAGCATGAAGTTTGCACCTCGTTACATCGGTCCTTTTCAAATTGAACAAGTCATCAATCCTGTTGCTTACAGACTCCAGTTACCCCCCTTCTTGAAAATACCTAGGACATTCCATGTTTCCCTTTTGAAACCTTTGATTCTGAATCGGTTTCATTCTGCACTTCCTCCGGCTCCTAGGGTCCAGACTCAACGGGGAGTTGAGTATGAAGTTGCCAAGATTCTGGATTCACATTTCCGTTACGGTCAATTGCAGTATCTTATTGACTGGAAGGGCTATGGTCCTGAAGAATGCTCTTGGACCAATGCTTGAGATGTCCATGCTTCTGCCTTGGTCCGGAATTTCCACTCTAAGTTTCCTCAGAAGCCTAAGAAGTGTCCTGGGGCCACTCCTAAAGGGGGGGTGCTGTCACGATCCGGGTATCTGGACGCCATTACTTGCCTTTTAGATGTCTCCTGAGGCTGGCTCAGCGTTCCAGGGCCGGATCTCATCTGTGTTACTGATGTCCACACTCTGCATCTCCCTCCTGTCACTCTGAGACGCTGTCACAGCGGCGCCATGTTTGATCTCTGAATGGCGTCTCCCGTCCTCCGCGGCCTCCGCCGCCGTTCCTGTGTTCCAGTATACAGGTTGTCAGAGTGACGCCTCATGCCTGCCGCGGCCTCCGCTGTTGTCCGTGTGGTTCCAGTGTGCAGTTGTCAGTCTGGCGTCTCCTGTCCTTCGCGGCCTGCGCCGCCATTGCTGCTGAATTTCCACATGGTTTTCCAAACCAACTTTCCCTCCAAGTGCTAACATGGGCGCAGCCATGTTGGTTTCAGTCACATGCTTCAATCTCCACCAATCCGCTGCGCTGTGGAATCTGCATAATTGTTCAGCCAATGCCTGCCTTACTGCAGGTATAAGTATCCTGTGCCTGAACCAGGAAATGGTCAGTGCTTTGGTTGTCAAACCTAGTTCCAGTCTCTCTCTCCTGTGGTTGTTTCTCCAGGGTTCCAGCTCCTGTCTCCAGCCTCCACTAAGAGACCCACACCTGCTTTCCATCCTGCGGTGCAGCCTGACTCTGCAGTCCTCCGTGGCTATTCCAGCTTCCAGCTATTAACCCATCTGCATCCAGCGGTTAGCTTCCAGCAGTATCCAGCTTCCTTAAAGCGCCGGTGTTGTTCCAGCGGATCCCTACTTACCAGCAGTATCCACTAACCACCGGTATCCACTTTTCACCTTTCCTGCTTCCACGCACCCTAGCATCATTCAGCATCCACTCCGTATTCTCATCACCTGGCTGGTTCCATCCAGCATCCACTCCGTATTCTCATCACCTGGCTGGTTCCATCCAGCATCCACTCCGTGTCTCCACCATCTGGCTGGTTCCACTCAGCCTTCCCAGCAGTCCTTTGGTCCAGCTCCAAGAACTACATCAGCTGACGCGTTCCTCGGCTACCCTCACTACTACAGACAGGCCTGGTAAGGACAATCCAGTATTGGGACTTTAAAATCTGTTCTTCATCCTACCAGTGCTCTGTGGCTTCAGCCAAGTGATCCAGGAACTGTACCATCCTATCTATGCTCATGTTTATTCTCTAACCACTGCTGTGCAAATAACGGAGTTTGTTAATAAATCTTTTATTGACTTTTAAAACCTTGGTTGTCATGGTCACACCTTCGGGTAATCCTTCTACATAACACTTACATGTCCAGGGGTCTGATTAAACCTCCCGAGTTTAACTTTGTCTCTGCCCCTACAACTGAGACTTCTTCCTGTCAGCCTAGACCCTCAGTTGTGACACCCCCGATCTCCTCCGGCTGGAGGAGATTACCACATAACGCTGGTAGTAGAAGTGTGTTCCCGTTGCTGGGTATTGTGCCATTACCCGGCTCCAAGGCTCGCTGCTCAGGCAGCCAGGCATGGGCGGAAGGAGAGGCGCCAGCAGATGCTGCAGGTGGTGGGGTTGGAGCTGACAGCTCTTTCTGGTCTCTGTTGCGGGAGCATCAGCTGGAGAGCGCTGACGGGGACAGCAGTGGGGCTCCGGCGGCAGGGCGGGTATGTGTGGCCAGTGACCTCCCTCCCCATGTGCGGGCCTGTGGAGTGTGTGGCGCAGGATGGGGCAGAGCGCTGACAGTGACAGCAGTGGGGCTCCGGCGACAGGGCGGGTATGTGTGGCCAGTGACCTCCCTCCCCATGTACAAACCTGCAGAGTGTGCGGTGCAGGATGTGGCAGGTGGAGCTTTCCCTCCCCGGGGCTCTTCCAGATGTAACTACTCAGCCGTCTTTCTCCCGGGCTGTGCGGCGCTCTCCCCGGCTGGCCTCAGCCCTGGAACGCTGTGGCCATACTGCTGGGGGCTACTTTCTGGAGGCCTGGTCATGACTGGCCTAGTTGGAGCTGGTCACTGCCTTCCTCAACGCAACATCAGCAGTGGGCCTGGGCCTCATCACCAGCCCAGGTCTGTCTTATGTATGTAAATGTTGATTTACATACAGGACTAAAAGCAACACTTTAGAAACACATTAAATACACTTTAAATTGGAGCCGCTGCGGACGCTGTAATCAAACCTTAGCCTACGTACTTTTTACACCGTTGGTGTACAAAGCCCCGTACCATGTACGCAGTTTGCGTACAAATGCCGTGCTGGCCGTACAAAGTACACGCAGTGCGTACACACCCAAAGACACGCCGTGAGCACTCTGCAGCTACACGTGTGACTGAAATACACTTATAATCTTAGCAGGGAAAGGAGACACGACACCAGATTGTATTTAAAATGCCGGGTTCCGACACACCAACATATAATTACTGAAAGGGGGTTACAATAACAATACAATACAATAGTAAAATGGCTACAGTCAATGGTACATACATTTTAGTTTCGCCTGCGCTTCCCAGTCTGTCCTCAGTCATCACGGTAGATGACCTTCAGAGTCTGTGAGAGTGACCTGGCATGCAGGTGGCTTTATACAGTGGATCAAAACATTATACAATAGACACTGTGTGCTCTTCTTCCATTGGTTCGGGGGTGGGACATATCCTGTGCACCGGGGATCATTGGTCAGCTCAAGAGGTGGGCGATGGCTAAGACTTGAGATGTGATTTCTGTTGTTTGCATCTGAGTTCCCGCCCCATGACCAGTTAAACCCATCACATTAATCATACATAAATCTGGTATTATTAATAACTTAATGTTGCAATATATGATAATATTCTTATCCCCGCCAGATTAATGTTTACATGACTCTGAACAATATGATCCCACACATGATATGATTATCTATTTCCATCCTCAAGTTATACATATGTCCATATATATCCATATACATATGTGTATATATATATATATATATATATTGTGACAAGAACACTGGGATAGTGTTTGAGGGCAGGTATATTTGTCCCAGGTTCTTGTCTTACATGTTTTAGAAAATGTTAACTTCTAGGAAAAATGCTTTTTGTTTTGTCTGAACCTTTTCAGTTTGCTGTAAAAGCTGGGAAAAGGCTCTGAGAGAGAGATAAGGCGAGTTCTAGACATTGGGCCCAGTTCGGGTCTTTGGCCTCACAGAGGGCTAATCAGGGTTTCAGCTGTGTAAGAGTGATATAGTGCTTCTAACCTGATTAGTATGGGCAGACTGCCTGGGAAGGCTGCAGGATCTGTGTGTGAGAGACACGCTTTCTGATGCAAGTAAGCTATACAGTATGTACTGAAGAACTCTGTGTTTTGTTTAGTGACAGTTAGGAACATCTTATGTTTAGTTAGTGCCGGACAGGCAAGGTATTTTTATTTTGGGGTTTGTTTTATTTTCTGTTTCAATAAAACTGGCCGGGGTCAGTTGTACCAGAAACTGGACTTGTGTTGTTCCTCAGCTGCTGCGGGCTGCCATATTCCCCAGGAAAAGGCACCTTGCACCCCTACAGTGTTACAACTTGGTGGAGAATGCGAGCAGGCCGTTCTGCGCATAAGTGAAAGCAGCAGCTTTGTGAGGCCTGCAGAAAACGGTGGTTTATGCAGATACAGCCCAGTGTGAAGTTACTGAGACTCACCCCTGAGGGTTTGATATATGTCCTGGGTGAAAGCAGCTGCAAAGCCGCCTGAAAAATCTGTTGACATGGAGGATCTGCTTAAAGCCTTGCTGCAAGCTACAGCGGCTCAGCAGGAGGCCAACCGACAGCAGCAGGTGGCAATGGAGGAAAATTGGAGACTACAGCAGGTGGCAATGGAGGAAAATAAGAGACAACAGCAGGCAGTTGTTGATGAACTTTACAGGCAACAGCGTCAGAATAGAGAGGCCTTAACAGAAGTGGTGCAGAGACTTGCAGCTCGGGTTGGAGATGTGGCCGTCAGTGCTCCAACCAGCTCTAGTTCTATACGGGCCAGTCACTTCCTGCAGAAAATGACAGAGGCTGATGATGTGGAGGCCTATCTGACCACGTTTGAAAGGACTGCCGAGCGTGAGAACTGGCCGAAAGCACAGTGGGCCAGTCTGCTGGCACCTTTCCTGTCAGGTGAGCCCCAAAAAGCTTACTTTGATTTAAGCCCTGCTGAGGCTCGGGACTATGATAAACTAAAGACTGAGATCCTGACCCGCCTGGGAGTCACGCTGTCAGTACGAGCACAACGGGTGCACCGTTGGCTGTACGCCATGGAGAAGCCTCCGCGCTCCCAGATGCACGACCTTATTCAGCTAACAAAAAAATGGCTGCAGCCAGAGACATTAACTGGTCCCCAGATGGTGGAAAGAGTCGTCATGGACCGCTACTTGAGATCTTTGCCCATGGTCCTGCGCAAGTGGGTGAGCCATGGAAACCCGGGTACTGCTGACCAATTAGTGGACATGGTAGAGAGGTATTTGGCAGCAGAGGAACTACTGATGACCACCCAGCAACCCATAGGTCCTCGACAGCGCCCTTCAGTAAAGACTGGTAAGACTGTTCCGTGGGAAAACGTTGCTGGGCGGTTAAGAGAACGCAAGGCTGGAGAGACTGTAAACACTGGCCCTGGAAACAGGCCAATGGGGCTAGAACGGTCTATGCTGCCCAAATGGGTTGATAATCGTGTGGTTAAATGTTTTAGGTGTGGTGTGCCAGGTCATGTTATTGCCAATTGCCCAGTCACGCAAGAACCCATGCAATGTGATGCTGCCTTTGAATGTCGCAGAATGTCTTTCTTTGCTAGGTTAGCCTGTACTGTGGTACCTTCACCTGAGCTGGAAAAACAAATGTGTGATGTGTTCTTAGAAGGTAACCGGGTAGAGGCCTTGCTAGATTCAGGAAGTTTAGTTACCCTCGTGAAAGCTGGGTTAGTGAACCCCTTAAAGGTCCAGCAAATACCTATTGGGGTAACTTGCATACACGGGGATACCCAATATTATGCCACTGCTGAGGTGAATATAGAAACTTGTTGTGGGTCAGCAAGGGTTAAAGTGGGACTGGTCCCTACCTTGGTGCATGAGGCCATAATAGGGAGGGATTTTCCTCATTTTTGGAAACTGTGGGAATCACGGTTGTCAACAGATGTGAGAAGTAAAAAACCAGTTGATAATACCGGTGATTTTATGGATGTACGTGGGTCTTCGGAACTTTCTGTCCCTTTGCCTTTTGCTAGTTTGGCTGGGGAAGTGACAGATGGGGAGTCCAGTGAGGACCCTCTTGCCGGGAACAGAGACATAGTAGTTAGAACTGAAAGCGTGCCTGACCTGGAGGTAAAGAAGGATCTGTTTGCGTCTGAACAGTTAAAGGATCCTACCTTAATAAAGGCTAGAGAGAATGTTAAGATTGTTAATGGGGAACCTGTGGTACCAGGTGACAGGGTTACGTATCCCCACATGGCCATCTGTAATGAGCTCTTGTACCACATTGTCAAAAGGGGTGAGGATGTGGTGGAACAGCTGGTAGTTCCCCAGCCTTATCGGAGAACGGTACTAGATTTAGCTCATAGTCACGTTACCGCAGGACATTTAGGGGCAGAAAAAACCACTGAAAGAGTTTTACAAAGGTTCTTTTGGCCAGGGGTTTATAAAGAAGTGTCTGAATATTGTTCTTCCTGTCCTGAATGCCAGTATCATGCCCCTAGACCCCATTTCAGGAGCCCACTAGTTCCCATGCCTATTATAGAGGTCCCGTTTGACAGAATAGCCATGGATCTCGTGGGGCCCTTGTTAAAGTCTGCTCGGGGCCATCAGTATATCCTGGTAATTATGGACTATGCCACTCGATATCCTGAGGCTGTCCCTTTACGCACTATCACAACCAAGGCGATAGCTAGGGAGCTGGTGCAGGTATTTAGTAGAGTGGGAATACCAAAAGAAATTTTGACTGACCAAGGTACTCCATTTATGTCAAGGATCATGAAAGAATTGTGCAAGTTATTTAAGGTCACTCACCTCAGGACGTCCATCTACCATCCCCAAACTGACGGGTTGGTGGAAAGGTTTAATAAAACATTAAAAAGTATGTTAAAAAAGGTTGTTGAGAGAGATGGGAAAAACTGGGATTGTTTGTTGCCCTACTTGTTAATGGCCATCAGAGAAGTCCCTCAGTCCTCTACTGGGTTTTCTCCATTTGATTTGTTGTATGGTAGACACCCCAGAGGGCTGTTGGATATTGCCAAAGAGACGTGGGAAGGACAGCCCACTCCTTATAGAAGCGTTATTGAGCATGTAACACAAATGCAGGATAGGATTGCAGCCGTGGTACCTGTTGTCAGAGAGCACATGGAACAGGCCCAAAGTGCTCAACAGAGGGTCTATAACCGGAGTGCCAAGATACAGGAATTTGCTCCTGGAGATAGAGTTCTTGTTTTGGTACCCACTGTGGAAAGCAAATTCCTAGCTAAATGGCAGGGTCCATTTGAGATTAGGGAAAAAGTGAATGAGGTTAATTACAAAGTATACCAGCCGGGAAAGAGAAAACCCGAACAGATCTACCATGTTAACTTAATCAAACCCTGGAAAGATAGGTTGTCTCTGTCAGCGGAGCCTTGCCCTTCGGTGTCTTCACCCCGGTTGCTTCCCGCAGTGAAGGTGTCAGAGACATTATCAGCTGATCAGAACAATCAGGTTAAAGAATTTCTCATCCAAAATAGGGAGGTATTTTCAGAGCTGCCTGGCCGAACGACCATAATAAAACATGACATTGTCACAGAACCAGGGGTCAGGGTTCATTTAAAGCCATATAGGATTCCTGAAGCTCAGCGAGAAGCTATTTCTAAGGAAGTTAAAACCATGTTAGAACTTGGAGTCATAGAGGAGTCTAACAGTGAGTGGTCCAGTCCCATAGTGCTCATCCCGAAGCCCGACGGTAGCATACGCTTCTGTAATGACTTTCGTAAGTTAAATGAGGTGTCCAAGTTTGACGCATACCCCATGCCCCGTGTGGATGAGCTTGTAGAAAGGCTGGGAACAGCCAGGTTTCTCACCACATTGGACCTGACCAAAGGTTACTGGCAAATACCTTTATCTGATAGCGCCAAAGAAAAAACAGCCTTTTCGGTTCCGGAGGGGCTGTACCAGTATAAGATGTTACCCTTTGGGTTGCATGGGGCTCCAGCAACCTTTCAACGGGCGATGGATAAAATTTTGAGGCCCCATAGAAAATATGCAGCTGCCTATTTGGATGATGTGGTAATTCACAGTACAGACTGGGGGTCCCATTTGGTTAAAGTACAAGCAGTACTGGACTCAATCAGAGAGGCAGGGTTAACTGCTAACCCAAAGAAGTGCTGCCTCGCAATGGAGGAGGTCAAATACTTGGGCTTCACCATAGGCAGAGGTCTGATTAGGCCCCAATTGAATAAAGTTGATGCTATTCAAAACTGGCCTCGTCCAGTGAATAAAAAACAGGTAAGGGCTTTTTTGGGAATTACTGGGTACTATAGACGGTTTATTCCTAATTTTGCGACCACAGCGGTGCCGTTGTCAGACCTTACCAAAGGGAAGCAGTCAAATGTGGTGAAATGGAACCCTGATGCAGAAAAGGCGTTCCAAGCATTAAAAGTGGCTTTGTGTTCACAACCGGTGTTGATAACACCAGATTTTTCAAAAGAATTTGTGGTACAGACAGATGCCTCAGAGGTAGGGATAGGTGCTGTGCTGTCCCAAACCAGAGATGGGGACGAACACCCTATCATTTATTTGAGTAGGAAACTCAATGAGCATGAAAAAAGGTATGCCATTGTGGAAAAGGAGGCTTTGGCCATTAAGTGGGCACTAGATACCTTGAGATATTACCTCTTGGGTAGACAATTCAGACTAGTGACAGACCATGCCCCTTTAAAATGGATGTATGTAAATAGAGGCAAGAATGCTCGTGTAACTAGATGGTTTCTAGCGTTGCAGGACTTTAAGTTTACTGTCGAACATAGACCGGGAACACAATTGGCCAACGCAGATGCATTGTCTCGCATCTTCTGTTTGGGGGCTACAAGTGTTCCGGCCCCTAGGTCGAAACAGGGGAGGGGGATATGTGACAAGAACACTGGGATAGTGTTTGAGGGCAGGTATATTTGTCCCAGGTTCTTGTCTTACATGTTTTAGAAAATGTTAACTTCTAGGAAAAATGCTTTTTGTTTTGTCTGAACCTTTTCAGTTTGCTGTAAAAGCTGGGAAAAGGCTCTGAGAGAGAGATAAGGCGAGTTCTAGACATTGGGCCCAGTTCGGGTCTTTGGCCTCACAGAGGGCTAATCAGGGTTTCAGCTGTGTAAGAGTGATATAGTGCTTCTAACCTGATTAGTATGGGCAGACTGCCTGGGAAGGCTGCAGGATCTGTGTGTGAGAGACACGCTTTCTGATGCAAGTAAGCTATACAGTATGTACTGAAGAACTCTGTGTTTTGTTTAGTGACAGTTAGGAACATCTTATGTTTAGTAAGTGCCGGACAGGCAAGGTATTTTTATTTTGGGGTTTGTTTTATTTTCTGTTTCAATAAAACTGGCCGGGGTCAGTTGTACCAGAAACTGGACTTGTGTTGTTCCTCAGCTGCTGCGGGCTGCCATATTCCCCAGGAAAAGGCACCTTGCACCCCTACAGTGTTACAATATATATACACACACACACACACACACACACACACACACACACACACACACACACACACACACACACTCTTGCTATTACAATTTGTTGGGAATTATATATATATATATATACATATATCTCCAAGAGTTTAGACTATGAATGTTATTACCTCAGATTTCTAAATGTCTGGTATGTAATTTTGTTAGCTATTGCTAATTGAGTTTCTTTTCAGTCAACCTAGGTTCCTGGATATTGTCTTTCTTGTTTGTTCTGTCTTCAGATAAGACAATGACAATCCAGTATTTATTGTTTTTGACAGATACTGGGCTACTCTACAACAATAGGGCTAAACAAAGGTATTTGCCTTCTTCATAGGATTTCAAAGCTTTGTGTAAATAAGGCCATCTGGTACATTGTATTTGAGTCTCTGGGAGGATAATTTATATGCGACCCATCTTCCTGCTTATTAGAAGAGTAAGCAGACAGTGGGTGATTTATGCAGTATATATGGATTAAGTATATGATATGTCTTTGTGGTTTTTCCATGCGAGTACAAATTCTACCGTAATTACACATACCACACGCTAATACGCAGGACCGCAGGAGCGACCATACGCAAATTGCGAATATGTGCACACACGGCCGAATAAGTACGCGCACGGAAGCCATCTATGTGCTGTTTGTACGTGATGTGTGTACTGTAATATTTTCCGACTTCTACAGTCCACCCTTTGGCAGTCATCAATAACTGCCACTAACTAATCAATAAACAGAAAAAAATATTACCTATACAATATATACAAAAGCTTGGATGATCGGGGAGAGTTGTAGGTGGGAAATGTATAGCCTAATGGGATAGTTAAAAGCATGTATGTATGAATCAATGTCTGAGGGGCATGTATCATTGTGCCGTATATGTTCTAAATAAGCTTCGAGGTATTGCGAAGTATACATTAAATCCTTCTCATCCCGTATTAAGGGTCTGTAAATGGGCCAACAAACACTACCGAGCTCTTTTCGGCTTCTTGTTCCAACAAATGGGGTGCACATTTATTTGATGATACATGGAGGGGGAAACATATGTGAGTGCTAGTATATGTGGATATCACCTGTCGACTATGTGTGCCATTAACTGGAGGTTGCAGAGATGAAGATAAGACACATATATAAAAATACATTTACATAAACATTTTGGGTAGGGCTGACGTCTTTTCCGGTTGGATGTATCTGGGCAGAGGGGGAAACAGAGAAAATGGGTGAAAGAAACAGTACATGAAATTCATTTGCAATCCTTATCATAACGCTGTCTCTATGGATGGATCATAAATTAAATCTGCTGCTGTAACAGCGCCCTCACTCCTTAGACTCATCAAATTTGTGCTGCGCTTGCGCCGCGTTAGAATTTGAACACACCTAAATATCAAACCAATAATTATGATGACTCCCAGGATAGGAAGGAGAAACTTCCCCACACTCATAATAACATTTTGAGCCCACTCTTCTAAACCTGAGAACCATTTGCGTGGGTTCAACCATGAGACCCAGCCGTTCAGTTCATTACCCACAGTCGCTAAGGTAAGGTTGTGCTTCCTCCTGAACTCCCACTTCAACTGCAAGATCTCGTCCATCTTCTGATCGATGATCTCCATGGGGTCGTCAGTGCTGTTCGTAATATATGTACAGCATTTCACACCATATTGAGTTGCCAGAGTAACACAGTACCCACCTGTCACAGCTGTAAGATAATTAAGGACCATCCTGTGCTGGATCAGTTCCTTCTTGTAGGCTTGTAACTCCCTTCCCGTATACCTGAAGGTGTCATCATACATCTCAGTGATATTATCTATCAAGTTCGCTAGCGCATGGATATACCTATAATTTATAGTTCCTCTGGCAGTACGGGTGATGTCTAATGCGAGAAGGCACTGAATCCCGGTGGATTCGTGGATCAGATCAAAGGCTGCATGCTCTGCCCTATCTATGAGGTGTCCCTTGATGATGTGTTCATAGTGAGTAGATATATATAGAGTATAAGGAGTCTGAGCACTGCGGTGAACGTCTTTCATTTTATCATGGGTTATGGTCATGACCTCTGGTAGTACTCTCCCAATATAACACAATCCCTCAGAGCTCGGGGCAAGCCACTTGTACGCTTTCCTCCCACATATGAAAAAGGCATCATCTGGGAGAACTTAGGGGACAAAATGTAACATCACCATATAGCAAACTTTCCATGTAAAGAAACCAATCCCTAGTTCTCTCATTTGTCCAGTACAAGTATCAGGCTGGATGATATGGGCACAATACCCTGACAATACTTTTACAACCCAAATGGTCTTGCTTCCACGGGTATACCTATACCGAAAATACCTCCCACTGTTGGCTATCTGGCGTACAAGTTCAGCAGACAATATCCCTTCACAGTGCCTCCGAGCTCCATGACTACCAGAGCGCTTACTGATACCAGCCTTTACTCGAGTGATGTGCTGCTCCTGAGATCCTACAAATTCGTACTCACCATCAGAACCCATTCCAGATCCCTGCTCGACCTCTTTGGGACCTTCACCAAAACAAATTGTCCTGATCAAAAACAGAATTACAAGCAGAACCTGAAACGCAGTCTCTTGTGATAGATCCATTTCGTTAGGGGAAAGAAGGAAAATAAGAAGGAGAAAAGAAAGGAAAATGATGGAGGGGGGGGGGGGTTGTGAAAAAAGAAAATGGTGCGACAACCGTCCTAAATCTTTTTGCTCTCCATGCTCAGGTGCCTTTCAACAGTCCTGCCTCTCAACTTTCCCGGAACAAACACTTATACGAGGTTCTCTACACTCTGCTCTTTGTCACGGGTTCTTTCCGGGTCAGCGACCTTCTTGCAGTGGGATGAGTGGACCCAAGTCTCTCTTTTGGCGACCTTTAGTGCTGTCATGCTGGTTAACAAGACTTGGTACGGTCCTTCCCACCTGTCTATGAGGCAACCTGAGTGTAAGAAATTTTGAATCCTCACATAATCCCCAGGCTCAATGTCATGACAATTACTGTTCGGTAGGTCATGAATCACCAGCTTTAGATTTCTTTGTTGATTTCTCAGCTGCTGGCTCATCCCAACCCAATATTTCACAGTCACTTCATTATTGCATTTCAAATCATCCTGGGGGTCTATCATTACATGAGGTTGTCGACCAAAAAGAATTTCAAAGGGTGATAAGTTAAGTGGAAACCTGGTAGTGGTTCTGATGCTGTACAACACTAGTGGTAAAGCTTCTGGCCATAGAAATCCAGTTTCAGCCATCACTTTGCTCATCTTGTTCTTAATAGTGCTGTTCACTCTCTCTACCTTTGCACTCGCCTGTTGTTGGTACGTAGGATGTAGCTTGCTATTAATTCCCATCAGTTTGCACATGACCTGAAAGACTTCACCTGTAAAATGGGTACCCCTATACCTTTCAATCATTCTAGGGATACCATATCTACGCACAAATTCCTGCACAATTTTCTTTGCAGTGAACGTAGCAGTATTTGTGGCAGTAGGGAACGCTTCTACCCAGTTGGAAAATACATCAATACATACTAACACATATTTCAAATTCCTACAGGGTGGTAACTGTATGAAGTCGATTTGTATTACCTGAAAAGGTCCGTCTGTCGGAGGGATATGGGATGGCTCTGTTGGTAGTGTCTTTCCAATATTCTTCCTCAAGCAAGTAAAACATGTCATTGCTCTCTTACCTGCATGAGAAGAGAATCCTGGTGCACACCAGTAGGCTCTTACCAACTTGCACATACCCTCTATGCCCATATGAGTCAGACCGTGTGCCGCCTCAGCTAGAATTGGAAGATATGCTCTGGGGGCCACCGGCTAACCGTGTCCACCCGTCCAAAGTCCTGAGTACTCTTGGCCATACCCCTTTGACCTCCAGACTGCCTTTTCCTGTAGGGAACACAAATTTTGCATTTCAATTTACTATCGTGTGTTATCAGTTGTGTGAAGTAAACCGTCTCTGGATGAGAGAAGAGAGGGGAAAAATAGTAAATAAAAAAGAAAATGTCAGGTTTGGCATTCACCAACAGGCTGTCACACCCTCATGCATATCGGTGTCTGTACACAGTCTCCCTTCACCAGTATTCTCATTCTCCACCCTTTGTGCATGACCAGGCACACTGCATTAATACTGGTGTCCTTATGCTGGTGAGATATACTGGATTTGGCAGAACTCTGAAGGACTGAGTAGGCGTGTGGCGTTTGAACTGTAATCGGGTCCACGTATTGTACCCTCCTGTTGGTGAACGTAAGAGAGAAGGAGAAAACTTTGAAGAAAAATCACATAGAGGTTAGTAACAGATAAGTTTGTAGAGTCAAAGAAGATTTTATAAAATTTGACAACTGGATTGGGTACTACGGGGAATGACTTTTCTACTAGGTCTGCTCCCCTTAAAAAAAATTCTATGTGTGTCGTATCTCTACTGGGACTATCCCAGCCATCAATCCAGTGTCCTGTCCATCCTAAGTTCATAGGGAACCCGGTATCTGTGAGATAATTTCCTCTACCTGTGATGGACATGCATTTAGAACCGTGAAATGCAACATTAGTCTTCGTGGGTATCCAACATACTTTTTACATCCTGGGCGGGAGCACGCTATATGTATTAGAGATGAGCGGGTTCGGTTTCTTTGAATCCGAACCCGCACGAACTTCACTTTTTTTTTCACGGGTCCGAGCGACTCGGATCTTCCCGCCTTGCTCGGTTAACCCGAGCGCGCCCGAACGTCATCATGACGCTGTCGGATTCTCGCGAGACTCGGATTCTATATAAGGAGCCGCGCGTCGCCGCCATTTTCACACGTGCATTGAGATTGATAGGGAGAGGACGTGGCTGGCGTCCTCTCCATTTAGATTAGATTTAGAAGAGAGAGAGAGAGAGAGATTGCTGTGATACTGTAGATTAGAAGAGAGTGCAGACAGAGTTTAGTGACTGACGACCACAGTGACCAGTGACCACCAGAGACAGTGCAGTTGTTTGTTTTATTTAATATATCCGTTCTCTGCCTGAAAAAAACGATACACAGTCACACAGTGACTCAGTCTGTGTGCACTGCTCAGCCCAGTGTGCTGCACATCAATGTATTGTATATAAAGCTTATAATTGTGGGGGAGACTGGGGAGCACTGCAGGTTGTTATAGCAGGAGCCAGGAGTACATGATAAATAATATTATATTAAAATTAAACAGTGCACACTTTTGCTGCAGGAGTGCCACTGCCAGTGTGACTAGTGGTGACCAGTGCCTGACCACCAGTATATTAGTAGTATTGTATACTATCTCTTTATCAACCAGTCTATATTAGCAGCAGACACAGTACAGTGCGGTAGTTCACGGCTGTGGCTACCTCTGTGTCGGCACTCGGCAGGCAGTCCGTCCATCCATAATTGTATTATAATATATACCACCTAACCGTGGGTTTTTTTTCATTCTTTATACCGTCGTCATACTAGTTGTTACGAGTATACTACTATCTCTTTATCAACCAGTGTACAGTGCGGTAGTTCACGGCTGTGGCTACCTCTGTGTCGGCACTCGGCAGGCAGTCCGTCCAACCATAATTGTATTATAATATATACCACCTAACCGTGGTTTTTTTTTCATTCTTTATACCGTCGTCATACTAGTTGTTACGAGTATACTACTATCTCTTTATCAACCAGTGTACAGTGCGGTAGTTCACGGCTGTGGCTACCTCTGTGTCGGCACTCGGCAGGCAGTCCGTCCAACCATAATTGTATTATATACCACCTAACCGTGGTTTTTTTTTCATTCTTTATACCGTCGTCATACTAGTTGTTACGAGTATACTACTATCTCTTTATCAACCAGTGTACAGTGCGGTAGTTCACGGCTGTGGCTACCTCTGTGTCGGCACTCGGCAGGCAGTCCGTCCATCCATAATTGTATTATAATATATACCACCTAACCGTGGTTTTTTTTTCATTCTTTATACCGTCGTCATACTAGTTGTTACGAGTATACTACTATCTCTTTATCAACCAGTGTACAGTGCGGTAGTTCACGGCTGTGGCTACCTCTGTGTCGGCACTCGGCAGGCAGTCCGTCCAACCATAATTGTATTATAATATATACCACCTAACCGTGGTTTTTTTTTCATTCTTTATACCGTCGTCATACTAGTTGTTACGAGTATACTACTATCTCTTTATCAACCAGTGTACAGTGCGGTAGTTCACGGCTGTGGCTACCTCTGTGTCGGCACTCGGCAGGCAGTCCGTCCAACCATAATTGTATTATAATATATACCACCTAACCGTGGTTTTTTTTTCATTCTTTATACCGTCGTCATACTAGTTGTTACGAGTATACTACTATCTCTTTATCAACCAGTGTACAGTGCGGTAGTTCACGGCTGTGGCTACCTCTGTGTCGGCACTCGGCAGGCAGTCCGTCCAACCATAATTGTATTATATACCACCTAACCGTGGTTTTTTTTTCATTCTTTATACCGTCGTCATACTAGTTGTTACGAGTATACTACTATCTCTTTATCAACCAGTGTACAGTGCGGTAGTTCACGGCTGTGGCTATGTCGGCACTCGGCAGGCAGTCCGTCCATCCATAATTGTATTATAATATATACCACCTAACCGTGGGTTTTTTTTCATTCTTTATACCGTCGTCATACTAGTTGTTACGAGTATACTACTATCTCTTTATCAACCAGTGTACAGTGCGGTAGTTCACGGCTGTGGCTACCTCTGTGTCGGCACTCGGCAGGCAGTCCGTCCAACCATAATTGTATTATAATATATACCACCTAACCGTGGTTTTTTTTTCATTCTTTATACCGTCGTCATACTAGTTGTTACGAGTATACTACTATCTCTTTATCAACCAGTGTACAGTGCGGTAGTTCACGGCTGTGGCTACCTCTGTGTCGGCACTCGGCAGGCAGTCCGTCCAACCATAATTGTATTATATACCACCTAACCGTGGTTTTTTTTTCATTCTTTATACCGTCGTCATACTAGTTGTTACGAGTATACTACTATCTCTTTATCAACCAGTGTACAGTGCGGTAGTTCACGGCTGTGGCTACCTCTGTGTCGGCACTCGGCAGGCAGTCCGTCCAACCATAATTGTATTATATACCACCTAACCGTGGTTTTTTTTTCATTCTTTATACCGTCGTCATACTAGTTGTTACGAGTATACTACTATCTCTTTATCAACCAGTGTACAGTGCGGTAGTTCACGGCTGTGGCTACCTCTGTGTCGGCACTCGGCAGGCAGTCCGTCCATCCATAATTGTATTATAATATATACCACCTAACCGTGGTTTTTTTTTCATTCTTTATACCGTCGTCATACTAGTTGTTACGAGTATACTACTATCTCTTTATCAACCAGTGTACAGTGCGGTAGTTCACGGCTGTGGCTACCTCTGTGTCGGCACTCGGCAGGCAGTCCGTCCAACCATAATTGTATTATAATATATACCACCTAACCGTGGTTTTTTTTTCATTCTTTATACCGTCGTCATACTAGTTGTTACGAGTATACTACTATCTCTTTATCAACCAGTGTACAGTGCGGTAGTTCACGGCTGTGGCTACCTCTGTGTCGGCACTCGGCAGGCAGTCCGTCCAACCATAATTGTATTATAATATATACCACCTAACCGTGGTTTTTTTTTCATTCTTTATACCGTCGTCATACTAGTTGTTACGAGTATACTACTATCTCTTTATCAACCAGTGTACAGTGCGGTAGTTCACGGCTGTGGCTACCTCTGTGTCGGCACTCGGCAGGCAGTCCGTCCATCCATAATTGTATTATATACCACCTAACCGTGGTTTTTTTATACCACCTAACCGTGGCAGTCCGTCCATAATTGTATACTAGTATCCAATCCATCCATCTCCATTGTTTACCTGAGGTGCCTTTTAGTTCTGCCTATAAAATATGGAGAACAAAAAAGTTGAGGTTCCAAAATTAGGGAAAGATCAAGATCCACTTCCACCTCGTGCTGAAGCTGCTGCCACTAGTCATGGCCGAGACGATGAAATGCCAGCAACGTCGTCTGCCAAGGCCGATGCCCAATGTCATAGTACAGAGCATGTCAAATCCAAAACACCAAATATCAGAAAAAAAAGGACTCCAAAACCTAAAATAAAATTGTCGGAGGAGAAGCGTAAACTTGCCAATATGCCATTTACCACACGGAGTGGCAAGGAACGGCTGAGGCCCTGGCCTATGTTCATGGCTAGTGGTTCAGCTTCACATGAGGATGGAAGCACTCAGCCTCTCGCTAGAAAACTGAAAAGACTCAAGCTGGCAAAAGCACCGCAAAGAACTGTGCGTTCTTTGAAATCCCAAATCCACAAGGAGAGTCCAATTGTGTCGGTTGCGATGCCTGACCTTCCCAACACTGGACGTGAAGAGCATGCGCCTTCCACCATTTGCACGCCCCCTGCAAGTGCTGGAAGGAGCACCCGCAGTCCAGTTCCTGATAGTCAGATTGAAGATGTCAGTGTTGAAGTACACCAGGATGAGGAGGATATGGGTGTTGCTGGCGCTGGGGAGGACATTGACCAGGAGGATTCTGATGGTGAGGTGGTTTGTTTAAGTCAGGCACCCGGGGAGACACCTGTTGTCCGTGGGAGGAATATGGCCGTTGACATGCCAGGTGAAAATACCAAAAAAATCAGCTCTTCGGTGTGGAGGTATTTCACCAGAAATGCGGACAACAGGTGTCAAGCCGTGTGTTCCCTTTGTCAAGCTGTAATAAGTAGGGGTAAGGACGTTAACCACCTCGGAACATCCTCCCTTATACGTCACCTGCAGCGCATTCATAATAAGTCAGTGACAAGTTCAAAAACTTTGGGTGACAGCGGAAGCAGTCCACTGACCAGTAAATCCCTTCCTCTTGTAACCAAGCTCACGCAAACCACCCCACCAACTCCCTCAGTGTCAATTTCCTCCTTCCCCAGGAATGCCAATAGTCCTGCAGGCCATGTCACTGGCAAGTCTGACGAGTCCTCTCCTGCCTGGGATTCCTCCGATGCATCCTTGCGTGTAACGCCTACTGCTGCTGGCGCTGCTGTTGTTGCCGCTGGGAGTCGATGGTCATCCCAGAGGGGAAGTCGTAAGCCCACTTGTACTACTTCCAGTAAGCAATTGACTGTTCAACAGTCCTTTGCGAGGAAGATGAAATATCACAGCAGTCATCCTACTGCAAAGCGGATAACTGAGTCCTTGACAACTATGTTGGTGTTAGACGTGCGTCCGGTATCCGCCGTTAGTTCACAGGGAACTAGACAATTTATTGAGGCAGTGTGCCCCCGTTACCAAATACCATCTAGGTTCCACTTCTCTAGGCAGGCGATACCGAGAATGTACACGGACGTCAGAAAAAGACTCACCAGTGTCCTAAAAAATGCAGTTGTACCCAATGTCCACTTAACCACGGACATGTGGACAAGTGGAGCAGGGCAGGGTCAGGACTATATGACTGTGACAGCCCACTGGGTAGATGTATGGACTCCCGCCGCAAGAACAGCAGCGGCGGCACCAGTAGCAGCATCTCGCAAACGCCAACTCTTTCCTAGGCAGGCTACGCTTTGTATCACCGCTTTCCAGAATACGCACACAGCTGAAAACCTCTTACGGCAACTGAGGAAGATCATCGCGGAATGGCTTACCCCAATTGGACTCTTCTGTGGATTTGTGGCATCGGACAACGCCAGCAATATTGTGTGTGCATTAAATATGGGCAAATTCCAGCACGTCCCATGTTTTGCACATACCTTGAATTTGGTGGTGCAGAATTTTTTAAAAAACGACAGGGGCGTGCAAGAGATGCTGTCGGTGGCCAGAAAAATTGCGGGACACTTTCGGCGTACAGGCACCACGTACAGAAGACTGGAGCACCACCAAAAACTACTGAACCTGCCCTGCCATCATCTGAAGCAAGAAGTGGTAACGAGGTGGAATTCAACCCTCTATATGCTTCAGAGGTTGGAGGAGCAGCAAAAGGCCATTCAAGCCTATACAATTGAGCACGATATAGGAGATGGAATGCACCTGTCTCAAGTGCAGTGGAGAATGATTTCAACGTTGTGCAAGGTTCTGATGCCCTTTGAACTTGCCACACGTGAAGTCAGTTCAGACACTGCCAGCCTGAGTCAGGTCATTCCCCTCATCAGGCTTTTGCAGAAGAAGCTGGAGGCATTGAAGAAGGAGCTAACACGGAGCGATTCCGCTAGGCATGTGGGACTTGTGGATGCAGCCCTTAATTCTCTTAACAAGGATTCACGGGTGGTCAATCTGTTGAAATCAGAGCACTACATTTTGGCCACCGTGCTCGATCCTAGATTTAAAGCCTACCTTGGATCTCTCTTTCCGGCAGACACAGGTCTGCTGGGGTTGAAAGACCTGCTGGTGACAAAATTGTCAAGTCAAGCGGAACGCGACCTGTCAACATCTCCTCCTTCACATTCTCCCGCAACTGGGGGTGCGAGGAAAAGGCTCAGAATTCCGAGCCCACCCGCTGGCGGTGATGCAGGGCAGTCTGGAGCGACTGCTGATGCTGACATCTGGTCCGGACTGAAGGACCTGACAACGATTACGGACATGTCGTCTACTGTCACTGCATATGATTCTCTCAACATTGATAGAATGGTGGAGGATTATATGAGTGACCGCATCCAAGTAGGCACGTCACACAGTCCGTACTTATACTGGCAGGAAAAAGAGGCAATTTGGAGGCCCTTGCACAAACTGGCTTTATTCTACCTAAGTTGCCCTCCCACAAGTGTGTACTCCGAAAGAGTGTTTAGTGCCGCCGCTCACCTTGTCAGCAATCGGCGTACGAGGTTACATCCAGAAAATGTGGAGAAGATGATGTTCATTAAAATGAATTATAATCAATTCCTCCGCGGAGACATTGACCAGCAGCAATTGCCTCCACAAAGTACACAGGGAGCTGAGATGGTGGATTCCAGTGGGGACGAATTGATAATCTGTGAGGAGGGGGATGTACACGGTGATATATCGGAGGGTGAAGATGAGGTGGACATCTTGCCTCTGTAGAGCCAGTTTGTGCAAGGAGAGATTAATTGCTTCTTTTTTGGGGGGGGTCCAAACCAACCCGTCATATCAGTCACAGTCGTGTGGCAGACCCTGTCACTGAAATGATGGGTTGGTTAAAGTGTGCATGTCCTGTTTTGTTTATACAACATAAGGGTGGGTGGGAGGGCCCAAGGATAATTCCATCTTGCACCTCTTTTTTCTTTTCTTTTTCTTTGCATCATGTGCTGATTGGGGAGGGTTTTTTGGAAGGGACATCCTGCGTGACACTGCAGTGCCACTCCTAGATGGGCCCGGTGTTTGTGTCGGCCACTAGGGTCGCTAATCTTACTCACACAGCTACCTCATTGCGCCTCTTTTTTTCTTTGCGTCATGTGCTGTTTGGGGAGGGTTTTTTGGAAGGGACATCCTGCGTGACACTGCAGTGCCACTCCTAGATGTGCCCGGTGTTTGTGTCGGCCACTAGGGTCGCTAATCTTACTCACACAGCTACCTCATTGCGCCTCTTTTTTTCTTTGCGTCATGTGCTGTTTGGGGAGGGTTTTTTGGAAGGGACATCCTGCGTGACACTGCAGTGCCACTCCTAGATGTGCCCGGTGTTTGTGTCGGCCACTAGGGTCGCTAATCTTACTCACACAGTCAGCTACCTCATTGCGCCTCTTTTTTTCTTTGCGTCATGTGCTGTTTGGGGAGGGTTTTTTGGAAGGGCCATCCTGCGTGACACTGCAGTGCCACTCCTAGATGGGCCCGGTGTTTGTGTCGGCCACTAGGGTCGCTAATCTTACTCACACAGCTACCTCATTGCGCCTCTTTTTTTCTTTGCGTCATGTGCTGTTTGGGGAGGGTTTTTTGGAAGGGACATCCTGCGTGACACTGCAGTGCCACTCCTAGATGGGCCCGGTGTTTGTGTCGGCCACTAGGGTCGCTTATCTTACTCACACAGCGACCTCGGTGCAAATTTTAGGACTAAAAATAATATTGTGAGGTGTGAGGTATTCAGAATAGACTGAAAATGAGTGTAAATTATGGTTTTTGAGGTTAATAATACTTTGGGATCAAAATGACCCCCAAATTCTATGATTTAAGCTGTTTTTTAGTGTTTTTGGAAAAAAACACCCGAATCCAAAACACACCCGAATCCGACAAAAATAATTCGGTGAGGTTTTGCCAAAACGCGTTCGAACCCAAAACACGGCCGCGGAACCGAACCCAAAACCAAAACACAAAACCCGAAAAATTTCAGGCGCTCATCTCTATGTATACCATCTCTAACAAAACTCCTGTTAAGTTAATCAGGGGACATTTCTGCTAGAGAAAGAAGCAAAAGTTTAGAGGCCTCATCTTAACCCCAGCAAGTTTTGTCAAAAGGGTAAAGTTGCATTTATTCCGTTCTTCCCATTAACCGAATCTGTGTTTTCTATATGGCTCGTGATTCCTTACTATATGTCCCTTGATCCCGTCTATGTGTTTAATAATGTGGCTTGTTTTCTCTGTCTAGGTGTCTATATTGACTATGTGTTCTACTATACCTACAATCTCTGGCAAAATGCCCTTCCTTCCTACAAGTATAACATATTCTCTGTCTTTTTCTACTACCAGGGTTTAGGGGTTTAGGCTGATGAGGCTTTGCTGCAATAGCCTGTAGACTTACTGTCATCAGCTTCTCCTCCTGTTGTTCTCTGCGCCTAGCAATATTCTTGTGGTGTTTAATTGCGCACTCTCTAAGACAAGCTACTGTGACCCCTCTTTAATTAGGCAAAGATGTTTGTACCCTGTTCCTTACTGTCTTATTGAGCCCGTCCATTAGCACAGAGACAGCCACCTCCCTGTAATTCGCATCTTTCCCTATATCCAATACCCCAATGTATCTATCCATTATTTGCCTAGCCCGATGGAAATATTCGGATGCCGTTTCACCTTCCTTTTGTCTTATGGAGAGGATTTTATTCCATTTGACAACAGTAGGGAAATATACTCCTAATTGCAGATTGATTTGCCGTACATTCTCCTGATTGTATTCATCAGTGAGAGGTACCTCTGCGTCTAATTTACAATCTGTTATGAATTTTGTGGTTTCAATATTAGGGGGCAGGCACGCTTTCAAATATATCCGCCAATCTTTGTTAGCTGGTTCATGAGCATTACCCAGATCTCTGATAAACTTTTGACATCTGGCTAAATGCTTCCGGGGATCGGGGAATTCTGAAATGATTGACCGCAGCTCAGCTCTGGACCACGGGCAATACATTGCATTATTCCTGGTGAGGATTTCTCCATGACTATTGGTTCCCCCATTGGGAGTTACTATTTCCAAGACAGGATGTAATCCTACCATTCCGTTCCTAATCTGTTTGCTGTAAGGTGTTGTTGTCTCTGTGCAATGACCCGTCTCACACTTACCGGTAGCTGTGAACTCACCAGTTCTTTCAGTGGGGAATATTATTACTGCTCTAACTGGATGGACAGGCCCCACTTGAGTTTCCTGCAAGGTGACTGCCTGAATGAGAGCTGCGATTTGGCTGGGTCCTTCATCTTCCTGTGACCTATAACCGTGGAGAGACTTCAAAACAGGATACAACTTGCAAAAATTAGGGTTAATACATTTCTCTTGCATTCTACTATCATTTACAGATATACCATTCACTGTAGCCATCTCTTCCCCTTCGACCTGTGTCGATAATGGTGTGTCCGTGCCTTCATTCATGCTAAGTTTGGAACTTGCTTTGCGAGTTAGTTCCCTTTGCACCTCCCCCTCTTTTTGCCACAGGTTTAAACACTTGTTATGTCTAATCCTTTGTTTTCTGGATTTAATCAGACATATTTTACTACCTACACTCTGCAGTACCTCTGGTTCAAAGCTGCCCACCCTAGGGAATGATACCCTATCTTTGTCAGTCATACGTACCCACTCATTGCAAAAAACTTCCGTGTGTGAACCATATTTTTCACACATGATAAACCTTGCTGACCCTTTTGGTCTTTCTTCTTCAGCCTGAACCCTGCACAAACGTCTCTCACTTGAGCAACTGGCTCCCATATTTGTGGGTCTTTTTAATAACTATAAATTCCCACAAATACCAAAATACTCAATGCAAGTAGACGGTGGAAGTATCTCCGAGCGCCTTCCACTCGCTCTCACCCACGCTGGCCAGTACATCGATACACTGTTGATAGCGGATCGCAATGTACCCAACTTAGGGCTCCTATCAGACCTTACAGCACCGTAATTTATTTCGGTGGAGGATCTGTTGGAATATTTTCCTGAGCGAGGCAGCGAAAAATTCCTTTTCGGTATCTTTCTACTGGAATTTTGTAGGGTGAAAAACAGAGAAATTAGATAACTATTCTTCATCCTTTCCAGTGGAAGCCCACCAGGGAGATTTCCCGATGTTATCAAAGAAAAACCCCTTTGTCTATACAATCACGTCTGCGTATGCTTTTCCACAGCGCATATGACACAATGGTATCACGTTGTGCTGTGCAGAACACACGGACATGCGATGCAATCGCACAGCCTATAGATACTAGTTATCTATATGCCCTACAATTGCTGTAGACCACCTAGAAACACCTAGAGATCACCTAGTTGTATGGAACACCTAGACTACTTCAGATCACCTAGACCACCTAGTTCTAATCACGCATGGTAGCGAACCCTACGCCTCCGGGCCTCTACTAACCCAGTGTTACCACTCCAGCACCTAGACCACCTAGTTCCCGGGTTCAGCTCCGCTTTCACTCACTCAAATACACCTTGTTTTTCTGTACAGAAAATTTCCACTCGTTCTGATCGGCAGCTTTTCCCCCAGAGGCAATACAGTTTAAACAAAAGTCTTATACTAATCTGCTTTTGAAACCGGATAGTTATGTGCTATTGTAGCATGGCTACTGTCCCACCTTTTAATTGAACAAAACTATTGTGTAATTTGTACTTAGTGTCCGCACTCTTATAACCTAGTTTTCCGAGCCACGTGTACAAAAACGTGCGTCAGCAATAAAACAAATCACACAGTCTCTATAAATGTGAGCAATACTAACTATAATCACTCACAAGCACAATCTTCGCTTGTTCTGTGTAACCCTTTATGACTGGGCCAGACCTGCGTGTTGTGCTTTATACTTACTTCCTTAAATACTTTTATTTCAAATTTACCTATATAGCAACAAATGTATCCGATTTCACACATATCTAAACAAATCTAGCAATCTAAACCTTGCTGCAACAATGTGAGAGGGTATGCAAAGTATCGGTGCCCTTTGTGTACGCTTTTGGCGCCCAAAAAAATTCACAGATTTTTTAAATAGCTTTTTTCCTGTTTATAGGTTCTATCAGCAACTCTGCAGACCAGACAGAGCAGACGCAATCTAACAGCACACAAATAGGGTTTTTTAGAACATCCACCAACCAGGAAAAGGTTACGTAAGATAACTTTCCACCCTTTGCTGATAGATTAAGTCTGCTATGACCTGCTAGGCTGTGAGCATGTGAAAACCAGATCGAGCCCTCAATTGTAAATGTTGATTTACATACAGGACTAAAAGCAACACTTTAGAAACACATTAAATACACTTTAAAAGGGAGCCGCTGCGGCCGCTGTAATCAAACCTTAGCCTACGTACTTTTTACACCGTTGGCGTACAAAGCCCCGTACCATGTATCCAGTTTGCGTACAAATGCCGTGCTGGCCGTACAAAGTATATGCAGTGCGTACACACCCAAAGACACGCCCTGAGCACTCTGCAGCTACACGTGTGACTGAAATACACTTATAACCTTAGCAGGGAAAGGAGACACAACACCAGATTGTGTTTAAAATGCCGGGTTCCGACACACCAACATATAATTACTGAAAGGGGGTTACAATAACGATACAATACAATACAATAGTAAAATGGCTACAGTCAATGGTACATATGTTTTAGTTTTGCCTGAGCTTCCCAGTCTGGTCCTCAGTCATCAAGGTAGATGACCTTCAGAGTCTGTGATAGTGACCTGGCATGCAGCTGGCTTTTTATACAGTGGATCAAAACATAATACAATAGACACCGAGTGCTCTTCTTCCATTGGTTCGGGGGTGGGACATATCCTGTGCACCGGGGATCATTGGTCAGCTCAAGAGGTGGGCGATGGCTAAGACTTGAGATGTGATTTCTGTTGTTTGCATCTGAGTACCCGCCCCACGACCAGTTAAACCCATCACATTAATCATACATAAATCTGGTATTATTAATAACTTACTGTTGCAATATATGATAATATTCTTATCCCCGCCAGATTAATGTTTACGTGACTCTGAACAATATGATCCCACACATGATATGATTATCTATTTCCATCCTCAAGATATACATATATCCATTTATATCCATATACATATGTAGATATATATATATATATATATATGTATACATACATACACACAAACTCCTGCTATTACAATTTGTTTGGAATTATATATATATATATATATATCTCCAAGAGTTTAGACTATGAATGGTATTACCTCAGATTTCTAAATGTCTGGTTTGTAATTTTGTGTTAGCTATTGCTAATTGAGTTTCTTTTCAGTCAACATAGGTTCCTGGATATTGTCTTTCTTGTTTGTCCTGTCTTCAGATAAGACAATGACAATCCAGTATTTATTGTCTTCGACAGATACTGGGCTACTCAAGAACAATAGGGGTAAACAAAGGTATTTGCCTTCTTCATAGGATTTCAAAGCTTTGTGTAAATAAGGCCATCTGGTACACTGTATTTGAGTCTCTGGGATGATAATTTATGTGCGACCCATCTTCATGCTTATTAGAAATGTAAGCAGACAGTGGATGATTAATGCAATATATATGGATTAAATATATGATATGTCTTTGTGGTTTTTCCATGGTACAAATTCTACCGTAATTACTCATACCACACGCTAATACACAGGACCACGGGAGCGACCATACGCAAATTGCAAATATGTGCACACACGGCCGAATAAGTACGCGCACGGAGGCCATCTATGTGGTGTTTGTACGTGATGTGTGTACTGTAATATTTTCCGACTTCAACATGTATGTTTCATGTATGTGTGTGATATATGTACGTATCATATATGTGTGTGTGTGATATATGTATGTATCATGTATGTGTGTGATCTATCTATCTATCTATCTATCTATCTATCTATCTATCTATCTATCTATCTATCGTATGTGTGTACACATGTATGTATCTATCATGTATGTATCTATCATGTATATATGTATGTGTTTTATGTCTATCTATCTATCTATCTATCTATCTATCTATCTATCTATCTATCTATCTATCTATCTATCTATCTGTCTGTCTATCTATCTATCTATCTATCTATCTATCTATCTATCTATCTATCTATCTATCTATCTATCTATCTATCTATCATGTGTGTGCATTATCTATCTATCTATCTATCTATCTATCTATCTATCTATCTATCTATCTATCTGTCTGTCTGTCTGTCTGTCTGTCTGTCTGTCTGTCTGTCTGTCTGTCTGTCTGTCTGTCTATCTATCTATCTATCTATCTATCTATCTATCATGTGTGTGCATTATCTATCTATCTATCTATCTGTCTATCTGTCTATCTATCAGGTATGTGTTATATGTATGTATCACACCTACCTCTATACATATACATACACACACCAACATCTATACATACACACGCTGTCCCCTGTATGTACACCGACATACCCACACCTGCATCTATACATGGACTCGCTGACACCTGGATGTACCCACACCTGCATCTATACATGCACATGCTGACACCTGGACGTACCCACACCTGCATCTATACATGGATGCGCTGACACCTGGACATACCCACACCTGCATCACCTGGACATACACCGACGTACACACACCTGCATCTAAACATGGACAGGCTGACACATGGACGTACACCGACGTACATACACCTGCATCTATACATACACATGCTGACACCTGGACGTACACCGACGTACACACGCGTGTATCTATACATACACATGCTGACACATGGACGTACACAGACGTACACACACCTGCATCTATACATACACATGCTGACACATGGACGTACACAGACGTACACACACCTGTATCTATACATACACGCGCTGACACCTGGATGTATACCGACGTACACACACCTGCATCTATACATGCACGCACTGACACCTGGACGTACACCGACGTACCAACACCTGCATCTATACATACACATGCTGACACCTGGAAATACACCGATGTACCCACACCTGCATCTATACATGCATGCGCTGACACCTGGACGTACACACACCTGCATCTATACATACACATGCTGACACCTGGATGTACACCGATGTACCCACAACTGCATATATACATACATGCGCTGACACCTGGATGTACACCAACGTACACACATATGTATCTATACATACACATGCTGACACCTGGAGGTACACCGACATACACACACCTGCATCTATACATACACACGCTGACACCTGGAGGTACACCGACATACACACACCTGCATCTATACATACACATGCTGACACCTGGAGGTACACCGACATACACACACACCTGCATCTATACATACACACGCTGACACCTGGAGGTACACCGACATACACACACCTGCATCTATACATACACATGCTGACACCTGGAGGTACACCGACATACACACACCTGCATCTATACATACACACGCTGACACCTGGACGTACAAGTACCTGCATCTATACATACATGCTGTCACGATCCGGGTATCTGGACGCCATTACTTACCCTTCAGATGCCTCCTGAGGCTGGCTCAGCGTTCCAGGACCGGATCCCATCCGTTACACTGATGTCCACATTCCTGCCTCCTCTCCTGTCACTCTGAGACGCGGTCACCGCGGCGCCATGTAACATCTGGAATGGCGTTCCCCGCGGCCTCCACCGCTGTCCCTGAGTTCCTGCATGCAGAGTGTCAGAGTGGCGATTACGTCAGCCGCGGCCTCCGCTGTGCCCGCGTGGTTTAGATGTGCAATCATCAGTCTGGCGTCTCCTGTCTCCTGTGGCCGGCGCCGCCATTGCTGTTTCAATTCTCACATGGATTACAAACCAAACTTCCCTCCAAGTGTCTGCATGGGCGCAGCCATCTTGGATTTTGTCATCTGATCATTTCCACCAATCTGCTGTCTGTATTGTTAATCTGCATAATTGCCTAGCCAACCCCTTCCTTGCTGCAGGTATAAATATGCTGTGCCTGAGCAAGGAAGGCGTCAGTGCTTTGGTTGTCTAACCTAGTTCCAGTTTGTCTCTCTCCTGTGGTTGTCTTCCAGGTTCCAGCTCCTGTCTCCAGACTTCTGCTATAGAGACCCGCACCAGCATTCCATCTGCGGTGTAGCCTGACTCTCCGATCCATTCTGGACTCACCTGTTTCCAGCTACAACAATCACCTGCTTCCAGCCCAGCTTCCAGCAGTGTACAGCTTCTCTTAAAGGGCCGGTGTCCTTTCTGCAGTTTACCACTCTCCACCGGTATTATTATTTCACCGCTCTCAAACAATCACCTGCTTCCAGCCCAGCTTCCAGCAGTGTATAGCTTCTCTTAAAGGGCCGGTGTCCTTTTCTGCAGTTTACCACTCTCCACCGGTATTATTATTTCACCGCTCTCAAACTCCAAACTTCATTATTATTTCATCGCTCTCAAGTTCGTTTATTATTTAACTGGTTCCAGCCAGTATTCACTCCGTACCAACAACAGTCTGGTTCCAGCCAGTATCCACAGCAGCCGTTTTACCTTCAGCAGCCCAGCCTTTCCTGGAACATCAGCTGGTACGATCCTGGGTTCTCTCCATTGCTACAGTCAGGCCTGGTAAGGACTTTCCAACTAGAAGATTATAAGAACTGTCTCACACTACCAGTGCCTGTGGCCCTTGCCACCCTGTAGTACCCAGGAATTGTATTTATCCTCTGTTGACTTTTATGTTTCCTTTTACTGCTGCTGTGTTACGGAGTTTGTCATAATAAACATCATTGACTTTTATCCTGGTTGTCGTGGTCACGCCTTCGGGCAGTTATTCTACATGTTACTTACATGTCTAGGGGTCTGATACAACCTCCCAGGTTCCGTTACATCTCAGCCCCTACAACTGAGGCTGCCTCCCGTCAGCTCAGGCCCTCAGTTGTGACAGTAAGCACTGACCTAATGAATCCAGCCGGAGACCAGGATCAAGCGGCCAGGCCGATGCAAGAACTGGCAGCCCGACTTGAACATCAGGAGGCTGCACAGGGCCACATCATCCGCTGTCTCCAGGATCTCTCTACATGGCTGGATGGGATTCAAACGACCCTCCGTGGACCTGGCACGTCCGGTGCGTCCACTACAGTGACACCAGCTGTAACCCCACCCACCTTACCCATTTCCAGTCCACATCTTCATCTTCCAACGCCAGCAAAATTTGATGGATCTCCAAGGTTCTGCAGGGGATTTCTCAATCAATGTGAAATCCACTTTGAGCTTCTACCTGGCAATTTCTTCAGTGACCGTACCAAAATTGCCTATATCATCTCCCTTCTCAGTGGCTCAGCCCTTGACTGGGCATCACCTTTATGGGAGAAGTCTGATCCCCTGCTATCCTCCTATACTGACTTTGTAGCTACATTCAGGCGCATCTCCGACGAGCCAGGCCGGATAACATCTGCTTCATCTGAGATTCTCCGTTTACGCCAGGGAACACGTACTGTGGGACAGTATCTTATACAGTTTAAAATCCTGGCATCCGAACTGGCATGGAACGACGAGGCCCTGTATGCTGCATTCTGGCATGGCTTATCAGAACGCATCAAGGATGAGTTAGCTACCAGAGACTTGCCCTCTAAGTTGGATGAGCTAATTTCTCTTTGCACGAAGGTTGATCTACGTTTCAGAGAGAGAGCAACCGAGCGAGGAAGATCATCTACTCCTAAATCTTCTGCTCCTCCTCCTCGTCAACCATCTCCATCCAAGGATGAGCCTATGCAAATTAGTCGTTCCCGTCTATCTCCCGCTGAGCGCCGAAGACGTCTCTCTGAGTCTCTCTGTCTCTACTGTGCAGCTCCGTCGCACACTATCAATGCCTGTCCCAAACGTCCGGGAAACTCCAGATCCTAGCTCGCCAAGGAGAGGGCCGGCTAGGAGTAATGATCTCCTCTCCATCTCCTCATGACTGTAACCTCCCAGTGTCGCTCCAAATTGCTCAACGTTACAGGAACGTCATTGCCCTCCTTGATTCCGGAGCAGCTGGGAATTTCATAACCGAAGCTTATGTTAAACGGTGGTCCCTACCCACCGAGAGACTGTCCTCGTCCATCTCTTTGACTGCCGTGGATGGCAGCAAGATTTTTGACACAGTCATTTCCTTAAGGACTCTTCCAGTTCGTCTGAGAGTGGGAGTTCTTCATTCTGAGTATATTTCTTTTTTAGTGATTCCAAGAGCCACACATCCAGTGGTTTTAGGCCTTCCATGGCTCCGTCTCCACAACCCATCAATTGACTGGACGACTACGCAAATACTGGCATGGGGTCCCTCCTGTGCTGAGACTTGTTTAGCCAAAGTTCTTCCTGTTTGTTCTTCCTTCCCCAGGTCATCTGATGTTCCGCCTCCTCCATATCAAGACTTCACGGACGTGTTCAGTAAAGCCTCTGCTGATATCCTTCCTCCTCATAGAGAATGGGACTGCCCAATCGACCTCATTCCAGGGAAGGTTCCACCGCGAGGCCGAACTTATCCGTTGTCTCTGCCTGAGACACACTCCATGGAAGAGTACATCAAAGAGAACCTGGCGAAGGGTTTCATCTGACCATCTTCTTCTCCAGCCGGCGCAGGCTTCTTCTTCGTTAAGAAGAAAGACGGTGGTCTGCGTCCGTGCATCGACTACAGAGGTCTGAACGACATTACCGTCAAGAACCGATACCCTTTGCCCCTGATTACCGAGCTCTTTGATAGAGTTAGTGGTGCAACTATTTTCACAAAGCTGGACTTGAGGGGGGCCTACAATCTCATTCGAATCCGTGAGGGTGACGAGTGGAAGACCGCCTTTAACACCCGTGACGGACATTATGAGTACCTCGTCATGCCCTTCGGATTGAGCAACGCTCCAGCAGTCTTCCAGCACTTCGTGAATGAGATTTTCAGGGACATCTTGTACCGCCATGTCGTGGTTTATCTAGACGACATCCTCATCTTTGCTAATAATCTCGAAGATCATCGTTTCTGGGTAAAAGAGGTTCTTTCCCGTCTCCGTGTCAATCACCTCTATTGTAAATTGGAGAAGTGTGTGTTTGAAGTTAAAACCATTCCGTTTCTAGGTTACATTGTGTCCGGTTCCGGACTAGAGATGGATCCTGAGAAACTCCAAGCAATCCAGAATTGGCCTATACCCTTAAGCCTCAAAGGGGTCCAGAGGTTCTTAGGGTTCGCCAATTATTATAGAAAATTTATACGAGACTTTTCCACCATTGTGGCGCCTATCACTGCATTAACCAAGAAAGGTGCTAATCCGTCCAAGTGGTCCGAGGAAGCTACACAGGCCTTTCACCTTCTGAAGCAACGGTTCATCTCTGCACCAGTTCTGAAACAGCCCGACACCGACTCTCCTTTTATCTTAGAGGTAGATGCCTCCTCCGTTGGAGTAGGAGCAGTGTTATCCCAGAGGGCCAAAGATGGACATCTACATCCTTGCAGTTTCTTCTCCCGGAAGTTCTCCCCAGCTGAGCGCAACTATGCCATTGGCGATCAGGAGTTGCTAGCCATCAAGCTCGCTCTGGAGGAGTGGAGATACCTGTTGGAGGGAGCTTCCCACTCAATCACCATACTTACCGACCACAAAAATCTTTTATATCTCAAAGGCGCACAATGTCTGAATCCTCGTCAGGCCAGATGGGCACTTTTCTTCTCTAGGTTTGACTTTAAACTCCAGTTCTGTCCGGGTTCTCAGAATCGTAAGGCCGATGCCCTTTCCCGCTCATGGGAGCAAGAAAATGAGTCCGAGTCTGCAGACAAGCATCCTATTATTAATCCGTTGGCATTCTCCACGGTAGGGATGGACTCTACGCCTCCACCAGGGAAAAGTTTTGTTAAGCCAGTTCTAAGGAAGAAGCTCATGCATTGGGCCCATGCTTCCCGTTTTTCTGGACATACAGGCATTCAGAAAACCCTTGAATTTATTTCTAGGTCCTACTGGTGGCCAACTCTGAAGAAGGACGTTATGGAATTTATTGCCTCCTGCCCAAAGTGTGCCCAACACAAAGTCTCCCGCCAGTCGCCTGCGGGGCAACTGGTTCCATTATCTGTTCCCCGTCGACCTTGGACCCATTTGTCGATGGACTTTGTTTCCGATCTACCTATCTGCAACAAGTTTAATACCATCTGGGTGGTAGTTGACCGGTTCACCAAGATGGCACATTTCATCCCTCTCACCGGTCTTCCGTCAGCTTCCAAGTTGGCTCAAGTGTTTATACAAGAGATCTTCCGACTTCACGGTCTTCCTGAAGAGATCATCTCGGATCGTGGAGTACAATTTGTAGCCAAATTTTGGCGAAGTTTGTGTCAAGCCCTCCAAGTCAAGTTAAAGTTTTCCACGGCTTACCATCCTCAGACCAATGGTCAAACCGAGAGGGTGAATCAGGACTTGGAGGCCTTCCTCCGTATATATGTGTCTTCCTCTCAAGATGACTGGGTTCAACTCCTTCCTTGGGCCGAGTTCAGCCACAACAATCAATACCATTCCTCATCTTCTTCTACACCATTCTTCATTAATTATGGATTCCACCCTAAAGTCCCAGAATTCCAACCGCTTCCCGCAACTTCTGTTCCAGCAGTGGATGTCACCTTGCGTCAGTTTTCAAATAACTGGAGGAACGTCCGCGCAGCCCTGCTTAAAGCCTCATTCAGGTATAAGAAGTTTGCCGATAGGAAGCGTAGAGCGGTTCCTGCTCTCAAGGTGGGTGATCGTGTGTGGCTGTCCACGAAGAATTTGAGGTTGAGAGTTCCCAGCATGAAATTTGCACCTCGCTACATCGGACCCTTCAAGATTGAACAAGTCATCAATCCTGTTGCCTACAGGTTACAGTTACCATCCTTCTTGAAAATACCCAGGACATTTCATGTTTCTTTGTTGAAACCGCTGATCCTGAATCGGTTTCATTCCGCACTTCCTCCAGCTCCCAAAGTTCAGACTCAACGGGGAGTCGAGTACGAGGTGGCCAAGATTTTGGACTCACGTTTCCGTTACGGTCAGTTACAATACCTCATTGACTGGAAGGGCTATGGTCCTGAAGAACGCTCTTGGACCAATGCCTCAGACGTCCATGCTCCTGCCTTGGACCGAAATTTCCACGCAAAGTTTCCTTTAAAGCCTAAGAAGTGTCCTGGGGCCACTCCTAAAGGGGGGGGTGCTGTCACGATCCGGGTATCTGGACGCCATTACTTACCCTTCAGATGCCTCCTGAGGCTGGCTCAGCGTTCCAGGACCGGATCCCATCCGTTACACTGATGTCCACATTCCTGCCTCCTCTCCTGTCACTCTGAGACGCGGTCACCGCGGCGCCATGTAACATCTGGAATGGCGTTCCCCGCGGCCTCCACCGCTGTCCCTGAGTTCCTGCATGCAGAGTGTCAGAGTGGCGATTACGTCAGCCGCGGCCTCCGCTGTGCCCGCGTGGTTTAGATGTGCAATCATCAGTCTGGCGTCTCCTGTCTCCTGTGGCCGGCGCCGCCATTGCTGTTTCAATTCTCACATGGATTACAAACCAAACTTCCCTCCAAGTGTCTGCATGGGCGCAGCCATCTTGGATTTTGTCATCTGATCATTTCCACCAATCTGCTGTCTGTATTGTTAATCTGCATAATTGCCTAGCCAACCCCTTCCTTGCTGCAGGTATAAATATGCTGTGCCTGAGCAAGGAAGGCGTCAGTGCTTTGGTTGTCTAACCTAGTTCCAGTTTGTCTCTCTCCTGTGGTTGTCTTCCAGGTTCCAGCTCCTGTCTCCAGACTTCTGCTATAGAGACCCGCACCAGCATTCCATCTGCGGTGTAGCCTGACTCTCCGATCCATTCTGGACTCACCTGTTTCCAGCTACAACAATCACCTGCTTCCAGCCCAGCTTCCAGCAGTGTACAGCTTCTCTTAAAGGGCCGGTGTCCTTTCTGCAGTTTACCACTCTCCACCGGTATTATTATTTCACCGCTCTCAAACAATCACCTGCTTCCAGCCCAGCTTCCAGCAGTGTATAGCTTCTCTTAAAGGGCCGGTGTCCTTTTCTGCAGTTTACCACTCTCCACCGGTATTATTATTTCACCGCTCTCAAACTCCAAACTTCATTATTATTTCATCGCTCTCAAGTTCGTTTATTATTTAACTGGTTCCAGCCAGTATCCACTCCGTACCAACAACAGTCTGGTTCCAGCCAGTATCCACAGCAGCCGTTTTACCTTCAGCAGCCCAGCCTTTCCTGGAACATCAGCTGGTACGATCCTGGGTTCTCTCCATTGCTACAGTCAGGCCTGGTAAGGACTTTCCAACTAGAAGATTATAAGAACTGTCTCACACTACCAGTGCCTGTGGCCCTTGCCACCCTGTAGTACCCAGGAATTGTATTTATCCTCTGTTGACTTTTATGTTTCCTTTTACTGCTGCTATGTTACAGAGTTTGTCATAATAAACATCATTGACTTTTATCCTGGTTGTCGTGGTCACGCCTTCAGGCAGTTATTCTACATGTTACTTACATGTCTAGGGGTCTGATACAACCTCCCAGGTTCCGTTACATCTCAGCCCCTACAACTGAGGCTGCCTCCCGTCAGCTCAGGCCCTCAGTTGTGACACATGCGCTGACACCTGGACGTACACCGACGTACACACACCTGCATCTATACATACACATGCTGACACCTGGATGTACAAGCACCTGCATCTATACATACACGCGCTGACACCTGGACGTACACCGACGTACCCACACCTGCATCTATACATACACACGCTGACACCTGGACATACACCGATGTACCCACACCTGCATCTATACATACACATACTGACACCTGGACGTACACCGACATACACACACCTGCATCTATACATACATGCGCTGACACCTGGACATACACCGACGTGCCCACAACTGCATCTATACATACACATGCTGACACCTGGTCATACACCGATGTACAAGCACCTGCATCTATACATACCCGCACTGACACCTGGACATACATGTTTTGCTATGTGTGTATATATACAGGGCCGGCCCAACCGTTACATCGTGGAGAGTACCATATGTGGAGGGTGCTGCCGCTGCCTTGTCATCTCCCGAGGGGTGCTCGCACCCCTGCTACACTGCCCCAAGAGAGAGCCTGGATCACAGGGTGAGGTGAGTGGACAGCCAGGGAGAGAAACCGCTGGCACAGGGTCGCACACTGAAGCCACCATCTTTCTGCAAGCACACTTTCTCTCTGTCACCTCTGCCTCAGTCACCCACTATCCCCCCGACACCCCTGTCTCAGTCACCCACTGTCTCCCTGTCACCCCTGTCTCAGTCACCCACTGTCTCCCTGTCACCCCTGCCTCACCAGTCACCCACTATCTCCCTGTCTCCCCTACCTCAGTCACCGACTATCTCCCTGTCACCCCTACCTCAGTCGCCCACTATCCCTCTGTCACTCCTACCTCACTCGCCCACTATCTCCCTGTCATCCCTGCCTCAGTCACCAACTATCTCCCTGTCACCCCTGTCTCCCTGTCACTCCTGCCACTGTCACTCACTATCTCCCTGTCTCACCATTCATCCACTATCTTCCTGTCACCCCTGCCTCAGTCACCCACTATCTTCCTGTCACCCCTGCCTCAGTCACCCACTATCTCCCTGTCACCCCTGCCTCAGTCACCAACTATCTTCCTGTCACCCCTTCCTCAGTCACCCACTCTCTCCCTGTCACCCCTGCCTCAGTCACCCACTCTCTCCCAGTCACCCCTGCTTCAGACACCCACTATCTCCCAGTCACCCCTGCCTCAGTCACCCACTATCTCCCAGTCACCCCTGCCTTAATCACCCACTATCTCCCTGTCACCCCTGCCTCAGTCACCCACTATCCCCCTGTCACTCCTTCCTCACTCGCCCACTATCTCCCTGTCATCCCTGACTCAGTCACCCACTCTCTCCCTGTCACCCCTGTCTCCCTGTCACCCCTGCCACAGTCACTCACTATATCCCTGTCTCACCAGTCACCCACTATCTTCCTGTCACCCCTGCCTCAGTCACCCACTATCTCCCAGTCACCCCTGCTTCAGACACCCACTATCTCCCATTCACCCCTGCCTCATTCACCCACTATCTTCCTGTCACCCCTGCCTCAGTCACCAACTATCTCCCTGTCACCCCTTCCTCAGTCACCAACTCTCTCCCTGTCACCCCTGCCTCAGTCACCCACTATCTCCCAGTCACCCCTGCTTCAGACACCCACTATCTCCCAGTCACCCCTGCCTCAGTCACCCACTATCTCCCAGTCACCCCTGCCTCAATCACCCACTATCTCTCTGTTACCCCTGCCTCAGTCACCCACTAACTTTCTGTCACCCACTATCTACTGGTCACTCCTGCCTTACTCGCCCACTGTCTCCCTGTCACCCCTACTTCAGTCACCCACTATCTCCCAGTCACCCCTGCCTCAGTTACCCACTATCTCCCGGTCACCCCTGCCTCAGTCACCCACTATCTTCCAGTCACCCCTGCCTCAGTCAGCCACTATCTTCCAGTCACCCCTGCATCAGTCACCCACTACCTCCCTGTCACCCCTGCCTCAGTCAACCACTATCCCCCTGTCACCCACTAACTACCAGTCACTCCTGCCTTACTTGCCCACTATCTCCCTGTCACCCCTACTTCAGTCACCCACTATCTCCCTGTCACCCCTTCCTCAGTCACCCACTATCTCCCAGTCACCCCTGCCTCAGTCACCCACTGTCTCCCAGTCACCCCTGCCTCAGTCACCCACTCTGTCGCCCCTGCTTCAGTCACCAACTCTACCGGTCACCCCTGCCTCAGTCACCCACTATGTCCATGTCACCCCTGCCTCAGTCACCCACTATCTCCCTGTCACCCCTGCCTCAGTCATCCACTATCTCCCTGTCACCCCTGCCTCAGTCACCTACTATCTCCCTGTCACCCACTAACTACCGGTCACTCCTGCCTTATTCTCCCACTATCTCCCTGTCACCCCTACTTCAGTCACCCACTATATCCCTGTCACCCCTACTTCAGTCACCCACTATCTCCCTGTCACCCCTACTTCAGTCAACCACTATCTCCCTGTCAACCCTGCTTCAGTCACCCACTGTCCCCCAGCCACCCCTGCCTCAGTCACCCACTCTGTCACCCCTGCTTCAGTCATCAACTCTCTACTTGTCACCCCTGCCTCAGTCATCCACTATGTCCATGTCACCTCTGCCTCAGTCACCCACTATGTCCATGTCACCCCTGCCTCAGTCACCCACTATGTCCATGTCACCCCTGCCTCGGTCACCCACTATCTCCCTGTCACCCCTGCCTCACCAGTCGCCCACTATCTCCCTGTCACCCCTACTTCAGTCGCCCACTATCTCCCTGTCACCCCTGCCTTACTCGCCCACTATCTCCCTGTCACCCATGCCTTACTCACCCACTATCTCCCTGTCACCCCTGCCTCAGTCACCCACTTATTTTTTTTTTGTGGCGCGTGCTATCCCTATTTCTAGAGAATGGTGGGCCAAGGTGCAATAATATGCATTGAGCCCCTCTCCCATATTAAAAAATGAGATTTATGGTAAGAACTTACCGTTGTTAAATCTCTTTCTGCAAGGTACACTAGGCTCCACAAGGAAATAACATCGGGATGTAGAGTAGGATCTTGATCCGAGGCACCAACAGGCTCAAAGCTTTAGACTGTTTCCAAGATGCACAGCGCCACCTCCTCTATAACCCCGCCTCCATGCCAGTGAGCTCAGTTTGTAGTTGGTGCCTGCAGTAGCAGGTCACTTAACAGGGGGCTGCCTCAGGCAGCCTATTTCTTAGCTTTAGCTTCAACAGAAAAGAAGAGGACTGTACCAGGGCTGCAGCAGGCTGTGTCAGAAGACGTCCCTGCAGCAGCTCCATCACCCCCAGCAGACGCTGTATACTCCCACGCCGCGGTTGCCGGGTCACTACAGCAGTGGCGCCGGCTTTTCTTCCTCTGTCCCCTGAGTCACACACACGCCGCCATCTCCCGGATCTCGGGGCCATTGTCAAGAGGGAGGTAAGGGGCTTCTGTGCCAACTCTGTACACCGCGATCCCGCGTGGCCGTAGGAGGCGGGCCGCGCGAGCGCTGGCATGGACACAGATTACTGGGCTGCTGTTCCACTAGCCACCAGGGTGTTTTTACAGGGGAACAGGTCAGGGGAGACATTTGTACCATTACCCCCCGCTTCTTTTACTACCCGCACGCCCGGTGGGGATGCCAGCAGGGGGAGTAGGCTGGACCTGAGGCCCCTCCTCCCAGCCTCAGGGCGCCATTTCTGTCATGTTCCCTCCCTGGAGCTGCATATCTCTCTCCCTCACTCCTGATCAGCAGCCATTACAGGTGGAGCTGAGCTGTTTCTAGGACTGCTGGGGCAAATCCTCCTCTGTGGAACCACCTGACTGCCAGTGCTGTGCTTCCTACAGGACACTTGAGTATTCTACCTGTCACTGCGACTGTGCTAGTTAAGAAAGAGTGCATACTGTCAGGGTTGTGTGGTACAAACACCCTGTGATATACATCCAGTGCTTACTGTGTTTGTTATATCTATCATTATCACATATAGCCATACTGAGTATAACTTTGTATTGCTAGTCCAGTGCAGTTTATGGTACATCATTTCTGCATGGTATGTTTGTGACTATATATGTGTGTGTGCATGTAGCTGCTGCGTGGTTGCCTTATTGCAGGGTTTTTCACTCAGTGTGCTATTCCTATATTACTATACCTGTGTGGGCCAAGTGTTTCAGGTTTTTCTCGGATAATATAGGTTTGTCTCACAAGATATACTACTGGAGTATTTTTTACTTGTGAATTATAGTCTCTATATATATTTTATTCCTATTGAACCCTCGGTCTGTGCCAGCTACGGCTGTTATTCTGAGAGTTCTTACTAGGTATAGTGCTGCTAATTATAAAATTACTGTTTGTACCGAGTTGCCCTTTACTATGCGCATTATTATGTCTGCTACACGTGTCAACGACGTTGGGGCCTCTCCCATACTGCATGGTAGCGAGGCCACTGACAGAATGGAGGATAATTTAGCAGCTGAGAGTTCAGGTTCAGGGGCTTCCTTGCCTCCAAGTGGGTCAGTAGCACTCGGGGCATCACAAGAACCACCTTGGACTACATTTTTAACATTGTTAAACACGCTTGTAACAAAATTTACGCCCCCTGTAGGACCACCTGTGCCTTTACCACATATTATGGTCCCCGCTGTGAACCCGCCATGAGTGGATCACCTTTCCACTCAGTTACAGCATTTGAACCGATCCATGTCCAAATCTAAGGGTCACTCTCGCCCGCATAAGACTATGTCGTCTTCTAAAAGGGCCATTACCTCCTCCCGATCCGCGGCCTTACCTGACGCGTCCTCCGAGGAGGACGGTGCTTATACTGATCCCTCGGACACTGATGCTCATGTTTCAGATGGGGAGGGGAAATCGTCCGTGGATGTCTCGGATTTGATTGAGGCGATACGGCTCATTCTTCAGGTGGCTGAGGATTCTGAGCCTGAGACTGTCTCCAAGAAACCTGATAGGTTTAAGCGTAAGAAGGTGGTTAAGCAGGTTCTACCCTACTCTAAACACCTGATTGACATACGTCAGGAATCCTCGGAAAAGCCGGGGACAAAGTTTACACCGAATAAGAGACTGTTGGCTCGCTATCCTCTCTCTGTTGAGGTGTGTAAAAATTGGGACACCCCTCCACCTGTAGATTCTCATGTGATGCGTATGGTTGTTTCCTCAGCCCTGCCAGTAACTACTGTCACCTCTCTGAAGGAACCAACGGATCGTCGGGTGGAGGTCTGTTTAAAATCGATTTATACCCTGTCTGGGGCTGTTCAAAGGCCAACTATTGCAGCGACATGGGCTGCTGAAGCTGTTGAGGCGTGGGCTCAGGAACTTGACGCGGAACTGACATCCGATGCTTCTGAGCATGCCCGACAATGTGTCTCAAATATTGTCACGGCTTCTCTGTACCTTAAGGAGGCGGCCTCCGATGCCGGGGTGCTCGCGGCCAAGGCTGCTACTGCGTATCCTTTGGTTGAGACCCTGGTCAGTGGATTTGGATTCCAGAAAAACCCTGGAGGTTCTTCCTTTCAAGGGAGACATTCTCTTTGGAGAAGACATCAATAAGATTGTGGCTGACCTGGCTACTGCTAAAACAGCCTGCCAACTTAGTACGGCTACTTTCGCACAGAAGGCTAAAAGTACTTTCCCGCTGCCCTTTTGTACTCCAGGTAAAGCAAAAGGTCAGGCGTACCCAAAGCAAGCCCGTGCTTCCAGACCTGCCTAGCCCAGACTGAAGCGTGCTTGGGCCGCCTGTCAGCCAGCTTCAAAAACTGATTAGCCTGCCACATGATGGGGCAGGCCTTCCCCTGGGGGTTCCCAGGGTGGGGGGCTGACTTCTAGGTTTTGCCCAGGAATGGTTGAAGACCACTTTGGATACCTGGGTGAGGGAAGTCGTTGTTCGAGGTTACGCCACACTCTTCAAGAATCGCCCCCCTCATCAATTTTGCCTAACAGATGTGCCTCTGGATCTGGCAAAAGCAAACACGTTGTACTCGGTGGTACGTTCCCTCCTGTCCACAGGAGTGGTGGTACAGGTGCCTCTGACTCAGAAGGGTGGGGGTTTCTATTCAACGCTGTTTCTAGTCTCGAAACCGAACGGATCCTCGCGGCCCATTCTCAATCTGAAGTACTTGAACAGGCATGTGCGGATTTCCAAGTTTCGTATGGAAACGCTGCGCTCTATTGTTCTGGCCATGGAGCCTGGCGAATATATGGTCTCCCTGGACATACAGGATGCCTACCTACATATTCCTATTGTGGTATGTCATCAGCAGTACCTGCGGTTTGCAGTGGGCAACCTTCATTACCAATTTTGGGCGTTACCTTTTGGTTTGACAACGGCTCAGCGAGTCTTCACCAAGGTTATGGCGGTCATGATGGCCGCGCTATGCCGTCAAGGGGTCAGGATACTACCATACCCATATCTAGACGATTTGTTAATCCTGGCGAGTTCCCCAGAACTTCTCCTGTGTCATCTCGATTTGACAATCCAGTGCATGAAAGCCCACGGATGGCTGATCAACTGGAAGAAATCCTCCCTGGTTCCGGCTCGGAGCATGGTACACCTGGGAGCGTTATTGGACACTCACAACCAGTGGTTGTTCCTGTCTCAGGAGAAAGTTCTGAAGCTTCAGGACAAGATACAATGCTTCCTATCCCATCCGCAAGTGTCGATTCATTCGGCCATGCAAGTGCTAGGTCTCATGGTGTTGGCTTTCGACATGGTGGAGTATGCTCAATTCCATTCTCGCCCTCTGCAGAAGTTGGTTCTGTCCAAGTGGGACGGTCTGCCTTACCGGATAAGATCTCACATGATCTCCCTATCTCCGGAGGTCCGTCTGTCACTGAGCTGGTGGCTTCAGGACCGATGATTGAGCAGGGACTGTCCCTTCTGGATATCCAACTGGGTCCTGCTGACGACGGATACCAGTCTGAGAGGTTGGGGCGCGGTGTTGGAACAACACTCTCTCCAGGGTCGGTGGACCGAGGAGGAGTCTCTACTCCCGATAAACATTCTGGAACTGCGGGCAGTGTTCAATGCATTGACAATGGCCCATCATCTGATACAGAACACACCTGTTCAAGTATATTCGGACAACGACACCACGGTGGCGTACATCGATCATTAGGGCGGCACTTGAAGCCGCATGGCAATGAGGGAAGTATCAAGGATTCTTCAGTGGGCAGAACGCCATCTGCCGGCCATATCAGCAGTGTTCATTCTGGGCATTCTGAAGTGGGAGGCGGACTATCTCAGTTGTCAGGACGTGCACGCCGTAGAATGGAGCCTACATCCGGAGGTGTTTCAACTTCTCGTGGACAAGTGGGGTCCAGATGTGGACCTGATGGCGTCTCGATAAAATCACAAGGTTCCGGTCTTTGGAGCAAGGACAAGGGATCCTCAAGCAGCGTTCGTGGATGCTCTATCAATCCCGTGGAACTTTTGGCTGCCGTATGTGTTCCCTCCGGTGTCCCTCCTGCCCTGAGTAATACGGAAGTTCAAGCAAGAAGGAGGAAACCTACTTCTAGTCGCTCCAGCGTGGCCCAGGCGGCACTGCTTCTCTGATCTACAGGGCCTCTCGTTGGATCGGTCCCTTCTACTTCCACAACGACCAGACCTCCTCGTTCAGGGCCCTTGTGTTTACCAGGATTTGGCCTGTCTGGCTTTGACGGCATGCCTCTTGAAGCTTCTGTCCTGAGGGCCAAAGGATTTTTCTGAGGCGGTCGTTCAAACTATGTTGAAGGCCCGTAAGCCGACTTCTGCTCAGATATACCATAGGGTCTGGAATGCTTACTTTACTTGGTGTGCATCTCACAATCATGACGTTTTCAAGTTTACTACGACCAAACTATTGGTTTTTCTGCAACAAGGCCTGGATTTAGGCCTGCGTCTGGCCTCCCTCAAGGTTCACATCTCTGCCTTGTCGGTTTGGTTTCAGAGAAAGATCGCTACCCTACCTGATGTCCATACATTCACTCAGGGTGTGCTGAGGATTCAGCCTCCTTATGTGCCACCTGTGGCCCCTTGGGATCTGTCGGTGGTCTTGGAGGCCTTAATAGAGTCTCCGTTTAAAGCCTCTTACCTCTACTGACCTTAAGTGGCTTTCTCTTAAGGTGTTGTTTTTGCCGGCTATTGCTTCAGCTAGAAGGGTCTCGGACTTGGGTGCCTTATACTATAAGTCCCCCTATTAGATATTTCACTGTGACCCGGCGGTTCTTCGGACATGCCCAGGTTATTTACCCAAGGTGGTGTCTTCTTTCCACCTTAACCAGGAGATTGTGGTTCCGGCATCTAATTCTCCTGAGTTGTCTTCCAAAGAGCGGTCTTTGGATGTGGTACGGGCTCTCCGTATCTATGTGAAGAGAATTTCCTCCATTAGGAAATCCAATTCTCTTTTTGTGTTGTTTGGTTTTCACAAACGTGGCTGGCCTGCTTCTAAGCAGACATTGGCCAGATGGATTAGAATGGTGATTGCACATGCTTATGTACAGGCTGGTCGTCCGGTTCCTGCTACCATTAAAGCCCATTCTACTCGGTCGGTTGGACCTTCTTGGGTGGCCCACCGTGGTGCGACCCTTAAACAGTTGTGCAAGGCATCTACGTGGTCCGTGAGGAACACGTTTATTAGGTTCTATGTCTTTGATACTGCCACTTTCCCGGATGCTTCCTTTGGACGCCGGGTTCTTGTGTCCGCTACAGTGCGTCCCCTCCCATAAGGAACTGCTTTAGGACATCCCCAATGTTATTTCCTTGTGGAGCCCAGTGGCAGAAAACAACATTTATGGTAAGAACTTACCGTTGTTAAATCTCTTTCTGCGAGGTACACTGGGCTCCACAAGGCGCCCACCCTGACGCACTTTGCTTTTTTGGGTTGTTATTGGCATAGCCGCTGACACCCTCTCCTGCTGTTAGTGTGTGGTGTATTGGCTACGAGCGGTTGTCGTCTTTGGTACCTTCTACTGCATTGGGCTGGTTAACTAAACTGAGCTCACTGGCATGGAGGCGGGGTTATAGAGGAGGTGGCGCTGTGCATCTATGCAACAGTCTAAAGCTTTAAGCCTGTTGGTGCATCGGATCAAGATCCTACTCTACATCCCGATGTTATTTCCTTGTGGAGCCCAGTGTACCTTGCAGAAAGATATTTAACAACGGTAAGTTCATACCAGAAATCTCGTTTTTTAATAAGGAAGAGGGGCCCAATGCATATTGTTGCACCTTGGCCCACCATTCTCTAGTTCCGCTCTGCCCTTGTCTGTATCTGTCTCTCTCGCTGCCCCTGGTTTCTCTGTCTCTCTCGCTGCCACTGGTTTCTCTGTCTCTCTCGCTGCCCCTGGTATCTCTGTCTCTCTTGCTGCCCCTGGTCTGTCTGTCTGTCTCGGCTGCCCCTCGTGTGTCTTTCTGTCTCTTGCTGCCCCTGGTCTGTCTGTCTCTCTCTTGTTGCCCCTGGTCTGTCTGTCTCTCTCACGTTGCTGGTCTGTCTCTCTCTCGCTGCCCCTGGTCTGTCATTCTCTCTCTCCAACTGTCCCTGGTCTGTCTCTCTCTCTTACTGCACCTGGTCTGTGTGTGTGTGTCTCTTTCTGTCCCTCGTCTTTCTGTCTCCTCTCTCTCTTCCCCCATGTCTCCCTGTATCTTTCTGGCCCTGGTCTCTCTCTGTCTCCCCATCTCTCTGTCTCCTATGTCTTCCAGTCTCTCTCTGGCCCTAGTCTGTCTCCCTCTCTCTCTCTGCCTCTGGTCTGTTTCTGTCTCTTCCACCTCTCTCTCCCATGTCTTCCAGTGGCCTTTCTGGCCCTGGTCTCTGTCTCTCTGCCCCATGTCTCCCTCTCTTTCTGCCCATCATCTTTCACTGTCTCTGCCCCTGGTCTCTCTCTCCCCCATGTCTCCCTCTCGCTGTATGGCCAAGGGCTCTTTTTCCCTCTTTCATGTCTCTTCTCACTGTCCCTAGTCTCTCTCCCTCTTTCTCTGCTCCTGATCTCTCTCTCCATCTCTCTCTGCCACTGGTCTATCTCTTGCTGCCCCTGATCTCTGTCTCTTTCCCTCACTATCCCTTGTCTCTCTCTGTCTCTCTCTCTCTGTAACGGCCTCTGGTCTCTTTCTGTCCCCCCTCTCTCTCCACGTCTATCTCTGGCTCTGGTCCCTCTCTCTCTGCACCTGGCCTCCGTCTGCCTGTCTCTCTCTGCCCCTGGTCTCTATCTGTCTCCCCCCATGTCTCCTGGTCTCTTTGCCCCTGGTCTGTCTCTGTCTCCCCATGTCTCCCAGTGTCTCTCTGTCTCTTCCACCTCCTTCACTCTTCCATGTCTCTCTCTTCCCCTGGTCTCTCTCCCTGTCTCTGCCCCTGGTCTCTCTCTGTCTCTGCTCCTGGTCCCTCTCTGTCTCTGCCCCTGGTCCCTCTCTGTCTCTCTCTCTCCCCCATATCTTCCTCTCTCTGTCTGGCACCTGGTCTCTGTCTCTCTCTCTGCTCCTGATCCCCTCTCTCTCTCTCTCTGTCTCCATGTCTCTCTCTCTCTCTCTCATTTCTCCATCTCACGCTGCCCCTGGTTTATCATTCTCTTTCCAGTGTCTCCCTCTATCTCTCTGCCCCATGTGTCTCCGCCTCTCTCTCTGCCCCATGTGTCTCTCAGTTACTCACCAAAACAGTGATAATGCCCCTCCCCAGCTGACCATGTCCCTTTTTCGGAAGTGCATGATATATATATTTTTTGGGGGGTCGGGGAGGGGTGGGGTCATTCTTCAACTTGCCCTAGGCACCAAAGACCCTAGTTACGCCTTTGTCTTGGCGTATATGTATATATATATATATATATATATATAATGGATGCACATGTCCGATTTCAGAAAACTACTGAATATCACTTAAACCAGAAAACTGTACTGCTGCTGGATGTCAATCTTCCAGCATCCGCCAATCTTAGAGGAACCTCCTGGTCCCTCTGCACCCATGGCTTCTCTCCCAATGTGTCCCTGATCTCAGTGATCGGGAAGCCCAGTGGAGCTGGAGGAGTCTCCCGCCCTTTCCACCCAGCACTCTGCTGCTGTTGAAAAGAGAAGCAGCCACCTGGGAAATGTAAATACACAATGAGCTGCCCCCAGTGTATTCCCATTGGCTGTTCCTCTCAGCAGCCACTGGGGAAATGTAAAAGCTGCAGAATGCTCTGCCCCAGGCAAGGGGCGTGGTCTCATTAAAATAGATGTGGCCTTGCCGGAAAAGACTACATTAAACCCCAGTTTTTGTCCCTGCACCGACAGACCTTGGCCACCATAGGGAAAAAAATGTCACCATATTAAGCCCCACACAATAATGCACCTGCGCCATATGCCCCACACTGCAATGACCATGATACATTATGCCCTACAGTAAAGCTTCTACACGCTGGGTGTAATGCTCGTTGCCAGGGGTTTCATGGGCTGGGTGTCTCGCTCGTTGCCAGGGGGTTCATACTCTGGGACGGGTGTCATACTCATTGCCAGGGGTTAGTAATGCTTGTGGGCAGGGGTAATGGTTGTTGCCAGTGGTGTGTTATCGTTAAACATTTAAAAAAAATCAAATGTTTATTCTTACAGTGAAAATTTACATTTCTGAATTTAATTTTTTTTTTTAAAAAAGCTATGAAATTCCATAGACAAAAAACCTTACGGTTTCACATGTCCCATTAAGGCTTCTTACACATGATCTGGCATTTCAGAAACCTGTTGTAACTCTTCCACTCAAACTCCAAAAAGCAATGAAATTACGATCATTAAGGCTGACGCCTTAATGGATGTGTTCCTTGCACAATACAGATATGGTCTGCCATCACAGCCTGTGGGTAAGTGCAGATTCAGCACTCTCACAGAGTGAGATTGCTGTCACTCACACAATGGTGGAGCTGCTAATTCACACATGCAGTCTATGCAACTGAAGGTCCGAGCAGTTATGTAGTTCATCCATCCTGCTCAGTGTCCACAACCATCCCATTTGGTCACCACAACAATCCCACCTTGTTCCAACATCCTTCTCACTCCATACATCCATCTTAACTTACTATACACATTTAGCACCCTCAAACATCTTAGTTAATTGCTAAAACTATAATACCCCATCTACGGTCTATGCATCTACACTTACTTCCTCTATACGCCTCCATGCTGCTCTGTCTTCCCCAATCCCTACTGCTGTGTTCTCCCATGCGTGCTGGTCTGTATTCATCTGCTCCATCTGTCTTTCCCCATCTGTGCCTTTTCCATACCACAGTTTCCTTCTCTCTGCACTGCTCAGTGTTTCCCTCTTCAACGTCACACTGCCTCCTCCCATACATGCTATACTGTCTTCTCTCCCATCTGTACCAGTTTTCTACCCATCTGTGCAAGTGTTTTCAACCCATCTGCATTGTTGACCCCATCCGCACCACTCTGCCTCCCTTCCTATACATGCTGCTTAATCTCCTCCCTATCCACACCACTCTTACCCCATTCATGTAGCGGACATCACCGACATCCTGAAGGTAAGTATCAGGGTCACTGTTAGGGTTATGGCCCTGGCAGTGGGAAGTGTTAGCACTAGCCACCCCTCCTCCGAGGATTAGGCCTAGCTGCCAAGCCCCAATGGTAGGTAAAATACCTACCCGCTCCGATATTGGGACTTCCTTCCCCTCATCCATGCCACTGTTTCTTTCCATCTGTACTGCTCTCACCCCTTTACATCTGTGCTGCTCTGTCCCACTCATCCACACGGCACTGTCCATCCATCCACACTGCTCTGTCTTCCCACCATCTGTGCCACTGTCTTTTCCACCATCTTCACCATTCTTTCTCCCATCTTTGCCACTCTTTCCCCATCTGTTGCACTCTGTATTACCTCCTCCCGTCTGCACCACTGTTTTCTGTGTTTCTTTGTCCCCCCATCAGTGATGCTTAGTCTTCCCCCTATCCACACATTTCTTTTCCCCCATCCACTCTGCTCTGTCTCCTCCCCCCATTCATGCCACTCTTACCTCATCCAAGCAACTTTGTCTTCCACTCAGACCTTCAGTTGCATAGACTGCATGTGTGTATTCCAATGAGCACACAATTCTATGAATTAGCAGCTCCACCATTGTGTGAGTGACAGCAATCTCACTCTGTGAGAGTGCTGAATCTAAACTTACCCACAGGCTGTGATGGCATACCATATCTGTATTGTGCAAGGAACACGTCCATTAAGGCATCAGCCTTAATGATCGAAATTTCATTGCTTTTTGGAGTTTGAGTGGAAGAGTTACAACAGGTTTCTGAAATGCAAAGATCATGTGTAAGAAGCCTTAACGGGACATGCGAAACCATAAGGTTTTTTGTCTATGGAATATATATATATATATTACTATAAGCTACTAAGCTGTCTATCTACTGCAAACTCAGTAGAGAGCTGCAGGGAGGCCCCACCCCCTTTCTCTCCTGGCAATTATCACTGGATGGCTGGACACCACAGCTTTTTACCTTCTACAGCTAAGTGGTACACATACAGAGTCAAGATGATGAATTCATCACTACCAGGACACATGCCAAATCTGCCCTGAGTGTTCTCCCACAGTGAAAAGTGCCACACACCTAAAACAACCTTTCCCATCTGAATAAAACCACCAAAACTATCAACCCAGCAAATGACATGTCCATAATTCTAGTCTAGCAGTACTCTTCTGATGCAGAAAATCTATGAGCTATCATTTCTCTATTATTCCTTAGGAAATGTCCATATGTTTTAAAAGTAACACAACCAGGCTTTAATTTGAAAAGCATTTTGGCATATGAAAGAATTTATTTGCAGGTCTGTATAAAGTGTCGTACACTACAAAGAATAAACAGCATACGCCCTATCATTGCATTGTAGTTTGAAAATAACTATAAATCAAACTCTTAACTTTTAAAGTTGCATTTGTAAGTTTCAGGAGTTTCCTTTCTTTGTTTTTATTATATACAGAGAAATATACAGTATACACCATCAAACTAAATTTTTATGCTTGCAAATTGTAGTTCTTAAGACCCATTTCCATAGCTGTCTTTAAGTATCGTATAGAGTTTTCCACCCTCAGATCAGTCTCTCATTGTCAGTTAGGAATAACTAGTCAAAAACAATTTCCATTGTCTACCCAACTTGACTGAGCCATTTACTGGTTGTCTTTAGATAGCACCCAGAAATCTAATTGGGGGATAGCACCAAATTATCCACTAACAGAACTATTCACCACTCAGAATGCTGAATCCCTATACTGCATTTGATGACTTCTGCTGTAAATAAAGTTCATCTGTATCAAAAACTGTCATAAAGTAGGCAACTCCCAACAGACCTTTGATAAAGCTGCCAATTGACAGCGAAACGCATTAGGGAGCCTTATCTCTGACCAGGGCACTGCTGAGAATTCTACAGGACTCTGTTTACTATACATCTTGGGAGATTCCAGTCCCTCCTTCTTTTGTGGATGTTAACAAAGGGAGAACCACCACATTATTGCGTTGGAGCAAGGAGGACACTTCGGATACCCGCTAGGTGGAATACCCGGCATAAAGACCACAAGGGACTTGGTAACTATTGATCTTCGAATTGGATGTCACAAAAATCCACATATTGCTTGTCCTGCAGGACTTAATTTCATCACAACCATCATTTATTGCATATCAGTGGCTTTTGTACAGAGACTGCCATAAGAGAAATTTACTACGGTCAGAGATTGGCTTATATGGCTTGGTTTTATGTGTATGTTTACTATTATTGGTCAGGGATTGGCCTATACAGTTGTGATTTCAAGTGTATGTGTGCACTTATATAACCATTACTGTTTTTAGAAGAATTTTTATTAAACATTCAGATATTAATTTTTCAGTAAACACAGCATTGTGATTACTCGCATTAGCGCAGTTAGTTTCCATTTGTTTGTGTGTTTATAACTCCCAACACCCTGAATGGTAGCACCAGCCATTAACTATTCAGAATTGAATTCCCCACAGGGCAATACTTGCATTATGTTGAATTGTTGGGAAGGATATATGAAAATCTTGGACAAACAGTTTAATTAGCGGGCATACAGTATGTCAATTAGATGTTTCCAGGTATACAATGAGAATCAGGTTTAAATTTAAAGACACAAATAAACAACCACGTATTATGCTTGTCAAAATTAGAATTGACCTATTCTTAAAACAAATGTATGTGAGTGAATCAATCCTGGGTCAAAAAATATTTGTGAGATGCTGTGAAAATAGAAATAAATGCTAATGAGGCTGGAAATGTTATATTTCTGCTAAAGATTTCAATATTTGTCAACCCAAAAGTGCACATGCTATATTGAAACAAATTACATAAATGTTTCTCTTCCCAAGAGGGGTCATTAAAAAAAATTACTACAAGAACATGCCATTAGTATTAGCCATGGATGGTGGGAAAACAGAGGACACACCACGGAGACTTTAGCCCTGTACACACTGGGCGACACACTGAATGATATGAACGACAAGAATATTTTTTTAAAAGACCTATCGTTCATATCATCCAGTGTGTATGGATGAACGATGCGCGTACCCGAGGTTCGTTCTCATTCAGCCATGATCTACCGAACATGCAGCTCAGTGTTAACAATATCTTTGAGCTGTATGTTCGTGGAGTAATGGGGATGATGTCACTGAACGATATCATACATTGATATCGGTCAGTGTGTATGTACTGGCGATCTCCCCTAATTAGCAATCAGCGATATAGTGTTGATTGCTAATTAGCTGAGGTCGCCCAGTGTGTACCTGGCTTTTGGTAGTAATTGTGATAGTAATTCTTATTATTGTTGTAGGTATAAATACAGGTCACTGTTCACTTTGTCACTATGCTCCTGAGGAAGGACGCAAGTCCGAAAAGCTTTAAGCTAGTGAATACAAATCGAGGAACTGCTGCTGGAGCTACCCAGGCCCAAGGAATAAGAGTCCTGGGCCTTGGAACTCCAACTCTATTCCATCTGGTAGGGTAACTTAGTGGCAACAGAATGATTGTGAACCCATGTCCACAAACTGTGGTTATATGCTTTTAACATTGTTTAATATGTGAGTGTGATGTTAAAATAAATCACTTTTTTTTTTATTGGCAGTATTGCACTATGTTCCCTTTTTTTCCTTTGCTACTGAGATACTAAGCATTGATGTTTTGTCATTGGGAATGTCATTGTGGATCTGCCTACTGCTTGAAATTCATTTTCCGACATACATGAAGGGAACAGTGCAGATAAAGAACTGAAAATCCTTCCATATACAGAGAACTGTTTTGTAGAGTAAGGACTCTTCACTTTTTGATATATATGTGGTCTTAATACATATGATTGTGCCATCACATGTTCACTTTGTGGAGGTTTTGTGTAGAACTTGATTTTTCTCATAGGCTGCACTTCACAGACTGTGCAGTCATTATAACTGTTTTTTATAATGCACCGAATTATGCCTGGAACAGCAGAGTAGGGGAAAGCAAGCATAAGCTGAGTACAGTAACAGTGTGTACCTGTAAGCAAAGCACACCCCTTGGAGATGCACCCCAAGAACCTTTGGACATATCCACAGTTATACGGCTTAAGATATTTTTTGTGGGTTACCAGTGGTCTAGTGTAACAATATATTATGATGATGACACCAACAATACTATCTAGCAGCTACCGTTTGATCCCTCTAGCTTACAGTACTTCAGTAACATTGCTGCTAGGTTGAGTAATGGCCTCATATTAGATTGCACTTGGACTACTCACTTAAAGGAAAGCACCATTGTATTTAATTATATTTCATATGGAAAATGGGATGTTCACGTTTATTAAAAACACTGTGAAGCCTGTATTTTCTTTTATACTGCATATATGACACTTCATTGTATTATATGTATTATGGGGGTAATTCCGAGTTGATCGCAGCATTAAGTTTGTTAGCAATTGGGCAAAACCATGGGGGTAATTCCAAGTTGATCGCAGCAGGAATTTTGTTAGCAGTTGGGCAAAACCATGTGCACTGCAGGGGAGGCAGATTTAACATGTGCAGAGAGAGTTAGATTTGGGTGTGGTGTGTTCAATCTGCAATCTAATTTGCAGTGTAAAAATAAAGCAGCCAGTATTTACCCTGCACAGAAATAAAATAACCCACCAAAATCTAACTGTTTCTGCACATGTTATATCTGCCTCCCTTGCAGTGCACTTGGTTTTGCGCAACAGCTAACAAAATTCCTGCTGCGATCAACTTGGAATTACCCCCCATGTGCACTGCAGGTGGGGCAGATATAACATTTGCAGAGAGAGTTAAATTTGGGGGGGGTTATTTTGATTCTGTGCAAGGTAAATACTGGCTGCTTTATTTCTACACTGCAATTTAGATTTCAGTTTGAACACACCCCACCCAAATCTAACTCTCTCTGCACGCTATATCTGCCCCCCCCTGCAGTGCACATGGACCCTCATTCCGAGTTGATTGCTAGCTGCTTTTGGTCGCAGCGCAGCGGTTAGTTGAAAAAGCTGCATTTCTGCGCATGCGTATGGGCCACAGTACGCACGCGCGAAGTGCTTTCACACAAAACTATGCAGTTTTACACAAGGTCGAGCGACGCTTTTCAGTCGTTGTGTTGATCGGTGAGTGATTGACAGGAAGTGGGTGTTTCTGGGTGGTAACTGGCCGTTTTCCGGGAGTGTGCTAAAAAACGCAGACGTGACAGGTAAAAACGCAGGCGTGTCTGGGGAAACGGGGGAGTGGCTGGCCGAACGCAGGGCGTGTTTGTGACGTCAAAGCATGATCTAAACTGGTGATCGCAAGGTAGGAGTAGGTTTTGAGCTGCTCAGAAACTGCATGAAAATTTTTACGAGCAGTTCTGCTAACCTTTCGTTCGCACTTCTGATAAGCTAAGATACACTCCCAGAGGGCGGCAACCTAGCGTGTGCACTGCTGCTAAAGGCCCTCATTCCGAGTTGATCGCTCGCTAGCTGCTTTTAGCAGCATTGCACATGCTAGGGAGTGTATCTTAGCTTAGCAGAATAGCAAACGAAAGAGTAGCAAAAGTGCTACTAAAAAATGTCATGCAGTTTCTGAGTAGCTCCAGACCTACTCCTAGATTGCGATCACCTCAGTCCGTTTAGTTCCTGGTTTGACATCACAAACACGCCCTGCGATCGGCCAACCACTCCCCCGTTTCTCCAGCCACTCCTGCGTTTTTCCCTGACATGCCTGCGTTTTTTAGCACACTCCTCGAAAATGCTCAGTTGCCTCCCAGAAACGCCCCTTTCCTGTCAATCACTCACCGATCAGCAGTGCGACTGAAAAGCGCAGCAGGAACACCAGCAAATCTACTAAGTTTTGTGTTAAATAACTTAGAGCATTCGCGCTGTGTACCATGCGCATGCGCAATTTTCACCTAATCGTTGCGTTGCGAAAAATGGCAACGAGCGAACAACTCGGAATGACCACCAAAAGCAGCTAGCGAGTGATCAACTCGGAATGAGGGCCATGGTTTTGCCCAACTGCTCACAAATTTGCTGCTGCGATCAACTCGGAATTAGGCCCAATATACATAAATACTACCAAAACTGTTGAGCTGCATCTCTACAGTATGTTATTGTTGGGAGTTAGTATATGCATTTGTACACCAGTTGCAGAAATACTGCCATATTTTGAGTTGTGGTTTGAGTTTTATACATACACATGATTCAACATATACCATTAAGCACAAATTATTTTGTGGCACAATTTATTTTCTTACATTTGGGGCAACAATGCACACAATTCTGTTACAAAGCAGTGGTGGCCAGGTCTCCCCTGCTGCATGCTGTTTTACCTCTCCCACTGAGATAAAGGTGTATAAGATGGCCCTAGTCCTTGACAGGCTCAGCTGTCAGTCACAGCTTAGCCTGCCCCAGGCTCCAACAGCCACTGCGCCAGCCACTGCGCATGAGCATGCCAACTCTCTTCTGCACATGTGCGAAAACACCAATGGTAAAATTATCGATGGTACCACATAGAATAGCTACCTACAGCCATCGATGGCCAGTGTCAAAACAGTGGCCATTCCTAAACTATATTTCAGTACCCACTTTTAGGGCAAATGCAGAGTTGAAGACCAGTCGGTCTGATTCATATTTGTATGGAATTGGAAGGGTTTGGGTTTATCTCAAAACAGCATGTTATTGGCTATCCAGTTGTCACATGTTTTTGATAGCCAATAAGAAAAATCTGGATAAATCCGAACTTGCGTTAATTTGGCATTAAGAACCGAGTTAATCCCAAACATGGCATCTGTAGTTTTTTTTAAATTGTAGTGCAGCAGGATGTATCTGTATGAGATATCTCCTGTTTGCATTTGCGAGGATCCAAGTGCTGAGTTTGAGGATGCAGCCTTGGATCACCATTGCGACCATCTGTCGCAATCAGCGATGGTTACAGGCTGGCTGTAGGATCCAGACACCAGGGTGCAGGAAGTCTGTGTCCGATGACACAGACTCTGGACCTGTCACACCTTCAGAATGGGGGCGACATGCCCCTACTTTGAAGAACGCTGCTTCGTGCTGCCCCCATTTTACCCCACAAATGCAGCAGCATGTTATTTTGTGCTGCGACTGACAGGTGGCTGCGTGCGACATCACAAGACCCATTCTGTACATGCGCAGAATGGGTCTTGCAGTTGTGCAGACCCCCAAACATTGTATTTGTACACAAACCATCATGTTTTTGTACAAATATGAATCAGGCCCACTGTGCAGTTTCCGAAACTGATCATATGCAGATTAGCAGCATCTATACTTGAGGCAGGGTTGCAATCAGGGCCGTCTTAACAGCAGTGTAGGTCCCTGGGCATAGCAATGCACTGGGAAACCTACCCATCCTCCAGCAGTAGAAGCGGCGGGTGCTATCAGCGGCAGCTTTGATGTCCCGTGGGCAGTAGAGGGTGTTCTATCTTCCGCTCAGCATGTAGGACCTGGAGCAGTAATTTCTGGTAATTACTCCTTTACTGCACAGATGGGGCAGGAGGGAGAACACTAAACTGTAGAAGGGGGCATTGGACCTAATGAAGGGTGTTTAATATGTAGTGGATGGTTGGATAGTGGAGTGTGCTTAACAGTCATCATTTTCTGGTGGGAGGACAGCTTTCTTAACTGCAGATATCTCCAGTTTCTGGAAGTAGATTTCTTAGCATTTAATGGGTTAAACCACTAGCGAGTCCCACCTTTTAGAAGGTACTGGTGACTTGGGGATCAGAGTTCAGGAGCCAGAGCAATCCACCAATGAAAATATGAAACTGCATATTAGGCGTGTGGACCTGGAGCAGGCAGCAGCTGCTGTAAGGCTGTTATCTCTGGTTCTGGGCATAGTAGAGAGAATGTGTCAGTTTCTACTGAAGGGGAGAGTCTCAGCTTTTGGAATATACTTTCAGAAAAACTCTGTGTCAGACAGAACCCAAGATATCTGGCTGGGAATGTAAATTAACAGACTCGGATGGTGACCACTGCTTTGAAGTCAGATATCTCCAGTTCCCCAGGGCCGATTTAAAAAAACCTTGTACCCCTGGAAAGAGGGGAACCTCAGCTATAAGTCTAGAGCCCTTATATACCTGGGGCCTTTGGGCAAGATCCCAATGATCCCATACGAAAAGACGGCCCTGGTTGCAATGTATTATGGGCCTAATTCAGATGTGGATGGAGGTGCTATCGCTGCTGCTTGCATATAGTAGAAGCAGCAGTGATAGCACTTACATGGTAATGCAACAGCATGCATTACTGATCCAAGCTGCATCCAAGGACACAGTGTTGGATCATCTGCAACATTACTGACTTGCTGCGTGACCCATGGGGTCCCTCAAGCCGACCATCGCTTTAGCTGCCAAGAGGCCAGGAAATCTCTGTCATCAGAAAACAAAGATCCTGGCCCCATCCCAACCTTGCAACAGCGGTGGCACACCTCCATTTTGAGAAACAGAGGTTATCGCTGCCCCTCCTCAACTTCCCAAGCAGTATTAGACTGTCAGTCACTGACAGTCTCATGCTTCCTTGCATTCGCCATCACAGACCCGCTCTGCACATGCTTAGCACGGATCCAGCCCATGCGCAAAGTACCAAACATTGGTACTTTGTGAAATGTACTGCTTATACTTCAGGACCTGAATAAAGCCCACGATGCGCTAAGACCAATTTCAAAGAGGGTGTCCATGGAGAAGTGGAGGGGTCTGGCTGTAGAGATGCATGCACTTCAGCATACAGGCAAATATCCAAATTTAGCAACATACTGTACATGCAATTCCAAAACAAATACACTTGCATTCAGCTGTTTAATGCAGACATACTGGGCCTAATTGAGACCTGGTTGCAAGCAGGTGTTTTTTGCTTACAGGGGAAGGGGGTAATTGCTGTGCAGGGGTGCGAATGCATGTGCAGAGAGCTGTGCAAACAAAAGTTTGTGCAGTCTCTGCACAGCTCAGGACTTACTCAGCCGCTGCGACGATCTGGCCTGGAGCTGACATCAGGAACCGTCCCTTAAAATGACTGGATACGCCTGCGTTTTTTTGCACACTCCCTGGAAATGGTCAGTTGACACCCACAAGCGGCCTCTTCCTGTCAATCTTCTTGTGATCGCTGGTGCGATCGCTTTCTTCGGTAAGTCCGTCGTTCTCCGGCGATCCCCGTCACCGGGGGTCGACACGCCTGTGCAATGCGAACCATACGTATGCGCAGTTCTGACCTGATCGCAGCACTGCAAAAAAACATAGCGTGCGATAAGGTCTGAATGACCACCACTGTACGCTGTCTGTCCTATTTTTTATACAGTCTGTCCTTTAAGCTAATGCTGGGTACACACATTCGCAGATATATCTACAGACTGTCATCACAAACTGGTCAGGCATTTACATGTGCCTGCCCAGTTGTGCAGTCAGTCACCTCCAGCGTCTGCAGCAAGTGTATGGTCATGGGATGGGATACATCGTTAGGTATGTGGGCCGTGCTTCAGGGCCGGCGTGATGTGTCTGTGAACGACAGCATTCACAGACATATCGCTCATACACACTGGTCGTTGGACCTAATATATATAGGCTGTTCAATAGAATGGCCGATATATCAGCCAGTGTGTATGCACCTTAAGGGAAGAAGGATATGCAGAGAAGAAACACTCAGAAAAAAAAGAAAAGAAATAAATAAAAAGAATTAACAGGCTTTAACAGCAAATGGACATCAGAACACAGTAATAATTGAGATAGAAATACAAGGGCATTTATCAAATGCAAAAAAAGACAGCTCTATATAAGCAAAGAAATGAAACTATTTAGCTGAATTGCTATCTAACACTGTTTATATACCTGATTAGTTCACATATTTTTAAGAAATCACAACAAACTCTTCAGTAGCCCTAGACAAATACAGTATAAATGATACAGTTCATCACTAATTATTTTTCAGCACATAACAATTATTTAAATTTTTTTGTGTGATTTATTTCAGCTTTTATGCAAAAGAAAGAAAGATGTTAGTTCACTCACCAGTTTCAACAAGGGAATGCTGTAGCTGACGCGTATTTACTATGGTAACGGACCATTTGAAGAAACATTTTGCATTTCAAATAGACAACATGACAAATGGTCACAGAACAATAATGAATGGATGTTTTGTGAGTCAAAGCTACTAACGACCTATGTGGAATAATGTAGCATTTGTTTACGGCACTTTAGAGTGTAATGTTATTTTTGTGTTATTTTTATTATACATTCATTTTATTTTTGACATTTCAATGCAGTCAAAAAAGAAGTGTTTTATTTTCTGTGTATGTATTTTCTACATGCTTGACCTAAAAGTAAAAACAGTACAATGGAAAGATTAGTGGTGGCAAATGAGGATGAGACAGAATGTTTCATCTGGATCTGTTTAAGCCATTATTCATTTTTCACAGTCGTTTAAGTAGTTATTACTGTACTATAACAGCAGTTTTATTGTCTAAAACCTTTTTCCAACACAGATAATACTGTATATAGATGGAATAGATAAGCATGACCAGCGGTCGGGATAGTGATGGTCAGAAGACTGACATCTGCATCCTGACGATGAGAATCCCAACAGGGTTTCGGCACATATACTTACCCTCCTGCACTACCCCCTAACCCTAAACCTCCCTTACCACAGCCTAACCCTTCAACCCAGCAGCCTGACCCTACCCCTCCCTGGTGATGCCTAACTCTAACCCACTCTCTCATGTAGCCTAACCCTAACCACCCCCACCCCCTGCAGCCTAACCCTAACCCTCCCCACTGGTGCCTAAACCCAACCCCCCTCCCTGCAGCCTATCCCTAAAGGCCCCCATCCACTAGTGCGATATGGCCAGTTTTAATCCGATTCTGAGCTTTCTGTTTGATGGATTGGATGAAAAGTGTCACATCGCATGTCATTTTCCTCCAACTCCGATCCGAGGAGTGTTCCCGTACTTATTGGATCTGAGTCGCAGATCGGCATGGCTGCCATGGTTATTTATCGCAATCGGAGGTGAAAAGGTGCACATCGGAGTGCTTTTGTACACCTGCAATCCTATCGCAGGCAATAACTTGGAGGAGTCACTTGACTGGTACCTGGCCACACCCATCAACATGCCCAGCAGCAGCAGCGGAGGATCAGTAGCAGCGCAGCACCCATCGGCAGCTTGGATTTGGGTTTTTATGCAAATTGGATCAAGTAGGTACCAGCACCCATCACTACCATATACAGTACATAATAGCTACATGTACATGTTTTAACACTATCCACCAATGTAAACACACTGTCCACCATGTTTATCAATGCACACTGCCCACCACCACCCATATGTCTCAGAGCACATGTCCATTCTGTATTTATATGTGTCCCATTGATGGTCCAAAGTGAGTTTAATCTGTTGATGCCCATCTTGATTACCAGCCACTGTACCCCTATTGTGTCCCATTGCTTACGGCTTTCCCAAAGTGGGTTTAACCTGTTGATGCCCATCTTGATTACCCACCACTCTACCCCTATTGTGTCCCATTGCTTACTGTTGTACCAAAGTGGGTTTAACCTGTTGATGCTTAATGATGACACATTACTTTCCAACCAACTTTATTTCTATAAATAATTTCAACCATAAAAAACATTTTAAAACCATAATAAAACAACACTAAATAAACATAAATAAAAACACAACCATAACCATTACTAAAACTAAATTTTAAACTTTTTTTATCCTTTGTTTTGTTAGATAAGAACCTGGATTTTATTAGAGGCTGTCACAACTGAGGGCTGGTGTTGACCAGGAGCAGCCTCAGTTGTAGGGGCTGGTGTGTATGTAAACTTGGTTGGCAGTATAGGACTTCTAGACATGCAGATAGATTTGTTCCACCAATGTCTGAAGGTGTGACCATGACAACAAGAATAAAATTAATGTATATTTTATTCAGCACAGTTCAGATGGTACATGGCAGTAGCAGTAGTAGAATATGAGGAATGATTAAAAACAGTACACAGTTCCACTGGATGCAGCAATAAAGTAAATGTCCTTAGGTGTGGTATCCACAGCAAGACTAGCTTGAGGGGTTAGGGGATTAGGAGATAGAAAGTCCTTTCACCAACACCTATATGCTGAAATAATATGATGGAGATATGACCTGGTCAGCAGATGTTGTACAGAGGCTAAATGTACTGTAGAGTAGATTGTACACGTAGACTGCCGGGTTTGCCAGTTGGAACCGGTGATGGAGAACTGTTGAAGAAGTGCAGATGAACCAGTGTTAACAGGAAGAGAGTTGAATGACACTGGTGATGCTAGAGATCAATGATATTGAAGAATAGATGACTGAACATCAATGGTATCAAGGAAACCGATGGCAGAACATCAATAGTACTGTGAAGCTGGACACCGCTGGGAGCCAGGTGCTGGAAGCCAGTGTTTTAGAGCACTGCCAGTAGCAGAGAGCAGTGAGGACACTGTGAAGTGAGGCTGCACCGCAAGGTGGTGATTGGTGCGGGTCTCTGATTGAGTAAAGACGCAGGAGCTGAAATACCTGGAACTTAATAATCAACCACAGGGAGCAGAGACAGGTTACACTGGTAATGACAACCAAAGCACTGACAAATTCCTGGTTCAGGATCAGTCCCTTTATACACTCAGCAGTGCAGGGATTGGATGAGCAATCAGGCAGTGTTCAGCAATGCAGTGGATTAGTGGAAATAGCATCATGTGATTAGAACCAACATGGCTGCGCCCATACTGGCACTTGGAGGGAAATCTAGTTTGTAGCACCACATGGGGTTTGCAGTAATGGAGCCAATGGACGCCAACCCGCACATCGGACACACGGGGCCGGTGGCAGAGACCACAGCAGGTGAGAAGCGTCACACAGACCCGCCTGTGCACTTGAACTACAATGATGGCGGCAGAGGCTGCAACTGACAGGAGACGCCATGCAGAGCCATCTGAGCACTAGAAGCGCAGCAATGGCGGCGAAGCTCGTGGCGGCTAGAAACACCATCCAGACATTAAGAGTTCCTTATAACAGCATCTGCAGACTGGCAGAGAGGAGAGATGATGAGAGGATATCAGCAGCATGACTGAGACCCGGCCCTGGAACGCTGCGCCAGCCTCAGGAGACACCTGAAAGGTAAATAATGGTGTCCTGTAACCCGGATTGTGACAGAGGCTTCATGGAACTATTCCAGTCCAAGGAGTGTCTTTGGAAGGCAAAGTTAAAGGACTATGCAAACAAGAACAAGCGTCTTGTGGCCAATGAAGAGCTGGTCGATTTCTGTAAGACATTTTATTCGGCTGCCAATGTTGAGTGGGTGAAAAAGAAGTGGCAGAACCTGAGAACTGTGTTTATTAAATAGCCCAAAAAGATGGAGGACTCAAAGTGGTCCGGTGCAGGCACAGACAAGGTGTACAAGCCTAGTCTTTAGTATTTTAACCTGATGACATTCCTTGTTGAAAAAGAGCCAGCAAGAGGTGGATTCTCCTCTCTCCCATGGCCTGATGCAGTGGAGTCTGAAATGGGTGAAGTGTTGCAGGCCACATCTGTAAGTATATTGTAATTTGAATCTTTAAAATGTCCCACAGTCCACACCAGTCCGCTTCACTCACACTCCACTACACTTTACATAATGGCCTTCTCCTGCCAGTGGACTGCACCTACTCCATTAAAATAGGCCAGGTACTCTTCCCTGTCCTGGTTTACACGTGCAGTCCCTGTAGAGAGGAGTTACTTGCAGGGACGACAATGGTGTAACCTCCAGTTGGTCTGGCTCCTCTTGTAATGCTGTGCCCAATGTCCTATGCTGGCTGGCTTTCCTGCACAAAAAGTTATGGAGGACACAGCATGCAGTCACCACCCATGAAAACAAAATTTAGCCCATGTCACGTTTCCTCTGTAGAAGGCAAACTCATAGTGTTTGTCGTGAGTCTTTTGTAGAAGGCAGTATTCTTCAGGGAGCCACCGTCCGAGGCCCGACCATTTTTCTTAACATATATAAAGATAAAATTGTAGTTGGAATTGACCACGGCCAGCAGAATGATGCTGAAGTACCCCTTATAGTTGTAATACAATGAACCGCTGTTGACAGGAGGGATAATGCAGATGTGTTTACCATCAATGGCTCCACCACAATTAGGGAAATGCCACCTGGTTTCAAACTCTTCTGTGATGGCTTGCCACTCTTCTACACTTGCAGGGAACTAGAATTTTTTTTAAAATAAATTAACATGTGTAAGAAAGCACTGCGTCTCATCCTCCAGTCACCCTTCCCCAAGCTGCACGGAAGAGATGCAGGAAAAGAAAGCACACCCAGGATGAGGAGGCCCTGTGCTTTCAACAGGCTAAAAGGGCATTGTCAAATCCCCACAACTGGTTTGACCAGTTTGGGACATACAATGCCACATCTATACGCCCTACTCCTCTCGATCAAGGGGACCACTTTGAGAGACTGGCCAATGAAATGGTCTTCCTGCTGAGTAGAGGCCATTAGAAGATTACACAGTGATTGGTCACTGTTCTACTACCCTCTCTGCTTATCCCATCCAACTCCAGCCTATTCCTCTCACCCAATTCCAGACTATTCCTCCCACCCAACTCAAGCCTATTGCTCACACCAAATCCCAGTTTATTCCTTCCACCCAAGCCCAGCCTACACCCCCACACACCTCCTCTTCTGCTATTTATATGGCTATGTTCCATTTTTAGTGAGAAAGTGCTTCCTGTTTCGGGCAATTTAGACATTTGGTAATTTAATCAAGACTTTTACTGTAGCTTCTCAGTTTCCTTTGAAAATTTGATGCCAGAATAGTTCTTTGTTTATTTTCAAGATGTAAATAACATTTTATAATTTGTTTTGCCATGATTATAGTTTTGATTTGTTCCTTAATGAAATTTACAAATTAACAGGATCTTTACAATATAAAAGTGCAATTAATCTACAGAAAGCAAGTCCCATGGCTTCTTATTAATTTTCTGAAAGGGAGTTTCAACAAAACCACACCTTTCATTGGGGGTAATTCCAAGTTGATCGCAGCAGGAATTTTTTTAGCAGTTGGGCAAAACCATGTGCACTGCAGGGGGGCAGATATAACATGTGCAGAGAGAGAGATAGATTTGGGTGTGGTGAGTTCAATCTGCAATCTAAATTGCAGTGTAAAAATAAAGCAGCCAGTAATAACCCTGCACAGAAACAAAATAACCCACCCAAATCTAACTCTCTCTGCACATGTTATATCTGCCTCCCCTGCAGTGCACATGGTTTTGCCCAACAGTAAAAAAATTTCCTGCTGCGATCAACTTGGAATTACCCCCCTTGTGCAGAGAGTATGTTCCATGTATATTTTAATTAAGAAGCACACCCATTTGTTATAATCACTGATTGCATTAATTCTCATTTGGGCAAAACAAACAACATGCCCCCTCACATCTACTTAGCTGAAGACTTTAGTGCTTTTGCTTATAAAAGATTACAATTGTTAAAAGTTTAGATGAATTGTACATAAACCAAGGACAAACTTACCAGGACAGCTCTACTTCTATATTTAGTCTATAGATATGTCTCTTTTTGAGAAGGTAAAGCCTTATCTTTAAATCATTTACAACTGTTTATTTTCAGGTTACTTAATAATCAAAAAGTATTTTAATATTCTTGCACTTCAAGAAGTGCTTTGTAGTTAAACTGATTGGATTCTAAGCATTTTTGACATAGTTACTGACTTCTCTTCTTCCACAGAATAACTTTATTCATATAACAGTGTATTCCACTTCCTAAACTGTCAACTTTCCTCTGTATATGACATGTTATGGGACAATCCTATCTTTTTAAGAGACATTGTATACCTAGATTCATGATATCTGCAAGATGCATACAGCACAATGTGAGGAACCACATATAGAGAAAGTTATTTTCTAATTTTAGCTGAAAATTTAAAGTTAGGAGATGAGCTGCATATTGTTACTAAGAAAGGCTAATAACATACTGTATGCTAATATTATATATTTCAGTTCATAATGAATGTTTGCTTTTTAATGTTTTGTACATTATAATGATTAATATGAAGTTATATTTACATCTACATTTATTTCAAGCTCACATCACCTAAAACAAAGCTCTCTCTATTGTTTCATTTCTGGTGAGAAAGTGCTTCTGTTTTGGGCATTGTTGGCATTGGGTAACATCATCCAGACAGTTATGTTTACATTAGGGATTACTGCCTTTCAGCTTTTCAGTTTCCATAGATGTTTCATAACAGAGTTATTATTTCATTATTTTCAGCAAGTAGAGTGATTTTTTAATATAATTACCTTGTTGGTTTTCAATTGAGATATGAATAGCTTTTCATTGTTTTATTGATTACACTGGAGAATACAACTTTTGGAGACAGAGATGTTACACACTTTTTGGTGTATTTTGGGGTTGTTGATACTGAAAATGACATTTGTTTTTGTCCATCAGGTCTGCTTATAAAGATATGACATATATATCCATACAAATTTATACATTTATATATAATGTAATATACATCTTAAGAATGCCATCCAATGAAGGTATGAAGATCAATCCCAAGAAGCCTAGAAAACAAACTAAAAACAAAACAAAAGTTTCTTTATTGAGTCATGTCATTAAAACCACATTTCTGTGTTTTTACTGCAATGAGATGTTCCTGGACATTTGCGTTGGATGCTCCAACAGTTCAAGTTGATCAATTCCTTATGACTGAAACTCGATGCATCTGATGAAGGTCCTCTGACATCACTATCATTTTGCTCAGCGTATCTATAATTCTCAACAGCTGATTCATCCACTGCTTCAGAGAGCTCTGGAAGACTGCTACATGTTGGGTCAGGTATCTCATCTGAATGTGGAACAGGGCATCTAGCAGGGTCAATATCAGGATACATCCAATTACTCTGGTTCATCTCATTATTGATATTTATATTCACCTAACAAAAGTAACAGTCATAACTGTATTTTCTACATTTGCACCATACCATTGGTATACTAACTTTCATGCACTTCCTTTGCCCATGTGCCCAGTGTTGCAGATGCTCTGTACAGGTTTTACACACAATAGGTGCCCAAGTTTAATAGTTATTCCCAGTTTTACTTCAAAATAGGCAAAATAAGATCTTTTCACACAGTTATAGCTCTTCTACACTGAGGGAACATACACTCCCTGCAAATGAAACAAAAAACATCAGGTTACTTTACTATTCTCTACTTCATGAAGCCATGTCAATGCCTGTAACAGAAATAAAACACATCTGAACATGTACTCATGCAAACATCAACAGAACATAAGCAAACTCATTAGTAAATATAAAGAAATCTAAAGACTAACAGTTAATGATGTCAGAAATATCTCATAAACTAAAGCTCCTAGAACAAAATGGATAATAATATCTGAAACAGAGGCACACAAGTACCCAGTATAAGGTCTAAAATTCCAGGTACCTTATTAAAATATTTGTATCCCCCATTGTTATTATAATCATTGCTAAGAATTTAGATTTGCAGCTATATTTATTCCAAGCTCACATCACCCAAAACAAAGCTCTATCTTTTAGTCCATTTCTGGTGAGAAAGTGCTTCCTGTTTTGGGCATTGTAGTCATTGGTAATATCATACAAAGAGGTGGAATTACTTTAGGATTTACCACCTTTTAACTTTTTAGTTTCAATAAAAGATTCATACCAATTCTATTCTTTGTCTATCAGCATGTAGAGTGAATTTTTGCCACAATGTCCTTGTTTGTATTCAATTGATATATTAAATACTTTATATTGTTTTTTATTATCATTATTATTACCCTTATTGCTAATAATTCAGATTTACAGCTATAAGAATACTAAGCTCACATCACCCAAAACAAAGCTCTTTTGTTCCATTTCTGGGGAGAAAGTGCTTCTGTTTTGGGCATTGCTGGCATTGGGTAACATCATCCAGACAGTTATGTTTACATTAGGGTTCACTGCCTTTCAGCTTTTCAGTTTCAATAGATATTACAGAATAGAGTTATTATTTAGTTATTTTCAGCAAGTAGTTTGAGTTAAAAAAATATAATTTCCTTGTTTGTTTTCAATTGAGATATGAATAACTTTTCATTGTTTTATTGATGACACTGGAGAATACAAATTTTGGAGAAAGAGATGTTACACCTTTTTGGTTAAATTTTAGCTCATAGATTCTGAGAATAACAGTTGATATTGTCCATCAGGTCTGCTTATCAAGATCTGACATATATCCCTACAAATGTATACATTTATATATATTGTAATATATATGTAATGAATGCCATCAAATGAAGGTATGAAGATCAATCCCAAGAAGCCTAGAACACAAACTACAAAACAAAATTTCTTCATTGAGACATGTCGCTAAAACCACGTTTCTGTGATTTCCTGCAATGAGATGCCCCTGGACATTTGCAGTGAATGCTCCAACAGTTCAAGTTATTCTATTCCTTTTGACTGAAAACTAATGCAGCTGATGAAGGACTTCTGACATCACAATCATTTTGCTCAGCATAGCTTTCATTCTTACCAGCTGATTCATCCACCGCTTCAGCGAGCTCTAAGAGTCTGCTACATGTTGGGTCAGGTATATTATCTGAATGTGGAGCAGGGCATCTAGTGTGGTTGACATTAGGATACATCCACTTACTCTAGTTCTTCCCATTGATGATCTTTATATTCACCAAACAAAAGTAAGTCATAACTGTTGGTTCTACGTTTGCACCCTACCATTGGTACATCAAATTTCATGCCCTTCCTTTTCACATTTGCCAAGTGTTGAAGATGCTCTGTACAGGTTTTACACACAACATGAGGTTCCCAAGTCTAATAGTGGTCCCTCTGTTTTACTTTGAAATAGGCAAAATAAGATATTTTCACAGAGTAAGTTATAGCACCTTTTATTTGTCACAGTTTCAATAAAAGTTTCTTACCAGAACTAATTCTGTGTCAATTTTCAGGAAGTATTTGGATTTTGTACCAAAATTTCTTATACACAATATCTTCATTTCTCTACATTGAAGAAAAGTGTACTCCCTAAAAATGAAACAAAAAAACATCAGGATAATTTACACAGTTTCTACTTTATGAAGCCATGTCAATGCCTGTAACAGAAATAAAACACATCTCAACATGTACACATGAAAACATCAACAGAATATGAACAAAATCATAAGTGTATATAAAGAAATCATAAGAATAATATTTAATGATGTTCGCAATATCTCATAAACTAGAGCTCCTACAACAAAATGGATGATAATTTATAAAACAGCAGAATACAAATACCCAGTATAATGTCTATACTTCCAGGCACCGCATTAAAAAATGTGTTTCCCATAGTGTTACTGTAATCATTGGTAAGAATTCAGATTTACAGCAATATTTATTCCAAGCTTACATAACCCAAAACACAGCTCTATCTTTTAGTCCATTTCTGGTGAGAAAGTGCTTCCTGTTTTGGGCATTGTAGGCATTGGTAATATCATCCAAAGAGGTGGAATGACTCTAGGATTTACTGCCTTTTAACTTCTCAGTTTCAATGAAAGTTTTGTACCAATTTTATTCTTTGCCTATTATCAGCATGTAGAGTGATTTTTTGACATATTTTCCTTGCTTGTATTCAAATGATATATAAATTACTTTTTATATGTTTGTATAATTATTATTATCCTCATTGATAATAATACAGATTTACAGCTACTGTATATGAATTCCAAGCTCACATCGCCCAAAATAAAGCTCTCTCTTTTGTTCCATTTCTGTTGAGAGAGTGCTTACTGTTTTGGGCATTGTATGTATTGGTAATATCATCCAAACCTGTGGAATTGCTTTCATTTTTACTGCCTTTTAATTGTCACAGTTTCAATAAAAGTTTATTACCAGAACTAATACTGTGTCAATTTTTTAAAGGAATTATTGGGATTTTGAACCATAATTTCCTTGCTTGCATTCAACAGTGAAAAGTCTATACTGTTTTTTTTTTTTGGTACATAATGTTAAGTTTGTTTAACTTACAGGGAAATGCTACACCTTACAAAACTATGGTTCGGGCCGCTGCGGCTGCAGAATGCAAACAATAACGCCTGCGATGTGAATGCACGTAGAGTATACACGCCGACACGCTATGCACACAATACATTGACACGTGTGGGTGAATATACTTCTATACCCAAAAGAGAATGGAATGTGACACCAGATTTTAATTGCCACAGTTCCAATAAAAGTTTCTTACCAGAACTAATACTGTGTCAATTTTCAGGAAGTATTGGGAATTTGAACCATAATTTCCTTGCTTGCATTAAACAGTGAAAAGTCTATACTTTTTTCTGTTTGGTACATAATTATCATTGTTAAGAATTTATGTTTACTCCTATATGTATTCCAAGCTTACATCACACAAAATAAAGCTGTGTATTTAGCTCCATTTCTGGTGAGAAAGTGCTTCCTGTTTTGGGCATTGTAGGCATTGGGTAATTTTATCAAGAATTTTACTCTAGCTTCTCAGTTTCCTTAGAAAATTTAATGTCAGAGTAGTTCTTTGTTTATTTTCAACAAGTAAAGAACATGTTATACTTTATTTAGCCATAATTAATGTTTTGATCTTTTTCCTTAATTAAATTTAGAAATCAACATGATCTTTAGAATATAAAGTATAATTAATCTACAGAAAGCAAGTACCATGGCTTCTCATACATTTTCTGAAAGGAAGTTTCTACAAAACCACACCTTTATTGTGCTGAGAGTATCTACTATATACATTTTAATTAAGAAGCACACCAATTTGGCCTAATCACTGATTGCATCAATTCTCTTTTGGGCAAAACAAACAAAATGCCCCCTCACATCTGTTTGGCTGAAGACTTTAGTGCTTTTGCTTATAAAAGAATACAAATGCTAGAAAGTTTAGATGAACGGGACATAAACCAAGGACAAACTTACCAGGACAGCTCTACTTCTGGTAGGTAAGCAAGCTACTCCACTTAGTCTATAAATATGTCTCTTCTTGAGAATGTAAAGCCTTATCTTTAAATCATGTACACCTGTTTATTTTCAGATTGCTTAATAGTTATTTTAATATTCTTGCACTTGAAGTAATTTGTATTTAAACTCATTGGAATATAAGCATTTTGTGACATAGTTATTGACTTCTCTACTTCTACAGAATAGCATAAGTCATAAAACAGTGATTTCAACTCCCTAAACTGATCACTTTTCTCTTTATATGTTATGGAACAATCTTTTATTGTTTAGAGACATTGTTTACATAGATTCATGTTATCTGTAGGATGCATACAGTACAATGTGAGGTACCACATATATAAAAATTACTTTTCTAATTCTAGCTTAAAATAGATAATTAAGAGACAAGCTTCACTTTGTTAATAAGGAAGGCTACTAAGATAAGCTAATATTACATATTTCAGTTCATATGCATCCCTATGCATTTATAATATTTGTGCATTATAATGATTGATATGAATTTATATTTACATCTATATTTATTTCAAGCTCACATCACCCAAAACAAAGCTCTCTCTTTTGTTCCATTTCTGGTGAGAAAGTGCTTCTGTTTTGGGCATTGTTGGCATTGGGTAACATCATCCAGACAGTTATGTTTACATTAGGGTTCACTGCCTTTCAGCTTTTCAGTTTCAATAGATATTTCATAAAAGAGTTATTATTTAGATATTTTCAGAAAGTAGTTTGAGTTAAAAAATATATATAATTTCCTTGTTTGTTTTCAATTGAGATATTATTTTCAGCAAGTAGAGTGATTTTTTAATATAATTACCTTGTTGGTTTTCAATTGAGATATGTATCACTTTTCATTGTTTTATTGATGACACTGGAGAATACAACTTTTGGAGAAAGAGATGTTACACCTTTTTGGAGAAATTTGGGCTCATAGATTCTGAGAATAACAGTTGATATTGTCCATCAGGTCTGCTTATCAAGATATGACATATATCCCTACAAATGTATACATTTATATATATTGTAATATACATGTAATTAATGCCATCAAATGAAGGTATAAAGATCAATCCAAAGAAGCCTAGAACACAAACTACAAAACAAAATTTCTTTATTGCTACATGTCGCTAAAACCACGTTTCTGTGATTTCCTGCAATGAGATGCCCCTGGACATTTGCATTGAATGGTCCAACAGTTCAAGTTATTCTATTCCTTTTGACTGAAAACTAATGCAGCTGATGAAGGACTTCTGACATCACAATCATTCTGCTCAGCATAGCTTTCATTCTTACCAACTGATTCATCCACTGCTTCAGCGAGCTCTAAGAGTCTGCTACATGTTGGGTCAGGTATCTTATCTGAATGTGGAACAGGGCATCTAGTGTGGTTGACATTAGGATACATCCACTTACTCTAGTTCTTCCTACTGATGACTTTATATTCACCAAACAAAAGTAACAGTCATAACTGTAGGTTCTACATTTGCACCCTACCATTGGTACATCAAATTTCATGTCCTTCCTTTTCCCATTTGCCAAATGTTGCAGATGCTCTGTACAGGTTTTACACACAACATGAGGTTCCCAATTCTAATAGTGGTCCCTCTGTTTTACTTTGAAATAGGCAAAATAAGATATTTTCACAGAGTCAGTTAAAGCTTTTCTAAACTGAGGAAAAGTGTACTCTCTGCAAATGAAACAAAAAACATCAGGATAATTTACACATTTTCTAATTTTTGAAGCCATGTCAATGCCTGTAACAGAAATAAAACACATCTCAACATGTACACACACACACATCAACAGAATATCTGCAAAATCATAAGTGTATATAAAGAAATCATAAGAATAATAGTTAATGATGTCCGCAATATCTCATAAGCTAGAGCTCCTAAAACAAAATGTATGATAATTTCTAAAACAGTAGAATACAAATACCCAGTATAATGTCTAAAATTCCAGGCACCACATTAAAAATGTTTGTATCCTCTAGTGTTACTGTAATCATTGGTAAGAACTCAGATTTACAGCTATATTTATTCTAAGCTTACATAACCCAAAACAAAGCTTTATCTTTTAGTCCATTTCTGGTGAGAAAGTGCTTCCTGTTTTGGGCATTGTAGGCATTGGGTAATTTCATCAAGAATTTTACTCTAGCTTCTAAGTTTCCTTAGAAAATGTAATGTCAAAGTAGTTCTTTGTTTATTTTCAACAAGTAAAGAACATTTTATACTTTATTTAGTCATAATTAATGTTTTGATTTGTTCCTTAATGAAATTTAGAAATCAACATTATCTTTAGAATATAAAAATACAATTAATCTACAGAAAGCAAGTCCCATGGCTTCTCATACATTTTCTGAAAGGGAGTTTCTACAAAACCACACCCTTTATTGTGCAGAGAGAATCTTCCATATTTATTTTAATTATGAAGCACACCCATTTGTCCTAATCACTTATTGCATCAATTCTCTTTTGGGCAAAACAAACAAAATGCCCCCTCACATCTGATTGGCCGAAGACTTTAGTGCTTTTGCTTATAAAGATTACAAATGCTAGAAAGTTTAGATGAACGGGACATAAACCAAGGACAAACTTACCAGGACAGCTCTACTTCTGGTAGGTAAGCAAGCTACTCCATTTAGTCTATAAATATGTCTCTTCTTGAGAATGTAAAGCCTTATCTTTAAATCATGTACACCTGTTTATTTTCAGATTCCTTAATAGGTATTTTAATATTCTTACACTTGAAGTAATTTGTATTTAAACTCATTGGAATATAAGCATTTTGTGACATAGTTACTGACTTCTCTACTTCTACAGAATAGCATAAGTTATAAAACAGTGATTTCAACTCCCTAAACTGATCACTTTTCTCTTTATATGTTATGGGACAATCTTATCTTGTTTAGAGACATTGTCTACATAGATTCATGTTATCTGCAGGATGCATACAGTACAATGTGAGGTACCACATATATAAAAATTACTTTTCTAATTCTAGCTTAAAATAGAAAATTAGGAGACAAGCTTCATCTTGTTAATAAGGAAGGCTACTAAGATAGGCTAATATTACATATTTCAGTTCATATGCATCCCTATGCATTTATAATATTTGTGCATTATAATGATTGATATGAATTTATATTTACATCTATATTTATTTCAAGCTCACATCACCCAAAACAAAGCTCTCTCTTTTGTTCCATTTCTGGTGAGAAAGTGCTTCTGTTTTGGGCATTGTTGGCATTGGGTAACATCATCCAGACAGTTATGTTTTCATTAGGGTTCACTGGCTTTCAGCTTTTCAGTTTCAATAGATATTTCATAATAGAGTTATTATTTAGTTATTTTCAGCAAGTAGTTTGAGTTAAAAAATATAATTTCCTTGTTTGTTTTCAATTGAGATATGAATAACTTTTCATTGTTTTATTGATGACACTGGAGAATACAACTTTTGGAGAAAGAGATGTTACACCTTTTTGGAGAAATTTGGGCTCATAGATTCTGAGAATAACAGTTGATATTGTCCATCAGGTCTGCTTATCAAGATATGACATATATCCCTACAAATGTATACATTTATATATATTGTAATATACATGTAATGAATGCCATCAAATGAAGGTATGAAGATCAATCCCAAGAAGCCTAGAACACAAACTACAAAACAAAATTTCTTTATTGAGACATGTCGCTAAAACCACGTTTCTGTGATTTCCTGCAATGAGATGCCCCTGGACATTTGCAGTGAATGCTCCAACAGTTCAAGTTATTCTATTCATTTTGACTGAAAACTAATGCAGCTGATAAAGGACTTCTGACATCACAATAATTTTGCTCAGCATAGCTTTCATTCTTACCAGCTGATTCATCCACCGCTTCAGCGAGCTCTAAGAGTCTGCTACATGTTGGGTCAGGTATCTTATCTGAATGTGGAACAGGGCATCTAGTGTGGTTGACATTAGGATACATCCACTTACTCTAGTTCTTCCTACTGATGACTTTATATTCACTAAACAAAAGTAACAGTCATAACTGTAGGTTCTACATTTGCACCCTACCATTGGTACATCAAATTTCATGCCCTTCCTTTTCACATTTGCCAAGTTTTGCAGATATTCTGTACAGGTTTTACACACAACATGAGGTTCCCAAGTCTAATAGTGGTCCATCTGTTTTACTTTGAAATAGGCAAAATAAGATATTTTCACAAAGTCAGTTATAGCTTTTCTAAACTGAGGTACTCTCTGCAAATGAAACAAAAAAACATCAGGATAATTTACACATTTTCTAATTTTTGAAGCCATGTCAATGCCTGTAACAGAAATAAAACACATCTCAAAATGTACACACACAAACATCAACAGAATATCTGCAAAATCATAAGTGTATATAAAGAAATCTTAAGAATAATAGTTAATGATGTCCGCAATATCTCATAAGCTAGAGCTCCTAAAACAAAATGGATGATAATTTTTAAAACAGTAGAATACAAATACCCAGTATAATGTCTAAAATTCCAGGCACCACATTAAAAAATGTTGTATCCTCTAGATGTTACTGTAATCATTGGTAAGAATTCAGATTTACAGCTTTATTTATTCTAAGCTTACATAACCCAAAACAAAGCTCTATCTTTTAGTCCATTTCTGGTGAGAAAGTGCTTCCTGTTTTGGGCATTGTAGGCATTGGGTAATTTCTTCAAGAATTTTACTCTAGCTTCTATGTTTCCTAAGAAAATGTAATGTCAGAGTAGTTCTTTGTTTATTTTCAACAAGTAAAGAACATTTTATACTTTATTTAGTCATAATTAATGTTTTGATTTGTTCCTTAATGAAATTTAGAAATCAACATGATCTTTAGAATATAAAAGTACAATTAATCTACAGAAAGCAAGTCCCATGGCTTCTCATACATTTTCTGAAAGGGAGTTTCTACAAAACCACACCCTTTATTGTGCAGAGAGAATCTTCCATATATATTTTAATTATGAAGCACACCCATTTGTCCTAATCACTTATTGCATCAATTCTCTTTTGGGCAAAACAAACAAAATGCCCCCTCACATCTGATTGGCCGAAGACTTTAGTGTTTTTGCTTATAAAGATTACAAATGCTAGAAAGTTTAGATGAACGGGACATAAACCAAGGACAAACTTACCAGGACAGCTCTACTTCTGGTAGGTAAGCAAGCTACTCCATTTAGTCTATAAATATGTCTCTTCTTGAGAATGTAAAGCCTTATCTTTAAATCATGTACACCTGTTTATTTTCAGATTCCTTAATAGGTATTTTAATATACTTACACTTGAAGTAATTTGTATTTAAACTCATTGGAATATAAGCATTTTGTGACATAGTTACTGACTTCTCTACTTCTACAGAATAGCATAAGTTATAAAACAGTGATTTCAACTCCCTAAACTGATCACTTTTCTCTTTATATGTTATGGGACAATCTTATCTTGTTTAGAGACATTGTCTACATAGATTCATGTTATCTGCAGGATGCATACAGTACAATGTGAGGTACCACATATATAAAAATTACTTTTCTAATTCTAGCTTAAAATAGAAAATTAGGAGACAAGCTTCATCTTGTTAATAAGGAAGGCTACTAAGATAGGCTAATATTACATATTTAAGTTCATATGCATCCCTAGGCATTTATAATATTTGTGCATTATAATGATTGATATGAATTTATATTTACATCTATATTTATTTCAAGCTCACATCACCCAAAACAAAGCTCTCTCTTTTGTTCCATTTCTGGTGAGAAAGTGCTTCTGTTTTGGGCATTGTTGGCATTGGGTAACATCATCCAGACAGTTATGTTTACATTAGGGTTCACTGCCTTTCAGCTTTTCAGTTTCAACAGATATTTCATAATAGAGTTATTATTTAGTTATTTTCAGCAAGTAGTTTGAGTTAAAAAAAATATAATTTCCTTGTTTGTTTTCAATTGAGATATGAATAACTTTTCATTGTTTTATTGATGACACTGGAGAATACAACTTTTGGAGAAAGAGATGTTACACCTTTTTGGAGAAATGTGGGCTCATAGATTCTGAGAATAACAGTTGATATTGTCCATCAGGTCTGCTTATCAAGATATGACATATATCCCTACAAATGTATACATATATATATATTGTAATATACATGTAATGAATGCCATCAAATGAAGGTATGAAGATCAATCCCAAGAAGCCTAGAACACAAACTACAAAACAAAATTTCTTTATTGAGACATGTCGCTAAAACCACGTTTCTGTGATTTCCTGCAATGAGATGCCCCTGGACATTTGCAGTGAATGCTCCAACAGTTCAAGTTATTCTATTCATTTTGACTGAAAACTAATGCAGCTGATGAAGGACTTCTGACATCACAATAATTTTGCTCAGCATAGCTTTCATTCTTACCAGCTGATTCATCCACCGCTTCAGTGAGCTCTAAGAGTCTGCTACATGTTGGGTCAGGTATCTTATCTGAATGTGGAACGGGGCATCTAGTGTGGTTGAAATTAGGATACATCCACTTACTCTAGTTCTTCCTACTGATGACTTTATATTCACCAAACAAAAGTAACAGTCATAACTGTAGGTTCTACATTTGCACCCTACCATTGGTACATCAAATTTCATGCCCTTCCTTTTCACATTTGCCAAGTTTTGCAGATATTCTGTACAGGTTTTACACACAACATGAGGTTCCCAAGTCTAATAGTGGTCCATCTGTTTTACTTTGAAATAGGCAAAATAAGATATTTTCACAAAGTCAGTTATAGCTTTTCTAAACTGAGGAAAAGTGTACTCTCTGCAAATGAAACAAAAAACATCAGGATAATTTACACATTTTCTAATTTTTGAAGCCATGTCAATGCCTGTAACAGAAATAAAACACATCTCAAAATGTACACACGCAAACATCAACAGAATATCTGCAAAATCATAAGTGTATATAAAGAAATCTTAAGAATAATAGTTAATGATGTCCGCAATATCTCATAAGCTAGAGCTCCTAAAACAAAATGGATGATAATTTTTAAAAGAGTAGAATACAAATACCCAGTATAATGTCTAAAATTCCAGGCACCACATTAAAAAATGTTGTATCCTCTAGTGTTACTGTAATCATTGGTAAGAATTCAGATTTACAGCTATATTTATTCTAAGCTTACATAACCCAAAACAAAGCTCTATCTTTTAGTCCATTTCTGGTGAGAAAGTGCTTCCTGTTTTGGGCATTGTAGGCATTGGGTAATTTCTTCAAGAATTTTACTCTAGCTTCTATGTTTCCTAAGAAAATGTAATGTCAGAGTAGTTCTTTGTTTATTTTCAACAAGTAAAGAACATTTTATACTTTATTTAGTCATAATTAATGTTTTGATTTGTTCCTTAATGAAATTTAGAAATCAACATGATCTTTAGAATATAAAAGTACAATTAATCTACAGAAAGCAAGTCCCATGGCTTCTCATACATTTTCTGAAAGGGAGTTTCTACAAAACCACACCCTTTATTGTGCAGAGAGAATCTTCCATATATATTTTAATTATGAAGCACACCCATTTGTCCTAATCACTTATTGCATCAATTCTCTTTTGGGCAAAACAAACAAAATGCCCCCTCACATCTGATTGGCCGAAGACTTTAGTGCTTTTGCTTATAAAGATTACAAATGCTAGAAAGTTTAGATGAACGAGACATAAACCAAGGACAAACTTACCAGGACAGCTCTACTTCTGGTAGGTAAGCAAGCTACTCCATTTAGTCTATAAATATGTCTCTTCTTGAGAATGTAAAGCCTTATCTTTAAATCATGTACACCTGTTTATTTTCAGATTCCTTAATAGGTATTTTAATATTCTTACACTTGAAGTAATTTGTATTTAAACTCATTGGAATATAAGCATTTTGTGACATAGTTACTGACTTCTCTACTTCTACAGAATAGCATAAGTTATAAAACAGTGATTTCAACTCCCTAAACTGATCACTTTTCTCTTTATATGTTATGGGACAATCTTATCTTGTTTAGAGACAATGTCTACATAGATTCATGTTATCTGCAGGATGCATACAGTACAATGTGAGGTACCACATATATAAAAATTACTTTTCTAATTCTAGCTTAAAATAGAAAATTAGGAGACAAGCTTCATCTTGTTAATAAGGAAGGCTACTAAGATAGGCTAATATTACATATTTCAGTTCATATGCATCCCTATGCATTTATAATATTTGTGCATTATAATGATTGATATGAATTTATATTTACATCTATATTTATTTCAAGCTCACATCACCCAAAACAAAGCTCTCTCTCTTGTTCCATTTCTGGTGAGAAAGTGCTTCTGTTTTGGGCATTGTTGGCATTGGGTAACATCATCCAGACAGTTATGTTTTCATTAGGGTTCACTGGCTTTCAGCTTTTCAGTTTCAATAGATATTTCATAATAGAGTTATAATTTAGTTATTTTCAGCAAGTAGTTTGAGTTAAAAAAATATAATTTCCTTGTTTGTTTTCAATTGAGATATGAATAACTTTTCATTGTTTTATTGATGACACTGGAGAATACAACTTTTGGAGAAAGAGATGTGACACCTTTTTGGAGAAATTTGGGCTCATAGATTCTGAGAATAACAGTTGATATTGTCCATCAGGTCTGCTTATCAAGATATGACATATATCCCTACAAATGTATACATTTATATATATTGTAATATACATGTAATGAATGCCATCAAATGAAGGTATGAAGATCAATCCCAAGAAGCCTAGAACACAAACTACAAAACAAAATTTCTTCATTGAGACATGTCGCTAAAACCACGTTTCTGTGATTTCCTGCAATGAGATGCCCCTGGACATTTGCAGTGAATGCTCCAACAGTTCAAGTTATTCTATTCATTTTGACTGAAAACTAATGCAGCTGATGAAGGACTTCTGACATCATAATAATTTTGCAGAATAGCATAAGTTATAAAACAGTGATTTCAACTCCCTAAACTGATCACTTTTCTCTTTATATGTTATGGGACAATCTTATCTTGTTTAGAGACAATGTCTACATAGATTCATGTTATCTGCAGGATGCATACAGTACAATGTGAGGTACCACATATATAAAAATTACTTTTCTAATTCTAGCTTAAAATAGAAAATTAGGAGACAAGCTTCATCTTGTTAATAAGGAAGGCTACTAAGATAGGCTAATATTACATATTTCAGTTCATATGCATCCCTATGCATTTATAATATTTGTGCATTATAATGATTGATATGAATTTATATTTACATCTATATTTATTTCAAGCTCACATCACCCAAAGCAAAGCTCTCTCTCTTGTTCCATTTCTGGTGAGAAAGTGCTTCTGTTTTGGGCATTGTTGGCATTGGGTAACATCATCCAGACAGTTATGTTTTCATTAGGGTTCACTGGCTTTCAGCTTTTCAGTTTCAATAAATATTTCATAATAGAGTTATAATTTAGTTATTTTCAGCAAGTAGTTTGAGTTAAAAAAATATAATTTCCTTGTTTGTTTTCAATTGAGATATGAATAACTTTTCATTGTTTTATTGATGACACTGGAGAATACAACTTTTGGAGAAAGAGATGTGACACCTTTTTGGAGAAATTTGGGCTCATAGATTCTGAGAATAACAGTTGATATTGTCCATCAGGTCTGCTTATCAAGATATGACATATATCCCTACAAATGTATACATTTATATATATTGTAATATACATGTAATGAATGCCATCAAATGAAGGTATGAAGATCAATCCCAAGAAGCCTAGAACACAAACTACAAAACAAAATTTCTTCATTGAGACATGTCGCTAAAACCACGTTTCTGTGATTTCCTGCAATGAGATGCCCCTGGACATTTGCAGTGAATGCTCCAACAGTTCAAGTTATTCTATTCATTTTGACTGAAAACTAATGCAGCTGATGAAGGACTTCTGACATCATAATAATTTTGCTCAGCATAGCTTTCATTCTTACCAGCTGATTCATCCACCGCTTCAGCGAGCTCTAAGAGTCTGCTACATGTTGGGTCAGGTATCTTATCTGAATGTGGAACAGGGCATCTAGTGTGGTTGAAATTAGGATACATCCCCTTACTCTAGTTCTTCCTACTGATGACTTTATATTCACCAAACAAAAGTAACAGTCATAACTGTAGGTTCTACATTTGCACCCTACCATTGGTACATCAAATTTCATGCCCTACCTTTTCACATTTGCCAAGTGTTGCAGATATTCTGTACAGGTTTTACACACAACATGAGGTTCCCAAGTCTAATAGTGGTCCATCTGTTTTACTTTGAAATAGGCAAAATAAGATATTTTCACAAAGTCAGTTATAGCTTTTCTAAACTGAGGAAAAGTGTACTCTCTGCAAATGAAACAAAAAACATCAGGATAATTTACACATTTTCTAATTTTTGAAGCCATGTCAATGCCTGTAACAGAAATAAAACACATCTCAAAATGTACACACGCAAACATCAACAGAATATCTGCAAAATCATAAGTGTATATAAAGAAATCTTAAGAATAATAGTTAATGATGTCCGCAATATCTCATAAGCTAGAGCTCCTAAAACAAAATGGATGATAATTTTTAAAAGAGTAGAATACAAATACCCAGTATAATGTCTAAAATTCCAGGCACCACATTAAAAAATGTTGTATCCTCTAGTGTTACTGTAATCATTGGTAAGAATTCAGATTTACAGCTATATTTATTCTAAGCTTACATAACCCAAAACAAAGCTCTATCTTTTAGTCCATTTCTGGTGAGAAAGTGCTTCCTGTTTTGGGCATTGTAGGCATTGGGTAATTTCTTCAAGAATTTTACTCTAGCTTCTATGTTTCCTAAGAAAATGTAATGTCAGAGTAGTTCTTTGTTTATTTTCAACAAGTAAAGAACATTTTATACTTTATTTAGTCATAATTAATGTTTTGATTTGTTCCTTAATGAAATTTAGAAATCAACATGATCTTTAGAATATAAAAGTACAATTAATCTACAGAAAGCAAGTCCCATGGCTTCTCATACATTTTCTGAAAGGGAGTTTCTACAAAACCACACCCTTTATTGTGCAGAGAGAATCTTCCATATATATTTTAATTATGAAGCACACCCATTTGTCCTAATCACTTATTGCATCAATTCTCTTTTGGGCAAAACAAACAAAATGCCCCCTCACATCTGATTGGCCGAAGACTTTAGTGCTTTTGCTTATAAAGATTACAAATGCTAGAAAGTTTAGATGAACGAGACATAAACCAAGGACAAACTTACCAGGACAGCTCTACTTCTGGTAGGTAAGCAAGCTACTCCATTTAGTCTATAAATATGTCTCTTCTTGAGAATGTAAAGCCTTATCTTTAAATCATGTACACCTGTTTATTTTCAGATTCCTTAATAGGTATTTTAATATTCTTACACTTGAAGTAATTTGTATTTAAACTCATTGGAATATAAGCATTTTGTGACATAGTTACTGACTTCTCTACTTCTACAGAATAGCATAAGTTATAAAACAGTGATTTCAACTCCCTAAACTGATCACTTTTCTCTTTATATGTTATGGGACAATCTTATCTTGTTTAGAGACAATGTCTACATAGATTCATGTTATCTGCAGGATGCATACAGTACAATGTGAGGTACCACATATATAAAAATTACTTTTCTAATTCTAGCTTAAAATAGAAAATTAGGAGACAAGCTTCATCTTGTTAATAAGGAAGGCTACTAAGATAGGCTAATATTACATATTTCAGTTCATATGCATCCCTATGCATTTATAATATTTGTGCATTATAATGATTGATATGAATTTATATTTACATCTATATTTATTTCAAGCTCACATCACCCAAAACAAAGCTCTCTCTCTTGTTCCATTTCTGGTGAGAAAGTGCTTCTGTTTTGGGCATTGTTGGCATTGGGTAACATCATCCAGACAGTTATGTTTTCATTAGGGTTCACTGGCTTTCAGCTTTTCAGTTTCAATAGATATTTCATAATAGAGTTATAATTTAGTTATTTTCAGCAAGTAGTTTGAGTTAAAAAAATATAATTTCCTTGTTTGTTTTCAATTGAGATATGAATAACTTTTCATTGTTTTATTGATGACACTGGAGAATACAACTTTTGGAGAAAGAGATGTGACACCTTTTTGGAGAAATTTGGGCTCATAGATTCTGAGAATAACAGTTGATATTGTCCATCAGGTCTGCTTATCAAGATATGACATATATCCCTACAAATGTATACATATATATATATTGTAATATACATGTAATGAATGCCATCAAATGAAGGTATGAAGATCAATCCCAAGAAGCCTAGAACACAAACTACAAAACAAAATTTCTTCATTGAGACATGTCGCTAAAACCACGTTTCTGTGATTTCCTGCAATGAGATGCCCCTGGACATTTGCAGTGAATGCTCCAACAGTTCAAGTTATTCTATTCATTTTGACTGAAAACTAATGCAGCTGATGAAGGACTTCTGACATCATAATAATTTTGCTCAGCATAGCTTTCATTCTTACCAGCTGATTCATCCACCGCTTCAGCGAGCTCTAAGAGTCTGCTACATGTTGGGTCAGGTATCTTATCTGAATGTGGAACAGGGCATCTAGTGTGGTTGAAATTAGGATACATCCACTTACTCTAGTTCTTCCTACTGATGACTTTATATTCACCAAACAAAAGTAACAGTCATAACTGTAGGTTCTACATTTGCACCCTACCATTGGTACATCAAATTTCATGCCCTACCTTTTCACATTTGCCAAGTGTTGCAGATATTCTGTACAGGTTTTACACACAACATGAGGTTCCCAAGTCTAATAGTGGTCCATCTGTTTTACTTTGAAATAGGCAAAATAAGATATTTTCACAAAGTCAGTTATAGCTTTTCTAAACTGAGGAAAAGTGTACTCTCTGCAAATGAAACAAAAAACATCAGGATAATTTACACATTTTCTAATTTTTGAAGCCATGTCAATGCCTGTAACAGAAATAAAACACATCTCAAAATGTACACACGCAAACATCAACAGAATATCTGCAAAATCATAAGTGTATATAAAGAAATCTTAAGAATAATAGTTAATGATGTCCGCAATATCTCATAAGCTAGAGCTCCTAAAACAAAATGGATGATAATTTCTAAAACAGTAGAATACAAATACCCAGTATAATGTCTAAAATTCCAGGCACCACATTAAAAAATGTTGTATCCTCTAGTGTTACTGTAATCATTGGTAAGAATTCAGATTTACAGCTATATTTATTCTAAGCTTACATAACCCAAAACAAAGCTCTATCTTTTAGTCCATTTCTGGTGAGAAAGTGCTTCCTGTTTTGGGCATTGTAGGCATTGGGTAATTTCTTCAAGAATTTTACTCTAGCTTCTATGTTTCCTAAGAAAATGTAATGTCAGAGTAGTTCTTTGTTTATTTTCAACAAGTAAAGAACATTTTATACTTTATTTAGTCATAATTAATGTTTTGATTTGTTCCTTAATGAAATTTAGAAATCAACATGATCTTTAGAATATAAAAGTACAATTAATCTACAGAAAGCAAGTCCCATGGCTTCTCATACATTTTCTGAAAGGGAGTTTCTACAAAACCACACCCTTTATTGTGCAGAGAGAATCTTCCATATATATTTTAATTATGAAGCACACCCATTTGTCCTAATCACTTATTGCATCAATTCTCTTTTGGGCAAAACAAACAAAATGCCCCCTCACATCTGATTGGCCGAAGACTTTAGTGCTTTTGCTTATAAAGATTACAAATGCTAGAAAGTTTAGATGAACGGGACATAAACCAAGGACAAACTTAGCAGGACAGCTCTACTTCTGGTAGGTAAGCAAGCTACTCCATTTAGTCTATAAATAAGTCTCTTCTTGAGAATGTAAAGCATTTTGTGACATAGTTACTGACTTCTCTACTTCTACAGAATAGCATAAGTTATAAAACAGTGATTTCAACTCCCTAAACTGATCACTTTTCTCTTTATATGTTATGGGACAATCTTATCTTGTTTAGAGACATTGTCTACATAGATTCATGTTATCTGCAGGATGCATACAGTACAATGTGAGGTACCACATATATAAAAATTACTTTTCTAATTCTAGCTTAAAATAGAAAATTAGGAGACAAGCTTCATCTTGTTAATAAGGAAGGCTACTAAGATAGGCTAATATTACATATTTCAGTTCATATGCATCCCTATGCATTTATAATATTTGTGCATTATAATGATTGATATGAATTTATATTAACATCTATATTTATTTCAAGCTCACATCACCAAAAGCAAAGCTCTCTCTCTTGTTCCATTTCTGGTGAGAAAGTTCTTCTGTTTTGGGCATTGTTGGCATTGGGTAACATCATCCAGACAGTTATGTTTTCATTAGGGTTCACTGGCTTTCAGCTTTTCAGTTTCAATAGATATTTCATAATAGAGTTATTATTTAGTTATTTTCAGCAAGTAGTTTGAGTTAAAAAAATATAATTTCCTAGTTTGTTTTCAATTGAGATATGAATAACTTTTCATTGTTTTATTGATGACACTGGAGAATACAACTTTTGGAGAAAGAGTTGTTACACCTTTTTGGAGAAATTTGGGCTCATAGATTCTGAGAATAACAGTTGATATTGTCCATCAGGTCTGCTTATCAAGATATGACATATATCCCTACAAATGTATACATTTATATATATTGTAATATACATGTAATGAATGCCATCAAATGAAGGTATGAAGATCAATCCCAAGAAGCCTAGGACACAAACTACAAAACAAAATTTCTTTATTGAGACATGTCGCTAAAACCACGTTTCTGTGATTTCCTGCAATGAGATGCCCCTGGACATTTGCAGTGAATGCTCCAACAGTTCAAGTTATTCTATTCATTTTGACTGAAAACTAATGCAGCTGATGAAGGACTTCTGACATCACAATAATTTTGCTTAGCATAGCTTTCATTCTTACCAGCTGATTCATCCACCGCTTCAGCGAGCTCTAAGAGTCTGCTACATGTTGGGTCAGGTATCTTATCTGAATGTGGAACAGGGCATCTAGTGTGGTTGACATTAGGATACATCCACTTACTCTAGTTCTTCCTACTGATGACTTTATATTCACCAAACAAAAGTAACAGTCATAACTGTAGGTTCTACATTTGCACCCTACCATTGGTACATCAAATTTCATGCCCTTCCTTTTCACATTTGCCAAGTGTTGCAGATATTCTGTACAGGTTTTACACACAACATGAGGTTCCCAAGTCTAATAGTGGTCCATCTGTTTTACTTTGAAATAGGCAAAATAAGATATTTTCACAAAGTCAGTTATAGCTTTTCTAAACTGAGGAAAAGTGTACTCTCTGCAAATGAAACAAAAAACATCAGGATAATTTACACATTTTCTAATTTTTGAAGCCATGTCAATGCCTGTAACAGAAATAAAACACATCTCAAAATGTACACACGCAAACATCAACAGAATATCTGCAAAATCATAAGTGTATATAAAGAAATCTTAAGAATAATAGTTAATGATGTCCGCAATATCTCATAAGCTAGAGCTCCTAAAACAAAATGGATGATAATTTCTAAAACAGTAGAATACAAATACCCAGTATAATGTCTAAAATTCCAGGCACCACATTAAAAAATGTTGTATCCTCTAGTGTTACTGTAATCATTGGTAAGAATTCAGATTTACAGCTATATTTATTCTAAGCTAACATAACCCAAAACAAAGCTCTATCTTTTAGTCCATTTCTGGTGAGAAAGTGCTTCCTGTTTTGGGCATTGTAGGCATTGGGTAATTTCTTCAAGAATTTTACTCTAGCTTCTATGTTTCCTAAGAAAATGTAATGTCAGAGTAGTTCTTTGTTTATTTTCAACAAGTAAAGAACATTTTATACTTTATTTAGTCATAATTAATGTTTTGATTTGTTCCTTAATGAAATTTAGAAATCAACATGATCTTTAGAATATAAAAGTACAATTAATCTACAGAAAGCAAGTCCCATGGCTTCTCATACATTTTCTGAAAGGGAGTTTCTACAAAACCACACCCTTTATTGTGCAGAGAGAATCTTCCATATATATTTTAATTATGAAGCACACCCATTTGTCCTAATCACTTATTGCATCAATTCTCTTTTGGGCAAAACAAACAAAATGCCCCCTCACATCTGATTGGCCGAAGACTTTAGTGCTTTTGCTTATAAAGATTACAAATGCTAGAAAGTTTAGATGAACGGGACATAAACCAAGGACAAACTTACCAGGACAGCTCTACTTCTGGTAGGTAAGCAAACTACTCCATTTAGTCTATAAATATGTCTCTTCTTGAGAATGTAAAGCCTTATCTTTAAATCATGTACACCTGTTTATTTTCAGATTCCTTAATAGGTATTTTAATATTCTTACACTTGAAGTAATTTTGTATTTAAACTCATTGGAATATAAGCATTTTGTGACATAGTTACTGACTTCTCTACTTCTACAGAATAGCATAAGTTATAAAACAGTGATTTCAACTCCCTAAACTGATCACTTTTCTCTTTATATGTTATGGGACAATCTTATCTTGTTTAGAGACATTGTCTACATAGATTCATGTTATCTGCAGGATGCATACAGTACAATGTGAGGTACCACATATATAAAAATTACTTTTCTAATTCTAGCTTAAAATAGAAAATTAGGAGACAAGCTTCATCTTGTTAATAAGGAAGGCTACTAAGATAGGCTAATATTACATATTTCAGTTCATATGCATCCCTATGCATTTATAATATTTGTGCATTATAATGATTGATATGAATTTATATTTACATCTATATTTATTTCAAGCTCACATCACCCAAAGCAAAGCTCTCTCTCTTGTTCCATTTCTGGTGAGAAAGTGCTTCTGTTTTGGGCATTGTTGGCATTGGGTAACATCATCCAGACAGTTATGTTTTCATTAGGGTTCACTGGCTTTCAGATTTTCAGTTTCAATAGATATTTCATAATAGAGTTATTATTTAGTTATTTTCAGCAAGTAGTTTGAGTTAAAAAAATATAATTTCCTTGTTTGTTTTCAATTGAGATATGAATAACTTTTCATTGTTTTATTGATGACACTGGAGAATACAACTTTTGGAGAAAGAGTTGTTACACCTTTTTGGAGAAATTTGGGCTCATAGATTCTGAGAATAAAAGTTGATATTGTCCATCAGGTCTGCTTATCAAGATATGACATATATCCCTACAAATGTATACATATATATATATTGTAATATACATGTAATGAATGCCATCAAATGAAGGTATGAAGATCAATCCCAAGAAGCCTAGAACACAAACTACAAAACAAAATTTCTTTATTGAGACATGTCGCTAAAACCACGTTTCTGTGATTTCCTGCAATGAGATGCCCCTGGACATTTGCAGTGAATGCTCCAACAGTTCAAGTTATTCTATTCATTTTGACTGAAAACTAATGCAGCTGATGAAGGACTTCTGACATCATAATAATTTTGCTCAGCATAGCTTTCATTCTTACCAGCTGATTCATCCACCGCTTCAGCGAGCTCTAAGAGTCTGCTACATGTTGGGTCAGGTATCTTATCTGAATGTGGAACAGGGCATCTAGTGTGGTTGAAATTAGGATACATCCACTTACTCTAGTTCTTCCTACTGATGACTTTATATTCACCAAACAAAAGTAACAGTCATAACTGTAGGTTCTACATTTGCACCCTACCATTGGTACATCAAATTTCATGCCCTACCTTTTCACATTTGCCAAGTGTTGCAGATATTCTGTACAGGTTTTACACACAACATGAGGTTCCCAAGTCTAATAGTGGTCCATCTATTTTACTTTGAAATAGGCAAAATAAGATATTTTCACAAAGTCAGTTATAGCTTTTCTAAACTGAGGAAAAGTGTACTCTCTGCAAATGAAACAAAAAACATCAGGATAATTTACACATTTTCTAATTTTTGAAGCCATGTCAATGCCTGTAAGAGAAATAAAACACATCTCAAAATGTACACACGCAAACATCAACAGAATATCTGCAAAATCATAAGTGTATATAAAGAAATCTTAAGAATAATAGTTAATGATGTCCGCAATATCTCATAAGCTAGAGCTCCTAAAACAAAATGGATGATAATTTCTAAAACAGTAGAATACAAATACCCAGTATAATGTCTAAAATTCCAGGCACCACATTAAAAAATGTTGTATCCTCTAGTGTTACTGTAATCATTGGTAAGAATTCAGATTTACAGCTATATTTATTCTAAGCTTACATAACCCAAAACAAAGCTCTATCTTTTAGTCCATTTCTGGTGAGAAAGTGCTTCCTGTTTTGGGCATTGTAGGCATTGGGTAATTTCTTCAAGAATTTTACTCTAGCTTCTATGTTTCCTAAGAAAATGTAATGTCAGAGTAGTTCTTTGTTTATTTTCAACAAGTAAAGAACATTTTATACTTTATTTAGTCATAATTAATGTTTTGATTTGTTCCTTAATGAAATTTAGAAATCAACATGATCTTTAGAATATAAAAGTACAATTAATCTACAGAAAGCAAGTCCCATGGCTTCTCATACATTTTCTGAAAGGGAGTTTCTACAAAACCACACCCTTTATTGTGCAGAGAGAATCTTCCATATATATTTTAATTATGAAGCACACCCATTTGTCCTAATCACTTATTGCATCAATTCTCTTTTGGGCAAAACAAACAAAATGCCCCCTCACATCTGATTGGCCGAAGACTTTAGTGCTTTTGCTTATAAAGATTACAAATGCTAGAAAGTTTAGATGAACGGGACATAAACCAAGGACAAACTTAGCAGGACAGCTCTACTTCTGGTAGGTAAGCAAGCTACTCCATTTAGTCTATAAATAAGTCTCTTCTTGAGAATGTAAAGCCTTATCTTTAAATCATGTACACCTGTTTATTTTCAGATTCCTTAATAGGTATTTTAATATTCTTACACTTGAAGTAATTTGTATTTAAACTCATTGGAATATAAGCATTTTGTGACATAGTTACTGACTTCTCTACTTCTACAGAATAGCATAAGTTATAAAACAGTGATTTCAACTCCCTAAACTGATCACTTTTCTCTTTATATGTTATGGGACAATCTTATCTTGTTTAGAGACATTGTCTACATAGATTCATGTTATCTGCAGGATGCATACAGTACAATGTGAGGTACCACGTATATAAAAATTACTTTTCTAATTCTAGCTTAAAATAGAAAATTAGGAGACAAGCTTCATCTTGTTAATAAGGAAGGCTACTAAGATAGGCTAATATTACATATTTCAGTTCATATGCATCCCTATGCATTTATAATATTTGTGCATTATAATGATTGATATGAATTTATATTTACATCTTTATTTATTTCAAGCTCACATCACCCAAAACAAAGCTCTCTCTTTTGTTCCATTTCTGGTGAGAAAGTGCTTCTGTTTTGGGCATTGTTGGCATTGGGTAACATCATCCAGACAGTTTTGTTTTCATTAGGGTTCACTGGCTTTCAGCTTTTCAGTTTCAATAGATATTTCATAATAGAGTTATTATTTAGTTATTTTCAGCAAGTAGTTTGAGTTAAAAAAATATAATTTCCTTGTTTGTTTTCAATTGAGATATGAATAACTTTTCATTGTTTTATTGATGACACTGGAGAATACAACTTTTGGAGAAAGAGATGTTACACCTTTTTGGAGAAATTTGGGCTCATAGATTCTGAGAATAACAGTTGATATTGTCCATCAGGTCTGCTTATCAAGATATGACATATATCCCTACAAATGTATACATTTATATATATTGTAATATACATGTAATGAATGCCATCAAATGAAGGTATGAAGATCAATCCCAAGAAGCCTAGAACACAAACTACAAAACAAAATTTCTTTATTGAGACATGTCGCTAAAACCACGTTTCTGTGATTTCCTGCAATGAGATGCCCCTGGACATTTGCAGTGAATGCTCCAACAGTTCAAGTTATTCTATTCATTTTGACTGAAAACTAATGCAGCTGATGAAGGACTTCTGACATCACAATAATTTTGCTTAGCATAGCTTTCATTCTTACCAGCTGATTCATCCACCGCTTCAGCGAGCTCTAAGAGTCTGCTACATGTTGGGTCAGGTATCTTATCTGAATGTGGAACAGGGCATCTAGTGTGGTTGACATTAGGATACATCCACTTACTCTAGTTCTTCCTACTGATGACTTTATATTCACCAAACAAAAGTAACAGTCATAACTGTAGGTTCTACATTTGCACCCTACCATTGGTACATCAAATTTCATGCCCTTCCTTTTCACATTTGCCAAGTGTTGCAGATATTCTGTACAGGTTTTACACACAACATGAGGTTCCCAAGTCTAATAGTGGTCCATCTGTTTTACTTTGAAATAGGCAAAATAAGATATTTTCACAAAGTCAGTTATAGCTTTTCTAAACTGAGGTACTCTCTGCAAATGAAACAAAAAACATCAGGATAATTTACACATTTTCTAATTTTTGAAGCCATGTCAATGCCTGTAACAGAAATAAAACACATCTCAAAATGTACACACACAAACATCAACAGAATATCTGCAAAATCATAAGTGTATATAAAGAAATCTTAAGAATAATAGTTAATGATGTCCGCAATATCTCATAAGCTAGAGCTCCTAAAACAAAATGGATGATAATTTCTAAAACAGTAGAATACAAATACCCAGTATAATGTCTAAAATTCCAGGCACCACATTAAAAAATGTTGTATCCTCTAGTGTTACTGTAATCATTGGTAAGAATTCAGATTTACAGCTATATTTATTCTAAGCTTACATAACCCAAAACAAAGCTCTATCTTTTAGTCCATTTCTGGTGAGAAAGTGCTTCCTGTTTTGGGCATTGTAGGCATTGGGTAATTTCTTCAAGAATTTTACTCTAGCTTCTATGTTTCCTAAGAAAATGTAATGTCAGAGTAGTTCTTTGTTTATTTTCAGCAAGTAAAGAACATTTTATACTTTATTTAGTCATAATTAATGTTTTGATTTGTTCCTTAATGAAATTTAGAAATCAACATGATCTTTAGAATATAAAAGTACAATTAATCTACAGAAAGCAAGTCCCATGGCTTCTCATACATTTTCTGAAAGGGAGTTTCTACAAAACCACACCCTTTATTGTGCAGAGAGAATCTTCCATATATATTTTAATTATGAAGCACACCCATTTGTCCTAATCACTTATTGCATCAATTCTCTTTTGGGCAAAACAAACAAAATGCCCCCTCACATCTGATTGGCCGAAGACTTTAGTGCTTTTGCTTATAAAGATTACAAATGCTAGAAAGTTTAGATGAACGGGACATAAACCAAGGACAAACTTACCAGGACAGCTCTACTTCTGGTAGGTAAGCAAGCTACTCCATTTAGTCTATAAATATGTCTCTTCTTGAGAATGTAAAGCCTTATCTTTAAATCATGTACACCTGTTTATTTTCAGATTCCTTAATAGGTATTTTAATATTCTTACACTTGAAGTAATTTGTATTTAAACTCATTGGAATATAAGCATTTTGTGACATAGTTACTGACTTCTCTACTTCTACAGAATAGCATAAGTTATAAAACAGTGATTTCAACTCCCTAAACTGATCACTTTTCTCTTTATATGTTATGGGACAATCTTATCTTGTTTAGAGACATTGTCTACATAGATTCATGTTATCTGCAGGATGCATACAGTACAATGTGAGGTACCACATATATAAAAATTACTTTTCTAATTCTAGCTTAAAATAGAAAATTAGGAGACAAGCTTCATCTTGTTAATAAGGAAAGGCTACTAAGATAGGCTAATATTACATATTTCAGTTCATATGCATCCCTATGCATTTATAATATTTGTGCATTATAATGATTGATATGAATTTATATTAACATCTATATTTATTTCAAGCTCACATCACCAAAAGCAAAGCTCTCTCTCTTGTTCCATTTCTGGTGAGAAAGTGCTTCTGTTTTGGGCATTGTTGGCATTGGGTAACATCATCCAGACAGTTATGTTTTCATTAGGGTTCACTGGCTTTCAGCTTTTCAGTTTCAATAGATATTTCATAATAGAGTTATTATTTAGTTATTTTCAGCAAGTAGTTTGAGTTAAAAAAATATAATTTCCTAGTTTGTTTTCAATTGAGATATGAATAACTTTTCATTGTTTTATTGATGACACTGGAGAATACAACTTTTGGAGAAAGAGTTGTTACACCTTTTTGGAGAAATTTGGGCTCATAGATTCTGAGAATAACAGTTGATATTGTCCATCAGGTCTGCTTATCAAGATATGACATATATCCCTACAAATGTATACATTTATATATATTGTAATATACATGTAATGAATGCCATCAAATGAAGGTATGAAGATCAATCCCAAGAAGCCTAGGACACAAACTACAAAACAAAATTTCTTTATTGAGACATGTCGCTAAAACCACGTTTCTGTGATTTCCTGCAATGAGATGCCCCTGGACATTTGCAGTGAATGCTCCAACAGTTCAAGTTATTCTATTCATTTTGACTGAAAACTAATGCAGCTGATGAAGGACTTCTGACATCACAATAATTTTGCTTAGCATAGCTTTCATTCTTACCAGCTGATTCATCCACCGCTTCAGCGAGCTCTAAGAGTCTGCTACATGTTGGGTCAGGTATCTTATCTGAATGTGGAACAGGGCATCTAGTGTGGTTGACATTAGGATACATCCACTTACTCTAGTTCTTCCTACTGATGACTTTATATTCACCAAACAAAAGTAACAGTCATAACTGTAGGTTCTACATTTGCACCCTACCATTGGTACATCAAATTTCATGCCCTTCCTTTTCACATTTGCCAAGTGTTGCAGATATTCTGTACAGGTTTTACACACAACATGAGGTTCCCAAGTCTAATAGTGGTCCATCTGTTTTACTTTGAAATAGGCAAAATAAGATATTTTCACAAAGTCAGTTATAGCTTTTCTAAACTGAGGAAAAGTGTACTCTCTGCAAATGAAACAAAAAACATCAGGATAATTTACACATTTTCTAATTTTTGAAGCCATGTCAATGCCTGTAACAGAAATAAAACACATCTCAAAATGTACACACGCAAACATCAACAGAATATCTGCAAAATCATAAGTGTATATAAAGAAATCTTAAGAATAATAGTTAATGATGTCCGCAATATCTCATAAGCTAGAGCTCCTAAAACAAAATGGATGATAATTTCTAAAAGAGTAGAATACAAATACCCAGTATAATGTCTAAAATTCCAGGCACCACATTAAAAAATGTTGTATCCTCTAGTGTTACTGTAATCATTGGTAAGAATTCAGATTTACAGCTATATTTATTCTAAGCTAACATAACCCAAAACAAAGCTCTATCTTTTAGTCCATTTCTGGTGAGAAAGTGCTTCCTGTTTTGGGCATTGTAGGCATTGGGTAATTTCTTCAAGAATTTTACTCTAGCTTCTATGTTTCCTAAGAAAATGTAATGTCAGAGTAGTTCTTTGTTTATTTTCAACAAGTAAAGAACATTTTATACTTTATTTAGTCATAATTAATGTTTTGATTTGTTCCTTAATGAAATTTAGAAATCAACATGATCTTTAGAATATAAATATAAATATAAAAGTACAATTAATCTACAGAAAGCAAGTCCCATGGCTTCTCATACATTTTCTGAAAGGGAGTTTCTACAAAACCACACCCTTTATTGTGCAGAGAGAATCTTCCATATATATTTTAATTATGAAGCACACCCATTTGTCCTAATCACTTATTGCATCAATTCTCTTTTGGGCAAAACAAACAAAATGCCCCCTCACATCTGATTGGCCGAAGACTTTAGTGCTTTTGCTTATAAAGATTACAAATGCTAGAAAGTTTAGATGAACGGGACATAAACCAAGGACAAACTTACCAGGACAGCTCTACTTCTGGTAGGTAAGCAAACTACTCCATTTAGTCTATAAATATGTCTCTTCTTGAGAATGTAAAGCCTTATCTTTAAATCATGTACACCTGTTTATTTTCAGATTCCTTAATAGGTATTTTAATATTCTTACACTTGAAGTAATTTGTATTTAAACTCATTGGAATATAAGCATTTTGTGACATAGTTACTGACTTCTCTACTTCTACAGAATAGCATAAGTTATAAAACAGTGATTTCAACTCCCTAAACTGATCACTTTTCTCTTTATATGTTATGGGACAATCTTATCTTGTTTAGAGACATTGTCTACATAGATTCATGTTATCTGCAGGATGCATACAGTACAATGTGAGGTACCACATATATAAAAATTACTTTTCTAATTCTAGCTTAAAATAGAAAATTAGGAGACAAGCTTCATCTTGTTAATAAGGAAGGCTACTAAGATAGGCTAATATTACATATTTCAGTTCATATGCATCCCTATGCATTTATAATATTTGTGCATTATAATGATTGATATGAATTTATATTTACATCTATATTTATTTCAAGCTCACATCACCCAAAGCAAAGCTCTCTCTCTTGTTCCATTTCTGGTGAGAAAGTGCTTCTGTTTTGGGCATTGTTGGCATTGGGTAACATCATCCAGACAGTTATGTTTTCATTAGGGTTCACTGGCTTTCAGCTTTTCAGTTTCAATAGATATTTCATAATAGAGTTATTATTTAGTTATTTTCAGCAAGTAGTTTGAGTTAAAAAAATATAATTTCCTTGTTTGTTTTCAATTGAGATATGAATAACTTTTCATTGTTTTATTGATGACACTGGAGAATACAACTTTTGGAGAAAGAGTTGTTACACCTTTTTGGAGAAATTTGGGCTCATAGATTCTGAGAATAAAAGTTGATATTGTCCATCAGGTCTGCTTATCAAGATATGACATATATCCCTACAAATGTATACATATATATATATATATTGTAATATACATGTAATGAATGCCATCAAATGAAGGTATGAAGATCAATCCCAAGAAGCCTAGAACACAAACTACAAAACAAAATTTCTTTATTGAGACATGTCGCTAAAACCACGTTTCTGTGATTTCCTGCAATGAGATGCCCCTGGACATTTGCAGTGAATGCTCCAACAGTTCAAGTTATTCTATTCATTTTGACTGAAAACTAATGCAGCTGATGAAGGACTTCTGACATCACAATAATTTTGCTCAGCATAGCTTTCATTCTTACCAGCTGATTCATCCACCGCTTCAGCGAGCTCTAAGAGTCTGCTACATGTTGGGTCAGGTATCTTATCTGAATGTGGAACGGGGCATCTAGTGTGGTTGAAATTAGGATACATCCACTTACTCTAGTTCTTCCTACTGATGACTTTATATTCACCAAACAAAAGTAACAGTCATAACTGTAGGTTCTACATTTGCACCCTACCATTGGTACATCAAATTTCATGCCCTTCCTTTTCACATTTGCCAAGTTTTGCAGATATTCTGTACAGGTTTTACACACAACATGAGGTTCCCAAGTCTAATAGTGGTCCATCTGTTTTACTTTGAAATAGGCAAAATAAGATATTTTCACAAAGTCAGTTATAGCTTTTCTAAACTGAGGAAAAGTGTACTCTCTGCAAATGAAACAAAAAACATCAGGATAATTTACACATTTTCTAATTTTTGAAGCCATGTCAATGCCTGTAACAGAAATAAAACACATCTCAAAATGTACACACGCAAACATCAACAGAATATCTGCAAAATCATAAGTGTATATAAAGAAATCTTAAGAATAATAGTTAATGATGTCCGCAATATCTCATAAGCTAGAGCTCCTAAAACAAAATGGATGATAATTTTTAAAACAGTAGAATACAAATACCCAGTATAATGTCTAAAATTCCAGGCACCACATTAAAAAATGTTGTATCCTCTAGTGTTACTGTAATCATTGGTAAGAATTCAGATTTACAGCTATATTTATTCTAAGCTTACATAACCCAAAACAAAGCTCTATCTTTTAGTCCATTTCTGGTGAGAAAGTGCTTCCTGTTTTGGGCATTGTAGGCATTGGGTAATTTCTTCAAGAATTTTACTCTAGCTTCTATGTTTCCTAAGAAAATGTAATGTCAGAGTAGTTCTTTGTTTATTTTCAACAAGTAAAGAACATTTTATACTTTATTTAGTCATAATTAATGTTTTGATTTGTTCCTTAATGAAATTTAGAAATCAACATGATCTTTAGAATATAAAAGTACAATTAATCTACAGAAAGCAAGTCCCATGGCTTCTCATGCATTTTCTGAAAGGGAGTTTCTACAAAACCACACCCTTTATTGTGCAGAGAGAATCTTCCATATATATTTTAATTATGAAGCACACCCATTTGTCCTAATCACTTATTGCATCAATTCTCTTTTGGGCAAAACAAACAAAATGCCCCCTCACATCTGAATGGCTGAAGACTTTAGTGCTTTTGCTTATAAAGATTACAAATGCTAGAAAGTTTAGATGAACGGGACATAAACCAAGGACAAACTTACCAGGACAGCTCTACTTCTGGTAGGTAAGCAAGCTACTCCATTTAGTCTATAAATATGTCTCTTCTTGAGAATGTAAAGCCTTATCTTTAAATCATGTACACCTGTTTATTTTCAGATTCCTTAATAGGTATTTTAATATTCTTACACTTGAAGTAATTTGTATTTAAACTCATTGGAATATAAGCATTTTGTGACATAGTTACTGACTTCTCTACTTCTACAGAATAGCATAAGTTATAAAACAGTGATTTCAACTCCCTAAACTGATCACTTTTCTCTTTATATGTTATGGGACAATCTTATCTTGTTTAGAGACATTGTCTACATAGATTCATGTTATCTGCAGGATGCATACAGTACAATGTGAGGTACCACATATATAAAAATTACTTTTCTAATTCTAGCTTAAAATAGAAAATTAGGAGACAAGCTTCATCTTGTTAATAAGGAAGGCTACTAAGATAGGCTAATATTACATATTTCAGCTCATATGCATCCCTATGCATTTATAATATTTGTGCATTATAATGATTGATATGAATTTATATTTACATCTATATTTATTTCAAGCTCACATCACCCAAAACAAAGCTCTCTCTTTTGTTCCATTTCTGGTGAGAAAGTGCTTCTGTTTTGGGCATTGTTGGCATTGGGTAACATCATCCAGACAGTTATGTTTTCATTAGGGTTCACTGAAACTGAAAAGCTGAAAGCCAGTGAACCCTAATGAAAACATAACTGTCTGGATGATGTTACCCAATGCCAACAATGCCCAAAACAGAAGCACTTTCTCACCAGAAATGGAACAAAAGAGAGAGCTTTGTTTTGGGTGATGTGAGCTTGAAATAAATATTTAAGCTTTTCAGTTTCAATAGATATTTCATAATAGAGTTATTATTTAGTTATTTTCAGCAAGTAGTTTGAGTTAAAAAAATATAATTTCCTTGTTTGTTTTCAATTGAGATATGAATAACTTTTCATTGTTTTATTGATGACACTGGAGAATACAACTTTTGGAGAAAGAGATGTTACACCTTTTTGGAGAAATTTGGGCTCATAGATTCTGAGAATAACAGTTGATATTGTCCATCAGGTCTGCTTATCAAGATATGACATATATCCCTACAAATGTATACATTTATATATATTGTAATATACATGTAATGAATGCCATCAAATGAAGGTATGAAGATCAATCCCAAGAAGCCTAGAACACAAACTACAAAACAAAATTTCTTTATTGAGACATGTCGCTAAAACCACGTTTCTGTGATTTCCTGCAATGAGATGCCCCTGGACATTTGCAGTGAATGCTCCAACAGTTCAAGTTATTCTATTCATTTTGACTGAAAACTAATGCAGCTGATGAAGGACTTCTGACATCACAATAATTTTGCTCAGCATAGCTTTCATTCTTACCAGCTGATTCATCCACCGCTTCAGTGAGCTCTAAGAGTCTGCTACATGTTGGGTCAGGTATCTTATCTGAATGTGGAACAGGGCATCTAGTGTGGTTGACATTAGGATACATCCACTCTAGTTCTTCCTACTGATGACTTTATATTCACCAAACAAAAGTAACAGTCATAACTGTAGGTTCTACATTTGCACCCTACCATTGGTACATCAAATTTCATGCCCTTCCTTTTCACATTTGCCAAGTGTTGCAGATATTCTGTACAGGTTTTACACACAACATGAGGTTCCCAAGTCTAATAGTGGTCCATCTGTTTTACTTTGAAATAGGCAAAATAAGATATTTTCACAAAGTCAGTTATAGCTTTTCTAAACTGAGGAAAAGTGTACTCTCTGCAAATGAAACAAAAAACATCAGGATAATTTACACATTTTCTAATTTTTGAAGCCATGTCAATGCCTGTAACAGAAATAAAACACATCTCAAAATGTACACACGCAAACATCAACAGAATATCTGCAAAATCATAAGTGTATATAAAGAAATCTTAAGAATAATAGTTAATGATGTCCGCAATATCTCATAAGCTAGAGCTCCTAAAACAAAATGGATGATAATTTCTAAAACAGTAGAATACAAATACCCAGTATAATGTCTAAAATTCCAGGCACCACATTAAAAAATGTTGTATCCTCTAGTGTTACTGTAATCATTGGTAAGAATTCAGATTTACAGCTATATTTATTCTAAGCTTACATAACCCAAAACAAAGCTCTATCTTTTAGTCCATTTCTGGTGAGAAAGTGCTTCCTGTTTTGGGCATTGTAGGCATTGGGTAATTTCTTCAAGAATTTTACTCTAGCTTCTATGTTTCCTAAGAAAATGTAATGTCAGAGTAGTTCTTTGTTTATTTTCAACAAGTAAAGAACATTTTATACTTTATTTAGTCATAATTAATGTTTTGATTTGTTCCTTAATGAAATTTAGAAATCAACATGATCTTTAGAATATAAAAGTACAATTAATCTACAGAAAGCAAGTCCCATGGCTTCTCATACATTTTCTGAAAGGGAGTTTCTACAAAACCACACCCTTTATTGTGCAGAGAGAATCTTCCATATATAGTTTAATTATGAAGCACACCCATTTGTCCTAATCACTTATTGCATCAATTCTCTTTTGGGCAAAACAAACAAAATGCCCCCTCACATCTGATTGGCCGAAGACTTTAGTGCTTTTGCTTATAAAGATTACAAATGCTAGAAAGTTTAGATGAACGGGACATAAACCAAGGACAAACTTACCAGGACAGCTCTACTTCTGGTAGGTAAGCAAGCTACTCCATTTAGTCTATAAATATGTCTCTTCTTGAGAATGTAAAGCCTTATCTTTAAATCATGTACACCTGTTTATTTTCAGATTCCTTAATAGGTATTTTAATATTCTTACACTTGAAGTAATTTGTATTTAAACTCATTGAAATATAAGCATTTTGTGACATAGTTACTGACTTCTCTACTTCTACAGAATAGCATAAGTTATAAAACAGTGATTTCAACTCCCTAAACTGATCACTTTTCTCTTTATATGTTATGGGACAATCTTATCTTGTTTAGAGACATTGTCTACATAGATTCATGTTATCTGCAGGATGCATACAGTACAATGTGAGGTACCACATATATAAAAATTACTTTTATAATTCTAGCTTAAAATAGAAAATTAGGAGACAAGCTTCATGTTGTTAATAAGGAAGGCTACTAAGATAGGCTAATATTACATATTTCAGTTCATATGCATCCCTATGCATTTATAATATTTGTGCATTATAATGATTGATATGAATTTATATTTACATCTATATTTATTTCAAGCTCACATCACCCAAAGCAAAGCTCTCTCTCTTGTTCCATTTCTGGTGAGAAAGTGCTTCTGTTTTGGGCATTGTTGGCATTGGGTAACATCATCCAGACAGTTATGTTTTCATTAGGGTTCACTGGCTTTCAGCTTTTCAGTTTCAATAGATATTTCATAATAGAGTTATTATTTAGTTATTTTCAGCAAGTAGTTTGAGTTAAAAAAATATAATTTCCTTGTTTGTTTTCAATTGAGATATGAATAACTTTTCATTGTTTTATTGATGACACTGGAGACTACAACTTTTGGAGAAAGAGTTGTTACACCTTTTTGGAGAAATTTGGGCTCATAGATTCTGAGAATAACAGTTGATATTGTCCATCAGGTCTGCTTATCAAGATATGACATATATCCCTACAAATGTATACATTTATATATATTGTAATATACATGTAATGAATGCCATCAAATGAAGGTATGAAGATCAATCCCAAGAAGCCTAGGACACAAACTACAAAACAAAATTTCTTTATTGAGACATGTCGCTAAAACCACGTTTCTGTGATTTCCTGCAATGAGATGCCCCTGGACATTTGCAGTGAATGCTCCAACAGTTCAAGTTATTCTATTCATTTTGACTGAAAACTAATGCAGCTGATGAAGGACTTCTGACATCACAATAATTTTGCTCAGCATAGCTTTCATTCTTACCAGCTGATTCATCCACCGCTTCAGCGAGCTCTAAGAGTCTGCTACATGTTGGGTCAGGTATCTTATCTGAATGTGGAACAGGGCATCTAGTGTGGTTGACATTAGGATACATCCACTTACTCTAGTTCTTCCTACTGATGACTTTATATTCACCAAACAAAAGTAACAGTCATAACTGTAGGTTCTACATTTGCACCCTACCATTGGTACATCAAATTTCATGCCCTTCCTTTTCACATTTGCCAAGTGTTGCAGATATTCTGTACAGGTTTTACACACAACATGAGGTTCCCAAGTCTAATAGTGGTCCATCTGTTTTACTTTGAAATAGGCAAAATAAGATATTTTCACAAAGTCAGTTATAGCTTTTCTAAACTGAGGTACTCTCTGCAAATGAAACAAAAAACATCAGGATAATTTACACATTTTCTAATTTTTGAAGCCATGTCAATGCCTGTAACAGAAATAAAACACATCTCAAAATGTACACACGCAAACATCAACAGAATATCTGCAAAATCATAAGTGTATATAAAGAAATCTTAAGAATAATAGTTAATGATGTCCGCAATATCTCATAAGCTAGAGCTCCTAAAACAAAATGGATGATAATTTCTAAAACAGTAGAATACAAATACCCAGTATAATGTCTAAAATTCCAGGCACCACATTAAAAAATGTTGTATCCTCTAGTGTTACTGTAATCATTGGTAAGAATTCAGATTTACATCTATATTTATTCTAAGCTTACATAACCCAAAACAAAGCTCTGTCTTTTTGTCCATTTCTGGTGAGAAAGTGCTTTCTGTTTTGGGCATTGTAGGCATTGGGTAATTTCTTCAAGAATTTTACTCTAGCTTCTATGTTTCCTAAGAAAATGTAATGTCAGAGTAGTTCTTTGTTTATTTTCAACAAGTAAAGAACATTTTATACTTTATTTAGTCATAATTAATGTTTTGATTTGTTCCTTAATGAAATTTAGAAATCAACATGATCTTTAGAATATAAAAGTACAATTAATCTACAGAAAGCAAGTCCCATGGCTTCTCATACATTTTCTGAAAGGGAGTTTCTACAAAACCACACCCTTTATTGTGCAGAGAGAATCTTCCATATATATTTTAATTATGAAGCACACCCATTTGTCCTAATCACTTATTGCATCAATTCTCTTTTGGGCAAAACAAACAAAATGCCCCCTCACATCTGATTGGCCGAAGACTTTAGTGCTTTTGCTTATAAAGATTACAAATGCTAGAAAGTTTAGATGAACGGGACATAAACCAAGGACAAACTTACCAGGACAGCTCTACTTCTGGTAGGTAAGCAAGCTACTCCATTTAGTCTATAAATATGTCTCTTCTTGAGAATGTAAAGCCTTATCTTTAAATCATGTACACCTGTTTATTTTCAGATTCCTTAATAGGTATTTTAATATTCTTACACTTGAAGTAATTTGTATTTAAACTCATTGGAATATAAGCATTTTGTGACATAGTTACTGACTTCTCTACTTCTACAGAATAGCATACGTTATAAAACAGTGATTTCAACTCCCTAAACTGATCACTTTTCTCTTTATATGTTATGGGACAATCTTATCTTGTTTAGAGACATTGTCTACATAGATTCATGTTATCTGCAGGATGCATACAGTACAATGTGAGGTACCACATATATAAAAATTACTTTTCTAATTCTAGCTTAAAATAGAAAATTAGGAGACAAGCTTCATGTTGTTAATAAGGAAGGCTACTAAGATAGGCTAATATTACATATTTCAGTTCATATGCATCCCTATGCATTTATAATATTTGTGCATTATAATGATTGATATGAATTTATATTTACATCTATATTTATTTCAAGCTCACATCACCCAAAACAAAGCTCTCTCTTTTGTTCCATTTCTGGTGAGAAAGTGCTTCTGTTTTGGGCATTGTTGGCATTGGGTAACATCATCCAGACAGTTATGTTTTCATTAGGGTTCACTGGCTTTCAGCTTTTCAGTTTCAATAGATATTTCATAATAGAGTTATTATTTAGTTATTTTCAGCAAGTAGTTTGAGTTAAAAAAATATAATTTCCTTGTTTGTTTTCAATTGAGATATGAATAACTTTTCATTGTTTTATTGATGACACTGGAGAATACAACTTTTGGAGAAAGAGATGTTACACCTTTTTGGAGAAATTTGGGCTCATAGAATCTGAGAATAACAGTTGATATTGTCCATCAGGTCTGCTTATCAAGATATGACATATATCCCTACAAATGTATACATTTATATATATTGTAATATACATGTAATGAATGCCATCAAATGAAGGTATGAAGATCAATCCCAAGATGCCTAGAACACAAACTACAAAACAAAATTTCTTTATTGAGACATGTCGCTAAAACCACGTTTCTGTGATTTCCTGCAATGAGATGCCCCTGGACATTTGCAGTGAATGCTCCAACAGTTCAAGTTATTCTATTCATTTTGACTGAAAACTAATGCAGCTGATGAAGGACTTCTGACATCACAATAATTTTGCTCAGCATAGCTTTCATTCTTACCAGCTGATTCATCCACCGCTTCAGCGAGCTCTAAGAGTCTGCTACATGTTGGGTCAGGTATCTTATCTGAATGTGGAACAGGGCATCTAGTGTGGTTGACATTAGGATACATCCACTTACTCTAGTTCTTCCTACTGATGACTTTATATTCACCAAACAAAAGTAACAGTCATAACTGTAGGTTCTACATTTGCACCCTACCATTGGTACATCAAATTTCATGCCCTTCCTTTTCACATTTGCCAAGTGTTGCAGATATTCTGTACAGGTTTTACACACAACATGAGGTTCCCAAGTCTAATAGTGGTCCATCTGTTTTACTTTGAAATAGGCAAAATAAGATATTTTCACAAAGTCAGTTATAGCTTTTCTAAACTGAGGAAAAGTGTACTCTCTGCAAATGAAACAAAAAACATCAGGATAATTTACACATTTTCTAATTTTTGAAGCCATGTCAATGCCTGTAACAGAAATAAAACACATCTCAAAATGTACACACGCAAACATCAACAGAATATCTGCAAAATCATAAGTGTATATAAAGAAATCTTGAGAATAATAGTTAATGATGTCCGCAATATCTCATAAGCTAGAGCTCCTAAAACAAAATGGATGATAATTTCTAAAACAGTAGAATACAAATACCCAGTATAATGTCTAAAATTCCAGGCACCACATTAAAAAATGTTGTATCCTCTAGTGTTACTGTAATCATTGGTAAGAATTCAGATTTACAGCTATATTTATTCTAAGCTTACATAACCCAAAACAAAGCTCTATCTTTTAGTCCATTTCTGGTGAGAAAGTGCTTCCTGTTTTGGGCATTGTAGGCATTGGGTAATTTCTTCAAGAATTTTACTCTAGCTTCTATGTTTCCTAAGAAAATGTAATGTCAGAGTAGTTCTTTGTTTATTTTCAACAAGTAAAGAACATTTTATACTTTATTTAGTCATAATTAATGTTTTGATTTGTTCCTTAATGAAATTTAGAAATCAACATGATCTTTAGAATATAAAAGTACAATTAATCTGCAGAAAGCAAGTCCCATGGCTTCTCATACATTTTCTGAAAGGGAGTTTCTACAAAACCACACCCTTTATTGTGCAGAGAGAATCTTCCATATATAGTTTAATTATGAAGCACACCCATTTGTCCTAATCACTTATTGCATCAATTCTCTTTTGGGCAAAACAAACAAAATGCCCCCTCACATCTGATTGGCCGAAGACTTTAGTGCTTTTGCTTATAAAGATTACAAATGCTAGAAAGTTTAGATGAACGGGACATAAACCAAGGACAAACTTACCAGGACAGATCTACTTCTGGTAGGTAAGCAAGCTACTCCATTTAGTCTATAAATATGTCTCTTCTTGAGAATGTAAAGCCTTATCTTTAAATCATGTACACCTGTTTATTTTCAGATTCCTTAATAGGTATTTTAATATTCTTACACTTGAAGTAATTTGTATTTAAACTCATTGGAATATAAGCATTTTGTCACATAGTTACTGACTTCTCTACTTCTACAGAATAGCATAAGTTATAAAACAGTGATTTCAACTCCCTAAACTGATCACTTTTCTCTTTATATGTTATGGGACAATCTTATCTTGTTTAGAGACATTGTCTACATAGATTCATGTTATCTGCAGGATGCATACAGTACAATGTGAGGTACCACATATATAAAAATTACTTTTCTAATTCTAGCTTAAAATAGAAAATTAGGAGACAAGCTTCATCTTGTTAATAAGGAAGGCTACTAAGATAGGCTAATATTACATATTTCAGTTCATATGCATCCCTATGCATTTATAATATTTGTGCATTATAATGATTGATATGAATTTATATTTACATCTATATTTATTTCAAGCTCACATCACCCAAAACAAAGCTCTCTCTTTTGTTCCATTTCTGGTGAGAAAGTGCTTCTGTTTTGGGCATTGTTGGCATTGGGTAACATCATCCAAACAGTTATGTTTACATTATGGTTCACTGCCATTCAGCTTTTCAGTTTCAATAGATATTTCATAATAGAGTTATTATTTAGTTATTTTCAGCAAGTAGTTTGAGTTAAAAAAAATATAATTTCCTTGTTTGTTTTCAATTGAGATATGAATAACTTTTCATTGTTTTATTGATAACACTGGAGAATACAACTTTTGGAGAAAGAGATGTTACACCATTTTGTTGAAATTTGGGCTCATAGTTTCTGATAATAACAGTTGATATTGTCCATCAGGTCTGCTAGCAAGATATGACATATATCCCTACAAATGTATACATTTATATATATTGTAATATACATGTAATGAATGCCATCAAATGAAGATATAAAGATCAATCCCAAGAAGCCTAGAACACAAACTACAAAAAAAAATTATTTATTGATTCATGTCGCTAAAACCACGTTTCTGGGATTACCTGCAATGAGATGCCCCTGGACAATTGCAGTGAATGCTCCAACAGTTCAAGTTATTCTATTCATTTTGACTGAAAACGAATGCAGCTGATGAAGGACTTCTGACATCACAATCATTTTGCTCAGCATAGCTTTCATTCTTACCAGCTGATTCATCCACCGCTTCAGCGAGCTCTAAGAGTCTGCTACATGTTGGGTCAGGTATATTATCTGAATGTGGAACAGGGCATCTAGTGTGGTTGACATTAGGATACATCCACTTACTCTAGTTCTTCCTACTGATGACTTTATATTCACCAAACAAAAGTAACAGTCATAACTGTAGTTTCTACGTTTGCACCCTACCATTGGTACATCAAATTTCATGCCCTTCCTTTTCACATTTGCCAAGTGTTGCAGATGCTCTGTACAGGTTTTACACACAACATGAGGTTCCCAGTCTAATAGTGGTCCCTCTGTTTTACTTTGAAATAGGCAAAATAAGATACTTTCACAGAGTCAGTTATAGCTTTTCTTCACTGAGGAAAAGTGTACTCTCTGCAAATGAAACAAATAACATCACGATAATTTACACATTTTCTAATTCTTGAGAATGTAAAGCCTTATCTTTAAATCATGTACACCTGTTTATTTTCAGATTCCTTAATAGGTATTTTAATATTCTTACACTTGAAGTAATTTGTATTTAAACTCATTGGAATATAAGCATTTTGTGACATAGTTACTGACTTCTCTACTTCTACAGAATAGCATAAGTTATAAAACAGTGATTTCAACTCCCTAAACTGATCACTTTTCTCTTTATATGTTATGGGACAATCTTATCTTGTTTAGAGACATTGTCTTCATAGATTCATGTTATCTGCAGGATGCATACAGTACAATGTGAGGTACCACATATATAAAAATTACTTTTCTAATTCTAGCTTAAAATAGAAAATTAGGAGACAAGCTTCATGTTGTTAATAAGGAAGGCTACTAAGATAGGCTAATATTACATATTTCAGTTCATATGCATCCCTATGCATTTATAATATTTGTGCATTATAATGATTGATATGAATTTATATTTACATCTATATTTATTTCAAGCTCACATCACCCAAAACAAAGCTCTCTCTCTTGTTCCATTTCTGGTGAGAAAGTGCTTCTGTTTTGGGCATTGTTGGCATTGGGTAACATCATCCAGACAGTTATGTTTTCATTAGGGTTCACTGGCTTTCAGCTTTTCAGTTTCAATAGATATTTCATAATAGAGTTATTATTTAGTTATTTTCAGCAAGTAGTTTGAGTTAAAAAAATATAATTTCCTTGTTTGTTTTCAATTGAGATATGAATAACTTTTCATTGTTTTATTGATGACACTGGAGAATACAACTTTTGGAGAAAGAGATGTTACACCTTTTTGGAGAAATTTGGGCTCATAGATTCTGAGAATAACAGTTGATATTGTCCATCAGGTCTGCTTATCAAGATATGACATATATCCCTACAAATGTATACATTTATATATATTGTAATATACATGTAATGAATGCCATCAAATGAAGGTATGAAGATCAATCCCAAGAAGCCTAGAACACAAACTACAAAACAAAATTTCTTTATTGAGACATGTCGCTAAAACCACGTTTCTGTGATTTCCTGCAATGAGATGCCCCTGGACATTAGCAGTGAATACTCCAACAGTTCAAGTTATTCTATTCATTTTGACTGAAAACTAATGCAGCTGATGAAGGACTTCTGACATCACAATAATTTTGCTCAGCATAGCTTTCATTCTTACCAGCTGATTCATCCACCGCTTCAGCGAGCTCTAAGAGTCTGCTACATGTTGGGTCAGGTATCTTATCTGAATGTGGAACAGGGCATCTAGTGTGGTTGACATTAGGATACATCCACTTACTCTAGTTCTTCCTACTGATGACTTTATATTCACCAAACAAAAGTAACAGTCATAACTGTAGGTTCTACATTTGCACCCTACCATTGGTACATCAAATTTCATGCCCTTCCTTTTCACATTTGCCAAGTGTTGCAGATATTCTGTACAGGTTTTACACACAACATGAGGTTCCCAAGTCTAATAGTGGTCCATCTGTTTTACTTTGAAATAGGCAAAATAAGATATTTTCACAAAGTCAGTTATAGCTTTTCTAAACTGAGGAAAAGTGTACTCTCTGCAAATGAAACAAAAAACATCAGGATAATTTACACATTTTCTAATTTTTGAAGCCATGTCAATGCCTGTAACAGAAATAAAACACATCTCAAAATGTACACACGCAAACATCAACAGAATATCTGCAAAATCATAAGTGTATATAAAGAAATCTTAAGAATAATAGTTAATGATGTCCGCAATATCTCATAAGCTAGAGCTCCTAAAACAAAATGGATGATAATTTCTAAAACAGTAGAATACAAATACCCAGTATAATGTCTAAAATTCCAGGCACCACATTAAAAAATGTTGTATCCTCTAGTGTTACTGTAATCATTGGTAAGAATTCAGATTTACAGCTATATTTATTCTAAGCTTACATAACCCAAAACAAAGCTCTATCTTTTAGTCCATTTCTGGTGAGAAAGTGCTTCCTGTTTTGGGCATTGTAGGCATTGGGTAATTTCTTCAAGAATTTTACTCTAGCTTCTATGTTTCCTAAGAAAATGTAATGTCAGAGTAGTTCTTTGTTTATTTTCAACAAGTAAAGAACATTTTATACTTTATTTAGTCATAATTAATGTTTTGATTTGTTCCTTAATGAAATTTAGAAATCAACATGATCTTTAGAATATAAAAGTACAATTAATCTACAGAAAGCAAGTCCCATGGCTTCTCATACATTTTCTGAAAGGGAGTTTCTACAAAACCACACCCTTTATTGTGCAGAGAGAATCTTCCATATATAGTTTAATTATGAAGCACACCCATTTGTCCTAATCACTTATTGCATCAATTCTCTTTTGGGCAAAACAAACAAAATGCCCCCTCACATCTGATTGGCTGAAGACTTTAGTGCTTTTGCTTATAAAGATTACAAATGCTAGAAAGTTTAGATGAACGGGACATAAACCAAGGACAAACTTACCAGGACAGCTCTACTTCTGGTAGGTAAGCAAGCTACTCCATTTAGTCTATAAATATGTCTCTTCTTGAGAATGTAAAGCCTTATCTTTAAATCATGTACACCTGTTTATTTTCAGATTCCTTAATAGATATTTTAATATTCTTACACTTGAAGTAATTTGTATTTAAACTCATTGGAATATAAGCATTTTGTGACATAGTTACTGACTTCTCTACTTCTACAGAATAGCATAAGTTATAAAACAGTGATTTCAACTCCCTAAACTGATCACTTTTCTCTTTATATGTTATGGGACAATCTTATCTTGTTTAGAGACATTGTCTACATAGATTCATGTTATCTGCAGGATGCATACAGTACAATGTGAGGTACCACATATATAAAAATTACTTTTCTAATTCTAGCTTAAAATAGAAAATTAGGAGACAAGCTTCATCTTGTTAATAAGGAAGGCTACTAAGATAGGCTAATATTACATATTTCAGTTCATATGCATCCCTATGCATTTATAATATTTGTGCATTATAATGATTGATATGAATTTATATTTACATCTATATTTATTTCAAGCTCACATCACCCAAAACAAAGCTCTCTCTCTTGTTCCATTTCTGGTGAGAAAGTGCTTCTGTTTTGGGCATTGTTGGCATTGGGTAACATCATCCAGACAGTTATGTTTTCATTAGGGTTCACTGGCTTTCAGCTTTTCAGTTTCAATAGATATTTCATAATAGAGTTATTATTTAGTTATTTTCAGCAAGTAGTTTGAGTTAAAAAAATATAATTTCCTTGTTTGTTTTCAATTGAGATATGAATAACTTTTCATTGTTTTATTGATGACACTGGAGAATACAACTTTTGGAGAAAGAGATGTTACACCTTTTTGTTGAAATTTGGGCTCATAGATTCTGAGAATAACAGTTGATATTGTCCATCAGGTCTGCTTATCAAGATATGACATATATCCCTACAAATGTATACATTTATATATATTGTAATATACATGTAATGAATGCCATCAAATGAAGGTATGAAGATCAATCCCAAGAAGCCTAGAACACAAACTACAAAACAAAATTTCTTTATTGAGACATGTTGCTAAAACCACATTTCTGTGATTTCCTGCAATGAGGTGCCTCTGGACATTTACAGTGAATGTTCCAACAGTTCAAGTTATTCTATTACTTTTGACTGAAAACGAATGCAGCTGATGAAGGACTTCTGACATCACAATAATTTTGCTCAGCATAGCTTTCATTCTTACCAACTAATTCATCCACTGTTTCAGCAAGCTCTAAGAGTCTGCTACATGTTGGGTCAGGTATCTTATCTGAATGTGGAACAGGGCACAAACAAAAGTAACAGTCATAACTGTAGGTTCTACGTTTGCACCCTACCATTGGTACATCAAATTTCATGCCTTTCTTTTTCCCATTTGCCAAGTGTTGCAGATGCTTTGTACAGGTTTTAAACACAACATGAGGTTCCCAAGTCTAATAATGGTCCATCTGTTTTACTTTGAAATAGGCAAAATAAGATATTTTCACAAAGTCAGTTATAGCATTTCTAAACTGAGGAAAAGTGTACTCTCTGCAAATGAAACAAAAAACATCAGGATAATTTACACATTTTCTAATTTTTGAAGCCATGTCAATGCCTGTAACAGAAATAAAACACATCTAAAAATGTACACACGCAAACATCAACAGAATATCTGCAAAATCATAAGTGTATATAAAGAAATCATAAGAATAATAGTTAATGATGTCCGCAATATCTCATAAGCTAGAGCTCCTAAAACAAAATTGATGATAATTTCTAAAACAGTAGAATACAAATACCTAGTATAATGTCTAAAATTCCAGGCACCACATTAATAAATGTTGTATCCTCTAGTGTTACTGTAATCATTGGTAAGAATTCAGATTTACAGCTACAGATGTAGCCACCTTTATCTTGACTGTTTCTCCGCCGAGACGGGCGTTTAGTCACGCTAAGGCGATAGCTGAGTTTAATCACAGGTAGGCGCGTTGAGGCGATCTAGATACTCATCATGCATTACACATCTCCACCACTGTGTGGCTAATGCTCCACCAATCCAGTACTTTCGATCGTACAGTATAGCGGCGGATTGATCTACAGCTCTGGCAATACTGTAGGCGTAACGGGAGGCGGTGGAAAAAGTATGGAGTACTGTATGTGTATGGAGACGCAACTACAGTAATTGTGTAAAAGGAAGAATGTACAGGACAATGTATAAACACCGTGCTTTTAAAATACATGAGCGTCTGGGAATGGAGGGCTACTGTAGCTAGCAGGAGGCGGTGGAAAATACCGTGCTTTACAAATGCGAGCGTCCGAGTCCTCTAAGGCATAAACCAACACCAATGGGGTGGGGGCCGGGGGCTGTTTGCAGTACTTTCACACATGAAATTGGGAGTCTCTCATGAGGCATTGTGGGCTAGGGGTGAAGGCTCCCACCTCCCACACTGGGGGTCCAGGGTTCGAGACGTGATGTGCCTTCTTTTTTTTATTTATTGTAATAATACACTGTATTATTTTATCTACTAAACAGCGGGAATGAAATGAGGGTATTCTGACACTACTAACTGAGCAAAACAGTACTGTAGATCTTCAGCGTTTGTGTATTGTACATGACCTGAATTCCCTCCCTGTGCAGGCTCCCAGGGAAGAAGGGCGATGGGGGTAGGGGGAGACGATGGGAAATACTGTACTGTGCCTTTGAAATGCAATTACATGAGCGTCCGAGTCCACTACGGCATACTGTAAACCAACACCAATGGGAAGGAAATGCCAACCATTTTTTTTATGTGTTCCCGTGACATTCATTTAAAAAAATTTTTTTTTCTCTCTAATACATCCAATGGAAGGATGCACACAGGTTTCACATAAATCAAAGTACATCTGCAGGAGCGATTCTTTACGCTAAATGCAACTGCACAACGGCAATGAGTAGAAATGAGTGTATTCTGACGCTACTAAGTGAGCAAAACAGTACTACAGTATACAGTAGATATTCGGCGTTTGTGTATTGCATATGACCTGAATTCCCTCCCTGTCTATTGCATGATCTGTGCAGGCTCCCAGGGGGGAAGGGCAATAGGCTAGCAGGAGGCGGTGGAAAATACCGTGCTTTACAAATGCGAGCGTCCGAGTCCTCTAAGGCATAAACCAACACCAATGGGGTGGGGGCCGGGCGCTGTTTGCAGTACTTTCACACATGAAATTGGGAGTCTCTCATGAGGCGTTGTGGGCTAGGGGTGAAGGCTCTCACCTCCCACGCTGGGGGTCCAGGGTTCGAGACGTAATGTGCCTTCTTTTTTTTTTTATTGTAATAATACACTGTATTATTTTATCTACATTGTAAGACAGTCAATGGAAAGGTGCACACAAGTTACATATAAATCAGAGTACATCTGCAGGAGCGATTCTTTACGCTAAATGCAACTAAACAGCGGGAATGAAATGAGGGTATTCTGACACTACTAACTGAGCAAAACAGTACTGTAGATCTTCAGCGTTTGTGTATTGCACATGACCTGAATTCCCTCCCTGTGCAGGCTCCCAGGGGGGAAGGGCGATGGGGGTAGGGGGAGACGATGGGAAATACTGTACTGTGCCTTTGAAATGCAATTACATGAGCGTCCGAGTCCACTACGGCATACTGTAAACCAACACCAATGGGAAGAAATTGCCAACCATTTTTTTTATGTGTTCCCGTGACATTCATTTAAAAAAAAAATTTTTTCTCTCTAATACATCCAATGGAAGGATGCACACAGGTTTCACATAAATCAAAGTACATCTGCAGGAGCGATTCTTTACGCTAAATGCAACTGCACAACGGCAATGAGTAGAAATGAGTGTATTCTGACGCTACTAAGTGAGCAAAACAGTACTACAGTATACAGTAGATATTCGGCGTTTGTGTATTGCACATGACCTGAATTCCCTCCCTGTCTACTGCATGATCTGTGCAGGCTCCCAGGGGGGAAGGGCAATAGGCTAGCAGGAGGCGGTGGAAAATACCGTGCTTTACAAATGCGAGCGTCCGAGTCCTCTAAGGCATAAACCAACACCAATGGGGTGGGGGCCGGGCGCTGTTTGCAGTACTTTCACACATGAAATTGGGAGTCTCTCATGAGGTGTCGTGGGCTAGGGGTGAAGGCTCCCACCTCCCACGCTGGGGGTCCAGGGTTCGAGACGTGATGTGCCTTCTTTTTTTTTTTTATTGTAATAATACACTGTATTATTTTATCTACATTGTAAGACAGTCAATGGAAAGGTGAACACAAGTTACATATAAATCAGAGTACATCTGCAGGAGCGATTCTTTACGCTAAATGCAACTAAACAGCGGGAATGAAATGAGGGTATTCTGACACTACTAACTGAGCAAAACAGTACTGTAGATCTTCAGCGTTTGTGTATTGCACATGACCTGAATTCCCTCCCTGTGCAGGCTCCCAGGGGGGAAGGGCGATGGGAGTGGGGGGAGACAATGGGAAATACTGTACTGTGCCTTTGAAATGCAATTACATGAGCGTCCGAGTCCACTACGGCATACTCAAAACTAAGGGAAGCACAAAGTACAGTACATGAACTACGTTGAATGCCTGGAACGCACGACGTCTGAGACGCACGACGTCTGAGACGCACGACGTCTGAGACGCTCATTGAGCATAAGGATGGTGTCATGGCTGCTGGAAGGGACCGTCCTTACTCTATGGGTGAGCTGCGTCTCCTCGTTTGCTGGCGGGACAGAACTCTCGCCAGCAACGAGGAGAAAATGAGGGCGTACCGGAGGGCCAGCAGGGACATCCTCCGGAGATATAACCGGAGGAGAACGGTGAGGTCACTCCAGAGGAGATGGAGTGACCTCGTTAGGAGAACCCCAAGACGCCTGCAGGCCATAAGGGATTTTAAGTACAGTACTGTACATTACTGTAGATTACTGTACTTTAAGTTACTGTAGTTACAGGTACAGTACATTATAGCAGGGGCTGCTGTAGCAGCAGGTATCCGGTCTATACAGCACTGTATTTGTGGTAAACAAATGGTTAAACAAGGACCAAACATTAACCCGGGTCAAAAGGTCAATTTGTTTTTTGGTGTCGACCTAGATGGTGCGGCTTTTAAAATTGGTTGACACCAGTTACTGTAGGTTGACATGGTCGTTAAGTTGACATGGAATAAGATCGACATGAGTTTTACATAAACAATTATTACTTTTTTAAACTTGTTTATACAGTATACAGTAGTTCTTTACAATCCACGTGGTCTACGATTGTGCAGTGTGTACAGTATCATGCAGTGTACAGTATATGCAGTGTATCACAGTGTATCGTGCTGCGTAATTGCAGCGTGTCATGCAGTGTACATTCAGTATATGGTATTGTGCAGTGAGTGTAATGCATAGTGAATCACATCGTGCAGTGTACTGTATACACATGTGGTACTGTAATTGCAGTTTTTTGTGCAGTGTACATTGTATCATATTTTGCAGGGAAATGTTGTCGTATCACGCAGTGCATACAGTATGCAGTGTCGTGCAGTGCATTGTGTGGTTTAATTGCAGTGTGTCATGCAGTGTACCTGCAGCGTATTGTGCAGTGTATCGTACATTATCATTCAGTGTAACGTGCAGCTGTAATTGCAGTCTCCTGCCTCCCACGCTGAGAGTAGAGATGAGCGCCGGAATTTTTTCGGGTTTTGTGTTTTGGTTTTGGGTTCGGTTCCGCGGCCGTGTTTTGGGTTCGACCGCGTTTTGGCAAAACCTCACCGAATTTTTTTTGTCGGATTCGGGTGTGTTTTGGATTCGGGTGTTTTTTTAAAAAAACACTAAAAAACAGCTTAAATCATAGAATTTGGGGGTCATTTTGATCCCAAAGTATTATTAACCTCAAAAACCATAATTTACACTCATTTTCAGTCTATTCTGAATACCTCACACCTCACAATATTATTTTTAGTCCTAAAATTTGCACCTAGGTCGCTGGATGACTAAGCTAAGCGACCCTAGTGGCCGACACAAACACCGGGCCCATCTAGGAGTGGCACTGCAGTGTCACGCAGGATGTCCCTTCCAAAAAACCCTCCCCAAACAGCACATGACGCAAAGAAAAAAAGAGGCGCAATGAGGTAGCTGTGTGAGTAAGATAAGCGACCCTAGTGGCCGACACAAACACCGGGCCCATCTAGGAGTGGCACTGCAGTGTCACGCAGGATGTCCCTTCCAAAAAACCCTCCCCAAACAGCACATGACGCAAAGAAAAAAAGAGGCGCAATGAGGTAGCTGTGTGAGTAAGATAAGCGACCCTAGTGGCCGACACAAACACCGGGCCCATCTAGGAGTGGCACTGCAGTGTCACGCAGGATGTCCCTTCCAAAAAACCCTCCCCAAACAGCACATGACGCAAAGAAAAAAAGAGGCGCAATGAGGTAGCTGTGTGAGTAAGATAAGCGACCCTAGTGGCCGACACAAACACCGGGCCCATCTAGGAGTGGCACTGCAGTGTCACGCAGGATGGCCCTTCCAAAAAACCCTCCCCAAACAGCACATGACGCAAAGAAAAAAAGAGGCGCAATGAGGTAGCTGTGTGAGTAAGATAAGCGACCCTAGTGGCCGACACAAACACCGGGCCCATCTAGGAGTGGCACTGCAGTGTCACGCAGGATGGCCCTTCCAAAAAACCCTCCCCAAACAGCACATGACGCAAAGAAAAAAAGAGGCGCAATGAGGTAGCTGTGTGAGTAAGATAAGCAACCCTAGTGGCCGACACAAACACCGGGCCCATCTAGTAGTGGCACTTTAGTGTCACGCAGGATGGCCCTTCCAAAAAACCCTCCCCAAACAGCACATGACGCAAAGAAAAAAAGAGGCGCAATGAGGAAGCTGTGTGAGTAAGATAAGCGACCCTAGTGGCCGACACAAACACCGGGCCCATCTAGGAGTGGCACTGCAGTGTCACGCAGGATGGCCCTTCCAAAAAACCCTCCCCAAACAGCACATGACGCAAAGAAAAAAAGAGGCGCAATGAGGTAGCTGTGTGAGTAAGATAAGCGACCCTAGTGGCCGACACAAACACCGGGCCCATCTAGGAGTGGCACTGCAGTGTCACGCAGGATGTCCCTTCCAAAAAACATTCCACAAACAGCACATGACGCAAAGAAAATTTAAAGAAAAAAGAGGTGCAAGATGGAATTGTCCTTGGGCCCTCCCACCCACCCTTATGTTGTATAAACAGGACATGCACACTTTAACCAACCCATCATTTCAGTGACAGGGTCTGCCACACGACTGTGACTGAAATGACGGGTTGGTTTGGACCCCCACCAAAAAAGAAGCAATAAATCTCTCCTTGCACAAACTGGCTCTACAGAGGCAAGATGTCCACCTCATCAACATCCTCCGATATATCACCGTGTACATCCCCCTCCTCACAGATTATCAATTCGTCCCCACTGGAATCCACCATCTCAGCTCCCTGTGTACTTTGTGGAGGCAATTGCTGCTGGTCAATGTCTCCACGGAGGAATTGATTATAATTCATTTTAATGAACATCATCTTCTCCACATTTTCTGGATGTAACCTCGTACGCCGATTGCTGACAAGGTGAGCGGCGGCACTAAACACTCTTTCGGAGTACACACTTGTGGGAGGACAACTTAGGTAGAATAAAGCCAGTTTGTGCAAGGGCCTCCAAATTGCCTCTTTTTCCTGCCAGTATAAGTACGGACTGTGTGACGTGCCTACTTGGATGCGGTCACTCATATAATCCTCCACCATTCTTTCAATGTTGATAGAATCATATGCAGTGACAGTAGACGACATGTCCGTAATCGTTGTCAGGTCCTTCAGTCCGGACCAGATGTCAGCATCAGCAGTCGCTCCAGACTGCCCTGCATCACCGCCAGCGGGTGGGCTCGGAATTCTGAGCCTTTTCCTCGCACCCCCAGTTGCGGGAGAATGTGAAGGAGGAGATGTTGACAGGTCGCGTTCCGCTTGACTTGACAATTTTCTCACCAGCAGGTCTTTCAACCCCAGCAGACTTGTGTCTGCCGGAAAGAGAGATCCAAGGTAGGCTTTAAATCTAGGATCGAGCACGGTGGCCAAAATGTAGTGCTCTGATTTCAACAGATTGACCACCCGTGAATCCTTGTTAAGCGAATTAAGGGCTCCATCCACAAGTCCCACATGCCTAGCGGAATCGCTCCGTGTTAGCTCCTCCTTCAATGTCTCCAGCTTCTTCTGCAAAAGCCTGATGAGGGGAATGACCTGACTCAGGCTGGCAGTGTCTGAACTGACTTCACGTGTGGCAAGTTCAAAGGGCATCAGAACCTTGCACAACGTTGAAATCATTCTCCACTGCGCTTGAGACAGGTGCATTCCACCTCCTATATCGTGCTGAATTGTATAGGCTTGAATGGCCTTTTGCTGCTCCTCCAACCTCTGAAGCATATAGAGGGTTGAATTCCACCTCGTTACCACTTCTTGCTTCAGATGATGGCAGGGCAGGTTCAGTAGTTTTTGGTGGTACTCCAGTCTTCTGTACGTGGTGCCTGTACGCCGAAAGTGTCCCGCAATTCTTCTGGCCACCGACAGCATCTCTTGCACGCCCCTGTCGTTTTTTAAATAATTCTGCACCACAAAATTCAAGGTATGTGCAAAACATGGGACGTGCTGGAATTTGCCCATATTTAATGCACACACAATATTGCTGGCGTTGTCCGATGCCACAAATCCACAGGAGAGTCCAATTGGGGTAAGCCATTCCGCGATGATCTTCCTCAGTTGCCGTAAGAGGTTTTCAGCTGTGTGCGTATTCTGGAAACCGGTGATACAAAGCGTAGCCTGCCTAGGAAAGAGTTGGCGTTTGCGAGATGCTGCTACTGGTGCCGCCGCTGCTGTTCTTGCGGCGGGAGTCCATACATCTACCCAGTGGGCTGTCACAGTCATATAGTCCTGACCCTGCCCTGCTCCACTTGTCCACATGTCCGTGGTTAAGTGGACATTGGGTACAGCTGCATTTTTTAGGACACTGGTGACTCTTTTTCTGAGGTCTGTGTACATTTTCGGTATCGCCTGCCTAGAGAAATGGAACCTAGATGGTATTTGGTACCGGGGACACAGTACCTCCAACAAGTCTCTAGTTGGCTCTGCAGTAATGATGGATACCGGAACCACGTTTCTCACCACCCAGGATGCCAAGGCCTCAGTTATCCGCTTTGCAGTAGGATGACTGCTGTGATATTTCATCTTCCTCGCAAAGGACTGTTGGACAGTCAATTGCTTGGTGGAAGTAGTAAAAGTGGTCTTACGACTTCCCCTCTGGGATGACCATCGACTCCCAGCAGCAACAACAGCAGCGCCAGCAGCAGTAGGCGTTACACGCAAGGATGCATCGGAGGAATCCCAGGCAGGAGAGGAATCGTCAGAATTGCCAGTGACATGGCCTGCAGGACTATTGGCATTCCTGGGGAAGGAGGAAATTGACACTGAGGGAGTTGGTGGGGTGGTTTGCGTGAGCTTGGTTACAAGAGGAAGGGATTTACTGGTCAGTGGACTGCTTCCGCTGTCACCCAAAGTTTTTGAACTTGTCACTGACTTATTATGAATGCGCTGCAGGTGACGTATAAGGGAGGATGTTCCGAGGTGGTTAACGTCCTTACCCCTACTTATTACAGCTTGACAAAGGCAACACACGGCTTGACACCTGTTGTCCGCATTTCTGTTGAAATACTTCCACACCGAAGAGCTGATTTTTTTGGTATTTTCACCAGGCATGTCAGTGGCCATATTCCTCCCACGGACAACAGGTGTCTCCCCGGGTGCCTGACTTAAACAAACCACCTCACCATCAGAATCCTCCTGGTCAATTTCCTCCCCAGCGCCAGCAACACCCATATCCTCCTCATCCTGGTGTACTTCAACACTGACATCTTCAATCTGACTATCAGGAACTGGACTGCGGGTGCTCCTTCCAGCACTTGCAGGGGGCGTGCAAATGGTGGAAGGCGCATGCTCTTCACGTCCAGTGTTGGGAAGGTCAGGCATCGCAACCGACACAATTGGAGTCGGACTCTCCTTGTGGATTTGGGATTTCGAAGAACGCACAGTTCTTTGCGGTGCTACTGCTTTTGCCAGCTTGAGTCTTTTCATTTTTCTAGCGAGAGGCTGAGTGCTTCCATCCTCATGTGAAGCTGAACCACTAGCCATGAACATAGGCCAGGGCCTCAGCCGTTCCTTGCCACTCCGTGTGGTAAATGGCATATTGGCAAGTTTACGCTTCTCCTCCGACAATTTTATTTTAGGTTTTGGAGTCCTTTTTTTACTGATATTTGGTGTTTTGGATTTGACATGCTCTGTACTATGACATTGGGCATCGGCCTTGGCAGACGACGTTGCTGGCATTTCATCGTCTCGGCCATGACTAGTGGCAGCAGCTTCAGCACGAGGTGGAAGTGGATCTTGATCTTTCCCTAATTTTGGAACCTCAACATTTTTGTTCTCCATATTTTAATAGGCACAACTAAAAGGCACCTCAGGTAAACAATGGAGATGGATGGATACTAGTATACTTATGGATGGACTGCCGAGTGCCGACACAAAGGTAGCTACAGCCGTGGACTACCGTACTGTGTCTGCTGCTAATATAGACTGGATGATAATGAGATGAAATCAATATATATATATGTATGTATATATAATATCACTAGTACTGCAGCCGGACAGGTAGATAATATATTTATTAGGTAATGATGACTGATGACGGACCTGCTGGACACTGTCAGCTCAGCAGCACCGCAGACTGCTACAGTAAGCTACTATACTCTATAGTAGTATGTACAAAGAAGAAAGAAAAAAAAAACCACGGGTAGGTGGTATACAATTATGGATGGACTGCCGAGTGCCGACACAGAGGTAGCTACAGCCGTGGACTACCGTACTGTGTCTGCTGCTAATATAGACTGGATGATAATGAGATGAAATCAATATATATATATGTATGTATATATAATATCACTAGTACTGCAGCCGGACAGGTAGATAATATATTTATTAGGTAATGATGACTGATGACGGACCTGCTGGACACTGTCAGCTCAGCAGCACCGCAGACTGCTACAGTAAGCTACTATACTATAGTAGTATGTACAAAGAAGAAAGAAAAAAAAAAAACCACGGGTAGGTGGTATACAATTATGGATGGACTGCCGAGTGCCGACACAGAGGTAGCTACAGCCGTGGACTAATGTACTGTGTCTGCTGCTAATATAGACTGGATGATTGATAATGAGATGAAATCAATATATATATATGTATGTATATATAATATCACTAGTACTGCAGCCGGACAGGTAGATAATATATTTATTAGGTAATGATGACTGATGACGGACCTGCTGGACACTGTCAGCTCAGCAGCACCGCAGACTGCTACAGTAAGCTACTATACTATAGTAGTATGTACAAAGAAGAAAGAAAAAAAAAAACCACGGGTAGGTGGTATACAGTTATGGATGGACTGCCGAGTGCCGACACAGAGGTAGCTACAGCCGTGGACTAACGTACTGTGTCTGCTGCTAATATAGACTGGATGATTGATAATGAGATGAAATCAATATATATATGTATGTATATATAATATCACTAGTACTGCAGCCGGACAGGTAGATAATATATTTATTAGGTAATGATGACTGATGACGGACCTGCTGGACACTGTCAGCTCAGCAGCACCGCAGACTGCTACAGTAAGCTACTATACTCTATAGTAGTATGTACAAAGAAGAAAGAAAAAAAAAACACGGGTAGGTGGTATACAATTATGGATGGACTGCCGAGTGCCGACACAGAGGTAGCTACAGCCGTGGACTAACGTACTGTGTCTGCTGCTAATATAGAGTCTAGACTGGATGATAAATTATTAATAATGAGATGAAATCAATATAATATCACTAGTACTGCAGCCGGACAGGTACTATATATATTTATTATGTAATGACTGATGACGGACCTGCTGGACACTGTCAGGTCAGCACAGCACCGCAGACTGCTACAGTAAGCTACTATAGTAGTATTTATAAAGAAGAATGAAAAAAAAAAAACCACGGGTAGGTGGTATACAATATTATATATATATATATATTATATACAATTATATATATATATATATATATATATATATATATATATTAAACTGGTGGTGATTGATTATTAAACTGGTGGTCACTTCAGGTCACGTTGCAACTTGCAACTAGTACTCCGAGGCCTAAGCAGACAATCACAAAATATATTATTATACTGGTGGTCAGTGTGGTCACAACAATGGCAGTGTGGCACTGACTCTGGCAGCAAAAGTGTGCACTGTATGTTATATGTACTCCTGAGTCCTGCTCTCAGACTCTAACTGCTCCCCACTGTCAGTGTCTCCCCCACAAGTCAGATAATACACTTACAGTCACACTATCTATTATCTAATCTAGTATAAATATCACTTCAGCAAGTAGTATAGTAGTATACAGTATAGTAGTACTCCTCCTAATAATGCTCCCCAAAATACTGTGTCTCTCTCTTCTCTAAACGGAGAGGACGCCAGCCACGTCCTCTCCCTATGACTCTCAATGCACGTGTGAAAATGGCGGCGACGCGCGGCTCCTTATATAGAATCCGAGTCTCGTGATAGAATCCGAGCCTCGCGAGAATCCGACAGCGTGATGATGACGTTCGGGCGCGCTCGGGTTAGCCGAGCAAGGCGGGAAGATCCGAGCCTGCTCGGACCCGTGTAAAAAACCTGAAGTTCGGGCGGGTTCGGATTCAGAGGAACCGAACCCGCTCATCTCTAGCTGAGAGTACCGATTTTTATACCCAAAGTTCAAGTACAGTAACTATTTTTTTAGTAGATTTGTGTTTCAGATAGTACAGTGTTCTAAGGGACGTTACTGTGGTAGAAATTATTCTAAGGGGTGTTACAGTGGCCTAGTGTATTCTGACGTGCATTACTCTTGCATAATGTGTTATAAGGTTCATGACTGTGGCAGATCTCTACTTTGTGACGTAATGTGGATATACTACTGCACTACTGTGACGTACAGTACAGTAACGTGAATAAGGTGCTCTACTGTGTGACACAACGTGAATCAAGGACAGTACTGTGACGTGAATACGGTGCTCTACTGTGTGACACAACGTGAATCAAGGACAGTACTGTGACGTGAATACGGTGTTCTACTGTGTGACACAACGTGAATCAAGGACAGTACTGTGACGTGAATAAACTGCACTACTGTGACATGACGTGAATAAGATGAATTCAGGTGAGTGCTGCATCATCTGTCATGGAATCAATTTATACTGTAATGAACAGTACTGAGATGGTTAAGGGTGGGAGGGCTGCATGCTGATGTGTGTCATAATGTTTATAAGGGCAATGCTAATGTGTGTAACAGTCGCACCAGACTATAAAGGTAGTGTTCTGTCTAATACCCTGGACCTACTGTACTGTAGCGATACTGTAAGTGTACTGTATGTCACATTTAGAAATGTCCCCCTTAAGTTTTGAAGACAGTACAGTACACTATGCCCTCCTGAGTGATTAGGTGCAGGGTACTAGAATGAACAATTCCATTGATTGTGATGTCATAAAGATGCTGTCAATGTTGAATTTCATTGACTGTACAGTATGCTGCCATTATACTGTATATATATTTTTACAGGGCTGGTAGCAAGACGGCACAGGAGGCGGAACAGGCGCCGCCAAGCTGGTAAGTATTGTCAAATACAGTAGTGTACAGTACATAGTGATTTCTATAGTCCCACCCCCCTGTCCTGACCATCACAGATAACTCACTGCAATCCGGATGGGAGAGAGGGTGGGACACTTCCTGTGAGATCTGGTTGCCCGTGATGTTAAGAATGTCTGTTTACAAAACTAACTGTAAATATTAAACACACAGTATAAATAACATTGTAGATAGCTGAATACCCGTGCTGCGCTACGGGATGAGGATGGTAAATTACAGTGATAGTTGTTTGTTAATTTACATTTGACAGCTTCACTTACAGCACTGTTATTTTTTTTCTCGGCGTACCACCACCACCACCACCACCACCACCACCACCTGCGCTGCCAGGTATTGTGTAACGAGAATTCTGGTGCGACTGTCATCGTTACACTACTGTACATGTGTCCTGGATACTGTATAGTACATGTTACAAATTGACAGCTTCACTTACAGCACTGTTTTTTTTTCTCACAGTACCACCACCACCACCACCACCACCACCACCACCTGCACTGCCAGGTATTGTGTAACGAGAATTCTGGTGCGACTGTCATCATTACACTACTGTACATGTGTCCTGGATACTGTATAGTACATGTTACAAATTGACAGCTTCACTTACAGCACTGTTGTTTTTTTTCTCACAGTACCACCACCACCACCACCACCACCTGCGCTGCCAGGTATTGTGTAACGAGAATTCTGGTGCGACTGTCATCGTTACACTACTGTACATGTGTCCTGGATACTGTATAGTACATGTTACAAATTGACAGCTTCACTTACAGCACTGTTGTTTTTTTTCTCACAGTACCACCACCACCACCACCACCACCACCACCACCACCTGCTCTGCCAGGTATTGTGTAACGAGAATTCTGGTGCGACTGTCATCGTTACACTACTGTACATGTGTCCTGGATACTGTATAGTACATGTTACAAATTGACAGCTTCACTTACAGCACTGTTGTTTTTTTTCTCACAGTACCACCACCACCACCACCACCTGCACTGCCAGGTATTGTGTAACGAGAATTCTGGTGCGAATGTCATCATTACACTACTGTACATGTGTCCTGGATACTGTATAGTACATGTTACAAATTGACAGCTTCACTTACAGCACTGTTGTTTTTTTTCTCACAGTACCACCACCACCACCACCACCACCACCTGCTCTGCCAGGTATTGTGTAACGAGAATTCTGGTGCGACTGTCATCGTTACACTACTGTACATGTGTCCTGGATACTGTATAGTACATGTTACAAATTGACAGCTTCACTTACAGCACTGTTGTTTTTTTTCTCACAGTACCACCACCACCACCACCACCACCACCACCACCACCACCTGCGCTGCCAGGTATTGTGTAACGAGAATTCTGGTGCGACTGTCATCGTTACACTACTGTACATGTGTCCTGGATACTGTATAGTACATGTTACAAATTGACAGCTTCACTTACAGCACTGTTGTTTTTTTTCTCACAGTACCACCACCACCACCACCACCACCGTCTGACCAGCAGAGCTCCGGAAGTGGTAATCATTATTTTTGTTACAGACACACTAGTTTCCTACAGTATTACTGTCATTTTTTTATTTTACAATACTTGTTATCTTGTACACACAGACCGCCTCGTTATTGATACGGAGCCAGAGGAGGAGGAGGAGGAGGAAATGGGGGAGCCTTCAGGCCAGCCTGGTAAGAATTGTAATCTACTGTACAGTACTCTACTGTACTGTATTGTACATTTATTATTTATTGATTTATTAACAGTACCAATGGCTTGGGTTTGCGTGACCAGTGGTCAGGATTCCAGCAGTCAAGTGACCGACAGCGGTATCCTGATTGCAGAAATCCCATTGACTTTTCTTTTTGTTTTTTTTTATATTCAACACAGATGTCACTTACGTGGACTCTGAGTCGGAGGAGGAGCCACAGTATAGTAAGTACAGTAGGATTTTCTCAAGCCCATTCTTAAAAGTATTGACCAAGTCCACTTTTATTACTTTTCAGGCAGGGAATTCGAAACGTACAGTATTTCCCTCACTGTGAAGACCCCTTTTCGCCTCTGTATGCGAAATCTCCTCTCCTCCAACACGAGTGACTGTGCACGTGTCCTCTGTGTCGATCTTATCAAAAACAGTTCCTGTGTATTGTCCCCTTACTGTATATATTTGTAAAGGTTAATCATGTTCCCTCTTAATCTCCTCTTTTCCAATGTAAACATGCCTAGCCTAGCAAGCCTTTCCTCGTATTCCAGCTTCTCAATCCACTTGATCACTTTGGTCGCCCTCCTCCTAAACCTTTTCTAGTTCCACAATATCCATTTTGTAGTATGGTGCCCAAAATTGTGCATCCTACCCACCCTCCACTAGCCTAAACCTCCAATCATACTCTGAATCCAGAATCTGCATTCTGAATGTCGGGATCCAGACAGCAGGTGTTTTAAATACAGGTACAGTACAGTACTGTATGTCCCCTACCACTGGATAATCATTCTGCTCCTACTGTATTATGAATATCTCTCTGCCTCCTGTAGCACTGTACTACTGTAGACTACTGTGCAATTTTGTAGTAACTGTACTCTACTGTATTTTGTTTATAATCTTTTTTTTATTTTCCACTCAGTAATTATTGACAGTGAGGAGGAAGAGGAAGAGGAGAAGCCCTCTCCCCAACTTGGTAAGTAAACTGCAGTATTGTACTGTACTGTACTATACTGTACATTGTGTTAAACCAATGCATTGGGTTTACGTGACCAGCAGTCAGGATTCCAGCGTTCAGGCGACAGACAGTGGCATCCTGATTGCAGCAATCCCAACAGGGTGAGGTACGGTATCCTAAACCTCTTCCACTAACCCCTAAATCTGGCCTCGACATTCTCGTCTCTGTGTGCAAAATCTACTCTCCTCCAACCTGACTGAATTTTTGTTATACTGTATTCAACACAGAATACAAAAGTACAAAAGTATACAGTATTTCATGTAATTTTTGTTTTCACAGGCCCTACACTGTCACAGGCCGTGGTGGAGGAGGAGGAGTACTCCCTGTCCCCCACCACACTGCACCCATCAAGTAAGTCCAGTCTGGTACATCTTGACTCTGTAGAGCCAGTTTGAGCAAGGAGAGATTGATTGCTTCTTTTTTTGGTGGTGTCCCAAACCAATCAGTCATTTCAGCCAGAGTCGTGTGGCAGACCCTGTGGCTGAAATTATGGGTTTGTTAAAGTGTGCATGTCCTGTTTATACAACACAACGGTGGGAGTGCCCAAGGACAATTCCATCTTGCGCCTCTTTTTTTTATTTATTTATCTTTGCATCATGTGATGTTTGTGGCAAATTTTTATAAGTGCCATCCTGTCTGACACTGCAGTGCCACTCCTAGATGGGCCATGTGTTTGTGCCGCCCTCTTGGGTTACTTACAGTAGCTTAGTCATCCAACAACCTCGTTGCACATTTTAGGACTAAAAATAATATTGTGAGGTGTGAGGTGGAAATTATGGTTATTGCGGTTAATAATACTATAGGCTCAAAATTTCACACAAATTCTATGATTTAAGCTGTTTTTGAGTATTTTTTTTTTTTTTAAAAACACGTCCAAATCCAAAACCAAACCACAAAACCCGAAAAATTTCCGGTGCACATCTCTAGTTTTAATAAAGTCCAGGAGGGAAACATTCTCCTAATGAAGACACTGCAAGCAATAGGACACGAGGATGTGCACAGAGACTGGAGGGGGGCGAGGTTCAGGGGGAATTTTAAGAAAAATTACTTCACAGAAAGTGCAGTGGACAAGTGGAATAGCCTCCCATCAGAGGTGATAGAGCCTAAAACAGTAGAGCTACAGTATTTAAACATGCATGGAAGAGACATACATAAGGATATCCTTACAAAGAAATAAGGATCAAATAAGGTTTGATGTAAAAAAAAGGGTAACAAAAAAGAGGCAGATTAGATGGGCAAAGTGGTTCTTACAGTATTTGTAGTCAAATTCTATGTTTCTGTATGCAGACCCTCCAACATGACCCGCCGCACTGCTCTGTTTCTAGACTTCGCCTCTTAATTTATGATTTCCATCACCTGTGTTGAACTAGTTAAATGATAAGAATGCTGTTTCTTCACAGGTGATGGCAATAATAAATTAAGAGGGAAGTCCAGAACCAGAGCATTTTGTACCTAGTGGGGCGGGTCATGTTGGAGGGTATGTGTATTTCCTGGAATGAACCTTTTTTTTTCTCATTAATGTTTTTTTTCACAGGCCCTACACTGGAACAGGCCACTGAGGAGGAGGAGGAAGATGATGATGAGGCGGCATTTAGTGGTAAGAATTATTACTGACATTGATCTGATGCCATCAGAGTAGCACTTTTCATCAGATTTTTCTGGCAAATGCGTAGAAATCGGATGACAATTGTTTTTGTTTGAACTGGTGATATTGCCCATACAGTAGCAACCGATCACATTCCACATTAACATTTACAGTATCTAGTTACACTTACAGACGATAATACAGTACAGTAGGCAATATTTGATTGGTTGCTACTGTATGGACAACATCACCTGTTCTAAAAAAAACACCCATCTTACTAAATTTCTCTCTCTCTCTCTCTCTCTCTCTCTCTCTCTCTCCCCCCTTGTCACTGTCTCTCCATTCATCTCTCTCTCTAGATACTGTCAGTGATGAATTTCCCATTAGGCACGAGAGGCACGTACTGTACCTAGTGGCGGCATCTGTTTGGGGGCCTCAGTTGGATGCTTACAGTATGCTAATACTGTCATCCCAAAAATTACCACTACAGTAACTGCTAAATATTTTAAGTGTATGCACATACAGTACTGTACAGTATACATAATTCAAAAGAAAAAAGAGTTGCTACCTTATTCTAGTCATAATCACCGGCATACGGGCCACTCACAAATTTTCTGATGGTCTCGGTGGGGTCCCTTGGAATCACCATGCCTGTCACAAGCACGCCTTTTTTTACCCACCTGTCACTGGGCCTGGACACTAGTGTACTATTACTATACTTTTTACTGTATACTGTATCTTATAATATTCTTCTCTTTTACCCACAGACGACGAGCCAGAATACATTTTTGGTAAATATACTGTACAGTAGCAATAGTTGGTACTGTAATTACAGTATTTTTTTTCTCCAACATTATTTTAAGTCAAACTGATATGACTAACTGTATTTTATCTTTTTACAGTCCGTCGCCAACCAGTGGAGGAGACACCTGGTAATAAAATATAAATACATAATGCACTGTACTGTATTCTAACTTACTGTAACATGTATAACACTGAGCTGATCATCTTCACACCCTCTGACATAACCTTACAGTACATACTGTACTTTCTCTCCTTTTTCACCCTCTTCACTCCACAAATGCATGCTGTGTTTCCTGACTACTGATATAATAGTGTGCAGAGCGTAGCAAGGCACCGTGCCCACCGCGTGGCGAGCGAAGCAAGCATGCAAGTGGCTGCGTTCCGCTCGCCGCCCCTGTCGGGATTGTGTGGTCGGGATTCCGGCGTCTGTATTTTGACCACCGGGATCCCATCCAGCGGGATTACGTACTGATCTCCAGTCTGAGCCTGCCCTAGGCATAGGCATACTTGCCAAATGCCTAGGGGCACAAGCAGCTTCTGCTGATTAATATGATATGCAGCATGCCTACAGTATATTCTGTGTGTGACTGCGTCTGTATCTGCATACAAAATGCATTACTAATGTGCAGCATTATGTGTATAAGGGGTACTACAGTACTTTGTTGTGTAACATACTGTAGCAAGGGCACTACTGTGTGGTCTAATGTGAACAAAGAGCAATATGATGTGATGCAATGTGAATAAGTGGGAATACTTTGAGGAGTAATGTGGTACTATCCTATGATGTAACGAGAATAAGAGACACTATTGCATGATATGTTGTGAATAAAGTTGCAGTACTGTGTGGCGTCATTTCAGATTGGGGAATTACTGTGTGGCCATGCCCCTTCCCAGCAAGAACATGCACCGTTTTGGGATGCACACCGAATGTGCACACTGTTGCTATTTTAAACATACAGTAGGTTGGAGGAGCACCAAAATGAGGACTGCTATGGTTGAGGGGTGATGGTGCTGGGAAAGGGGTACAGGGTCAGAGGCGGAAATAGCGTCTGTGCAAGGGGGCAGCATCCAAAAACTTGACTAGGGAATCATATTATTTATGGCTGGCTCTGAGTACAGTCCACTATTATTGATAGTACTCCCTATAACACCACCTACAGTACTGTAACCCTCTTTTTTCTGAAGCTGTCATGAAATGTCATGACTGCTAATACATAAATGTCTACAGTATTTGTACTGTGGTGTTTTATTCCTTTGACAATTTGTTTATGACCTATTGAAGCTAAACTCTTGTACAGTACTTTATATTTTGAATACCAGCAATACAGTATAATACTGTACCTACAGTATACAGTAGTAATTGTATAGTATTTGAATGTGACTAAATGTTTTTTTTTCTCCAATATAGTGCCAATGATTTATGGGGGCCCTAGACAGGGGCAAGATAGGTGGGCTGGCCCAGAAGCGGGCAGGCAGCAGCCCACTTATACAAGAGGTAAACTAAAGCAATGTTTAAATTACCTCGACAGCATACAGTAGTGTTCGATTTACTGTACTGACAATACAGTACTGTACATTGTAAATAACAAGATTGTCTAATATAGAGTAAAGTACTGTATTGCCATTACTACACTGTAAAGTATTCAGTATTTGTTTTGTAATACTGTCCTTTTTTCCCCACAGAACAGTTGCAGCGTGCCATTCTGCTCCTGCAGGTGGTGGTCCACCTCTTAGTGGACCACTTTTTTAATTTCTTATTAAGATCTGTTTAATTAAAAAAAAAATTAATAAATATTTTTGTTATTGTACTCCATTGTATAGTATCTTTTTCTACTGTATAAGATAGGCATACTATACACCATACAATTATCTGGCAGATAATCTGCAAGATCTGGCTGTTTGTAATGAAATTCTCTCCTAATTTAGCTGTGGTGTACCTCCTGAGTGTGCTGGGGTGCTTTCTGGCCAGTTTGGGGTGATTTGGAGCAAGTTTGGTCGGCCATCTGGCCGACATGTGCTGTCGACTGTTTGGCAAACATGTGTTTTCCCTCCTAATTTAGCTGTGTTGTACCTCCTGAGTGTGCTGGGGTGCTTTCTGGCCAGTTTGGGGTGATTTGGAGCAAGTTTGGTCGGCCATCTGGCCGACATGTGCTGTCGACTGTTTGGCAAACATGTGTTTTCCCTCCAGCCATTTTGTGTGTGTCAGGCATTTTGTGTGTGTGAGGAATTTTGTGTGTGTCAGCCATTTTGTGTGTGTCAGCCATTTTGTGTGTGTCAGCCATTGCTGTGTGGTTCCACAAATGTTAGCGTGTCAAAGTGCTGACCACTGACACCACTATTTCACTTTGGACCGCATGCCTTTGTGGAACCACACAGCCCAGCATGACTTATTGCTGGGCTGTGTGGTTCCACAAATGTTAGCGTGTCAAAGTGCTGACCACTGACACCACTATTTCACTTTGGACCACATGCCTTTGTGGAACCACACAGCCCAGCATGACTTATTGCTGGGCTGTGTGATTCCACAAATTTTCTTGGAAAACAAATGAACATGAGTGTCTTTACTTTAATACTTTTTTTTTTTTTTTCCCCCACAGATATCTATATACACAAGAAAAGAATGTAAAGAAGAACAAACTACTTTTTTGTTTTAATTAACTTTCAAACTTTATTTAAAAAAAAACACCTTTTTTTTCTTCAATAAACTTTTAAAAATAGAAGTTTCCTGTGGTTTTTATTAAAATATGAAATGCAAGATGCCTAACCAAGTTGTTTTACATACAGTATACCACTCTTAATTGAATTCCCATCATACAGTAGTACTAATTTATACAGTACAGGAAGTTGGGAATACAAACATTGGAAACCACGTCATGTTTATTTTAAGAAACACTTTATTTACGGACAAAATCATTAGGAACATGTAACATCACACATACTGTATTGTAATAAGAAAGCCAACATCACACATACTGTACGGTACTTTAATAAAAAGGTAACAGCACAAATACAGTAACAATATCAACTTTAACATTTTTATAATTTGTTTTTTTGTGGTGGTGGTGCGGGGTAATTGTTTTTGTACTTTATTTTTTTATTTTTAGGTTTTGCTTTTTTGAATTATTTTTCGTTTTTGTCTTTTGCTTTTTAACACTGTCGCATACGGACACCAGAATAGAGGACTGACAACAGCAGCCCCTGGATGGAAACGCAGCCCAAGGCCCCAGATGGACACAGCACAATGGACTCGGCTGCTACTGGATAGATACAGCAGCGCCCAAAAAATCAACTGGTGACAGTGAAATAAAAGGGGCAACTTGTACCAGGCCCTTACATTACCAGGAATGTGGTGAGCCAAGTTCATGCACTCCCCTTTGAGTAACCGTGCTGCTCCAAGTGGATTCAGCACAGTGCATGCAGCCCCAGAAAATGTACAGGTCATACAGGTACAGTGACACAATTTTTTAGCTTCAGCTGTGTGAAGCTGATGTGCTGAAGCTAGGAGGTAGGTAATGATCTGGTTTCATCATAGTGGAGCTTCCAAGTCATTTTCCTCTTCATTCTCAGCGCAGCGTTTATGGTATCCCTTATCTTCCTCTTTTCTGGATCACCAATCCTCACGCGGCGTTCACACCTAGCCATGATGTCATGTACCAGATTTTTGGGCAGGGGAAGTTTGCCCTTGGAACCATCAAAGTTCACACGATTGGCCCACGTCAAGTATTTGTCGTATTGTACATGGTACTGGAACAGAGAATATGCATATTTCTGAATATGTCCATTTGAAGCTCTGTACAGATGGTCGTCCAGGGAAGTTGAGATGACAGCCAGGGCAATATTGTTCAGAGAGCCTCCGAATGTATTGAGAAGTGGCCTGTGAGCAGGTGTGCTGGTCATCATTGGTGTTCCTGGCAACAGCACACTTGAATCCAGGATTTTGGCTGATGCCCTCTTGCACAGATGCTACGTAGTTCCGCCTCTAACCCTGCACCCCTTTCCCAGCACCATCACCCATTTTGGCGCTCCTACCCCCTATAATCTAAATAAGAACAATGTGCACATTTAGTGCCAGCCCAAAACAGTGTACAGTATGTTCTTGCTGGGAAGGGGCATGGTAACACAATAATACCCGAAGATGAAATGACACAACACAGTACTGCAACTTTATTCACATTATATCATGCAGTGGTGTCTCTTATTCTCATTACATCATATCATAGTACCACATTACTCCTAACAGTAATGCCCCTTATTCACATTACACCCCACCACATTCATCTTTATTTACATTAGACCACAGGTTCTCAAACTCAGTCCTCAGGACCCCACACAGTGCAGGTTTTGCAGGTCTCACAGAATCACAAGTGAAAAAATTAGCTCCACCTACTGTATGGACCTTCTAAAATGTGTCAGTTAGTAATTAATACACCTGTGCACTTGCTGGTTTACCTGCAAAACATGCACTGTGTGGGGTCCTGAGGACCAAGTTTGAGAACCACTGCATTAGACCATGCAGTAGTGCCCTTTCCTTATGTTACACCAGAAAATATTGTAGTACACCTTATACACATACAGTACAGTAATGCCACACATTAGTAATGCATTTCATATTTACATTTTCTGATTTAATTTCATAGAGCCGCAGTCACTCACAGAATATAGGCATGTACTGTAGCATCTCATTTTATTCAGCAGAAGCTGATTATTCCCGTTTGGCTAGTTTGCCGCCTCTGTACAGTATATTACAATAGAAAAAAGTTATAGTGTCAGTGAAAAAAGCACCTCATGACAGATACTGTACACAAGCTCATGTCTAAATACTGTATACTGTAAGCAGTGACATTAAGGGGTACAGTATATGCAATTGCGGTCGAATTCCGGCAGGAATACGGAAAAAATGGACACGGGATCCCCCATCTTTTTAGAACCAGCACCGGGCTCTGCGCCTGGTCCTGGTGCAAAAAATAAGGGGGACAAAAAAGCGTAGGGGTTCCCCATATTTTTTGAACCAGCACTGGGCTCCACTAGCTGGACAGATAATGCACAGCCGGGGGACACTTTTATACCGGTCCCTGCGGCCATGGAATTAAATACCCAACTAGTCACACCTGGCCGGGGTACCCTGGAGGAGTGGGGGCCCCTTAAATCAAGGGGACCCCCCCTCCAGCCACTCGATTATCTCTATCGCCCCTGTGTATTGTAGCTAGGGGATTGTGACGCTCCTTCAGCATTGCCCCGTAGCCTGCAAAATCTGTGCTGTTATTTGCTCCATAGCTGAGTGCCTCCTAGGAGCTAGGAGTCACAGGCAGTAGCCATTTCAATTGAGTCTGCCCTGCTATAGAATTGTATGTGTACAGTACCGTACGGTGCATAGAACCTTTACAGTAGAAACTCTCCTGCAGCTTTGGCCTGCTTTACTGTATGTAAAACTTGTGTTTTGTCAGTTTGCTATGCGACCGAGCCCGGTGTAACGTACTGTAATGTGCATAGACCTCGCTTATCTCTGTGTATTTTGGCTAGGGGATTGTGACGCTCCTTCAGCATCGCCCCGTAGCCTGCACAGCTTTTGCCATTTCTCATTCCATATCCGACTGCTGCCTGCCACGAGGTGGGGGTTCAGGAGGTGGGGGTTCAGGGGTAGTGGTCATTTTGACAGTGTGCTATGCGATTGAGTCCGGTGTACCGTAATACTGTATGCAATCCTACAGTAGCTTATCCCCATCGCCCCTGTGTATTTTGGCTAGGGGATTGTGACGCTCCTTCAGCATTGCCCCATAACCTGCACAAGGGTTCAGGGGCGGCGGCCATTTTGCCAGTGTGCTACTGTATGTGATCGAGTCCGGTGTACCATAATGTGCATACTGTGTATTTTAGCTAGGGGATTGTGACGCTCCTTCAGCATTGCCCCATAGTCTGTACAATCTGGACTATTACTTGCTCCGTAGAATAGGGCCTCTGTGGGGCAAGGAGTCATAGGTGGTAGCCATTTCTATTCAGTCTGCCCAGCTACAGAATTGTATGTGTACTGTACGGAGCATAGAACCTTAACCTGCATAGAACCTGCACATTATGGTACACCGGACTCGATCGCATAGAACCGCTCATGCAGCTTTGCCCTGGTTTATGTGAATAAAAAAAATAATAAAGTGTCTAAAAAACTAACATGCATTTGTACTTAAGGAATCGAACCCGGGACTCTGAGTATAGGAAGCGAAACACTTCACCACTTCGCCACTTCGCCGCAGACAAATGTATAAATCCATTGGTTTTGATTATGCTGTAATGGCTACGGGATTAGGACGATAACATACTGTACAAAATTCCTAATCTTGAGAGGCAATAGTGAACTTGTAACACACATCCATTTGCGACAGTGTACACTACTGGTTTTACAGTACTGTATGTTTTGTCTGCGGGACTTGGACGCTCACATACAGTATTCATAAAGTATTGTAGATGGATCATATACAGTACTGTATGCTGTACTATTTGCGTCGGTGTCGTATATACAGTACTGTATTAAATAATGCAGCGTAATGAGTATTTACTGTATGCAGCGTAATGAGACACCTTAGTAAAGTAGTCCATATTATGTATTTCAGTATTGTATTTTACGGGAGACCACACGCATGCGCAGTGGTGATTGTAAAAAGCGACATCTGGTTGCTGATCGCAGGTATTACACGTAAAGGTAACGCCAAACGCCATGTCTGCCTCCGTGCGATTAGGTACGCCTCTCTGTGACTAGGCGCGCCTCCCTACGCTGCATATGCTCGATCGGGACAAACGCCTCAGCCACTCAAGATAAAGGTGGCTACATCTGTATATTTATTCTAAGTTTACATAACCCAAAACAAAGCTCTATCTTTTAGTCCATTTCTGGTGAGAAAGTGCTTACTGTTTTGGGCATTGTAGGCATTGGGTAATTTCATCAAGAATTTTACTCTAGCTTCTAACTTTCCTTAGAAAATGTAATGTCAGAGTAGTTCTTTGTTTATTTTCAACAAGTAAAGAACATTTTATACTTTATTTAGTCATAATTAATGTTTTGATTTGTTCCTTAATGAAATTTAGAAATCAACATGATCTTTAGAATATAAAAGTACAATTAATCTACAGAAAGCAAGTCCCATGGCTTCTCATACATTTTCTGAAAGGGAGTTTCTACAAAACCACACCCTTTATTGTGCAGAGAGAATCTTCCATATATATTTTAATTACAAAGCACACCCTTTTGTCCTAATCACTGATTGCATCAATTCTCTTTTGGGCAAAACAAACAAAATGCCCCCTCACATCTGATTGGCTGAAGACTTTAGTGCTTTTGCTTATAAAAGATTACAAATGCTAGAAAGTTTAGATGAAAGGGACATAAACCAAGGACAAACTTACCAGGACAGCTCTACTTCTGGTAGGTAAGCAAGCTACTCCATTTAGTCTATAAATATGTCTCTTCTTGAGAATGTAAAGCCTTATCTTTAAATCATGTACACCTGTTTATTTTCAGATTCCTTAATAGGTATTTTAATATTCTTGCACTTGAAGTAATTTGTATTTAAACCTCATTGGAATATAAGCATTTTGTGACATAGTTACTGACTTCTCTACTTCTACAGAATAGCATAAGTCATAAAACAGTGATTTCAACTCCCTAAACTGATCACTTTTCTCTTTATATGTTATGGGACAATCTTATCTTGTTTAGAGACATTGTCTACATAGATTCATGTTATCTGCAGGATGCATACAGTACAATGTGAGGTACCACATATATAAAAATTACTTTTCTAATTCTAGCTTAAAATAGAAAATTAGGAGACAAGCTTCATCTTGTTAATAAGGAAGGCTACTAAGATAGGATAATATTACATTTTTCAGTTCATATGCATCCCTATGCATTTATAATATTTGTGCATTATAATGATTGATATGAATTTATATTTACATCTATATTTATTTCAAGCTCAGATTACCCAAAACAAAGCTCTCTCTTTTGTTCCATTTCTGGTGAGAAAGTGCTTCTGTTTTGGGCATTGTTGGCATTGGTTAACATCATCCAGACAGTTATGTTTTCATTAGGGTTCTCTGCCTTTCAGCTTTTCAGTTTCAATAGATATTTCATAATATAGTTATTATTTAGTTATTTTCAGCAAGTAGTTTGAGTTAAAAAAATATAATTTCCTTGTTTGTTTTCTATTGGGATATGAATAACTTTTCATTGTTTTATTGATGACACTGGGGAATACAACTTTTGGAGAAAGAGATGTTACACCTTTTTGGTTAAATTTTGGCTCATAGATTCTGAGAATAACAGTTGATATTGTCCATCAGGTCTGCTTATCAAGATATGACATATATCCCTACAAATGTATACATTTATATATATTGTAATATACATGTAATGAATGCCATCAAATTAAGGTATGACGATCAATCCCAAGAAGCCTAGAACACAAACTACATAACAAAATTTCTTTATTGAGACATGTCGCTAAAACCACGTTTCTGTGATTTCCTGCAATGAGATGCCCCTGGACATTTGCAGTGAATGCTCCAACAGTTCAAGTTATTCTATTTATTTTGACTGAAAACTAATGCAGCTGATGAAGGACTTCTGACATCACAATAATTTTGCTCAGCATTGTTTTCATTCTTACCAGCTGATTCATCCACCGCTTCAGCGAGCTCTAAGAGTCTGCTACATGTTGGGTCAGGTATCTTATCTGAATGTGGAACAGGGCATCTAGTGTGGTTGACATTAGGATACATCCACTTACTCTAGTTCTTCCTACTGATGACTTTAAATTCACCAAACAAAAGTAACAGTCATACTGTAACTTTAGGTTCTACGTTTGCACCCTACCATTGGTACATCAAATTTCATGCCCTTCCTTTTCACATTTGCCAAGTGTTGCAGATGCTCTGTACAGGTTTTACACACAACATGAGGTTCCCAAGTCTAATAGTGGTCCCTCTGTTTTACTTTGAAATAGGCAAAATAAGATACTTTCACAGAGTCAGTTATAGCTTTTCTACACTAAGGAAAAGTGTACTCTCTGCAAATGAAACAAAAAACATTAGGATAATTTACACATTTTCTAATTTTTGAAGCCATGTCAATGCCTGTAACAGAAATAAAATACATCTCAACATGTACACACGCAAACATCAACAGAATATCTGCAAAATCATAAGTGTATATAAAGAAATCATAAGAATAATAGTTAATGATGTCCGCAATATCTCATAAGCTAGAGCTCCTAAAACAAAATGGATGATAATTTCTAAAACAGTAGAATACAAATACCCAGTATAATGTCTAAAATTTCAGGCACCACATTAAAAAATGTTGTATCCTCTAGTGTTACTGTAATCATTGGTAAGAATTCAGAGTTACAGCTATATTTATTCTAAGCTTACATAACCCAAAACAAAGCTCTATCTTTTAGTCCATTTCTGGTGAGAAAGTGCTTCCTGTTTTGGGCATTGTAGGCATTGGGTAATTTCATCAAGAATTTTACTCTAGCTTCTATGTTTCCTTAGAAAATGTAATGTCAGAGTAGTTCTTTGTTTATTTTCTTTTTTTTTAACATAATTTTTTATTGAAGCAATATATGCAATACAGACATGAACATTCACTATATTTCAGAACATTGGTAGAAGGGTGTCATATGAAAACAGAGCAAGGAAGAATACAGTGAATTCTTTAATCAAGGGACATTTCCATTATAATCAGTCAACAGCATCGCATCTGCATGAAACAAGTCCCCGGAGACCATTTGCTCCACTGATCTAGAGTTCAGTTCAGTCGATTGACCCAAACTTTTACATTTGAAAATGGGAGAAAAAGAAAAACACCAAAAATAGAAAATAAAAAGAAATAAAAAAATAGAATAAAAAATAAATGCATAAATAAATAATCAAAAACAAGTGCCCGTTGCCGTACCTGATTTCCCCACCCCCCGGCCCATAAAACCCTGACTGTCAGTCAATTTTTTTAAAGCACAATCGGCGGATCTCTAGCAGCCAATCTCGTCAGAAACCATTCTGTGTTTGACAATGAGTCGTGGAGTTGTTTCCTAACCGTGATCGACAAAGTCGTTATATAGCTCTCCCAAACCTCAAAAAAACTATGTATCTTAGCGTCTTTTTCCAGCAGAACACTTATCCAATCCATCCTAAAGAGATAGAATAGTTTGGCTTTAAATAATGATAGAGTAGGTGGATCTCTCGCTATCCACACCTGTAGAATCTTTTCTAGCCACTAAACTAACTGCCAGCAGCAGTTTTTTACTGCCCAAAGAGAGGCATTGATTCGGTGGTAAGATACCAAAGAGCGCCCACTCCGGAGACAACCTCCAATAGTTCAGGCCGTCAGGTAATTTCTTATCTGGGTCCAAAACTGTCTGACCAAAGGACATGTCCACAGGCAGTGAAATAAATCTGCCTGAGGAGTGCCACATTTCCAACATGCATGTGTGTCAGCAAGTCCTATCAGGTGTCTTCTATGGGGTGATAAATAAGTCCTAAGTAAAATATTGAGGGACATTTCTTTATATCTAGAAGAGGGAAATAATTTGCAGGCTTTACCGTGCGCCACCAGTAAGTCTGTTATTTCAATGTCTGGGAGACAATCCTTCCAAGACATAATACCTCCCAGTCCCTGTGAGTAGTCTAGGACGGTTCTAAAGTACCCATGTGCAGTCGAAATTGCCTTCCGAACCTTAGGGGTTTGTTTCAGCATTTTATCCAACGGATTGTCCCAATCCCCAGGTGAAAAACATCTAATAGTGGATAAAACATAATGTTGAGCCAATAGAAAGGCCACAGGATAGGCCAGAAAAGTTGGGTATCTAGTAGTGGCCTCCTGGAACGTGAGCGGCCTCGAGCCCCGCATGTCCACCAGATCGCCGATCCTGGACACGCCCCCCAGCCGCCATATATTAAACGGATATTGTGCCTGGCCATCTTGGAAGTCCGGATTAGCCACGAACGGAAGATGTAATGATTTGTGGACATTTAGATTAAGTTTATGTCTCATATCTGTCCACAGTTTTTTAACGTTCCACAATAAGGGGTTACTCCTCTGCTCCTCGGACACCTCCCGATCATGCATATGTAGAAAGGTAATTAGATCCCCCCCTTGTGTAAATTCCCTATCTAAGTCTGTGTTTGTGTACGTGTTGTCATTGTGCATCCAGTCATGTAGGTATCGCAGTTGGGCCGCCTGTGAGTACCAGAGGATATTAGGGAAGTTAATTCCTCCATTTCCTGTAGTCTGTTGGAGTTTGATCAACGCTATACGCGGTCTCCCTCCCTGCCAGATAAATCTCCTAAAAAGAAAATTAAGACGTTGAACGTCTTTAGGTAGAAGTGCATGTGGCATGGCTTGAATAAAGTACATCAGACGGGGGAATGATATCATCTTAATCAAGCTAGCCCTTCCCAAATATGATAAAGGCATAGATTTCCAGGTCTCAAGTTCTGTTTCAATTATTCGAACGACCGAGGTAAAATTTAGTGCATATAATCGGTCCGGCTTTCTCGGAATTCGAATTCCCAAATAAGTTATGTGGTCTGAACTACATTGTAATGGTAGGTTCCTCACCCCCTGTTTAAAAAATGAACCATTCCCCAATCTGAGTGCCACCGATTTTGCCCAGTTAACGTTGAATCCTGAAACTTGTCCATAGGCCTGCAGTAAATTAAATATGTGAGATAAATTAAATTAAATTAGAGTAAATTAAATAGCCTCCGGATCTGAGATATATAGCAGAAGATCATCGGCGAAAGCAGTAAGTTTTAGTTCTCTGTGACCAACCTGAATTCCATAAAACTGAGTATCGCTTAACAGCAGACGATGTAGGGGGTCTATGGCCAAATTGAACAGCAGGGGAGACAGGGGGCATCCCTGCCACGTGCCACGGCACATAACCACCGGGCTGCTAATATGTCCATTGAGCAAGAGGTTAGTAGAGGGAGAATCGTATAAGTAGCGAATAATATCAATGAAGTCCTGATGGAATAGTCTTCGTTCTAAGACCTTGAATAAATGGGGCCAGAGTACTGTGTCGAGGGCCTTAGTGGTGTCTAAACTAAGGAGTATATTTCTGGATTGGGGCAATTGAGCAGAAGATACAACTGCCACGACCGCCGCCCTATTTCCCTTAACCGAATGAGTATTGCGAACAAAGCCAAGTTGGTGATTAGTTAAAGAGTGGGGGAGAATAGTTTGCAGCCGATCTGCTAAAATCTTAGTAAATAATTTTATGTCGGTATTTAACAATGTAATGGGCCTATATGAAGACACCAGTTGTGGGTCTTGTGCGGGTTTAGGGATTAAAATAGTATGTGCTGTTGTGAAGTGGTGAAAGGGGGAACGCTGATGTAAAAGGCTGTTGAACACTTCTAGCAGAGTCGGAACTACGTGAGGCTGAAGGATTTTATAAAATTAATTGGAGAGGCCGTCGGGGGCCCGGAGATTTGTGCAATTTGAGTTTGGACATTGCCGAGACTAGCTCCTCCTCGGTGATAGCTCTCACCAGTGAATCCGACTGTGCATTCGTTATTGGTGGTAGTACTGCGTCTGGAAGGAGCGTGGTATGGGTAGATTCGCTGAAGGGGAGATCAGAGTATAGGTCAGCAAAGTAAGATTCAAAATGGTTTAATATGGCCGGGGAGTCGGTAAGGAGTTGTCCCGAGGCTCGGTGTCTAACATCTGTTATAATTTTGCAAGTAGTTTTTTTCCTAGCCATATTTGCCAGTAGTCGACCGGATTTGTTTCCCCATTGATAATATTTATGGGAAGAAAATACCACATCACGTTTCGCTTGCGCTAGCAAGTGGTCATTCAGGAGCTGCTTAGCCTGTAAACATAGCCGCAAAGACTCCTCAGTCTTTAGGGAAAGATGACGCTGGAGAGCATCAGTTAAATCTGAATGTAAGGTGTTATAAATCGCCAAGTTTTTCTTTTTCATTCTATGAACACATTCAATAATTTGACCCCTTAGAACTGCCTTTGCCGCACCCCAAAGAATATTTGGTCGGTCCCAGTGTTCCAGGTTATCGTCTAAATAGTTTGCCCAGTTTGTTATCAAGAATTTCCTAAAATCATCACAGTTATAGAGATAACTCGGAAATCTCCAAATCCTTGAGCACCCCGACTGGAGAGTTCTCTGCAGCGTCAATGTCACAGGAGCATGATCCGATATCAGAATGTTATGGATATCAGCTTTCTTAACTAGCGTCACTAGGGAGTCTGCAACCAAGATGGAGTCAATCCTGGACCAGGAGCCATGAACCCCGGAGAAGAAAGTAAAGGATCTGTCCGTTGGGTTGAGGAGACGCCAAACATCGGTGAGCTGAAGGGAGCTTTTCAATGTTTGGAGATGTGTCCAAGAAGGCGAACCGGAATTACGCGGGATAGGGCGCTTGTCAATAGTGGGATCGTCAACTGTATTCCAGTCTCCTCCCAGGATAAGTTGCAAATTATTCCGTTGTAGCAGTTGAGAGCTCAATTCCTGGAGAAAATCAGCTGTCTCGCAATTTGGTGCATATACATTAACCAGTGTGTATTTGTTACCCCAGATTTCTACATCTAAAATTAAATAACGCCCCTCTGGGTCAGCAACAGAATTTAAAACAGTGTAGTGTAGGTGTTTGCTAAAAAGAATCGCCACCCCCCTAGTCTTCCTCGTGTTGTCTGCCGAAACACAGCTATCTAACCATGTTGCCCGAAGAGCAGAAGAGGCACCCGCCATCCAGTGGGTTTCTTGGAGAAATATCATTTGAGGTTTAAACCGTTTCAGGTGTGTGACAACTCTTTTACGTTTTATCGGGGAGTTAAGGCCGCCCACGTTCCAGGACATAATCTTAAAGCTAGAATCTACTGAAGAGGTCCCTACTCTAGGATCAGTCATTAGTCTACTAACCTACCCCCACCCGAGGGTGACACTTCAGCAGGAACATCATGTCACATCGTCGCCCTCCTCCTTCCCAGTGAGCGGAGAGGAACGACCAAAACCAAACAGTACCATAGAGCCCAGGAGCGGAACGGGCGAGGAAGGCACGACACGGGCAAAGGAAAAACAAAAAAACACACATTGCTTCACATAACATTTTTCATTTTTTCCAAACCAAACTAATAACCACGCAAGTGCTAAACCCTCTGGTAGCACTGGCAAGAAACTTATCAGAAATATTTGCAACATTAAGCTTCAGGCTGAGTAGCATATAGAGAGACCAAATGTCTCACTCATGTGAAAGTTAAACCGACTCAGGCATAGATTATATAACAAAATGTCTAGTCTTGGTGTGGTGGATTCCCAGGATTCAACATGTGTGTAACATGGGAGTGTGCGGTGACGGGATCAACAAATATCAATGTGCGGCCATTATCTTGAATGCGTAATTTAGCGGGATACATCAGTGCGAATCTAGTATTGCTCTCATGGAGTATTTTGCAAACATCCAAGAACTCCCTTCTCTTCTGTGCAACAGAGGCCGAGAAGTCTTGAAAAATCAAAATACGTTTTCCCTGCACTACCAATTGTGGGAGTTTGCGATAAGAGCGCAATACATGTTCCTTCATACGAAAGTCCATGAATTTCTCAATGACTGGCCTCGGTTTAATTTCAGCATCAGGACGAGCAGGACCTATTCTGTGCACCCTTTCAATGTGAGATAAGAATGGGGCATCTGTGATTCCCAACGCCTGGAATATATCAGTTGTTTCAAAATCTGACAATTGTCTGTCTTTAACTGCTTCGGGGATGCCCACAAAGCGTAGATTCGATCTTCTATCCCTGTTTTCAAGCTCATCTATTTTTGCCTGTAGAGCTTTAAGAGAGGAATCTTGAGTGTCAGTGGAGCATTGGAGTGTGTGCATCTGATCCTCCCCATCGCTAACCCGCTGTTCTAGTGAGGTGATCCGTGAGGTGTTATGGTCAATTTTCGCAAGCGTCGAATCAAGTAGTGTCTGTATCTGTTCAAGCCTTTTATCAATTAAAGGGATATTCTCAAGTTTCTTGTCAATTTGGGGCATGAGGAGTCGGGAGAGCTCCTGGGCCATATGCACTAACGAGGTTTGATCAGGAAGCGCCTCCACCTCCTGAGTTTGGTCTCGGGAGTTCCCTGCCTCCGGGGGCGAGGGGGGGTTGGGTTTCCCCACTGAGTTCTTGGTCTTACTCATTCTTGTAGTAACTGAGGATTGGGAGAGTCTAACCGCTGGAGTTTTATGGACGTATTTGTCCATCCCTGGTCCGTAGACCACTATCTGCAATAAGCTAGGGGCTTCTATACCAACACACTGCAGTATATGATAATAAAACACCTCACGTAATGGCCTGAGTCAGAAGATATGTCAGTGCTACTCAGCAAAAAAATAACAACAACATTTAAGTAGACATTAGATTACACAGTGTGCAGATAAGGGTATTGTAGGGGCATTGCACCTTAAAATCTCCGGGTAGGAGCCTAAGTCAGTGCAAAACCAATGAGGGACAGATATTAAGAAAGATAGAATAAATTGCCCCCGTAAAAAGGCTTTTTAAAGGATAACAATGGATTAGTATAGCCAATTTACTGCTGAAACCAAATATCCACCAGATGGCGATATAACCTCAAAAATTTCTGCGCAGCGATTTCCACACACTCCTGTATCAGTGTCGCATGTGGCAGCTACCAAAAATACTAATAAAGAAAAAATAAATGAATAAATAAAAATAGGAAGAGAAAGCAGAATAGTAAGAGAGGAGCAGAGTTTCAAACAGTAATAAGAAAGTGTGTGTAGGTATGAAAAAGGCTAGGAGGAGGTAATTAGCCAGTTAGCATTTATAAAATAAAGAGGGGTCCACACAAAGTCACCAGGGAGATTGCAGTCCCAGTAGCAGAACCATGCAGCTAGTGACACATTTCAGGTTACTCTCCCAGCTATCAATGCAGGGTCAACTGCAGCCAACCACCCGGAGACAAAGCCTCTCCTCCAATGCTGCAGGGAAGATATATATAAAAGAAAAAGGGGGGGGGGTACGCCAGCAATTCCTCCAAGGCACCCCAGCTGTCCTAGGCACCTATACAGCCCTCTGCAACAGTCTCTGCCGTCTGTCCACTGCAGGATGACAAGTGAGTCCGGCCAGTGCTTTAGTAGGATCCCAGGAGTCAGAGTCACTGGGCTTGGGAGTAGGTGTTGGAAATAGGAGGCAATACAGGGGCAATGACGGACACCCACCCAGGTTCCCGGCAAGAATGTCGCTCACCCTCTCCTGCGATCAGACCGCACCCGGCCTCAGGCGTAGCCAGCGCTTACCGCGCTGTAGCAGGCAGGCCTCTTCCCAAGTACTCTGCCGTCGTGTAACCGTCACCAGTCGCTGACGCCGTCCATCGCTCCTCCGCGTCAGGTTCGTTCCCAGGTCTTGTAACACCGCTCAGGGACCAGGGGCTGGAGAGGTGGGGGTGGGCGCAGGGATCGCCCAGCCACAGATCACTTCCGTCTTGGGTCCTCGTCACGGGCAGCCGCGGAAATCTCCTCACGTACCCACCGGCTGATCAATCAGGCGGCCGCAGGGGAGCAGGAGTCTCCAGTCTGCCTCGGCCAGTCCACGGGTCACTGCGTGTGAATGTCCTCACCGGGGAGCAGCAGGTATGAGAGAGTTAGAGCCCACGGCAGGGGCTAGGTCAGCAGGACATGGGGTATCGCTTTTCGCGCCAGTCAGCTTACCGGCGTTCATGCAGGCCTTCTCTTTGAGGGCCGGATTCCGGGGGCTTACAATTCTGTACCCACTCGTGCAGGGTATCTCCGAGTTCCCCGCAGTTCAGGGAAAAGCAGGATAGGTCTCTCAGGAGAATGAGGGGTATATTGCAGGAGGATGGCTGAGGGTTCTAAGCTTGCAAGACGGAGCCCATGTTAAAAGCAGCCATGCTGGATGGCCCGCCCACCGGAAGTCCTCTTTGTTTATTTTCAACAAGTAAAGAACATTTTATACTCTATTTAGTCATAATTAATGTTTTGATTTGTTCCTTAATGAAATTTAGAAATCAACATGATCTTTAGAATATAAAAGTACAATTAATCTACAGAAAGCAAGTCCCATGGCTTCTCATACATTTTCTGAAAGGGAGTTTCTACAAAACCACACCCTTTATTGTGCAGAGATAATCTTCCATATATATTTTAATTACGAAGCACACCCATTTGTCCTAATCACTGATTGCATCAATACTCTTTTGGGCAAAACAAACAAAATGTCCCCTCACATCTGATTGGCTGAAGACTTTAGTGCTTTTGCTTATAAAAGATTACAAATGCTAGAAAGTTTAGATGAACGAGACATAAACCAAGGACAAATTTACCAGGACAGCTCTACTTCTGGTAGGTAAGCAAGCTACTCCATTTAGTCTATAAATATGTCTCTTCTTGAGACTGTAAAGCCTTATCTTTAAATCATGTACACCTGTTTATTTTCAGATTCCTTAATAGGTATTTTAAGATTCTTGCACTTGAAGTAATTTGTATTTAAACTCATTGGAATATAATCATTTTGTGACATAGTTACTGACTTCTCTACTTCTACAAAATAGCATAAGTTATAAAACAGTGATTTCAACTCCCTAAACTGATCACTTTTCTCTTTATAAGTTATGGGACAATCTTATCTTGTTTAGAGACATTGTCTACATAGATTCATGTTATCTGCAGGATGCATACAGTACAATGTGAGGTACCACATATATAAAAATTACTTTTCTAATTCTAGCTTAAAATAGAAAATTAGGAGACAAGCTTCATGTTGTTAATAAGGAAGGCTACTAAGATAGGCTAATATTACATATTTCAGTTCATATGCATCCCTATGCATTTATAATATTTGTGCATTATAATGATTGATATGAATTTATATTTACATCTATATTTATTTCAAGCTCACATCACCCAAAACAAAGCTCTCTCTTTTGTTCCATTTCTGGTGAGAAAGTGCTTCTGTTTTGGGCATTGTTGGCATTGGGTAACATCATCCAGACAGTTATGTTTACATTAGGGTTCACTGGCTTTCAGCTTTTCAGTTTCAATAGATATTTCAGAATAGAGTTATTATTTAGTTATTTTCAGCAAGTAGTTTGAGTTAAAAAAAATATAATTTCCTTGTTTGTTTTCAACTGAGATATGAATAACTTTTCATTGTTTTATTGATGACACTGGAGAATACAAATTTTGGAGAAAGAGATGTTACACCTTTTTGGTTAAATTTGGGCTCATAGATTCTGAGAATAACAGTTGATATTGTCCATCAGGTCTGCTTATCAAGATCTGACATATATCCCTACAAATGTATACATTTATATATATTGTAATATACATGTAATGAATGCCATCAAACGAAGGTATGAAGATCAATCCCAAGAAGCCTAGAACACAAACTACAAAACAAAATTTCTTTATTGAGACATGTCGCTAAAACCACGTTTCTGTGATTTCCTGCAATGAGATGCCCCTGGACATTTGCAGTGAATGCTCCAACAGTTCAAGTTATTCTATTCATTTTGACTGAAAACTAATGCAGCTGATGAAGGACTTCTGACATCACAATAATTTTGCTCAGCATAGCTTTCATTCTTACCAGCTGATTCATCCACCGCTTCAGCGAGCTCTAAGAGTCTGCTACATGTTGGGTCAGGTATCTTATCTGAATGTGGAACAGGGCATCTAGTGTGGTTGACATTAGGATACATCCACTTACTCACCCAAAACAAAGCTCTCTCTTTTGTTCCATTTCTGGTGAGAAAGTGCTTCTGTTTTGGGCATTGTTGGCATTGGGTAACATCATCCAGACAGTTATGTTTACATTAGGGTTCACTGGCTTTCAGCTTTTCAGTTTCAATAGATATTTCAGAATAGAGTTATTATTTAGTTATTTTCAGCAAGTAGTTTGAGTTAAAAAAAATATAATTTCCTTGTTTGTTTTCAACTGAGATATGAATAACTTTTCATTGTTTTATTGATGACACTGGAGAATACAAATTTTGGAGAAAGAGATGTTACACCTTTTTGGTTAAATTTGGGCTCATAGATTCTGAGAATAACAGTTGATATTGTCCATCAGGTCTGCTTATCAAGATCTGACATATATCCCTACAAATGTATACATTTATATATATTGTAATATACATGTAATGAATGCCATCAAACGAAGGTATGAAGATCAATCCCAAGAAGCCTAGAACACAAACTACAAAACAAAATTTCTTTATTGAGACATGTCGCTAAAACCACGTTTCTGTGATTTCCTGCAATGAGATGCCCCTGGACATTTGCAGTGAATGCTCCAACAGTTCAAGTTATTCTATTCATTTTGACTGAAAACTAATGCAGCTGATGAAGGACTTCTGACATCACAATAATTTTGCTCAGCATAGCTTTCATTCTTACCAGCTGATTCATCCAGCGCTTCAGCGAGCTCTAAGAGTCTGCTACATGTTGGATCAGGTATCTTATCTGAATGTAGAACAGGGCATCTAGTGTGGTTAACATTAGGAAACATCCACTTACTCTAGTTCTACCTACTGATGACTTTATATTCACCAAACAAAAGTAACAGTCATAACTGTAGGTTCTACGTTTGCACCCTACCATTGGTACATCAAATTTCATGCCCTTCCTTTTCACATTTGCCAAGTGTTGCAGATGCTCTGTACAGGTTTTACACACAACATGAGGTTCCCAAGTCTAATAGTGGTCCCTCTGTTTTACTTTGAAATAGGCAAAATAAGATATTTTCACAGAGTCAGTTATAGCTTTTCTACACTGAGGAAAAGTGTACTCTCTGCAAATGAAACAAAAAACATCAGGATAATTTACACATTTTCTAATTTTTGAAGCCATGTCAATGCCTGTAACAGAAATAAAACACATCTCAACATGTACACACGCAAACATCAACAGAATATCTGCAAAATCATAAGTGTATATAAAGAAATCATAAGAATAATAGTTAATGATGTCCGCAATATCTCATAAGCTAGAGCTCCTAAAACAAAATGGATGATAATTTCTAAAACAGTAGAATACAAATACCCAGTATAATGTCTAAAATTCCAGGCACCACATTAAAAAATGTTGTATCCTCTAGTGTTACTGTAATCATTGGTAAGAATTCAGATTTACAGCTATATTTATTCTAAGCTTACATAACCCAAAACAAAGCTCTATCTTTTAGTTTATTTCTGGTGAGAAAGTGCTTCCTGTTTTGGGCATTGTAGGCATTGGGTAATTTCATCAAGAATTTTACTCTAGCTTCTATGTTTCCTTAGAAAATGTAATGTCAGAGTAGTTCTTTGTTTATTTTCAACAAGTAAAGAACATTTTATACTTTGATTCACAGAAAATTTTACACCAGAAAGAAATTGCGCTATCGAGCTGCGGGCTAGTGGACACTCAGAGGTGGGATGTTACCCTCATCCCTAGAAAGAATACCTAATACTATTAAAATTTCTAAGTGTCCTCTATCCTGCGCTACCCCTAGTTTAAGCAAAACAAACAGAGAGGGGTGGATCTTTACTTATCTTAGATCGGATATTTTTCTCCCAATGGTACACCTTCTTTATACCCCCTTGTGCTGTCAAACGGGGTGTATGTTCATTCAGAGGTGATACATGTAAGAGAGAGGTCAAAGAAAACACTCTAGTGCATTAACCTTTTAACAGTTAGACCACAATTCTTTATCGGAAATTGTGGAATGTATTGACAAGAAATGTTTATGATAAAAAAATTTTGTTTAATGATTCAAAGAAAAAACAGATGATAAAATCCAGGCATAGAATTTTCATCACATAGAACAAGATTCTCATATCCAGGCAAAGTATGAGGGTGGCTTCCTACCAGATTTGGGGTTTTGTAAGTGCACCAAAATTTGTCGCTGTATTGATGTTGCCAACGTCCCCGGGGACGAGGAGAGGACGAGGTGCCCATTGCTTGGAGCTGACCGTTCCCGGGGACGTTGGCAACATCAATACAGCGACAAATTTTGGTGCACTTACAAAACCCCAAATCTGGTAGGAAGCCACCCTCATACTTTGCCTGGATATGAGAATCTTGTTCTATGTGATGAAAATTCTATGCCTGGATTTTATCATCTGTTTTTTCTTTGAACTTTTTTGAATCATTAAACAAATTTTTTTTATCATAAACATTTCTTGTCAATACATTCCACAATTTCCGATAAAGAATTGTGGTCTAACTGTTAAAAGGTTAATGCACTAGAGTGTTTTCTTTGACCTCTCTCTTACATGTATCACCTCTGAATGAACATACACCCCGTTTGACAGCACAAGGGGGTATAAAGAAGGTGTACCATTGGGAGAAAAATATCCGATCTAAGATAAGTAAAGATCCACCCCTCTCTGTTTGTTTTGCTTAAACTAGGGGTAGCGCAGGATAGAGGACACTTAGAAATTTTAATAGTATTAGGTATTCTTTCTAGGGATGAGGGTAACATCCCACCTCTGAGTGTCCACTAGCCCGCAGCTCGATAGCGCAATTTCTTTCTGGTGTAAAATTTTCTGTGAATCGTTGTGTATTGTTTTTACCTATCACACTGGTGTAAATTGCTGCTCGCAATTATGTTTTCTGTAAGAGAAAATAGGCACAATATGTGCACAAAACTATTTGACGAGAGTGAGGATATTGTCTCTACTGAGGATGACGACCTAGACAGTAGTATGAAGAAAATGGAGAAGTTACTACTAAAAGAGGGAAGATTATGGTGGGAAGTAACGTCTCTTGAGAAATATTTGGCACATAAATTGATACCAAAGGGCCTTAAGATCACAAAAACATCCACTTTTTCCGACTCCACTGAGGAATTTAAGAGGGAGTGGGAGAAAATTGTGGATGGGTGCTCTTTCCGCCTAATGGAATTAATTATACAGGAGAGGAAAAACAACCTGAGGATTGTGGAGGAGGAAATTGATATATTGAAAAGTTTAATTGCCCCCTTCTCAAAACTATCTGAATATAAGGAACTAGAGTATAACATTCTATTCAGATTACAAAAGAATGAAAAAGAATTAATGTTAAAAAAATCTAAGAAATTCAATAGAGATCGAAATAACATAGAAGAAACCCCACAGGAGGACACCCATCGGGTCTCCTCAAAAAATACACCAAGACAGGGGACAAATTTGAGAGATCGTAATGTACGATTTAAAATAGATAGGATACCACATGAAAGACTAAGGGATCCTGGGTCACCATCAAGATGGAGGCCCAATAGAGGGAGACTCTACTCCAGAGACACATATAGATATAACCCCAGGAACAGGGAGGAGATAGAAACATCTAAAAAAGAGAGGAATAAATATGAATCAGGAAACTGGAGAAGGACAGATATGTCCCCCAACATTAGGAACAACCGTAATGTTCCAAACTATTCACATTACGATCATAATCGCTACAGTCATCTGCAGAATAGAGATTCTTTTTTAGAGAATGGGAGGAGGGAGCATCCCCACACATAGGCTGACTTGTGACATTCCGGTGGCTGATTACCTGGACGAGGAGAGGACGAGGTGCCCATTGCTTGGAGCTGACCGTTCCCGGGGACGTTGGCAACATCAATACAGCGACAAATTTTGGTGCACTTACAAAACCCCAAATCTGGTAGGAAGCCACCCTCATACTTTGCCTGGATATGAGAATCTTGTTCTATGTGATGAAAATTCTATGCCTGGATTTTATCATCTGTTTTTTCTTTGAACTTTTTTGAATCATTAAACAAAATTTTTTTATCATAAACATTTCTTGTCAATACATTCCACAATTTCCGATAAAGAATTGTGGTCTAACTGTTAAAAGGTTAATGCACTAGAGTGTTTTCTTTGACCTCTCTCTTACATGTATCACCTCTGAATGAACATACACCCCGTTTGACAGCACAAGGGGGTATAAAGAAGGTGTACCATTGGGAGAAAAATATCCGATCTAAGATAAGTAAAGATCCACCCCTCTCTGTTTGTTTTGCTTAAACTAGGGGTAGCGCAGGATAGAGGACACTTAGAAATTTTAATAGTATTAGGTATTCTTTCTAGGGATGAGGGTAACATCCCACCTCTGAGTGTCCACTAGCCCGCAGCTCGATAGCGCAATTTCTTTCTGGTGTAAAATTTTCTGTGAATCGTTGTGTATTGTTTTTACCTATCACACTGGTGTAAATTGCTGCTCGCAATTATGTTTTCTGTAAGAGAAAATAGGCACAATATGTGCACAAAACTATTTGACGAGAGTGAGGATATTGTCTCTACTGAGGATGACGACCTAGACAGTAGTATGAAGAAAATGGAGAAGTTACTACTAAAAGAGGGAATATTATGGTGGGAAGTAACGTCTCTTGAGAAATATTTGGCACATAAATTGATACCAAAGGGCCTTAAGATCACAAAAACATCCACTTTTTCCGACTCCACTGAGGAATTTAAGAGGGAGTGGGAGAAAATTGTGGATGGGTGCTCTTTCCGCCTAATGGAATTAATTATACAGGAGAGGAAAAACAACCTGAGGATTGTGGAGGAGGAAATTGATATATTGAAAAGTTTAATTGCCCCCTTCTCAAAACTATCTGAATATAAGGAACTAGAGGATAACATTCTATTCAGATTACAAAAGAATGAAAAAGAATTAATGTTAAAAAAATCTAAGAAATTCAATAGAGATCGAAATAACATAGAAGAAACCCCACAGGAGGACACCCATCGGGTCTCCTCAAAAAATACACCAAGACAGGGGACAAATTTGAGAGATCGTAATGTACGATTTAAAATAGATAGGATACCACATGAAAGACTAAGGGATCCTGGGTCACCATCAAGATGGAGGCCCAATAGAGGGAGACTCTACTCCAGAGACACATATAGATATAACCCCAGGAACAGGGAGGAGATAGAAACATCTAAAAAAGAGAGGAATAAATATGAATCAGGAAACTGGAGAAGGACAGATATGTCCCCCAACATTAGGAACAACCGTAATGTTCCAAACTATTCACATTACGATCATAATCGCTACAGTCGTCTGCAGAATAGAGATTCTTTTTTAGAGAATGGGAGGAGGGAGCATCCCCACACATAGGCTGACTTGTGACATTCCGGTGGCTGATTACCTGGACGAGGAGAGGACGAGGTGCCCATTGCTTGGAGCTGACCGTTCCCGGGGACGTTGGCAACATCAATACAGCGACAAATTTTGGTGCACTTACAAAACCCCAAATCTGGTAGGAAGCCACCCTCATACTTTGCCTGGATATGAGAATCTTGTTCTATGTGATGAAAATTCTATGCCTGGATTTTATCATCTGTTTTTTCTTTGAACTTTTTTGAATCATTAAACAAAATTTTTTTATCATAAACATTTCTTGTCAATACATTCCACAATTTCCGATAAAGAATTGTGGTCTAACTGTTAAAAGGTTAATGCACTAGAGTGTTTTCTTTGACCTCTCTCTTACATGTATCACCTCTGAATGAACATACACCCCGTTTGACAGCACAAGGGGGTATAAAGAAGGTGTACCATTGGGAGAAAAATATCCGATCTAAGATAAGTAAAGATCCACCCCTCTCTGTTTGTTTTGCTTAAACTAGGGGTAGCGCAGGATAGAGGACACTTAGAAATTTTAATAGTATTTTATACTTTATTTAGTCATAATTAATGTTTTGATTTGTTCCTTAATGAAATTTAGAAATCAACATGATCTTTAGAATATAAAAGTACAATTAATCTACAGAAAGCAAGTCCCATGGCTTCTCATACATTTTCTGAAAGGGAGTTTCTACAAAACCACACCCTTTATTGTGCAGAGATATTCTTCCATATATATTTTAATTACGAAGCACACCCATTTGTCCTAATCACTGATTGCATCAATTCTCTATATTTATTTCAAGCTCACATCACCCAAAACAAAGCTCTCTCTTTTGTTCCATTTCTGGTGAGAAAGTGCTTCTGTTTTGGGCATTGTTGGCATTGGGTAACATCATCCAGACAGTTATGTTTACATTAGGGTTCACTGGCTTTCAGCTTTTCAGTTTCAATAGATATTTCAGAATAGAGTTATTATTTAGTTATTTTCAGCAAGTAGTTTGAGTTAAAAATATATAATTTCCTTGTTTGTTTTCAATTGAGATATGAATAAGTTTTCATTGTTTTATTGATGACACTGGAGAATACAAATTTTGGAGAAAGAGATGTCACACCTTTTTGGTTAAATTTGGGCTCATAGATTCTGAGAATAACAGTTGATATTGTCCATCAGGTCTGCTTATCAAGATCTGACATATATCCCTACAAATGTATACATTTATATATATTGTAATATACATGTAATGAATGCCATCAAATGAAGGTATGAAGATCAATCCCAAGAAGCCTAGAACACAAACTACAAAACAAAATTTATTTATTGAGACATGTCGCTAAAACCACGTTTCTGTGATTTCCTGCAATGAGATGTCCCTGGACATTTGCAGTGAATGCTCCAACAGTTCAAGTTATTCTATTCATTTTGACTGAAAACTAATGCAGCTGATGAAGGACTTCTGACATCACAATAATTTTGCTCAGCATAGCTTTCATTCTTACCAGCTGATTCATCCACTGCTTCAGCGAGCTCTAAGAGTCTGCTACATGTAGGATCAGGTATCTTATCTGAATGTAGAACAGGGCACAAACAAAAGTAACAGTCATAACTGTAGGTTCTACGTTTGCACCCTACCATTGGTACATCAAATTTCATGCCCTTTTTTTTCACATTTGCCAAGTGTTGCAGATGCTCTGTACAGGTTTTACACACAACATGAGGTTCCCAAGTCTAATAGTGGTCCCTCTGTTTTACTTTGAAATAGGCAAAATAAGATATTTTCACAGAGTCAGTTATAGCTTTTCTACACTGAGGAAAAGTGTACTCTCTGCAAATGAAACAAAAAACATCAGGATAATTTACACATTTTCTAATTTTTGAAGCCATGTCAATGCCTGTAAAAGAAATAAAACACATCTCAACATGTACACACGCAAACATCAACAGAATATCTGCAAAATCATAAGTGTATATAAAGAAATCATAAGAATAATAGTTAATGATGTCCGCAATATCTCATAAGCTAGAGCTCCTAAAACAAAATGGATGATCATTTCTAAAACAGTAGAATACAAATACCCAGTATAATGTCTAAAATTCCAGGCACCACATTAAAAAATGTTGTATCCTCTAGTGTTACTGTAATCATTGGTAAGAATTCAGATTTACAGCTATATTTATTCTAAGCTTACATAACCCAAAACAAAGCTCTATCTTTTAGTCCATTTCTGGTGAGAAAGTGCTTCCTGTTTTGGTCATTGTAGGCATTGGGTAATTTCATCAAGAATTTTACTCTAGCTTCTATGTTTCCTTAGAAAATGTAATGTCAGAGTAGTTCTTTGTTTATTTTCAACAAGTAAAGAACATTTTATACTTTATTTAGTCATAATTAATGTTTTGATTTGTTCCTTAATGAAATTTAGAAATCAACATGATCTTTAGAATATAAAAGTACAATTAATCTACAGAAAGCAAGTCCCATGGCTTCTCATACATTTTCTGAAAGGGAGTTTCTACAAAACCACACCCTTTATTGTGCAGAGATAATCTTCCATATATATTTTAATTACGAAGCACACCTATTTGTCCTAATCACTGATTGCATCAATTCTCTTTTGGGCAAAACAAACAAAATGCCCCCTCACATCTGATTGGCTGAAGACTTTAGTGCTTTTGCTTATAAAAGATTACAAATGCTAGAAAGTTTAGATGAACGGGACATAAACCAAGGACAAACTTACCAGGACAGCTCTACTTCTGCTAGGTAAGCAAGCTACTCCATTTAGTCTATAAATATGTCTCTTCTTGAGAATGAAAAGCCTTATCTTTAAATCATGTACATCTGTTTATTTTCAGATTCCTTAATAGGTATTTTAATATTCTTGCACTTGAAGTAATTTATATTTAAACTCATTGGAATATAAGCATTTTGTGACATAGTTACTGACTTCTCTACTTCTACAGAATAGCATAAGTTATAAAAGAGTGATTTCAACTCCCTAAACTGATCACTTTTCTCTTTATATGTTATGGGACAATCTTATCTTGTTTAGAGACATTGTCTACATAGATTCATGTTATCTGCAGGATGCATACAGTATAATGTGAGGTACCACATATATAAAAATTACTTTTCTAATTCAAGCTTAAAATAGAAAATTAGGAGACAAGCTTCATGTTGTTAATAAGGAAGGCTACTAAGATAGGCTAATATTACATATTTCAGTTCATATGCATCCCTATGCATTTATAACATTTGTGCATTATAATGATTGATATGAATTTATATTTACATCTATATTTATTTCAAGCTCACATCACCCAAAACAAAGCTCTCTCTTTTGTTCCATTTCTGGTGAGAAAGTGCTTCTGTTTTGGGCATTGTTGGCATTGGGTAACATCATCCAGACAGTTATGTTTACATTAGGGTTCACTGCCTTTCATCTTTTCAGTTTCAATAGATATTTCAGAATAGAGTTATTATTTAGTTATTTTCAGCAAGTAGTTTGAGTTAAAAAAATATAATTTCCTTGTTTGTTTTCAATTGAGATATGAATAACTTTTCATTGTTTTATTGATGACACTGGAGAATACAAATTTTGGAGAAAGAGATGTTACACATTTTTGGTTAAATTTAAGCTCATAGATTCTGAGAATAACAGTTGATATTGTCCATCAGGTCTGCTTATCAAGATCTGACATATATCCCTACAAATGTATACATTTATATATTTTTGTAATATACATGTAATGAATGCCATCAAACGAAGGTATGAAGATCAATCCCAAGATGCCTAGAACACAAACTACAAAACAAAATTTCTTTATTGAGACATGTCGCTAAAACCACGTTTCTGTGATTTCCTGCAATGAGATGCCCCTGGACATTTGCAGTGAATGCTCCAACAGTTCAAGTTATTCTATTCATTTTGACTGAAAACTAATGCAGCTGATGAAGGACTTCTGACATCACAATCATTTTGCTCAGCATAGCTTTCATTCTCACCAGCTGATTCATCCAGCGCTTCAGCGAGCTCTAAGAGTCTGCTACATGTTGGATCAGGTATCTTATCTGAATGTAGAACAGGGCATCTAGTGTGGTTGACATTAGGAAACATCCACTTACTCTAGTTCTTCCTACTGATGACTTTATATTCACCAAACAAAAGTAACAGTCATAACTGTAGGTTCTACGTTTGCACCCTACCATTGGTACATCAAATTTCATGCCCTTCCTTTTCACATTTGCCAAGTGTTGCAGATGCTCTGTACAGGTTTTACACACAACATGAGGTTCCCAAGTCTAATAGTGGTCCCTCTGTTTTACTTTGAAATAGGCAAAATAAGATATTTTCACAGAGTCAGTTATAGCTTTTCTACACTGAGGAAAAGTGTACTCTCTGCAAATGAAACAAAAAACATCAGGATAATTTACACATTTTCTAATTTTTGAAGCCATGTCAATGCCTGTAACAGAAATAAAACACATCTCAACATGTACACACGCAAACATCAACAGAATATCTGCAAAATTATAAGTGTATATAAAGAAATCATAAGAATAATAGTTAATGATGTCCGCAATATCTCATAAGCTAGAGCTCCTAAAACAAAATGGATGATAATTTCTAAAACAGTAGAATACAAATACCCAGTATAATGTCTAAAATTCCAGGCACCACATTAAAAAATGTTGTATCCTCTAGTGTTACTGTAATCATTGGTAAGAATTCAGATTTACAGCTATATTTATTCTAAGCTTACATAACCCAAAACAAAGCTCTATCTTTTAGTTTATTTCTGGTGAGAAAGTGCTTCCTGTTTTGGGCATTGTAGGCATTGGGTAATTTCATCAAGAATTTTACTCTGGCTTCTATGTTTCCTTAGAAAATGTAATGTCAGAGTAGTTCTTTGTTTATTTTCAACAAGTAAAGAACATTTTATACTTTATTTAGTCATAATTAATGTTTTGATTTGTTCCTTAATGAAATTTAGAAATCAACATGATCTTTAGAATATAAAAGTACAATTAATCTACAGAAAGCAAGTCCCATGGCTTCTCATACATTTTCTGAAAGGGATTTTCTACAAAACCACACCCTTTATTGTGCAGAGATATTCTTCCATATATATTTTAATTACGAAGCACACCCATTTGTCCTAATCACTGATTGCATCAATTCTCTATATTTATTTCAAGCTCACATCACCCAAAACAAAGCTCTCTCTTTTGTTCCATTTCTGGTGAGAAAGTGCTTCTGTTTTGGGCATTGTTGGCATTGGGTAACATCATCCAGACAGTTATGTTTACATTAGGGTTCACTGGCTTTCAGCTTTTCAGTTTCAATAGATATTTCAGAATAGAGTTATTATTTAGTTATTTTCAGCAAGTAGTTTGAGTTAAAAAAATATAATTTCCTTGTTTGTTTTCAATTGAGATATGAATAACTTTTCATTGTTTTATTGATGACACTGGAGAATACAAATTTTGGAGAAAGAGATGTCACACCTTTTTGGTTAAATTTGGGCTCATAGATTCTGAGAATAACAGTTGATATTGTCCATCAGGTCTGCTTATCAAGATCTGACATATATCCCTACAAATGTATACATTTATATATATTGTAATATACATGTAATGAATGCCATCAAATGAAGGTATGAAGATCAATCCCAAGAAGCCTAGAACACAAACTACAAAACAAAATTTATTTATTGAGACATGTCGCTAAAACCACGTTTCTGTGATTTCCTGCAATGAGATGTCCCTGGACATTTGCAGTGAATGCTCCAACAGTTCAAGTTATTCTATTCATTTTGACTGAAAACTAATGCAGCTGATGAAGGACTTCTGACATCACAATAATTTTGCTCAGCATAGCTTTCATTCTTACCAGCTGATTCATCCACCGCTTCAGCGAGCTCTAAGAGTCTGCTACATGTTGGGTCAGGTATCTGAAAACTAATGCAGCTGATGAAGGACTTCTGACATCACAATAATTTTGCTCAGCATAGTTTTCATTCTTACCAGCTGATTCATCCACCGCTTCAGCGAGCTCTAAGAGTCTGCTACACGTTGGGTCAGGTATCTTATCTGAATGTGGAACAGGGCATCTAGTGTGGTTGACATTAGGATACATCCACTTACTCTAGTTCTTCCTACTGATGACTTTATATTCACCAAACAAAAGTAACAGTCACAACTGTAGGTTCTACGTTTGCACCCTACCATTGGTTTATCAAATTTCATGCCCTTCCTTTTCACATTTGCCAAGTGTTGCAGATGCTCTGTACAGGTTTTACACACAACATGAGGTTCCCAAGTCTAATAGTGGTCCCTCTGTTTTACTTTGAAATAGGCAAAATAAGATATTTTCACAGAGTCAGTTATAGCTTTTCTACACTGAGGAAAAGTGTACTCTCTGCAAATGAAACAAAAAACATCAGGATAATTTACACATTTTCTAATTTTTGAAGCCATGTCAATGCCTGTAACAGAAATAAAACACATCTCAACATGTACACATGCAAACATCAACAGAATATCTGCAAAATCTTAAGTGTATACAAAGAAATCATAAGAATAATAGTTAATGATGTCCGCAATATCTCATAAGCTAGAGCTCCTAAAACAAAATGGATGATAATTTCTAAAACAGTAGAATACAAATACCAAGTATAATGTCTAAAATTCCAGGCACCACATTAAAAAATGTTGTATCCTCTAGTGTTACTGTAATCATTGGTAAGAATTCAGATTTACAGCTATATTTATTCTAAGGTTACATAACCCAAAACAAAGCTCTATCTTTTAGCCCATTTCTGGTGAGAAAGTGCTTCCTGTTTTGGCCATTGTAGGCATTGGGTAATTTCATCAAGAATTTTACTCTAGCTTCTATGTTTCCTTAGAAAATGTAATGTCAGAGTAGTTCTTTGTTTATTTTCAACAAGTAAATAACATTTTATACTTTATTTAGTCATAATTAATGTTTTGATTTGTTCCTTAATGAAATTTAGAAATCAACATGATCTTTAGAATATAAAAGTACAATTAATCTACAGAAAGCAAGTCCCATGGCTTCTCATACATTTTCTGAAAGGGAGTTTCTACAAAACCACACCCTTTATTGTGCAGAGATAATCTTCCATATATATTTTAATTATGAAGCACACCCATTTGTCCTAATCACTGATTGCATCAATTCTCTTTTGGGCAAAACAAACAAAATGCCCCCTCACATCTGATTGGCTGAAGACTTTAGTGCTTTTGCTTATAAAAGATTACAAATGCTAGAAAGTTTAGATGAACGGGACATAAACCAAGGACAAACTTATCAGGACAGCTCTACTTCTGGTAGGTAAGCAAGCTACTCCATTTAGTCTATAAATATGTCTCTTTTTGAGAATGAAAAGCCTTATCTTTAAATTATGTACACCTGTTTATTTTCAGATTCCTTAATAGGTATTTTAATATTCTTGCACTTGAAGTAATTTGTATTTAAACTCATTGGAATATAAGCATTTTGTGACATAGTTACTGACTTCTCTACTTCTACAGAATAGCATAAGTTATAAAAGAGTGATTTCAACTCCCTAAACTGATCACTTTTCTCTTTATACGTTATGGGACAATCTTATCTTGTTTAGAGACATTGTCTACATAGATTCATGTTATCTGCAGGATGCATACAGTACAATGTGAGGTACCACATATATAAAAATTACTTTTCTAATTCTAGCTTAAAATAGAAAATTAGGAGACAAGCTTCATGTTGTTAATAAGGAAGGCTACTAAGATAGGCTAATATTACATATTTCAGTTCATATTCATCCCTATGCATTTATAATATTTGTGCATTATAATAATTGATATGAATTTATATTTACATCTATATTTATTTCAAGCTCACATCACCCAAAACAAAGCTCTCTCTTTTGTTCCATTTCTGGTGAGAAAGTGCTTCTGTTTTGGGCATTGTTGGCATTGGGTAACATCATCCAGACAGTTATGTTTACATTAGGGTTCACTGGCTTTCAGCTTTTCAGTTTCAATAGATATTTCATAATAGAGTTATTATTTAGTTATTTTCAGCAAGTAGTTTGAGTTAAAAAAATATAATTTCCTTGTTTGTTTTCAATTGAGATGTGAATAACTTTTCATTGTTTTATTGGTGACACTGGAGAATACAAATTTTGGAGAAAGAGATGTTACACCTTTTTGGTTAAATTTAAGCTCATAGATTCTGAGAAAAACAGTTGATATTATCCATAAGGTCTGCTTATCAAGATCTGACATATATCCCTACAAATGTATACATTTATATATATTGTAATATACATGTAATGAATGCCATCAAACGAAGGTATGAAGATCAATCCCAAGAAGCCTAGAACACATACTACAAAACAAAATTTCTTTATTGAGACATGTCGCTAAAACCACGTTTCTGTGATTTCCTGCAATGAGATGCCCCTGGACATTTGCAGTGAATGCTCCAACAGTTCAAGTTATTCTATTAAATTTGACTGAAAACTAATGCAGCTGATGAAGGACTTCTGACATCACAATAATTTTGCTCAGCATAGCTTTCATTCTTACCAGCTGATTCATCCACCGCTTCAGCGAGCTCTAAGAGTCTGCTACATGTTGGGTCAGGTATCTGAAAACTAATGCAGCTGATGAAGGACTTCTGACATCACAATAATTTTGCTCAGCATAGTTTTCATTCTTACCAGCTGATTCATCCACCGCTTCAGCGAGCTCTAAGAGTCTGCTACATGTTGGGTCAGGTATCTTATCTGAATGTGGAACAGGGCATCTAGTGTGGTTGACATTAGGATACATCCACTTACTCTAGTTCTTCCTACTGATGACTTTATATTCAGCAAACAAAAGTAACAGTCACAACTGTAGGTTCTACGTTTGCACCCTACCATTGGTTCATCAAATTTCATGCCCTTTCTTTTCACATTTGCCAAGTGTTGCAGATGCTCTGTACAGGTTTTACACACAACATGAGGTTCCCAAGTCTAATAGTGGTCCCTCTGTTTTACTTTGAAATAGGCAAAATAAGATATTTTCACAGAATCAGTTATAGCTTTTCTACACTGAGGAAAAGTGTACTCTCTGCAAATGAAACAAAAAACATCAGGATAATTTACACATTTTCTAATTTTTGAAGCCATGTCAATGCCTGTAACAGAAATAAAACACATCTCAACATGTACACATGCAAACATCAACAGAATATCTGCAAAATCTTAAGTGTATACAAAGAAATCATAAGAATAATAGTTAATGATGTCCGCAATATCTCATAAGCAAGAGCTCCTAAAACAAAATGGATGATAATTTCTAAAACAGTAGAATACAAATACCCAGTATAATGTCTAAAATTCCAGGCACCACATTAAAAAATGTTGTATCCTCTAGTGTTACTGTAATCATTGGTAAGAATTCAGATTTACAGCTATATTTATTCTAAGGTTACATAACCCATAACAAAGCTCTATCTTTTAGTCCATTTCTGGTGAGAAAGTGCTTCCTGTTTTGGCCATTGTAGGCATTGGGTAATTTCATCAAGAATTTTACTCTAGCTTCTATGTTTCCTTAGAAAATGTAATGTCAGAGTAGTTCTTTGTTTATTTTCAACAAGTAAATAACATTTTATACTTTATTTAGTCATAATTAATGTTTTGATTTGTTCCTTAATGAAATTTAGAAATCAACATGATCTTTAGAATATAAAAGTACAATTAATCTACAGAAAGCAAGTCCCATGGCTTCTCATACATTTTCTGAAAGGGAGTTTCTACAAAACCACACCCTTTATTGTGCAAAGATAATCATCCATATATATTTTAATTACGAAGCACACCCATTTGTCCTAATCACTGATTGCATCAATTCTCTTTTGGGCAAAACAAACAAAATGCCCCCTCACATCTGATTGGCTGAAGACTTTAGTGCTTTTGCTTATAAAAGATTACAAATGCTAGAAAGTTTAGATGAACGGGTCATAAACCAAGGACAAACTTACCAGGACAGCTCTACTTCTGGTAGGTAAGCAAGCTACTCCATTTAGTCTATAAATATGTCTCTTCTTGAGAATGAAAAGCCTTATCTTTAAATTATGTACATCTGTTTATTTTCAGATTCCTTAATATGTATTTTAATATTCTTGCACTTGAAGTAATTTGTATTTAAACTCATTGGAATATAAGCATTTTGTGACATAGTTACTGACTTCTCTACTTCTACAGAATAGCATAAGTTATAAAAGAGTGATTTCAACTCCCTAAACTGATCACTTTTCTCTTTATATATTATGGGACAATCTTATCTTGTTTAGAGACATTGTCTACATAGATTCATGTTATCTGCAGGATGCATACAGTACAATGTGAGGTACCACATATATAAAAATAACTTTTCTAATTCTAGCTTAAAATAGAAAATTAGGAGACAAGCTTCATGTTGTTAATAAGGAAGGCTACTAAGATAGGCTAATATTACATATTTCAGTTCATATGCATCCCTATGCATTTATAATATTTGTGCATTATAATGATTGATATGAATTTATATTTACATCTATATTTATTTCAAGCTCACATCACCCAAAACAAAGCTCTCTCTTTTGTTCCATTTCTGGTGAGAAAGTGCTTCTGTTTTGGGCATTGTTGGCATTGGGTAACATCATCCAGACAGTTATGTTTACATTAGGGTTCACTGGCTTTCAGCTTTTCAGTTTCAATAGATATTTCATAATAGAGTTATTATTTAGTTATTTTCAGCAAGTAGTTTGAGTTAAAAAAATATAATTTCCTTGTTTGTTTTCAATTGAGATGTGAATAACTTTTCATTGTTTTATTGGTGACACTGGAGAATACAAATTTTGGAGAAAGAGATGTTACACATTTTTGGTTAAATTTAAGCTCATAGATTCTGAGAATAATAGTTGATATTGTCCATCAGGTCTGCTTATCAAGATCTGACATATATCCCTACAAATGTATACATTTATATATATTGTAATATACATGTAATGAATGCCATCAAATGAAGGTATGAAGATCAATCCCAAGAAGCCTAGAACACAAACTACAAAACAAAATTTATTTATTGAGACATGTCGCTAAAACCACGTTTCTGTGATTTCCTGCAATGTCCTGTCCCTGGACATTTGCAGTGAATGCTCCAACAGTTCAAGTTATTCTATTCATTTTGACTGAAAACTAATGCAGCTGATGAAGGACTTCTGACATCACAATAATTTTGCTCAGCATAGCTTTCATTCTTACCAGCTGATTCATCCACCGCTTCAGCGAGCTCTAAGAGTCTGCTACATGTTGGGTCAGGTATCTGAAAACTAATGCAGCTGATGAAGGACTTCTGACATCACAATAATTTTGCTCAGCATAGTTTTCATTCTTACCAGCTGATTCATCCACCGCTTCAGCGAGCTCTAAGAGTCTGCTACACGTTGGGTCAGGTATCTTATCTGAATGTGGAACAGGGCATCTAGTGTGGTTGACATTAGGATACATCCACTTACTCTAGTTCTTCCTACTGATGACTTTATATTCACCAAACAAAAGTAACAGTCACAACTGTAGGTTCTACGTTTGCACCCTACCATTGGTTTATCAAATTTCATGCCCTACCTTTTCACATTTGCCAAGTGTTGCAGATGCTCTGTACAGGTTTTACACACAACATGAGGTTCCCAAGTCTAATAGTGGTCCCTCTGTTTTACTTTGAAATAGGCAAAATAAGATATTTTCACAGAGTCAGTTATAGCTTTTCTACACTGAGGAAAAGTGTACTCTCTGCAAATGAAACAAAAAACATCAGGATAATTTACACATTTTCTAATTTTTGAAGCCATGTCAATGCCTGTAACAGAAATAAAACACATCTCAACATGTACACATGCAAACATCAACAGAATATCTGCAAAATCTTAAGTGTATACAAAGAAATCATAAGAATAATAGTTAATGATGTCCGCAATATCTCATAAGCTAGAGCTCCTAAAACAAAATGGATGATAATTTCTAAAACAGTAGAATACAAATACCCAGTATAATGTCTAAAATTCCAGGCACCACATTAAAAAATGTTGTATCCTCTAGTGTTACTGTAATCATTGGTAAGAATTCAGATTTACAGCTATATTTATTCTAAGGTTACATAACCCAAAACAAAGCTCTATCTTTTAGCCCATTTCTGGTGAGAAAGTGCTTCCTGTTTTGGCCATTGTAGGCATTGGGTAATTTCATCAAGAATTTTACTCTAGCTTCTATGTTTCCTTAGAAAATGTAATGTCAGAGTAGTTCTTTGTTTATTTTCAACAAGTAAATAACATTTTATACTTTATTTAGTCATAATTAATGTTTTGATTTGTTCCTTAATGAAATTTAGAAATCAACATGATCTTTAGAATATAAAAGTACAATTAATCTACAGAAAGCAAGTCCCATGGCTTCTCATACATTTTCTGAAAGGGAGTTTCTACAAAACCACACCCTTTATTGTGCAGAGATAATCTTCCATATATATTTTAATTACGAAGCACACCCATTTGTCCTAATCACTGATTGCATCAATTCTCTTTTGGGCAAAACAAACAAAATGCCCCCTCACATCTGATTGGCTGAAGACTTTAGTGCTTTTGCTTATAAAAGATTACAAATGCTAGAAAGTTTAGATGAACGGGACATAAACCAAGGACAAACTTATCAGGACAGCTCTACTTCTGGTAGGTAAGCAAGCTACTCCATTTAGTCTATAAATATGTCTCTTTTTGAGAATGAAAAGCCTTATCTTTAAATTATGTACACCTGTTTATTTTCAGATTCCTTAATAGGTATTTTAATATTCTTGCACTTGAAGTAATTTGTATTTAAACTCATTGGAATATAAGCATTTTGTGACATAGTTACTGACTTCTCTACTTCTACAGAATAGCATAAGTTATAAAAGAGTGATTTCAACTCCCTAAACTGATCACTTTTCTCTTTATACGTTATGGGACAATCTTATCTTGTTTAGAGACATTGTCTACATAGATTCATGTTATCTGCAGGATGCATACAGTACAATGTGAGGTACCACATATATAAAAATTACTTTTCTAATTCTAGCTTAAAATAGAAAATTAGGAGACAAGCTTCATGTTGTTAATAAGGAAGGCTACTAAGATAGGCTAATATTACATATTTCAGTTCATATTCATCCCTATGCATTTATAATATTTGTGCATTATAATAATTGATATGAATTTATATTTACATCTATATTTATTTCAAGCTCACATCACCCAAAACAAAGCTCTCTCTTTTGTTCCATTTCTGGTGAGAAAGTGCTTCTGTTTTGGGCATTGTTGGCATTGGGTAACATCATCCAGACAGTTATGTTTACATTAGGGTTCACTGGCTTTCAGCTTTTCAGTTTCAATAGATATTTCATAATAGAGTTATTATTTAGTTATTTTCAGCAAGTAGTTTGAGTTAAAAAAATATAATTTCCTTGTTTGTTTTCAATTGAGATGTGAATAACTTTTCATTGTTTTATTGGTGACACTGGAGAATACAAATTTTGGAGAAAGAGATGTTACACCTTTTTGGTTAAATTTAAGCTCATAGATTCTGAGAAAAACAGTTGATATTATCCATAAGGTCTGCTTATCAAGATCTGACATATATCCCTACAAATGTATACATTTATATATATTGTAATATACATGTAATGAATGCCATCAAACGAAGGTATGAAGATCAATCCCAAGAAGCCTAGAACACATACTACAAAACAAAATTTCTTTATTGAGACATGTCGCTAAAACCACGTTTCTGTGATTTCCTGCAATGAGATGCCCCTGGACATTTGCAGTGAATGCTCCAACAGTTCAAGTTATTCTATTAAATTTGACTGAAAACTAATGCAGCTGATGAAGGACTTCTGACATCACAATAATTTTGCTCAGCATAGCTTTCATTCTTACCAGCTGATTCATCCACCGCTTCAGCGAGCTCTAAGAGTCTGCTACATGTTGGGTCAGGTATCTGAAAACTAATGCAGCTGATGAAGGACTTCTGACATCACAATAATTTTGCTCAGCATAGTTTTCATTCTTACCAGCTGATTCATCCACCGCTTCAGCGAGCTCTAAGAGTCTGCTACATGTTGGGTCAGGTATCTTATCTGAATGTGGAACAGGGCATCTAGTGTGGTTGACATTAGGATACATCCACTTACTCTAGTTCTTCCTACTGATGACTTTATATTCAGCAAACAAAAGTAACAGTCACAACTGTAGGTTCTACGTTTGCACCCTACCATTGGTTCATCAAATTTCATGCCCTTCCTTTTCACATTTGCCAAGTGTTGCAGATGCTCTGTACAGGTTTTACACACAACATGAGGTTCCCAAGTCTAATAGTGGTCCCTCTGTTTTACTTTGAAATAGGCAAAATAAGATATTTTCACAGAATCAGTTATAGCTTTTCTACACTGAGGAAAAGTGTACTCTCTGCAAATGAAACAAAAAACATCAGGATAATTTACACATTTTCTAATTTTTGAAGCCATGTCAATGCCTGTAACAGAAATAAAACACATCTCAACATGTACACATGCAAACATCAACAGAATATCTGCAAAATCTTAAGTGTATACAAAGAAATCATAAGAATAATAGTTAATGATGTCCGCAATATCTCATAAGCAAGAGCTCCTAAAACAAAATGGATGATAATTTCTAAAACAGTAGAATACAAATACCCAGTATAATGTCTAAAATTCCAGGTACCACATTAAAAAATGTTGTATCCTCTAGTGTTACTGTAATCATTGGTAAGAATTCAGATTTACAGCTATATTTATTCTAAGGTTACATAACCCATAACAAAGCTCTATCTTTTAGTCCATTTCTGGTGAGAAAGTGCTTCCTGTTTTGGCCATTGTAGGCATTGGGTAATTTCATCAAGAATTTCACTCTAGCTTCTATGTTTCCTTAGAAAATGTAATGTCAGAGTAGTTCTTTGTTTATTTTCAACAAGTAAATAACATTTTATACTTTATTTAGTCATAATTAATGTTTTGATTTGTTCCTTAATGAAATTTAGAAATCAACATGATCTTTAGAATATAAAAGTACAATTAATCTACAGAAAGCAAGTCCCATGGCTTCTCATACATTTTCTGAAAGGGAGTTTCTACAAAACCACACCCTTTATTGTGCAAAGATAATCATCCATATATATTTTAATTACGAAGCACACCCATTTGTCCTAATCACTGATTGCATCAATTCTCTTTTGGGCAAAACAAACAAAATGCCCCCTCACATCTGATTGGCTGAAGACTTTAGTGCTTTTGCTTATAAAAGATTACAAATGCTAGAAAGTTTAGATGAACGGGTCATAAACCAAGGACAAACTTACCAGGACAGCTCTACTTCTGGTAGGTAAGCAAGCTACTCCATTTAGTCTATAAATATGTCTCTTCTTGAGAATGAAAAGCCTTATCTTTAAATTATGTACATCTGTTTATTTTCAGATTCCTTAATATGTATTTTAATATTCTTGCACTTGAAGTAATTTGTATTTAAACTCATTGGAATATAAGCATTTTGTGACATAGTTACTGACTTCTCTACTTCTACAGAATAGCATAAGTTATAAAAGAGTGATTTCAACTCCCTAAACTGATCACTTTTCTCTTTATATATTATGGGACAATCTTATCTTGTTTAGAGACATTGTCTACATAGATTCATGTTATCTGCAGGATGCATACAGTACAATGTGAGGTACCACATATATAAAAATTACTTTTCTAATTCTAGCTTAAAATAGAAAATTAGGAGACAAGCTTCATGTTGTTAATAAGGAAGGCTACTAAGATAGGCTAATATTACATATTTCAGTTCATATGCATCCCTATGCATTTATAATATTTGTGCATTATAATGATTGATATGAATTTATATTTACATCTATATTTATTTCAAGCTCACATCACCCAAAACAAAGCTCTCTCTTTTGTTCCATTTCTGGTGAGAAAGTGCTTCTGTTTTGGGCATTGTTGGCATTGGGTAACATCATCCAGACAGTTATGTTTACATTAGGGTTCACTGGCTTTCAGCTTTTCAGTTTCAATAGATATTTCATAATAGAGTTATTATTTAGTTATTTTCAGCAAGTAGTTTGAGTTAAAAAAATATAATTTCCTTGTTTGTTTTCAATTGAGATGTGAATAACTTTTCATTGTTTTATTGGTGACACTGGAGAATACAAATTTTGGAGAAAGAGATGTTACACATTTTTGGTTAAATTTAAGCTCATAGATTCTGAGAATAATAGTTGATATTGTCCATCAGGTCTGCTTATCAAGATCTGACATATATCCCTACAAATGTATACATTTATATATATTGTAATATACATGTAATAAATGCCATCAAACGAAGGTATGAAGATCAATCCCAAGAAGCCTAGAACACAAACTACAAAACAAAATTTCTTTATTGAGACATGTCGCTAAAACCACGTTTCTGTGATTTCCTGCAATGAGATGCCCCTGGACATTTGCAGTGAATGCTCCAACAGTTCAAGTTATTCTATTCATTTTGACTGAAAACTAATGCAGCTGATGAAGGACTTCTGACATCACAATAATTTTGCTCAGCATAGCTTTCATTCTTACCAGCTGATTCATCCACCGCTTCAGCGAGCTCTAAGAGTCTGCTACATGTTGGGTCAGGTATCTTATCTGAATGTAGAACAGGGCATCTAGTGTGGTTGACATTAGGATACATCCACTTACTCTAGTTCTTCCTACTGATGACTTTATATTCACCAAACAAAAGTAACAGTCATAACTGTAGGTTCTACGTTTGCACCCTACCATTGGTACATCAAATTTCATGCCCTTCCTTTTCACATTTTCCAAGTGTTGCAGATGCCCTGTACAGGTTTTACACACAACATGAGGTACCCAAGTCTAATAGTGGTACCTCTGTTTTACTTTGAAATAGGCAAAATAAGATATTTTCACAGAGTCAGTTATAGCTTTTCTACACTGAGGAAAAGTGTACTCTCTGCAAATGAAACAAAAAACATCAGGATAATTTACACATTTTCTAATTTTTGAAGCCATGTCAATGCCTGTAACAGAAATAAAACACATCTCAACATGTACACACGCAAACATCAACAGAATATCTGCAAAATCTTAAGTGTATACAAAGAAATCATAAGAATAATAGTTAATGATGTCCGCAATATCTCATAAGCTAGAGCTCCTAAAACAAAATGGATGATAATTTCTAAAACAGTAGAATGCAAATACCCAGTATAATGTCTAAAATTCCAGGCACCACATTAAAAAATGTTGTATCCTCTAGTGTTACTGTAATCATTGGTAAGAATTCAGATTTACAGCTATATTTATTCTAAGGTTACATAACCCAAAACAAAGCTCTATCTTTTAGTCCATTTCTGGTGAGAAAGTGCTTCCTGTTTTGGCCATTGTAGGCATTGGGTAATTTCATCAAGAATTTTACTCTAGCTTCTATGTTTCCTTAGAAAATGTAATGTCAGAGTAGTTCTTTGTTTATTTTCAACAAGTAAATAACATTTATACTTTATTTAGTCATAATTAATGTTTTGATTTGTTCCTTAATGAAATTTAGAAATCAACATGATCGTTAGAATATAAAAGTACAATTAATCTACAGAAAGCAAGTCCCATGGCTTCTCATACATTTTCTGAAAGGGAGTTTCTACAAAACCACACCCTTTATTGTGCAGAGATAATCTTCCATATATATTTTAATTACGAAGCACACCCATTTGTCCTAATCACTGATTGCATCAATTCTCTTTTGGGCAAAACAAACAAAATGCCCCCTCACATCTGATTGGCTGAAGACTTTAGTGCTTTTGCTTATAAAAGATTACAAATGCTAGAAAGTTTAGATGAACGGGACATAAACCAAGGACAAACTTACCAGGACAGCTCTACTTCTGGTAGGTAAGCAAGCTACTCCATTTAGTCTATAAATATGTCTCTTCTTGAGAATGAAAAGCCTTATCTTTAAATTATGTACACCTGTTTATTTTCAGATTCCTTAATAGGTATTTTAATATTCTTGCACTTGAAGTAATTTGTATTTAAACTCATTGGAATATAAGCATTTTGTGACATAGTTACTGACTTCTCTACTTCTACAGAATAGCATAAGTTATAAAAGAGTGATTTCAACTCCCTAAAACTGATCACTTTTCTCTTTATATGTTATGGGACAATCTTATCTTGTTTAGAGACATTGTCTACATAGATTCATGTTATCTGCAGGATGCATACAGTATAATGTGAGGTACCACATATATAAAAATTACTTTTCTAATTCTAGCTTAAAATAGAAAATTAGGAGACAAGCTTCATGTTGTTAATAAGGAAGGCTACTAAGATAGGCTAATATTACATATTTCAGTTCATATGCATCCCTATGCATTTATAATATTTGTGCATTATAATGATTGATATGAATTTATATTTACATCTATATTTATTTCAAGCTCACATCACCCAAAACAAAGCTCTCTCTTTTGTTCCATTTCTGGTGAGAAAGTGCTTCTGTTTTGGGCATTGTTGGCATTGGGTAACATCATCCAGACAGTTATGTTTACATTAGGGTTCACTGGCTTTCAGCTTTTCAGTTTCAATAGATATTTCATAATAGAGTTATTATTTAGTTATTTTCAGCAAGTAGTTTGAGTTAAAAAAATATAATTTCCTTGTTTGTTTTCAATTGAGATGTGAATAACTTTTCATTGTTTTATTGGTGACACTGGAGAATACAAATTTTGGAGAAAGAGATGTTACACATTTTTGGTTAAATTTAAGCTCATAGATTCTGAGAATAACAGTTGATATTGTCCATCAGGTCTGCTTATCAAGATCTGACATATATCCCTACAAATGTATACATTTATATATATTGTAATATACATGTAATAAATGCCATCAAACGAAGGTATGAAGATCAATCCCAAGAAGCCTAGAACACAAACTACAAAACAAAATTTCTTTATTGAGACATGTCGCTAAAACCACGTTTCTGTGATTTCCTGCAATGAGATGCCCCTGGACATTTGCAGTGAATGCTCCAACAGTTCAAGTTATTCTATTCATTTTGACTGAAAACTAATGCAGCTGATGAAGGACTTCTGACATCACAATAATTTTGCTCAGCATAGCTTTCATTCTTACCAGCTGATTCATCCACCGCTTCAGCGAGCTCTAAGAGTCTGCTACATGTTGGGTCAGGTATCTTATCTGAATGTAGAACAGGGCATCTAGTGTGGTTGACATTAGGATACATCCACTTACTCTAGTTCTTCCTACTGATGACTTTATATTCACCAAACAAAAGTAACAGTCATAACTGTAGGTTCTACGTTTGCACCCTACCATTGGTACATCAAATTTCATGCCCTTCCTTTTCACATTTTCCAAGTGTTGCAGATGCCCTGTACAGGTTTTACACACAACATGAGGTACCCAAGTCTAATAGTGGTCCCTGTGTTTTACTTTGAAATAGGCAAAATAAGATATTTTCACAGAGTCAGTTATAGCTTTTCTACACTGAGGAAAAGTGTACTCTCTGCAAATGAAACAAAAAACATCAGGATAATTTACACATTTTCTAATTTTTGAAGCCATGTCAATGCCTGTAACAGAAATAAAACACATCTCAACATGTACACACGCAAACATCAACAGAATATCTGCAAAATCATAAGTGTATATAAAGAAATCATAAGAATAATAGTTAATGATGTCCGCAATATCTCATAAGCTAGAGCTCCTAAAACAAAATGGATGATAATTTCTAAAACAGTAGAATACAAATACCCAGTATAATGTCTAAAATTCCAGGCACCACATTAAAAAATGTTGTATCCTCTAGTGTTACTGTAATCATTGGTAAGAATTCAGATTTACAGCTATATTTATTCTAAGCTTACATAACCCAAAACAAAGCTCAATCTTTTAGTCCATTTCTGGTGAGAAAGTGCTTCCTGTTTTGGGCATTGTAGGCATTGGGTAATTTCATCAAGAATTTTACTCTAGCTTCTATGTTTCCTTAGAAAATGTAATGTCAGAGTAGTTCTTTGTTTATTTTCAACAAGTAAAGAACATTTTATACTTTATTTAGTCATAATTAATGTTTTGATTTGTTCCTTAATGAAATTTAGAAATCAACATGATCTTTAGAATATAAAAGTACAATTAATCTACAGAAAGCAAGTCCCATGGCTTCTCATACATTTTCTGAAAGGGAGTTTTTACAAAACCACACCCTTTATTGTGCAGAGATAATCTTCCATATATATTTTAATTACGAAGCACACCCATTTGTCCTAATCACTGATTGCATCAATTCTCTTTTGGGCAAAACAAACAAAATGCCCCCCTCACATCTGATTGGCTGAAGACTTTAGTGCTTTTGCTTAAAAAAGATTACAAATGCTAGAAAGTTTAGATGAACGGGACATAAACCAAGGACAAACTTACCAGGACAGCTCTACTTCTGGTAGGTAAGCAAGCTACTCCATTTAGTCTATAAATATGTCTCTTCTTGAGAATGAAAAGCCTTATCTTTAAATCATGTACACCTGTTTATTTTCAGATTCCTTAATAGGTATTTTAATATTCTTGCACTTGAAGTAATTTGTATTTAAACTCATTGGAATATAAGCATTTTGTGACATAGTTACTGACTTCTCTACTTCTACAGAATAGCATAAGTTATAAAAGAGTGATTTCAACTCCCTAAACTGATCACTTTTCTCTTTATATGTTATGGGACAATCTTATCTTGTTTAGAGACATTGTCTACATAGATTCATGTTATCTGCAGGATGCATACAGTACAATGTGAGGTACCACATATATAAAAATTACTTTTCTAATTCTAGCTTAAAATAGAAAATTAGGAGACAAGCTTCATGTTGTTAATAAGGAAGGCTACTAAGATAGGCTAATATTACATATTTCAGTTCATATGCATCCCTATGCATTTATAATATTTGTGCATTATAATGATTGATATGAATTTATATTTACATCTATATTTATTTCAAGCTCACATCACCCAAAACAAAGCTCTCTCTTTTGTTCCATTTCTGGTGAGAAAGTGCTTCTGTTTTGGGCATTGTTGGCATTGGGTAACATCATCCAGACAGTTATGTTAACATTAGGGTTCACTGGCTTTCAGCTTTTCAGTTTCAATAGATATTTCATAATAGAGTTATTATTTAGTTATTTTCAGCAAGTAGTTTGAGTTAAAAAAATATAATTTCCTTGTTTGTTTTCAATTGAGATGTGAATAACTTTTCATTGTTTTATTGGTGACACTGGAGAATACAAATTTTGGAGAAAGAGATGTTACACATTTTTGGTTAAATTTAAGCTCATAGATTCTGAGAATAATAGTTGATATTGTCCATCAGGTCTGCTTATCAAGATCTGACATATATCCCTACAAATGTATACATTTATATATATTGTAATATACATGTAATAAATGCCATCAAACGAAGGTATGAAGATCAATCCCAAGAAGCCTAGAACACAAACTACAAAACAAAATTTCTTTATTGAGACATGTCGCTAAAACCACGTTTCTGTGATTTCCTGCAATGAGATGCCCCTGGACATTTGCAGTGAATGCTCCAACAGTTCAAGTTATTCTATTCATTTTGACTGAAAACTAATGCAGCTGATGAAGGACTTCTGACATCACAATCATTTTGCTCAGCATAGCTTTCATTCTTACCAGCTGATTCATCCACCGCTTCAGCGAGCTCTAAGAGTCTGCTACATGTTGGGTCAGGTATCTTATCTGAATGTAGAACAGGGCATCTAGTGTGGTTGACATTAGGATACATCCACTTACTCTAGTTCTTCCTACTGATGACTTTATATTCACCAAACAAAAGTAACAGTCATAACTGTAGGTTCTACGTTTGCACCCTACCATTGGTACATCAAATTTCATGCCCTTCCTTTTCACATTTTCCAAGTGTTGCAGATGCCCTGTACAGGTTTTACACACAACATGAGGTACCCAAGTCTAATAGTGGTCCCTCTGTTTTACTTTGAAATAGGCAAAATAAGATATTTTCACAGAGTCAGTTATAGCTTTTCTACACTGAGGAAAAGTGTACTCTCTGCAAATGAAACAAAAAACATCAGGATAATTTACACATTTTCTAATTTTTGAAGCCATGTCAATGCCTGTAACAGAAATAAAACACATCTCAACATGTACACACGCAAACATCAACAGAATATCTGCAAACTCTTAAGTGTATACAAAGAAATCATAAGAATAATAGTTAATGATGTCCGCAATATCTCATAAGCTAGAGCTCCTAAAACAAAATGGATGATAATTTCTAAAACAGTAGAATACAAATACCCAGTATAATGTCTAAAATTCCAGGCACCACATTAAAAAATGTTGTATCCTCTAGTGTTACTGTAATCATTGGTAAGAATTCAGATTTACAGCTATATTTATTCTAAGGTTACATAACCCAAAACAAAGCTCTATCTTTTACTCCATTTCTGGTGAGAAAGTGCTTCCTGTTTTGGCCATTGTAGGCATTGGGTAATTTCATCAAGAATTTTACTCTAGCTTCTATGTTTCCTTAGAAAATGTAATGTCAGAGTAGTTCTTTGTTTATTTTCAACAAGTAAAGAACATTTATACTTTATTTAGTCATAATTAATGTTTTGATTTGTTCCTTAATGAAATTTAGAAATCAACATGATCTTTAGAATATAAAAGTACAATTAATCTACAGAAAGCAAGTCCCATGGCTTCTCATACATTTTCTGAAAGGGAGTTTCTACAAAACCACACCCTTTATTGTGCAGAGATAATCTTCCATATATATTTTAATTACGAAGCACACCCATTTGTCCTAATCACTGATTGCATCAATTCTCTTTTGGGCAAAACAAACAAAATGCCCCCTCACATCTGATTGGCTGAAGACTTTAGTGCTTTTGCTTATAAAAGATTACAAATGCTAGAAAGTTTAGATGAACGGGACATAAACCAAGGACAAACTTACCAGGACAGCTCTACTTCTGGTAGGTAAGCAAGCTACTCCATTTAGTCTATAAATATGTCTCTTCTTGAGAATGAAAAGCCTTATCTTTAAATTATGTACACCTGTTTATTTTCAGATTCCTTAATAGGTATTTTAATATTCTTGCACTTGAAGTAATTTGTATTTAAACTCATTGGAATATAAGCATTTTGTGACATAGTTACTGACTTCTCTACTTCTACAGAATAGCATAAGTTATAAAAGAGTGATTTCAACTCCCTAAAACTGATCACTTTTCTCTTTATATGTTATGGGACAATCTTATCTTGTTTAGAGACATTGTCTACATAGATTCATGTTATCTGCAGGATGCATACAGTATAATGTGAGGTACCACATATATAAAAATTACTTTTCTAATTCTAGCTTAAAATAGAAAATTAGGAGACAAGCTTCATGTTGTTAATAAGGAAGGCTACTAAGATAGGCTAATATTACATATTTCAGTTCATATGCATCCCTATGCATTTATAATATTTGTGCATTATAATGATTGATATGAATTTATATTTACATCTATATTTATTTCAAGCTCACATCACCCAAAACAAAGCTCTCTCTTTTGTTCCATTTCTGGTGAGAAAGTGCTTCTGTTTTGGGCATTGTTGGCATTGGGTAACATCATCCAGACAGTTATGTTTACATTAGGGTTCACTGGCTTTCAGCTTTTCAGTTTCAATAGATATTTCATAATAGAGTTATTATTTAGTTATTTTCAGCAAGTAGTTTGAGTTAAAAAAATATAATTTCCTTGTTTGTTTTCAATTGAGATGTGAATAACTTTTCATTGTTTTATTGGTGACACTGGAGAATACAAATTTTGGAGAAAGAGATGTTACACATTTTTGGTTAAATTTAAGCTCATAGATTCTGAGAATAACAGTTGATATTGTCCATCAGGTCTGCTTATCAAGATCTGACATATATCCCTACAAATGTATACATTTATATATATTGTAATATACATGTAATAAATGCCATCAAACGAAGGTATGAAGATCAATCCCAAGAAGCCTAGAACACAAACTACAAAACAAAATTTCTTTATTGAGACATGTCGCTAAAACCACGTTTCTGTGATTTCCTGCAATGAGATGCCCCTGGACATTTGCAGTGAATGCTCCAACAGTTCAAGTTATTCTATTCATTTTGACTGAAAACTAATGCAGCTGATGAAGGACTTCTGACATCACAATAATTTTGCTCAGCATAGCTTTCATTCTTACCAGCTGATTCATCCACCGCTTCAGCGAGCTCTAAGAGTCTGCTACATGTTGGGTCAGGTATCTTATCTGAATGTAGAACAGGGCATCTAGTGTGGTTGACATTAGGATACATCCACTTACTCTAGTTCTTCCTACTGATGACTTTATATTCACCAAACAAAAGTAACAGTCATAACTGTAGGTTCTACGTTTGCACCCTACCATTGGTACATCAAATTTCATGCCCTTCCTTTTCACATTTTCCAAGTGTTGCAGATGCCCTGTACAGGTTTTACACACAACATGAGGTACCCAAGTCTAATAGTGGTCCCTGTGTTTTACTTTGAAATAGGCAAAATAAGATATTTTCACAGAGTCAGTTATAGCTTTTCTACACTGAGGAAAAGTGTACTCTCTGCAAATGAAACAAAAAACATCAGGATAATTTACACATTTTCTAATTTTTGAAGCCATGTCAATGCCTGTAACAGAAATAAAACACATCTCAACATGTACACACGCAAACATCAACAGAATATCTGCAAAATCATAAGTGTATATAAAGAAATCATAAGAATAATAGTTAATGATGTCCGCAATATCTCATAAGCTAGAGCTCCTAAAACAAAATGGATGATAATTTCTAAAACAGTAGAATACAAATACGAATACAAATACCCAGTATGTGGCACCACATTAAAAAATGTTGTATCCTCTAGTGTTACTGTAATCATTGGTAAGAATTCAGATTTACAGCTATATTTATTCTATGCTTACATAACTCAAAACAAAGCTCTATCTTTTATTCCATTTCTGGTGAGAAAGTGCTTCCTGTTTTGGGCATTGTAGGCATTGGGTAATTTCATCAAGAATTTTACTCTAGCTTCTATGTTTCCTTAGAAAATGTAATGTCAGAGTAGTTCTTTGTTTATTTTCAACAAGTAAAGAACATTTTATACTTTATTTAGTCATAATTAATGTTTTGATTTGTTCCTTAATGAAATTTAGAAATCAACATGATCTTTAGAATATAAAAGTACAATTAATCTACAGAAAGCAAGTCCCATGGCTTCTCATACATTTTCTGAAAGGGAGTTTCTACAAAACCACACCCTTTATTGTGCAGAGATAATCTTCCATATATATTTTAATTACGAAGCACACCCATTTGTCCTAATCACTGATTGCATCAATTCTATTATGGGCAAAACAAACAAAATGCCCCCTCACATCTGATTGGCTGAAGACTTTAGTGCTTTTGCTTATAAAAGATTACAAATGCTAGAAAGTTTAGATGAACGGGACATAAACCAAGGACAAACTTACCAGGACAGCTCTACTTCTGGTAGGTAAGCAAGCTACTCCATTTAGTCTATAAATATGCATCTTCTTGAGAATGAAAAGCCTTATCTTTAAATCATGTACACCTGTTTATTTTCAGATTCCTTAATAGGTATTTTAATATTCTTGCACTTGAAGTAATTTGTATTTAAACTAATTGGAATATAAGCATTTTGTGACATAGTTACTGACTTCTCTACTTCTACAGAATAGCATAAGTTCTAAAAGAGTGATTTCAACTCCCTAAACTGATCACTTTTCTCTTTATATGTTATGGTACAATCTTATCTTGTTTAGAGACATTGTCTACATAGATTCATGTTATCTGCAGGATGCATACAGTACAATGTGAGGTACCACATATATAAAAATTACTTTTCTAATTCTAGCTTAAAATAGAAAATTAGGAGACAAGCTTCATGTTGTTAATAAGGAAGGCTACTAAGATAGGCTAATATTACATATTTCAGTTCATATGCATCCCTATGCATTTATAATATTTGTGCATTATAATGATTGATATGAATTTATATTTACATCTATATTTATTTCAAGATCACATCACCCAAAACAAAGCTCTCTCTTTTGTTCCATTTCTGGTGAGAAAGTGCTTCTGTTTTGGGCATTGTTGGCATTGGGTAACATCATCCAGACAGTTATGTTTACATTAGGGTTCACTGCCTTTCAGCTTTTCAGTTTCAATAGATATTTCAGAATAGAGTTATTATTTAGTTATTTTCAGCAAGTAGTTTGAGTTAAAAAAATATAATTTCCTTGTTTGTTTTCAATTGAGATATGAATAACTTTTCATTGTTTTATTGATGACACTGGAGAATACAAATTTTGGAGAAAGAGATGTTACACATTTTTGGTTAAATTTAAGCTCATAGATTCTGAGAATAACAGTTGATATTGTCCATCAGGTCTGCTTATCAAGATCTTTAGAATATAAAAGTACAATTAATCTACAGAAAGCAAGTCCCATGGCTTCTCATACATTTTCTGAAAGGGAGTTTCTACAAAACCACACCCTTTATTGTGCAGAGATAATCTTCCATATATATTTTAATTACGAAGCACACCCATTTGTCCTAATCACTGATTGCATCAATTCTCTTTTGGGCAAAACAAACAAAATGCCCCCTCACATCTGATTGGCTGAAGACTTTAGAGCTTTTGAATAGAAATAACCAATTTTTTGCGCAATAAATACTCTGAGTGCAGCCCAGTTTTACACAAAGGGATTTCACCAAAACCCAAAGAAACAAGTGCAAAGATATAGACTGAATAAAACCAGTGGCGCAGACAGAAGGAACATGCAAAATAATATCAACAATCACAACCTGATCAGCTCATTTGGGGATGCCAATGTTGTTTTGTTAATGCATATATCCATTCGTAACATCATCCAAACAGTTATGTTTACATTATGGTTCACTGCCTTTCAGCTTTTCAGTTTCAATAGATATTTCATAATAGTGTTATTATTTAGTTATTTTCAGCAAGTAGTTTGAGTTAAAAAAAAATATAATTTCCTTGTTTGTTTTCAATTGAGATATGAATAACTTTTCATTGTTTTATTGATAACACTGGAGAATACAACTTTTGGAGAAAGAGATGTTACACCATTTTGTTGAAATTTGGGCTCATAGTTTCTGTTAATAACAGTTGATATTGTCCATCAGGTCTGCTTGCAAGATATGACATATATCCCTACAAATGTATACATTTATATATATTGTAATATACATGTAATGAATGCCATCAAATGAAGGTATAAAGATCAATCCCAAGAAGCCTAGAACATAAACTACAAAACAAAATTTATTTATTGATACATGTCGCTAAAACCACGTTTCTGTGATTTCCTGCAATGAGATGCCCCTGGACAATTGCAGTGAATGCTCCAACAGTTCAAGTTATTCTATTCATTTTGACTGAAAACTAATGCAGCTGATGAAGGACTTCTGACATCACAATCATTTTGCTCAGCATAGCTTTCATTCTTACCAGCTGATTCATCCACCGCTTCAGCGAGCTCTAAGAGTCTGCTACATGTTGGGTCAGGTATATTATCTGAATGTGGAACGGGGCATCTAGTGTGGTTGACATTAGGATACATCCCCTTACTCTAGTTCTTCCTACTGATGACTTTATATGTGTGGTTGACATTAGGATACATCCCCTTACTCTAGTTCTTCCTACTGATGACTTTATATTCACCAAACAAAAGTAACAGTCATAACTGTAGGTTCTACATTTGCACCCTACCATTGGTACATCAAATTTCATGCCCTTCCTTTTCACATTTGCCAAGTGTTGCAGATGCTCTGTACAGGTTTTACACACAACATGAGGTTCCCCAGTCTAATAGTGGTCCCTCTGTTTTACTTTGAAATAGGCAAAATAAGATACTTTCACAGAGTCAGTTATAGCCTTTCTACACTGAGGAAATTTACACATTTTCTAATTTTTGAAGCCATGTCAATGCCTGTAACAGAAATAAAACACATCTCAACATGTACACACACAAACATCAACAGAATATCTGCAAAATTATAAGTGTATATAAAGAAATCATAAGAATAATAGTTAATGATGTCCGCAATATCTCATAAGCTAGAGATCCTAAAACAAAATGGATGATAATTTCTAAAACAGTAGAATACAAATACCCAGTATAATGTCTAAAATTCCAGGCACCACATTAAAAAATGTTGTATCCTCTAGTGTTACTGTAATCATTGGTAAGAACTCAGATTTACAGCTATATTTATTCTAAGGTTACATAACCCAAAACAAAGCTCTATCTTTTAGTCCATTTCTGGTGAGAAAGTGCTTCCTGTTTTGGCCATTGTAGGCATTGGGTAATTTCATCAAGAATTTTACTCTAGCTTCTATGTTTCCTTAGAAAATGTAATGTCAGAGTAGTTCTTTGTTTATTTTCAACAAGTACATAACATTTTATACTTTATTTAGTCATAATTAATGTTTTGATTTGTTCATTAATGAAATTTAGAAATCAACATGATCTTTAGAATATAAAAGTACAATTAATCTACAGAAAGCAAGTCCCATGGCTTCTCATACATTTTCTGAAAGGGAGTTTCTACAAAACCACACCCTTTATTGTGCAGAGATAATCTTCCATATATATTTTAATTACGAAGCACACCCATTTGTCCTAATCACTGATTGCATCAATTCTCTTTTGGGCAAAACAAACAAAATGCCCCCTCACATCTGATTGGCTGAAGACTTTAGTGCTTTTGCTTATAAAAGATTACAAATGCTAGAAAGTTTAGATGAACGGGACATAAACCAAGGACAAACTTACCAGGACAGCTCTACTTCTGGTAGGTAAGCAAACTACTCCATTTAGTCTATAAATATGTCTCTTCTTGAGAATGTAAAGCCTTATCTTTAAATCATGTACACCTGTTTATTTTCAGATTCCTTAATAGGTATTTTAATATTCTTCCACTTGAAGCAATTTGTATTTAAACTCATTGGAATATAAGTATTTTGTGACATAGTTACTGACTTCTCTACTTCTACAGAATAGCATAAGTCATAAAACAGTGATTTCAACTCCCTAAACTGATAACTTTTCTCTTTATATGTTATGGGACAATCTTATCTTGTTTAGAGACATTGTCTACATAGATTCATGTTATCTGCAGGATGCATACAGTACAATGTGAGGTACCACATATATAAAAATTACTTTTTTAATTCTAGCTTAAAATAGAAAATTAGGAGACAAGCTTCATGTTGTTAATAAGGAAGGCTACTAAGATAGGCTAATATTACATATTTCAGGTCATATGCATCCCTATGCATTTATAATATTTGTGCATTATAATGATTGATATGAATTTATATTTACATCTATATTTATTTCAAGCTCACATCACCCAAAACAAAGCTCTCTCTTTTGTTCCATTTCTGGTGAGAAAGTGCTTCTGTTTTGGGCATTGTTGGCATTGGGTAACATCATCCAGACAGTTATGTTTACATTAGTGTTCACTGCCTTTCAGATTTTCAGTTTCAATAGATATTTCATAATAGAGTTATTATTTAGTTATTTTCAGCAAATAGTTTGAGTTAAAAAAAGTATAATTTCCTTGTTTGTTTTCAATTGAGATATGAATAACTTTTCATTGTTTTATTGATGACACTGGAGAATACAACTTTTGGAGAAAGAGATGTTACACCTTTTTGGTGAAATTTGGGCTCATAGATTCTGAGAATAACAGTTGATATTGTCCATCACTTCTGCTTATCAAGATATGACATATATCCCTACAAATGTATACATTTATATATATTGTAATATACATGTAATGAATGCCATCAAATTAAGGTATGAAGATCAATCCCAAGAAGCCTAGAACACAAACTACAAAACAAAATTTCTTTATTGAGACATGTCGCTAAAACCACGTTTCTGTGATTTCCTGCAATGAGATGCCCCTGGACATTTGCAGTGAATGTTCCAACAGTTCAAGTTATTCTATTCCTTTTGACTGAAAACTAATGCAGCTGATGAAGGACTTCTGACATCACAATAATTTTGCTCAGCATAGCTTTCATTCTTACCAACTAATTCATCCACTGCTTCAGCGAGCTCCTAAGAGTCTGCTACATGTTGGGTCAGGTATCTTATCTGAATGTGGAACAGGGCATCTAGTGTGGTTGACATTAGGATACATCCACTTACTCTAGTTCTTTCTACTGATGACTTTATATTCACCAAACAAAAGTAACAGTAATAACTGTAGGTTCTACGTTTGCACCCTACCATTGGTACATCAAATTTCATGCCCTTCCTTTTCCCATTTGCCAAGTGTTGCAGATGCTCTGTACAGGTTTTACACACAACATGAGGTTCCCAAGTCTAATAGTGGTCCCTCTGTTTTACTTTGAAATAGGCAAAATAAGATACTTTCACAGAGTCAGTTATAGCTTTTCTACACTGAGGAAAAGTGTACTCTCTGCAAATGAAACAAAAAACATCACGATAATTTACACATTTTCTAATTTTTGAAGCCATGTCAATGCCTGTAACAGAAATAAAACACATCTCAACATGTACACACGCAAACATCAACAGAATATCTGCAAAATCATAAGTGTATATAAAGAAATCATAAGAATAATAGTTAATGATGTCCGCAATATCTCATTAGCTAGAGATCCTAAAACAAAATGGATGATAATTTCTAAAACAGTAGAATACAAATACCCAGTATAATGTCTAAAATTCCAGGCACCACATTAAAAAATGTTGTATCCTCTAGTGTTACTGTAATCATTGGTAAGAATTCAGATTTACAGCTATATTTATTCTAAGCTTACATAACCCAAAACAAAGCTCTATCTTTTACTCCATTTCTGGTGAGAAAGTGCTTCCTGTTTTGGGCATTGTAGGCATTGGGTAATTTCATCAAGAATTTTACTCTAGCTTCTCAGTTTCCTTAGAAAATGTAATGTTAGAGTAGTTCTTTGTTTATTTTCAACAAGTAACGAACATTTTAGACTTTATTTAGTCATAATTAATGTTTTGATTTGTTCCTTAATGAAATTTAGTAATCAACATGATCTTTAGAATATAAAAGTACAATGAATCTAAAGAAAGCAAGTCCCATGGCTTCTCATACATTTTCTGACAGGGAGTTTCTACAAAACCACACCCTTTATTGTGCAGAGAGATCTTCCATATATATTTTAATTAAGAAGCACACCCATTTGTACTAATCACTGATTGCATCAATTCTCTTTTGGGCAAAACAAACAAAATGCCCCCTCACATCTGATTGGCTGAAGACTTTAGTGCTTTTGCTTATAAAAGATTACAAATGCTAGAAAGTTTAGATGAACGGGACATAAACCAAGGACAAACTTACCAGGACAGCTCTACTTCTGGTAGGTAAGCAAGCTACTCCATTTAGTCTATAAATATGTCTCTTCTTGAGAATGTAAAGCCTTATCTTTAAATCATGTACACCTGTTTATTTACAGATTCCTTAATATATATTTTAATATTCTTGCACTTGAAGTAATTTGTATTTAAACTCATTGAAATATTAGCATTTTGTGACATAGTTACTGACTTCTCTACTTCTACAGAATAGCATAAGTCATAAAACATTGATTTCAACTCCCTAAACTGATCACTTTTCTCTTTATATGTTATGGGACAATCTTATCTTGTTTAGAGACATTGTCTACATAGATTCATGTTATCTGCAGGATGCATATAGTACAATGTGAGGTACCACATATATAAAAATAAATTTTCTAATTCTAGCTTAAAATAGAAAATTAGGAGACAAGCTTCATTTTGTTAATAAGGAAGGATACTAAGATTGGCTAATATTACATATTTCAGTTCATATGCATCCCTATGCATTTATAATATTTGTGCATAATAATGTTTGATATGAATTTATATTTACATCTATATTTATTTCAAGCTCACATCACCCAAAACAAAGCTCTCTCTTTTGTTCCTTTTCTGGTGAGAAAGTGCTTCTGTTTTGGGCATTGTTGGCATTGGGTAACATCATCCAGGCAGTTATGTTTACATTACGGTCCACTGCCTTTCAGCTTTTCAGTTTCAATAGATATTTCATAACAGAGTTATTATTTAGTTATTTTCAGCAAGTAGTTTGAGTTAAAAAAAATATAATTTCCTTGTTTGTTTTCAATTGAGATATGAATAACTTTTCATTGTTTTATTGATGACACTGGAGAATACAACTTTTGGAGAAAGAGATGTTACACCTTTTTGTTGAAATTTGGGCTCATAGTTTCTGATAATAACAGTTGATATTGTCCATCAGATCTGCTTGCAAGATATAACATATATCCCTACAAATGTATACATTTATATATATTGTAATATACATGTAATGAATGCCATCAAATGAAGGTATAAAGATCAATCCCAAGAAGCCTAGAACACAAACTACAAAACAAAATTTATTTATTGATACATGTCGCTAAAACCACGTTTCTGTGATTTCCTGCAATGAGATGCCCCTGGACATTTGCAGTGAATGCTCCAACAGTTCGAGTTATTCTATTAATTTTGACTGAAAACTAATGCAGCTGATGAAGGACTTCTGACATCACAATCATTTTGCTCAGCATAGCTTTCATTCTTACCAGCTGATTCATCCACCGCTTCAGCGAGCTCTAAGAGTCTGCTACATGTTGGGTCAGGTATCTTATCTAAATGTGGAACAGGTCATCTAGTGTGGTTGACATGAGGATACATCCACTTACTTTAGTTCTTCCTACTGATGACTTTATATTCACCAAACAAAAGTAACAGTCATAACTGTAGGTTCTACGTTTGCACCCTACCATTGGTACATCAAATTTCATGCCCTTCCTTTTCACATTTGCCAAGTGTTGCAGATGCTCCGTACAGGTTTTACACACAACATGAGGTTCCCCAGTCTAATAGTGGTCCCTCTGTTTTACTTTGAAATAGGCAAAATAAGATACTTTCACAGAGTCAGTTATAGCTTTTCTACACTGAGGAAAAGTGTACTCTCTGCAAATGAAACAAAAAACATCACGATAATTTACACATTTTCTAATTTTTGAAGCCATGTCAATGCCTGTAACAGAAATAAAACACATCTCAACATGTACACACGCAAACATCAACAGAATATCTGCAAAATCATAAGTGTATATAAAGAAATCATAAGAATAATAGTTAATGATGTCCGCAATATCTCATTAGCTAGAGATCCTAAAACAAAATGGATGATAATTTCTAAAACAGTAGAATACAAATACCCAGTATAATATCTAAAATTCCAGGCACCACATTAAAAAATGTTGTATCCTCTAGTGTTACTGTAATCATTGGTAAGAATTCAGATTTACAGCTATATTTATTCTAAGCTTACATAACCCAAAACAAAGCTCTATCTTTTACTCCATTTCTGGTGAGAAAGTGCTTCCTGTTTTGGGCATTGTAGGCATTGGGTAATTTCATCAAGAATTTTACTCTAGCTTCTCAGTTTCCTTAGAAAATGTAATGTTAGAGTAGTTCTTTGTTTATTTTCAACAAGTAACGAACATTTTAGACTTTATTTAGTCATAATTAATGTTTTGATTTGTTCCTTAATGAAATTTAGTAATCAACATGATCTTTAGAATATAAAAGTACAATGAATCTACAGAAAGCAAGTCCCATGGCTTCTCATACATTTTCTGACAGGGAGTTTCTACAAAACCACACCCTTTATTGTGCAGAGAGATCTTCCATATATATTTTAATTAAGAAGCACACCCATTTGTACTAATCACTGATTGCATCAATTCTCTTTTGGGCAAAACAAACAAAATGCCCCCTCACATCTGATTGGCTGAAGACTTTAGTGCTTTTGCTTATAAAAGATTACAAATGCTAGAAAGTTTAGATGAACGGGACATAAACCAAGGACAAACTTACCAGGACAGCTCTACTTCTGGTAGGTAAGCAAGCTACTCCATTTAGTCTATAAATATGTCTCTTCTTGAGAATGTAAAGCCTTATCTTTAAATCATGTACACCTGTTTATTTACAGATTCCTTAACATATATTTTAATATTCTTGCACTTGAAGCAATTTGTATTTAAACTCATTGGAATATTAGCATTTTGTGACATAGTTACTGACTTCTCTACTTCTACAGAATAGCATAAGTCATAAAACAGTGATTTCAACTCCCTAAACTGATCACTTTTCTCTTTATATGTTATGGGACAATCTTATCTTGTTTAGAGACATTGTCTACATAGATTCATGTTATCTGCAGGATGCATATAGTACAATGTGAGGTACCACATATATAAAAATACATTTTCTAATTCTAGCTTAAAATAGAAAATTAGGAGACAAGCTTCATTTTGTTAATAAGGAAGGATACTAAGATTGTCTAATATTACATATTTCACTTCATATGCATCCCTATGCATTTATAATATTTGTGCATTATAATGTTTGATATGAATTTATATTTACATCTATATTTATTTCAAGCTCACATCACCCAAAACAAAGCTCTCTCTTTTGTTCCATTTCTGGTGAGAAAGTGCTTCTGTTTTGGGCATTGTTGGCATTGGGTAACATCATCCAGGCAGTTATGTTTACATTACGGTTCATTGCCTTTCAGCTTTTCAGTTTCAATAGATATTTCATAATAGAGTTATTATTTAGTTATTTTCAGCAAGTAGTTTGAGTTAAAAAAAATATAATTTCCTTGTTTGTTTTCAATTGAGATATGAATAACTTTTCATTGTTTTATTGATGACACTGGAGAATACAACTTTTGGAGAAAGATGTTACACCTTTTTGTTGAAATTTGGGCTCATAGTTTCTGATAATAACAGTTGATATTGTCCATCAGATCTGCTTGCAAGATATAACATATATCCCTACAAATGTATACATTTATATATATTGTAATATACATGTAATGAATGCCATCAAATGAAGGTATAAAGATCAATCCCAAGAAGCCTAGAACACAAACTACAAAACAAAATTTATTTATTGATACATGTCGCTAAAACCACGTTTCTGTGATTTCCTGCAATGAGATGCCCCTGGACATTTGCAGTGAATGCTCCAACAGTTCGAGTTATTCTATTAATTTTGACTGAAAACTAATGCAGCTGATGAAGGACTTCTGACATCACAAACATTTTGCTCAGCATAGCTTTCATTCTTACCAGCTGATTCATCCACCGCTTCAGCGAGCTCTAAGAGTCTGCTACATGTTGGGTCAGGTATCTTATCTAAATGTGGACAGGTCATCTAGTGTGGTTGACATGAGGATACATCCACTTACTTTAGTTCTTCCTACTGATGACTTTATATTCACCAAACAAAAGTAACATTCATAACTGTAGGTTCTACGTTTGCACCCTACCATTGGTACATCAAATTTCATGCCCTTCCTTTTCACATTTGCCAAGTGTTGCAGATGCTCTGTACAGGTTTTACACACAACATGAGGTTCCCCAGTCTAATAGTGGTCCCTCTGTTTTACTTTGAAATAGGCAAAATAAGATACTTTCACAGAGTCAGTTATAGCTTTTCTACAATGAGGAAAAGTGTACTCTCTGCAAATGAAACAAAAAAACATCACGATAATTTACACATTTTCTAATTTTTGAAGCCATGTCAATGCCTGTAACAGAAATAAAACACATCTCAACATGTACACACGCAAACATCAACAGAATATCTGCAAAATCATAAGTGTATATAAAGAAATCATAAGAATAATAGTTAATGATGTCCGCAATATCTCATTAGCTAGAGATCCTAAAACAAAATGGATGATAATTTCTAAAACAGTAGAATACAAATACCCAGTATAATGTCTAAAATTCCAGGCACCACATTAAAAAATGTTGTATCCTCTAGTGTTACTGTAATCATTGGTAAGAATTCAGATTTACAGCTATATTTATTCTAAGCTTACATAACCCAAAACAAAGCTCTATCTTTTACTCCATTTCTGGTGAGAAAGTGCTTCCTGTTTTGGGCATTGTAGGCATTGGGTAATTTCATCAAGAATTTTACTCTAGCTTCTCAGTTTCCTTAGAAAATGTAATGTTAGAGTAGTTCTTTGTTTATTTTCAACAAGTAACGAACATTTTAGACTTTATTTAGTCATAATTAATGTTTTGATTTGTTCCTTAATGAAATTTAGTAATCAACATGATCTTTAGAATATAAAAGTACAATGAATCTAAAGAAAGCAAGTCCCATGGCTTCTCATACATTTTCTGACAGGGAGTTTCTACAAAACCACACCCTTTATTGTGCAGAGAGATCTTCCATATATATTTTAATTAAGAAGCACACCCATTTGTACTAATCACTGATTGCATCAATTCTCTTTTGGGCAAAACAAACAAAATGCCCCCTCACATCTGATTGGCTGAAGACTTTAGTGCTTTTGCTTATAAAAGATTACAAATGCTAGAAAGTTTAGATGAACGGGACATAAACCAAGGACAAACTTACCAGGACAGCTCTACTTCTGGTAGGTAAGCAAGCTACTCCATTTAGTCTATAAATATGTCTCTTCTTGAGAATGTAAAGCCTTATCTTTAAATCATGTACACCTGTTTATTTACAGATTCCTTAATATATATTTTAATATTCTTGCACTTGAAGTAATTTGTATTTAAACTCATTGAAATATTAGCATTTTGTGACATAGTTACTGACTTCTCTACTTCTACAGAATAGCATAAGTCATAAAACAGTGATTTCAACTCCCTAAACTGATCACTTTTCTCTTTATATGTTATGGGACAATCTTATCTTGTTTAGAGACATTGTCTACATAGATTCATGTTATCTGCAGGATGCATATAGTACAATGTGAGGTACCACATATATAAAAATAAATTTTCTAATTCTAGCTTAAAATAGAAAATTAGGAGACAAGCTTCATTTTGTTAATAAGGAAGGATACTAAGATTGGCTAATATTACATATTTCAGTTCATATGCATCCCTATGCATTTATAATATTTGTGCATTATAATGTTTGATATGAATTTATATTTACATCTATATTTATTTCAAGCTCACATCACCCAAAACAAAGCTCTCTCTTTTGTTCCATTTCTGGTGAGAAAGTGCTTCTGTTTTGGGCATTGTTGGCATTGGGTAACATCATCCAGGCAGTTATGTTTACATTACGGTTCACTGCCTTTCAGCTTTTCAGTTTCAATAGATATTTCATAACAGAGTTATTATTTAGTTATTTTCAGCAAGTAGTTTGAGTTAAAAAAAATATAATTTCCTTGTTTGTTTTCAATTGAGATATGAATAACTTTTCATTGTTTTATTGATGACACTGGAGAATACAACTTTTGGAGAAAGAGATGTTACACCTTTTTGTTGAAATTTGGGCTCATAGTTTCTGATAATAACAGTTGATATTGTCCATCAGATCTGCTTGCAAGATATAACATATATCCCTACAAATGTATACATTTATATATATTGTAATATACATGTAATGAATGCCATCAAATGAAGGTATAAAGATCAATCCCAAGAAGCCTAGAACACAAACTACAAAACAAAATTTATTTATTGATACATGTCGCTAAAACCACGTTTCTGTGATTTCCTGCAATGAGATGCCCCTGGACATTTGCAGTGAATGCTCCAACAGTTCGAGTTATTCTATTAATTTTGACTGAAAACTAATGCAGCTGATGAAGGACTTCTGACATCACAGTCATTTTGCTCAGCATAGCTTTCATTCTTACCAGCTGATTCATCCACCGCTTCAGTGAGCTCTAAGAGTCTGCTACATGTTGGGTCAGGTATCTTATCTAAATGTGGAACAGGTCATCTAGTGTGGTTGACATGAGGATACATCCACTTACTTTAGTTCTTCCTACTGATGACTTTATATTCACCAAACAAAAGTAACAGTCATAACTGTAGGTTCTACGTTTGCACCCTACCATTGGTACATCAAATTTCATGCCCTTCCTTTTCACATTTGCCAAGTGTTGCAGATGCTCTGTACAGGTTTTACACACAACATAAGGTTCCCCAGTCTAATAGTGGTCCCTCTGTTTTACTTTGAAATAGGCAAAATAAGATACTTTCACAGAGTCAGTTATAGCTTTTCTACACTGAGGAAAAGTGTACTCTCTGCAAATGAAACAAAAAACATCACAATAATTTACACATTTTCTAATTTTTGAAGCCATGTCAATGCCTGTAACAGAAATAAAACACATCTCAACATGTACACACGCAAACATCAACAGAATATCTGCAAAATCATAAGTGTATATAAAGAAATCATAAGAATAATAGTTAATAATGTCCGCAATATCTCATTAGCTAGAGATCCTAAAACAAAATGGATGATAATTTCTAAAACAGTAGAATACAAATACCCAGTATAATATCTAAAATTCCAGGCACCACATTAAAAAATGTTGTATCCTCTAGTGTTACTGTAATCATTGGTAAGAATTCAGATTTACAGCTATATTTATTCTAAGCTTACATAACCCAAAACAAAGCTCTATCTTTTACTCCATTTCTGGTGAGAAAGTGCTTCCTGTTTTGGGCATTGTAGGTATTGGGTAATTTCATCAAGAATTTTACTCTAGCTTCTCAGTTTCCTTAGAAAATGTAATGTTAGAGTAGTTCTTTGTTTATTTTCAACAAGTAACGAACATTTTAGACTTTATTTAGTCATAATTAATGTTTTGATTTGTTCCTTAATGAAATTTAGTAATCAACATGATCTTTAGAATATAAAAGTACAATGAATCTACAGAAAGCAAGTCCCATGGCTTCTCATACATTTTCTGACAGGGAGTTTCTACAAAACCACACCCTTTATTGTGCAGAGAGATCTTCCATATATATTTTAATTAAGAAGCACACCCATTTGTACTAATCACTGATTGCATCAATTCTAATTTCTAAAACAGTAGAATACAAATACCCAGTATAATATCTAAAATTCCAGGCACCACATTAAAAAATGTTGTATCCTCTAGTGTTACTGTAATCATTGGTAAGAATTCAGATTTACAGCTATATTTATTCTAAGCTTACATAACCCAAAACAAAGCTCTATCTTTTACTCCATTTCTGGTGAGAAAGTGCTTCCTGTTTTGGGCATTGTAGGCATTGGGTAATTTCATCAAGAATTTTACTCTAGCTTCTCAGTTTCCTTAGAAAATGTAATGTTAGAGTAGTTCTTTGTTTATTTTCAACAAGTAACGAACATTTTAGACTTTATTTAGTCATAATTAATGTTTTGATTTGTTCCTTAATGAAATTTAGTAATCAACATGATCTTTAGAATATAAAAGTACAATGAATCTACAGAAAGCAAGTCCCATGGCTTCTCATACATTTTCTGACAGGGAGTTTCTACAAAACCACACCCTTTATTGTGCAGAGAGATCTTCCATATATATTTTAATTAAGAAGCACACCCATTTGTACTAATCACTGATTGCATCAATTCTCTTTTGGGCAAAACAAACAAAATGTCCCCTCACATCTGATTGGCTGAAGACTTTAGTGCTTTTGCTTATAAAAGATTACAAATGCTAGAAAGTTTAGATGAACGGGACATAAACCAAGGACAAACTTACCAGGACAGCTCTACTTCTGGTAGGTAAGCAAGCTACTCCATTTAGTCTATAAATATGTCTCTTCTTGAGAATGTAAAGCCTTATCTTTAAATCATGTACACCTGTTTATTTACAGATTCCTTAACATATATTTTAATATTCTTGCACTTGAAGCAATTTGTATTTAAACTCATTGGAATATTAGCATTTTGTGACATAGTTACTGACTTCTCTACTTCTACAGAATAGCATAAGTCATAAAACAGTGATTTCAACTCCCTAAACTGATCACTTTTCTCTTTATATGTTATGGGACAATCTTATCTTGTTTAGAGACATTGTCTACATAGATTCATGTTATCTGCAGGATGCATATAGTACAATGTGAGGTACCACATATATAAAAATACATTTTCTAATTCTAGCTTAAAATAGAAAATTAGGAGACAAGCTTCATTTTGTTAATAAGGAAGGATACTAAGATTGGCTAATATTACATATTTCAGTTCATATGCATCCCTATGCATTTATAATATTTGTGCATTATAATGTTTGATATGAATTTATATTTACATCTATATTTATTTCAAGCTCACATCACCCAAAACAAAGCTCTCTCCTTTGTTCCATTTCTGGTGAGAAAGTGCTTCTGTTTTGGGCATTGTTGGCATTGGGTAACATCATTCAGGCAGTTATGTTTACATTACGGTTCATTGCCTTTCAGCTTTTCAGTTTCAATAGATATTTCATAATAGAGTTATTATTTAGTTATTTTCAGCAAGTAGTTTGAGTTAAAAAAAATATAATTTCCTTGTTTGTTTTCAATTGAGATATGAATAACTTTTCATTGTTTTATTGATGACACTGGAGAATACAACTTTTGGAGAAAGAGATGTTACACCTTTTTGTTGAAATTTGGGCTCATAGTTTCTGATAATAACAGTTGATATTGTCCATCAGATCTGCTTGCAAGATATAACATATATCCCTACAAATGTATACATTTATATATATTGTAATATACATGTAATGAATGCCATCAAATGAAGGTATAAAGATCAATCCCAAGAAGCCTAGAACACAAACTACAAAACAAAATTTATTTATTGATACATGTCGCTAAAACCACGTTTCTGTGATTTCCTGCAATGAGATGCCCCTGGACATTTGCAGTGAATGCTCCAACAGTTCGAGTTATTCTATTAATTTTGACTGAAAACTAATGCAGCTGATGAAGGACTTCTGACATCACAAACATTTTGCTCAGCATAGCTTTCATTCTTACCAGCTGATTCATCCACCGCTTCAGCGAGCTCTAAGAGTCTGCTACATGTTGGGTCAGGTATCTTATCTAAATGTGGACAGGTCATCTAGTGTGGTTGACATGAGGATACATCCACTTACTTTAGTTCTTCCTACTGATGACTTTATATTCACCAAACAAAAGTAACAGTCATAACTGTAGGTTCTACGTTTGCACCCTACTATTGGTACATCAAATTTCATGCCCTTCCTTTTCACATTTGCCAAGTGTTGCAGATGCTCTGTACAGGTTTTACACACAACATGAGGTTCCCCAGTCTAATAGTGGTCCCTCTGTTTTACTTTGAAATAGGCAAAATAAGATACTTTCACAGAGTCAGTTATAGCTTTTCTACACTGAGGAAAAGTGTACTCTCTGCAAATGAAACAAAAAACATCACGATAATTTACACATTTTCTAATTTTTGAAGCCATGTCAATGCCTGTAACAGAAATAAAACACATCTCAACATGTACACACGCAAACATCAACAGAATATCTGCAAAATCATAAGTGTATATAAAGAAATCATAAGAATAATAGTTAATGATGTCCGCAATATCTCATTAGCTAGAGATCCTAAAACAAAATGGATGTTAATTTCTAAAACAGTAGAATACAAATACCCAGTATAATATCTAAAATTCCAGGCACCACATTAAAAAATGTTGTATCCTCTAGTGTTACTGTAATCATTGGTAAGAATTCAGATTTACAGCTATATTTATTCTAAGCTTACATAACCCAAAACAAAGCTCTATCTTTTACTCCATTTCTGGTGAGAAAGTGCTTCCTGTTTTGGGCATTGTAGGCATTGGGTAATTTCATCAAGAATTTTACTCTAGCTTCTCAGTTTCCTTAGAAAATGTAATGTTAGAGTAGTTCTTTGTTTATTTTCAACAAGTAACGAACATTTTAGACTTTATTTAGTCATAATTAATGTTTTGATTTGTTCCTTAATGAAATTTAGTAATCAACATGATCTTTAGAATATAAAAGTACAATGAATCTACAGAAAGCAAGTCCCATGGCTTCTCATACATTTTCTGACAGGGAGTTTCTACAAAACCACACCCTTTATTGTGCAGAGAGATCTTCCATATATATTTTAATTAAGAAGCACACCCATTTGTACTAATCACTGATTGCATCAATTCTCTTTTGGGCAAAACAAACAAAATGCCCCCTCACATCTGATTGGCTGAAGACTTTAGTGCTTTTGCTTATAAAAGATTACAAATGCTAGAAAGTTTAGATGAACGGGACATAAACCAAGGACAAACTTACCAGGACAGCTCTACTTCTGGTAGGTAAGCAAGCTACTCCATTTAGTCTATAAATATGTCTCTTCTTGAGAATGTAAAGCCTTATCTTTAAATCATGTACACCTGTTTATTTACAGATTCCTTAACATATATTTTAATATTCTTGCACTTGAAGCAATTTGTATTTAAACTCATTGGAATATTAGCATTTTGTGACATAGTTACTGACTTCTCTACTTCTACAGAATAGCATAAGTCATAAAACAGTGATTTCAACTCCCTAAACTGATCACTTTTCTCTTTATATGTTATGGGACAATCTTATCTTGTTTAGAGACATTGTCTACATAGATTCATGTTATCTGCAGGATGCATATAGTACAATGTGAGGTACCACATATATAAAAATACATTTTCTAATTCTAGCTTAAAATAGAAAATTAGGAGACAAGCTTCATTTTGTTAATAAGGAAGGATACTAAGATTGGCTAATATTACATATTTCAGTTCATATGCATCCCTATGCATTTATAATATTTGTGCATTATAATGTTTGATATGAATTTATATTTACATCTATATTTATTTCAAGCTCACATCACCCAAAACAAAGCTCTCTCTTTTGTTCCATTTCTGGTGAGAAAGTGCTTCTGTTTTGGGCATTGTTGGCATTGGGTAACATCATTCAGGCAGTTATGTTTACATTACGGTTCATTGCCTTTCAGCTTTTCAGTTTCAATAGATATTTCATAATAGAGTTATTATTTAGTTATTTTCAGCAAGTAGTTTGAGTTAAAAAAAATATAATTTCCTTGTTTGTTTTCAATTGAGATATGAATAACTTTTCATTGTTTTATTGATGACACTGGAGAATACAACTTTTGGAGAAAGAGATGTTACACCTTTTTGTTGAAATTTGGGCTCATAGTTTCTGATAATAACAGTTGATATTGTCCATCAGATCTGCTTGCAAGATATAACATATATCCCTACAAATGTATACATTTATATATATTGTAATATACATGTAATGAATGCCATCAAATGAAGGTATAAAGATCAATCCCAAGAAGCCTAGAACACAAACTACAAAACAAAATTTATTTATTGATACATGTCGCTAAAACCACGTTTCTGTGATTTCCTGCAATGAGATGCCCCTGGACATTTGCAGTGAATGCTCCAACAGTTCGAGTTATTCTATTAATTTTGACTGAAAACTAATGCAGCTGATGAAGGACTTCTGACATCACAAACATTTTGCTCAGCATAGCTTTCATTCTTACCAACTGATTCATCCACCGCTTCAGCGAGCTCTAAGAGTCTGCTACATGTTGGGTCAGGTATCTTATCTAAATGTGGACAGGTCATCTAGTGTGGTTGACATGAGGATACATCCACTTACTTTAGTTCTTCCTACTGATGACTTTATATTCACCAAACAAAAGTAACAGTCATAACTGTAGGTTCTACGTTTGCACCCTACTATTGGTACATCAAATTTCATGCCCTTCCTTTTCACATTTGCCAAGTGTTGCAGATGCTCTGTACAGGTTTTACACACAACATGAAGTTCCCCAGTCTAATAGTGGTCCCTCTGTTTTACTTTGAAATAGGCAAAATAAGATACTTTCACAGAGTCAGTTATAGCTTTTCTACACTGAGGAAAAGTGTACTCTCTGCAAATGAAACAAAAAACATCACGATAATTTACACATTTTCTAATTTTTGAAGCCATGTCAATGCCTGTAACAGAAATAAAACACATCTCAACATGTACACACGCAAACATCAACAGAATATCTGCAAAATCATAAGTGTATATAAAGAAATCATAAGAATAATAGTTAATGATGTCCGCAATATCTCATTAGCTAGAGATCCTAAAACAAAATGGATGTTAATTTCTAAAACAGTAGAATACAAATACCCAGTATAATATCTAAAATTCCAGGCACCACATTAAAAAATGTTGTATCCTCTAGTGTTACTGTAATCATTGGTAAGAATTCAGATTTACAGCTATATTTATTCTAAGCTTACATAACCCAAAACAAAGCTCTATCTTTTACTCCATTTCTGGTGAGAAAGTGCTTCCTGTTTTGGGCATTGTAGGCATTGGGTAATTTCATCAAGAATTTTACTCTAGCTTCTCAGTTTCCTTAGAAAATGTAATGTTAGAGTAGTTCTTTGTTTATTTTCAACAAGTAACGAACATTTTAGACTTTATTTAGTCATAATTAATGTTTTGATTTGTTCCTTAATGAAATTTAGTAATCAACATGATCTTTAGAATATAAAAGTACAATGAATCTACAGAAAGCAAGTCCCATGGCTTCTCATACATTTTCTGACAGGGAGTTTCTACAAAACCACACCCTTTATTGTGCAGAGAGATCTTCCATATATATTTTAATTAAGAAGCACACCCATTTGTACTAATCACTGATTGCATCAATTCTCTTTTGGGCAAAACAAACAAAATGCCCCCTCACATCTGATTGGCTGAAGACTTTAGTGCTTTTGCTTATAAAAGATTACAAATGCTAGAAAGTTTAGATGAACGGGACATAAACCAAGGACAAACTTACCAGGACAGCTCTACTTCTGGTAGGTAAGCAAGCTACTCCATTTAGTCTATAAATATGTCTCTTCTTGAGAATGTAAAGCCTTATCTTTAAATCATGTACACCTGTTTATTTACAGATTCCTTAACATATATTTTAATATTCTTGCACTTGAAGCAATTTGTATTTAAACTCATTGGAATATTAGCATTTTGTGACATAGTTACTGACTTCTCTACTTCTACAGAATAGCATAAGTCATAAAACAGTGATTTCAACTCCCTAAACTGATCACTTTTCTCTTTATATGTTATGGGACAATCTTATCTTGTTTAGAGACATTGTCTACATAGATTCATGTTATCTGCAGGATGCATATAGTACAATGTGAGGTACCACATATATAAAAATACATTTTCTAATTCTAGCTTAAAATAGAAAATTAGGAGACAAGCTTCATTTTGTTAATAAGGAAGGATACTAAGATTGGCTAATATTACATATTTCAGTTCATATGCATCCCTATGCATTTATAATATTTGTGCATTATAATGTTTGATATGAATTTATATTTACATCTATATTTATTTCAAGCTCACATCACCCAAAACAAAGCTCTCTCTTTTGTTCCATTTCTGGTGAGAAAGTGCTTCTGTTTTGGGCATTGTTGGCATTGGGTAACATCATCCAGGCAGTTATGTTTACATTACGGTTCATTGCCTTTCAGCTTTTCAGTTTCAATAGATATTTCATAACAGAGTTATTATTTAGTTATTTTCAGCAAGTAGTTTGAGTTAAAAAAAATATAATTTCCTTGTTTGTTTTCAATTGAGATATGAATAACTTTTCATTGTTTTATTGATGACACTGGAGAATACAACTTTTGGAGAAAGAGATGTTACACCTTTTTGTTGAAATTTGGGCTCATAGTTTCTGATAATAACAGTTGATATTGTCCATCAGATCTGCTTGCAAGATATAACATATATCCCTACAAATGTATACATTTATATATATTGTAATATACATGTAATGAATGCCATCAAATGAAGGTATAAAGATCAATCCCAAGAAGCCTAGAACACAAACTACAAAACAAAATTTATTTATTGATACATGTCGCTAAAACCACGTTTCTGTGATTTCCTGCAATGAGATGCCCCTGGACATTTGCAGTGAATGCTCCAACAGTTCGAGTTATTCTATTAATTTTGACTGAAAACTAATGCAGCTGATGAAGGACTTCTGACATCACAAACATTTTGCTCAGCATAGCTTTCATTCTTACCAGCTGATTCATCCACCGCTTCAGCGAGCTCTAAGAGTCTGCTACATGTTGGGTCAGGTATCTTATCTAAATGTGGAACAGGTCATCTAGTGTGGTTGACATGAGGATACATCCACTTACTTTAGTTCTTCCTACTGATGACTTTATATTCACCAAACAAAAGTAACAGTCATAACTGTAGGTTCTACGTTTGCACCCTACCATTGGTACATCAAATTTCATGCCCTTCCTTTTCACATTTGCCAAGTGTTGCAGATGCTCTGTACAGGTTTTACACACAACATAAGGTTCCCCAGTCTAATAGTGGTCCCTCTGTTTTACTTTGAAATAGGCAAAATAAGATACTTTCACAGAGTCAGTTATAGCTTTTCTACACTGAGGAAAAGTGTACTCTCTGCAAATGAAACAAAAAACATCACAATAATTTACACATTTTCTAATTTTTGAAGCCATGTCAATGCCTGTAACAGAAATAAAACACATCTCAACATGTACACACGCAAACATCAACAGAATATCTGCAAAATCATAAGTGTATATAAAGAAATCATAAGAATAATAGTTAATAATGTCCGCAATATCTCATTAGCTAGAGATCCTAAAACAAAATGGATGATAATTTCTAAAACAGTAGAATACAAATACCCAGTATAATATCTAAAATTCCAGGCACCACATTAAAAAATGTTGTATCCTCTAGTGTTACTGTAATCATTGGTAAGAATTCAGATTTACAGCTATATTTATTCTAAGCTTACATAACCCAAAACAAAGCTCTATCTTTTACTCCATTTCTGGTGAGAAAGTGCTTCCTGTTTTGGGCATTGTAGGTATTGGGTAATTTCATCAAGAATTTTACTCTAGCTTCTCAGTTTCCTTAGAAAATGTAATGTTAGAGTAGTTCTTTGTTTATTTTCAACAAGTAACGAACATTTTAGACTTTATTTAGTCATAATTAATGTTTTGATTTGTTCCTTAATGAAATTTAGTAATCAACATGATCTTTAGAATATAAAAGTACAATGAATCTACAGAAAGCAAGTCCCATGGCTTCTCATACATTTTCTGACAGGGAGTTTCTACAAAACCACACCCTTTATTGTGCAGAGAGATCTTCCATATATATTTTAATTAAGAAGCACACCCATTTGTACTAATCACTGATTGCATCAATTCTAATTTCTAAAACAGTAGAATACAAATACCCAGTATAATATCTAAAATTCCAGGCACCACATTAAAAAATGTTGTATCCTCTAGTGTTACTGTAATCATTGGTAAGAATTCAGATTTACAGCTATATTTATTCTAAGCTTACATAACCCAAAACAAAGCTCTATCTTTTACTCCATTTCTGGTGAGAAAGTGCTTCCTGTTTTGGGCATTGTAGGCATTGGGTAATTTCATCAAGAATTTTACTCTAGCTTCTCAGTTTCCTTAGAAAATGTAATGTTAGAGTAGTTCTTTGTTTATTTTCAACAAGTAACGAACATTTTAGACTTTATTTAGTCATAATTAATGTTTTGATTTGTTCCTTAATGAAATTTAGTAATCAACATGATCTTTAGAATATAAAAGTACAATGAATCTACAGAAAGCAAGTCCCATGGCTTCTCATACATTTTCTGACAGGGAGTTTCTACAAAACCACACCCTTTATTGTGCAGAGAGATCTTCCATATATATTTTAATTAAGAAGCACACCCATTTGTACTAATCACTGATTGCATCAATTCTCTTTTGGGCAAAACAAACAAAATGTCCCCTCACATCTGATTGGCTGAAGACTTTAGTGCTTTTGCTTATAAAAGATTACAAATGCTAGAAAGTTTAGATGAACGGGACATAAACCAAGGACAAACTTACCAGGACAGCTCTACTTCTGGTAGGTAAGCAAGCTACTCCATTTAGTCTATAAATATGTCTCTTCTTGAGAATGTAAAGCCTTATCTTTAAATCATGTACACCTGTTTATTTACAGATTCCTTAACATATATTTTAATATTCTTGCACTTGAAGCAATTTGTATTTAAACTCATTGGAATATTAGCATTTTGTGACATAGTTACTGACTTCTCTACTTCTACAGAATAGCATAAGTCATAAAACAGTGATTTCAACTCCCTAAACTGATCACTTTTCTCTTTATATGTTATGGGACAATCTTATCTTGTTTAGAGACATTGTCTACATAGATTCATGTTATCTGCAGGATGCATATAGTACAATGTGAGGTACCACATATATAAAAATACATTTTCTAATTCTAGCTTAAAATAGAAAATTAGGAGACAAGCTTCATTTTGTTAATAAGGAAGGATACTAAGATTGGCTAATATTACATATTTCAGTTCATATGCATCCCTATGCATTTATAATATTTGTGCATTATAATGTTTGATATGAATTTATATTTACATCTATATTTATTTCAAGCTCACATCACCCAAAACAAAGCTCTCTCCTTTGTTCCATTTCTGGTGAGAAAGTGCTTCTGTTTTGGGCATTGTTGGCATTGGGTAACATCATTCAGGCAGTTATGTTTACATTACGGTTCATTGCCTTTCAGCTTTTCAGTTTCAATAGATATTTCATAATAGAGTTATTATTTAGTTATTTTCAGCAAGTAGTTTGAGTTAAAAAAAATATAATTTCCTTGTTTGTTTTCAATTGAGATATGAATAACTTTTCATTGTTTTATTGATGACACTGGAGAATACAACTTTTGGAGAAAGAGATGTTACACCTTTTTGTTGAAATTTGGGCTCATAGTTTCTGATAATAACAGTTGATATTGTCCATCAGATCTGCTTGCAAGATATAACATATATCCCTACAAATGTATACATTTATATATATTGTAATATACATGTAATGAATGCCATCAAATGAAGGTATAAAGATCAATCCCAAGAAGCCTAGAACACAAACTACAAAACAAAATTTATTTATTGATACATGTCGCTAAAACCACGTTTCTGTGATTTCCTGCAATGAGATGCCCCTGGACATTTGCAGTGAATGCTCCAACAGTTCGAGTTATTCTATTAATTTTGACTGAAAACTAATGCAGCTGATGAAGGACTTCTGACATCACAAACATTTTGCTCAGCATAGCTTTCATTCTTACCAGCTGATTCATCCACCGCTTCAGCGAGCTCTAAGAGTCTGCTACATGTTGGGTCAGGTATCTTATCTAAATGTGGACAGGTCATCTAGTGTGGTTGACATGAGGATACATCCACTTACTTTAGTTCTTCCTACTGATGACTTTATATTCACCAAACAAAAGTAACAGTCATAACTGTAGGTTCTACGTTTGCACCCTACTATTGGTACATCAAATTTCATGCCCTTCCTTTTCACATTTGCCAAGTGTTGCAGATGCTCTGTACAGGTTTTACACACAACATGAGGTTCCCCAGTCTAATAGTGGTCCCTCTGTTTTACTTTGAAATAGGCAAAATAAGATACTTTCACAGAGTCAGTTATAGCTTTTCTACACTGAGGAAAAGTGTACTCTCTGCAAATGAAACAAAAAACATCACGATAATTTACACATTTTCTAATTTTTGAAGCCATGTCAATGCCTGTAACAGAAATAAAACACATCTCAACATGTACACACGCAAACATCAACAGAATATCTGCAAAATCATAAGTGTATATAAAGAAATCATAAGAATAATAGTTAATGATGTCCGCAATATCTCATTAGCTAGAGATCCTAAAACAAAATGGATGTTAATTTCTAAAACAGTAGAATACAAATACCCAGTATAATATCTAAAATTCCAGGCACCACATTAAAAAATGTTGTATCCTCTAGTGTTACTGTAATCATTGGTAAGAATTCAGATTTACAGCTATATTTATTCTAAGCTTACATAACCCAAAACAAAGCTCTATCTTTTACTCCATTTCTGGTGAGAAAGTGCTTCCTGTTTTGGGCATTGTAGGCATTGGGTAATTTCATCAAGAATTTTACTCTAGCTTCTCAGTTTCCTTAGAAAATGTAATGTTAGAGTAGTTCTTTGTTTATTTTCAACAAGTAACGAACATTTTAGACTTTATTTAGTCATAATTAATGTTTTGATTTGTTCCTTAATGAAATTTAGTAATCAACATGATCTTTAGAATATAAAAGTACAATGAATCTACAGAAAGCAAGTCCCATGGCTTCTCATACATTTTCTGACAGGGAGTTTCTACAAAACCACACCCTTTATTGTGCAGAGAGATCTTCCATATATATTTTAATTAAGAAGCACACCCATTTGTACTAATCACTGATTGCATCAATTCTCTTTTGGGCAAAACAAACAAAATGCCCCCTCACATCTGATTGGCTGAAGACTTTAGTGCTTTTGCTTATAAAAGATTACAAATGCTAGAAAGTTTAGATGAACGGGACATAAACCAAGGACAAACTTACCAGGACAGCTCTACTTCTGGTAGGTAAGCAAGCTACTCCATTTAGTCTATAAATATGTCTCTTCTTGAGAATGTAAAGCCTTATCTTTAAATCATGTACACCTGTTTATTTACAGATTCCTTAACATATATTTTAATATTCTTGCACTTGAAGCAATTTGTATTTAAACTCATTGGAATATTAGCATTTTGTGACATAGTTACTGACTTCTCTACTTCTACAGAATAGCATAAGTCATAAAACAGTGATTTCAACTCCCTAAACTGATCACTTTTCTCTTTATATGTTATGGGACAATCTTATCTTGTTTAGAGACATTGTCTACATAGATTCATGTTATCTGCAGGATGCATATAGTACAATGTGAGGTACCACATATATAAAAATACATTTTCTAATTCTAGCTTAAAATAGAAAATTAGGAGACAAGCTTCATTTTGTTAATAAGGAAGGATACTAAGATTGGCTAATATTACATATTTCAGTTCATATGCATCCCTATGCATTTATAATATTTGTGCATTATAATGTTTGATATGAATTTATATTTACATCTATATTTATTTCAAGCTCACATCACCCAAAACAAAGCTCTCTCTTTTGTTCCATTTCTGGTGAGAAAGTGCTTCTGTTTTGGGCATTGTTGGCATTGGGTAACATCATTCAGGCAGTTATGTTTACATTACGGTTCATTGCCTTTCAGCTTTTCAGTTTCAATAGATATTTCATAATAGAGTTATTATTTAGTTATTTTCAGCAAGTAGTTTGAGTTAAAAAAAATATAATTTCCTTGTTTGTTTTCAATTGAGATATGAATAACTTTTCATTGTTTTATTGATGACACTGGAGAATACAACTTTTGGAGAAAGAGATGTTACACCTTTTTGTTGAAATTTGGGCTCATAGTTTCTGATAATAACAGTTGATATTGTCCATCAGATCTGCTTGCAAGATATAACATATATCCCTACAAATGTATACATTTATATATATTGTAATATACATGTAATGAATGCCATCAAATGAAGGTATAAAGATCAATCCCAAGAAGCCTAGAACACAAACTACAAAACAAAATTTATTTATTGATACATGTCGCTAAAACCACGTTTCTGTGATTTCCTGCAATGAGATGCCCCTGGACATTTGCAGTGAATGCTCCAACAGTTCGAGTTATTCTATTAATTTTGACTGAAAACTAATGCAGCTGATGAAGGACTTCTGACATCACAAACATTTTGCTCAGCATAGCTTTCATTCTTACCAGCTGATTCATCCACCGCTTCAGCGAGCTCTAAGAGTCTGCTACATGTTGGGTCAGGTATCTTATCTAAATGTGGACAGGTCATCTAGTGTGGTTGACATGAGGATACATCCACTTACTTTAGTTCTTCCTACTGATGACTTTATATTCACCAAACAAAAGTAACAGTCATAACTGTAGGTTCTACGTTTGCACCCTACTATTGGTACATCAAATTTCATGCCCTTCCTTTTCACATTTGCCAAGTGTTGCAGATGCTCTGTACAGGTTTTACACACAACATGAAGTTCCCCAGTCTAATAGTGGTCCCTCTGTTTTACTTTGAAATAGGCAAAATAAGATACTTTCACAGAGTCAGTTATAGCTTTTCTACACTGAGGAAAAGTGTACTCTCTGCAAATGAAACAAAAAACATCACGATAATTTACACATTTTCTAATTTTTGAAGCCATGTCAATGCCTGTAACAGAAATAAAACACATCTCAACATGTACACACGCAAACATCAACAGAATATCTGCAAAATCATAAGTGTATATAAAGAAATCATAAGAATAATAGTTAATGATGTCCGCAATATCTCATTAGCTAGAGATCCTAAAACAAAATGGATGTTAATTTCTAAAACAGTAGAATACAAATACCCAGTATAATATCTAAAATTCCAGGCACCACATTAAAAAATGTTGTATCCTCTAGTGTTACTGTAATCATTGGTAAGAATTCAGATTTACAGCTATATTTATTCTAAGCTTACATAACCCAAAACAAAGCTCTATCTTTTACTCCATTTCTGGTGAGAAAGTGCTTCCTGTTTTGGGCATTGTAGGCATTGGGTAATTTCATCAAGAATTTTACTCTAGCTTCTCAGTTTCCTTAGAAAATGTAATGTTAGAGTAGTTCTTTGTTTATTTTCAACAAGTAACGAACATTTTAGACTTTATTTAGTCATAATTAATGTTTTGATTTGTTCCTTAATGAAATTTAGTAATCAACATGATCTTTAGAATATAAAAGTACAATGAATCTACAGAAAGCAAGTCCCATGGCTTCTCATACATTTTCTGACAGGGAGTTTCTACAAAACCACACCCTTTATTGTGCAGAGAGATCTTCCATATATATTTTAATTAAGAAGCACACCCATTTGTACTAATCACTGATTGCATCAATTCTCTTTTGGGCAAAACAAACAAAATGCCCCCTCACATCTGATTGGCTGAAGACTTTAGTGCTTTTGCTTATAAAAGATTACAAATGCTAGAAAGTTTAGATGAACGGGACATAAACCAAGGACAAACTTACCAGGACAGCTCTACTTCTGGTAGGTAAGCAAGCTACTCCATTTAGTCTATAAATATGTCTCTTCTTGAGAATGTAAAGCCTTATCTTTAAATCATGTACACCTGTTTATTTACAGATTCCTTAACATATATTTTAATATTCTTGCACTTGAAGCAATTTGTATTTAAACTCATTGGAATATTAGCATTTTGTGACATAGTTACTGACTTCTCTACTTCTACAGAATAGCATAAGTCATAAAACAGTGATTTCAACTCCCTAAACTGATCACTTTTCTCTTTATATGTTATGGGACAATCTTATCTTGTTTAGAGACATTGTCTACATAGATTCATGTTATCTGCAGGATGCATATAGTACAATGTGAGGTACCACATATATAAAAATACATTTTCTAATTCTAGCTTAAAATAGAAAATTAGGAGACAAGCTTCATTTTGTTAATAAGGAAGGATACTAAGATTGGCTAATATTACATATTTCAGTTCATATGCATCCCTATGCATTTATAATATTTGTGCATTATAATGTTTGATATGAATTTATATTTACATCTATATTTATTTCAAGCTCACATCACCCAAAACAAAGCTCTCTCTTTTGTTCCATTTCTGGTGAGAAAGTGCTTCTGTTTTGGGCATTGTTGGCATTGGGTAACATCATCCAGGCAGTTATGTTTACATTACGGTTCATTGCCTTTCAGCTTTTCAGTTTCAATAGATATTTCATAATAGAGTTATTATTTAGTTATTTTCAGCAAGTAGTTTGAGTTAAAAAAAATATAATTTCCTTGTTTGTTTTCAATTGAGATATGAATAACTTTTCATTGTTTTATTGATGACACTGGAGAATACAACTTTTGGAGAAAGAGATGTTACACCTTTTTGTTGAAATTTGGGCTCATAGTTTCTGATAATAACAGTTGATATTGTCCATCAGATCTGCTTGCAAGATATAACATATATCCCTACAAATGTATACATTTATATATATTGTAATATACATGTAATGAATGCCATCAAATGAAGGTATAAAGATCAATCCCAAGAAGCCTAGAACACAAACTACAAAACAAAATTTATTTATTGATACATGTCGCTAAAACCACGTTTCTGTGATTTCCTGCAATGAGATGCCCCTGGACATTTGCAGTGAATGCTCCAACAGTTCGAGTTATTCTATTAATTTTGACTGAAAACTAATGCAGCTGATGAAGGACTTCTGACATCACAAACATTTTGCTCAGCATAGCTTTCATTCTTACCAGCTGATTCATCCACCGCTTCAGCGAGCTCTAAGAGTCTGCTACATGTTGGGTCAGGTATCTTATCTAAATGTGGACAGGTCATCTAGTGTGGTTGACATGAGGATACATCCACTTACTTTAGTTCTTCCTACTGATGACTTTATATTCACCAAACAAAAGTAACAGTCATAACTGTAGGTTCTACGTTTGCACCCTACTATTGGTACATCAAATTTCATGCCCTTCCTTTTCACATTTGCCAAGTGTTGCAGATGCTCTGTACAGGTTTTACACACAACATGAGGTTCCCCAGTCTAATAGTGGTCCCTCTGTTTTACTTTGAAATAGGCAAAATAAGATACTTTCACAGAGTCAGTTATAGCTTTTCTACACTGAGGAAAAGTGTACTCTCTGCAAATGAAACAAAAAACATCACGATAATTTACACATTTTCTAATTTTTGAAGCCATGTCAATGCCTGTAACAGAAATAAAACACATCTCAACATGTACACACGCAAACATCAACAGAATATCTGCAAAATCATAAGTGTATATAAAGAAATCATAAGAATAATAGTTAATGATGTCCGCAATATCTCATTAGCTAGAGATCCTAAAACAAAATGGATGTTAATTTCTAAAACAGTAGAATACAAATACCCAGTATAATATCTAAAATTCCAGGCACCACATTAAAAAATGTTGTATCCTCTAGTGTTACTGTAATCATTGGTAAGAATTCAGATTTACAGCTATATTTATTCTAAGCTTACATAACCCAAAACAAAGCTCTATCTTTTACTCCATTTCTGGTGAGAAAGTGCTTCCTGTTTTGGGCATTGTAGGCATTGGGTAATTTCATCAAGAATTTTACTCTAGCTTCTCAGTTTCCTTAGAAAATGTAATGTTAGAGTAGTTCTTTGTTTATTTTCAACAAGTAACGAACATTTTAGACTTTATTTAGTCATAATTAATGTTTTGATTTGTTCCTTAATGAAATTTAGTAATCAACATGATCTTTAGAATATAAAAGTACAATGAATCTACAGAAAGCAAGTCCCATGGCTTCTCATACATTTTCTGACAGGGAGTTTCTACAAAACCACACCCTTTATTGTGCAGAGAGATCTTCCATATATATTTTAATTAAGAAGCACACCCATTTGTACTAATCACTGATTGCATCAATTCTCTTTTGGGCAAAACAAACAAAATGCCCCCTCACATCTGATTGGCTGAAGACTTTAGTGCTTTTGCTTATAAAAGATTACAAATGCTAGAAAGTTTAGATGAACGGGACATAAACCAAGGACAAACTTACCAGGACAGCTCTACTTCCTGTAGGTAAGCAAGCTACTCCATTTAGTCTATAAATATGTCTCTTCTTGAGAATGTAAAGCCTTATCTTTAAATCATGTACACCTGTTTATTTACAGATTCCTTAACATATATTTTAATATTCTTGCACTTGAAGCAATTTGTATTTAAACTCATTGGAATATTAGCATTTTGTGACATAGTTACTGACTTCTCTACTTCTACAGAATAGCATAAGTCATAAAACAGTGATTTCAACTCCCTAAACTGATCACTTTTCTCTTTATATGTTATGGGACAATCTTATCTTGTTTAGAGACATTGTCTACATAGATTCATGTTATCTGCAGGATGCATATAGTACAATGTGAGGTACCACATATATAAAAATACATTTTCTAATTCTAGCTTAAAATAGAAAATTAGGAGACAAGCTTCATTTTGTTAATAAGGAAGGATACTAAGATTGGCTAATATTACATATTTCAGTTCATATGCATCCCTATGCATTTATAATATTTGTGCATTATAATGTTTGATATGAATTTATATTTACATCTATATTTATTTCAAGCTCACATCACCCAAAACAAAGCTCTCTCTTTTGTTCCATTTCTGGTGAGAAAGTGCTTCTGTTTTGGGCATTGTTGGCATTGGGTAACATCATCCAGGCAGTTATGTTTACATTACGGTTCATTGCCTTTCAGCTTTTCAGTTTCAATAGATATTTCATAATAGAGTTATTATTTAGTTATTTTCAGCAAGTAGTTCGAGTTAAAAAAAATATAATTTCCTTGTTTGTTTTCAATTGAGATATGAATAACTTTTCATTGTTTTATTGATGACACTGGAGAATACAACTTTTGGAGAAAGAGATGTTACACCTTTTTGTTGAAATTTGGGCTCATAGTTTCTGATAATAACAGTTGATATTGTCCATCAGATCTGCTTGCAAGATATAACATATATCCCTACAAATGTATACATTTATATATATTGTAATATACATGTAATGAATGCCATCAAATGAAGGTATAAAGATCAATCCCAAGAAGCCTAGAACACAAACTACAAAACAAAATTTATTTATTGATACATGTCGCTAAAACCACGTTTCTGTGATTTCCTGCAATGAGATGCCCCTGGACATTTGCAGTGAATGCTCCAACAGTTCGAGTTATTCTATTAATTTTGACTGAAAACTAATGCAGCTGATGAAGGACTTCTGACATCACAATCATTTTGCTCAGCATAGCTTTCATTCTTACCAGCTGATTCATCCACCGCTTCAGCGAGCTCTAAGAGTCTGCTACATGTTGGGTCAGGTATCTTATCTAAATGTGGAACAGGTCATCTAGTGTGGTTGACATGAGGATACATCCACTTACTTTAGTTCTTCCTACTGATGACTTTATATTCACCAAACAAAAGTAACAGTCATAACTGTAGGTTCTACGTTTGCATCCTACCATTGGTACATCAAATTTCATGCCCTTCCTTTTCACATTTGCCAAGTGTTGCAGATGCTCTGTACAGGTTTTACACACAACATGAGGTTCCCCAGTCTAATAGTGGTCCCTCTGTTTTACTTTGAAATAGGCAAAATAAGATACTTTCACGGAGTCAGTTATAGCTTTTCTACACTGAGGAAAAGTGTACTCTCTGCAAATGAAACAAAAAACATCACGATAATTTACACATTTTCTAATTTTTGAAGCCATGTCAATGCCTGTAACAGAAATAAAACACATCTCAACATGTACACACGCAAACATCAACAGAATATCTGCAAAATCATAAGTGTATATAAAGAAATCATAAGAATAATAGTTAATGATGTCCGCAATATCTCATTAGCTAGAGATCCTAAAACAAAATGGATGATAATTTCTAAAACAGTAGAATACAAATACCCAGTATAATGTCTAAAATTCCAGGCACCACATTAAAAAATGTTGTATCCTCTAGTGTTACTGTAATCATTGGTAAGAATTCAGATTTACAGCTATATTTATTCTAAGCTTACATAACCCAAAACAAAGCTCTATCTTTTACTCCATTTCTGGTGAGAAAGTGCTTCCTGTTTTGGGCATTGTAGGCATTGGGTAATTTCATCAAGAATTTTACTCTAGCTTCTCAGTTTCCTTAGAAAATGTAATGTTAGAGTAGTTCTTTGTTTATTTTCAACAAGTAACGAACATTTTAGACTTTATTTAGTCATAATTAATGTTTTGAATTGTTCCTTTTTGAAATTTAGTAATCAACATGATCTTTAGAATATAAAAGTACAATGAATCTAAAGAAAGCAAGTCCCATGGCTTCTCATACATTTTCTGAAAGGGAGTTTCTACAAAACCACACCCTTTATTGTGCAGAGAGATCTTCCATATATATTTTAATTAAGAAGCACACCCATTTGTATTAATCACTGATTGCATCAATTCTCTTTTGGGCAAAACAAACAAAATGCCCCCTCACATCTGATTGGCTGAAGACTTTAGTGCTTTTGCTTATAAAAGATTACAAATGCTAGAAAGTTTAGATGAACGGGACATAAACCAAGGACAAACTTACCAGGACAGCTCTACTTCTGGTAGGTAAGCAAGCTACTCCATTTAGTCTATAAATATGTCTCTTCTTGAGAATGTAAAGCCTTATCTTTAAATCATGTACACCTGTTTATTTACAGATTCCTTAATATATATTTTAATATTCTTGCACTTGAAGTAATTTGTATTTAAACTCATTGGAATATTAGCATTTTGTGACATAGTTACTGACTTCTCTACTTCTACAGAATAGCATACAGATGTAGCCACCTTTATCTTGAGTGGCCGCGGCGGTTGTCCCGTTCGACCATACGCAGCGTACTGTGGCGTAGCGAGGCGCGCCTAGCCACAGAGAGGCTATCTAATCGCACGGAGACAGACATTTGACGTTTGGCGTTACCTTTACGTGTAATACCTGCGATCAGCCACCAGATGTCGCTTTTTACAATCACCACTGCGCATGCGTGTGGTCTCCCGTAAAATACAATACTGACATACATAATAAGGACTACTTTACTAAGGCGTCTCATTACGCTGCATACAGCAAATACTGTACTCATTACGCTGCATTATTTAATACAGTACTGTATATACAGTACGACACCGACGCAAATACAGTAGTACAGCATACAGTATATGATCCATCTACAATACTTTATGAATACTGTATGTGAGCGTCCAAGTCCCGCAGACAAAACACAGTACTGTAAAACCAGTAGTGTACACTGTCGCAAATGGATGTGTGTTACAAGTTCACTATTGCCTCTCAAGATTAGGAATTTTCTACAGTATGTTATCGTCCTAATCCCGTAGCCATTACAGCATAATCAAAACCAACGGATTTATACATTTGTCTGCGGCGAAGTGGTGAAGTGTTTCGCTTCCTATACTCAGAGTCCAGGGTTCGATTCCTTAAGTACGAATGCATGTTACTGTAGTTTTTTTCAGACACTTTATTATTTTTTTTATTCACATACTGTAAACCAGGGCATACAGTAGCTGCATGAGCGGTTCTATGCGATCGAGTCCGGTGTACCATAATGTGCAGGTTCTATGCAGGTTAAGGTACTATGCTCCATACACAGTACACATACAATTCTGTAGCTGGGCAGACTGAATAGAAATGGCTACCACCTATGACTCCTTGCCCCACAGAGGCCCTAGGCTACGGAGCAAGTAATAGTCCAGATTGTACAGACTATGGGGCAATGCTGAAGGAGCGTCACAATCCCCTAGCTAAAATACACAGTATGCATATTATGGTACACCGGACTCGATGACATACTGTAGCACACTGGCAAAATGGCCACCGCCCCTGAACCCTTGTGCAGGTTATGGGGCAATGCTGAAGGAGCGTCACAATCCCCTAGCCAAAATACACAGGGGAGGGATAAGCCACTGTAGGATTGCATACAGTATTACGGTACACCGGACTCAATCGCATAGCACACTGTCAAAACGACCACTACCCATGAACCCCCACCTCCTGAACCCCCACCTCGTGGCATGCAGCAGTTGGGTATGGAATGAGAAATGGCATAAGCTGTGCAGGCTACGGGGCGATGCTGAAGGAGCGTCACAATCCCCTAGCCAAAATACACAGAGATACTGTAAGCGAGGTCTATGCACATTACAGTACTGTACGTTACACCGGGCTCGGTCGCATAGCAAACTGACAAAACACAAGTTTTACAGTACATACAGTAAAGCAGGCCAAAGCTGCAGGAGAGTTTCTACTGTAAAGGTTCTATGCACCGTACGGTAATGTACACATACCTGTACAATTCTATAGCAGGGCAGACTCAATTGAAATGGCTACCGCCTGTGACTCCTACAGTAGCTCCTAGGAGGCACTCAGCTATGGAGCAAATAACAGCACAGATTTTGCAGGCTACGGGGCAATGCTGAAGGAGCGTCACAATCCCCTAGCTACAATACACAGGGGTGATAGAGATAATCGAGTGGCTGGAGGGGGGTCCCCTTGATTTAAGGGGCCCCCACTCCTCCAGGGTACTCCGGCCAGGTGTGACTAGTTGGGTATTTAATTCCATGGCCGCAGGGACCGGTATAAAAGTCTCCCCCGGCTGTGCATTATCTGTCCAGCTAGTGGAGCCCAGTGCTGATTCAAAAAATATGGGGAACCCCTACGCTTTTTTTGTCCCCCTTATTTTTTGCACCAGGACCAGGCGCAGAGCCCGGTGCTGGTTCTAAAAAGATGGGGGATCCCGTGTCCATTTTTTCCGTATTCCTTCCGGAATTCGACTGCAATTGCATATACAGTACTGTACCCCTTAATGTCACTGCTTACAGTATACAGTATTTAGACATGAGCTTGTGTACAGTATCTGTCATGAGGTGCTTTTTTCACTGACACTATAACTTTTTTCTATTGTGATATACTGTACAGAGGCGGCAAACTAGCCAAACGGGAATAATCAGCTTCTGCAGAATAAAATGAGATGCTACAGTACATGCCTATATTCTGTGAGTGACTGCGGCTCTATGAAATTAAATCAGAAAATTTAAATATGAAATGCATTACTAATGTGTGGCATTACTGTACTGTATGTGTATAAGGTGTACTACAATATTTTCTGGTGTAACATAAGGAAAGGGCACTACTGCATGGTCTAATGCAGTGGTTCTCAAACTTGGTCCTCAGGACCCCACACAGTGCATGTTTTGCAGGTAAACCAGCAAGTGCACAGATGTATTCATTACTAACTGACACATTTTAGAAGGTCCATACAGTAGGTGGAGCTAATTTTTTCACTTGTGATTCTGTGAGACCTGCAAAACCTGCACTGTGTGGGGTCCTGAGGACTGAGTTTGAGAACCTGTGGTCTAATGTAAATAAAGATGAATGTGGTGGGGTGTAATGTGAATAAGGGGCATTACTGTTAGGAGTAATGTGGTACTATGATATGATGTCATGAGAATAAGAGACACCACTGCATGATATAATGTGAATAAAGTTGCAGTACTGTGTTGTGTCATTTCATCTTCGGGTATTATTGTGTTACCATGCCCCTTCCCAGCAAGAACATACTGTACACTGTTTTGGGCTGGCACTAAATGTGCACATTGTTCTTATTTAGATTATAGGGGGTAGGAGCGCCAAAATGGGTGATGGTGCTGGGAAAGGGGTGCAGGGTTAGAGGCGGAACTACGTAGCATCTGTGCAAGAGGGCATCAGCCAAAATCTAGCCTAGGGCATCATGTTGGTCAGGTTTGGCTCTGATAATACTGTATACTGTACTCTTACTGTACTTTGCATTCAATACAGATACTGTTTGCACACAGGTTTTACATGAATCATTGGCAATGCTGCAGGAGTGTCTCATTAGGCAATCTAAAATATACCACGACTATGGGTGGGGATACAGTAGGGAAGTTCTGTCACCATAAGCTGTCTGCTGTGTATAGCATATTTCCATCTGAGATGCATTTGTGTGTTTGTAATAAGAAAAAAACATTTTACTGTACATTTAGTGGATACAGTATTTCTCCCCCATAATGACGTATCATACTGTACAGGTACCCTCATGTACTGTACCGTACCATACTGTAAAATTGAATATTTATTGGAAAAACATCAATATTAATGTAAAAATAAAGTATTACAACATCCGATTCCATGTACTGCACTGATCAAAATGTACAGTACTCTTATTCAGGACTTATAAAACTGAAAATAACTGTTCATACAGTACACATCAATAACATTACTACTGTATAATATTCTACATTAGTTTATGCAATAATCAGACAAAGGCAATTTTATCATTTTTTTTAATAATGCACCAATTTAAAATTTTAAACAGAAAATACAGAACTACATATTTGTGGCTTGACCATTTCTTTCAACTACAACAGGTAATACTTTATACAGGTGATTTATATAATTATTACAATGTTCAGGTGTGAGTACTTCTAGCCAAAATTTCTTTATCCCATCCACCAGTTGCTGTTTTGTTGTTGGCTTTGCAACACTCCTAACGTACCTCTTCAATTGAGCCCACACTAATTCGATTGGGTTCATGTCTGGTGATCTATATAAAAATAAAAAAAAAGCGTATAGAAAAAATTAATTACATTACAGTAAATAGAGAAAATTAAACATACAATATTGTACTGTTTATTAAACAAAAATTTTTTTTACAGTACTAGAGTGCTATCCAAAATTTTACTTGTACACTGTTGAAAGAATACTCACTCTGGTGGTGTGCGTTCCCAATTCATACCTTTCTCTTCCATAAATTTGGAAGCGGACTGGGCGAAGTCAGCGACTTGGGCGACCGCAGAGGAGGCCTGGACGACTGCAGAGGAGGCCTGGACGACCGCAGAGGAGGCCTGGACGACCGCAGAGGAGGCCTGGACGACCGTAGAGGAGGCCTGGGGGACCGCAGCAGCGGACTGGACGAAGTCAGCGACTTGGACGACCGCAGAGGAGGCCTGGAGGACCGCAGAAGAGACCTGGAGGACCGCAGAGGCCTGGACCACAGCAGCGGACTGGACGAAGTCAGCGACTTGGGCGACCGCAGAGGAGGCCTGGACGACCACAGAGGCCTGGAGGACCGCAGAGGAAACCTGGAGGACCGCAGAGGAGGCCTGGAGGACCGCAGAAGAGACCTGGAGGACCGCAGAGGAGGCCTGGAGGACCGCAGAGGAGGCCTGGAGGACCGCAGAGGAGGCCTGGAGGACCGCAGAGGAGGCCTGGAGGACCGCAGAGGAGGCCTGGAGGACCGCAGAAGAGACCTGGAGGACCGCAGAGGAGGCCTGGAGGACCGCAGAGGAGGCCTGGAGGACCGCAGAGGAGGCCTGGAGGACCGCAGAGGAGGCCTGGAGGACCGCAGAGGAGGCCTGGAGGACCGCAGAGGCCTGGACCACAGCAGCGGACTGGACGAAGTCAGCGACTTGGACGACCGCAGAGGAGGCCTGGAGGACCGCAGAAGAGACCTGGAAGACCGCAGAAGAGACCTGGAGGACCGCAGAGGAGGCCTGGAGGACCGCAGAGGAGGCCTGGACGACCGCAGAGGGCTGGACGACCGCAGAGGCCTGGATTCAAGTGTGCTGTTGCCAGGAACACCAATGATGACCAGCACACCTGCTCACAGGCCACTTCGCAATACATTCGGAGGCTCTCTGAACAATATTGCCCTGGCTGTCATCTCAACTTCCCTGGACGACCATCTGTACAGAGCTTCAAATGGACATATTCAGAAATATGCATATTCTCTGTTCCAGCACCATGTACGGTACGACAAATACTTGACGTGGGCCAATCGTGTGAACTTTGATGGTTCCAAGGGCAAACTTCCGCTGCCCAAAAATCTGGTACATGACATCATGGCTAGGTGTGAACGCCGCGTGAGGATTGGTGATCCAGAAAAGAGGAAGATAAGGGATACCATAAACTCTGTGCTGAGAACGAAGAGGAAAATGACTTGGAAGCTCGACTATGATGAAACCAGATCATTACCTACCTCCTAGCTTCAGCACATCAGCTTCACACAGCTGAAGCTAAAAAATTGTGTCAATGTACCTGTATGACCTGTACATTTTCTGGGGCTGCATGCACTGTGCTGAATCCACTTGGAGCAGCTCGGTTACTCAAAGGGGAGTGCATGAACTTGGCTCACCACATTCCTGGTAATGTAAGGGCCTGTTACAAGTTGCCCCTTTTATTCCTGTTGATTTTTTGGGCGCTGCTGTATCTATCCAGTAGCAGCCGAGTCCATTGTGCTGTGTCCATCTGGGGCCTTGGGCTGCGTTTCCATCCAGGGGCTGCTGTTGTTAGTCCTCTATTCTGGTGTCCGTATGCGACAGTGTTAAAAAGCAAAAGACAAAAACGAAAAATAATTCAAAAAAGCAAAACCTAAAAATAAAGTACAAAAACCATTACCCCGCACCACCACCACAAAAAAATAAATTATAAAAATGTTAAAGTTGATATTGTTACTGTATTTGTGCTGTTACCTTTTGATTAAAGTACCGTACAGTATGTGTGATGTTGGCTTTATTACAATACAGTACAGTATGTGTGATGTTACATGTTCCAAATGATTTTGTCCGTAAATAAAGTGTTTCTTAAAATAAACATGACGTGGTTTCCAATGTTTGTATTCCCAACTTCCTGTACTGTATAAATTAGTACTACTGTATGATGGGAATTCAATTAAGAGTGGTATACTGTATGTAAAACAACTTGGTTAGGCATCTTGCATTTCATATTTTAATAAAAACCACAGGAAACTTCTATTTTTAAAAGTTTATTGAAGAAAAAAAAGGTGTTTTTTTTTAAATAAAGTTTGAAAGTTAATTAAAACAAAAAAGTAGTTTGTTCTTCGTTACATTCTTTTCTTGTGTATATAGATATCTGTGGGGAAAAAAAAAAAAGTATTAAAGTAAAGACACTCATGTTCATTTGTTTTCCAAGAAAATTTGTGGAACCACACAGCCCAGCAATAAGTCATGCTGGGCTGTGTGGTTCCACAAAAGGCATGCGGTACAAAGTGAAATAGTGGTGTCAGTGGTCAGCACTTTGACACGCTAACATTTGTGGAACCACACAGCAATGGCTGACACACACAAAATGCCTGACACACACAAAATGCCTGACACACACAAAATGCCTGACACACACAAAATGCCTGACACACACAAAATGCCTGACACACACATGCTGGAGTGAAAACACATGTTTGCCAAACAGTCGACAGCACATGTCGGCCAGATGGCCGACCAAACTTGCTCCAAATCACCCCAAACTGGCCAGAAAGCACCCCAGCACACTCAGGAGGTACTGTACACCACAGCTAAATTAGGAGAGAATTTCATTACAAACAGCCAGATCTTGCAGATTATCTGCCAGATAATTGTATGGTGTACAGTATGCCTATCTTATACAGTAGAAAAAGATACTATACAATGGAGTACAAGAACAAAAATTTTTATTAAATAAAATTAAATTAATCTTAATAAAAAATTAAAAAAGTGGTCCACTAAGAGGTGGACCACCACCCGCAGGAGCTGGATGGCACGCTGCAACTGTTCTGTGGGAAAAAAAGGACAGTATTACAAAACAAATACTGAATACTTTACAGTGTAGTAATGGCAATACAGTACTTTACTCTATATTAGACAATATTGTTATTTACAATGTACAGTACTGTATTGTCAGTACAGTAAATCAAACACTACTGTATGCTGTCGAGGTAATTTAAACATTGCTTTAGTTTACCTCTTGTATAAGTGGGCTGCTGCCTGCCCGCTTCTGGGCCAGCCCACCTATCTTGCCCCTGTCTGGGGCCCCCATAAATAATTGGCACTATATTGGAGAAAAAAAAACATTTAGTCACATTCAAATAGTAAACAATTATTACTGTATACTGTAGGTACAGTATTATACTGTATTGCTGGTATTCAAAATATAAAGTACTGTACAAGAGTTTAGCTTCAATAGGTCATAAACAAATTGTCAAAGGAATAAAACACCACAGTACAAATACTGTAGACATTTACTGTATGTATTAGCAGTCATGACATTTCATGACCGCTTCAGAAAAAAGAGGGTTACAGTACTGTAGGTGGTGTTGTAGGGAGTACTATCCATAATAGTGGACTGTACTCAGAGCCAGCCATAAATAATATGATTCCCTAGTCAAGTTTTTGGATGCTGCCCCCTTGCACAGATGCTATTTCCGCCTCTGAGCCTGTACCCCTTTCCCAGCACCATCACCCCTCAACCATAGCAGTCCTCATTTTGGTGCTCCTCCAACTTACTGTACTGTATGTTTAAAATAGCAACAGTGTGCACATTCGGTGTGCATCCCAAAACGGTGCATGTTCTTGCTGGGAAGGGGCATGGCCACACAGTAATTCCCCAATCTGAAATGACGCCACACAGTACTGCAACTTTATTCACAACATATCATGCAATAGTGTCTCTTTTTCTCGTTACATCATATGATAGTACCACATTACTCCTCAAAGTATTCCCACTTATTCACATTGCATCACATCATATTGCTCTTTGTTCACATTAGACCACACAGTAGTGCCCTTGCTACAGTATATGTTACACAACAAAGTACTGTATACACATAATGCTGCACATTAGTAATGCATTTTGTATGCACAGAATATACTGTAGGCATGCTGCATATCATATTAATCAGCAGAAGCTGCTTGTGCCCCTGGGCATTTGGCAAGTATGCCTATGCCTAGGGCAGGCTCAGACTGGAGATCAGTACGTAATCCCGCTGGACGGGATCCCGGCAGTCAAAATACAGACGCCGGAATCCCGACCACACAATCCCGACAGGGGCGGCGAGCGGAAAGCAGCCCCTTGCATGCTTGCTTCGCTCGCCACGCGGTGGGCACGGTGCCTCGCTACGCTCTACACACTATTATATCAGTAGTCAGGAAACGCAGCATGCATTTGTGGAGTGAAGAGGGTGAAAAAGGAGAGAAAGTACAGTTTGTACTGTAAGGTTATGTCAGAGGGTGTGAAGATGATCAGCTCAGTGTTATACATGTTACAGTAAGTTAGAATACAGTACAGTGCATTATGTATTTCTATTTTATTACCAGGTGTCTCCTCCACTGGTTGGCGACGGACTGTAAAAAGATAAAATACAGTACAGTTAGTCATATCAGTTTGACTTAAAATAATGTTGGAGAAAAAAAAAATACTGTAATTACAGTACCAACTATTGCTACTGTACAGTATATTTACCAAAAATGTATTCTGGCTCGTCGTCTGTGGGTAAAAGAGAAGAATATTATAAGATACAGTATACAGTAAAAAGTATAGTAATAGTACACTAGTGTCCAGGCCCAGTGTCAGGTGGGTAAAAAAAGGTATGCTTGTGACAGGCATGGTGATTCCAAGGGACCCCACCGAGACCATCAGAAAATTTGTGAGTGACCCGTATGCCGGTGATTATGACTAGAATAAGGTAGCAACTCTTTTTTCTTTTGAATTATGTATACTGTACAGTACTGTATGTGCATATTGTACAGTACACTTAAAATATTTAGCAGTTACTGTAGTGGTAATTTTTGGGATGACAGTATTAGCATACTGTAAGCATCCAACTGAGGCCCCCAAACAGATGCCGCCACTAGGTACAGTACGTGCCTCTCGTGCCTAATGGGAAATTCATCACTGACAGTATCTAGAGAGATGAATGGAGAGACAGTGACAAGGGGTGAGAGAGAGAGAGAGAGAGAAATTGAGTAAGATGGGTGTTTTTTTTAGAACAGGATGTTGTCCATACAGTAGCAACCAATCAAATATTACCTACTGTACTGTATTATCGTCTGTAAGTGTAACTAGATACTGTAAATGTTAATGTGGGATGTGATCGGTTGCTACTGTATGGGCAATATCACCAGTTCAAACAAAAACAATTTTCATCCGATTTCTACGCATTTGCCAGAAAAATCTGATGGCATCAGATCAATGTCAGTAATAATTCTTACCACTAAATGCAGCAGCATCATCATCATCCTCCTCCTCCTCCGTGGCCTGTTCCAGTGTAGGGCCTGTGAAAAAAAACATTAATGTGAAAAAAAAAAAGGTTCATTCCAGGAAATACACATACCCTCCAACATGACCCGCCCCACTAGGTACAAAATGCTCTGGTTCTGGACTTCCCTCTTAATTTATTATTGCCATCACCTGTGAAGAAACAGCTTTCTTATCATATAACTAGTTCAACACAGGTGATGGAAATCATAAATTAAGAGGGAAGTCTAGAAACAGAGCAGTGCGGCGGGTCATGTTGGAGGGTCTGCATACAGAAACATAGAATTTGATGACAAATACTGTAAGAACCACTTTGCCCATCTAATCTGCCTCTTTTTTTTAACCTTTTTTTTACATCAAACCTTATAACAATTTTCCCCAAACATCACATGATGCAAAGATAAATAAATAAAAAAAGAGGTGCAAGATGGAATTGTGATTGGGCCCTCCCAACCACCCTTATGTTATATAAACAGGGTCTGCCACACGACTGTGGCTGAAATGACTGGTTGGTTTGGGCCCCCACCAAAAAAAGAAGCAATCAATCTCTCCTTGCTCAAACTGGCTCTACAGAGGCACGATGTACCGGACTGGACTTACTTAATGGGTGCAGTGAGGTGATGGACATAGAGTCCTGGTCCTCCTCCTCCGCCACCGCCTGTGACAGTGTAGGGGCTGTGAAAGCAAAAAATCCATGAAATATACTTTTGTATTCTGTGTTGAATACAGTAAAGCAAAAATTCAGTCAGGAATTGGAGGAGGAGAGTAGATTTCGCACACAGAGACGAGAATGTCGAGGCCAGAATCAGGGGGTAGTGGAGGAGGGTTAGGATACCGTACCTCACCCTGTTGGGATTGCTGCAATCAGGATGCCACTGTCGGTCACCTGACCGCTAGAATCCTGACTGCTGGTCACGCAAACCCAACCCATTGGTTTAACACAATGTACAGTACAGTACAATACTGCAGTTTACTTACCAAGTTGGGGAGAGGGTTTTTCATCCTCATCCTCGTCAATAATTACTGAGTTGAAAATAAAAAAATATTATAAACAAAATACAGTAGAGTACAGTTACTACAAAATTGCACAGTAGTACAGTGCTACAGGAGGCAGAGATATATTCATAATACAGTAGGAGCAGAATGACTGTCCAGCGGTAGGGGACATACAGTACTGTATTTAAAAGACCTGCTGTCTGGATCCCGACATTCAGAATGCAGAGTGTGGATTCAGAGTATGATTGGAGGGTTAGGCTAGTGGAGGGTGGGTCGGATGCACAATTTTGGGCACCATAATACAAAATGGATATCGTGGAACTACAAAAGGTTTAGAGGCGGGCGACCAAAGTGATGAAGTGGATTGAGAAGATGGAATACAAGGAAAGGCAGGCTAGGCATGTTTACATTGGAAAAGAGGAGATTAAGAGGGGACATGATTAACCTTTACAAATATACTGTATACAGTAAGGGGACAATACACAGGAACGGTTTTTGATAAGATGGACACAGAGGACACGTGCACAGTAACTCTTGTTGAAGTAGAGGCGATTTCGCACAGAGGCGAAAAGGGGTCTTCACAGTGAGGGAAATACTGTACAGTACATGTTTGGAATTCCCTGCCTGAAAAGTAATAAAAGTGGACTTGGTCAATACTTTTAAGAATGGGCTTGAGAAAATCCTACTGTACTTACTATAATCTGGCTCCTCTTCCTCCCCCGAATCAATGTGAATGAGCTCCTCCTCTGTATCAATTACGAGGCGGTCTGTGTGTAAAAGATGACAAGTATTGTAAGATACAAAAATTACAGTAATACTGTAGGAAACTAGTGTGTCTGTAACAAAAAGTAATTATTACCACTTCCGGAGCTCTCGGATGGTGTCGGCGGTGGTGGTGGTGGTGTTGGTACTGTGGGAAAAAAAATAACAGTACTGTAAGTGAAGCTGTCAATTGGAAACATGTACTGTACAGTATCCAGGACACATGTACAGTAGTGTAACGATGACAGTCACACCAGAATTCTCGTTACACAATACCTGGCAGCGCAGCAGGTGGTGGTGGTGGTGGTGGTGTTGTTGGTACTGTGGGAAAAAAAATAACAGTACTGTAAGTGAAGCTGTCAATTGGAAACATGTACTGTACAGTATCCAGGACACATGTACAGTAGTGTAACGATGACAGTCACACCAGAATTCTCGTTACACAATACCTGGCAGCGCAGCAGGTGGTGGTGGTGGTGTTGTTGGTACTGTGGGAAAAAAAATAACAGTACTGTAAGTGAAGCTGTCAATTTGAAACATGTACTGTACAGTATCCAGGACACATGTACAGTAGTGTAACAACGATGACAGTAGCACCAGAATTCTCGTTACACAATACCTGGCAGCGCAGCAGGTGGTGGTGGTGGTGGTGGTGTTGTTGGTACTGTGGGAAAAAAAATAACAGTACTGTAAGTGAAGCTGTCAATTTGAAACATGTACTGTACAGTATCCAGGACACATGTACAGTAGTGTAACAACGATGACAGTAGCACCAGAATTCTCGTTACACAATACCTGGCAGCGCAGCAGGTGGTGGTGGTGGTGGTGGTGGTACTGTGGGAAAAAAAATAACAGTACTGTAAGTGAAGCTGTCAATTTGAAACATGTACTGTACAGTATCCAGGACACATGTACAGTAGTGTAACAACGATGACAGTAGCACCAGAATTCTCGTTACACAATACCTGGCAGCGCAGCAGGTGGTGGTGGTGGTGGTGTTGGTACTGTGGGAAAAAAAATAACAGTACTGTAAGTGAAGCTGTCAATTGGAAACATGTACTGTACAGTATCCAGGACACATGTACAGTAGTGTAACGATGACAGTCACACCAGAATTCTCGTTACACAATACCTGGCAGCGCAGCAGGTGGTGGTGGTGGTGGTGGTGTTGTTGGTACTGTGGGAAAAAAAATAACAGTACTGTAGGTGAAGCTGTCAATTTGAAACATGTACTGTACAGTATCCAGGACACATGTACAGTAGTGTAACAACGATGACAGTAGCACCAGAATTCTCGTTACACAATACCTGGCAGCGCAGCAGGTGGTGGTGGTGGTGGTGGTGTTGTTGGTACTGTGGGAAAAAAAATAACAGTACTGTAAGTGAAGCTGTCAATTTGAAACATGTACTGTACAGTATCCAGGACACATGTACAGTAGTGTAACAACGATGACAGTAGCACCAGAATTCTCGTTACACAATACCTGGCAGCGCAGCAGGTGGTGGTGGTGGTGGTGGTGGTACTGTGGGAAAAAAAATAACAGTACTGTAAGTGAAGCTGTCAATTTGAAACATGTACTGTACAGTATCCAGGACACATGTACAGTAGTGTAACAACGATGACAGTAGCACCAGAATTCTCGTTACACAATACCTGGCAGCGCAGCAGGTGGTGGTGGTGGTGGTACTGTGGGAAAAAAAATAACAGTACTGTAAGTGAAGCTGTCAATTTGAAACATGTACTGTACAGTATCCAGGACACATGTACAGTAGTGTAACAACGATGACAGTAGCACCAGAATTCTCGTTACACAATACCTGGCAGCGCAGCAGGTGGTGGTGGTGGTGGTGGTGGTACTGTGGGAAAAAAAATAACAGTACTGTAAGTGAAGCTGTCAATTTGAAACATGTACTGTACAGTATCCAGGACCAAAAAGGGGTCCGGCCAATAAACAATCTGCATCAGAGAAGCAAGATACAGTATGCTTAAAGTATACAGTACTATATACTAGATCGCCAACAAACGTAAATTAACAAACAACTATCACTGGAATTTACCATCCTCATCCCGTAGCGAAGCACGGGTATTCAGCTATCTACAATGTTATTTATACTTTGTGTTTAATATTTACATTTAGTTTTGTAAACAGACATTCTTAACATTAACGGATTGCAGCGAGTTATCTGTGATGGTCAGGACAGGGGGTTGGGACTATAGAAATCACTATGTACTGTACACTACTGTATTTGACAATACTTACCAGCTTGGCGGCGCCTGTCCCGCCTCCTGTGACGTCGTGCTACCAGCCCTGTAAAAATATATATACAGTATAATGGCAGCATACTGTACAGCCAATGAAATTCAACATTGACAGCATCTTTATGACATCACAATAAATGGAATTGTTCATTCTAGTACCCTGCACCTAATCACTCAGGAGGGCATAGTGTACTGTACTGTCTTCAAAACTTAAGGGGCACATTTCTAAATGTGACATACAGTACACTTACAGTATCGCTACAGTACAGTAGGTCCAGGGTATTAGACAGAACACTACCTTTATAGACATTGTAACACACATAAGCATTGCCCTTATAAACATTATGACACACATCAGCATGCAGCCCTCCCACCCTTAACCATCTCAGTACTGTTCATTACATTACAAATTGATTTCATGACAGATGATGCAGTACTCACCTGAATTCATCTTATTCACGTCATGTCACAGTAGTGCAGTTTATTCACGTCACAGTACTGTCCTTGATTCACGTTGTGTCACACAGTAGAGCACCGTATTCACGTCACAGTACTGTCCTTGATTCACGTTGTGTCACACAGTAGAGCACCGTATTCACGTCACAGTACTGTCCTTGATTCACGTTGTGTCACACAGTAGAGCACCGTATTCACGTCACAGTACTGTCCTTGATTCACGTTGTGTCACACAGTAGAGCACCGTATTCACGTCACAGTACTGTCCTTGATTCACGTTGTGTCACACAGTAGAGCACCGTATTCACGTCACAGTACTGTCCTTGATTCACGTTGTGTCACACAGTAGAGCACCTTATTCACGTTACTGTACTGTACGTCACAGTAGTGCAGTAGTATATCCACATTACGTCACAAAGTAGAGATCTGCCAGTCATGAACCTTATGCAAGAGTAATGCACGTCAGAACACATTAGGCCACTGTAACATCCCTTAGAATAATTTCTGCCAAAGTAACATCCCTTAGAACACTGTACTATCTGAAACACAAATTTCGGCACACTGCACGACACACTGCAATTAAACCACACAATGCACTGCACGACTGCATAGTGTATGCACTGCGTGATATGACAAACTGCACATTTCCCTGCAAAATATGATACAATGTACACTACACAAAAAACTGCAATTACCACATGTGTATACAGTACACTGCACGACAGTGCTGGCCCTAGCCAGGTACAGATACAGCCGCAGTCACGCAAAATATAGGCATGCCGCATATCATTTTAATCAGCAGAAGCTGCTGGTGCCCCTAAGCATAGCAAATGCCCTAGGCATTTGCCTACTGTAGTTTGCCTATGCCTAAGGCCGGCTCTGCTGCACGATGTGATTCACTATGTATTACACTCACTGCACAATACCATATACTGAATGTACACTGCATGACACGCTGCAATTACGCAGCACGATACACTGTGATACATTGCATATACTGTACACTGCATGATACTGTACACTGCACAATCGTAGACCACCTGGATTGTAAAGAACTACTGTATATACACAAGTTTAAAAAAATAACAATTGTTTTTGTAAAACGCATGTCGATCTTTTTCCATGTCAACTTAACGACCATGTCAACCTACAGTAACTGGTGTCAACCAATTTAAAAAGCCGCACCATCTAGGTCGACGCAAAAAAACAAATTGACCTTTTGACCCGGGTTAATGTTTGGTCCTTGTTTAACCATTTGTTTACCACAAATACTGTACAGTGCTGTATAGACCGGATACCTGCTGCTACAGCAGCCCCTGCTATAATGTACTGTACCTGTAACTACAGTAACTTAAAGTACAGTAATCTACAGTAATGTACTGTACTTACAATCCCTTATGGCCTGCAGGCGTCGTGGGGTCCTCCTCACGAGGTCGCTCCATCTCCTCTGGAGAGACCTCACCGTTCTCCTCCGGTTGTAGGTCTGGAGGATAGCCCTACTTGCCCTCCTATATGCTCTCACTTTCTCCTCGTTGCTGGCGAGAGTTCTGTCCCGCCAGCGAACGAGGAGACGCAGCTCACCCAGAGCATAGGGACGGTCACGTACAGCAGCCATGCTTATGCTCAATGAGCGATCCAGACGTCGTGCGTCTCAGACGTCGTGCGTCTCAGACGTCGTGCGTTCCAGGCATTCAACGTACAGTACTGTAGTTACTGTACTTTGTGACAGTTTCCCTTAGTTTTAAATATGCCCTTTCTTTGACCACAGTATTTTCCACTGTCTTGCCCTACGCCCTTCCCTCCTGGGAGCCTTCACAGGTCTTATGCTATACACAAATACCGAAGATGCACAGTCCGTCAGAATACACTCATTTCATTCACGCTGTTTGGGTGCATTTAGCGTAAAGAATCGCTCCTGCAGATGTACTTTGATTTATGTGAAACCTGTGTGCATCCTTCCATTGACTGTCTTACAATGTAAATAAAATAATACAGTGCATTATTACAGAAAAAAAAAAAAAAAAGAAAGAAAGCACATCATGTCTCGAACCCTGGACCCCCAGTGAGGGAGGTGGGAGCCTTCACCCCTAGCCCACGATGCCTCATGAGAGATTTCTAATTTCATGTGTGAAAGTACTGCAAACAGCGCCCGGCCCTCGCCCCATTGCTGTTGGTTTATGCCTTAGAGGACTCGGACGCTCGCATTTGTAAAGCACGGTGTTTTCCTCCGCCTCCTGCTAGCCTGTTGCCCTTCCCCCATGGGAGCCTGCACAGATCATGCAGTAGACAGGGAGGGAATGCAGGTCATGTGCAATACACAAACGCCCACTGTAGTACTATTTTGCTCACTTACAGTACCGTACTGTAGGTTGCATTTAGCGTAAAGAATCGCTCCTGCAGATGTACTTTGATTTATGTGAAACCTGTGTGCATCCTTCCATTGGATGTACTGTATTGGAGAGAAAAAAAAAAATGTTAAAGTGAATGTCACGGGAACACATTAAAAATAAGGTTGGCACTTCCTTCCCATTGGTGTTGGTTTACAGTATGCCGTAGTGTACTCGGACGCTCATGTAATTGCATTTCAAAGGCACAGTATTTTCCATCGTCTCCCCCCTACCCCCATCGCCCTTCCCCCCTGGGGGCCTGCACAGGGAGGAAATTCAGGTCCTGTGCAATGCACAAACGCTGAAGATCTACAGTACTGTTTTGCTTAGTTGGTAGCGTCAGAATACACTCATTTCATTCACGCTGTTTGGGTGCATTTAGCGTAAAGAATCGCTCCTGCAGATGTACTTTGATTTATGTGAAACCTGTGTGCATCCTTCCATTGACTGTCTTACAATGTAAATAAAATAATACAGTGCATTATTACAGAAAAAAAAAAAAAAAAGAAAGAAAGCACATCATGTCTCGAACCCTGGACCCCCAGTGAGGGAGGTGGGAGCCTTCACCCCTAGCCCACGATGCCTCATGAGAGATTTCTAATTTCATGTGTGAAAGTACTGCAAACAGCGCCCGGCCCTCGCCCCATTGCTGTTGGTTTATGCCTTAGAGGACTCGGACGCTCGCATTTGTAAAGCACGGTGTTTTCCTCCGCCTCCTGCTAGCCTGTTGCCCTTCCCCCATGGGAGCCTGCACAGATCATGCAGTAGACAGGGAGGGAATGCAGGTCATGTGCAATACACAAACGCCCACTGTAGTACTATTTTGCTCACTTACAGTACCGTACTGTAGGTTGCATTTAGCGTAAAGAATCGCTCCTGCAGATGTACTTTGATTTATGTGAAACCTGTGTGCATCCTTCCATTGGATGTACTGTATTGGAGAGAAAAAAAAAATGTTAAAGTGAATGTCACGGGAACACATTAAAAATAAGGTTGGCACTTCCTTCCCATTGGTGTTGGTTTACAGTATGCCGTAGTGTACTCGGACGCTCATGTAATTGCATTTCAAAGGCACAGTATTTTCCATCGTCTCCCCCCTACCCCCATCGTCCTTCCCCCCTGGGGGCCTGCAGAGGGAGGAAATTCAGGTCCTGTGCAATGCACAAACGCTGAAGATCTACAGTACTGTTTTGCTTAGTTGGTAGCGTCAGAATACACTCATTTCATTCACGCTGTTTGGGTGCATTTAGCGTAAAGAATCGCTCCTGCAGATGTACTTTGATTTATGTGAAACCTGTGTGCATCCTTCCATTGACTGTCTTACAATGTAAATAAAATAATACAGTGCATTATTACAGAAAAAAAAAAAAAAAAGAAAGAAAGCACATCATGTCTCGAACCCTGGACCCCCAGTGAGGGAGGTGGGAGCCTTCACCCCTAGCCCACGATGCCTCATGAGAGATTTCTAATTTCATGTGTGAAAGTACTGCAAACAGCGCCCGGCCCTCGCCCCATTGCTGTTGGTTTATGCCTTAGAGGACTCGGACGCTCGCATTTGTAAAGCACAGTGTTTTCCTCCGCCTCCTGCTAGCCTGTTGCCCTTCCCCCATGGGAGCCTGCACAGATCATGCAGTAGACAGGGAGGGAATGCAGGTCATGTGCAATACACAAACGCCCACTGTAGTACTATTTTGCTCACTTACAGTACCGTACTGTAGGTTGCATTTAGCGTAAAGAATCGCTCCTGCAGATGTACTTTGATTTATGTGAAACCTGTGTGCATCCTTCCATTGGATGTACTGTATTGGAGAGAAAAAAAAAAATGTTAAAGTGAATGTCACGGGAACACATTAAAAATAAGGTTGGCACTTCCTTCCCATTGGTGTTGGTTTACAGTATGCCGTAGTGTACTCGGACGCTCATGTAATTGCATTTCAAAGGCACAGTATTTTCCATCGTCTCCCCCCTACCCCCATCGCCCTTCCCCCCTGGGGGCCTGCACAGGGAGGAAATTCAGGTCCTGTGCAATGCACAAACGCTGAAGATCTACAGTACTGTTTTGCTTAGTTGGTAGCGTCAGAATACACTCATTTCATTCACGCTGTTTGGGTGCATTTAGCGTAAAGAATCGCTCCTGCAGATGTACTTTGATTTATGTGAAACCTGTGTGCATCCTTCCATTGACTGTCTTACAATGTAAATAAAATAATACAGTGCATTATTACAGAAAAAAAAAAAAGAAAGAAAGCACATCATGTCTCGAACCCTGGACCCCCAGTGAGGGAGGTGGGAGCCTTCACCCCTAGCCCACGATGCCTCATGAGAGATTTCTAATTTCATGTGTGAAAGTACTGCAAACAGCGCCCGGCCCTCGCCCCATTGCTGTTGGTTTATGCCTTAGAGGACTCGGACGCTCGCATTTGTAAAGCACGGTGTTTTCCTCCGCCTTCTGCTAGTCCTCCATTCCCATTATGCATTAGCGAACTCAGACGCTCATATATTTTAAAAGCACGGTGTTTATACATTGTACTGTACATTCTTCCTTTTACACAATTACTGTAGTTGCGTCTCCATACACATACAGTACTGTACTCCATACTTTTTCCACCGCCTCCCGTTACGCCTACAGTATTGCCAGAGCTGTAGATCAATCCGCCACTATACTGTACGATCGAAAGTACTGGATTAGTGGAGCATTAGCCACACAGTGGTGGAGATGTGTAATGCATGATGAGTATCTAGATCGTCTCAACGCGCCTGCCTGTGATTAAACTCAGCTATCGCCTTAGCGTGGCTAAACGCCCGTCTCGGCGGAGAAACAGTCAAGATAAAGGTGGCTACATCTGTAAGTCATAAAACAGTGATTTCAACTCCCTAAACTGATCACTTTTCTCTTTATATGTTATGGGACAATCTTATCTTGTTTAGAGACATTGTCTACATAGATTCATGTTATCTGCAGGATGCATATAGTACAATGTGAGGTACCACATATATAAAAATACATTTTCTAATTCTAGCTTAAAATAGAAAATTAGGAGACAAGCTTCATTTTGTTAATAAGGAAGGATACTAAGATTGGCTAATATTACATATTTCAGTTCATATGCATCCCTATGCATTTATAATATTTGTGCATTATAATGTTTGATATGAATTTATATTTACATCTATATTTATTTCAAGCTCACATCACCCAAAACAAAGCTCTCTCTTTTGTTCCATTTCTGGTGAGAAAGTGCTTCTGTTTTGGGCATTGTTGGCATTGGGTAACATCATCCAGGCAGTTATGTTTACATTACGGTTCACTGCCTTTCAGCTTTTCAGTTTCAATAGATATTTCATAACAGAGTTATTATTTAGTTATTTTCAGCAAGTAGTTTGAGTTAAAAAAATATAATTTCCTTGTTTGTTTTCAATTGAGATATGAATAACTTTTCATTGTTTTATTGATGACACTGGAGAATACAACTTTTGGAGAAAGAGATGTTACACCTTTTTGTTGAAATTTGGGCTCATAGTTTCTGATAATAACAGTTGATATTGTCCATCAGATCTGCTTGCAAGATATAACATATATCCCTACAAATGTATACATTTATATATATTGTAATATACATGTAATGAATGCCATCAAATGAAGGTATAAAGCTCAATCCCAAGAAGCCTAGAACACAAACTACGAAACAAAATTTATTTATTGATACATGTCGCTAAAACCACGTTTCTGTGATTTCCTGCAATGAGATGCCCCTGGACATTTGCAGTGAATGCTCCAACAGTTCGAGTTATTCTATTAATTTTGACTGAAAACTAATGCAGCTGATGAAGGACTTCTGACATCACAATCATTTTGCTCAGCATAGCTTTCATTCTTACCAGCTGATTCATCCACCGCTTCAGCGAGCTCTAAGAGTCTGCTACATGTTGGGTCAGGTATCTTATCTAAATGTGGAACAGGTCATCTAGTGTGGTTGACATGAGGATACATCCACTTACTTTAGTTCTTCCTACTGATGACTTTATATTCACCAAACAAAAGTAACAGTCATAACTGTAGGTTCTACGTTTGCACCCTACCATTGGTACATCAAATTTCATGCCCTTCCTTTTCACATTTGCCAAGTGTTGCAGATGCTCCGTACAGGTTTTACACACAACATGAGGTTCCCCAGTCTAATAGTGGTCCCTCTGTTTTACTTTGAAATAGGCAAAATAAGATACTTTCACAGAGTCAGTTATAGCTTTTCTACACTGAGGAAAAGTGTACTCTCTGCAAAAGAAACAAAAAACATCACGATAATTCACACATTTTCTAATTTTTGAAGCCATGTCAATGCCTGTAACAGAAATAAAACACATCTCAACATGTACACACGCAAACATCAACATAATATCTGCAAAATCATAAGTGTATATAAAGAAATCATAAGAATAATAGTTAATGATGTCCGCAATATCTCATTAGCTAGAGATCCTAAAACAAAATGGATGTTAATTTCTAAAACAGTAGAATACAAATACCCAGTATAATATCTAAAATTCCAGGCACCACATTAAAAAATGTTGTATCCTCTAGTGTTACTGTAATCATTGGTAAGAATTCAGATTTACAGCTATATTTATTCTAAGCTTACATAACCCAAAACAAAGCTCTATCTTTTACTCCATTTCTGGTGAGAAAGTGCTTCCTGTTTTGGGCATTGTAGGCATTGGGTAATTTCTTCAAGAATTTTACTCTAGCTTCTCAGTTTCCTTAGAAAATGTAATGTTAGAGTAGTTCTTTGTTTATTTTCAACAAGTAACGAACATTTTAGACTTTATTTAGTCATAATTAATGTTTTGATTTGTTCCTTAATGAAATTTAGTAATCAACATGATCTTTAGAATATAAAAGTACAATGAATCTACAGAAAGCAAGTCCCATGGCTTCTCATACATTTTCTGACAGGGAGTTTCTACAAAACCACACCCTTTATTGTGCAGAGAGATCTTCCATATATATATTTTAATTAAGAAGCACACCCATTTGTACTAATCACTGATTGCATCAATTCTCTTTTGGACAAAACAAACAAAATGCCCCCTCACATCTGATTGGCTGAAGACTTTAGTGCTTTTGCTTATAAAAGATTACAAATGCTAGAAAGTTTAGATGAACGGGACATAAACCAAGGACAAACTTACCAGGACAGCTCTACTTCTGGTAGGTAAGCAAGCTACTCCATTTAGTCTATAAATATGTCTCTTCTTGAGAATGTAAAGCCTTATCTTTAAATCATGTACACCTGTTCATTTACAGATTCCTTAATATATATTTTAATATTCTTGCACTTGAAGTAATTTGTATTTAAACTCATTGGAATATTAGCATTTTGTGACATAGTTACTGACTTCTCTACTTCTACAGAATAGCATAAGTCATAAAACAGTGATTTCAACTCCCTAAACTGATCACTTTTCTCTTTATATGTTATGGGACAATCTTATCTTGTTTAGAGACATTGTCTACATAGATTCATGTTATCTGCAGGATGCATATGTGAGGTACCACATATATAAAAATACATTTTCTAATTCTAGCTTAAAATAGAAAATTAGGAGACAAGCTTCATTTTGTTAATAAGGAAGGATACTAAGATTGGCTAATATTACATATTTCAGTTCATATGCATCCCTATGCATTTATAATATTTGTGAATTATAATGTTTGATATGAATTTATATTTACATCTATATTTATTTCAAGCTCACATCACCCAAAACAAAGCTCTCTCTTTTGTTCCTTTTCTGGTGAGAAAGTGCTTCTGTTTTGGGCATTGTTGGCATTGGGTAACATCATCCAGGCAGTTATGTTTACATTACGGTTCACTGCCTTTCAGCTTTTCAGTTTCAATAGATATTTCATAACAGAGTTATTATTTAGTTATTTTCAGCAAGTAGTTTGAGTTAAAAAAATATAATTTCCTTGTTTGTTTTCAATTGAGATATGAATAACTTTTCATTGTTTTATTGATGACACTGGAGAATACAACTTTTGGAGAAAGAGATGTTACACCTTTTTGTTGAAATTTGGGCTCATAGTTTCTGATAATAACAGTTGATATTGTCCATCAGATCTGCTTGCAAGATATAACATATATCCCTACAAATGTATACATATATATATATTGTAATATACATGTAATGAATGCCATCAAATGAAGGTATAAAGATCAATCCCAAGAAGCCTAGAACACAAACTACAAAACAAAATTTATTTATTGATACATGTCGCTAAAAGCACGTTTCTGTGATTTCCTGCAATGAGATGCCCCTGGACATTTGCAGTGAATGCTCCAACAGTTCGAGTTATTCTATTAATTTTGACTGAAAACTAATGCAGCTGATGAAGGACTTCTGACATCACAATCATTTTGCTCAGCATAGCTTTCATTCTTACCAGCTGATTCATCCACCGCTTCAGCGAGCTCTAAGAGTCTGCTACATGTTGGGTCAGGTATCTTATCTAAATGTGGAACAGGTCATCTAGTGTGGTTGACATGAGGATACATCCACTTACTTTAGTTCTTCCTACTGATGACTTTATATTCACCAAACAAAAGTAACAGTCATAACTGTAGGTTCCTCATTTGCACCCTACCATTGGTACATCAAATTTCATGCCCTTCCTTTTCACATTTGCCAAGTGTTGCAGATGCTCTGTACAGGTTTTACACATAACATAAGGTTCCCCAGTCTAATAGTGGTCCCTCTGTTTTACTTTGAAATAGGCAAAATAAGATACTTTCACAGAGTCAGTTATAGCTTTTCTACACTGAGGAAAAGTGTACTCTCTGCAAATGAAACAAAAAACATCACGATAATTTACACATTTTCTAATTTTTGAAGCCATGTCAATGCCTGTAACAGAAATAAAACACATCTCAACATGTACACACGCAAACATCAACAGAATATCTGCAAAATCATAAGTGTATATAAAGAAATCATAAGAATAATAGTTAATGATGTCCGCAATATCTCATTAGCTAGAGATCCTAAAACAAAATGGATGATAATTTCTAAAACAGTAGAATACAAATACCCAGTATAATGTCTAAAATTCCAGGCACCACATTAAAAAATGTTGTATCCTCTAGTGTTACTGTAATCATTGGTAAGAATTCAGATTTACAGCTATATTTATTCTAAGCTTACATAACCCAAAACAAAGCTCTATCTTTTACTCCATTTCTGGTGAGAAAGTGCTTCCTGTTTTGGGCATTGTAGGCATTGGGTAATTTCATCAAGAATTTTACTCTAGCTTCTCAGTTTCCTTAGAAAATGTAATGTTAGAGTAGTTCTTTGTTTATTTTCAACAAGTAACGAACATTTTAGACTTTATTTAGTCATAATTAATGTTTTGATTTGTTCCTTAATGAAATTTAGTAATCAACATGATCTTTAGAATATAAAAGTAGAATGAATCTAAAGAAAGCAAGTCCCATGGCTTCTCATACATTTTCTGACAGGGAGTTTCTACAAAACCACACCCTTTATTGTGCAGAGAGATCTTCCATATATATTTTAATTAAGAAGCACACCCATTTGTACTAATCACTGATTGCATCAATTCTCTTTTGGGCAAAACAAACAAAATGCCCCCTCACATCTGATTGGCTGAAGACTTTAGTGCTTTTGCTTATAAAAGATTACAAATGCTAGAAAGTTTAGATGAACGGGACATAAACCAAGGACAAACTTACCAGGACAGCTCTACTTCTGGTAGGTAAGCAAGCTACTCCATTTAGTCTATAAATATGTTTCTTCTTGAGAATGTAAAGCCTTATCTTTAAATCATGTACACCTGTTTATTTACAGATTCCTTAATATGTATTTTAATATTCTTCCACTTGAAGCAATTTGTATTTAAACTCATTGGAATATTAGCATTTTGTGACATAGTTACTGACTTCTCTACTTCTACAGAATAGCATAAGCATAAAACAGTGATTTCAACTCCCTAAACTGATCACTTTTCTCTTTATATGTTATGGGACAATCTTATCTTGTTTAGAGACATTGTCTACATAGATTCATGTTATCTGCAGGATGCATATAGTACAATGTGAGGTACCACATATATAAAAATAAATTTTCTAATTCTAGCTTAAAATAGAAAATTAGGAGACAAGCTTCATTTTGTTAATAAGGAAGGATACTAAGATTGGCTAATATTACATATTTCAGTTCATATGCATCCCTATGCATTTATAATATTTGTGCATTATAATGTTTGATATGAATTTATATTTACATCTATATTTATTTCAAGCTCACATCACCCAAAACAAAGCTCTCTCTTTTGTTCCATTTCTGGTGAGAAAGTGCTTCTGTTTTGGGCATTGTTGGCATTGGGTAACATCATCCAGGCAGTTATGTTTACATTACGGTTCACTGCCTTTCAGCTTTTCAGTTTCAATAGATATTTCATAATAGAGTTATTATTTAGTTATTTTCAGCAAGTAGTTTGAGTTAAAAAAAATATAATTTCCTTGTTTCTTTTCAATTGAGATATGAATAACTTTTCATTGTTTTATTGATGACACTGGAGAATACAACTTTTGGAGAAAGAGATGTTACACCTTTTTGTTGAAATTTGGGCTCATAGTTTCTGATAATAACAGTTGATATTGTCCATCAGATCTGCTTGCAAGATATAACATATATCCCTACAAATGTATACATTTATATATATTGTAATATACATGTAATGAATGCCATCAAATGAAGGTATAAAGATCAATCCCAAGAAGCCTAGAACACAAACTACAAAACAAAATTTATTTATTGATACATGTCGCTAAAACCACGTTTCTGTGATTTCCTGCAATGAGATGCCCCTGGACATTTGCAGTGAATGCTCCAACAGTTCGAGTTATTCTATTAATTTTGACTGAAAACTAATGCAGCTGATGAAGGACTTCTGACATCACAAACATTTTGCTCAGCATAGCTTTCATTCTTACCAGCTGATTCATCCACCGCTTCAGCGAGCTCTAAGAGTCTGCTACATGTTGGGTCAGGTATCTTATCTAAATGTGGAACAGGTCATCTAGTGTGGTTGACATGAGGATACATCCACTTACTTTAGTTCTTCCTACTGATGACTTTATATTCACCAAACAAAAGTAACAGTCATAACTGTAGGTTCTACGTTTGCACCCTACCATTGGTACATCAAATTTCATGCCCTTCCTTTTCACATTTGCCAAGTGTTGCAGATGCTCTGTACAGGTTTTACACACAACATGAGGTTCCCCAGTCTAATAGTGGTCCCTCTGTTTTACTTTGAAATAGGCAAAATAAGATACTTTCACAGAGTCAGTTATAGCTTTTCTACACTGAGGAAAAGTGTACTCTCTGCAAATGAAACAAAAAACATCACGATAATTTACACATTTTCTAATTTTTGAAGCCATGTCAATGCCTGTAACAGAAATAAAAGACATCTCAACATGTACACACGCAAACATCAACAGAATATCTGCAAAATCATAAGTGTATATAAAGAAATCATAAGAATAATAGTTAATGATGTCCGCAATATCTCATTAGCTAGAGATCCTAAAACAAAATGGATGATAATTTCTAAAACAGTAGAATACAAATACCCAGTATAATGTCTAAAATTCCAGGCACCACATTAAAAAATGTTGTATCCTCTAGTGTTACTGTAATCATTGGTAAGAATTCAGATTTACAGCTATATTTATTCTAAGCTTACATAACCCAAAACAAAGCTCTATCTTTTACTCCATTTCTGGTGAGAAAGTGCTTCCTGTTTTGGGCATTGTAGGCATTGGGTAATTTCATCAAGAATTTTACTCTAGCTTCTCAGTTTCCTTAGAAAATGTAATGTTAGAGTAGTTCTTTGTTTATTTTCAACAAGTAACGAACATTTTAGACTTTATTTAGTCATAATTAATGTTTTGATTTGTTCCTTAATGAAATTTAGTAATCAACATGATCTTTAGAATATAAAAGTACAATGAATCTAAAGAAAGCAAGTCCCATGGCTTCTCATACATTTTCTGACAGGGAGTTTCTACAAAACCACACCCTTTATTGTGCAGAGAGATCTTCCATATATATTTTAATTAAGAAGCACACCCATTTGTACTAATCACTGATTGCATCAATTCTCTTTTGGGCAAAACAAACAAAATGCCCCCTCACATCTGATTGGCTGAAGACTTTAGTGCTTTTGCTTATAAAAGATTACAAATGCTAGAAAGTTTAGATGAACGGGACATAAACCAAGGACAAACTTACCAGGACAGCTCTACTTCTGGTAGGTAAGCAAGCTACTCCATTTAGTCTATAAATATGTCTCTTCTTGAGAATGTAAAGCCTTATCTTTAAATCATGTACACCTGTTTATTTACAGATTCCTTAATATGTATTTTAATATTCTTGCACTTGAAGCAATTTGTATTTAAACTCATTGGAATATTAGCATTTTGTGACATAGTTACTGACTTCTCTACTTCTACAGAATAGCATAAGCATAAAACAGTGATTTCAACTCCCTAAACTGATCACTTTTCTCTTTATATGTTATGGGACAATCTTATCTTGTTTAGAGACATTGTCTACATAGATTCATGTTATCTGCAGGATGCATATAGTACAATGTGAGGTACCACATATATAAAAATAAATTTTCTAATTCTAGCTTAAAATAGAAAATTAGGAGACAAGCTTCATTTTGTTAATAAGGAAGGATACTAAGATTGGCTAATATTACATATTTCAGTTCATATGCATCCCTGTGCATTTATAATATTTGTGCATTATAATGTTTGATATGAATTTATATTTACATCTATATTTATTTCAAGCTCACATCACCCAAAACAAAGCTCTCTCTTTTGTTCCATTTCTGGTGAGAAAGTGCTTCTGTTTTGGGCATTGTTGGCATTGGGTAACATCATCCAGGCAGTTATGTTTACATTACGGTTCACTGCCTTTCAGCTTTTCAGTTTCAATAGATAATAGAGTTATTATTTAGTTATTTTCAGCAAGTAGTTTGAGTTAAAAAAAATATAATTTCCTTGTTTGTTTTCAATTGAGATATGAATAACTTTTCATTGTTTTATTGATGACACTGGAGAATACAACTTTTGGAGAAAGAGATGTTACACCTTTTTGTTGAAATTTGGGCTCATAGTTTCTGATAATAACAGTTGATATTGTCCATCAGATCTGCTTGCAAGATATAACATATATCCCTACAAATGTATACATTTATATATATATTGTAATATACATGTAATGAATGCCATCAAATGAAGGTATAAAGATCAATCCCAAGAAGCCTAGAACACAAACTACAAAACAAAATTTATTTATTGATACATGTAGCTAAAACCACGTTTCTGTGATTTCCTGCAATGAGATGCCCCTGGACATTTGCAGTGAATGCTCCAACAGTTCGAGTTATTCTATTAATTTTGACTGAAAACTAATGCAGCTGATGAAGGACTTCTGACATCACAATCATTTTGCTCAGCATAGCTTTCATTCTTACCAGCTGATTCATCCACCGCTTCAGCGAGCTCTAAGAGTCTGCTACATGTTGGGTCAGGTATCTTATCTAAATGTGGAACAGGTCATCTAGTGTGGTTGACATGAGGATACATCCACTTACTTTAGTTCTTCCTACTGATGACTTTATATTCACCAAACAAAAGTAACAGTCATAACTGTAGGTTCTACGTTTGCACCCTACCATTGGTACATCAAATTTCATGCCCTTCCTTTTCACATTTGCCAAGTGTTGCAGATGCTCTGTACAGGTTTTACACACAACATGAGGTTCCCCAGTCTAATAGTGGTCCCTCTGTTTTACTTTGAAATAGGCAAAATAAGATACTTTCACAGAGTCAGTTATAGCTTTTCTACACTGAGGAAAAGTGTACTCTCTGCAAATGAAACAAAAAACATCACGATAATTTACACATTTTCTAATTTTTTAAGCCATGTCAATGCCTGTAACAGAAATAAAACACATCTCAACATGTACACACGCAAACATCAACAGAATATCTGCAAAATCATAAGTGTATATAAAGAAATCATAAGAATAATAGTTAATGATGTCCGCAATATCTCATGAGCTAGAGATCCTAAAACAAAATGGATGATAATTTCTAAAACAGTAGAATACAAATACCCAGTATAATGTCTAAAATTCCAGGCACCACATTAAAAAATGTTGTATCCTCTAGTGTTACTGTAATCATTGGTAAGAATTCAGATTTACAGCTATATTTATTCTAAGCTTACATAACCCAAAACAAAGCTCTATCTTTTACTCCATTTCTGGTGAGAAAGTGCTTCCTGTTTTGGGCATTGTAGGCATTGGGTAATTTCATCAAGAATTTTACTCTAGCTTCTCAGTTTCCTTAGAAAATGTAATGTTAGAGTAGTTCTTTGTTTATTTTCAATAAGTAACGAACATTTTAGACTTTATTTAGTCATAATTAATGTTTTGAATTGTTCCTTAATGAAATTTAGTAATCAACATGATCTTTAGAATATAAAAGTACAATGAATCTAAAGAAAGCAAGTCCCATGGCTTCTCATACATTTCTGACAGGGAGTTTCTACAAAACCACACCCTTTATTGTGCAGAGAGATCTTCCATATATATTTTAATTAAGAAGCACACCCATTTGTACTAATCACTGATTGCATCAATTCTCTTTTGGGCAAAACAAACAAAATGCCCCCTCACATCTGATTGGTTGAAGACTTTAGTGCTTTTGCTTATAAAAGATTACAAATGCTAGAAAGTTTAGATGAACGGGACATAAACCAAGGACAAACTTACTAGGACAGCTCTACTTCTGGTAGGTAAGCAAGCTACTCCATTTAGTCTATAAATATGTCTCTTCTTGAGAATGTAAAGCCTTATCTTTAAATCATGTACACCTGTTTATTTACAGATTCCTTAATATATATTTTAATATTCTTGCACTTGAAGCAATTTGTATTTAAACTCATTGGAATATTAGCATTTTGTGACATAGTTACTGACTTCTCTACTTCTACAGAATAGCATAAGTCATAAAACAGTGATTTCAACTCCCTAAACTGATCACTTTTCTCTTTATATGTTATGGGACAATCTTATCTTGTTTAGAGACATTGTCTACATAGATTCATGTTATCTGCAGGATGCATATAGTACAATGTGAGGTACCACATATATAAAAATAAATTTTCTAATTCTAGCTTAAAATAGAAAATTAGGAGACAAGCTTCATTTTGTTAATAAGGAAGGATACTAAGATTGGCTAATATTACATATTTCAGTTCATATGCATCCCTATGCATTTATAATATTTGTGCATTATAATGTTTGATATGAATTTATATTTACATCTATATTTATTTCAAGCTCACATCACCCAAAACAAAGCTCTCTCTTTTGTTCCATTTCTGGTGAGAAAGTGCTTCTGTTTTGGGCATTGTTGGCATTGGGTAACATCATCCAGACAGTTATGTTTACATTATGGTTCACTGCCTTTCAGCTTTTCAGTTTCAATAGATATTTCATAATAGAGTTATTATTTAGTTATTTTCAGCAAGTAGTTTGAGTTAAAAAAAATATAATTTCCTATTTTGTTTTCAATTGAGATATGAATAACTTTTCATTGTTTTATTGATGACACTGGAGAATACAACTTTTGGAGAAAGAGATGTTACACCTTTTTGTTGAAATTTGGGCTCATAGTTTCTGATAATAACAGTTGATATTTTCCATCAGGTCTGCTTGCAAGATATAACATATATCCCTACAAATGTATACATTTATATATATTGTAATATACATGTAATGAATGCCATCAAATGAAGGTATAAAGATCAATCCCAAGAAGCCTAGAACACAAACTACAAAACAAAATTTATTTATTGATACATGTCGCTAAAACCAAGTTTCTGTGATTTCCTGCAATGAGATGCCCCTGGACATTTGCAGTGAATGCTCCAACAGTTCGAGTTATTCTATTAATTTTGACTGAAAACTAATGCAGCTGATGAAGGACTTCTGACATCACAATCATTTTGCTCAGCATAGCTTTCATTCTTACCAGCTGATTCATCCACCGCTTCAGCGAGCTCTAAGAGTCTGCTACATGTTGGGTCAGGTATCTTATCTTAATGTGGAACAGGGCATCTAGTGTGGTTAACATTAGGATACATCCACTTACTCTAGTTCTTCCTACTGATGACTTTATATTCACCAAACAAAAGCAACAACAGTCATAACTGTAGGTTCTACGTTTGCACCCTACCATTGGTACATCAAATTTGATGCCCTTCCTTTTCACATTTGCCAAGTGTTGCAGATGCTCTGTACATGTTTTACACACAACATGAGGTTCCCAAGTCTAATAGTGGTCCCTCTGTTTTACTTTGAAATAGGAAAAATAAGATACTTTCACAGAGCCAGTTATAGCTTTTTTACACTGAGGAAAAGTGTACTCTCTGCAAATGAAACAAAAAACATCACGATAATTTACACATTTTCTAATTTTTGAAGCCATGTCAATGCCTGTAACAGATATAAAACACATCTCAACATGTACACACGCAAACATCAACAGAATATCTGCAAAATCATAAGTGTATATAAAGAAATCATAAGAATAATAGTTAATGATGTCCGCAATATCTCATAAGCTAGAGATCCTAAAAAACAAAATGGATGATAATTTCTAAAACAGTAGAATACAAATACCCAGTATAATGTCTAAAATTCCAGGCACCACATTAAAAAATGTTGTATCCTCTAGTGTTACTGTAATCATTGGTAAGAATTCAGATTTACAGCTATATTTATTCTTAGCTTACATAACCCAAAACAAAGCTCTATCTTTTACTCCATTTCTGGTGAGAAAGTGCTTCCTGTTTTGGGCATTGTAGGCATTGGGTAATTTCATCAAGAATTTTACTCTAGCTTCTCAGTTTCCTTAGAAAATGTAATGTTAGAGTAGTTCTTTGTTTATTTTCAACAAGTAATGAACATTTTAGACTTTCTTTAGTCATTATTACTATTTTGATTTGTTCCTTAATGAAATTTAGAAATCAACATGATCTTTAGAATATAAAAGTACAATGAATCTACAGAAAGCAAGTCCCATGGCTTCTCATACATTTTCTGAAAGGGAGTTTCTACAAAACCACACCCTTTATTATGCAGAGAGAATCTTCCATATATATTTTAATTAGGAAGCACACCCATTTGTCCTAATCACTGATTGCATCAATTCTCTTTTGGGCAAAACAAACAAAATGCCCCCTCACATCTGATTGGCTGAAGACTTTAGTGCTTTTGCTTATAAAAGATTACAAATGCTAGAAAGTTTAGATGAACGGGACATAAACCAAGGACAAATTTACCAGGACAGCTCTACTTCTGGTAGGTAAGCAAGCTACTCCATTTAGTCTACAAATATGTTTCTTCTTGAGAATGTAAAGCCTTATCTTTAAATCATGTACACCTGTTTATTTTCAGATTCCTTAATAGGTATTTTAATATTCTTGCACTTGAAGTAATTTGTATTTAAACTCATTGGAATATAAGCATTTTGTGACATAGTTACTGACTTCTCTACTTCTACAGAATAGCATAAGTCATAAAACAGTGATTTCAACTCCCTAAACTGATCACTTTTCTCTTTATATGTTATGGGACAATCTTATCTTGTTTAGAGACATTGTCTACATAGATTCATGTTATCTGCAGGATGCATACAGTACAATGTGAGGTACCACATATATAAAAAATAATTTTCTAATTTTAGCTTAAAATAGAAAATTAGCAAGTCCCATGGCTTCTCATACATTTTATGAAAGGGAGTTTCTACAAAACCACACCCTTTATTGTGCTTAGAGAATCTTCCATATATATTTTAATTAAGAAGCACACCCATTTGTCCTAATCACTGATTTCAGCAATTCTCTTTTGGGCAAAACGAACAAAATGCCCCCTCACATCTGATTGTCTGAAGACTTTAGTGCTTTTGCTTATAAAAGATTACAAATGCTAGAAAGTTTAGATGAACGGGACATAAACCAAGGACAAACTTACCAGGACAGCTCTACTTCTGCTAGGTTGCAAGCTACTCCATTTAGTCTATAAATATGTCTCTTCTTTAGAATGTAAAGCCTTATCTTTAAATCATGTACACCTGTTTATTTACAGTTTCCTTAATAGGTATTTTAATATTCTTGCACTTGAAGCAATTTGTATTTAAACTCATTGGAATATAAGCATTTTGTGACATAGTTACTGACTTCTCTACTTCTACAGAATAGCATAAGTCATAAAACAGTGATTTCAACTCCCTAAACTGATCACTTTTCTCTTTATATGTTATGGGACAATCTTATCTTGTTTAGAGACATTGTCTACATAGATTCATGTTATCTGCAGGATGCATATAGTACAATGTGAGGTACCACATATATAAAAATAAATTTTCTAATTCTAGCTTAAAATAGAAAATTAGGAGACAAGCTTCATTTTGTTAATAAGGAAGGATACTAAGATTGGCTAATATTACATATTTCAGTTCATATGCATCCCTATGCATTTATAATATTTGTGCATTATAATGTTTGATATGAATTTATATTTACATCTATATTTATTTCAAGCTCACATCACCCAAAACAAAGCTCTCTCTTTTGTTCCATTTCTGGTGAGAAAGTGCTTCTGTTTTGGGCATTGTTGGCATTGGGTAACATCATCCAGGCAGTTATGTTTACATTACGGTTCACTGCCTTTCAGCTTTTCAGTTTCAATAGATATTTCATAATAGAGTTATTATTTAGTTATTTTCAGCAAGTAGTTTGAGTTAAAAAAAATATAATTTCCTTGTTTGTTTTCAATTGAGATATGAATAACTTTTCATTGTTTTATTGATGACACTGGAGAATACAACTTTTGGAGAAAGAGATGTTACACCTTTTTGTTGAAATTTGGGCTCATAGTTTCTGATAATAACAGTTGATATTGTCCATCAGATCTGCTTGCAAGATATAACATATATCCCTACAAATGTATACATTTATATATATATTGTAATATACATGTAATGAATGCCATCAAATGAAGGTATAAAGATCAATCCCAAGAAGCCTAGAACACAAACTACAAAACAAAATTTATTTATTGATACATGTAGCTAAAACCACGTTTCTGTGATTTCCTGCAATGAGATGCCCCTGGACATTTGCAGTGAATGCTCCAACAGTTCGAGTTATTCTATTAATTTTGACTGAAAACTAATGCAGCTGATGAAGGACTTCTGACATCACAATCATTTTGCTCAGCATAGCTTTCATTCTTACCAGCTGATTCATCCACCGCTTCAGCGAGCTCTAAGAGTCTGCTACATGTTGGGTCAGGTATCTTATCTAAATGTGGAACAGGGCATCTAGTGTGGTTGACATGAGGATACATCCACTTACTTTAGTTCTTCCTACTGATGACTTTATATTCACCAAACAAAAGTAACAGTCATAACTGTAGGTTCTACGTTTGCACCCTACCATTGGTACATCAAATTTCATGCCCTTCCTTTTCACATTTGCCAAGTGTTGCAGATGCTCTGTACAGGTTTTACACACAACATGAGGTTCCCCAGTCTAATAGTGGTCCCTCTGTTTTACTTTGAAATAGGCAAAATAAGATACTTTCACAGAGTCAGTTATAGCTTTTCTACACTGAGGAAAAGTGTACTCTCTGCAAATGAAACAAAAAACATCACGATAATTTACACATTTTCTAATTTTTTAAGCCATGTCAATGCCTGTAACAGAAATAAAACACATCTCAACATGTACACACGCAAACATCAACAGAATATCTGCAAAATCATAAGTGTATATAAAGAAATCATAAGAATAATAGTTAATGATGTCCGCAATATCTCATGAGCTAGAGATCCTAAAACAAAATGGATGATAATTTCTAAAACAGTAGAATACAAATACCCAGTATAATGTCTAAAATTCCAGGCACCACATTAAAAAATGTTGTATCCTCTAGTGTTACTGTAATCATTGGTAAGAATTCAGATTTACAGCTATATTTATTCTAAGCTTACATAACCCAAAACAAAGCTCTATCTTTTACTCCATTTCTGGTGAGAAAGTGCTTCCTGTTTTGGGCATTGTAGGCATTGGGTAATTTCATCAAGAATTTTACTCTAGCTTCTCAGTTTCCTTAGAAAATGTAATGTTAGAGTAGTTCTTTGTTTATTTTCAATAAGTAACGAACATTTTAGACTTTATTTAGTCATAATTAATGTTTTGAATTGTTCCTTAATGAAATTTAGTAATCAACATGATCTTTAGAATATAAAAGTACAATGAATCTAAAGAAAGCAAGTCCCATGGCTTCTCATACATTTCTGACAGGGAGTTTCTACAAAACCACACCCTTTATTGTGCAGAGAGATCTTCCATATATATTTTAATTAAGAAGCACACCCATTTGTACTAATCACTGATTGCATCAATTCTCTTTTGGGCAAAACAAACAAAATGCCCCCTCACATCTGATTGGCTGAAGACTTTAGTGCTTTTGCTTATAAAAGATTACAAATGCTAGAAAGTTTAGATGAACGGGACATAAACCAAGGACAAACTTACCAGGACAGCTCTACTTCTGGTAGGTAAGCAAGCTACTCCATTTAGTCTATAAATATGTCTCTTCTTGAGAATGTAAAGCCTTATCTTTAAATCATGTACACCTGTTTATTTACAGATTCCTTAATATATATTTTAATATTCTTGCACTTGAAGCAATTTGTATTTAAACTCATTGGAATATTAGCATTTTGTGACATAGTTACTGACTTCTCTACTTCTACAGAATAGCATAAGTCATAAAACAGTGATTTCAACTCCCTAAACTGATCACTTTTCTCTTTATATGTTATGGGACAATCTTATCTTGTTTAGAGACATTGTCTACATAGATTCATGTTATCTGCAGGATGCATATAGTACAATGTGAGGTACCACATATATAAAAATAAATTTTCTAATTCTAGCTTAAAATAGAAAATTAGGAGACAAGCTTCATTTTGTTAATAAGGAAGGATACTAAGATTGGCTAATATTACATATTTCAGTTCATATGCATCCCTATGCATTTATAATATTTGTGCATTATAATGTTTGATATGAATTTATATTTACATCTATATTTATTTCAAGCTCACATCACCCAAAACAAAGCTCTCTCTTTTGTTCCATTTCTGGTGAGAAAGTGCTTCTGTTTTGGGCATTGTTGGCATTGGGTAACATCATCCAGACAGTTATGTTTACATTATGGTTCACTGCCTTTCAGCTTTTCAGTTTCAATAGATATTTCATAATAGAGTTATTATTTAGTTATTTTCAGCAAGTAGTTTGAGTTAAAAAAAATATAATTTCCTTGTTTGTTTTCAATTGAGATATGAATAACTTTTCATTGTTTTATTGATGACACTGGAGAATACAACTTTTGGAGAAAGAGATGTTACACCTTTTTGTTGAAATTTGGGCTCATAGTCTCTGATAATAACAGTTGATATTTTCCATCAGGTCTGCTTGCAAGATATAACATATATCCCTACAAATGTACACATTTATATATATTGTAATATACATGTAATGAATGCCATCAAATGAAGGTATAAAGATCAATCCCAAGAAGCCTAGAACACAAACTACAAAACAAAATTTATTTATTGATACATGTCGCTAAAACCAAGTTTCTGTGATTTCCTGCAATGAGATGCCCCTGGACATTTGCAGTGAATGCTCCAACAGTTCGAGTTATTCTATTAATTTTGACTGAAAACTAATGCAGCTGATGAAGGACTTCTGACATCACAATCATTTTGCTCAGCATAGCTTTCATTCTTACCAGCTGATTCATCCACCGCTTCAGCGAGCTCTAAGAGTCTGCTACATGTTGGGTCAGGTATCTTATCTTAATGTGGAACAGGGCATCTAGTGTGGTTAACATTAGGATACATCCACTTACTCTAGTTCTTCCTACTGATGACTTTATATTCACCAAACAAAAGCAACAACAGTCATAACTGTAGGTTCTACGTTTGCACCCTACCATTGGTACATCAAATTTGATGCCCTTCCTTTTCACATTTGCCAAGTGTTGCAGATGCTCTGTACATGTTTTACACACAACATGAGGTTCCCAAGTCTAATAGTGGTCCCTCTGTTTTACTTTGAAATAGGAAAAATAAGATACTTTCACAGAGCCAGTTATAGCTTTTTTACACTGAGGAAAAGTGTACTCTCTGCAAATGAAACAAAAAACATCACGATAATTTACACATTTTCTAATTTTTGAAGCCATGTCAATGCCTGTAACAGATATAAAACACATCTCAACATGTACACACGCAAACATCAACAGAATATCTGCAAAATCATAAGTGTATATAAAGAAATCATAAGAATAATAGTTAATGATGTCCGCAATATCTCATAAGCTAGAGATCCTAAAAAACAAAATGGATGATAATTTCTAAAACAGTAGAATACAAATACCCAGTATAATGTCTAAAATTCCAGGCACCACATTAAAAAATGTTGTATCCTCTAGTGTTACTGTAATCATTGGTAAGAATTCAGATTTACAGCTATATTTATTCTTAGCTTACATAACCCAAAACAAAGCTCTATCTTTTACTCCATTTCTGGTGAGAAAGTGCTTCCTGTTTTGGGCATTGTAGGCATTGGGTAATTTCATCAAGAATTTTACTCTAGCTTCTCAGTTTCCTTAGAAAATGTAATGTTAGAGTAGTTCTTTGTTTATTTTCAACAAGTAATGAACATTTTAGACTTTCTTTAGTCATTATTACTATTTTGATTTGTTCCTTAATGAAATTTAGAAATCAACATGATCTTTAGAATATAAAAGTACAATGAATCTACAGAAAGCAAGTCCCATGGCTTCTCATACATTTTCTGAAAGGGAGTTTCTACAAAACCACACCCTTTATTATGCAGAGAGAATCTTCCATATATATTTTAATTAGGAAGCACACCCATTTAACCTAATCACTGATTGCATCAATTCTCTTTTGGGCAAAACAAACAAAATGCCCCCTCACATCTGATTGGCTGAAGACTTTAGTGCTTTTGCTTATAAAAGATTACAAATGCTAGAAAGTTTAGATGAACGGGACATAAACCAAGGACAAATTTACCAGGACAGCTCTACTTCTGGTAGGTAAGCAAGCTACTCCATTTAGTCTACAAATATGTTTCTTCTTGAGAATGTAAAGCCTTATCTTTAAATCATGTACACCTGTTTATTTTCAGATTCCTTAATAGGTATTTTAATATTCTTGCACTTGAAGTAATTTGTATTTAAACTCATTGGAATATAAGCATTTTGTGACATAGTTACTGACTTCTCTACTTCTACAGAATAGCATAAGTCATAAAACAGTGATTTCAACTCCCTAAACTGATCACTTTTCTCTTTATATGTTATGGGACAATCTTATCTTGTTTAGAGACATTGTCTACATAGATTCATGTTATCTGCAGGATGCATACAGTACAATGTGAGGTACCACATATATAAAAAATAATTTTCTAATTTTAGCTTAAAATAGAAAATTAGCAAGTCCCATGGCTTCTCATACATTTTATGAAAGGGAGTTTCTACAAAACCACACCCTTTATTGTGCTTAGAGAATCTTCCATATATATTTTAATTAAGAAGCACACCCATTTGTCCTAATCACTGATTTCAGCAATTCTCTTTTGGGCAAAACGAACAAAATGCCCCCTCACATCTGATTGTCTGAAGACTTTAGTGCTTTTGCTTATAAAAGATTACAAATGCTAGAAAGTTTAGATGAACGGGACATAAACCAAGGACAAACTTACCAGGACAGCTCTACTTCTGCTAGGTTGCAAGCTACTCCATTTAGTCTATAAATATGTCTCTTCTTTAGAATGTAAAGCCTTATCTTTAAATCATGTACACCTGTTTATTTACAGATTCCTTAATAGGTATTTTAATATTCTTGCACTTGAAGCAATTTGTATTTAAACTCATTGGAATATAAGCATTTTGTGACATAGTTACTGACTTCTCTACTTCTACAGAATAGCATAAGTCATAAAACAGTGATTTCAACTCCCTAAACTGATCACTTTTCTCTTTATATGTTATGGGACAATCTTATCTTGTTTAGAGACATTGTCTACATAGATTCATGTTATCTGCAGGATGCATACAGTACAATGTGAGGTACCACATATATAAAAATTACTTTTCTAATTCTAGCTTAAAATAGAAAATTAGGAGACAAGCTTCATGTTGTTAATAAGGAAGGATACTAAGATAGGCTAATATTACATATTTCAGTTCATATGCATCCCTATGCATTTATAATATTTGTGCATTATAATGTTTGATATGAATTTATATTTACATCTATATTTATTTCAAGCTCACGTCACCCAAAACAAAGCTCTCTCTTTTGTTCCATTTCTGGTGAGAAAGTGCTTCTGTTTTGGGCATTGTTGGCATTGGGTAACATCATCCAGGCAGTTATGTTTACATTATGGTTCACTGCCTTTCAGCTTTTCAGTTTCAATAGATATTTCATAATAGAGTTATTATTTAGTTATTTTCAGCAAGTAGTTTGAGTTAAAAAAAATATAATTTCCTTGTTTCTTTTCAATTGAGACATGAATAACTTTTCATTGTTTTATTGATGACACTGGAGAATACAACTTTTGGAGAAAGAGATGTTACACCTTTTTGTTGAAATTTGGGCTCATAGTTTCTGATAATAACAGTTGATATTGTCCATCAGATCTGCTTGCAAGATATAACATATATCCCTACAAATGTATACATTTATATATATTGTAATATACATGTAATGAATGCCATCAAATGAAGGTATAAAGATCAATCCCAAGAAGCCTAGAACACAAACTACAAAACAAAATGTATTTATTGATACATGTCGCTAAAACCACGTTTCTGTGATTTCCTGCAATGAGATGCCCCTGGACATTTGCAGTGAATGCTCCAACAGTTCGAGTTATTCTATTAATTTTGACTGAAAACTAATGCAGCTGATGAAGGACTTCTGACATCACAAACATTTTGCTCAGCATAGCTTTCATTCTTACCAGCTGATTCATCCACCGCTTCAGCGAGCTCTAAGAGTCTGCTACATGTTGGGTCAGGTATCTTATCTAAATGTGGAACAGGTCATCTAGTGTGGTTGACATGAGGATACATCCACTTACTTTAGTTCTTCCTACTGATGACTTTATATTCACCAAACAAAAGTAACAGTCATAACTGTAGGTTCTACGTTTGCACCCTACCATTGGTACATCAAATTTCATGCCCTTCCTTTTCACATTTGCCAAGTGTTGCAGATGCTCTGTACAGGTTTTACACACAACATGAGGTTCCCCAGTCTAATAGTGGTCCCTCTGTTTTACTTTGAAATAGGCAAAATAAGATACTTTCACAGAGTCAGTTATAGCTTTTCTACACTGAGGAAAAGTGTACTCTCTGCAAATGAAACAAAAAACATCACGATAATTTACACATTTTCTAATTTTTGAAGCCATGTCAATGCCTGTAACAGAAATAAAAGACATCTCAACATGTACACACGCAAACATCAACAGAATATCTGCAAAATCATAAGTGTATATAAAGAAATCATAAGAATAATAGTTAATGATGTCCGCAATATCTCATTAGCTAGAGATCCTAAAACAAAATGGATGATAATTTCTAAAACAGTAGAATACAAATACCCAGTATAATGTCTAAAATTCCAGGCACCACATTAAAAAATGTTGTATCCTCTAGTGTTACTGTAATCATTGGTAAGAATTCAGATTTACAGCTATATTTATTCTAAGCTTACATAACCCAAAACAAAGCTCTATCTTTTACTCCATTTCTGGTGAGAAAGTGCTTCCTGTTTTGGGCATTGTAGGCATTGGGTAATTTCATCAAGAATTTTACTCTAGCTTCTCAGTTTCCTTAGAAAATGTAATTTTAGAGTAGTTCTTTGTTTATTTTCAACAAGTAACGAACATTTTAGACTTTATTTAGTCATAATTAATGTTTTGATTTGTTCCTTAATGAAATTTAGTAATCAACATGATCTTTAGAATATAAAAGTACAATGAATCTAAAGAAAGCAAGTCCCATGGCTTCTCATACATTTTCTGACAGGGAGTTTCTACAAAACCACACCCTTTATTGTGCAGAGAGATCTTCCATATATATTTTAATTAAGAAGCACACCCATTTGTACTAATCACTGATTGCATCAATTCTCTTTTGGGCAAAACAAACAAAATGCCCCCTCACATCTGATTGGCTGAAGACTTTAGTGCTTTTGCTTATAAAAGATTACAAATGCTAGAAAGTTTAGATGAACGGGACATAAACCAAGGACAAACTTACCAGGACAGCTCTACTTCTGGTAGGTAAGCAAGCTACTCCATTTAGTCTATAAATATGTCTCTTCTTGAGAATGTAAAGCCTTATCTTTAAATCATGTACACCTGTTTATTTACAGATTCCTTAATATGTATTTTAATATTCTTGCACTTGAAGCAATTTGTATTTAAACTCATTGGAATATTAGCATTTTGTGACATAGTTACTGACTTCTCTACTTCTACAGAATAGCATAAGCATAAAACAGTGATTTCAACTCCCTAAACTGATCACTTTTCTCTTTATATGTTATGGGACAATCTTATCTTGTTTAGAGACATTGTCTACATAGATTCATGTTATCTGCAGGATGCATATAGTACAATGTGAGGTACCACATATATAAAAATAAATTTTCTAATTCTAGCTTAAAATAGAAAATTAGGAGACAAGCTTCATTTTGTTAATAAGGAAGGATACTAAGATTGGCTAATATTACATATTTCAGTTCATATGCATCCCTATGCATTTATAATATTTGTGCATTATAATGTTTGATATGAATTTATATTTACATCTATATTTATTTCAAGCTCACATCACCCAAAACAAAGCTCTCTCTTTTGTTCCATTTCTGGTGAGAAAGTGCTTCTGTTTTGGGCATTGTTGGCATTGGGTAACATCATCCAGGCAGTTATGTTTACATTACGGTTCACTGCCTTTCAGCTTTTCAGTTTCAATAGATATTTCATAATAGAGTTATTATTTAGTTATTTTCAGCAAGTAGTTTGAGTTAAAAAAAAATATAATTTCCTTGTTTGTTTTCAATTGAGACATGAATAACTTTTCATTGTTTTATTGATGACACTGGAGAATACAACTTTTGGAGAAAGAGATGTTACACCTTTTTGTTGAAATTTGGGCTCATAGTTTCTGATAATAACAGTTGATATTGTCCATCAGATCTGCTTGCAAGATATAACATATATCCCTACAAATGTATACATTTATATATATATTGTAATATACATGTAATGAATGCCATCAAATGAAGGTATAAAGATCAATCCCAAGAAGCCTAGAACACAAACTACAAAACAAAATTTATTTATTGATACATGTCGCTAAAACCAAGTTTCTGTGATTTCCTGCAATGAGATGCCCCTGGACATTTGCAGTGAATGCTCCAACAGTTCGAGTTATTCTATTAATTTTGACTGAAAACTAATGCAGCTGATGAAGGACTTCTGACATCACAATCATTTTGCTCAGCATAGCTTTCATTCTTACCAGCTGATTCATCCACCGCTTCAGCGAGCTCTAAGAGTCTGCTACATGTTGGGTCAGGAATCTTATCTTAATGTGGAACAGGGCATCTAGTGTGGTTAACATTAGGATACATCCACTTACTCTAGTTCTTCCTACTGATGACTTTATATTCACCAAACAAAAGCAACAACAGTCATAACTGTAGGTTCTACGTTTGCACCCTACCATTGGTACATCAAATTTGATGCCCTTCCTTTTCACATTTGCCAAGTGTTGCAGATGCTCTGTACATGTTTTACACACAACATGAGGTTCCCAAGTCTAATAGTGGTCCCTCTGTTTTACTTTGAAATAGGAAAAATAAGATACTTTCACAGAGCCAGTTATAGCTTTTTTACACTGAGGAAAAGTGTACTCTCTGCAAATGAAACAAAAAACATCACGATAATTTACACATTTTCTAATTTTTGAAGCCATGTCAATGCCTGTAACAGATATAAAACACATCTCAACATGTACACACGCAAACATCAACAGAATATCTGCAAAATCATAAGTGTATATAAAGAAATCATAAGAATAATAGTTAATGATGTCCGCAATATCTCATAAGCTAGAGATCCTAAAAAACAAAATGGATGATAATTTCTAAAACAGTAGAATACAAATACCCAGTATAATGTCTAAAATTCCAGGCACCACATTAAAAAATGTTGTATCCTCTAGTGTTACTGTAATCATTGGTAAGAATTCAGATTTACAGCTATATTTATTCTTAGCTTACATAACCCAAAACAAAGCTCTATCTTTTACTCCATTTCTGGTGAGAAAGTGCTTCCTGTTTTGGGCATTGTAGGCATTGGGTAATTTCATCAAGAATTTTACTCTAGCTTCTCAGTTTCCTTAGAAAATGTAATGTTAGAGTAGTTCTTTGTTTATTTTCAACAAGTAATTAACATTTTAGACTTTCTTTAGTCATTATTACTATTTTGATTTGTTCCTTAATGAAATTTAGAAATCAACATGATCTTTAGAATATAAAAGTACAATGAATCTACAGAAAGCAAGTCCCATGGCTTCTCATACATTTTCTGAAAGGGAGTTTCTACAAAACCACACCCTTTATTATGCAGAGAGAATCTTCCATATATATTTTAATTAGGAAGCACACCCATTTGTCCTAATCACTGATTGCATCAATTCTCTTTTGGGCAAACAAACAAAATGCCCCCTCACATCTGATTGGCTGAAGACTTTAGTGCTTTTGCTTATAAAAGATTACAAATGCTAGAAAGTTTAGATGAACGGGACATAAACCAAGGACAAATTTACCAGGACAGCTCTACTTCTGGTAGGTAAGCAAGCTACTCCATTTAGTCTACAAATATGTTTCTTCTTGAGAATGTAAAGCCTTATCTTTAAATCATGTACACCTGTTTATTTTCAGATTCCTTAATAGGTATTTTAATATTCTTGCACTTGAAGTAATTTGTATTTAAACTCATTGGAATATAAGCATTTTGTGACATAGTTACTGACTTCTCTACTTCTACAGAATAGCATAAGTCATAAAACAGTGATTTCAACTCCCTAAACTGATCACTTTTCTCTTTATATGTTATGGGACAATCTTATCTTGTTTAGAGACATTGTCTACATAGATTCATGTTATCTGCAGGATGCATACAGTACAATGTGAGGTACCACATATATAAAAAATAATTTTCTAATTTTAGCTTAAAATAGAAAATTAGCAAATCCCATGGCTTCTCATACATTTTATGAAAGGGAGTTTCTACAAAACCACACCCTTTATTGTGCTTAGAGAATCTTCCATATATATTTTAATTAAGAAGCACACCCATTTGTCCTAATCACTGATTTCAGCAATTCTCTTTTGGGCAAAACGAACAAAATGCCCCCTCACATCTGATTGTCTGAAGACTTTAGTGCTTTTGCTTATAAAAGATTACAAATGCTAGAAAGTTTAGATGAACGGGACATAAACCAAGGACAAACTTACCAGGACAGCTCTACTTCTGCTAGGTTGCAAGCTACTCCATTTAGTCTATAAATATGTCTCTTCTTTAGAATGTAAAGCCTTATCTTTAAATCATGTACACCTGTTTATTTACAGATTCCTTAATAGGTATTTTAATATTCTTGCACTTGAAGCAATTTGTATTTAAACTCATTGGAATATAAGCATTTTGTGACATAGTTACTGACTTCTCTACTTCTACAGAATAGCATAAGTCATAAAACAGTGATTTCAACTCCCTAAACTGATCACTTTTCTCTTTATATGTTATGGGACAATCTTATCTTGTTTAGAGACATTGTCTACATAGATTCATGTTATCTGCAGGATGCATACAGTACAATGTGAGGTACCACATATATAAAAATTACTTTTCTAATTCTAGCTTAAAATAGAAAATTAGGAGACAAGCTTCATGTTGTTAATAAGGAAGGATACTAAGATAGGCTAATATTACATATTTCAGTTCATATGCATCCCTATGCATTTATAATATTTGTGCATTATAATGTTTGATATGAATTTATATTTACATCTATATTTATTTCAAGCTCACGTCACCCAAAACAAAGCTCTCTCTTTTGTTCCATTTCTGGTGAGAAAGTGCTTCTGTTTTGGGCATTGTTGGCATTGGGTAACATCATCCAGGCAGTTATGTTTACATTATGGTTCACTGCCTTTCAGCTTTTCAGTTTCAATAGATATTTCATAATAGAGTTATTATTTAGTTATTTTCAGCAAGTAGTTTGAGTTAAAAAAAATATAATTTCCTTGTTTCTTTTCAATTGAGATATGAATAACTTTTCATTGTTTTATTGATGACACTGGAGAATACAACTTTTGGAGAAAGAGATGTTACACCTTTTTGTTGAAATTTGGGCTCATAGTTTCTGATAATAACAGTTGATATTGTCCATCAGATCTGCTTGCAAGATATAACATATATCCCTACAAATGTATACATTTATATATATTGTAATATACATGTAATGAATGCCATCAAATGAAGGTATAAAGATCAATCCCAAGAAGCCTAGAACACAAACTACAAAACAAAATTTATTTATTGATACATGTCGCTAAAACCACGTTTCTGTGATTTCCTGCAATGAGATGCCCCTGGACATTTGCAGTGAATGCTCCAACAGTTCGAGTTATTCTATTAATTTTGACTGAAAACTAATGCAGCTGATGAAGGACTTCTGACATCACAAACATTTTGCTCAGCATAGCTTTCATTCTTACCAGCTGATTCATCCACCGCTTCAGCGAGCTCTAAGAGTCTGCTACATGTTGGGTCAGGTATCTTATCTAAATGTGGAACAGGTCATCTAGTGTGGTTGACATGAGGATACATCCACTTACTTTAGTTCTTCCTACTGATGACTTTATATTCACCAAACAAAAGTAACAGTCATAACTGTAGGTTCTACGTTTGCACCCTACCATTGGTACATCAAATTTCATGCCCTTCCTTTTCACATTTGCCAAGTGTTGCAGATGCTCTGTACAGGTTTTACACACAACATGAGGTTCCCCAGTCTAATAGTGGTCCCTCTGTTTTACTTTGAAATAGGCAAAATAAGATACTTTCACAGAGTCAGTTATAGCTTTTCTACACTGAGGAAAAGTGTACTCTCTGCAAATGAAACAAAAAACATCACGATAATTTACACATTTTCTAATTTTTGAAGCCATGTCAATGCCTGTAACAGAAATAAAAGACATCTCAACATGTACACACGCAAACATCAACAGAATATCTGCAAAATCATAAGTGTATATAAAGAAATCATAAGAATAATAGTTAATGATGTCCGCAATATCTCATTAGCTAGAGATCCTAAAACAAAATGGATGATAATTTCTAAAACAGTAGAATACAAATACCCAGTATAATGTCTAAAATTCCAGGCACCACATTAAAAAATGTTGTATCCTCTAGTGTTACTGTAATCATTGGTAAGAATTCAGATTTACAGCTATATTTATTCTAAGCTTACATAACCCAAAACAAAGCTCTATCTTTTACTCCATTTCTGGTGAGAAAGTGCTTCCTGTTTTGGGCATTGTAGGCATTGGGTAATTTCATCAAGAATTTTACTCTAGCTTCTCAGTTTCCTTAGAAAATGTAATTTTAGAGTAGTTCTTTGTTTATTTTCAACAAGTAACGAACATTTTAGACTTTATTTAGTCATAATTAATGTTTTGATTTGTTCCTTAATGAAATTTAGTAATCAACATGATCTTTAGAATATAAAAGTACAATGAATCTAAAGAAAGCAAGTCCCATGGCTTCTCATACATTTTCTGACAGGGAGTTTCTACAAAACCACACCCTTTATTGTGCAGAGAGATCTTCCATATATATTTTAATTAAGAAGCACACCCATTTGTACTAATCACTGATTGCATCAATTCTCTTTTGGGCAAAACAAACAAAATGCCCCCTCACATCTGATTGGCTGAAGACTTTAGTGCTTTTGCTTATAAAAGATTACAAATGCTAGAAAGTTTAGATGAACGGGACATAAACCAAGGACAAACTTACCAGGACAGCTCTACTTCTGGTAGGTAAGCAAGCTACTCCATTTAGTCTATAAATATGTCTCTTCTTGAGAATGTAAAGCCTTATCTTTAAATCATGTACACCTGTTTATTTACAGATTCCTTAATATGTATTTTAATATTCTTGCACTTGAAGCAATTTGTATTTAAACTCATTGGAATATTAGCATTTTGTGACATAGTTACTGACTTCTCTACTTCTACAGAATAGCATAAGCATAAAACAGTGATTTCAACTCCCTAAACTGATCACTTTTCTCTTTATATGTTATGGGACAATCTTATCTTGTTTAGAGACATTGTCTACATAGATTCATGTTATCTGCAGGATGCATATAGTACAATGTGAGGTACCACATATATAAAAATAAATTTTCTAATTCTAGCTTAAAATAGAAAATTAGGAGACAAGCTTCATTTTGTTAATAAGGAAGGATACTAAGATTGGCTAATATTACATATTTCAGTTCATATGCATCCCTATGCATTTATAATATTTGTGCATTATAATGTTTGATATGAATTTATATTTACATCTATATTTATTTCAAGCTCACATCACCCAAAACAAAGCTCTCTCTTTTGTTCCATTTCTGGTGAGAAAGTGCTTCTGTTTTGGGCATTGTTGGCATTGGGTAACATCATCCAGGCAGTTATGTTTACATTACGGTTCACTGCCTTTCAGCTTTTCAGTTTCAATAGATATTTCATAATAGAGTTATTATTTAGTTATTTTCAGCAAGTAGTTTGAGTTAAAATAAATATAATTTCCTTGTTTGTTTTCAATTGAGATATGAATAACTTTTCATTGTTTTATTGATGACACTGGAGAATACAACTTTTGGAGAAAGAGATGTTACACCTTTTTGTTGAAATTTGGGCTCATAGTTTCTGATAATAACAGTTGATATTGTCCATCAGATCTGCTTGCAAGATATAACATATATCCCTACAAATGTATACATTTATATATATATTGTAATATACATGTAATGAATGCCATCAAATGAAGGTATAAAGATCAATCCCAAGAAGCCTAGAACACAAACTACAAAACAAAATTTATTTATTGATACATGTCGCTAAAACCAAGTTTCTGTGATTTCCTGCAATGAGATGCCCCTGGACATTTGCAGTGAATGCTCCAACAGTTCGAGTTATTCTATTAATTTTGACTGAAAACTAATGCAGCTGATGAAGGACTTCTGACATCACAATCATTTTGCTCAGCATAGCTTTCATTCTTACCAGCTGATTCATCCACCGCTTCAGCGAGCTCTAAGAGTCTGCTACATGTTGGGTCAGGAATCTTATCTTAATGTGGAACAGGGCATCTAGTGTGGTTAACATTAGGATACATCCACTTACTCTAGTTCTTCCTACTGATGACTTTATATTCACCAAACAAAAGCAACAACAGTCATAACTGTAGGTTCTACGTTTGCACCCTACCATTGGTACATCAAATTTGATGCCCTTCCTTTTCACATTTGCCAAGTGTTGCAGATGCTCTGTACATGTTTTACACACAACATGAGGTTCCCAAGTCTAATAGTGGTCCCTCTGTTTTACTTTGAAATAGGAAAAATAAGATACTTTCACAGAGCCAGTTATAGCTTTTTTACACTGAGGAAAAGTGTACTCTCTGCAAATGAAACAAAAAACATCACGATAATTTACACATTTTCTAATTTTTGAAGCCATGTCAATGCCTGTAACAGATATAAAACACATCTCAACATGTACACACGCAAACATCAACAGAATATCTGCAAAATCATAAGTGTATATAAAGAAATCATAAGAATAATAGTTAATGATGTCCGCAATATCTCATAAGCTAGAGATCCTAAAAAACAAAATGGATGATAATTTCTAAAACAGTAGAATACAAATACCCAGTATAATGTCTAAAATTCCAGGCACCACATTAAAAAATGTTGTATCCTCTAGTGTTACTGTAATCATTGGTAAGAATTCAGATTTACAGCTATATTTATTCTTAGCTTACATAACCCAAAACAAAGCTCTATCTTTTACTCCATTTCTGGTGAGAAAGTGCTTCCTGTTTTGGGCATTGTAGGCATTGGGTAATTTCATCAAGAATTTTACTCTAGCTTCTCAGTTTCCTTAGAAAATGTAATGTTAGAGTAGTTCTTTGTTTATTTTCAACAAGTAATTAACATTTTAGACTTTCTTTAGTCATTATTACTATTTTGATTTGTTCCTTAATGAAATTTAGAAATCAACATGATCTTTAGAATATAAAAGTACAATGAATCTACAGAAAGCAAGTCCCATGGCTTCTCATACATTTTCTGAAAGGGAGTTTCTACAAAACCACACCCTTTATTATGCAGAGAGAATCTTCCATATATATTTTAATTAGGAAGCACACCCATTTGTCCTAATCACTGATTGCATCAATTCTCTTTTGGGCAAACAAACAAAATGCCCCCTCACATCTGATTGGCTGAAGACTTTAGTGCTTTTGCTTATAAAAGATTACAAATGCTAGAAAGTTTAGATGAACGGGACATAAACCAAGGACAAATTTACCAGGACAGCTCTACTTCTGGTAGGTAAGCAAGCTACTCCATTTAGTCTACAAATATGTTTCTTCTTGAGAATGTAAAGCCTTATCTTTAAATCATGTACACCTGTTTATTTTCAGATTCCTTAATAGGTATTTTAATATTCTTGCACTTGAAGTAATTTGTATTTAAACTCATTGGAATATAAGCATTTTGTGACATAGTTACTGACTTCTCTACTTCTACAGAATAGCATAAGTCATAAAACAGTGATTTCAACTCCCTAAACTGATCACTTTTCTCTTTATATGTTATGGGACAATCTTATCTTGTTTAGAGACATTGTCTACATAGATTCATGTTATCTGCAGGATGCATACAGTACAATGTGAGGTACCACATATATAAAAAATAATTTTCTAATTTTAGCTTAAAATAGAAAATTAGCAAATCCCATGGCTTCTCATACATTTTATGAAAGGGAGTTTCTACAAAACCACACCCTTTATTGTGCTTAGAGAATCTTCCATATATATTTTAATTAAGAAGCACACCCATTTGTCCTAATCACTGATTTCAGCAATTCTCTTTTGGGCAAAACGAACAAAATGCCCCCTCACATCTGATTGTCTGAAGACTTTAGTGCTTTTGCTTATAAAAGATTACAAATGCTAGAAAGTTTAGATGAACGGGACATAAACCAAGGACAAACTTACCAGGACAGCTCTACTTCTGCTAGGTTGCAAGCTACTCCATTTAGTCTATAAATATGTCTCTTCTTTAGAATGTAAAGCCTTATCTTTAAATCATGTACACCTGTTTATTTACAGATTCCTTAATAGGTATTTTAATATTCTTGCACTTGAAGCAATTTGTATTTAAACTCATTGGAATATAAGCATTTTGTGACATAGTTACTGACTTCTCTACTTCTACAGAATAGCATAAGTCATAAAACAGTGATTTCAACTCCCTAAACTGATCACTTTTCTCTTTATATGTTATGGGACAATCTTATCTTGTTTAGAGACATTGTCTACATAGATTCATGTTATCTGCAGGATGCATACAGTACAATGTGAGGTACCACATATATAAAAATTACTTTTCTAATTCTAGCTTAAAATAGAAAATTAGGAGACAAGCTTCATGTTGTTAATAAGGAAGGATACTAAGATAGGCTAATATTACATATTTCAGTTCATATGCATCCCTCTGCATTTATAATATTTGTGCATTATAATGTTTGATATGAATTTATATTTACATCTATATTTATTTCAAGCTCACGTCACCCAAAACAAAGCTCTCTCTTTTGTTCCATTTCTGGTGAGAAAGTGCTTCTGTTTTGGGCATTGTTGGCATTGGGTAACATCATCCAGACAGTTATGTTTACATTATGGTTCACTGCCTTTCAGCTTTTCAGTTTCAATAGATATTTCATAATAGAGTTATTATTTAGTTATTTTCAGCAAGTAGTTTGAGTTAAAAAAAATATAATTTCCTTGTTTCTTTTCAATTGAGATATGAATAACTTTTCATTGTTTTATTGATGACACTGGAGAATACAACTTTTGGAGAAAGAGATGTTACACCTTTTTGTTGAAATTTGGGCTCATAGTTTCTGATAATAACAGTTGATATTGTCCATCAGATCTGCTTGCAAGATATAACATATATCCCTACAAATGTATACATTTATATATATTGTAATATACATGTAATGAATGCCATCAAATGAAGGTATAAAGATCAATCCCAAGAAGCCTAGAACACAAACTACAAAACAAAATTTATTTATTGATACATGTCGCTAAAACCACGTTTCTGTGATTTCCTGCAATGAGATGCCCCTGGACATTTGCAGTGAATGCTCCAACAGTTCGAGTTATTCTATTAATTTTGACTGAAAACTAATGCAGCTGATGAAGGACTTCTGACATCACAAACATTTTGCTCAGCATAGCTTTCATTCTTACCAGCTGATTCATCCACCGCTTCAGCGAGCTCTAAGAGTCTGCTACATGTTGGGTCAGGTATCTTATCTAAATGTGGAACAGGTCATCTAGTGTGGTTGACATGAGGATACATCCACTTACTTTAGTTCTTCCCACTGATGACTTTATATTCACCAAACAAAAGTAACAGTCATAACTGTAGGTTCTACGTTTGCACCCTACCATTGGTACATCAAATTTCATGCCCTTCCTTTTCACATTTGCCAAGTGTTGCAGATGCTCTGTACAGGTTTTACACACAACATGAGGTTCCCCAGTCTAATAGTGGTCCCTCTGTTTTACTTTGAAATAGGCAAAATAAGATACTTTCACAGAGTCAGTTATAGCTTTTCTACACTGAGGAAAAGTGTACTCTCTGCAAATGAAACAAAAAACATCACGATAATTTACACATTTTCTAATTTTTGAAGCCATGTCAATGCCTGTAACAGAAATAAAAGACATCTCAACATGTACACACGCAAACATCAACAGAATATCTGCAAAATCATAAGTGTATATAAAGAAATCATAAGAATAATAGTTAATGATGTCCGCAATATCTCATTAGCTAGAGATCCTAAAACAAAATGGATGATAATTTCTAAAACAGTAGAATACAAATACCCAGTATAATGTCTAAAATTCCAGGCACCACATTAAAAAATGTTGTATCCTCTAGTGTTACTGTAATCATTGGTAAGAATTCAGATTTACAGCTATATTTATTCTAAGCTTACATAACCCAAAACAAAGCTCTATCTTTTACTCCATTTCTGGTGAGAAAGTGCTTCCTGTTTTGGGCATTGTAGGCATTGGGTAATTTCATCAAGAATTTTACTCTAGCTTCTCAGTTTCCTTAGAAAATGTAATGTTAGAGTAGTTCTTTGTTTATTTTCAACAAGTAACGAACATTTTAGACTTTATTTAGTCATAATTAATGTTTTGATTTGTTCCTTAATGAAATTTAGTAATCAACATGATCTTTAGAATATAAAAGTACAATGAATCTAAAGAAAGCAAGTCCCATGGCTTCTCATACATTTTCTGACAGGGAGTTTCTACAAAACCACACCCTTTTTTGTGCAGAGAGATCTTCCATATATATTTTAATTAAGAAGCACACCCATTTGTACTAATCACTGATTGCATCAATTCTCTTTTGGGCAAAACAAACAAAATGCCCCCTCACATCTGATTGGCTGAAGACTTTAGTGCTTTTGCTTATAAAAGATTACAAATGCTAGAAAGTTTAGATGAACGGGACATAAACCAAGGACAAACTTACCAGGACAGCTCTACTTCTGGTAGGTAAGCAAGCTACTCCATTTAGTCTATAAATATGTCTCTTCTTGAGAATGTAAAGCCTTATCTTTAAATCATGTACACCTGTTCATTTACAGATTCCTTAATATATATTTTAATATTCTTGCACTTGAAGTAATTTGTATTTAAACTCATTGGAATATTAGCATTTTGTGACATAGTTACTGACTTCTCTACTTCTACAGAATAGCATAAGTCATAAAACAGTGATTTCAACTCCCTAAACTGATCACTTTTCTCTTTATATGTTATGGGACAATCTTATCTTGTTTAGAGACATTGTCTACATAGATTCATGTTATCTGCAGGATGCATATGTGAGGTACCACATATATAAAAATACATTTTCTAATTCTAGCTTAAAATAGAAAATTAGGAGACAAGCTTCATTTTGTTAATAAGGAAGGATACTAAGATTGGCTAATATTACATATTTCAGTTCATATGCATCCCTATGCATTTATAATATTTGTGAATTATAATGTTTGATATGAATTTATATTTACATCTATATTTATTTCAAGCTCACATCACCCAAAACAAAGCTCTCTCTTTTGTTCCTTTTCTGGTGAGAAAGTGCTTCTGTTTTGGGCATTGTTGGCATTGGGTAACATCATCCAGGCAGTTATGTTTACATTACGGTTCACTGCCTTTCAGCTTTTCAGTTTCAATAGATATTTCATAACAGAGTTATTATTTAGTTATTTTCAGCAAGTAGTTTGAGTTAAAAAAATATAATTTCCTTGTTTGTTTTCAATTGAGATATGAATAACTTTTCATTGTTTTATTGATGACACTGGAGAATACAACTTTTGGAGAAAGAGATGTTACACCTTTTTGTTGAAATTTGGGCTCATAGTTTCTGATAATAACAGTTGATATTGTCCATCAGATCTGCTTGCAAGATATAACATATATCCCTACAAATGTATACATATATATATATTGTAATATACATGTAATGAATGCCATCAAATGAAGGTATAAAGATCAATCCCAAGAAGCCTAGAACACAAACTACAAAACAAAATTTATTTATTGATACATGTCGCTAAAAGCACGTTTCTGTGATTTCCTGCAATGAGATGCCCCTGGACATTTGCAGTGAATGCTCCAACAGTTCGAGTTATTCTATTAATTTTGACTGAAAACTAATGCAGCTGATGAAGGACTTCTGACATCACAATCATTTTGCTCAGCATAGCTTTCATTCTTACCAGCTGATTCATCCACCGCTTCAGCGAGCTCTAAGAGTCTGCTACATGTTGGGTCAGGTATCTTATCTAAATGTGGAACAGGTCATCTAGTGTGGTTGACATGAGGATACATCCACTTACTTTAGTTCTTCCTACTGATGACTTTATATTCACCAAACAAAAGTAACAGTCATAACTGTAGGTTCCTCATTTGCACCCTACCATTGGTACATCAAATTTCATGCCCTTCCTTTTCACATTTGCCAAGTGTTGCAGATGCTCTGTACAGGTTTTACACATAACATAAGGTTCCCCAGTCTAATAGTGGTCCCTCTGTTTTACTTTGAAATAGGCAAAATAAGATACTTTCACAGAGTCAGTTATAGCTTTTCTACACTGAGGAAAAGTGTACTCTCTGCAAATGAAACAAAAAACATCACGATAATTTACACATTTTCTAATTTTTGAAGCCATGTCAATGCCTGTAACAGAAATAAAACACATCTCAACATGTACACACGCAAACATCAACAGAATATCTGCAAAATCATAAGTGTATATAAAGAAATCATAAGAATAATAGTTAATGATGTCCGCAATATCTCATTAGCTAGAGATCCTAAAACAAAATGGATGATAATTTCTAAAACAGTAGAATACAAATACCCAGTATAATGTCTAAAATTCCAGGCACCACATTAAAAAATGTTGTATCCTCTAGTGTTACTGTAATCATTGGTAAGAATTCAGATTTACAGCTATATTTATTCTAAGCTTACATAACCCAAAACAAAGCTCTATCTTTTACTCCATTTCTGGTGAGAAAGTGCTTCCTGTTTTGGGCATTGTAGGCATTGGGTAATTTCATCAAGAATTTTACTCTAGCTTCTCAGTTTCCTTAGAAAATGTAATGTTAGAGTAGTTCTTTGTTTATTTTCAACAAGTAACGAACATTTTAGACTTTATTTAGTCATAATTAATGTTTTGATTTGTTCCTTAATGAAATTTAGTAATCAACATGATCTTTAGAATATAAAAGTAGAATGAATCTAAAGAAAGCAAGTCCCATGGCTTCTCATACATTTTCTGACAGGGAGTTTCTACAAAACCACACCCTTTATTGTGCAGAGAGATCTTCCATATATATTTTAATTAAGAAGCACACCCATTTGTACTAATCACTGATTGCATCAATTCTCTTTTGGGCAAAACAAACAAAATGCCCCCTCACATCTGATTGGCTGAAGACTTTAGTGCTTTTGCTTATAAAAGATTACAAATGCTAGAAAGTTTAGATGAACGGGACATAAACCAAGGACAAACTTACCAGGACAGCTCTACTTCTGGTAGGTAAGCAAGCTACTCCATTTAGTCTATAAATATGTTTCTTCTTGAGAATGTAAAGCCTTATCTTTAAATCATGTACACCTGTTTATTTACAGATTCCTTAATATGTATTTTAATATTCTTCCACTTGAAGCAATTTGTATTTAAACTCATTGGAATATTAGCATTTTGTGACATAGTTACTGACTTCTCTACTTCTACAGAATAGCATAAGCATAAAACAGTGATTTCAACTCCCTAAACTGATCACTTTTCTCTTTATATGTTATGGGACAATCTTATCTTGTTTAGAGACATTGTCTACATAGATTCATGTTATCTGCAGGATGCATATAGTACAATGTGAGGTACCACATATATAAAAATAAATTTTCTAATTCTAGCTTAAAATAGAAAATTAGGAGACAAGCTTCATTTTGTTAATAAGGAAGGATACTAAGATTGGCTAATATTACATATTTCAGTTCATATGCATCCCTATGCATTTATAATATTTGTGCATTATAATGTTTGATATGAATTTATATTTACATCTATATTTATTTCAAGCTCACATCACCCAAAACAAAGCTCTCTCTTTTGTTCCATTTCTGGTGAGAAAGTGCTTCTGTTTTGGGCATTGTTGGCATTGGGTAACATCATCCAGGCAGTTATGTTTACATTACGGTTCACTGCCTTTCAGCTTTTCAGTTTCAATAGATATTTCATAATAGAGTTATTATTTAGTTATTTTCAGCAAGTAGTTTGAGTTAAAAAAAATATAATTTCCTTGTTTCTTTTCAATTGAGATATGAATAACTTTTCATTGTTTTATTGATGACACTGGAGAATACAACTTTTGGAGAAAGAGATGTTACACCTTTTTGTTGAAATTTGGGCTCATAGTTTCTGATAATAACAGTTGATATTGTCCATCAGATCTGCTTGCAAGATATAACATATATCCCTACAAATGTATACATTTATATATATTGTAATATACATGTAATGAATGCCATCAAATGAAGGTATAAAGATCAATCCCAAGAAGCCTAGAACACAAACTACAAAACAAAATTTATTTATTGATACATGTCGCTAAAACCACGTTTCTGTGATTTCCTGCAATGAGATGCCCCTGGACATTTGCAGTGAATGCTCCAACAGTTCGAGTTATTCTATTAATTTTGACTGAAAACTAATGCAGCTGATGAAGGACTTCTGACATCACAAACATTTTGCTCAGCATAGCTTTCATTCTTACCAGCTGATTCATCCACCGCTTCAGCGAGCTCTAAGAGTCTGCTACATGTTGGGTCAGGTATCTTATCTAAATGTGGAACAGGTCATCTAGTGTGGTTGACATGAGGATACATCCACTTACTTTAGTTCTTCCTACTGATGACTTTATATTCACCAAACAAAAGTAACAGTCATAACTGTAGGTTCTACGTTTGCACCCTACCATTGGTACATCAAATTTCATGCCCTTCCTTTTCACATTTGCCAAGTGTTGCAGATGCTCTGTACAGGTTTTACACACAACATGAGGTTCCCCAGTCTAATAGTGGTCCCTCTGTTTTACTTTGAAATAGGCAAAATAAGATACTTTCACAGAGTCAGTTATAGCTTTTCTACACTGAGGAAAAGTGTACTCTCTGCAAATGAAACAAAAAACATCACGATAATTTACACATTTTCTAATTTTTGAAGCCATGTCAATGCCTGTAACAGAAATAAAAGACATCTCAACATGTACACACGCAAACATCAACAGAATATCTGCAAAATCATAAGTGTATATAAAGAAATCATAAGAATAATAGTTAATGATGTCCGCAATATCTCATTAGCTAGAGATCCTAAAACAAAATGGATGATAATTTCTAAAACAGTAGAATACAAATACCCAGTATAATGTCTAAAATTCCAGGCACCACATTAAAAAATGTTGTATCCTCTAGTGTTACTGTAATCATTGGTAAGAATTCAGATTTACAGCTATATTTATTCTAAGCTTACATAACCCAAAACAAAGCTCTATCTTTTACTCCATTTCTGGTGAGAAAGTGCTTCCTGTTTTGGGCATTGTAGGCATTGGGTAATTTCATCAAGAATTTTACTCTAGCTTCTCAGTTTCCTTAGAAAATGTAATGTTAGAGTAGTTCTTTGTTTATTTTCAACAAGTAACGAACATTTTAGACTTTATTTAGTCATAATTAATGTTTTGATTTGTTCCTTAATGAAATTTAGTAATCAACATGATCTTTAGAATATAAAAGTACAATGAATCTAAAGAAAGCAAGTCCCATGGCTTCTCATACATTTTCTGACAGGGAGTTTCTACAAAACCACACCCTTTATTGTGCAGAGAGATCTTCCATATATATTTTAATTAAGAAGCACACCCATTTGTACTAATCACTGATTGCATCAATTCTCTTTTGGGCAAAACAAACAAAATGCCCCCTCACATCTGATTGGCTGAAGACTTTAGTGCTTTTGCTTATAAAAGATTACAAATGCTAGAAAGTTTAGATGAACGGGACATAAACCAAGGACAAACTTACCAGGACAGCTCTACTTCTGGTAGGTAAGCAAGCTACTCCATTTAGTCTATAAATATGTCTCTTCTTGAGAATGTAAAGCCTTATCTTTAAATCATGTACACCTGTTTATTTACAGATTCCTTAATATGTATTTTAATATTCTTGCACTTGAAGCAATTTGTATTTAAACTCATTGGAATATTAGCATTTTGTGACATAGTTACTGACTTCTCTACTTCTACAGAATAGCATAAGCATAAAACAGTGATTTCAACTCCCTAAACTGATCACTTTTCTCTTTATATGTTATGGGACAATCTTATCTTGTTTAGAGACATTGTCTACATAGATTCATGTTATCTGCAGGATGCATATAGTACAATGTGAGGTACCACATATATAAAAATAAATTTTCTAATTCTAGCTTAAAATAGAAAATTAGGAGACAAGCTTCATTTTGTTAATAAGGAAGGATACTAAGATTGGCTAATATTACATATTTCAGTTCATATGCATCCCTGTGCATTTATAATATTTGTGCATTATAATGTTTGATATGAATTTATATTTACATCTATATTTATTTCAAGCTCACATCACCCAAAACAAAGCTCTCTCTTTTGTTCCATTTCTGGTGAGAAAGTGCTTCTGTTTTGGGCATTGTTGGCATTGGGTAACATCATCCAGGCAGTTATGTTTACATTACGGTTCACTGCCTTTCAGCTTTTCAGTTTCAATAGATAATAGAGTTATTATTTAGTTATTTTCAGCAAGTAGTTTGAGTTAAAAAAAATATAATTTCCTTGTTTGTTTTCAATTGAGATATGAATAACTTTTCATTGTTTTATTGATGACACTGGAGAATACAACTTTTGGAGAAAGAGATGTTACACCTTTTTGTTGAAATTTGGGCTCATAGTTTCTGATAATAACAGTTGATATTGTCCATCAGATCTGCTTGCAAGATATAACATATATCCCTACAAATGTATACATTTATATATATATTGTAATATACATGTAATGAATGCCATCAAATGAAGGTATAAAGATCAATCCCAAGAAGCCTAGAACACAAACTACAAAACAAAATTTATTTATTGATACATGTAGCTAAAACCACGTTTCTGTGATTTCCTGCAATGAGATGCCCCTGGACATTTGCAGTGAATGCTCCAACAGTTCGAGTTATTCTATTAATTTTGACTGAAAACTAATGCAGCTGATGAAGGACTTCTGACATCACAATCATTTTGCTCAGCATAGCTTTCATTCTTACCAGCTGATTCATCCACCGCTTCAGCGAGCTCTAAGAGTCTGCTACATGTTGGGTCAGGTATCTTATCTAAATGTGGAACAGGTCATCTAGTGTGGTTGACATGAGGATACATCCACTTACTTTAGTTCTTCCTACTGATGACTTTATATTCACCAAACAAAAGTAACAGTCATAACTGTAGGTTCTACGTTTGCACCCTACCATTGGTACATCAAATTTCATGCCCTTCCTTTTCACATTTGCCAAGTGTTGCAGATGCTCTGTACAGGTTTTACACACAACATGAGGTTCCCCAGTCTAATAGTGGTCCCTCTGTTTTACTTTGAAATAGGCAAAATAAGATACTTTCACAGAGTCAGTTATAGCTTTTCTACACTGAGGAAAAGTGTACTCTCTGCAAATGAAACAAAAAACATCACGATAATTTACACATTTTCTAATTTTTTAAGCCATGTCAATGCCTGTAACAGAAATAAAACACATCTCAACATGTACACACGCAAACATCAACAGAATATCTGCAAAATCATAAGTGTATATAAAGAAATCATAAGAATAATAGTTAATGATGTCCGCAATATCTCATGAGCTAGAGATCCTAAAACAAAATGGATGATAATTTCTAAAACAGTAGAATACAAATACCCAGTATAATGTCTAAAATTCCAGGCACCACATTAAAAAATGTTGTATCCTCTAGTGTTACTGTAATCATTGGTAAGAATTCAGATTTACAGCTATATTTATTCTAAGCTTACATAACCCAAAACAAAGCTCTATCTTTTACTCCATTTCTGGTGAGAAAGTGCTTCCTGTTTTGGGCATTGTAGGCATTGGGTAATTTCATCAAGAATTTTACTCTAGCTTCTCAGTTTCCTTAGAAAATGTAATGTTAGAGTAGTTCTTTGTTTATTTTCAATAAGTAACGAACATTTTAGACTTTATTTAGTCATAATTAATGTTTTGAATTGTTCCTTAATGAAATTTAGTAATCAACATGATCTTTAGAATATAAAAGTACAATGAATCTAAAGAAAGCAAGTCCCATGGCTTCTCATACATTTCTGACAGGGAGTTTCTACAAAACCACACCCTTTATTGTGCAGAGAGATCTTCCATATATATTTTAATTAAGAAGCACACCCATTTGTACTAATCACTGATTGCATCAATTCTCTTTTGGGCAAAACAAACAAAATGCCCCCTCACATCTGATTGGTTGAAGACTTTAGTGCTTTTGCTTATAAAAGATTACAAATGCTAGAAAGTTTAGATGAACGGGACATAAACCAAGGACAAACTTACTAGGACAGCTCTACTTCTGGTAGGTAAGCAAGCTACTCCATTTAGTCTATAAATATGTCTCTTCTTGAGAATGTAAAGCCTTATCTTTAAATCATGTACACCTGTTTATTTACAGATTCCTTAATATATATTTTAATATTCTTGCACTTGAAGCAATTTGTATTTAAACTCATTGGAATATTAGCATTTTGTGACATAGTTACTGACTTCTCTACTTCTACAGAATAGCATAAGTCATAAAACAGTGATTTCAACTCCCTAAACTGATCACTTTTCTCTTTATATGTTATGGGACAATCTTATCTTGTTTAGAGACATTGTCTACATAGATTCATGTTATCTGCAGGATGCATATAGTACAATGTGAGGTACCACATATATAAAAATAAATTTTCTAATTCTAGCTTAAAATAGAAAATTAGGAGACAAGCTTCATTTTGTTAATAAGGAAGGATACTAAGATTGGCTAATATTACATATTTCAGTTCATATGCATCCCTATGCATTTATAATATTTGTGCATTATAATGTTTGATATGAATTTATATTTACATCTATATTTATTTCAAGCTCACATCACCCAAAACAAAGCTCTCTCTTTTGTTCCATTTCTGGTGAGAAAGTGCTTCTGTTTTGGGCATTGTTGGCATTGGGTAACATCATCCAGACAGTTATGTTTACATTATGGTTCACTGCCTTTCAGCTTTTCAGTTTCAATAGATATTTCATAATAGAGTTATTATTTAGTTATTTTCAGCAAGTAGTTTGAGTTAAAAAAAATATAATTTCCTATTTTGTTTTCAATTGAGATATGAATAACTTTTCATTGTTTTATTGATGACACTGGAGAATACAACTTTTGGAGAAAGAGATGTTACACCTTTTTGTTGAAATTTGGGCTCATAGTTTCTGATAATAACAGTTGATATTTTCCATCAGGTCTGCTTGCAAGATATAACATATATCCCTACAAATGTATACATTTATATATATTGTAATATACATGTAATGAATGCCATCAAATGAAGGTATAAAGATCAATCCCAAGAAGCCTAGAACACAAACTACAAAACAAAATTTATTTATTGATACATGTCGCTAAAACCAAGTTTCTGTGATTTCCTGCAATGAGATGCCCCTGGACATTTGCAGTGAATGCTCCAACAGTTCGAGTTATTCTATTAATTTTGACTGAAAACTAATGCAGCTGATGAAGGACTTCTGACATCACAATCATTTTGCTCAGCATAGCTTTCATTCTTACCAGCTGATTCATCCACCGCTTCAGCGAGCTCTAAGAGTCTGCTACATGTTGGGTCAGGTATCTTATCTTAATGTGGAACAGGGCATCTAGTGTGGTTAACATTAGGATACATCCACTTACTCTAGTTCTTCCTACTGATGACTTTATATTCACCAAACAAAAGCAACAACAGTCATAACTGTAGGTTCTACGTTTGCACCCTACCATTGGTACATCAAATTTGATGCCCTTCCTTTTCACATTTGCCAAGTGTTGCAGATGCTCTGTACATGTTTTACACACAACATGAGGTTCCCAAGTCTAATAGTGGTCCCTCTGTTTTACTTTGAAATAGGAAAAATAAGATACTTTCACAGAGCCAGTTATAGCTTTTTTACACTGAGGAAAAGTGTACTCTCTGCAAATGAAACAAAAAACATCACGATAATTTACACATTTTCTAATTTTTGAAGCCATGTCAATGCCTGTAACAGATATAAAACACATCTCAACATGTACACACGCAAACATCAACAGAATATCTGCAAAATCATAAGTGTATATAAAGAAATCATAAGAATAATAGTTAATGATGTCCGCAATATCTCATAAGCTAGAGATCCTAAAAAACAAAATGGATGATAATTTCTAAAACAGTAGAATACAAATACCCAGTATAATGTCTAAAATTCCAGGCACCACATTAAAAAATGTTGTATCCTCTAGTGTTACTGTAATCATTGGTAAGAATTCAGATTTACAGCTATATTTATTCTTAGCTTACATAACCCAAAACAAAGCTCTATCTTTTACTCCATTTCTGGTGAGAAAGTGCTTCCTGTTTTGGGCATTGTAGGCATTGGGTAATTTCATCAAGAATTTTACTCTAGCTTCTCAGTTTCCTTAGAAAATGTAATGTTAGAGTAGTTCTTTGTTTATTTTCAACAAGTAATGAACATTTTAGACTTTCTTTAGTCATTATTACTATTTTGATTTGTTCCTTAATGAAATTTAGAAATCAACATGATCTTTAGAATATAAAAGTACAATGAATCTACAGAAAGCAAGTCCCATGGCTTCTCATACATTTTCTGAAAGGGAGTTTCTACAAAACCACACCCTTTATTATGCAGAGAGAATCTTCCATATATATTTTAATTAGGAAGCACACCCATTTGTCCTAATCACTGATTGCATCAATTCTCTTTTGGGCAAAACAAACAAAATGCCCCCTCACATCTGATTGGCTGAAGACTTTAGTGCTTTTGCTTATAAAAGATTACAAATGCTAGAAAGTTTAGATGAACGGGACATAAACCAAGGACAAATTTACCAGGACAGCTCTACTTCTGGTAGGTAAGCAAGCTACTCCATTTAGTCTACAAATATGTTTCTTCTTGAGAATGTAAAGCCTTATCTTTAAATCATGTACACCTGTTTATTTTCAGATTCCTTAATAGGTATTTTAATATTCTTGCACTTGAAGTAATTTGTATTTAAACTCATTGGAATATAAGCATTTTGTGACATAGTTACTGACTTCTCTACTTCTACAGAATAGCATAAGTCATAAAACAGTGATTTCAACTCCCTAAACTGATCACTTTTCTCTTTATATGTTATGGGACAATCTTATCTTGTTTAGAGACATTGTCTACATAGATTCATGTTATCTGCAGGATGCATACAGTACAATGTGAGGTACCACATATATAAAAAATAATTTTCTAATTTTAGCTTAAAATAGAAAATTAGCAAGTCCCATGGCTTCTCATACATTTTATGAAAGGGAGTTTCTACAAAACCACACCCTTTATTGTGCTTAGAGAATCTTCCATATATATTTTAATTAAGAAGCACACCCATTTGTCCTAATCACTGATTTCAGCAATTCTCTTTTGGGCAAAACGAACAAAATGCCCCCTCACATCTGATTGTCTGAAGACTTTAGTGCTTTTGCTTATAAAAGATTACAAATGCTAGAAAGTTTAGATGAACGGGACATAAACCAAGGACAAACTTACCAGGACAGCTCTACTTCTGCTAGGTTGCAAGCTACTCCATTTAGTCTATAAATATGTCTCTTCTTTAGAATGTAAAGCCTTATCTTTAAATCATGTACACCTGTTTATTTACAGTTTCCTTAATAGGTATTTTAATATTCTTGCACTTGAAGCAATTTGTATTTAAACTCATTGGAATATAAGCATTTTGTGACATAGTTACTGACTTCTCTACTTCTACAGAATAGCATAAGTCATAAAACAGTGATTTCAACTCCCTAAACTGATCACTTTTCTCTTTATATGTTATGGGACAATCTTATCTTGTTTAGAGACATTGTCTACATAGATTCATGTTATCTGCAGGATGCATATAGTACAATGTGAGGTACCACATATATAAAAATAAATTTTCTAATTCTAGCTTAAAATAGAAAATTAGGAGACAAGCTTCATTTTGTTAATAAGGAAGGATACTAAGATTGGCTAATATTACATATTTCAGTTCATATGCATCCCTATGCATTTATAATATTTGTGCATTATAATGTTTGATATGAATTTATATTTACATCTATATTTATTTCAAGCTCACATCACCCAAAACAAAGCTCTCTCTTTTGTTCCATTTCTGGTGAGAAAGTGCTTCTGTTTTGGGCATTGTTGGCATTGGGTAACATCATCCAGGCAGTTATGTTTACATTACGGTTCACTGCCTTTCAGCTTTTCAGTTTCAATAGATATTTCATAATAGAGTTATTATTTAGTTATTTTCAGCAAGTAGTTTGAGTTAAAAAAAATATAATTTCCTTGTTTGTTTTCAATTGAGATATGAATAACTTTTCATTGTTTTATTGATGACACTGGAGAATACAACTTTTGGAGAAAGAGATGTTACACCTTTTTGTTGAAATTTGGGCTCATAGTTTCTGATAATAACAGTTGATATTGTCCATCAGATCTGCTTGCAAGATATAACATATATCCCTACAAATGTATACATTTATATATATATTGTAATATACATGTAATGAATGCCATCAAATGAAGGTATAAAGATCAATCCCAAGAAGCCTAGAACACAAACTACAAAACAAAATTTATTTATTGATACATGTAGCTAAAACCACGTTTCTGTGATTTCCTGCAATGAGATGCCCCTGGACATTTGCAGTGAATGCTCCAACAGTTCGAGTTATTCTATTAATTTTGACTGAAAACTAATGCAGCTGATGAAGGACTTCTGACATCACAATCATTTTGCTCAGCATAGCTTTCATTCTTACCAGCTGATTCATCCACCGCTTCAGCGAGCTCTAAGAGTCTGCTACATGTTGGGTCAGGTATCTTATCTAAATGTGGAACAGGGCATCTAGTGTGGTTGACATGAGGATACATCCACTTACTTTAGTTCTTCCTACTGATGACTTTATATTCACCAAACAAAAGTAACAGTCATAACTGTAGGTTCTACGTTTGCACCCTACCATTGGTACATCAAATTTCATGCCCTTCCTTTTCACATTTGCCAAGTGTTGCAGATGCTCTGTACAGGTTTTACACACAACATGAGGTTCCCCAGTCTAATAGTGGTCCCTCTGTTTTACTTTGAAATAGGCAAAATAAGATACTTTCACAGAGTCAGTTATAGCTTTTCTACACTGAGGAAAAGTGTACTCTCTGCAAATGAAACAAAAAACATCACGATAATTTACACATTTTCTAATTTTTTAAGCCATGTCAATGCCTGTAACAGAAATAAAACACATCTCAACATGTACACACGCAAACATCAACAGAATATCTGCAAAATCATAAGTGTATATAAAGAAATCATAAGAATAATAGTTAATGATGTCCGCAATATCTCATGAGCTAGAGATCCTAAAACAAAATGGATGATAATTTCTAAAACAGTAGAATACAAATACCCAGTATAATGTCTAAAATTCCAGGCACCACATTAAAAAATGTTGTATCCTCTAGTGTTACTGTAATCATTGGTAAGAATTCAGATTTACAGCTATATTTATTCTAAGCTTACATAACCCAAAACAAAGCTCTATCTTTTACTCCATTTCTGGTGAGAAAGTGCTTCCTGTTTTGGGCATTGTAGGCATTGGGTAATTTCATCAAGAATTTTACTCTAGCTTCTCAGTTTCCTTAGAAAATGTAATGTTAGAGTAGTTCTTTGTTTATTTTCAATAAGTAACGAACATTTTAGACTTTATTTAGTCATAATTAATGTTTTGAATTGTTCCTTAATGAAATTTAGTAATCAACATGATCTTTAGAATATAAAAGTACAATGAATCTAAAGAAAGCAAGTCCCATGGCTTCTCATACATTTCTGACAGGGAGTTTCTACAAAACCACACCCTTTATTGTGCAGAGAGATCTTCCATATATATTTTAATTAAGAAGCACACCCATTTGTACTAATCACTGATTGCATCAATTCTCTTTTGGGCAAAACAAACAAAATGCCCCCTCACATCTGATTGGCTGAAGACTTTAGTGCTTTTGCTTATAAAAGATTACAAATGCTAGAAAGTTTAGATGAACGGGACATAAACCAAGGACAAACTTACCAGGACAGCTCTACTTCTGGTAGGTAAGCAAGCTACTCCATTTAGTCTATAAATATGTCTCTTCTTGAGAATGTAAAGCCTTATCTTTAAATCATGTACACCTGTTTATTTACAGATTCCTTAATATATATTTTAATATTCTTGCACTTGAAGCAATTTGTATTTAAACTCATTGGAATATTAGCATTTTGTGACATAGTTACTGACTTCTCTACTTCTACAGAATAGCATAAGTCATAAAACAGTGATTTCAACTCCCTAAACTGATCACTTTTCTCTTTATATGTTATGGGACAATCTTATCTTGTTTAGAGACATTGTCTACATAGATTCATGTTATCTGCAGGATGCATATAGTACAATGTGAGGTACCACATATATAAAAATAAATTTTCTAATTCTAGCTTAAAATAGAAAATTAGGAGACAAGCTTCATTTTGTTAATAAGGAAGGATACTAAGATTGGCTAATATTACATATTTCAGTTCATATGCATCCCTATGCATTTATAATATTTGTGCATTATAATGTTTGATATGAATTTATATTTACATCTATATTTATTTCAAGCTCACATCACCCAAAACAAAGCTCTCTCTTTTGTTCCATTTCTGGTGAGAAAGTGCTTCTGTTTTGGGCATTGTTGGCATTGGGTAACATCATCCAGACAGTTATGTTTACATTATGGTTCACTGCCTTTCAGCTTTTCAGTTTCAATAGATATTTCATAATAGAGTTATTATTTAGTTATTTTCAGCAAGTAGTTTGAGTTAAAAAAAATATAATTTCCTTGTTTGTTTTCAATTGAGATATGAATAACTTTTCATTGTTTTATTGATGACACTGGAGAATACAACTTTTGGAGAAAGAGATGTTACACCTTTTTGTTGAAATTTGGGCTCATAGTCTCTGATAATAACAGTTGATATTTTCCATCAGGTCTGCTTGCAAGATATAACATATATCCCTACAAATGTACACATTTATATATATTGTAATATACATGTAATGAATGCCATCAAATGAAGGTATAAAGATCAATCCCAAGAAGCCTAGAACACAAACTACAAAACAAAATTTATTTATTGATACATGTCGCTAAAACCAAGTTTCTGTGATTTCCTGCAATGAGATGCCCCTGGACATTTGCAGTGAATGCTCCAACAGTTCGAGTTATTCTATTAATTTTGACTGAAAACTAATGCAGCTGATGAAGGACTTCTGACATCACAATCATTTTGCTCAGCATAGCTTTCATTCTTACCAGCTGATTCATCCACCGCTTCAGCGAGCTCTAAGAGTCTGCTACATGTTGGGTCAGGTATCTTATCTTAATGTGGAACAGGGCATCTAGTGTGGTTAACATTAGGATACATCCACTTACTCTAGTTCTTCCTACTGATGACTTTATATTCACCAAACAAAAGCAACAACAGTCATAACTGTAGGTTCTACGTTTGCACCCTACCATTGGTACATCAAATTTGATGCCCTTCCTTTTCACATTTGCCAAGTGTTGCAGATGCTCTGTACATGTTTTACACACAACATGAGGTTCCCAAGTCTAATAGTGGTCCCTCTGTTTTACTTTGAAATAGGAAAAATAAGATACTTTCACAGAGCCAGTTATAGCTTTTTTACACTGAGGAAAAGTGTACTCTCTGCAAATGAAACAAAAAACATCACGATAATTTACACATTTTCTAATTTTTGAAGCCATGTCAATGCCTGTAACAGATATAAAACACATCTCAACATGTACACACGCAAACATCAACAGAATATCTGCAAAATCATAAGTGTATATAAAGAAATCATAAGAATAATAGTTAATGATGTCCGCAATATCTCATAAGCTAGAGATCCTAAAAAACAAAATGGATGATAATTTCTAAAACAGTAGAATACAAATACCCAGTATAATGTCTAAAATTCCAGGCACCACATTAAAAAATGTTGTATCCTCTAGTGTTACTGTAATCATTGGTAAGAATTCAGATTTACAGCTATATTTATTCTTAGCTTACATAACCCAAAACAAAGCTCTATCTTTTACTCCATTTCTGGTGAGAAAGTGCTTCCTGTTTTGGGCATTGTAGGCATTGGGTAATTTCATCAAGAATTTTACTCTAGCTTCTCAGTTTCCTTAGAAAATGTAATGTTAGAGTAGTTCTTTGTTTATTTTCAACAAGTAATGAACATTTTAGACTTTCTTTAGTCATTATTACTATTTTGATTTGTTCCTTAATGAAATTTAGAAATCAACATGATCTTTAGAATATAAAAGTACAATGAATCTACAGAAAGCAAGTCCCATGGCTTCTCATACATTTTCTGAAAGGGAGTTTCTACAAAACCACACCCTTTATTATGCAGAGAGAATCTTCCATATATATTTTAATTAGGAAGCACACCCATTTAACCTAATCACTGATTGCATCAATTCTCTTTTGGGCAAAACAAACAAAATGCCCCCTCACATCTGATTGGCTGAAGACTTTAGTGCTTTTGCTTATAAAAGATTACAAATGCTAGAAAGTTTAGATGAACGGGACATAAACCAAGGACAAATTTACCAGGACAGCTCTACTTCTGGTAGGTAAGCAAGCTACTCCATTTAGTCTACAAATATGTTTCTTCTTGAGAATGTAAAGCCTTATCTTTAAATCATGTACACCTGTTTATTTTCAGATTCCTTAATAGGTATTTTAATATTCTTGCACTTGAAGTAATTTGTATTTAAACTCATTGGAATATAAGCATTTTGTGACATAGTTACTGACTTCTCTACTTCTACAGAATAGCATAAGTCATAAAACAGTGATTTCAACTCCCTAAACTGATCACTTTTCTCTTTATATGTTATGGGACAATCTTATCTTGTTTAGAGACATTGTCTACATAGATTCATGTTATCTGCAGGATGCATACAGTACAATGTGAGGTACCACATATATAAAAAATAATTTTCTAATTTTAGCTTAAAATAGAAAATTAGCAAGTCCCATGGCTTCTCATACATTTTATGAAAGGGAGTTTCTACAAAACCACACCCTTTATTGTGCTTAGAGAATCTTCCATATATATTTTAATTAAGAAGCACACCCATTTGTCCTAATCACTGATTTCAGCAATTCTCTTTTGGGCAAAACGAACAAAATGCCCCCTCACATCTGATTGTCTGAAGACTTTAGTGCTTTTGCTTATAAAAGATTACAAATGCTAGAAAGTTTAGATGAACGGGACATAAACCAAGGACAAACTTACCAGGACAGCTCTACTTCTGCTAGGTTGCAAGCTACTCCATTTAGTCTATAAATATGTCTCTTCTTTAGAATGTAAAGCCTTATCTTTAAATCATGTACACCTGTTTATTTACAGATTCCTTAATAGGTATTTTAATATTCTTGCACTTGAAGCAATTTGTATTTAAACTCATTGGAATATAAGCATTTTGTGACATAGTTACTGACTTCTCTACTTCTACAGAATAGCATAAGTCATAAAACAGTGATTTCAACTCCCTAAACTGATCACTTTTCTCTTTATATGTTATGGGACAATCTTATCTTGTTTAGAGACATTGTCTACATAGATTCATGTTATCTGCAGGATGCATACAGTACAATGTGAGGTACCACATATATAAAAATTACTTTTCTAATTCTAGCTTAAAATAGAAAATTAGGAGACAAGCTTCATGTTGTTAATAAGGAAGGATACTAAGATAGGCTAATATTACATATTTCAGTTCATATGCATCCCTATGCATTTATAATATTTGTGCATTATAATGTTTGATATGAATTTATATTTACATCTATATTTATTTCAAGCTCACGTCACCCAAAACAAAGCTCTCTCTTTTGTTCCATTTCTGGTGAGAAAGTGCTTCTGTTTTGGGCATTGTTGGCATTGGGTAACATCATCCAGGCAGTTATGTTTACATTATGGTTCACTGCCTTTCAGCTTTTCAGTTTCAATAGATATTTCATAATAGAGTTATTATTTAGTTATTTTCAGCAAGTAGTTTGAGTTAAAAAAAATATAATTTCCTTGTTTCTTTTCAATTGAGACATGAATAACTTTTCATTGTTTTATTGATGACACTGGAGAATACAACTTTTGGAGAAAGAGATGTTACACCTTTTTGTTGAAATTTGGGCTCATAGTTTCTGATAATAACAGTTGATATTGTCCATCAGATCTGCTTGCAAGATATAACATATATCCCTACAAATGTATACATTTATATATATTGTAATATACATGTAATGAATGCCATCAAATGAAGGTATAAAGATCAATCCCAAGAAGCCTAGAACACAAACTACAAAACAAAATGTATTTATTGATACATGTCGCTAAAACCACGTTTCTGTGATTTCCTGCAATGAGATGCCCCTGGACATTTGCAGTGAATGCTCCAACAGTTCGAGTTATTCTATTAATTTTGACTGAAAACTAATGCAGCTGATGAAGGACTTCTGACATCACAAACATTTTGCTCAGCATAGCTTTCATTCTTACCAGCTGATTCATCCACCGCTTCAGCGAGCTCTAAGAGTCTGCTACATGTTGGGTCAGGTATCTTATCTAAATGTGGAACAGGTCATCTAGTGTGGTTGACATGAGGATACATCCACTTACTTTAGTTCTTCCTACTGATGACTTTATATTCACCAAACAAAAGTAACAGTCATAACTGTAGGTTCTACGTTTGCACCCTACCATTGGTACATCAAATTTCATGCCCTTCCTTTTCACATTTGCCAAGTGTTGCAGATGCTCTGTACAGGTTTTACACACAACATGAGGTTCCCCAGTCTAATAGTGGTCCCTCTGTTTTACTTTGAAATAGGCAAAATAAGATACTTTCACAGAGTCAGTTATAGCTTTTCTACACTGAGGAAAAGTGTACTCTCTGCAAATGAAACAAAAAACATCACGATAATTTACACATTTTCTAATTTTTGAAGCCATGTCAATGCCTGTAACAGAAATAAAAGACATCTCAACATGTACACACGCAAACATCAACAGAATATCTGCAAAATCATAAGTGTATATAAAGAAATCATAAGAATAATAGTTAATGATGTCCGCAATATCTCATTAGCTAGAGATCCTAAAACAAAATGGATGATAATTTCTAAAACAGTAGAATACAAATACCCAGTATAATGTCTAAAATTCCAGGCACCACATTAAAAAATGTTGTATCCTCTAGTGTTACTGTAATCATTGGTAAGAATTCAGATTTACAGCTATATTTATTCTAAGCTTACATAACCCAAAACAAAGCTCTATCTTTTACTCCATTTCTGGTGAGAAAGTGCTTCCTGTTTTGGGCATTGTAGGCATTGGGTAATTTCATCAAGAATTTTACTCTAGCTTCTCAGTTTCCTTAGAAAATGTAATTTTAGAGTAGTTCTTTGTTTATTTTCAACAAGTAACGAACATTTTAGACTTTATTTAGTCATAATTAATGTTTTGATTTGTTCCTTAATGAAATTTAGTAATCAACATGATCTTTAGAATATAAAAGTACAATGAATCTAAAGAAAGCAAGTCCCATGGCTTCTCATACATTTTCTGACAGGGAGTTTCTACAAAACCACACCCTTTATTGTGCAGAGAGATCTTCCATATATATTTTAATTAAGAAGCACACCCATTTGTACTAATCACTGATTGCATCAATTCTCTTTTGGGCAAAACAAACAAAATGCCCCCTCACATCTGATTGGCTGAAGACTTTAGTGCTTTTGCTTATAAAAGATTACAAATGCTAGAAAGTTTAGATGAACGGGACATAAACCAAGGACAAACTTACCAGGACAGCTCTACTTCTGGTAGGTAAGCAAGCTACTCCATTTAGTCTATAAATATGTCTCTTCTTGAGAATGTAAAGCCTTATCTTTAAATCATGTACACCTGTTTATTTACAGATTCCTTAATATGTATTTTAATATTCTTGCACTTGAAGCAATTTGTATTTAAACTCATTGGAATATTAGCATTTTGTGACATAGTTACTGACTTCTCTACTTCTACAGAATAGCATAAGCATAAAACAGTGATTTCAACTCCCTAAACTGATCACTTTTCTCTTTATATGTTATGGGACAATCTTATCTTGTTTAGAGACATTGTCTACATAGATTCATGTTATCTGCAGGATGCATATAGTACAATGTGAGGTACCACATATATAAAAATAAATTTTCTAATTCTAGCTTAAAATAGAAAATTAGGAGACAAGCTTCATTTTGTTAATAAGGAAGGATACTAAGATTGGCTAATATTACATATTTCAGTTCATATGCATCCCTATGCATTTATAATATTTGTGCATTATAATGTTTGATATGAATTTATATTTACATCTATATTTATTTCAAGCTCACATCACCCAAAACAAAGCTCTCTCTTTTGTTCCATTTCTGGTGAGAAAGTGCTTCTGTTTTGGGCATTGTTGGCATTGGGTAACATCATCCAGGCAGTTATGTTTACATTACGGTTCACTGCCTTTCAGCTTTTCAGTTTCAATAGATATTTCATAATAGAGTTATTATTTAGTTATTTTCAGCAAGTAGTTTGAGTTAAAAAAAAATATAATTTCCTTGTTTGTTTTCAATTGAGACATGAATAACTTTTCATTGTTTTATTGATGACACTGGAGAATACAACTTTTGGAGAAAGAGATGTTACACCTTTTTGTTGAAATTTGGGCTCATAGTTTCTGATAATAACAGTTGATATTGTCCATCAGATCTGCTTGCAAGATATAACATATATCCCTACAAATGTATACATTTATATATATATTGTAATATACATGTAATGAATGCCATCAAATGAAGGTATAAAGATCAATCCCAAGAAGCCTAGAACACAAACTACAAAACAAAATTTATTTATTGATACATGTCGCTAAAACCAAGTTTCTGTGATTTCCTGCAATGAGATGCCCCTGGACATTTGCAGTGAATGCTCCAACAGTTCGAGTTATTCTATTAATTTTGACTGAAAACTAATGCAGCTGATGAAGGACTTCTGACATCACAATCATTTTGCTCAGCATAGCTTTCATTCTTACCAGCTGATTCATCCACCGCTTCAGCGAGCTCTAAGAGTCTGCTACATGTTGGGTCAGGAATCTTATCTTAATGTGGAACAGGGCATCTAGTGTGGTTAACATTAGGATACATCCACTTACTCTAGTTCTTCCTACTGATGACTTTATATTCACCAAACAAAAGCAACAACAGTCATAACTGTAGGTTCTACGTTTGCACCCTACCATTGGTACATCAAATTTGATGCCCTTCCTTTTCACATTTGCCAAGTGTTGCAGATGCTCTGTACATGTTTTACACACAACATGAGGTTCCCAAGTCTAATAGTGGTCCCTCTGTTTTACTTTGAAATAGGAAAAATAAGATACTTTCACAGAGCCAGTTATAGCTTTTTTACACTGAGGAAAAGTGTACTCTCTGCAAATGAAACAAAAAACATCACGATAATTTACACATTTTCTAATTTTTGAAGCCATGTCAATGCCTGTAACAGATATAAAACACATCTCAACATGTACACACGCAAACATCAACAGAATATCTGCAAAATCATAAGTGTATATAAAGAAATCATAAGAATAATAGTTAATGATGTCCGCAATATCTCATAAGCTAGAGATCCTAAAAAACAAAATGGATGATAATTTCTAAAACAGTAGAATACAAATACCCAGTATAATGTCTAAAATTCCAGGCACCACATTAAAAAATGTTGTATCCTCTAGTGTTACTGTAATCATTGGTAAGAATTCAGATTTACAGCTATATTTATTCTTAGCTTACATAACCCAAAACAAAGCTCTATCTTTTACTCCATTTCTGGTGAGAAAGTGCTTCCTGTTTTGGGCATTGTAGGCATTGGGTAATTTCATCAAGAATTTTACTCTAGCTTCTCAGTTTCCTTAGAAAATGTAATGTTAGAGTAGTTCTTTGTTTATTTTCAACAAGTAATTAACATTTTAGACTTTCTTTAGTCATTATTACTATTTTGATTTGTTCCTTAATGAAATTTAGAAATCAACATGATCTTTAGAATATAAAAGTACAATGAATCTACAGAAAGCAAGTCCCATGGCTTCTCATACATTTTCTGAAAGGGAGTTTCTACAAAACCACACCCTTTATTATGCAGAGAGAATCTTCCATATATATTTTAATTAGGAAGCACACCCATTTGTCCTAATCACTGATTGCATCAATTCTCTTTTGGGCAAACAAACAAAATGCCCCCTCACATCTGATTGGCTGAAGACTTTAGTGCTTTTGCTTATAAAAGATTACAAATGCTAGAAAGTTTAGATGAACGGGACATAAACCAAGGACAAATTTACCAGGACAGCTCTACTTCTGGTAGGTAAGCAAGCTACTCCATTTAGTCTACAAATATGTTTCTTCTTGAGAATGTAAAGCCTTATCTTTAAATCATGTACACCTGTTTATTTTCAGATTCCTTAATAGGTATTTTAATATTCTTGCACTTGAAGTAATTTGTATTTAAACTCATTGGAATATAAGCATTTTGTGACATAGTTACTGACTTCTCTACTTCTACAGAATAGCATAAGTCATAAAACAGTGATTTCAACTCCCTAAACTGATCACTTTTCTCTTTATATGTTATGGGACAATCTTATCTTGTTTAGAGACATTGTCTACATAGATTCATGTTATCTGCAGGATGCATACAGTACAATGTGAGGTACCACATATATAAAAAATAATTTTCTAATTTTAGCTTAAAATAGAAAATTAGCAAATCCCATGGCTTCTCATACATTTTATGAAAGGGAGTTTCTACAAAACCACACCCTTTATTGTGCTTAGAGAATCTTCCATATATATTTTAATTAAGAAGCACACCCATTTGTCCTAATCACTGATTTCAGCAATTCTCTTTTGGGCAAAACGAACAAAATGCCCCCTCACATCTGATTGTCTGAAGACTTTAGTGCTTTTGCTTATAAAAGATTACAAATGCTAGAAAGTTTAGATGAACGGGACATAAACCAAGGACAAACTTACCAGGACAGCTCTACTTCTGCTAGGTTGCAAGCTACTCCATTTAGTCTATAAATATGTCTCTTCTTTAGAATGTAAAGCCTTATCTTTAAATCATGTACACCTGTTTATTTACAGATTCCTTAATAGGTATTTTAATATTCTTGCACTTGAAGCAATTTGTATTTAAACTCATTGGAATATAAGCATTTTGTGACATAGTTACTGACTTCTCTACTTCTACAGAATAGCATAAGTCATAAAACAGTGATTTCAACTCCCTAAACTGATCACTTTTCTCTTTATATGTTATGGGACAATCTTATCTTGTTTAGAGACATTGTCTACATAGATTCATGTTATCTGCAGGATGCATACAGTACAATGTGAGGTACCACATATATAAAAATTACTTTTCTAATTCTAGCTTAAAATAGAAAATTAGGAGACAAGCTTCATGTTGTTAATAAGGAAGGATACTAAGATAGGCTAATATTACATATTTCAGTTCATATGCATCCCTATGCATTTATAATATTTGTGCATTATAATGTTTGATATGAATTTATATTTACATCTATATTTATTTCAAGCTCACGTCACCCAAAACAAAGCTCTCTCTTTTGTTCCATTTCTGGTGAGAAAGTGCTTCTGTTTTGGGCATTGTTGGCATTGGGTAACATCATCCAGGCAGTTATGTTTACATTATGGTTCACTGCCTTTCAGCTTTTCAGTTTCAATAGATATTTCATAATAGAGTTATTATTTAGTTATTTTCAGCAAGTAGTTTGAGTTAAAAAAAATATAATTTCCTTGTTTCTTTTCAATTGAGATATGAATAACTTTTCATTGTTTTATTGATGACACTGGAGAATACAACTTTTGGAGAAAGAGATGTTACACCTTTTTGTTGAAATTTGGGCTCATAGTTTCTGATAATAACAGTTGATATTGTCCATCAGATCTGCTTGCAAGATATAACATATATCCCTACAAATGTATACATTTATATATATTGTAATATACATGTAATGAATGCCATCAAATGAAGGTATAAAGATCAATCCCAAGAAGCCTAGAACACAAACTACAAAACAAAATTTATTTATTGATACATGTCGCTAAAACCACGTTTCTGTGATTTCCTGCAATGAGATGCCCCTGGACATTTGCAGTGAATGCTCCAACAGTTCGAGTTATTCTATTAATTTTGACTGAAAACTAATGCAGCTGATGAAGGACTTCTGACATCACAAACATTTTGCTCAGCATAGCTTTCATTCTTACCAGCTGATTCATCCACCGCTTCAGCGAGCTCTAAGAGTCTGCTACATGTTGGGTCAGGTATCTTATCTAAATGTGGAACAGGTCATCTAGTGTGGTTGACATGAGGATACATCCACTTACTTTAGTTCTTCCTACTGATGACTTTATATTCACCAAACAAAAGTAACAGTCATAACTGTAGGTTCTACGTTTGCACCCTACCATTGGTACATCAAATTTCATGCCCTTCCTTTTCACATTTGCCAAGTGTTGCAGATGCTCTGTACAGGTTTTACACACAACATGAGGTTCCCCAGTCTAATAGTGGTCCCTCTGTTTTACTTTGAAATAGGCAAAATAAGATACTTTCACAGAGTCAGTTATAGCTTTTCTACACTGAGGAAAAGTGTACTCTCTGCAAATGAAACAAAAAACATCACGATAATTTACACATTTTCTAATTTTTGAAGCCATGTCAATGCCTGTAACAGAAATAAAAGACATCTCAACATGTACACACGCAAACATCAACAGAATATCTGCAAAATCATAAGTGTATATAAAGAAATCATAAGAATAATAGTTAATGATGTCCGCAATATCTCATTAGCTAGAGATCCTAAAACAAAATGGATGATAATTTCTAAAACAGTAGAATACAAATACCCAGTATAATGTCTAAAATTCCAGGCACCACATTAAAAAATGTTGTATCCTCTAGTGTTACTGTAATCATTGGTAAGAATTCAGATTTACAGCTATATTTATTCTAAGCTTACATAACCCAAAACAAAGCTCTATCTTTTACTCCATTTCTGGTGAGAAAGTGCTTCCTGTTTTGGGCATTGTAGGCATTGGGTAATTTCATCAAGAATTTTACTCTAGCTTCTCAGTTTCCTTAGAAAATGTAATTTTAGAGTAGTTCTTTGTTTATTTTCAACAAGTAACGAACATTTTAGACTTTATTTAGTCATAATTAATGTTTTGATTTGTTCCTTAATGAAATTTAGTAATCAACATGATCTTTAGAATATAAAAGTACAATGAATCTAAAGAAAGCAAGTCCCATGGCTTCTCATACATTTTCTGACAGGGAGTTTCTACAAAACCACACCCTTTATTGTGCAGAGAGATCTTCCATATATATTTTAATTAAGAAGCACACCCATTTGTACTAATCACTGATTGCATCAATTCTCTTTTGGGCAAAACAAACAAAATGCCCCCTCACATCTGATTGGCTGAAGACTTTAGTGCTTTTGCTTATAAAAGATTACAAATGCTAGAAAGTTTAGATGAACGGGACATAAACCAAGGACAAACTTACCAGGACAGCTCTACTTCTGGTAGGTAAGCAAGCTACTCCATTTAGTCTATAAATATGTCTCTTCTTGAGAATGTAAAGCCTTATCTTTAAATCATGTACACCTGTTTATTTACAGATTCCTTAATATGTATTTTAATATTCTTGCACTTGAAGCAATTTGTATTTAAACTCATTGGAATATTAGCATTTTGTGACATAGTTACTGACTTCTCTACTTCTACAGAATAGCATAAGCATAAAACAGTGATTTCAACTCCCTAAACTGATCACTTTTCTCTTTATATGTTATGGGACAATCTTATCTTGTTTAGAGACATTGTCTACATAGATTCATGTTATCTGCAGGATGCATATAGTACAATGTGAGGTACCACATATATAAAAATAAATTTTCTAATTCTAGCTTAAAATAGAAAATTAGGAGACAAGCTTCATTTTGTTAATAAGGAAGGATACTAAGATTGGCTAATATTACATATTTCAGTTCATATGCATCCCTATGCATTTATAATATTTGTGCATTATAATGTTTGATATGAATTTATATTTACATCTATATTTATTTCAAGCTCACATCACCCAAAACAAAGCTCTCTCTTTTGTTCCATTTCTGGTGAGAAAGTGCTTCTGTTTTGGGCATTGTTGGCATTGGGTAACATCATCCAGGCAGTTATGTTTACATTACGGTTCACTGCCTTTCAGCTTTTCAGTTTCAATAGATATTTCATAATAGAGTTATTATTTAGTTATTTTCAGCAAGTAGTTTGAGTTAAAATAAATATAATTTCCTTGTTTGTTTTCAATTGAGATATGAATAACTTTTCATTGTTTTATTGATGACACTGGAGAATACAACTTTTGGAGAAAGAGATGTTACACCTTTTTGTTGAAATTTGGGCTCATAGTTTCTGATAATAACAGTTGATATTGTCCATCAGATCTGCTTGCAAGATATAACATATATCCCTACAAATGTATACATTTATATATATATTGTAATATACATGTAATGAATGCCATCAAATGAAGGTATAAAGATCAATCCCAAGAAGCCTAGAACACAAACTACAAAACAAAATTTATTTATTGATACATGTCGCTAAAACCAAGTTTCTGTGATTTCCTGCAATGAGATGCCCCTGGACATTTGCAGTGAATGCTCCAACAGTTCGAGTTATTCTATTAATTTTGACTGAAAACTAATGCAGCTGATGAAGGACTTCTGACATCACAATCATTTTGCTCAGCATAGCTTTCATTCTTACCAGCTGATTCATCCACCGCTTCAGCGAGCTCTAAGAGTCTGCTACATGTTGGGTCAGGAATCTTATCTTAATGTGGAACAGGGCATCTAGTGTGGTTAACATTAGGATACATCCACTTACTCTAGTTCTTCCTACTGATGACTTTATATTCACCAAACAAAAGCAACAACAGTCATAACTGTAGGTTCTACGTTTGCACCCTACCATTGGTACATCAAATTTGATGCCCTTCCTTTTCACATTTGCCAAGTGTTGCAGATGCTCTGTACATGTTTTACACACAACATGAGGTTCCCAAGTCTAATAGTGGTCCCTCTGTTTTACTTTGAAATAGGAAAAATAAGATACTTTCACAGAGCCAGTTATAGCTTTTTTACACTGAGGAAAAGTGTACTCTCTGCAAATGAAACAAAAAACATCACGATAATTTACACATTTTCTAATTTTTGAAGCCATGTCAATGCCTGTAACAGATATAAAACACATCTCAACATGTACACACGCAAACATCAACAGAATATCTGCAAAATCATAAGTGTATATAAAGAAATCATAAGAATAATAGTTAATGATGTCCGCAATATCTCATAAGCTAGAGATCCTAAAAAACAAAATGGATGATAATTTCTAAAACAGTAGAATACAAATACCCAGTATAATGTCTAAAATTCCAGGCACCACATTAAAAAATGTTGTATCCTCTAGTGTTACTGTAATCATTGGTAAGAATTCAGATTTACAGCTATATTTATTCTTAGCTTACATAACCCAAAACAAAGCTCTATCTTTTACTCCATTTCTGGTGAGAAAGTGCTTCCTGTTTTGGGCATTGTAGGCATTGGGTAATTTCATCAAGAATTTTACTCTAGCTTCTCAGTTTCCTTAGAAAATGTAATGTTAGAGTAGTTCTTTGTTTATTTTCAACAAGTAATTAACATTTTAGACTTTCTTTAGTCATTATTACTATTTTGATTTGTTCCTTAATGAAATTTAGAAATCAACATGATCTTTAGAATATAAAAGTACAATGAATCTACAGAAAGCAAGTCCCATGGCTTCTCATACATTTTCTGAAAGGGAGTTTCTACAAAACCACACCCTTTATTATGCAGAGAGAATCTTCCATATATATTTTAATTAGGAAGCACACCCATTTGTCCTAATCACTGATTGCATCAATTCTCTTTTGGGCAAACAAACAAAATGCCCCCTCACATCTGATTGGCTGAAGACTTTAGTGCTTTTGCTTATAAAAGATTACAAATGCTAGAAAGTTTAGATGAACGGGACATAAACCAAGGACAAATTTACCAGGACAGCTCTACTTCTGGTAGGTAAGCAAGCTACTCCATTTAGTCTACAAATATGTTTCTTCTTGAGAATGTAAAGCCTTATCTTTAAATCATGTACACCTGTTTATTTTCAGATTCCTTAATAGGTATTTTAATATTCTTGCACTTGAAGTAATTTGTATTTAAACTCATTGGAATATAAGCATTTTGTGACATAGTTACTGACTTCTCTACTTCTACAGAATAGCATAAGTCATAAAACAGTGATTTCAACTCCCTAAACTGATCACTTTTCTCTTTATATGTTATGGGACAATCTTATCTTGTTTAGAGACATTGTCTACATAGATTCATGTTATCTGCAGGATGCATACAGTACAATGTGAGGTACCACATATATAAAAAATAATTTTCTAATTTTAGCTTAAAATAGAAAATTAGCAAATCCCATGGCTTCTCATACATTTTATGAAAGGGAGTTTCTACAAAACCACACCCTTTATTGTGCTTAGAGAATCTTCCATATATATTTTAATTAAGAAGCACACCCATTTGTCCTAATCACTGATTTCAGCAATTCTCTTTTGGGCAAAACGAACAAAATGCCCCCTCACATCTGATTGTCTGAAGACTTTAGTGCTTTTGCTTATAAAAGATTACAAATGCTAGAAAGTTTAGATGAACGGGACATAAACCAAGGACAAACTTACCAGGACAGCTCTACTTCTGCTAGGTTGCAAGCTACTCCATTTAGTCTATAAATATGTCTCTTCTTTAGAATGTAAAGCCTTATCTTTAAATCATGTACACCTGTTTATTTACAGATTCCTTAATAGGTATTTTAATATTCTTGCACTTGAAGCAATTTGTATTTAAACTCATTGGAATATAAGCATTTTGTGACATAGTTACTGACTTCTCTACTTCTACAGAATAGCATAAGTCATAAAACAGTGATTTCAACTCCCTAAACTGATCACTTTTCTCTTTATATGTTATGGGACAATCTTATCTTGTTTAGAGACATTGTCTACATAGATTCATGTTATCTGCAGGATGCATACAGTACAATGTGAGGTACCACATATATAAAAATTACTTTTCTAATTCTAGCTTAAAATAGAAAATTAGGAGACAAGCTTCATGTTGTTAATAAGGAAGGATACTAAGATAGGCTAATATTACATATTTCAGTTCATATGCATCCCTATGCATTTATAATATTTGTGCATTATAATGTTTGATATGAATTTATATTTACATCTATATTTATTTCAAGCTCACGTCACCCAAAACAAAGCTCTCTCTTTTGTTCCATTTCTGGTGAGAAAGTGCTTCTGTTTTGGGCATTGTTGGCATTGGGTAACATCATCCAGGCAGTTATGTTTACATTATGGTTCACTGCCTTTCAGCTTTTCAGTTTCAATAGATATTTCATAATAGAGTTATTATTTAGTTATTTTCAGCAAGTAGTTTGAGTTAAAAAAAATATAATTTCCTTGTTTCTTTTCAATTGAGATATGAATAACTTTTCATTGTTTTATTGATGACACTGGAGAATACAACTTTTGGAGAAAGAGATGTTACACCTTTTTGTTGAAATTTGGGCTCATAGTTTCTGATAATAACAGTTGATATTGTCCATCAGATCTGCTTGCAAGATATAACATATATCCCTACAAATGTATACATTTATATATATTGTAATATACATGTAATGAATGCCATCAAATGAAGGTATAAAGATCAATCCCAAGAAGCCTAGAACACAAACTACAAAACAAAATTTATTTATTGATACATGTCGCTAAAACCACGTTTCTGTGATTTCCTGCAATGAGATGCCCCTGGACATTTGCAGTGAATGCTCCAACAGTTCGAGTTATTCTATTAATTTTGACTGAAAACTAATGCAGCTGATGAAGGACTTCTGACATCACAAACATTTTGCTCAGCATAGCTTTCATTCTTACCAGCTGATTCATCCACCGCTTCAGCGAGCTCTAAGAGTCTGCTACATGTTGGGTCAGGTATCTTATCTAAATGTGGAACAGGTCATCTAGTGTGGTTGACATGAGGATACATCCACTTACTTTAGTTCTTCCTACTGATGACTTTATATTCACCAAACAAAAGTAACAGTCATAACTGTAGGTTCTACGTTTGCACCCTACCATTGGTACATCAAATTTCATGCCCTTCCTTTTCACATTTGCCAAGTGTTGCAGATGCTCTGTACAGGTTTTACACACAACATGAGGTTCCCCAGTCTAATAGTGGTCCCTCTGTTTTACTTTGAAATAGGCAAAATAAGATACTTTCACAGAGTCAGTTATAGCTTTTCTACACTGAGGAAAAGTGTACTCTCTGCAAATGAAACAAAAAACATCACGATAATTTACACATTTTCTAATTTTTGAAGCCATGTCAATGCCTGTAACAGAAATAAAAGACATCTCAACATGTACACACGCAAACATCAACAGAATATCTGCAAAATCATAAGTGTATATAAAGAAATCATAAGAATAATAGTTAATGATGTCCGCAATATCTCATTAGCTAGAGATCCTAAAACAAAATGGATGATAATTTCTAAAACAGTAGAATACAAATACCCAGTATAATGTCTAAAATTCCAGGCACCACATTAAAAAATGTTGTATCCTCTAGTGTTACTGTAATCATTGGTAAGAATTCAGATTTACAGCTATATTTATTCTAAGCTTACATAACCCAAAACAAAGCTCTATCTTTTACTCCATTTCTGGTGAGAAAGTGCTTCCTGTTTTGGGCATTGTAGGCATTGGGTAATTTCATCAAGAATTTTACTCTAGCTTCTCAGTTTCCTTAGAAAATGTAATTTTAGAGTAGTTCTTTGTTTATTTTCAACAAGTAACGAACATTTTAGACTTTATTTAGTCATAATTAATGTTTTGATTTGTTCCTTAATGAAATTTAGTAATCAACATGATCTTTAGAATATAAAAGTACAATGAATCTAAAGAAAGCAAGTCCCATGGCTTCTCATACATTTTCTGACAGGGAGTTTCTACAAAACCACACCCTTTATTGTGCAGAGAGATCTTCCATATATATTTTAATTAAGAAGCACACCCATTTGTACTAATCACTGATTGCATCAATTCTCTTTTGGGCAAAACAAACAAAATGCCCCCTCACATCTGATTGGCTGAAGACTTTAGTGCTTTTGCTTATAAAAGATTACAAATGCTAGAAAGTTTAGATGAACGGGACATAAACCAAGGACAAACTTACCAGGACAGCTCTACTTCTGGTAGGTAAGCAAGCTACTCCATTTAGTCTATAAATATGTCTCTTCTTGAGAATGTAAAGCCTTATCTTTAAATCATGTACACCTGTTTATTTACAGATTCCTTAATATGTATTTTAATATTCTTGCACTTGAAGCAATTTGTATTTAAACTCATTGGAATATTAGCATTTTGTGACATAGTTACTGACTTCTCTACTTCTACAGAATAGCATAAGCATAAAACAGTGATTTCAACTCCCTAAACTGATCACTTTTCTCTTTATATGTTATGGGACAATCTTATCTTGTTTAGAGACATTGTCTACATAGATTCATGTTATCTGCAGGATGCATATAGTACAATGTGAGGTACCACATATATAAAAATAAATTTTCTAATTCTAGCTTAAAATAGAAAATTAGGAGACAAGCTTCATTTTGTTAATAAGGAAGGATACTAAGATTGGCTAATATTACATATTTCAGTTCATATGCATCCCTATGCATTTATAATATTTGTGCATTATAATGTTTGATATGAATTTATATTTACATCTATATTTATTTCAAGCTCACATCACCCAAAACAAAGCTCTCTCTTTTGTTCCATTTCTGGTGAGAAAGTGCTTCTGTTTTGGGCATTGTTGGCATTGGGTAACATCATCCAGGCAGTTATGTTTACATTACGGTTCACTGCCTTTCAGCTTTTCAGTTTCAATAGATATTTCATAATAGAGTTATTATTTAGTTATTTTCAGCAAGTAGTTTGAGTTAAAATAAATATAATTTCCTTGTTTGTTTTCAATTGAGATATGAATAACTTTTCATTGTTTTATTGATGACACTGGAGAATACAACTTTTGGAGAAAGAGATGTTACACCTTTTTGTTGAAATTTGGGCTCATAGTTTCTGATAATAACAGTTGATATTGTCCATCAGATCTGCTTGCAAGATATAACATATATCCCTACAAATGTATACATTTATATATATATTGTAATATACATGTAATGAATGCCATCAAATGAAGGTATAAAGATCAATCCCAAGAAGCCTAGAACACAAACTACAAAACAAAATTTATTTATTGATACATGTCGCTAAAACCAAGTTTCTGTGATTTCCTGCAATGAGATGCCCCTGGACATTTGCAGTGAATGCTCCAACAGTTCGAGTTATTCTATTAATTTTGACTGAAAACTAATGCAGCTGATGAAGGACTTCTGACATCACAATCATTTTGCTCAGCATAGCTTTCATTCTTACCAGCTGATTCATCCACCGCTTCAGCGAGCTCTAAGAGTCTGCTACATGTTGGGTCAGGAATCTTATCTTAATGTGGAACAGGGCATCTAGTGTGGTTAACATTAGGATACATCCACTTACTCTAGTTCTTCCTACTGATGACTTTATATTCACCAAACAAAAGCAACAACAGTCATAACTGTAGGTTCTACGTTTGCACCCTACCATTGGTACATCAAATTTGATGCCCTTCCTTTTCACATTTGCCAAGTGTTGCAGATGCTCTGTACATGTTTTACACACAACATGAGGTTCCCAAGTCTAATAGTGGTCCCTCTGTTTTACTTTGAAATAGGAAAAATAAGATACTTTCACAGAGCCAGTTATAGCTTTTTTACACTGAGGAAAAGTGTACTCTCTGCAAATGAAACAAAAAACATCACGATAATTTACACATTTTCTAATTTTTGAAGCCATGTCAATGCCTGTAACAGATATAAAACACATCTCAACATGTACACACGCAAACATCAACAGAATATCTGCAAAATCATAAGTGTATATAAAGAAATCATAAGAATAATAGTTAATGATGTCCGCAATATCTCATAAGCTAGAGATCCTAAAAAACAAAATGGATGATAATTTCTAAAACAGTAGAATACAAATACCCAGTATAATGTCTAAAATTCCAGGCACCACATTAAAAAATGTTGTATCCTCTAGTGTTACTGTAATCATTGGTAAGAATTCAGATTTACAGCTATATTTATTCTTAGCTTACATAACCCAAAACAAAGCTCTATCTTTTACTCCATTTCTGGTGAGAAAGTGCTTCCTGTTTTGGGCATTGTAGGCATTGGGTAATTTCATCAAGAATTTTACTCTAGCTTCTCAGTTTCCTTAGAAAATGTAATGTTAGAGTAGTTCTTTGTTTATTTTCAACAAGTAATTAACATTTTAGACTTTCTTTAGTCATTATTACTATTTTGATTTGTTCCTTAATGAAATTTAGAAATCAACATGATCTTTAGAATATAAAAGTACAATGAATCTACAGAAAGCAAGTCCCATGGCTTCTCATACATTTTCTGAAAGGGAGTTTCTACAAAACCACACCCTTTATTATGCAGAGAGAATCTTCCATATATATTTTAATTAGGAAGCACACCCATTTGTCCTAATCACTGATTGCATCAATTCTCTTTTGGGCAAACAAACAAAATGCCCCCTCACATCTGATTGGCTGAAGACTTTAGTGCTTTTGCTTATAAAAGATTACAAATGCTAGAAAGTTTAGATGAACGGGACATAAACCAAGGACAAATTTACCAGGACAGCTCTACTTCTGGTAGGTAAGCAAGCTACTCCATTTAGTCTACAAATATGTTTCTTCTTGAGAATGTAAAGCCTTATCTTTAAATCATGTACACCTGTTTATTTTCAGATTCCTTAATAGGTATTTTAATATTCTTGCACTTGAAGTAATTTGTATTTAAACTCATTGGAATATAAGCATTTTGTGACATAGTTACTGACTTCTCTACTTCTACAGAATAGCATAAGTCATAAAACAGTGATTTCAACTCCCTAAACTGATCACTTTTCTCTTTATATGTTATGGGACAATCTTATCTTGTTTAGAGACATTGTCTACATAGATTCATGTTATCTGCAGGATGCATACAGTACAATGTGAGGTACCACATATATAAAAAATAATTTTCTAATTTTAGCTTAAAATAGAAAATTAGCAAATCCCATGGCTTCTCATACATTTTATGAAAGGGAGTTTCTACAAAACCACACCCTTTATTGTGCTTAGAGAATCTTCCATATATATTTTAATTAAGAAGCACACCCATTTGTCCTAATCACTGATTTCAGCAATTCTCTTTTGGGCAAAACGAACAAAATGCCCCCTCACATCTGATTGTCTGAAGACTTTAGTGCTTTTGCTTATAAAAGATTACAAATGCTAGAAAGTTTAGATGAACGGGACATAAACCAAGGACAAACTTACCAGGACAGCTCTACTTCTGCTAGGTTGCAAGCTACTCCATTTAGTCTATAAATATGTCTCTTCTTTAGAATGTAAAGCCTTATCTTTAAATCATGTACACCTGTTTATTTACAGATTCCTTAATAGGTATTTTAATATTCTTGCACTTGAAGCAATTTGTATTTAAACTCATTGGAATATAAGCATTTTGTGACATAGTTACTGACTTCTCTACTTCTACAGAATAGCATAAGTCATAAAACAGTGATTTCAACTCCCTAAACTGATCACTTTTCTCTTTATATGTTATGGGACAATCTTATCTTGTTTAGAGACATTGTCTACATAGATTCATGTTATCTGCAGGATGCATACAGTACAATGTGAGGTACCACATATATAAAAATTACTTTTCTAATTCTAGCTTAAAATAGAAAATTAGGAGACAAGCTTCATGTTGTTAATAAGGAAGGATACTAAGATAGGCTAATATTACATATTTCAGTTCATATGCATCCCTCTGCATTTATAATATTTGTGCATTATAATGTTTGATATGAATTTATATTTACATCTATATTTATTTCAAGCTCACGTCACCCAAAACAAAGCTCTCTCTTTTGTTCCATTTCTGGTGAGAAAGTGCTTCTGTTTTGGGCATTGTTGGCATTGGGTAACATCATCCAGACAGTTATGTTTACATTATGGTTCACTGCCTTTCAGCTTTTCAGTTTCAATAGATATTTCATAATAGAGTTATTAGTTAGTTATTTTCAGCAAGTAGTTTGAGTTAAAAAAAATATAATTTCCTTGTTTCTTTTCAATTGAGATATGAATAACTTTTCATTGTTTTATTGATGACACTGGAGAATACAACTTTTGGAGAAAGAGATGTTACACCTTTTTGTTGAAATTTGGGCTCATAGTTTCTGATAATAACAGTTGATATTGTCCATCAGATCTGCTTGCAAGATATAACATATATCCCTACAAATGTATACATTTATATATATTGTAATATACATGTAATGAATGCCATCAAATGAAGGTATAAAGATCAATCCCAAGAAGCCTAGAACACAAACTACAAAACAAAATTTATTTATTGATACATGTCGCTAAAACCACGTTTCTGTGATTTCCTGCAATGAGATGCCCCTGGACATTTGCAGTGAATGCTCCAACAGTTCGAGTTATTCTATTAATTTTGACTGAAAACTAATGCAGCTGATGAAGGACTTCTGACATCACAAACATTTTGCTCAGCATAGCTTTCATTCTTACCAGCTGATTCATCCACCGCTTCAGCGAGCTCTAAGAGTCTGCTACATGTTGGGTCAGGTATCTTATCTAAATGTGGAACAGGTCATCTAGTGTGGTTGACATGAGGATACATCCACTTACTTTAGTTCTTCCCACTGATGACTTTATATTCACCAAACAAAAGTAACAGTCATAACTGTAGGTTCTACGTTTGCACCCTACCATTGGTACATCAAATTTCATGCCCTTCCTTTTCACATTTGCCAAGTGTTGCAGATGCTCTGTACAGGTTTTACACACAACATGAGGTTCCCCAGTCTAATAGTGGTCCCTCTGTTTTACTTTGAAATAGGCAAAATAAGATACTTTCACAGAGTCAGTTATAGCTTTTCTACACTGAGGAAAAGTGTACTCTCTGCAAATGAAACAAAAAACATCACGATAATTTACACATTTTCTAATTTTTGAAGCCATGTCAATGCCTGTAACAGAAATAAAAGACATCTCAACATGTACACACGCAAACATCAACAGAATATCTGCAAAATCATAAGTGTATATAAAGAAATCATAAGAATAATAGTTAATGATGTCCGCAATATCTCATTAGCTAGAGATCCTAAAACAAAATGGATGATAATTTCTAAAACAGTAGAATACAAATACCCAGTATAATGTCTAAAATTCCAGGCACCACATTAAAAAATGTTGTATCCTCTAGTGTTACTGTAATCATTGGTAAGAATTCAGATTTACAGCTATATTTATTCTAAGCTTACATAACCCAAAACAAAGCTCTATCTTTTACTCCATTTCTGGTGAGAAAGTGCTTCCTGTTTTGGGCATTGTAGGCATTGGGTAATTTCATCAAGAATTTTACTCTAGCTTCTCAGTTTCCTTAGAAAATGTAATGTTAGAGTAGTTCTTTGTTTATTTTCAACAAGTAACGAACATTTTAGACTTTATTTAGTCATAATTAATGTTTTGATTTGTTCCTTAATGAAATTTAGTAATCAACATGATCTTTAGAATATAAAAGTACAATGAATCTAAAGAAAGCAAGTCCCATGGCTTCTCATACATTTTCTGACAGGGAGTTTCTACAAAACCACACCCTTTTTTGTGCAGAGAGATCTTCCATATATATTTTAATTAAGAAGCACACCCATTTGTACTAATCACTGATTGCATCAATTCTCTTTTGGGCAAAACAAACAAAATGCCCCCTCACATCTGATTGGCTGAAGACTTTAGTGCTTTTGCTTATAAAAGATTACAAATGCTAGAAAGTTTAGATGAACGGGACATAAACCAAGGACAAACTTACCAGGACAGCTCTACTTCTGGTAGGTAAGCAAGCTACTCCATTTAGTCTATAAATATGTCTCTTCTTGAGAATGTAAAGCCTTATCTTTAAATCATGTACACCTGTTTATTTACAGATTCCTTAATATGTATTTTAATATTCTTGCACTTGAAGCAATTTGTATTTAAACTCATTGGAATATTAGCATTTTGTGACATAGTTACTGACTTCTCTACTTCTACAGAATAGCATAAGTCATAAAACAGTGATTTCAACTCCCTAAACTGATCACTTTTCTCTTTATATGTTATGGGACAATCTTATCTTGTTTAGAGACATTGTCTACATAGATTCATGTTATCTGCAGGATGCATATAGTACAATGTGAGGTACCACATATATAAAAATTAATTTTCTAATTCTAGCTTAAAATAGAAAATTAGGAGACAAGCTTCATTTTGTTAATAAGGAAGGATACTAAGATTGGCTAATATTACATATTTCAGTTCATATGCATCCCTATGCATTTATAATATTTGTGCATTATAATGTTTGATATGAATTTATATTTACATCTATATTTATTTCAAGCTCACATCACCCAAAACAAAGCTCTCTCTTTTGTTCCATTTCTGGTGAGAAAGTGCTTCTGTTTTGGGCATTGTTGGCATTGGGTAACATCATCCAGGCAGTTATGTTTACATTACGGTTCACTGCCTTTCAGCTTTTCAGTTTCAATAGATATTTCATAATAGAGTTATTATTTAGTTATTTTCAGCAAGTAGTTTGAGTTAAAAAAAATATAATTTCCTTGTTTGTTTTCAATTGAGATATGAATAACTTTTCATTGTTTTATTGATGACACTGGAGAATACAACTTTTGGAGAAAGAGATGTTACACCTTTTTGTTGAAATTTGGGCTCATAGTTTCTGATAATAACAGTTGATATTGTCCATCAGATCTGCTTGCAAGATATAACATATATCCCTACAAATGTATACATTTATATATATTGTAATATACATGTAATGAATGCCATCAAATGAAGGTATAAAGATCAATCCCAAGAAGCCTAGAACACAAACTACAAAACAAAATTTATTTATTGATACATGTCGCTAAAACCACGTTTCTGTGATTTCCTGCAATGAGATGCCCCTGGACATTTGCAGTGAATGCTCCAACAGTTCGAGTTATTCTATTAATTTTGACTGAAAACTAATGCAGCTGATGAAGGACTTCTGACATCACAATCATTTTGCTCAGCATAGCTTTCATTCTTACCAGCTGATTCATCCACCGCTTCAGCGAGCTCTAAGAGTCTGCTACATGTTGGGTCAGGTATTTTATCTAAATGTGGAACAGGTCATCTAGTGTGGTTGACATGAGGATACATCCACTTACTTTAGTTCTTCCTACTGATGACTTTATATTCACCAAACAAAAGTAACAGTCATAACTGTAGGTTCTACGTTTGCACCCTACCATTGGTACATCAAATTTCATGCCCTTCCTTTTCACATTTGCCAAGTGTTGCAGATGCTCTGTACAGGTTTTACACACAACATGAGGTTACCCAGTCTAATAGTGGTCCCTCTGTTTAACTTTGAAATAGGCAAAATAAGATACTTTCACAGAGTCAGTTATAGCTTTTCTACACTGAGGAAAAGTGTACTCTCTGCAAATGAAACAAAAAACATCACGATAATTTACACATTTTCTAATTTTTGAAGCCATGTCAATGCCTGTAACAGAAATAAAACACATCTCAACATGTACACACGCAAACATCAACAGAATATCTGCAAAATCATAAGTGTATATAAAGAAATCATAAGAATAATAGTTAATGATGTCCGCAATATCTCATTAGCTAGAGATCCTAAAACAAAATGGATGATAATTTCTAAAACAGTAGAATACAAATACCCAGTTTAATGTCTAAAATTCCAGGCACCACATTAAAAAATGTTGTATCCTCTAGTGTTACTGTAATCATTGGTAAGAATTCAGATTTACAGCTATATTTATTCTAAGCTTACATAACCCAAAACAAAGCTCTATCTTTTACTCCATTTCTGGTGAGAAAGTGCTTCCTGTTTTGGGCATTGTAGGCATTGGGTAATTTCATCAAGAATTTTACTCTAGCTTCTCAGTTTCCTTAGAAAATGTAATGTTAGAGTAGTTCTTTGTTTATTTTCAACAAGTAACGAACATTTTAGACTTTATTTAGTCATAATTAATGTTTTGATTTGTTCCTTAATGAAATTTAGTAATCAACATGATCTTTAGAATATAAAAGTACAATGAATCTAAAGAAAGCAAGTCCCATGGCTTCTCATACATTTTCTGACAGGGAGTTTCTACAAAACCACACCCTTTTTTGTGCAGAGAGATCTTCCATATATATTTTAATTAAGAAGTACACCCATTTGTACTAATCACTGATTGCATCAATTCTCTTTTGGGCAAAACAAACAAAATGCCCCCTCACATCTGATTGGCTGAAGACTTTAGTGCTTTTGCTTATAAAAGATTACAAATGCTAGAAAGTTTAGATGAACGGGACATAAACCAAGGACAAACTTACCAGGACAGCTCTACTTCTGGTAGGTAAGCAAGCTACTCCATTTAGTCTATAAATATGTCTCTTCTTGAGAATGTAAAGCCTTATCTTTAAATCATGTACACCTGTTTATTTACAGATTCTTTAATATATATTTTAATATTCTTGCACTTGAAGCAATTTGTATTTAAACTCATTGGAATATTAGCATTTTGTGACATAGTTACTGACTTCTCTACTTCTACAGAATAGCATAAGTCATAAAACAGTGATTTCAACTCCCTAAACTGATCACTTTTCTCTTTATATGTTATGGGACAATCTTATCTTGTTTAGAGACATTGTCTACATAGATTCATGTTATCTGCAGGATGCATATAGTACAATGTGAGGTACCACATATATAAAAATAAATTTTCTAATTCTAGCTTAAAATAGAAAATTAGGAGACAAGCTTCATTTTGTTAATAAGGAAGGATACTAAGATTGGCTAATATTACATATTTCAGTTCATATGCATCCCTATGCATTTATAATATTTGTGCATTATAATGTTTGATATGAATTTATATTTACATCTATATTTATTTCAAGCTCACATCACCCAAAACAAAGCTCTCTCTTTTGTTCCATTTCTGGTGAGAAAGTGCTTCTGTTTTGGGCATTGTTGGCATTGGGTAACATCATCCAGGCAGTTATGTTTACATTACGGTTCACTGCCTTTCAGCTTTTCAGTTTCAATAGATATTTCATAATAGAGTTATTATTTAGTTATTTTCAGCAAGTAGTTTGAGTTAAAAAAAAATATAATTTCCTTGTTTGTTTTCAATTGAGATATGAATAACTTTTCATTGTTTTATTGATGACACTGGAGAATACAACTTTTGGAGAAAGAGATGTTACACCTTTTTGTTGAAATTTGGGCTCATAGTTTCTGATAATAACAGTTGATATTGTCCATCAGATCTGCTTGCAAGATATAACATATATCCCTACAAATGTATACATTTATATATATTGTAATATACATGTAATGAATGCCATCAAATGAAGGTATAAAGATCAATCCCAAGAAGCCTAGAACACAAACTACAATATTTATTGATACATGTCGCTAAAACCACGTTTCTGTGATTTCCTGCAATGAGATGCCCCTGGACATTTGCAGTGAATGCTCCAACAGTTCGAGTTATTCTATTAATTTTGACTGAAAACTAATGCAGCTGATGAAGGACTTCTGACATCACAATCATTTTGCTCAGCATAGCTTTCATTCTTACCAGCTGATTCATCCACCGCTTCAGCGAGCTCTAAGAGTCTGCTACATGTTGGGTCAGGTATCTTATCTAAATGTGGAACAGGTCATCTAGTGTGGTTGACATGAGGATACATCCACTTACTTTAGTTCTTCCTACTGATGACTTTATATTCACCAAACAAAAGTAACAGTCATAACTGTAGGTTCTACGTTTGCACCCTACCATTGGTACATCAAATTTCATGCCCTTCCTTTTCACATTTGCCAAGTGTTGCAGATGCTCTGTACAGGTTTTACACACAACATGAGGTTCCCCAGTCTAATAGTGGTCCCTCTGTTTTACTTTGAAATAGGCAAAATAAGATACTTTCACAGAGTCAGTTATAGCTTTTCTACACTGAGGAAAAGTGTACTCTCTGCAAATGAAACAAAAAACATCACGATAATTTACACATTTTCTAATTTTTGAAGCAATGTCAATGCCTGTAACAGAAATAAAACACATCTCAACATGTACACACGCAAACATCAACAGAATATCTGCAAAATCATAAGTGTATATAAAGAAATCATAAGAATAATAGTTAATGATGTCCGCAATATCTCATTAGCTAGAGATCCTAAAACAAAATGGATGATAATTTCTAAAACAGTAGAATACAAATACCCAGTATAATGTCTAAAATTCCAGGCACCACATTAAAAAATGTTGTATCCTCTAGTGTTACTGTAATCATTGGTAAGAATTCAGATTTACAGCTATATTTATTCTAAGCTTACATAACCCAAAACAAAGCTCTATCTTTTACTCCATTTCTGGTGAGAAAGTGCTTCCTGTTTTGGGCATTGTAGGCATTGGGTAATTTCATCAAGAATTTTACTCTAGCTTCTCAGTTTCCTTAGAAAATGTAATGTTAGAGTAGTTCTTTGTTTATTTTCAACAAGTAACGAACATTTTAGACTTTATTTAGTCATAATTAATGTTTTGATTTGTTCCTTAATGAAATTTAGTAATCAACATGATCTTTAGAATATAAAAGTACAATGAATCTACAGAAAGCAAGTCCCATGGCTTCTCATACATTTTCTGACAGGGAGTTTCTACAAAACCACACCCTTTATTGTGCAGAGAGATCTTCCATATATATTTTAATTAAGAAGCACACCCATTTGTACTAATCACTGATTGCATCAATTCTCTTTTGGGCAAAACAAACAAAATGCCCCCTCACATCTGATTGGCTGAAGACTTTAGTGCTTTTGCTTATAAAAGATTACAAATGCTAGAAAGTTTAGATGAACGGGACATAAACCAAGGACAAACTTACCAGGACAGCTCTACTTCTGCTAGGTAAGCAAGCTACTCCATTTAGTCTATAAATATGTCTCTTCTTGAGAATGTAAAGCCTTATCTTTAAATCATGTACACCTGTTTATTTACAGATTCCTTAATATATATTTTAATATTCTTGCACTTAAAGCAATTTGTATTTAAACTCATTGGAATATTAGCATTTTGTGACATAGTTACTGACTTCTCTACTTCTACAGAATAGCATAAGTCATAAAACAGTGATTTCAACTCCCTAAACTGATCACTTTTCTCTTTATATGTTATGGGACAATCTTATCTTGTTTAGAGACATTGTCTACATAGATTCATGTTATCTGCAGGATGCATATAGTACAATGTGAGGTACCACATATATAAAAATAAATTTTCTAATTCTAGCTTAAAATAGAAAATTAGGAGACAAGCTTCATTTTGTTAATAAGGAAGGATACTAAGATTGGCTAATATTACATATTTCAGTTCATATGCATCCCTATGCATTTATAATATTTGTGCATTATAATGTTTGATATGAATTTATATTTACATCTATATTTATTTCAAGCTCACATCACCCAAAACAAAGTTCTCTCTTTTGTTCCATTTCTGGTGAGAAAGTGCTTCTGTTTTGGGCATTGTTGGCATTGGGTAACATCATCCAGGCAGTTATGTTTACATTACGGTTCACTGCCTTTCAGCTTTTCAGTTTCAATAGATATTTCATAATAGAGTTATTATTTAGTTATTTTCAGCAAGTAGTTTGAGTTAAAAAAAATATAATTTCCTTGTTTGTTTTCAATTGAGATATGAATAACTTTTCATTGTTTTATTGATGACACTGGAGAATACAACTTTTGGAGAAAGAGATGTTACACCTTTTGTTGAAATTTGGGCTCATAGTTTCTGATAATAACAGTTGATATTGTCCATCAGATCTGCTTGCAAGATATAACATATATCCCTACAAATGTATACATTTATATATATTGTAATATACATGTAATGAATGCCATCAAATGAAGGTATAAAGATCAATCCCAAGAAGCCTAGAACACAAACTACAAAACAAAATTTATTTATTGATACATGTCGCTAAAACCACGTTTCTGTGATTTCCTGCAATGAGATGCCCCTGGACATTTGCAGTGAATGCTCCAACAGTTCGAGTTATTCTATTAATTTTGACTGAAAACTAATGCAGCTGATGAAGGACTTCTGACATCACAATCATTTTGCTCAGCATAGCTTTCATTCTTACCAGCTGATTCATCCACCGCTTCAGCGAGCTCTAAGAGTCTGCTACATGTTGGGTCAGGTATCTTATCTAAATGTGGAACAGGTCATCTAGTGTGGTTGACATGAGGATACATCCACTTACTTTAGTTCTTCCTACTGATGACTTTATATTCACCAAACAAAAGTAACAGTCATAACTGTAGGTTCTACGTTTGCACCCTACCATTGGTACATCAAATTTCATGCCCTTCCTTTTCACATTTGCCAAGTGTTGCAGATGCTCTGTACAGGTTTTACACACAACATGAGGTTCCCCAGTCTAATAGTGGTCCCTCTGTTTTACTTTGAAATAGGCAAAATAAGATACTTTCACAGAGTCAGTTATAGCTTTTCTACACTGAGGAAAAGTGTACTCTCTGCAAATGAAACAAAAAACATCACGATAATTTACACATTTTCTAATTTTTGAAGCCATGTCAATGCCTGTAACAGAAATAAAACACATCTCAACATGTACACACGCAAACATCAACAGAATATCTGCAAAATCATAAGTGTATATAAAGAAATCATAAGAATAATAGTTAATGATGTCCGCAATATCTCATTAGCTAGAGATCCTAAAACAAAATGGATGATAATTTCTAAAACAGTAGAATACAAATACCCAGTATAATGTCTAAAATTCCAGGCACCACATTAAAAAATGTTGTATCCTCTAGTGTTACTGTAATCATTGGTAAGAATTCAGATTTACAGCTATATTTATTCTAAGCTTACATAACCCAAAACAAAGCTCTATCTTTTACTCCATTTCTGGTGAGAAAGTGCTTCCTGTTTTGGGCATTGTAGGCATTGGGTAATTTCATCAAGAATTTTACTCTAGCTTCTCAGTTTCCTTAGAAAATGTAATGTTAGAGTAGTTCTTTGTTTATTTTCAACAAGTAACGAACATTTTAGACTTTATTTAGTCATAATTAATGTTTTGATTTGTTCCTTAATGAAATTTAGTAATCAACATGATCTTTAGAATATAAAAGTACAATGAATCTAAAGAAAGCAAGTCCCATGGCTTCTCATACATTTTCTGACAGGGAGTTTCTACAAAACCACACCCTTTATTGTGCAGAGAGATCTTCCATATATATTTTAATTAAGAAGCACACCCATTTGTACTAATCACTGATTGCATCAATTCTCTTTTGGGCAAAACAAACAAAATGCCCCCTCACATCTGATTGGCTGAAGACTTTAGTGCTTTTGCTTATAAAAGATTACAAATGCTAGAAAGTTTAGATGAACGGGACATAAACCAAGGACAAACTTACCAGGACAGCTCTACTTCTGGTAGGTAAGCAAGCTACTCCATTTAGTCTATAAATATGTCTCTTCTTGAGAATGTAAAGCCTTATCTTTAAATCATGTACACCTGTTTATTTACAGATTCCTTAATATAAATTTTAATATTCTTGCACTTGAAGCAATTTGTATTTAAACTCATTAGAATATTAGCATTTTGTGACATAGTTACTGACTTCTCTACTTCTACAGAATAGCATAAGTCATAAAACAGTGATTTCAACTCCCTAAACTGATCACTTTTCTCTTTATATGTTATGGGACAATCTTATCTTGTTTAGAGACATTGTCTACATAGATTCATGTTATCTGCAGGATGCATATAGTACAATGTGAGGTACCACATATATAAAAATAAATTTTCCAATTCTAGCTTAAAATAGAAAATTAGGAGACAAGCTTCATTTTGTTAATAAGGAAGGATACTAAGATTGGCTAATATTACATATTTCAGTTCATATGCATCCCTATGCATTTATAATATTTGTGCATTATAATGTTTGATATGAATTTATATTTACATCTATATTTATTTCAAGCTCACATCACCCAAAACAAAGCTCTCTCTTTTGTTCCATTTCTGGTGAGAAAGTGCTTCTGTTTTGGGCATTGTTGGCATTGGGTAACATCATCCAGGCAGTTATGTTTACATTACGGTTCACTGCCTTTCAGCTTTTCAGTTTCAATAGATATTTCATAATAGAGTTATTATTTAGTTATTTTCAGCAAGTAGTTTGAGTTAAAAAAAATATAATTCCTTGTTTGTTTTCAATTGAGATATGAATAACTTTTCATTGTTTTATTGATGACACTGGAGAATACAACTTTTGGAGAAAGAGATGTTACACCTTTTTGTTGAAATTTGGGCTCATAGTTTCTGATAATAACAGTTGATATTGTCCATCAGATCTGCTTGCAAGATATAACATATATCCCTACAAATGTATACATTTATATATATTGTAATATACATGTAATGAATGCCATCAAATGAAGGTATAAAGATCAATCCCAAGAAGCCTAGAACACAAACTACAAAACAAAATTTATTTATTGATACATGTCGCTAAAACCACGTTTCTGTGATTTCCTGCAATGAGATGCCCCTGGACATTTGCAGTGAATGCTCCAACAGTTCGAGTTATTCTATTAATTTTGACTGAAAACTAATGCAGCTGATGAAGGACTTCTGACATCACAATCATTTTGCTCAGCATAGCTTTCATTCTTACCAGCTGATTCATCCACCGCTTCAGCGAGCTCTAAGAGTCTGCTACATGTTGGGTCAGGTATCTTATCTAAATGTGGAACAGGTCATCTAGTGTGGTTGACATGAGGATACATCCACTTACTTTAGTTCTTCCTACTGATGACTTTATATTCACCAAACAAAAGTAACAGTCATAACTGTAGGTTCTACGTTTGCACCCTACCATTGGTACATCAAATTTCATGCCCTTCCTTTTCACATTTGCCAAGTGTTGCAGATGCTCTGTACAGGTTTTACACACAACATGAGGTTCCCCAGTCTAATAGTGGTCCCTCTGTTTTACTTTGAAATAGGCAAAATAAGATACTTTCACAGAGTCAGTTATAGCTTTTCTACACTGAGGAAAAGTGTACTCTCTGCAAATGAAACAAAAAACATCAGGATAATTTACACATTTTCTAATTTTTGAAGCCATGTCAATGCCTGTAACAGAAATAAAACACATCTCAACATGTACACACGCAAACATCAACAGAATATCTGCAAAATCATAAGTGTATATAAAGAAATCATAAGAATAATAGTTAATGATGTCCGCAATATCTCATTAGCTAGAGATCCTAAAACAAAATGGATGATAATTTCTAAAACAGTAGAATACAAATACCCAGTATAATGTCTAAAATTCCAGGCACCACATTAAAAAATGTTGTATCCTCTAGTGTTACTGTAATCATTGGTAAGAATTCAGATTTACAGCTATATTTATTCTAAGCTTACATAACCCAAAACAAAGCTCTATCTTTTACTCCATTTCTGGTGAGAAAGTGCTTCCTGTTTTGGGCATTGTAGGCATTGGGTAATTTCATCAAGAATTTTACTCTAGCTTCTCAGTTTCCTTAGAAAATGTAATGTTAGAGTAGTTCTTTGTTTATTTTCAACAAGTAACGAACATTTTAGACTTTATTTAGTCATAATTAATGTTTTGATTTGTTCCTTAATGAAATTTAGTAATCAACATGATCTTTAGAATATAAAAGTACAATGAATCTAAAGAAAGCAAGTCCCATGGCTTCTCATACATTTTCTGACAGGGAGTTTCTACAAAACCACACCCTTTATTGTGCAGAGAGATCTTCCATATATATTTTAATTAAGAAGCACACCCATTTGTACTAATCACTGATTGCATCAATTCTCTTTTGGGCAAAACAAACAAAATGCCCCCTCACATCTGATTGGCTGAAGACTTTAGTGCTTTTGCTTATAAAAGATTACAAATGCTAGAAAGTTTAGATGAATGGGACATAAACCAAGGACAAACTTACCAGGACAGCTCTACTTCTGGTAGGTAAGCAAGCTACTCCATTTAGTCTATAAATATGTCTCTTCTTGAGAATGTAAAGCCTTATCTTTAAATCATGTACACCTGTTTATTTACAGATTCCTTAATATATATTTTAATATTCTTGCACTTGAAGCAATTTGTATTTAAACTCATTGGAATATTAGCATTTTGTGACATAGTTACTGACTTCTCTACTTCTACAGAATAGCATAAGTCATAAAACAGTGATTTCAACTCCCTAAACTGATCACTTTTCTCTTTATATGTTATGGGACAATCTTATATTGTTTAGAGACATTGTCTACATAGATTCATGTTATCTGCAGGATGCATATAGTACAATGTGAGGTACCACATATATAAAAATAAATTTTCTAATTCTAGCTTAAAATAGAAAATTAGGAGACAAGCTTCATTTTGTTAATAAGGAAGGATACTAAGATTGGCTAATATTACATATTTCAGTTCATATGCATCCCTATGCATTTATAATATTTGTGCATTATAATGTTTGATATGAATTTATATTTACATCTATATTTATTTCAAGCTCACATCACCCAAAACAAAGCTCTCTCTTTTGTTCCATTTCTGGTGAGAAAGTGCTTCTGTTTTGGGCATTGTTGGCATTGGGTAACATCATCCAGGCAGTTATGTTTACATTACGGTTCACTGCCTTTCAGCTTTTCAGTTTCAATAGATATTTCATAATAGAGTTATTATTTAGTTATTTTCAGCAAATAGTTTGAGTTAAAAAAAATATAATTTCCTTGTTTGTTTTCAATTGAGATATGAATTTCTTTTCATTGTTTTATTGATGACACTGGAGAATACAACTTTTGGAGAAAGAGATGTTACACCTTTTTGTTGAAATTTGGGCTCATAGTTTCTGATAATAACAGTTGATATTGTCCATCAGATCTGCTTGCAAGATATAACATATATCCCTACAAATGTATACATTTATATATATTGTAATATACATGTAATGAATGCCATCAAATGAAGGTATAAAGATCAATCCCAAGAAGCCTAGAACACAAACTACAAAACAAAATTTATTTATTGATACATGTCGCTAAAACCACGTTTCTGTGATTTCCTGCAATGAGATGCCCCTGGACATTTGCAGTGAATGCTCCAACAGTTCGAGTTATTCTATTAATTTTGACTGAAAACTAATGCAGCTGATGAAGGACTTCTGACATCACAATCATTTTGCTCAGCATAGCTTTCATTCTTACCAGCTGATTCATCCACCGCTTCAGCGAGCTCTAAGAGTCTGCTACATGTTGGGTCAGGTATCTTATCTAAATGTGGAACAGGTCATCTAGTGTGGTTGACATGAGGATACATCCACTTACTTTAGTTCTTCCTACTGATGACTTTATATTCACCAAACAAAAGTAACAGTCATAACTGTAGGTTCTACGTTTGCACCCTACCATTGGTACATCAAATTTCATGCCCTTCCTTTTCACATTTGCCAAGTGTTGCAGATGCTCTGTACAGGTTTTACACACAACATGAGGTTCCCCAGTCTAATAGTGGTCCCTCTGTTTTACTTTGAAATAGGCAAAATAAGATACTTTCACAGAGTCAGTTATAGCTTTTCTACACTGAGGAAAAGTGTACTCTCTGCAAATGAAACAAAAAACATCAGGATAATTTACACATTTTCTAATTTTTGAAGCCATGTCAATGCCTGTAACAGAAATAAAACACATCTCAACATGTACACACGCAAACATCAACAGAATATCTGCAAAATCATAAGTGTATATAAAGAAATCATAAGAATAATAGTTAATGATGTCCGCAATATCTCATTAGCTAGAGATCCTAAAACAAAATGGATGATAATTTCTAAAACAGTAGAATACAAATACCCAGTATAATGTCTAAAATTCCAGGCACCACATTAAAAAATGTTGTATCCTCTAGTGTTACTGTAATCATTGGTAAGAATTCAGATTTACAGCTATATTTATTCTAAGCTTACATAACCCAAAACAAAGCTCTATCTTTTACTCCATTTCTGGTGAGAAAGTGCTTCCTGTTTTGGGCATTGTAGGCATTGGGTAATTTCATCAAGAATTTTACTCTAGCTTCTCAGTTTCCTTAGAAAATGTAATGTTAGAGTAGTTCTTTGTTTATTTTCAACAAGTAACGAACATTTTAGACTTTATTTAGTCATAATTAATGTTTTGATTTGTTCCTTAATGAAATTTAGTAATCAACATGATCTTTAGAATATAAAAGTACAATGAATCTAAAGAAAGCAAGTCCCATGGCTTCTCATACATTTTCTGACAGGGAGTTTCTACAAAACCACACCCTTTATTGTGCAGAGAGATCTTCCATATATATTTTAATTAAGAAGCACACCCATTTGTACTAATCACTGATTGCATCAATTCTCTTTTGGGCAAAACAAACAAAATGCCCCCTCACATCTGATTGGCTGAAGACTTTAGTGCTTTTGCTTATAAAAGATTACAAATGCTAGAAAGTTTAGATGAACGAAACATAAACCAAGGACAAACTTACCAGGACAGCTCTACTTCTGGTAGGTAAGCAAGCTACTCCATTTAGTCTATAAATATGTCTCTTCTTGAGAATGTAAAGCCTTATCTTTAAATCATGTACACCTGTTTATTTACAGATTCCTTAATATATATTTTAATATTCTTGCACTTGAAGCAATTTGTATTTAAACTCATTGGAATATTAGCATTTTGTGACATAGTTACTGACTTCTCTACTTCTACAGAATAGCATAAGTCATAAAACAGTGATTTCAACTCCCTAAACTGATCACTTTTCTCTTTATATGTTATGGGACAATCTTATCTTGTTTAGAGACATTGTCTACATAGATTCATGTTATCTGCAGGATGCATATAGTAGAGATGAGCGGGTTCGGTTTCTTTGAATCCGAACCCGCACGAACTTCACTTTTTTTTTCACGGGTCCGAGCGACTCGGATCTTCCCGCCTTGCTCGGTTAACCCGAGCGCGCCCGAACGTCATCATGACGCTGTCGGATTCTCGCGAGACTCGGATTCTATATAAGGAGCCGCGCGTCGCCGCCATTTTCACACGTGCATTGAGATTGATAGGGAGAGGACGTGGCTGGCGTCCTCTCCATTTAGATTAGATTTAGAAGAGAGAGAGAGAGAGATTGCTGTGATACTGTAGATTAGAAGAGAGTGCAGACAGAGTTTAGTGACTGACGACCACAGTGACCAGTGACCACCAGAGACAGTGCAGTTGTTTGTTTTATTTAATATATCCGTTCTCTGCCTGAAAAAAACGATACACAGTCACACAGTGACTCAGTCTGTGTGCACTGCTCAGCCCAGTGTGCTGCACATCAATGTATTGTATATAAAGCTTATAATTGTGGGGGAGACTGGGGAGCACTGCAGGTTGTTATAGCAGGAGCCAGGAGTACATGATAAATAATATTATATTAAAATTAAACAGTGCACACTTTTGCTGCAGGAGTGCCACTGCCAGTGTGACTAGTGGTGACCAGTGCCTGACCACCAGTATATTAGTAGTATTGTATACTATCTCTTTATCAACCAGTCTATATTAGCAGCTGACACAGTACAGTGCGGTAGTTCACGGCTGTGGCTACCTCTGTGTCGGCACTCGGCAGGCAGTCCGTCCATCCATAATTGTATTATAATATATACCACCTAACCGTGGTTTTTTTTTCATTCTTTATACCGTCGTCATACTAGTTGTTACGAGTATACTACTATCTCTTTATCAACCAGTGTACAGTGCGGTAGTTCACGGCTGTGGCTACCTCTGTGTCGGCACTCGGCAGGCAGTCCGTCCAACCATAATTGTATTATATACCACCTAACCGTGGTTTTTTTTTCATTCTTTATACCGTCGTCATACTAGTTGTTACGAGTATACTACTATCTCTTTATCAACCAGTGTACAGTGCGGTAGTTCACGGCTGTGGCTACCTCTGTGTCGGCACTCGGCAGGCAGTCCGTCCATCCATAATTGTATTATAATATATACCACCTAACCGTGGTTTTTTTTTCATTCTTTATACCGTCGTCATACTAGTTGTTACGAGTATACTACTATCTCTTTATCAACCAGTGTACAGTGCGGTAGTTCACGGCTGTGGCTACCTCTGTGTCGGCACTCGGCAGGCAGTCCGTCCAACCATAATTGTATTATAATATATACCACCTAACCGTGGTTTTTTTTTCATTCTTTATACCGTCGTCATACTAGTTGTTACGAGTATACTACTATCTCTTTATCAACCAGTGTACAGTGCGGTAGTTCACGGCTGTGGCTACCTCTGTGTCGGCACTCGGCAGGCAGTCCGTCCAACCATAATTGTATTATATACCACCTAACCGTGGTTTTTTTTTCATTCTTTATACCGTCGTCATACTAGTTGTTACGAGTATACTACTATCTCTTTATCAACCAGTGTACAGTGCGGTAGTTCACGGCTGTGGCTACCTCTGTGTCGGCACTCGGCAGGCAGTCCGTCCATCCATAATTGTATTATAATATATACCACCTAACCGTGGTTTTTTTTTCATTCTTTATACCGTCGTCATACTAGTTGTTACGAGTATACTACTATCTCTTTATCAACCAGTGTACAGTGCGGTAGTTCACGGCTGTGGCTACCTCTGTGTCGGCACTCGGCAGACAGTCCGTCCAACCATAATTGTATTATAATATATACCACCTAACCATGTTTTTTTTTTTCATTCTTTATACCGTCGTCATACTAGTTGTTACGAGTATACTACTATCTCTTTATCAACCAGTGTACAGTGCGGTAGTTCACGGCTGTGGCTACCTCTGTGTCGGCACTCGGCAGGCAGTCCGTCCATCCATAATTGTATTATATACCACCTAACCGTGGTTTTTTTTATACCACCTAACCGTGGCAGTCCGTCCATAATTGTATACTAGTATCCAATCCATCCATCTCCATTGTTTACCTGAGGTGCCTTTTAGTTCTGCCTATAAAATATGGAGAACAAAAAAGTTGAGGTTCCAAAATTAGGGAAAGATCAAGATCCACTTCCACCTCGTGCTGAAGCTGCTGCCACTAGTCATGGCCGAGACGATGAAATGCCAGCAACGTCGTCTGCCAAGGCCGATGCCCAATGTCATAGTACAGAGCATGTCAAATCCAAAACACCAAATATCAGAAAAAAAAGGACTCCAAAACCTAAAATAAAATTGTCGGAGGAGAAGCGTAAACTTGCCAATATGCCATTTACCACACGGAGTGGCAAGGAACGGCTGAGGCCCTGGCCTATGTTCATGGCTAGTGGTTCAGCTTCACATGAGGATGGAAGCACTCAGCCTCTCGCTAGAAAACTGAAAAGACTCAAGCTGGCAAAAGCACCGCAAAGAACTGTGCGTTCTTTGAAATCCCAAATCCACAAGGAGAGTCCAATTGTGTCGGTTGCGATGCCTGACCTTCCCAACACTGGACGTGAAGAGCATGCGCCTTCCACCATTTGCACGCCCCCTGCAAGTGCTGGAAGGAGCACCCGCAGTCCAGTTCCTGATAGTCAGATTGAAGATGTCAGTGTTGAAGTACACCAGGATGAGGAGGATATGGGTGTTGCTGGCGCTGGGGAGGAAATTGACCAGGAGGATTCTGATGGTGAGGTGGTTTGTTTAAGTCAGGCACCCGGGGAGACACCTGTTGTCCGTGGGAGGAATATGGCCGTTGACATGCCAGGTGAAAATACCAAAAAAATCAGCTCTTCGGTGTGGAGGTATTTCACCAGAAATGCGGACAACAGGTGTCAAGCCGTGTGTTCCCTTTGTCAAGCTGTAATAAGTAGGGGTAAGGACGTTAACCACCTCGGAACATCCTCCCTTATACGTCACCTGCAGCGCATTCATAATAAGTCAGTGACAAGTTCAAAAACTTTGGGTGACAGCGGAAGCAGTCCACTGACCAGTAAATCCCTTCCTCTTGTAACCAAGCTCACGCAAACCACCCCACCAACTCCCTCAGTGTCAATTTCCTCCTTCCCCAGGAATGCCAATAGTCCTGCAGGCCATGTCACTGGCAAGTCTGACGAGTCCTCTCCTGCCTGGGATTCCTCCGATGCATCCTTGCGTGTAACGCCTACTGCTGCTGGCGATGCTGTTGTTGCCGCTGGGAGTCGATGGTCATCCCAGAGGGGAAGTCGTAAGCCCACTTGTACTACTTCCAGTAAGCAATTGACTGTTCAACAGTCCTTTGCGAGGAAGATGAAATATCACAGCAGTCATCCTACTGCAAAGCGGATAACAGAGTCCTTGACAACTATGTTGGTGTTAGACGTGCGTCCGGTATCCGCCGTTAGTTCACAGGGAACTAGACAATTTATTGAGGCAGTGTGCCCCCGTTACCAAATACCATCTAGGTTCCACTTCTCTAGGCAGGCGATACCGAGAATGTACACGGACGTCAGAAAAAGACTCACCAGTGTCCTAAAAAATGCAGTTGTACCCAATGTCCACTTAACCACGGACATGTGGACAAGTGGAGCAGGGCAGGGTCAGGACTATATGACTGTGACAGCCCACTGGGTAGATGTATGGACTCCCGCCGCAAGAACAGCAGCGGCGGCACCAGTAGCAGCATCTCGCAAACGCCAACTCTTTCCTAGGCAGGCTACGCTTTGTATCACCGCTTTCCAGAATACGCACACAGCTGAAAACCTCTTACGGCAACTGAGGAAGATCATCGCGGAATGGCTTACCCCAATTGGACTCTCCTGTGGATTTGTGGCATCGGACAACGCCAGCAATATTGTGTGTGCATTAAATATGGGCAAATTCCAGCACGTCCCATGTTTTGCACATACCTTGAATTTGGTGGTGCAGAATTTTTTTAAAAACGACAGGGGCGTGCAAGAGATGCTGTCGGTGGCCAGAAAAATTGCGGGACACTTTCGGCGTACAGGCACCACGTACAGAAGACTGGAGCACCACCAAAAACTACTGAACCTGCCCTGCCATCATCTGAAGCAAGAAGTGGTAACGAGGTGGAATTCAACCCTCTATATGCTTCAGAGGTTGGAGGAGCAGCAAAAGGCCATTCAAGCCTATACAATTGAGCACGATATAGGAGATGGAATGCACCTGTCTCAAGTGCAGTGGAGAATGATTTCAACGTTGTGCAAGGTTCTGATGCCCTTTGAACTTGCCACACGTGAAGTCAGTTCAGACACTGCCAGCCTGAGTCAGGTCATTCCCCTCATCAGGCTTTTGCAGAAGAAGCTGGAGGCATTGAAGAAGGAGCTAAAAGGGAGCGATTCCGCTAGGCATGTGGGACTTGTGGATGCAGCCCTTAATTCGCTTAACAAGGATTCACGGGTGGTCAATCTGTTGAAATCAGAGCACTACATTTTGGCCACCGTGCTCGATCCTAGATTTAAAGCCTACCTTGGATCTCTCTTTCCGGCAGACACAGGTCTGCTGGGGTTGAAAGACCTGCTGGTGACAAAATTGTCAAGTCAAGCGGAACGCGACCTGTCAACATCTCCTCCTTCACATTCTCCCGCAACTGGGGGTGCGAGGAAAAGGCTCAGAATTCCGAGCCCACCCGCTGGCGGTGATGCAGGGCAGTCTGGAGCGACTGCTGATGCTGACATCTGGTCCGGACTGAAGGACCTGACAACGATTACGGACATGTCGTCTACTGTCACTGCATATGATTCTCTCAACATTGATAGAATGGTGGAGGATTATATGAGTGACCGCATCCAAGTAGGCACGTCACACAGTCCGTACTTATACTGGCAGGAAAAAGAGGCAATTTGGAGGCCCTTGCACAAACTGGCTTTATTCTACCTAAGTTGCCCTCCCACAAGTGTGTACTCCGAAAGAGTGTTTAGTGCCGCCGCTCACCTTGTCAGCAATCGGCGTACGAGGTTACATCCAGAAAATGTGGAGAAGATGATGTTCATTAAAATGAATTATAATCAATTCCTCCGCAGAGACATTGACCAGCAGCAATTGCCTCCACAAAGTACACAGGGAGCTGAGATGGTGGATTCCAGTGGGGACGAATTGATAATCTGTGAGGAGGGGGATGTACACGGTGATATATCGGAGGGTGAAGATGAGGTGGACATCTTGCCTCTGTAGAGCCAGTTTGTGCAAGGAGAGATTAATTGCTTCTTTTTTGGGGGGGGTCCAAACCAACCCGTCATATCAGTCACAGTCGTGTGGCAGACCATGTCACTGAAATGATGGGTTGGTTAAAGTGTGCATGTCCTGTTTTGTTTATACAACATAAGGGTGGGTGGGAGGGCCCAAGGATAATTCCATCTTGCACCTCTTTTTTCTTTTCTTTTTCTTTGCATCATGTGCTGATTGGGGAGGGTTTTTTGGAAGGGACATCCTGCGTGACACTGCAGTGCCACTCCTAGATGGGCCCGGTGTTTGTGTCGGCCACTAGGGTCGCTAATCTTACTCACACAGCTACCTCATTGCGCCTCTTTTTTTCTTTGCGTCATGTGCTGTTTGGGGAGGGTTTTTTGGAAGGGACATCCTGCGTGACACTGCAGTGCCACTCCTAGATGGGCCCGGTGTTTGTGTCGGCCACTAGGGTCGCTAATCTTACTCACACAGTCAGCTACCTCATTGCGCCTCTTTTTTTCTTTGCGTCATGTGCTGTTTGGGGAGGGTTTTTTGGAAGGGCCATCCTGCGTGACACTGCAGTGCAACTCCTAGATGGGCCCGGTGTTTGTGTCTGCCACTAGGGTCGCTAATCTTACTCACACAGCTACCTCATTGCGCCTCTTTTTTTCTTTGCGTCATGTGCTGTTTGGGGAGGGTTTTTTGGAAGGGCCATCCTGCGTGACACTGCAGTGCCACTCCTAGATGGGCCCGGTGTTTGTGTCGGCCACTAGGGTCGCTAATCTTACTCACACAGCTACCTCATTGCGCCTCTTTTTTTCTTTGCGTCATGTGCTGTTTGGGGAGGGTTTTTTGGAAGGGACATCCTGCGTGACACTGCAGTGCCACTCCTAGATGGGCCCGGTGTTTGTGTCGGCCACTAGGGTCGCTTATCTTACTCACACAGCGGTGTGAGGTATTCAGAATAGACTGAAAATGAGTGTAAATTATGGTTTTTGAGGTTAATAATACTTTGGGATCAAAATGACCCCCAAATTCTATGATTTAAGCTGTTTTTTAGTGTTTTTGGAAAAAAACACCCGAATCCAAAACACACCCGAATCTGACAAAAATAATTCGGTGAGGTTTTGCCAAAACGCGTTCGAACCCAAAACACGGCCGCGGAACCGAACCCAAAACCAAAACACAAAACCCGAAAAATTTCAGGCGCTCATCTCTAGCATATAGTACAATGTGAGGTACCACATATATAAAAATAAATTTTCTAATTCTAGCTTAAAATAGAAAATTAGGAGACAAGCTTCATTTTGTTAATAAGGAAGGATACTAAGATTGGCTAATATTACATATTTCAGTTCATATGCATCCCTATGCATTTATAATATTTGTGCATTATAATGTTTGATATGAATTTATATTTACATCTATATTTATTTCAAGCTCACATCACCCAAAACAAAGCTCTCTCTTTTGTTCCATTTCTGGTGAGAAAGTGCTTCTGTTTTGGGCATTGTTGGCATTGGGTAACATCATCCAGGCAGTTATGTTTACATTACGGTTCACTGCCTTTCAGCTTTTCAGTTTCAATAGATATTTCAATAGATATTTCATAATAGAGTTATTATTTAGTTATTTTCAGCAAGTAGTTTGAGTTAAAAAAAATATAATTTCCTTGTTTGTTTTCAATTGAGATATGAATAACTTTTCATTGTTTTATTGATGACACTGGAGAATACAACTTTTGGAGAAAGAGATGTTACACCTTTTTGTTGAAATTTGGGCTCATAGTTTCTGATAATAACAGTTGATATTGTCCATCAGATCTGCTTGCAAGATATAACATATATCCCTACAAATGTATACATTTATATATATTGTAATATACATGTAATGAATGCCATCAAATGAAGGTATAAAGATCAATCCCAAGAAGCCTAGAACACAAACTACAAAACAAAATTTATTTATTGATACATGTCGCTAAAACCACGTTTCTGTGATTTCCTGCAATGAGATGCCCCTGGACATTTGCAGTGAATGCTCCAACAGTTCGAGTTATTCTATTAATTTTGACTGAAAACTAATGCAGCTGATGAAGGACTTCTGACATCACAATCATTTTGCTCAGCATAGCTTTCATTCTTACCAGCTGATTCATCCACCGCTTCAGCGAGCTCTAAGAGTCTGCTACATGTTGGGTCAGGTATCTTATCTAAATGTGGAACAGGTCATCTAGTGTGGTTGACATGAGGATACATCCACTTACTTTAGTTCTTCCTACTGATGACTTTATATTCACCAAACAAAAGTAACAGTCATAACTGTAGGTTCTACGTTTGCACCCTACCATTGGTACATCAAATTTCATGCCCTTCCTTTTCACATTTGCCAAGTGTTGCAGATGCTCTGTACAGGTTTTACACACAACATGAGGTTCCCCAGTCTAATAGTGGTCCCTCTGTTTTACTTTGAAATAGGCAAAATAAGATACTTTCACAGAGTCAGTTATAGCTTTTCTACACTGAGGAAAAGTGTACTCTCTGCAAATGAAACAAAAAACATCAGGATAATTTACACATTTTCTAATTTTTGAAGCCATGTCAATGCCTGTAACAGAAATAAAACACATCTCAACATGTACACACGCAAACATCAACAGAATATCTGCAAAATCATAAGTGTATATAAAGAAATCATAAGAATAATAGTTAATGATGTCCGCAATATCTCATTAGCTAGAGATCCTAAAACAAAATGGATGATAATTTCTAAAACAGTAGAATACAAATACCCAGTATAATGTCTAAAATTCCAGGCACCACATTAAAAAATGTTGTATCCTCTAGTGTTACTGTAATCATTGGTAAGAATTCAGATTTACAGCTATATTTATTCTAAGCTTACATAACCCAAAACAAAGCTCTATCTTTTACTCCATTTCTGGTGAGAAAGTGCTTCCTGTTTTGGGCATTGTAGGCATTGGGTAATTTCATCAAGAATTTTACTCTAGCTTCTCAGTTTCCTTAGAAAATGTAATGTTAGAGTAGTTCTTTGTTTATTTTCAACAAGTAACGAACATTTTAGACTTTATTTAGTCATAATTAATGTTTTGATTTGTTCCTTAATGAAATTTAGTAATCAACATGATCTTTAGAATATAAAAGTACAATGAATCTAAAGAAAGCAAGTCCCATGGCTTCTCATACATTTTCTGACAGGGAGTTTCTACAAAACCACACCCTTTATTGTGCAGAGAGATCTTCCATATATATTTTAATTAAGAAGCACATCCATTTGTACTAATCACTGATTGCATCAATTCTCTTTTGGGCAAAACAAACAAAATGCCCCCTCACATCTGATTGGCTGAAGACTTTAGTGCTTTTGCTTATAAAAGATTACAAATGCTAGAAAGTTTAGATGAACGGGACATAAACCAAGGACAAACTTACCAGGACAGCTCTACTTCTGGTAGGTAAGCAAGCTACTCCATTTAGTCTATAAATATTTCTCTTCTTGAGAATGTAAAGCCTTATCTTTAAATCATGTACACCTGTTTATTTACAGATTCCTTAATATGTATTTTAATATTCTTGCACTTGAAGCAATTTGTATTTAAACTCATTGGAATATTAGCATTTTGTGACATAGTTACTGACTTCTCTACTTCTACAGAATAGCATAAGTCATAAAACAGTGATTTCAACTCCCTAAACTGATCACTTTTCTCTTTATATGTTATGGGACAATCTTATCTTGTTTAGAGACATTGTCTACATAGATTCATGTTATCTGCAGGATGCATATAGTACAATGTGAGGTACCACATATATAAAAATTAATTTTCTAATTCTAGCTTAAAATAGAAAATTAGGAGACAAGCTTCATTTTGTTAATAAGGAAGGATACTAAGATTGGCTAATATTACATATTTCAGTTCATATGCATCCCTATGCATTTATAATATTTGTGCATTATAATGTTTGATATGAATTTATATTTACATCTATATTTATTTCAAGCTCACATCACCCAAAACAAAGCTCTCTCTTTTGTTCCATTTCTGGTGAGAAAGTGCTTCTGTTTTGGGCATTGTTGGCATTGGGTAACATCATCCAGGCAGTTATGTTTACATTACGGTTCACTGCCTTTCAGCTTTTCAGTTTCAATAGATATTTCATAATAGAGTTATTATTTAGTTATTTTCAGCAAGTAGTTTGAGTTAAAAAAAATATAATTTCCTTGTTTGTTTTCAATTGAGATATGAATAACTGTTCATTGTTTTATTGATGACACTGGAGAATACAACTTTTGGAGAAAGAGATGTTACACCTTTTTGTTGAAATTTGGGCTCATAGTTTCTGATAATAACAGTTGATATTGTCCATCAGATCTGCTTGCAAGATATAACATATATCCCTACAAATGTATACATTTATATATATTGTAATATACATGTAATGAATGCCATCAAATGAAGGTATAAAGATCAATCCCAAGAAGCCTAGAACACAAACTACAAAACAAAATTTATTTATTGATACATGTCGCTAAAACCACGTTTCTGTGATTTCCTGCAATGAGATGCCCCTGGACATTTGCAGTGAATGCTCCAACAGTTCGAGTTATTCTATTAATTTTGACTGAAAACTAATGCAGCTGATGAAGGACTTCTGACATCACAATCATTTTGCTCAGCATAGCTTTCATTCTTACCAGCTGATTCATCCACCGCTTCAGCGAGCTCTAAGAGTCTGCTACATGTTGGGTCAGGTATCTTATCTAAATGTGGAACAGGTCATCTAGTGTGGTTGACATGAGGATACATCCACTTACTTTAGTTCTTCCTACTGATGACTTTATATTCACCAAACAAAAGTAACAGTCATAACTGTAGGTTCTACGTTTGCACCCTACCATTGGTACATCAAATTTCATGCCCTTCCTTTTCACATTTGCCAAGTGTTGCAGATGCTCTGTACAGGTTTTACACATAACATGAGGTTACCCAGTCTAATAGTGGTCCCTCTGTTTTACTTTGAAATAGGCAAAATAAGATACTTTCACAGAGTCAGTTATAGCTTTTCTACACTGAGGAAAAGTGTACTCTCTGCAAATGAAACAAAAAACATCACGATAATTTACACATTTTCTAATTTTTGAAGCCATGTCAATGCCTGTAACAGAAATAAAACACATCTCAACATGTACACACGCAAACATCAACAGAATATCTGCAAAATCATAAGTGTATATAAAGAAATCATAAGAATAATAGTTAATGATGTCCGCAATATCTCATTAGCTAGAGATCCTAAAACAAAATGGATGATAATTTCTAAAACAGTAGAATACAAATACCCAGTATAATGTCTAAAATTCCAGGCACCACATTAAAAAATGTTGTATCCTCTAGTGTTACTGTAATCATTGGTAAGAATTCAGATTTACAGCTATATTTATTCTAAGCTTACATAACCCAAAACAAAGCTCTATCTTTTACTCCATTTCTGGTGAGAAAGTGCTTCCTGTTTTGGGCATTGTAGGCATTGGGTAATTTCATCAAGAATTTTACTCTAGCTTCTCAGTTTCCTTAGAAAATGTAATGTTAGAGTAGTTCTTTGTTTATTTTCAACAAGTAACGAACATTTTAGACTTTATTTAGTCATAATTAATGTTTTGATTTGTTCCTTAATGAAATTTAGTAATCAACATGATCTTTAGAATATAAAAGTACAATGAATCTAAAGAAAGCAAGTCCCATGGCTTCTCATACATTTTCTGACAGGGAGTTTCTACAAAACCACACCCTTTATTGTGCAGAGAGATCTTCCATATATATTTTAATTAAGAAGCACACCCATTTGTACTAATCACTGATTGCATCAATTCTCTTTTGGGCAAAACAAACAAAATGCCCCCTCACATCTGATTGGCTGAAGACTTTAGTGCTTTTGCTTATAAAAGATTACAAATGCTAGAAAGTTTAGATGAACGGGACATAAACCAAGGACAAACTTACCAGGACAGCTCTACTTCTGGTAGGTAAGCAAGCTACTCCATTTAGTCTATAAATATGTCTCTTCTTGAGAATGTAAAGCCTTATCTTTAAATCATGTACACCTGTTTATTTACAGATTCCTTAATATATATTTTAATATTCTTGCACTTGAAGCAATTTGTATTTAAACTCATTGGAATATTAGCATTTTGTGACATAGTTACTGACTTCTCTACTTCTACAGAATAGCATAAGTCATAAAACAGTGATTTCAACTCCCTAAACTGATCACTTTTCTCTTTATATGTTATGGGACAATCTTATCTTGTTTAGAGACATTGTCTACATAGATTCATGTTATCTGCAGGATGCATATAGTACAATGTGAGGTACCACATATATAAAAATAAATTTTCTAATTCTAGCTTAAAATAGAAAATTAGGAGACAAGCTTCATTTTGTTAATAAGGAAGGATACTAAGATTGGCTAATATTACATATTTCAGTTCATATGCATCCCTATGCATTTATAATATTTGTGCATTATAATGTTTGATATGAATTTATATTTACATCTATATTTATTTCAAGCTCACATCACCCAAAACAAAGCTCTCTCTTTTGTTCCATTTCTGGTGAGAAAGTGCTTCTGTTTTGGGCATTGTTGGCATTGGGTAACATCATCCAGGCAGTTATGTTTACATTACGGTTCACTGCCTTTCAGCTTTTCAGTTTCAATAGATATTTCATAATAGAGTTATTATTTAGTTATTTTCAGCAAGTAGTTTGAGTTAAAAAAAATATAATTTCCTTGTTTGTTTTCAATTGAGATATGAATAACTTTTCATTGTTTTATTGATGACACTGGAGAATACAACTTTTGGAGAAAGAGATGTTACACCTTTTTGTTGAAATTTGGGCTCATAGTTTCTGATAATAACATTTGATATTGTCCATCAGATCTGCTTGCAAGATATAACATATATCCCTACAAATGTATACATTTATATATATTGTAATATACATGTAATGAATGCCATCAAATGAAGGTATAAAGATTAATCCCAAGAAGCCTAGAACACAAACTACAAAACAAAATTTATTTATTGATACATGTCGCTAAAACCACGTTTCTGTGATTTCCTGCAATGAGATGCCCCTGGACATTTGCAGTGAATGCTCCAACAGTTCGAGTTATTCTATTAATTTTGACTGAAAACTAATGCAGCTGATGAAGGACTTCTGACATCACAATCATTTTGCTCAGCATAGCTTTCATTCTTACCAGCTGATTCATCCACCGCTTCAGCGAGCTCTAAGAGTCTGCTACATGTTGGGTCAGGTATCTTATCTAAATGTGGAACAGGTCATCTAGTGTGGTTGACATGAGGATACATCCACTTACTTTAGTTCTTCCTACTGATGACTTTATATTCACCAAACAAAAGTAACAGTCATAACTGTAGGTTCTACGTTTGCACCCTACCATTGGTACATCAAATTTCATGCCCTTCCTTTTCACATTTGCCAAGTGTTGCAGATGCTCTGTACAGGTTTTACACACAACATGAGGTTCCCCAGTCTAATAGTGGTCCCTCTGTTTTACTTTGAAATAGGCAAAATAAGATACTTTCACAGAGTCAGTTATAGCTTTTCTACACTGAGGAAAAGTGTACTCTCTGCAAATGAAACAAAAAACATCACGATAATTTACACATTTTCTAATTTTTGAAGCCATGTCAATGCCTGCAACAGAAATAAAACACATCTCAACATGTACACACGCAAACATCAACAGAATATCTGCAAAATCATAAGTGTATATAAAGAAATCATAAGAATAATAGTTAATGATGTCCGCAATATCTCATTAGCTAGAGATCCTAAAACAAAATGGATGATAATTTCTAAAACAGTAGAATACAAATACCCAGTATAATGTCTAAAATTCCAGGCACCACATTAAAAAATGTTGTATCCTCTAGTGTTACTGTAATCATTGGTAAGAATTCAGATTTACAGCTATATTTATTCTAAGCTTACATAACCCAAAACAAAGCTCTATCTTTTACTCCATTTCTGGTGAGAAAGTGCTTCCTGTTTTGGGCATTGTAGGCATTGGGTAATTTCATCAAGAATTTTACTCTAGCTTCTCAGTTTCCTTAGAAAATGTAATGTTAGAGTAGTTCTTTGTTTATTTTCAACAAGTAACGAACATTTTAGACTTTATTTAGTCATAATTAATGTTTTGATTTGTTCCTTAATGAAATTTAGTAATCAACATGATCTTTAGAATATAAAAGTACAATGAATCTACAGAAAGCAAGTCCCATGGCTTCTCATACATTTTCTGACAGGGAGTTTCTACAAAACCACACCCTTTATTGTGCAGAGAGATCTTCCATATATATTTTAATTAAGAAGCACACCCATTTGTACTAATCACTGATTGCATCAATTCTCTTTTGGGCAAAACAAACAAAATGCCCCCTCACATCTGATTGGCTGAAGACTTTAGTGCTTTTGCTTATAAAAGATTACAAATGCTAGAAAGTTTAGATGAACGGGACATAAACCAAGGACAAACTTACCAGGACAGCTCTACTTCTGGTAGGTAAGCAAGCTACTCCATTTAGTCTATAAATATGTCTCTTCTTGAGAATGTAAAGCCTTATCTTTAAATCATGTACACCTGTTTATTTACAGATTCCTTAATATATATTTTAATATTCTTGCACTTGAAGTAATTTGTATTTAAACTCATTGGAATATTAGCATTTTGTGACATAGTTACTGACTTCTCTACTTCTACAGAATAGCATAAGTCATAAAACAGTGATTTCAACTCCCTAAACTGATCACTTTTCTCTTTATATGTTATGGGACAATCTTATCTTGTTTAGGTACATTGTCTACATAGATTCATGTTATCTGCAGGATGCATATAGTACAATGTGAGGTACCACATATATAAAAATAAATTTTCTAATTCTAGCTTAAAATAGAAAATTAGGAGACAAGCTTCATTTTGTTAATAAGGAAGGATACTAAGATTGGCTAATATTACATATTTCAGTTCATATGCATCCCTATGCATTTATAATATTTGTGCATTATAATGTTTGATATGAATTTATATTTACATCTATATTTATTTCAAGCTCACATCACCCAAAACAAAGCTCTCTCTTTTGTTCCATTTCTGGTGAGAAAGTGCTTCTGTTTTGGGCATTGTTGGCATTGGGTAACATCATCCAGGCAGTTATGTTTACATTACGGTTCACTGCCTTTCAGCTTTTCAGTTTCAATAGATATTTCATAATAGAGTTATTATTTAGTTATTTTCAGCAAGTAGTTTGAGTTAAAAAAAAATATAATTTCCTTGTTTGTTTTCAATTGAGATATGAATAACTTTTCATTGTTTTATTGATGACACTGGAGAATACAACTTTTGGAGAAAGAGATGTTACACCTTTTTGTTGAAATTTGGGCTCATAGTTTCTGATAATAACAGTTGATATTGTCCATCAGATCTGCTTGCAAGATATAACATATATCCCTACAAATGTATACATTTATATATATTGTAATATACATGTAATGAATGCCATCAAATGAAGGTATAAAGATCAATCCCAAGAAGCCTAGAACACAAACTACAAAACAAAATTTATTTATTGATACATGTCGCTAAAACTACGTTTCTGTGATTTCCTGCAATGAGATGCCCCTGGACATTTGCAGTGAATGCTCCAACAGTTCGAGTTATTCTATTAATTTTGACTGAAAACTAATGCAGCTGATGAAGGACTTCTGACATCACAATCATTTTGCTCAGCATAGCTTTCATTCTTACCAGCTGATTCATCCACCGCTTCAGCGAGCTCTAAGAGTCTGCTACATGTTGGGTCAGGTATCTTATCTAAATGTGGAACAGGTCATCTAGTGTGGTTGACATGAGGATACATCCACTTACTTTAGTTCTTCCTACTGATGACTTTATATTCACCAAACAAAAGTAACAGTCATAACTGTAGGTTCTACGTTTGCACCCTACCATTGGTACATCAAATTTCATGCCCTTCCTTTTCACATTTGCCAAGTGTTGCAGATGCTCCGTACAGGTTTTACACACAACATGAGGTTCCGCAGTCTAATAGTGGTCCCTCTGTTTTACTTTGAAATAGGCAAAATAAGATACTTTCACAGAGTCAGTTATAGCTTTTCTACACTGAGGAAAAGTGTACTCTCTGCAAATGAAACAAAAAACATCACGATAATTTACACATTTTCTAATTTTTGAAGCCATGTCAATGCCTGTAACAGAAATAAAACACATCTCAACATGTACACACGCAAACATCAACAGAATATCTGCAAAATCATAAGTGTATATAAAGAAATCATAAGAATAATAGTTAATGATGTCCGCAATATCTCATTAGCTAGAGATCCTAAAACAAAATGGATGATAATTTCTAACACAGTAGAATACAAATACCCAGTATAATGTCTAAAATTCCAGGCACCACATTAAAAAATGTTGTATCCTCTAGTGTTACTGTAATCATTGGTAAGAATTCAGATTTACAGCTATATTTATTCTAAGCTTACATAACCCCAAACAAAGCTCTATCTTTTACTCCATTTCTGGTGAGAAAGTGCTTCCTGTTTTGGGCATTGTAGGCATTGGGTAATTTCATCAAGAATTTTACTCTAGCTTCTCAGTTTCCTTAGAAAATGTAATGTTAGAGTAGTTCTTTGTTTATTTTTGAGTAACGAACATTTTAGACTTTATTTAGTCATAATTAATGTTTTGATTTGTTCCTTAATGAAATTTAGTAATCAACATGATCTTTAGAATATAAAAGTACAATGAATCTAAAGAAAGCAAGTCCCATGGCTTCTCATACATTTTCTGACAGGGAGTTTCTACAAAACCACACCCTTTATTGTGCAGAGAGATCTTCCATATATATTTTAATTAAGAAGCACACCCATTTGTACTAATCACTGATTGCATCAATTCTCTTTTGGGCAAAACAAACAAAATGCCCCCTCACATCTGATTGTCTGAAGACTTTAGTGCTTTTGCTTATAAAAGATTACAAATGCTAGAAAGTTTAGATGAACGGGACATAAACCAAGGACAAACTTACCAGGACAGCTCTACTTCTGGTAGGTAAGCAAGCTACTCCATTTAGTCTATAAATATTTCTCTTCTTGAGAATGTAAAGCCTTATCTTTAAATCATGTACACCTGTTTATTTACAGATTCCTTAATATGTATTTTAATATTCTTGCACTTGAAGCAATTTGTATTTAAACTCATTGAAATATTAGCATTTTGTGACATAGTTACTGACTTCTCTACTTCTACAGAATAGCATAAGTCATAAAACAGTGATTTCAACTCCCTAAACTGATCACTTTTCTCTTTATATGTTATGGGACAATCTTATCTTGTTTAGAGACATTGTCTACATAGATTCATGTTATCTGCAGGATGCATATAGTACAATGTGAGGTACCACATATATAAAAAAAAATTTTCTAATTCTAGCTTAAAATAGAAAATTAGGAGACAAGCTTCATTTTGTTGATAAGGAAGGATACTAAGATTGGCTAATATTACATATTTCAGTTCATATGCATCCCTATGCATTTATAATATTTGTGCATTATAATGTTTGATATGAATTTATATTTACATCTATATTTATTTCAAGCTCACATCACCCAAAACAAAGCTCTCTCTTTTGTTCCATTTCTGGTGAGAAAGTGCTTCTGTTTTGGGCATTGTTGGCATTGGGTAACATCATCCAGGCAGTTATGTTTACATTACGGTTCACTGCCTTTCAGCTTTTCAGTTTCAATAGATATTTCATAATAGAGTTATTATTTAGTTATTTTCAGCAAGTAGTTTGAGTTAAAAAAAATATAATTTCCTTGTTTGTTTTCAATTGAGATATGAATAACTTTTCATTGTTTTATTGATGACACTGGAGAATACAACTTTTGGAGAAAGAGATGTTACACCTTTTTGTTGAAATTTGGGCTCATAGTTTCTGATAATAACAGTTGATATTGTCCATCAGATCTGCTTGCAAGATATAACATATATCCCTACAAATGTATACATTTATATATATTGTAATATACATGTAATGAATGCCATCAAATGAAGGTATAAAGATCAATCCCAAGAAGCCTAGAACACAAACTACAAAACAAAATTTATTTATTGATACATGTCGCTAAAACCACGTTTCTGTGATTTCCTGCAATGAGATGCCCCTGGACATTTGCAGTGAATGCTCCAACAGTTCGAGTTATTCTATTAATTTTGACTGAAAACTAATGCAGCTGATGAAGGACTTCTGACATCACAATCATTTTGCTCAGCATAGCTTTCATTCTTACCAGCTGATTCATCCACCGCTTCAGCGAGCTCTAAGAGTCTGCTACATGTTGGGTCAGGTATCTTATCTAAATGTGGAACAGGTCATCTAGTGTGGTTGACATGAGGATACATCCACTTACTTTAGTTCTTCCTACTGATGACTTTATATTCACCAAACAAAAGTAACAGTCATAACTGTAGGTTCTACGTTTGCACCCTACCATTGGTACATCAAATTTCATGCCCTTCCTTTTCACATTTGCCAAGTGTTGCAGATGCTCTGTACAGGTTTTACACACAACATGAGGTTCCGCAGTCTAATAGTGGTCCCTCTGTTTTACTTTGAAATAGGCAAAATAAGATACTTTCACAGAGTCAGTTATAGCTTTTCTACACTGAGGAAAAGTGTACTCTCTGCAAATGAAACAAAAAACATCACGATAATTTACACATTTTCTAATTTTTGAAGCCATGTCAATGCCTGTAACAGAAATAAAACACATCTCAACATGTACACACGCAAACATCAACAGAATATCTGCAAAATCATAAGTGTATATAAAGAAATCATAAGAATAATAGTTAATGATGTCCGCAATATCTCATTAGCTAGAGATCCTAAAACAAAATGGATGATAATTTCTAACACAGTAGAATACAAATACCCAGTATAATGTCTAAAATTCCAGGCACCACATTAAAAAATGTTGTATCCTCTAGTGTTACTGTAATCATTGGTAAGAATTCAGATTTACAGCTATATTTATTCTAAGCTTACATAACCCAAAACAAAGCTCTATCTTTTACTCCATTTCTGGTGAGAAAGTGCTTCCTGTTTTGGGCATTGTAGGCATTGGGTAATTTCATCAAGAATTTTACTCTAGCTTCTCAGTTTCCTTAGAAAATGTAATGTTAGAGTAGTTCTTTGTTTATTTTTGAGTAACGGACATTTTAGACTTTATTTAGTCATAATTAATGTTTTGATTTGTTCCTTAATGAAATTTAGTAATCAACATGATCTTTAGAATATAAAAGTACAATGAATCTAAAGAAAGCAAGTCCCATGGCTTCTCATACATTTTCTGACAGGGAGTTTCTACAAAACCACACCCTTTATTGTGCAGAGAGATCTTCCATATATATTTTAATTAAGAAGCACACCAATTTGTACTAATCACTGATTGCATCAATTCTCTTTTGGGCAAAACAAACAAATTGCCCCCTCACATCTGATTGGCTGAAGACTTTAGTGCTTTTGCTTATAAAAGATTAAAAATGCTAGAAAGTTTAGATGAACGGGACATAAACCAAGGACAAACTTACCAGGACAGCTCTACTTCTGGTAGGTAAGCAAGCTACTCCATTTAGTCTATAAATATGTCTCTTCTTGAGAATGTAAAGCCTTATCTTTAAATCATGTACACCTGTTTATTTACAGATTCCTTAATATATATTTTAATATTCTTGCACTTGAAGCAATTTGTATTTAAACTCATTGGAATATTAGCATTTTGTGACATAGTTACTGACTTCTCTACTTCTACAGAATAGCATAAGTCATAAAACAGTGATTTCAACTCCCTAAACTGATCACTTTTCTCTTTATATGTTATGGGACAATCTTATCTTGTTTAGAGACATTGTCTACATAGATTCATGTTATCTGCAGGATGCATATAGTACAATGTGAGGTACCACATATATAAAAATAAATTTTCTAATTCTAGCTTAAAATAGAAAATTAGGAGACAAGCTTCATTTTGTTAATAAGGAAGGATACTAAGATTGGCTAATATTACATATTTCAGTTCATATGCATCCCTATGCATTTATAATATTTGTGCATTATAATGTTTGATATGAATTTATATTTACATCTATATTTATTTCAAGCTCACATCACCCAAAACAAAGCTCTCTCTTTTGTTCCATTTCTGGTGAGAAAGTGCTTCTGTTTTGGGCATTGTTGGCATTGGGTAACATCATCCAGGCAGTTATGTTTACATTACGGTTCACTGCCTTTCAGCTTTTCAGTTTCAATAGATATTTCATAATAGAGTTATTATTTAGTTATTTTCAGCAAGTAGTTTGAGTTAAAAAAAATATAATTTCCTTGTTTGTTTTCAATTGAGATATGAATAACTTTTCATTGTTTTATTGATGACACTGGAGAATACAACTTTTGGAGAAAGAGATGTTACACCTTTTTGTTGAAATTTGGGCTCATAGTTTCTGATAATAACAGTTGATATTGTCCATCAGATCTGCTTGCAAGATATAACATATATCCCTACAAATGTATACATTTATATATATTGTAATATACATGTAATGAATGCCATCAAATGAAGGTATAAAGATCAATCCCAAGAAGCCTAGAACACAAACTACAAAACAAAATTTATTTATTGATACATGTCGCTAAAACCACGTTTCTGTGATTTCCTGCAATGAGATGCCCCTGGACATTTGCAGTGAATGCTCCAACAGTTCGAGTTATTCTATTAATTTTGACTGAAAACTAATGCAGCTGATGAAGGACTTCTGACATCACAATCATTTTGCTCAGCATAGCTTTCATTCTTACCAGCTGATTCATCCACCGCTTCAGCGAGCTCTAAGAGTCTGCTACATGTTGGGTCAGGTATCTTATCTAAATGTGGAACAGGTCATCTAGTGTGGTTGACATGAGGATACATCCACTTACTTTAGTTCTTCCTACTGATGACTTTATATTCACCAAACAAAAGTAACAGTCATAACTGTAGGTTCTACGTTTGCACCCTACCATTGGTACATCAAATTTCATGCCCTTCCTTTTCACATTTGCCAAGTGTTGCAGATGCTCCGTACAGGTTTTACACACAACATGAGGTTCCGCAGTCTAATAGTGGTCCCTCTGTTTTACTTTGAAATAGGCAAAATAAGATACTTTCACAGAGTCAGTTATAGCTTTTCTACACTGAGGAAAAGTGTACTCTCTGCAAATGAAACAAAAAACATCACGATAATTTACACATTTTCTAATTTTTGAAGCCATGTCAATGCCTGTAACAGAAATAAAACACATCTCAACATGTACACACGCAAACATCAACAGAATATCTGCAAAATCATAAGTGTATATAAAGAAATCATAAGAATAATAGTTAATGATGTCCGCAATATCTCATTAGCTAGAGATCCTAAAACAAAATGGATGATAATTTCTAACACAGTAGAATACAAATACCCAGTATAATGTCTAAAATTCCAGGCACCACATTAAAAAATGTTGTATCCTCTAGTGTTACTGTAATCATTGGTAAGAATTCAGATTTACAGCTATATTTATTCTAAGCTTACATAACCCAAAACAAAGCTCTATCTTTTACTCCATTTCTGGTGAGAAAGTGCTTCCTGTTTTGGGCATTGTAGGCATTGGGTAATTTCATCAAGAATTTTACTCTAGCTTCTCAGTTTCCTTAGAAAATGTAATGTTAGAGTAGTTCTTTGTTTATTTTTGAGTAACGGACATTTTAGACTTTATTTAGTCATAATTAATGTTTTGATTTGTTCCTTAATGAAATTTAGTAATCAACATGATCTTTAGAATATAAAAGTACAATGAATCTAAAGAAAGCAAGTCCCATGGCTTCTCATACATTTTCTGACAGGGAGTTTCTACAAAACCACACCCTTTATTGTGCAGAGAGATCTTCCATATATATTTTAATTAAGAAGCACACCAATTTGTACTAATCACTGATTGCATCAATTCTCTTTTGGGCAAAACAAACAAATTGCCCCCTCACATCTGATTGGCTGAAGACTTTAGTGCTTTTGCTTATAAAAGATTAAAAATGCTAGAAAGTTTAGATGAACGGGACATAAACCAAGGACAAACTTACCAGGACAGCTCTACTTCTGGTAGGTAAGCAAGCTACTCCATTTAGTCTATAAATATGTCTCTTCTTGAGAATGTAAAGCCTTATCTTTAAATCATGTACACCTGTTTATTTACAGATTCCTTAATATATATTTTAATATTCTTGCACTTGAAGCAATTTGTATTTAAACTCATTGGAATATTAGCATTTTGTGACATAGTTACTGACTTCTCTACTTCTACAGAATAGCATAAGTCATAAAACAGTGATTTCAACTCCCTAAACTGATCACTTTTCTCTTTATATGTTATGGGACAATCTTATCTTGTTTAGAGACATTGTCTACATAGATTCATGTTATCTGCAGGATGCATATAGTACAATGTGAGGTACCACATATATAAAAATAAATTTTCTAATTCTAGCTTAAAATAGAAAATTAGGAGACAAGCTTCATTTTGTTAATAAGGAAGGATACTAAGATTGGCTAATATTACATATTTCAGTTCATATGCATCCCTATGCATTTATAATATTTGTGCATTATAATGTTTGATATGAATTTATATTTACATCTATATTTATTTCAAGCTCACATCACCCAAAACAAAGCTCTCTCTTTTGTTCCATTTCTGGTGAGAAAGTGCTTCTGTTTTGGGCATTGTTGGCATTGGGTAACATCATCCAGGCAGTTATGTTTACATTACGGTTCACTGCCTTTCAGCTTTTCAGTTTCAATAGATATTTCATAATAGAGTTATTATTTAGTTATTTTCAGCAAGTAGTTTGAGTTAAAAAAAATATAATTTCCTTGTTTGTTTTCAATTGAGATATGAATAACTTTTCATTGTTTTATTGATGACACTGGAGAATACAACTTTTGGAGAAAGAGATGTTACACCTTTTTGTTGAAATTTGGGCTCATAGTTTCTGATAATAACAGTTGATATTGTCCATCAGATCTGCTTGCAAGATATAACATATATCCCTACAAATGTATACATTTATATATATTGTAATATACATGTAATGAATGCCATCAAATGAAGGTATAAAGATCAATCCCAAGAAGCCTAGAACACAAACTACAAAACAAAATTTATTTATTGATACATGTCGCTAAAACCACGTTTCTGTGATTTCCTGCAATGAGATGCCCCTGGACATTTGCAGTGAATGCTCCAACAGTTCGAGTTATTCTATTAATTTTGACTGAAAACTAATGCAGCTGATGAAGGACTTCTGACATCACAATCATTTTGCTCAGCATAGCTTTCATTCTTACCAGCTGATTCATCCACCGCTTCAGCGAGCTCTAAGAGTCTGCTACATGTTGGGTCAGGTATCTTATCTAAATGTGGAACAGGTCATCTAGTGTGGTTGACATGAGGATACATCCACTTACTTTAGTTCTTCCTACTGATGACTTTATATTCACCAAACAAAAGTAACAGTCATAACTGTAGGTTCTACGTTTGCACCCTACCATTGGTACATCAAATTTCATGCCCTTCCTTTTCACATTTGCCAAGTGTTGCAGATGCTCCGTACAGGTTTTACACACAACATGAGGTTCCGCAGTCTAATAGTGGTCCCTCTGTTTTACTTTGAAATAGGCAAAATAAGATACTTTCACAGAGTCAGTTATAGCTTTTCTACACTGAGGAAAAGTGTACTCTCTGCAAATGAAACAAAAAACATCACGATAATTTACACATTTTCTAATTTTTGAAGCCATGTCAATGCCTGTAACAGAAATAAAACACATCTCAACATGTACACACGCAAACATCAACAGAATATCTGCAAAATCATAAGTGTATATAAAGAAATCATAAGAATAATAGTTAATGATGTCCGCAATATCTCATTAGCTAGAGATCCTAAAACAAAATGGATGATAATTTCTAACACAGTAGAATACAAATACCCAGTATAATGTCTAAAATTCCAGGCACCACATTAAAAAATGTTGTATCCTCTAGTGTTACTGTAATCATTGGTAAGAATTCAGATTTACAGCTATATTTATTCTAAGCTTACATAACCCAAAACAAAGCTCTATCTTTTACTCCATTTCTGGTGAGAAAGTGCTTCCTGTTTTGGGCATTGTAGGCATTGGGTAATTTCATCAAGAATTTTACTCTAGCTTCTCAGTTTCCTTAGAAAATGTAATGTTAGAGTAGTTCTTTGTTTATTTTTGAGTAACGAACATTTTAGACTTTATTTAGTCATAATTAATGTTTTGATTTGTTCCTTAATGAAATTTAGTAATCAACATGATCTTTAGAATATAAAAGTACAATGAATCTAAAGAAAGCAAGTCCCATGGCTTCTCATACATTTTCTGACAGGGAGTTTCTACAAAACCACACCCTTTATTGTGCAGAGAGATCTTCCATATATATTTTAATTAAGAAGCACACCCATTTGTACTAATCACTGATTGCATCAATTCTCTTTTGGGCAAAACAAACAAAATGCCCCCTCACATCTGATTGTCTGAAGACTTTAGTGCTTTTGCTTATAAAAGATTACAAATGCTAGAAAGTTTAGATGAACGGGACATAAACCAAGGACAAACTTACCAGGACAGCTCTACTTCTGGTAGGTAAGCAAGCTACTCCATTTAGTCTATAAATATTTCTCTTCTTGAGAATGTAAAGCCTTATCTTTAAATCATGTACACCTGTTTATTTACAGATTCCTTAATATGTATTTTAATATTCTTGCACTTGAAGCAATTTGTATTTAAACTCATTGAAATATTAGCATTTTGTGACATAGTTACTGACTTCTCTACTTCTACAGAATAGCATAAGTCATAAAACAGTGATTTCAACTCCCTAAACTGATCACTTTTCTCTTTATATGTTATGGGACAATCTTATCTTGTTTAGAGACATTGTCTACATAGATTCATGTTATCTGCAGGATGCATATAGTACAATGTGAGGTACCACATATATAAAAATAAATTTTCTAATTCTAGCTTAAAATAGAAAATTAGGAGACAAGCTTCATTTTGTTAATAAGGAAGGATACTAAGATTGGCTAATATTACATATTTCAGTTCATATGCATCCCTATGCATTTATAATATTTGTGCATTATAATGTTTGATATGAATTTATATTTACATCTATATTTATTTCAAGCTCACATCACCCAAAACAAAGCTCTCTCTTTTGTTCCATTTCTGGTGAGAAAGTGCTTCTGTTTTGGGCATTGTTGGCATTGGGTAACATCATCCAGGCAGTTATGTTTACATTACGGTTCACTGCCTTTCAGCTTTTCAGTTTCAATAGATATTTCATAATAGAGTTATTATTTAGTTATTTTCAGCAAGTAGTTTGAGTTAAAAAAAATATAATTTCCTTGTTTGTTTTCAATTGAGATATGAATAACTTTTCATTGTTTTATTGATGACACTGGAGAATACAACTTTTGGAGAAAGAGATGTTACACCTTTTTGTTGAAATTTGGGCTCATAGTTTCTGATAATAACAGTTGATATTGTCCATCAGATCTGCTTGCAAGATATAACATATATCCCTACAAATGTATACATTTATATATATTGTAATATACATGTAATGAATGCCATCAAATGAAGGTATAAAGATCAATCCCAAGAAGCCTAGAACACAAACTACAAAACAAAATTTATTTATTGATACATGTCGCTAAAACCACGTTTCTGTGATTTCCTGCAATGAGATGCCCCTGGACATTTGCAGTGAATGCTCCAACAGTTCGAGTTATTCTATTAATTTTGACTGAAAACTAATGCAGCTGATGAAGGACTTCTGACATCACAATCATTTTGCTCAGCATAGCTTTCATTCTTACCAGCTGATTCATCCACCGCTTCAGCGAGCTCTAAGAGTCTGCTACATGTTGGGTCAGGTATCTTATCTAAATGTGGAACAGGTCATCTAGTGTGGTTGACATGAGGATACATCCACTTACTTTAGTTCTTCCTACTGATGACTTTATATTCACCAAACAAAAGTAACAGTCATAACTGTAGGTTCTACGTTTGCACCCTACCATTGGTACATCAAATTTCATGCCCTTCCTTTTCACATTTGCCAAGTGTTGCAGATGCTCCGTACAGGTTTTACACACAACATGAGGTTCCGCAGTCTAATAGTGGTCCCTCTGTTTTACTTTGAAATAGGCAAAATAAGATACTTTCACAGAGTCAGTTATAGCTTTTCTACACTGAGGAAAAGTGTACTCTCTGCAAATGAAACAAAAAACATCACGATAATTTACACATTTTCTAATTTTTGAAGCCATGTCAATGCCTGTAACAGAAATAAAACACATCTCAACATGTACACACGCAAACATCAACAGAATATCTGCAAAATCATAAGTGTATATAAAGAAATCATAAGAATAATAGTTAATGATGTCCGCAATATCTCATTAGCTAGAGATCCTAAAACAAAATGGATGATAATTTCTAACACAGTAGAATACAAATACCCAGTATAATGTCTAAAATTCCAGGCACCACATTAAAAAATGTTGTATCCTCTAGTGTTACTGTAATCATTGGTAAGAATTCAGATTTACAGCTATATTTATTCTAAGCTTACATAACCCCAAACAAAGCTCTATCTTTTACTCCATTTCTGGTGAGAAAGTGCTTCCTGTTTTGGGCATTGTAGGCATTGGGTAATTTCATCAAGAATTTTACTCTAGCTTCTCAGTTTCCTTAGAAAATGTAATGTTAGAGTAGTTCTTTGTTTATTTTTGAGTAACGAACATTTTAGACTTTATTTAGTCATAATTAATGTTTTGATTTGTTCCTTAATGAAATTTAGTAATCAACATGATCTTTAGAATATAAAAGTACAATGAATCTAAAGAAAGCAAGTCCCATGGCTTCTCATACATTTTCTGACAGGGAGTTTCTACAAAACCACACCCTTTATTGTGCAGAGAGATCTTCCATATATATTTTAATTAAGAAGCACACCCATTTGTACTAATCACTGATTGCATCAATTCTCTTTTGGGCAAAACAAACAAAATGCCCCCTCACATCTGATTGTCTGAAGACTTTAGTGCTTTTGCTTATAAAAGATTACAAATGCTAGAAAGTTTAGATGAACGGGACATAAACCAAGGACAAACTTACCAGGACAGCTCTACTTCTGGTAGGTAAGCAAGCTACTCCATTTAGTCTATAAATATTTCTCTTCTTGAGAATGTAAAGCCTTATCTTTAAATCATGTACACCTGTTTATTTACAGATTCCTTAATATGTATTTTAATATTCTTGCACTTGAAGCAATTTGTATTTAAACTCATTGAAATATTAGCATTTTGTGACATAGTTACTGACTTCTCTACTTCTACAGAATAGCATAAGTCATAAAACAGTGATTTCAACTCCCTAAACTGATCACTTTTCTCTTTATATGTTATGGGACAATCTTATCTTGTTTAGAGACATTGTCTACATAGATTCATGTTATCTGCAGGATGCATATAGTACAATGTGAGGTACCACATATATAAAAATAAATTTTCTAATTCTAGCTTAAAATAGAAAATTAGGAGACAAGCTTCATTTTGTTAATAAGGAAGGATACTAAGATTGGCTAATATTACATATTTCAGTTCATATGCATCCCTATGCATTTATAATATTTGTGCATTATAATGTTTGATATGAATTTATATTTACATCTATATTTATTTCAAGCTCACATCACCCAAAACAAAGCTCTCTCTTTTGTTCCATTTCTGGTGAGAAAGTGCTTCTGTTTTGGGCATTGTTGGCATTGGGTAACATCATCCAGGCAGTTATGTTTACATTACGGTTCACTGCCTTTCAGCTTTTCAGTTTCAATAGATATTTCATAATAGAGTTATTATTTAGTTATTTTCAGCAAGTAGTTTGAGTTAAAAAAAATATAATTTCCTTGTTTGTTTTCAATTGAGATATGAATAACTTTTCATTGTTTTATTGATGACACTGGAGAATACAACTTTTGGAGAAAGATGTTACACCTTTTTGTTGAAATTTGGGCTCATAGTTTCTGATAATAACAGTTGATATTGTCCATCAGATCTGCTTGCAAGATATAACATATATCCCTACAAATGTATACATTTATATATATTGTAATATACATGTAATGAATGCCATCAAATGAAGGTATAAAGATCAATCCCCAGAAGCCTAGAACACAAACTACAAAACAAAATTTATTTATTGATACATGTCGCTAAAACCACGTTTCTGTGATTTCCTGCAATGAGATGCCCCTGGACATTTGCAGTGAATGCTCCAACAGTTCGAGTTATTCTATTAATTTTGACTGAAAACTAATGCAGCTGATGAAGGACTTCTGACATCACAAACATTTTGCTCAGCATAGCTTTCATTCTTACCAGCTGATTCATCCACCGCTTCAGCGAGCTCTAAGAGTCTGCTACATGTTGGGTCAGGTATCTTATCTAAATGTGGAACAGGTCATCTAGTGTGGTTGACATGAGGATACATCCACTTACTTTAGTTCTTCCTACTGATGACTTTATATTCACCAAACAAAAGTAACAGTCATAACTGTAGGTTCTACGTTTGCACCCTACCATTGGTACATCAAATTTCATGCCCTTCCTTTTCACATTTGCCAAGTGTTGCAGATGCTCTGTACAGGTTTTACACACAACATGAGGTTCCCCAGTCTAATAGTGGTCCCTCTGTTTTACTTTGAAATAGGCAAAATAAGATACTTTCACAGAGTCAGTTATAGCTTTTCTACACTGAGGAAAAGTGTACTCTCTGCAAATGAAACAAAAAACATCACGATAATTTACACATTTTCTAATTTTTGAAGCCATGTCAATGCCTGTAACAGAAATAAAACACATCTCAACATGTACACACGCAAACATCAACAGAATATCTGCAAAATCATAAGTGTATATAAAGAAATCATAAGAATAATAGTTAATGATGTCTGCAATATCTCATTAGCTAGAGATCCTAAAACAAAATGGATGATAATTTCTAAAACAGTAGAATACAAATACCCAGTATAATGTCTAAAATTCCAGGCACCACATTAAAAAATGTTGTATCCTCTAGTGTTACTGTAATCATTGGTAAGAATTCAGATTTACAGCTATATTTATTCTAAGCTTACATAACCCAAAACAAAGCTCTATCTTTTACTCCATTTCTGGTGAGAAAGTGCTTCCTGTTTTGGGCATTGTAGGCATTGGGTAATTTCATCAAGAATTTTACTCTAGCTTCTCAGTTTCCTTAGAAAATGTAATGTTAGAGTAGTTCTTTGTTTATTTTCAACAAGTAACGAACATTTTAGACTTTATTTAGTCATAATTAATGTTTTGATTTGTTCCTTAATGAAATTTAGTAATCAACATGATCTTTAGAATATAAAAGTACAATGAATCTAAAGAAAGCAAGTCCCATGGCTTCTCATACATTTTCTGACAGGGAGTTTCTACAAAACCACACCCTTTATTGTGCAGAGAGATCTTCCATATATATTTTAATTAAGAAGCACACCCATTTGTACTAATCACTGATTGCATCAATTCTCTTTTGGGCAAAACAAACAAAATGCCCCCTCACATCTGATTGGCTGAAGACTTTAGTGCTTTTGCTTATAAAAGATTACAAATGCTAGAAAGTTTAGATGAACGGGACATAAACCAAGGACAAACTTACCAGGACAGCTCTACTTCTGGTAGGTAAGCAAGCTACTCCATTTAGTCTATAAATATGTCTCTTCTTGAGAATGTAAAGCCTTATCTTTAAATCATGTACACCTGTTTATTTACAGATTCCTTAATATATATTTTAATATTCTTGCACTTGAAGTAATTTGTATTTAAACTCATTGAAATATTAGCATTTTGTGACATAGTTACTGACTTCTCTACTTCTACAGAATAGCATAAGTCATAAAACAGTGATTTCAACTCCCTAAACTGATCACTTTTCTCTTTATATGTTATGGGACAATCTTATCTTGTTTAGAGACATTGTCTACATAGATTCATGTTATCTGCAGGATGCATATAGTACAATGTGAGGTACCACATATATAAAAATAAATTTTCTAATTCTAGCTTAAAATAGAAAATTAGGAGACAAGCTTCATTTTGTTAATAAGGAAGGATACTAAGATTGGCTAATATTACATATTTCAGTTCATATGCATCCCTATGCATTTATAATATTTGTGCATTATAATGTTTGATATGAATTTATATTTACATCTATATTTATTTCAAGCTCACATCACCCAAAACAAAGCTCTCTCTTTTGTTCCATTTCTGGTGAGAAAGTGCTTCTGTTTTGGGCATTGTTGGCATTGGGTAACATCATCCAGGCAGTTATGTTTACATTACGGTTCACTGCCTTTCAGCTTTTCAGTTTCAATAGATATTTCATAACAGAGTTATTATTTAGTTATTTTCAGCAAGTAGTTTGAGTTAAAAAAAATATAATTTCCTTGTTTGTTTTCAATTGAGATATGAATAACTTTTCATTGTTTTATTGATGACACTGGAGAATACAACTTTTGGAGAAAGATGTTACACCTTTTTGTTGAAATTTGGGCTCATAGTTTCTGATAATAACAGTTGATATTGTCCATCAGATCTGCTTGCAAGATATAACATATATCCCTACAAATGTATACATTTATATATATTGTAATATACATGTAATGAATGCCATCAAATGAAGGTATAAAGATCAATCCCAAGAAGCCTAGAACACAAACTACAAAACAAAATTTATTTATTGATACATGTCGCTAAAACCACGTTTCTGTGATTTCCTGCAATGAGATGCCCCTGGACATTTGCAGTGAATGCTCCAACAGTTCGAGTTATTCTATTAATTTTGACTGAAAACTAATGCAGCTGATGAAGGACTTCTGACATCACAAACATTTTGCTCAGCATAGCTTTCATTCTTACCAGCTGATTCATCCACCGCTTCAGCGAGCTCTAAGAGTCTGCTACATGTTGGGTCAGGTATCTTATCTAAATGTGGAACAGGTCATCTAGTGTGGTTGACATGAGGATACATCCACTTACTTTAGTTCTTCCTACTGATGACTTTATATTCACCAAACAAAAGTAACAGTCATAACTGTAGGTTCTACGTTTGCACCCTACCATTGGTACATCAAATTTCATGCCCTTCCTTTTCACATTTGCCAAGTGTTGCAGATGCTCTGTACAGGTTTTACACACAACATGAGGTTCCCCAGTCTAATAGTGGTCCCTCTGTTTTACTTTGAAATAGGCAAAATAAGATACTTTCACAGAGTCAGTTATAGCTTTTCTACACTGAGGAAAAGTGTACTCTCTGCAAATGAAACAAAAAACATCACGATAATTTACACATTTTCTAATTTTTGAAGCCATGTCAATGCCTGTAACAGAAATAAAACACATCTCAACATGTACACACGCAAACATCAACAGAATATCTGCAAAATCATAAGTGTATATAAAGAAATCATAAGAATAATAGTTAATGATGTCTGCAATATCTCATTAGCTAGAGATCCTAAAACAAAATGGATGATAATTTCTAAAACAGTAGAATACAAATACCCAGTATAATGTCTAAAATTCCAGGCACCACATTAAAAAATGTTGTATCCTCTAGTGTTACTGTAATCATTGGTAAGAATTCAGATTTACAGCTATATTTATTCTAAGCTTACATAACCCAAAACAAAGCTCTATCTTTTACTCCATTTCTGGTGAGAAAGTGCTTCCTGTTTTGGGCATTGTAGGCATTGGGTAATTTCATCAAGAATTTTACTCTAGCTTCTCAGTTTCCTTAGAAAATGTAATGTTAGAGTAGTTCTTTGTTTATTTTCAACAAGTAACGAACATTTTAAACTTTATTTAGTCATAATTAATGTTTTGATTTGTTCCTTAATGAAATTTAGTAATCAACATGATCTTTAGAATATAAAAGTACAATGAATCTAAAGAAAGCAAGTCCCATGGCTTCTCATACATTTTCTGACAGGGAGTTTCTACAAAACCACACCCTTTATTGTGCAGAGAGATCTTCCATATATATTTTAATTAAGAAGCACACCCATTTGTACTAATCACTGATTGCATCAATTCTCTTTTGGGCAAAACAAACAAAATGCCCCCTCACATCTGATTGGCTGAAGACTTTAGTGCTTTTGCTTATAAAAGATTACAAATGCTAGAAAGTTTAGATGAACGGGACATAAACCAAGGACAAACTTACCAGGACAGCTCTACTTCTGGTAGGTAAGCAAGCTACTCCATTTAGTCTATAAATATGTCTCTTCTTGAGAATGTAAAGCCTTATCTTTAAATCATGTACACCTGTTTATTTACAGATTCCTTAATATATATTTTAATATTCTTGCACTTGAAGTAATTTGTATTTAAACTCATTGAAATATTAGCATTTTGTGACATAGTTACTGACTTCTCTACTTCTACAGAATAGCATAAGTCATAAAACAGTGATTTCAACTCCCTAAACTGATCACTTTTCTCTTTATATGTTATGGGACAATCTTATCTTGTTTAGAGACATTGTCTACATAGATTCATGTTATCTGCAGGATGCATATAGTACAATGTGAGGTACCACATATATAAAAATAAATTTTCTAATTCTAGCTTAAAATAGAAAATTAGGAGACAAGCTTCATTTTGTTAATAAGGAAGGATACTAAGATTGGCTAATATTACATATTTCAGTTCATATGCATCCCTATGCATTTATAATATTTGTGCATTATAATGTTTGATATGAATTTATATTTACATCTATATTTATTTCAAGCTCACATCACCCAAAACAAAGCTCTCTCTTTTGTTCCATTTCTGGTGAGAAAGTGCTTCTGTTTTGGGCATTGTTGGCATTGGGTAACATCATCCAGGCAGTTATGTTTACATTACGGTTCACTGCCTTTCAGCTTTTCAGTTTCAATAGATATTTCATAACAGAGTTATTATTTAGTTATTTTCAGCAAGTAGTTTGAGTTAAAAAAAATATAATTTCCTTGTTTGTTTTCAATTGAGATATGAATAACTTTTCATTGTTTTATTGATGACACTGGAGAATACAACTTTTGGAGAAAGAGATGTTACACCTTTTTGTTGAAATTTGGGCTCATAGTTTCTGATAATAACAGTTGATATTGTCCATCAGATCTGCTTGCAAGATATAACATATATCCCTACAAATGTATACATTTATATATATTGTAATATACATGTAATGAATGCCATCAAATGAAGGTATAAAGATCAATCCCAAGAAGCCTAGAACACAAACTACAAAACAAAATTTATTTATTGATACATGTCGCTAAAACCACGTTTCTGTGATTTCCTGCAATGAGATGCCCCTGGACATTTGCAGTGAATGCTCCAACAGTTCGAGTTATTCTATTAATTTTGACTGAAAACTAATGCAGCTGATGAAGGACTTCTGACATCACAAACATTTTGCTCAGCATAGCTTTCATTCTTACCAGCTGATTCATCCACCGCTTCAGCGAGCTCTAAGAGTCTGCTACATGTTGGGTCAGGTATCTTATCTAAATGTGGAACAGGTCATCTAGTGTGGTTGACATGAGGATACATCCACTTACTTTAGTTCTTCCTACTGATGACTTTATATTCACCAAACAAAAGTAACAGTCATAACTGTAGGTTCTACGTTTGCACCCTACCATTGGTACATCAAATTTCATGCCCTTCCTTTTCACATTTGCCAAGTGTTGCAGATGCTCTGTACAGGTTTTACACACAACATGAGGTTCCCCAGTCTAATAGTGGTCCCTCTGTTTTACTTTGAAATAGGCAAAATAAGATACTTTCACAGAGTCAGTTATAGCTTTTCTACACTGAGGAAAAGTGTACTCTCTGCAAATGAAACAAAAAACATCACGATAATTTACACATTTTCTAATTTTTGAAGCCATGTCAATGCCTGTAACAGAAATAAAACACATCTCAACATGTACACACGCAAACATCAACAGAATATCTGCAAAATCATAAGTGTATATAAAGAAATCATAAGAATAATAGTTAATGATGTCTGCAATATCTCATTAGCTAGAGATCCTAAAACAAAATGGATGATAATTTCTAAAACAGTAGAATACAAATACCCAGTATAATGTCTAAAATTCCAGGCACCACATTAAAAAATGTTGTATCCTCTAGTGTTACTGTAATCATTGGTAAGAATTCAGATTTACAGCTATATTTATTCTAAGCTTACATAACCCAAAACAAAGCTCTATCTTTTACTCCATTTCTGGTGAGAAAGTGCTTCCTGTTTTGGGCATTGTAGGCATTGGGTAATTTCATCAAGAATTTTACTCTAGCTTCTCAGTTTCCTTAGAAAATGTAATGTTAGAGTAGTTCTTTGTTTATTTTCAACAAGTAACGAACATTTTAGACTTTATTTAGTCATAATTAATGTTTTGATTTGTTCCTTAATGAAATTTAGTAATCAACATGATCTTTAGAATATAAAAGTACAATGAATCTAAAGAAAGCAAGTCCCATGGCTTCTCATACATTTTCTGACAGGGAGTTTCTACAAAACCACACCCTTTATTGTGCAGAGAGATCTTCCATATATATTTTAATTAAGAAGCACACCCATTTGTACTAATCACTGATTGCATCAATTCTCTTTTGGGCAAAACAAACAAAATGCCCCCTCACATCTGATTGGCTGAAGACTTTAGTGCTTTTGCTTATAAAAGATTACAAATGCTAGAAAGTTTAGATGAACGGGACATAAACCAAGGACAAACTTACCAGGACAGCTCTACTTCTGGTAGGTAAGCAAGCTACTCCATTTAGTCTATAAATATGTCTCTTCTTGAGAATGTAAAGCCTTATCTTTAAATCATGTACACCTGTTTATTTACAGATTCCTTAATATATATTTTAATATTCTTGCACTTGAAGTAATTTGTATTTAAACTCATTGAAATATTAGCATTTTGTGACATAGTTACTGACTTCTCTACTTCTACAGAATAGCATAAGTCATAAAACAGTGATTTCAACTCCCTAAACTGATCACTTTTCTCTTTATATGTTATGGGACAATCTTATCTTGTTTAGAGACATTGTCTACATAGATTCATGTTATCTGCAGGATGCATATAGTACAATGTGAGGTACCACATATATAAAAATAAATTTTCTAATTCTAGCTTAAAATAGAAAATTAGGAGACAAGCTTCATTTTGTTAATAAGGAAGGATACTAAGATTGGCTAATATTACATATTTCAGTTCATATGCATCCCTATGCATTTATAATATTTGTGCATTATAATGTTTGATATGAATTTATATTTACATCTATATTTATTTCAAGCTCACATCACCCAAAACAAAGCTCTCTCTTTTGTTCCATTTCTGGTGAGAAAGTGCTTCTGTTTTGGGCATTGTTGGCATTGGGTAACATCATCCAGGCAGTTATGTTTACATTACGGTTCACTGCCTTTCAGCTTTTCAGTTTCAATAGATATTTCATAACAGAGTTATTATTTAGTTATTTTCAGCAAGTAGTTTGAGTTAAAAAAAATATAATTTCCTTGTTTGTTTTCAATTGAGATATGAATAACTTTTCATTGTTTTATTGATGACACTGGAGAATACAACTTTTGGAGAAAGAGATGTTACACCTTTTTGTTGAAATTTGGGCTCATAGTTTCTGATAATAACAGTTGATATTGTCCATCAGATCTGCTTGCAAGATATAACATATATCCCTACAAATGTATACATTTATATATATTGTAATATACATGTAATGAATGCCATCAAATGAAGGTATAAAGATCAATCCCAAGAAGCCTAGAACACAAACTACAAAACAAAATTTATTTATTGATACATGTCGCTAAAACCACGTTTCTGTGATTTCCTGCAATGAGATGCCCCTGGACATTTGCAGTGAATGCTCCAACAGTTCGAGTTATTCTATTAATTTTGACTGAAAACTAATGCAGCTGATGAAGGACTTCTGACATCACAAACATTTTGCTCAGCATAGCTTTCATTCTTACCAGCTGATTCATCCACCGCTTCAGCGAGCTCTAAGAGTCTGCTACATGTTGGGTCAGGTATCTTATCTAAATGTGGAACAGGTCATCTAGTGTGGTTGACATGAGGATACATCCACTTACTTTAGTTCTTCCTACTGATGACTTTATATTCACCAAACAAAAGTAACAGTCATAACTGTAGGTTCTACGTTTGCACCCTACCATTGGTACATCAAATTTCATGCCCTTCCTTTTCACATTTGCCAAGTGTTGCAGATGCTCTGTACAGGTTTTACACACAACATGAGGTTCCCCAGTCTAATAGTGGTCCCTCTGTTTTACTTTGAAATAGGCAAAATAAGATACTTTCACAGAGTCAGTTATAGCTTTTCTACACTGAGGAAAAGTGTACTCTCTGCAAATGAAACAAAAAACATCACGATAATTTACACATTTTCTAATTTTTGAAGCCATGTCAATGCCTGTAACAGAAATAAAACACATCTCAACATGTACACACGCAAACATCAACAGAATATCTGCAAAATCATAAGTGTATATAAAGAAATCATAAGAATAATAGTTAATGATGTCCGCAATATCTCATTAGCTAGAAATCCTAAAACAAAATGGATGATAATTTCTAAAACAGTAGAATACAAATACCCAGTATAATGTCTAAAATTCCAGGCACCACATTAAAAAATGTTGTATCCTCTAGTGTTACTGTAATCATTGGTAAGAATTCAGATTTACAGCTATATTTATTCTAAGCTTACATAACCCAAAACAAAGCTCTATCTTTTACTCCATTTCTGGTGAGAAAGTGCTTCCTGTTTTGGGCATTGTAGGCATTGGGTAATTTCATCAAAATTTTACTCTAGCTTCTCAGTTTCCTTAGAAAATGTAATGTTAGAGTAGTTCTTTGTTTATTTTCAACAAGTAACGAACATTTTAGACTTTATTTAGTCATAATTAATGTTTTGATTTGTTCCTTAATGAAATTTAGTAATCAACATGATCTTTAGAATATAAAAGTACAATGAATCTACAGAAAGCAAGTCCCATGGCTTCTCATACATTTTCTGACAGGGAGTTTCTACAAAACCACACCCTTTATTGTGCAGAGAGGAGATCTTCCATATATATTTTAATTAAGAAGCACACCCATTTGTACTAATCACTGATTGCATCAATTCTCTTTTGGGCAAAACAAACAAAATGCCCCCTCACATCTGATTGGCTGAAGACTTTAGTGCTTTTGCTTATAAAAGATTACAAATGATAGAAAGTTTAGATGAACGGGACATAAACCAAGGACAAACTTACCAGGACAGCTCTACTTCTGGTAGGTAAGCAAGCTACTCCATTTAGTCTATAAATATTTCTCTTCTTGAGAATGTAAAGCCTTATCTTTAAATCATGTACACCTGTTTATTTACAGATTCCTTAATATGTATTTTAATATTCTTGCACTTGAAGCAATTTGTATTTTAACTCATTGGAATATTAGCATTTTGTGACATAGTTACTGACTTCTCTACTTCTACAGAATAGCATAAGTCATAAAACAGTGATTTCAACTCCCTAAACTGATCACTTTTCTCTTTATATGTTATGGGACAATCTTATCTTGTTTAGAGACATTGTCTACATAGATTCATGTTATCTGCAGGATGCATATAGTACAATGTGAGGTACCACATATATAAAAAGAAATTTTCTAATTCTAGCTTAAAATAGAAAATTAGGAGACAAGCTTCATTTTGTTAATAAGGAAGGATACTAAGATTGGCTAATATTACATATTTCAGTTCATATGCATCCCTATGCATTTATAATATTTGTGCATTATAATGTTTGATATGAATTTATATTTACATCTATATTTATTTCAAGCTCACATCACCCAAAACAAAGCTCTCTCTTTTGTTCCATTTCTGGTGAGAAAGTGCTTCTGTTTTGGGCATTGTTGGCATTGGGTAACATCATCCAGGCAGTTATGTTTACATTACGGTTCACTGCCTTTCAGCTTTTCAGTTTCAATAGATATTTCATAATAGAGTTATTATTTAGTTATTTTCAGCAAGTAGTTTGAGTTAAAAAAAATATAATTTCCTTGTTTGTTTTCAATTGAGATATGAATAACTTTTCATTGTTTTATTGATGACACTGAATAATACAACTTTTGGAGAAAGAGATGTTACACCTTTTTGTTGAAATTTGGGCTCATAGTTTCTGATAATAACAGTTGATATTGTCCATCAGATCTGCTTGCAAGATATAACATATATCCCTACAAATGTATACATTTATATATATTGTAATATACATGTAATGAATGCCATCAAATGAAGGTATAAAGATCAATCCCAAGAAGCCTAGAACACAAACTACAAAACAAAATTTATTTATTGATACATGTCGCTAAAACCACGTTTCTGTGATTTCCTGCAATGAGATGCCCCTGGACATTTGCAGTGAATGCTCCAACAGTTCGAGTTATTCTATTAATTTTGACTGAAAACTAATGCAGCTGATGAAGGACTTCTGACATCACAAACATTTTGCTCAGCATAGCTTTCATTCTTACCAGCTGATTCATCCACCGCTTCAGCGAGCTCTAAGAGTCTGCTACATGTTGGGTCAGGTATCTTATCTAAATGTGGAACAGGTCATCTAGTGTGGTTGACATGAGGATACATCCACTTACTTTAGTTCTTCCTACTGATGACTTTATATTCACCAAACAAAAGTAACAGTCATAACTGTAGGTTCTACGTTTGCACCCTACCATTGGTACATCAAATTTCATGCCCTTCCTTTTCACATTTGCCAAGTGTTGCAGATGCTCTGTACAGGTTTTACACACAACATGAGGTTCCCCAGTCTAATAGTGGTCCCTCTGTTTTACTTTGAAATAGGCAAAATAAGATACTTTCACAGAGTCAGTTATAGCTTTTCTACACTGAGGAAAAGTGTACTCTCTGCAAATGAAACAAAAAACATCACGATAATTTACACATTTTCTAATTTTTGAAGCCATGTCAATGCCTGTAACAGAAATAAAACACATCTCAACATGTACACACGCAAACATCAACAGAATATCTGCAAAATCATAAGTGTATATAAAGAAATCATAAGAATAATAGTTAATGATGTCTGCAATATCTCATTAGCTAGAGATCCTAAAACAAAATGGATGATAATTTCTAAAACAGTAGAATACAAATACCCAGTATAATGTCTAAAATTCCAGGCACCACATTAAAAAATGTTGTATCCTCTAGTGTTACTGTAATCATTGGTAAGAATTCAGATTTACAGCTATATTTATTCTAAGCTTACATAACCCAAAACAAAGCTCTATCTTTTACTCCATTTCTGGTGAGAAAGTGCTTCCTGTTTTGGGCATTGTAGGCATTGGGTAATTTCATCAAGAATTTTACTCTAGCTTCTCAGTTTCCTTAGAAAATGTAATGTTAGAGTAGTTCTTTGTTTATTTTCAACAAGTAACGAACATTTTAGACTTTATTTAGTCATAATTAATGTTTTGATTTGTTCCTTAATGAAATTTAGTAATCAACATGATCTTTAGAATATAAAAGTACAATGAATCTAAAGAAAGCAAGTCCCATGGCTTCTCATACATTTTCTGACAGGGAGTTTCTACAAAACCACACCCTTTATTGTGCAGAGAGATCTTCCATATATATTTTAATTAAGAAGCACACCCATTTGTACTAATCACTGATTGCATCAATTCTCTTTTGGGCAAAACAAACAAAATGCCCCCTCACATCTGATTGGCTGAAGACTTTAGTGCTTTTGCTTATAAAAGATTACAAATGCTAGAAAGTTTAGATGAACGGGACATAAACCAAGGACAAACTTACCAGGACAGCTCTACTTCTGGTAGGTAAGCAAGCTACTCCATTTAGTCTATAAATATGTCTCTTCTTGAGAATGTAAAGCCTTATCTTTAAATCATGTACACCTGTTTATTTACAGATTCCTTAATATATATTTTAATATTCTTGCACTTGAAGTAATTTGTATTTAAACTCATTGGAATATTAGCATTTTGTGACATAGTTACTGACTTCTCTACTTCTACAGAATAGCATAAGTCATAAAACAGTGATTTCAACTCCCTAAACTGATCACTTTTCTCTTTATATGTTATGGGACAATCTTATCTTGTTTAGAGACATTGTCTACATAGATTCATGTTATCTGCAGGATGCATATAGTACAATGTGAGGTACCACATATATAAAAATAAATTTTCTAATTCTAGCTTAAAATAGAAAATTAGGAGACAAGCTTCATTTTGTTAATAAGGAAGGATACTAAGATTGGCTAATATTACATATTTCAGTTCATATGCATCCCTATGCATTTATAATATTTGTGCATTATAATGTTTGATATGAATTTATATTTACATCTATATTTATTTCAAGCTCACATCACCCAAAACAAAGCTCTCTCTTTTGTTCCATTTCTGGTGAGAAAGTGCTTCTGTTTTGGGCATTGTTGGCATTGGGTAACATCATCCAGGCAGTTATGTTTTTATTACGGTTCACTGCCTTTCAGCTTTTCAGTTTCAATAGATATTTCATAACAGAGTTATTATTTAGTTATTTTCAGCAAGTAGTTTGAGTTAAAAAAAATATAATTTCCTTGTTTGTTTTCAATTGAGATATGAATAACTTTTCATTGTTTTATTGATGACACTGGAGAATACAACTTTTGGAGAAAGAGATGTTACACCTTTTTGTTGAAATTTGGGCTCATAGTTTCTGATAATAACAGTTGATATTGTCCATCAGATCTGCTTGCAAGATATAACATATATCCCTACAAATGTATACATTTATATATATTGTAATATACATGTAATGAATGCCATCAAATGAAGGTATAAAGATCAATCCCAAGAAGCCTAGAACACAAACTACAAAACAAAATTTATTTATTGATACATGTCGCTAAAACCACGTTTCTGTGATTTCCTGCAATGAGATGCCCCTGGACATTTGCAGTGAATGCTCCAACAGTTCGAGTTATTCTATTAATTTTGACTGAAAACTAATGCAGCTGATGAAGGACTTCTGACATCACAAACATTTTGCTCAGCATAGCTTTCATTCTTACCAGCTGATTCATCCACCGCTTCAGCGAGCTCTAAGAGTCTGCTACATGTTGGGTCAGGTATCTTATCTAAATGTGGAACAGGTCATCTAGTGTGGTTGACATGAGGATACATCCACTTACTGTAGTTCTTCCTACTGATGACTTTATATTCACCAAACAAAAGTAACAGTCATAACTGTAGGTTCTACGTTTGCACCCTACCATTGGTACATCAAATTTCATGCCCTTCCTTTTCACATTTGCCAAGTGTTGCAGATGCTCTGTACAGGTTTTACACACAACATAAGGTTCCCCAGTCTAATAGTGGTCCCTCTGTTTTACTTTGAAATAGGCAAAATAAGATACTTTCACAGAGTCAGTTATAGCTTTTCTACACTGAGGAAAAGTGTACTCTCTGCAAATGAAACAAAAAACATCACGATAATTTACACATTTTCTAATTTTTGAAGCCATGTCAATGCCTGTAACAGAAATAAAACACATCTCAACATGTACACACGCAAACATCAACAGAATATCTGCAAAATCATAAGTGTATATAAAGAAATCATAAGAATAATAGTTAATGATGTCCGCAATATCTCATTAGCTAGAGATCCTAAAACAAAATGGATGATAATTTCTAAAACAGTAGAATACAAATACCCAGTATAATGTCTAAAATTCCAGGCACCACATTAAAAAATGTTGTATCCTCTAGTGTTACTGTAATCATTGGTAAGAATTCAGATTTACAGCTATATTTATTCTAAGCTTACATAACCCAAAACAAAGCTCTATCTTTTACTCCATTTCCGGTGAGAAAGTGCTTCCTGTTTTGGGCATTGTAGGCATTGGGTAATTTCATCAAGAATTTTACTCTAGCTTCTCAGTTTCCTTAGAAAATGTAATGTTAGAGTAGTTCTTTGTTTATTTTCAACAAGTAACGAACATTTTAGACTTTATTTAGTCATAATTAATGTTTTGATTTGTTCCTTAATGAAATTTAGTAATCAACATGATCTTTAGAATATAAAAGTACAATGAATCTACAGAAAGCAAGTCCCATGGCTTCTCATACATTTTCTGACAGGGAGTTTCTACAAAACCACACCCTTTATTGTGCAGAGAGGAGATCTTATCTTGTTTAGAGACATTGTCTACATAGATTCATGTTATCTGCAGGATGCATATAGTACAATGTGAGGTACCACATATATAAAAATAAATTTTCTAATTCTAGCTTAAAATAGAAAATTAGGAGACAAGCTTCATTTTGTTAATAAGGAAGGATACTAAGATTGGCTAATATTACATATTTCAGTTCATATGCATCCCTATGCATTTATAATATTTGTGCATTATAATGTTTGATATGAATTTATATTTACATCTATATTTATTTCAAGCTCACATCACCCAAAACAAAGCTCTCTCTTTTGTTCCATTTCTGGTGAGAAAGTGCTTCTGTTTTGGGCATTGTTGGCATTGGGTAACATCATCCAGGCAGTTATGTTTACATTACGGTTCACTGCCTTTCAGCTTTTCAGTTTCAATAGATATTTCATAACAGAGTTATTATTTAGTTATTTTCAGCAAGTAGTTTGAGTTAAAAAAAATATAATTTCCTTGTTTGTTTTCAATTGAGATATGAATAACTTTTCATTGTTTTATTGATGACACTGGAGAATACAACTTTTGGAGAAAGAGATGTTACACCTTTTTGTTGAAATTTGGGCTCATAGTTTCTGATAATAACAGTTGATATTGTCCATCAGATCTGCTTGCAAGATATAACATATATCCCTACAAATGTATACATTTATATATATTGTAATATACATGTAATGAATGCCATCAAATGAAGGTATAAAGATCAATCCCAAGAAGCCTAGAACACAAACTACAAAACAAAATTTATTTATTGATACATGTCGCTAAAACCACGTTTCTGTGATTTCCTGCAATGAGATGCCCCTGGACATTTGCAGTGAATGCTCCAACAGTTCGAGTTATTCTATTAATTTTGACTGAAAACTAATGCAGCTGATGAAGGACTTCTGACATCACAAACATTTTGCTCAGCATAGCTTTCATTCTTACCAGCTGATTCATCCACCGCTTCAGCGAGCTCTAAGAGTCTGCTACATGTTGGGTCAGGTATCTTATCTAAATGTGGAACAGGTCATCTAGTGTGGTTGACATGAGGATACATCCACTTACTTTAGTTCTTCCTACTGATGACTTTATATTCACCAAACAAAAGTAACAGTCATAACTGTAGGTTCTACGTTTGCACCCTACCATTGGTACATCAAATTTCATGCCCTTCCTTTTCACATTTGCCAAGTGTTGCAGATGCTCTGTACAGGTTTTACACACAACATAAGGTTCCCCAGTCTAATAGTGGTCCCTCTGTTTTACTTTGAAATAGGCAAAATAAGATACTTTCACAGAGTCAGTTATAGCTTTTCTACACTGAGGAAAAGTGTACTCTCTGCAAATGAAACAAAAAACATCACGATAATTTACACATTTTCTAATTTTTGAAGCCATGTCAATGCCTGTAACAGAAATAAAACACATCTCAACATGTACACACGCAAACATCAACAGAATATCTGCAAAATCATAAGTGTATATAAAGAAATCATAAGAATAATAGTTAATGATGTCCGCAATATCTCATTAGCTAGAGATCCTAAAACAAAATGGATGATAATTTCTAAAACAGTAGAATACAAATACCCAGTATAATGTCTAAAATTCCAGGCACCACATTAAAAAATGTTGTATCCTCTAGTGTTACTGTAATCATTGGTAAGAATTCAGATTTACAGCTATATTTATTCTAAGCTTACATAACCCAAAACAAAGCTCTATCTTTTACTCCATTTCTGGTGAGAAAGTGCTTCCTGTTTTGGGCATTGTAGGCATTGGGTAATTTCATCAAGAATTTTACTCTAGCTTCTCAGTTTCCTTAGAAAATGTAATGTTAGAGTAGTTCTTTGTTTATTTTCAACAAGTAACGAACATTTTAGACTTTATTTAATCATAATTAATGTTTTGATTTGTTCCTTAATGAAATTTAGTAATCAACATGATCTTTAGAATATAAAAGTACAATGAATCTACAGAAAGCAAGTCCCATGGCTTCTCATACATTTTCTGACAGGGAGTTTCTACAAAACCACACCCTTTATTGTGCAGAGAGGAGATCTTATCTTGTTTAGAGACATTGTCTACATAGATTCATGTTATCTGCAGGATGCATATAGTACAATGTGAGGTACCACATATATAAAAAGAAATTTTCTAATTCTAGCTTAAAATAGAAAATTAGGAGACAAGCTTCATTTTGTTAATAAGGAAGGATACTAAGATTGGCTAATATTACATATTTCAGTTCATATGCATCCCTATGCATTTATAATATTTGTGCATTATAATGTTTGATATGAATTTATATTTACATCTATATTTATTTCAAGCTCACATCACCCAAAACAAAGCTCTCTCTTTTGTTCCATTTCTGGTGAGAAAGTGCTTCTGTTTTGGGCATTGTTGGCATTGGGTAACATCATCCAGGCAGTTATGTTTACATTACGGTTCACTGCCTTTCAGCTTTTCAGTTTCAATAGATATTTCATAATAGAGTTATTATTTAGTTATTTTCAGCAAGTAGTTTGAGTTAAAAAAAATATAATTTCCTTGTTTGTTTTCAATTGAGATATGAATAACTTTTCATTGTTTTATTGATGACACTGGAGAATACAACTTTTGGAGAAAGAGATGTTACACCTTTTTGTTGAAATTTGGGCTCATAGTTTCTGATAATAACAGTTGATATTGTCCATCAGATCTGCTTGCAAGATATAACATATATCCCTACAAATGTATACATTTATATATATTGTAATATACATGTAATGAATGCCATCAAATGAAGGTATAAAGATCAATCCCAAGAAGCCTAGAACACAAACTACAAAACAAAATTTATTTATTGATACATGTCGCTAAAACCACGTTTCTGTGATTTCCTGCAATGAGATGCCCCTGGACATTTGCAGTGAATGCTCCAACAGTTCGAGTTATTCTATTAATTTTGACTGAAAACTAATGCAGCTGATGAAGGACTTCTGACATCACAAACATTTTGCTCAGCATAGCTTTCATTCTTACCAGCTGATTCATCCACCGCTTCAGCGAGCTCTAAGAGTCTGCTACATGTTGGGTCAGGTATCTTATCTAAATGTGGAACAGGTCATCTAGTGTGGTTGACATGAGGATACATCCACTTACTTTAGTTCTTCCTACTGATGACTTTATATTCACCAAACAAAAGTAACAGTCATAACTGTAGGTTCTACGTTTGCACCCTACCATTGGTACATCAAATTTCATGCCCTTCCTTTTCACATTTGCCAAGTGTTGCAGATGCTCTGTACAGGTTTTACACACAACATGAGGTTCCCCAGTCTAATAGTGGTCCCTCTGTTTTACTTTGAAATAGGCAAAATAAGATACTTTCACAGAGTCAGTTATAGCTTTTCTACACTGAGGAAAAGTGTACTCTCTGCAAATGAAACAAAAAACATCACGATAATTTACACATTTTCTAATTTTTGAAGCCATGTCAATGCCTGTAACAGAAATAAAACACATCTCAACATGTACACACGCAAACATCAACAGAATATCTGCAAAATCATAAGTGTATATAAAGAAATCATAAGAATAATAGTTAATGATGTCTGCAATATCTCATTAGCTAGAGATCCTAAAACAAAATGGATGATAATTTCTAAAACAGTAGAATACAAATACCCAGTATAATGTCTAAAATTCCAGGCACCACATTAAAAAATGTTGTATCCTCTAGTGTTACTGTAATCATTGGTAAGAATTCAGATTTACAGCTATATTTATTCTAAGCTTACATAACCCAAAACAAAGCTCTATCTTTTACTCCATTTCTGGTGAGAAAGTGCTTCCTGTTTTGGGCATTGTAGGCATTGGGTAATTTCATCAAGAATTTTACTCTAGCTTCTCAGTTTCCTTAGAAAATGTAATGTTAGAGTAGTTCTTTGTTTATTTTCAACAAGTAACGAACATTTTAGACTTTATTTAGTCATAATTAATGTTTTGATTTGTTCCTTAATGAAATTTAGTAATCAACATGATCTTTAGAATATAAAAGTACAATGAATCTAAAGAAAGCAAGTCCCATGGCTTCTCATACATTTTCTGACAGGGAGTTTCTACAAAACCACACCCTTTATTGTGCAGAGAGATCTTCCATATATATTTTAATTAAGAAGCACACCCATTTGTACTAATCACTGATTGCATCAATTCTCTTTTGGGCAAAACAAACAAAATGCCCCCTCACATCTGATTGGCTGAAGACTTTAGTGCTTTTGCTTATAAAAGATTACAAATGCTAGAAAGTTTAGATGAACGGGACATAAACCAAGGACAAACTTACCAGGACAGCTCTACTTCTGGTAGGTAAGCAAGCTACTCCATTTAGTCTATAAATATGTCTCTTCTTGAGAATGTAAAGCCTTATCTTTAAATCATGTACACCTGTTTATTTACAGATTCCTTAATATATATTTTAATATTCTTGCACTTGAAGTAATTTGTATTTAAACTCATTGGAATATTAGCATTTTGTGACATAGTTACTGACTTCTCTACTTCTACAGAATAGCATAAGTCATAAAACAGTGATTTCAACTCCCTAAACTGATCACTTTTCTCTTTATATGTTATGGGACAATCTTATCTTGTTTAGAGACATTGTCTACATAGATTCATGTTATCTGCAGGATGCATATAGTACAATGTGAGGTACCACATATATAAAAATAAATTTTCTAATTCTAGCTTAAAATAGAAAATTAGGAGACAAGCTTCATTTTGTTAATAAGGAAGGATACTAAGATTGGCTAATATTACATATTTCAGTTCATATGCATCCCTATGCATTTATAATATTTGTGCATTATAATGTTTGATATGAATTTATATTTACATCTATATTTATTTCAAGCTCACATCACCCAAAACAAAGCTCTCTCTTTTGTTCCATTTCTGGTGAGAAAGTGCTTCTGTTTTGGGCATTGTTGGCATTGGGTAACATCATCCAGGCAGTTATGTTTACATTACGGTTCACTGCCTTTCAGCTTTTCAGTTTCAATAGATATTTCATAACAGAGTTATTATTTAGTTATTTTCAGCAAGTAGTTTGAGTTAAAAAAAATATAATTTCCTTGTTTGTTTTCAATTGAGATATGAATAACTTTTCATTGTTTTATTGATGACACTGGAGAATACAACTTTTGGAGAAAGAGATGTTACACCTTTTTGTTGAAATTTGGGCTCATAGTTTCTGATAATAACAGTTGATATTGTCCATCAGATCTGCTTGCAAGATATAACATATATCCCTACAAATGTATACATTTATATATATTGTAATATACATGTAATGAATGCCATCAAATGAAGGTATAAAGATCAATCCCAAGAAGCCTAGAACACAAACTACAAAACAAAATTTATTTATTGATACATGTCGCTAAAACCACGTTTCTGTGATTTCCTGCAATGAGATGCCCCTGGACATTTGCAGTGAATGCTCCAACAGTTCGAGTTATTCTATTAATTTTGACTGAAAACTAATGCAGCTGATGAAGGACTTCTGACATCACAAACATTTTTCTCAGCATAGCTTTCATTCTTACCAGCTGATTCATCCACCGCTTCAGCGAGCTCTAAGAGTCTGCTACATGTTGGGTCAGGTATCTTATCTAAATGTGGAACAGGTCATCTAGTGTGGTTGACATGAGGATACATCCACTTACTGTAGTTCTTCCTACTGATGACTTTATATTCACCAAACAAAAGTAACAGTCATAACTGTAGGTTCTACGTTTGCACCCTACCATTGGTACATCAAATTTCATGCCCTTCCTTTTCACATTTGCCAAGTGTTGCAGATGCTCTGTACAGGTTTTACACACAACATAAGGTTCCCCAGTCTAATAGTGGTCCCTCTGTTTTACTTTGAAATAGGCAAAATAAGATACTTTCACAGAGTCAGTTATAGCTTTTCTACACTGAGGAAAAGTGTACTCTCTGCAAATGAAACAAAAAACATCACGATAATTTACACATTTTCTAATTTTTGAAGCCATGTCAATGCCTGTAACAGAAATAAAACACATCTCAACATGTACACACGCAAACATCAACAGAATATCTGCAAAATCATAAGTGTATATAAAGAAATCATAAGAATAATAGTTAATGATGTCCGCAATATCTCATTAGCTAGAGATCCTAAAACAAAATGGATGATAATTTCTAAAACAGTAGAATACAAATACCCAGTATAATGTCTAAAATTCCAGGCACCACATTAAAAAATGTTGTATCCTCTAGTGTTACTGTAATCATTGGTAAGAATTCAGATTTACAGCTATATTTATTCTAAGCTTACATAACCCAAAACAAAGCTCTATCTTTTACTCCATTTCTGGTGAGAAAGTGCTTCCTGTTTTGGGCATTTTAGGCATTGGGTAATTTCATCAAGAATTTTACTCTAGCTTCTCAGTTTCCTTAGAAAATGTAATGTTAGAGTAGTTCTTTGTTTATTTTCAACAAGTAACGAACATTTTAGACTTTATTTAGTCATAATTAATGTTTTGATTTGTTCCTTAATGAAATTTAGTAATCAACATGATCTTTAGAATATAAAAGTACAATGAATCTACAGAAAGCAAGTCCCATGGCTTCTCATACATTTTCTGACAGGGAGTTTCTACAAAACCACACCCTTTATTGTGCAGAGAGGAGATCTTATCTTGTTTAGAGACATTGTCTACATAGATTCATGTTATCTGCAGGATGCATATAGTACAATGTGAGGTACCACATATATAAAAATAAATTTTCTAATTCTAGCTTAAAATAGAAAATTAGGAGACAAGCTTCATTTTGTTAATAAGGAAGGATACTAAGATTGGCTAATATTACATATTTCAGTTCATATGCATCCCTATGCATTTATAATATTTGTGCATTATAATGTTTGATATGAATTTATATTTACATCTATATTTATTTCAAGCTCACATCACCCAAAACAAAGCTCTCTCTTTTGTTCCATTTCTGGTGAGAAAGTGCTTCTGTTTTGGGCATTGTTGGCATTGGGTAACATCATCCAGGCAGTTATGTTTACATTACGGTTCACTGCCTTTCAGCTTTTCAGTTTCAATAGATATTTCATAACAGAGTTATTATTTAGTTATTTTCAGCAAGTAGTTTGAGTTAAAAAAAATATAATTTCCTTGTTTGTTTTCAATTGAGATATGAATAACTTTTCATTGTTTTATTGATGACACTGGAGAATACAACTTTTGGAGAAAGAGATGTTACACCTTTTTGTTGAAATTTGGGCTCATAGTTTCTGATAATAACAGTTGATATTGTCCATCAGATCTGCTTGCAAGATATAACATATATCCCTACAAATGTATACATTTATATATATTGTAATATACATGTAATGAATGCCATCAAATGAAGGTATAAAGATCAATCCCAAGAAGCCTAGAACACAAACTACAAAACAAAATTTATTTATTGATACATGTCGCTAAAACCACGTTTCTGTGATTTCCTGCAATGAGATGCCCCTGGACATTTGCAGTGAATGCTCCAACAGTTCGAGTTATTCTATTAATTTTGACTGAAAACTAATGCAGCTGATGAAGGACTTCTGACATCACAAACATTTTGCTCAGCATAGCTTTCATTCTTACCAGCTGATTCATCCACCGCTTCAGCGAGCTCTAAGAGTCTGCTACATGTTGGGTCAGGTATCTTATCTAAATGTGGAACAGGTCATCTAGTGTGGTTGACATGAGGATACATCCACTTACTTTAGTTCTTCCTACTGATGACTTTATATTCACCAAACAAAAGTAACAGTCATAACTGTAGGTTCTACGTTTGCACCCTACCATTGGTACATCAAATTTAATGCCCTTCCTTTTCACATTTGCCAAGTGTTGCAGATGCTCTGTACAGGTTTTACACACAACATAAGGTTCCCCAGTCTAATAGTGGTCCCTCTGTTTTACTTTGAAATAGGCAAAATAAGATACTTTCACAGAGTCAGTTATAGCTTTTCTACACTGAGGAAAAGTGTACTCTCTGCAAATGAAACAAAAAACATCACGATAATTTACACATTTTCTAATTTTTGAAGCCATGTCAATGCCTGTAACAGAAATAAAACACATCTCAACATGTACACACGCAAACATCAACAGAATATCTGCAAAATCATAAGTGTATATAAAGAAATCATAAGAATAATAGTTAATGATGTCCGCAATATCTCATTAGCTAGAGATCCTAAAACAAAATGGATGATAATTTCTAAAACAGTAGAATACAAATACCCAGTATAATGTCTAAAATTCCAGGCACCACATTAAAAAATGTTGTATCCTCTAGTGTTACTGTAATCATTGGTAAGAATTCAGATTTACAGCTATATTTATTCTAAGCTTACATAACCCAAAACAAAGCTCTATCTTTTACTCCATTTCTGGTGAGAAAGTGCTTCCTGTTTTGGGCATTGTAGGCATTGGGTAATTTCATCAAGAATTTTACTCTAGCTTCTCAGTTTCCTTAGAAAATGTAATGTTAGAGTAGTTCTTTGTTTATTTTCAACAAGTAACGAACATTTTAGACTTTATTTAATCATAATTAATGTTTTGATTTGTTCCTTAATGAAATTTAGTAATCAACATGATCTTTAGAATATAAAAGTACAATGAATCTACAGAAAGCAAGTCCCATGGCTTCTCATACATTTTCTGACAGGGAGTTTCTACAAAACCACACCCTTTATTGTGCAGAGAGGAGATCTTATCTTGTTTAGAGACATTGTCTACATAGATTCATGTTATCTGCAGGATGCATATAGTACAATGTGAGGTACCACATATATAAAAATAAATTTTCTAATTCTAGCTTAAAATAGAAAATTAGGAGACAAGCTTCATTTTGTTAATAAGGAAGGATACTAAGATTGGCTAATATTACATATTTCAGTTCATATGCATCCCTATGCATTTATAATATTTGTGCATTATAATGTTTGATATGAATTTATATTTACATCTATATTTATTTCAAGCTCACATCACCCAAAACAAAGCTCTCTCTTTTGTTCCATTTCTGGTGAGAAAGTGCTTCTGTTTTGGGCATTGTTGGCATTGGGTAACATCATCCAGGCAGTTATGTTTACATTACGGTTCACTGCCTTTCAGCTTTTCAGTTTCAATAGATATTTCATAACAGAGTTATTATTTAGTTATTTTCAGCAAGTAGTTTGAGTTAAAAAAAATATAATTTCCTTGTTTGTTTTCAATTGAGATATGAATAACTTTTCATTGTTTTATTGATGACACTGGAGAATACAACTTTTGGAGAAAGAGATGTTACACCTTTTTGTTGAAATTTGGGCTCATAGTTTCTGATAATAACAGTTGATATTGTCCATCAGATCTGCTTGCAAGATATAACATATATCCCTACAAATGTATACATTTATATATATTGTAATATACATGTAATGAATGCCATCAAATGAAGGTATAAAGATCAATCCCAAGAAGCCTAGAACACAAACTACAAAACAAAATTTATTTATTGATACATGTCGCTAAAACCACGTTTCTGTGATTTCCTGCAATGAGATGCCCCTGGACATTTGCAGTGAATGCTCCAACAGTTCGAGTTATTCTATTAATTTTGACTGAAAACTAATGCAGCTGATGAAGGACTTCTGACATCACAAACATTTTGCTCAGCATAGCTTTCATTCTTACCAGCTGATTCATCCGCCGCTTCAGCGAGCTCTAAGAGTCTGCTACATGTTGGGTCAGGTATCTTATCTAAATGTGGAACAGGTCATCTAGTGTGGTTGACATGAGGATACATCCACTTACTTTAGTTCTTCCTACTGATGACTTTATATTCACCAAACAAAAGTAACAGTCATAACTGTAGGTTCTACGTTTGCACCCTACCATTGGTACATCAAATTTCATGCCCTTCCTTTTCACATTTGCCAAGTGTTGCAGATGCTCTGTACAGGTTTTACACACAACATGAGGTTCCCCAGTCTAATAGTGGTCCCTCTGTTTTACTTTGAAGTAGGCAAAATAAGATACTTTCACAGAGTCAGTTATAGCTTTTCTACACTGAGGAAAAGTGTACTCTCTGCAAATGAAACAAAAAACATCACGATAATTTACACATTTTCTAATTTTTGAAGCCATGTCAATGCCTGTAACAGAAATAAAACACATCTCAACATGTACACACGCAAACATCAACAGAATATCTGCAAAATCATAAGTGTATATAAAGAAATCATAAGAATAATAGTTAATGATGTCCGCAATATCTCATTAGCTAGAGATCCTAAAACAAAATGGATGATAATTTCTAAAACAGTAGAATACAAATACCCAGTATAATGTCTAAAATTCCAGGCACCACATTAAAAAATGTTGTATCCTCTAGTGTTACTGTAATCATTGGTAAGAATTCAGATTTACAGCTATATTTATTCTAAGCTTACATAACCCAAAACAAAGCTCTATCTTTTACTCCATTTCTGGTGAGAAAGTGCTTCCTGTTTTGGGCATTGTAGGCATTGGGTAATTTCATCAAAATTTTACTCTAGCTTCTCAGTTTCCTTAGAAAATGTAATGTTAGAGTAGTTCTTTGTTTATTTTCAACAAGTAACGAACATTTTAGACTTTATTTAGTCATAATTAATGTTTTGATTTGTTCCTTAATGAAATTTAGTAATCAACATGATCTTTAGAATATAAAAGTACAATGAATCTACAGAAAGCAAGTCCCATGGCTTCTCATACATTTTCTGACAGGGAGTTTCTACAAAACCACACCCTTTATTGTGCAGAGAGATCTTCCATATATATTTTAATTAAAAAGCACACCCATTTGTACTAATCACTGATTGCATCAATTCTCTTTTGGGCAAAACAAACAAAATGCCCCCTCACATCTGATTGGCTGAAGACTTTAGTGCTTTTGCTTATAAAAGATTACAAATGATAGAAAGTTTAGATGAACGGGACATAAACCAAGGACAAACTTACCAGGACAGCTCTACTTCTGGTAGGTAAGCAAGCTACTCCATTTAGTCTATAAATATGTCTCTTCTTGAGAATGTAAAGCCTTATCTTTAAATCATGTACACCTGTTTATTTACAGATTCCTTAATATATATTTTAATATTCTTGCACTTGAAGCAATTTGTATTTTAACTCATTGGAATATTAGCATTTTGTGACATAGTTACTGACTTCTCTACTTCTACAGAATAGCATAAGTCATAAAACAGTGATTTCAACTCCCTAAACTGATCACTTTTCTCTTTATATGTTATGGGACAATTTTATCTTGTTTAGAGACATTGTCTACATAGATTCATGTTATCTGCAGGATGCATATAGTACAATGTGAGGTACCACATATATAAAAATAAATTTTCTAATTCTAGCTTAAAATAGAAAATTAGGAGACAAGCTTCATTTTGTTAATAAGGAAGGATACTAAGATTGGCTAATATTACATATTTCAGTTCATATGCATCCCTATGCATTTATAATATTTGTGCATTATAATGTTTGATATGAATTTATATTTACATCTATATTTATTTCAAGCTCACATCACCCAAAACAAAGCTCTCTCTTTTGTTCCATTTCTGGTGAGAAAGTGCTTCTGTTTTGGGCATTGTTGGCATTGGGTAACATCATCCAGGCAGTTATGTTTACATTACGGTTCACTGCCTTTCAGCTTTTCAGTTTCAATAGATATTTCATAATAGAGTTATTATTTAGTTATTTTCAGCAAGTAGTTTGAGTTAAAAAAAATATAATTTCCTTGTTTGTTTTCAATTGAGATATGAATAACTTTTCATTGTTTTATTGATGACACTGGAGAATACAACTTTTGGAGAAAGAGATGTTACACCTTTTTGTTGAAATTTGGGCTCATAGTTTCTGATAATAACAGTTGATATTGTCCATCAGATCTGCTTGCAAGATATAACATATATCCCTACAAATGTATACATTTATATATATTGTAATATACATGTAATGAATGCCATCAAATGAAGGTATAAAGATCAATCCCAAGAAGCCTAGAACACAAACTACAAAACAAAATTTATTTATTGATACATGTCGCTAAAACCACGTTTCTGTGATTTCCTGCAATGAGATGCCCCTGGACATTTGCAGTGAATGCTCCAACAGTTCGAGTTATTCTATTAATTTTGACTGAAAACTAATGCAGCTGATGAAGGACTTCTGACATCACAAACATTTTGCTCAGCATAGCTTTCATTCTTACCAGCTGATTCATCCACCGCTTCAGCGAGCTCTAAGAGTCTGCTACATGTTGGGTCAGGTATCTTATCTAAATGTGGAACAGGTCATCTAGTGTGGTTGACATGAGGATACATCCACTTACTTTAGTTCTTCCTACTGATGACTTTATATTCACCAAACAAAAGTAACAGTCATAACTGTAGGTTCTACGTTTGCACCCTACCATTGGTACATCAAATTTCATGCCCTTCCTTTTCACATTTGCCAAGTGTTGCAGATGCTCTGTACAGGTTTTACACACAACATAAGGTTCCCCAGTCTAATATTGGTCCCTCTGTTTTACTTTGAAATAGGCAAAATAAGATACTTTCACAGAGTCAGTTATAGCTTTTCTACACTGAGGAAAAGTGTACTCTCTGCAAATGAAACAAAAAACATCACGATAATTTACACATTTTCTAATTTTTGAAGCCATGTCAATGCCTGTAACAGAAATAAAACACATCTCAACATGTACACACGCAAACATCAACAGAATATCTGCAAAATCATAAGTGTATATAAAGAAATCATAAGAATAATAGTTAATGATGTCCGCAATATCTCATTAGCTAGAGATCCTAAAACAAAATGGATGATAATTTCTAAAACAGTAGAATACAAATACCCAGTATAATGTCTAAAATTCCAGGCACCACATTAAAAAATGTTGTATCCTCTAGTGTTACTGTAATCATTGGTAAGAATTCAGATTTACAGCTATATTTATTCTAAGCTTACATAACCCAAAACAAAGCTCTATCTTTTACTCCATTTCTGGTGAGAAAGTGCTTCCTGTTTTGGGCATTGTAGGCATTGGGTAATTTCATCAAGAATTTTACTCTAGCTACTCAGTTTCCTTAGAAAATGTAATGTTAGAGTAGTTCTTTGTTTATTTTCAACAAGTAACGAACATTTTAGACTTTATTTAGTCATAATTAATGTTTTGATTTGTTCCTTAATGAAATTTAGTAATCAACATGATCTTTAGAATATAAAAGTACAATGAATCTACAGAAAGCAAGTCCCATGGCTTCTCATACATTTTCTGACAGGGAGTTTCTACAAAACCACACCCTTTATTGTGCAGAGAGATCTTCCATATATATTTTAATTAAGAAGCACACCCATTTGTACTAATCACTGATTGCATCAATTCTCTTTTGGGCAAAACAAACAAAATGCCCCCTCACATCTGATTGGCTGAAGACTTTAGTGCTTTTGCTTATAAAAGATTACAAATGCTAGAAAGTTTAGATGAACGGGACATAAACCAAGGACAAACTTACCAGGACAGCTCTACTTCTGGTAGGTAAGCAAGCTACTCCATTTAGTCTATAAATATGTCTCTTCTTGAGAATGTAAAGCCTTATCTTTAAATCATGTACACCTGTTTATTTACAGATTCCTTAACATATATTTTAATATTCTTGCACTTGAAGCAATTTGTATTTAAACTCATTGGAATATTAGCATTTTGTGACATAGTTACTGACTTCTCTACTTCTACAGAATAGCATAAGTCATAAAACAGTGATTTCAACTCCCTAAACTGATCACTTTTCTCTTTATATGTTATGGGACAATCTTATCTTGTTTAGAGACATTGTCTACATAGATTCATGTTATCTGCAGGATGCATATAGTACAATGTGAGGTACCACATATATAAAAATACATTTTCTAATTCTAGCTTAAAATAGAAAATTAGGAGACAAGCTTCATTTTGTTAATAAGGAAGGATACTAAGATTGGCTAATATTACATATTTCAGTTCATATGCATCCCTATGCATTTATAATATTTGTGCATTATAATGTTTGATATGAATTTATATTTACATCTATATTTATTTCAAGCTCACATCACCCAAAACAAAGCTCTCTCTTTTGTTCCATTTCTGGTGAGAAAGTGCTTCTGTTTTGGGCATTGTTGGCATTGGGTAACATCATCCAGGCAGTTATGTTTACATTACGGTTCACTGCCTTTCAGCTTTTCAGTTTCAATAGATATTTCATAATAGAGTTATTATTTAGTTATTTTCAGCAAGTAGTTTGAGTTAAAAAAAATATAATTTCCTTGTTTGTTTTCAATTGAGATATGAATAACTTTTCATTGTTTTATTGATGACACTGGAGAATACAACTTTTGGAGAAAGAGATGTTACACCTTTTTGTTGAAATTTGGGCTCATAGTTTCTGATAATAACAGTTGATATTGTCCATCAGATCTGCTTGCAAGATATAACATATATCCCTACAAATGTATACATTTATATATATTGTAATATACATGTAATGAATGCCATCAAATGAAGGTATAAAGATCAATCCCAAGAAGCCTAGAACACAAACTACAAAACAAAATTTATTTATTGATACATGTCGCTAAAACCAAGTTTCTGTGATTTCCTGCAATGAGATGCCCCTGGGCATTTGCAGTGAATGCTCCAACAGTTCGAGTTATTCTATTAATTTTGACTGAAAACTAATGCAGCTGATGAAGGACTTCTGACATCACAATCATTTTGCTCAGCATAGCTTTCATTCTTACCAGCTGATTCATCCACCGCTTCAGCGAGCTCTAAGAGTCTGCTACATGTTGGGTCAGGTATCTTATCTAAATGTGGAACAGGTCATCTAGTGTGGTTGACATGAGGATACATCCACTTACTTTAGTTCTTCCTACTGATGACTTTATATTCACCAAACAAAAGTAACAGTCATAACTGTAGGTTCTACGTTTGCACCCTACCATTGGTGCATCAAATTTCATGCCCTTCCTTTTCACATTTGCCAAGTGTTGCAGATGCTCTGTACAGGTTTTACACACAACATGAGGTTCCCCAGTCTAATAGTGGTCCCTCTGTTTTACTTTGAAATAGGCAAAATAAGATACTTTCACAGAGTCAGTTATAGCTTTTCTACACTGAGGAAAAGTGTACTCTCTGCAAATGAAACAAAAAACATCACGATAATTTACACATTTTCTAATTTTTGAAGCCATGTCAATGCCTGTAACAGAAATAAAACACATCTCAACATGTACACACGCAAACATCAACAGAATATCTGCAAAATCATAAGTGTATATAAAGAAATCATAAGAATAATAGTTGATGATGTCCTCAATATCTCATTAGCTAGAGATCCTAAAACAAAATGGATGATAATTTCTAAAACAGTAGAATACAAATACCCAGTATAATATCTAAAATTCCAGGCACCACATTAAAAAATGTTGTATCCTCTAGTGTTACTGTAATCATTGGTAAGAATTCAGATTTACAGCTATATTTATTCTAAGCTTACATAACCCAAAACAAAGCTCTATCTTTTACTCCATTTCTGGTGAGAAAGTGCTTCCTGTTTTGGGCATTGTAGGCATTGGGTAATTTCATCAAGAATTTTACTCTAGCTACTCAGTTTCCTTAGAAAATGTAATGTTAGAGTAGTTCTTTGTTTATTTTCAACAAGTAACGAACATTTTAGACTTTATTTAGTCATAATTAATGTTTTGATTTGTTCCTTAATGAAATTTAGTAATCAACATGATCTTTAGAATATAAAAGTACAATGAATCTACAGAAAGCAAGTCCCATGGCTTCTCATACATTTTCTGACAGGGAGTTTCTACAAAACCACACCCTTTATTGTGCAGAGAGATCTTCCATATATATTTTAATTAAGAAGCACACCCATTTGTACTAATCACTGATTGCATCAATTCTCTTTTGGGCAAAACAAACAAAATGCCCCCTCACATCTGATTGGCTGAAGACTTTAGTGCTTTTGCTTATAAAAGATTACAAATGCTAGAAAGTTTAGATGAACGGGACATAAACCAAGGACAAACTTACCAGGACAGCTCTACTTCTGGTAGGTAAGCAAGCTACTCCATTTAGTCTATAAATATGTCTCTTCTTGAGAATGTAAAGCCTTATCTTTAAATCATGTACACCTGTTTATTTACAGATTCCTTAACATATATTTTAATATTCTTGCACTTGAAGCAATTTGTATTTAAACTCATTGGAATATTAGCATTTTGTGACATAGTTACTGACTTCTCTACTTCTACAGAATAGCATAAGTCATAAAACAGTGATTTCAACTCCCTAAACTGATCACTTTTCTCTTTATATGTTATGGGACAATCTTATCTTGTTTAGAGACATTGTCTACATAGATTCATGTTATCTGCAGGATGCATATAGTACAATGTGAGGTACCACATATATAAAAATACATTTTCTAATTCTAGCTTAAAATAGAAAATTAGGAGACAAGCTTCATTTTGTTAATAAGGAAGGATACTAAGATTGGCTAATATTACATATTTCAGTTCATATGCATCCCTATGCATTTATAATATTTGTGCATTATAATGTTTGATATGAATTTATATTTACATCTATATTTATTTCAAGCTCACATCACCCAAAACAAAGCTCTCTCTTTTGTTCCATTTCTGGTGAGAAAGTGCTTCTGTTTTGGGCATTGTTGGCATTGGGTAACATCATCCAGGCAGTTATGTTTACATTACGGTTCACTACCTTTCAGCTTTTCAGTTTCAATAGATATTTCATAATAGAGTTATTATTTAGTTATTTTCAGCAAGTAGTTTGAGTTAAAAAAAATATAATTTCCTTGTTTGTTTTCAATTGAGATATGAATAACTTTTCATTGTTTTATTGATGACACTGGAGAATACAACTTTTGGAGAAAGAGATGTTACACCTTTTTGTTGAAATTTGGGCTCATAGTTTCTGATAATAACAGTTGATATTGTCCATCAGATCTGCTTGCAAGATATAACATATATCCCTACAAATGTATACATTTATATATATTGTAATATACATGTAATGAATGCCATCAAATGAAGGTATAAAGATCAATCCCAAGAAGCCTAGAACACAAACTACAAAACAAAATTTATTTATTGATACATGTCGCTAAAACCACGTTTCTGTGATTTCCTGCAATGAGATGCCCCTGGACATTTGCAGTGAATGCTCCAACAGTTCGAGTTATTCTATTAAGTTTGACTGAAAACTAATGCAGCTGATGAAGGACTTCTGACATCACAATCATTTTGCTCAGCATAGCTTTCATTCTTACCAGCTGATTCATCCACCGCTTCAGCGAGCTCTAAGAGTCTGCTACATGTTGGGTCAGGTATCTTATCTAAATGTGGAACAGGTCATCTAGTGTGGTTGACATGAGGATACATCCACTTACTTTAGTTCTTCCTACTGATGACTTTATATTCACCAAACAAAAGTAACAGTCATAACTGTAGGTTCTACGTTTGCACCCTACCATTGGTACATCAAATTTCATGCCCTTCCTTTTCACATTTGCCAAGTGTTGCAGATGCTCTGTACAGGTTTTACACACAACATGAGGTTCCCCAGTCTAATAGTGGTCCCTCTGTTTTACTTTGAAATAGGCAAAATAAGATACTTTCACAGAGTCAGTTATAGCCTTTCTACACTGAGGAAATTTACACATTTTCTAATTTTTGAAGCCATGTCAATGCCTGTAACAGAAATAAAACACATCTCAACATGTACACATGCAAACATCAACAGAATATCTGCAAAATTATAAGTGTATATAAAGAAATCATAAGAATAATAGTTAATGATGTCCGCAATATCTCATAAGCTAGAGATCCTAAAACAAAATGGATGATAATTTCTAAAACAGTAGAATACAAATACCCAGTATAATGTCTAAAATTCCAGGCACCACATTAAAAAATGTTGTATCCTCTAGTGTTACTGTAATCATTGGTAAGAACTCAGATTTACAGCTATATTTATTCTAAGGTTACATAACCCAAAACAAAGCTCTATCTTTTAGTCCATTTCTGGTGAGAAAGTGCTTCCTGTTTTGGCCATTGTAGGCATTGGGTAATTTCATCAAGAATTTTACTCTAGCTTCTATGTTTCCTTAGAAAATGTAATGTCAGAGTAGTTCTTTGTTTATTTTCAACAAGTAAATAACATTTTATACTTTATTTAGTCATAATTAATGTTTTGATTTGTTCCTTAATGAAATTTAGAAATCAACATGATCTTTAGAATATAAAAGTACAATTAATCTACAGAAAGCAAGTCCCATGGCTTCTCATACATTTTCTGAAAAGGAGTTTCTACAAAACCACACCCTTTATTAATTACGAAGCACACCCATTTGTCCTAATCACTGATTGCATCAATTCTCTTTTGGGCAAAACAAACAAAATGCCCCCTCACATCTGATTGGCTGAAGACTTTAGTGCTTTTGCTTATAAAAGATTACAAATGCTAGAAAGTTTAGATGAACGGGACATAAACCAAGGACAAACTTACCAGGACAGCTCTACTTCTGGTAGGTAAGCAAACTACTCCATTTAGTCTATAAATATGTCTCTTCTTGAGAATGTAAAGCCTTATCTTTAAATCATGTACACCTGTTTATTTTCAGATTCCTTAATAGGTATTTTAATATTCTTCCACTTGAAGCAATTTGTATTTAAACTCATTGGAATATAAGTATTTTGTGACATAGTTACTGACTTCTCTACTTCTACAGAATAGCATAAGTCATAAAACAGTGATTTCAACTCCCTAAACTGATAACTTTTCTCTTTATATGTTATGGGACAATCTTATCTTGTTTAGAGACATTGTCTACATAGATTCATGTTATCTGCAGGATGCATACAGTACAATGTGAGGTACCACATATATAAAAATTAATTTTCTAATTCTAGCTTAAAATAGAAAATTAGGAGACAAGCTTCATGTTGTTAATAAGGAAGGATACTAAGATAGGCTAATATTACATATTTCAGTTCATATGCATCCCTATGTATTTATAATATTTGTGCATTATAATGATTGATATGAATTTATATGTACATCTATATTTATTTCAAGCTCACATCACCCAAAACAAAGCTCTCTCTTTTGTTCCATTTCTGGTGAGAAAGTGCTTCTGTTTTGGGCATTGTTGGCTTTGGGTAACATCATCCAGACAGTTATGTTTACATTATGGTTCACTGCCTTTCAGCTTTTCAGTTTCAATAGATATTTCATAATAGAGTTATTATTTAGTTATTTTCAGCAAGTAGTTTGAGTTAAAAAAAATATAATTTCCTTGTTTGTTTTCAATTGAGATATGAATAACTTTTCATTGTTTTATTGATGACACTGGAGAATACAACTTTTGGAGAAAGAGATGTTACACCTTTTTGTTGAAATTTGGGCTCATAGTTTCTGATAATAACAGTTGATATTGTCCATCAGGTCTGCTTGCAAGATATGACATATATCCCTACAAATGTATACATTTATATATATTGTAATATACATGTAATGAATGCCATCAAATGAAGGTATAAAGATCAATCCCAAGAAGCCTAGAACACAAACTACAAAACAAAAGTTCTTCATTGATATATGTCGCTAAAACCACGTTTCTGTGATTTCCTGCAATGAGATGCCCCTGGACATTTGCAGTGAATGCTCCAACAGTTCAAGTTATTCAATTCCTTTTGACTGAAAACTAATGCAGCTGATGAAGGACTTCTGACATCACAATCATTTTGCTCAGCATAGCTTTCATTCTTACTAGCTGATTCATCCACCGCTTCAGCGAGCTCTAAGAGTCTGCTACATGTTGGGTCAGGTATCTTATCTGAATGTGGAACAGGGCATCTAGTGTGGTTAACATTAGGATACATCCACTTACTCTAGTTCTTCCTACTGATGACTTTATATTCACCAAACAAAAGTAACAGTCATAAATGTAGGTTCTACGTTTGCACCCTACCATTGGTACATCAAATTTGATGCCCTTCCTTTTCACATTTGCCAAGTGTTGCAGATGCTCTGTACATGTTTTACATACAACATGAGGTTCCCAAGTCTAATAGTGCTCCCTCTGTTTTACTTTGAAATAGACAAAATAAGATACTTTCACAGAGTCAGTTATAGCTTTTCTACACTGAGGAAAAGTGTACTCTCTGCAAATGAAACAAATAACATCACGATAATTTACACATTTTCTAATTTTTGAAGCCATGTCAATGCTTGTAACAGAAATAAAACACATCTCAACATGTACACACGCAAACATCAACAGAATATCTGCAAAATAATAAGTGTATATAAAGAAATCATAAGAATAATAGTTAATGATGTCCGCAATTTCTCATAAGCTAGAGATCCTAAAACAAAATGGATGATAATTTCTAAAACAGTAGAATACAAATACCCAGTATAATGTCTAAAATTCCAGGCACCACATTAAAAAATGTTGTATCCTCTAGTGTTACTGTAATCATTGGTAAGAATTCAGATTTACAGCTATATTTATTCTAAGCTTACATAACCCAAAACAAAGCTCTATCTTTTACTCCATTTCTGGTGAGAAAGTGCTTCCTGTTTTGGGCATTGGGTAATTTCATCAAGAATTTTACTCTAGCTTCTCAGTTTCCTTAGAAAATGTAATGTTAGAGTAGTTCTTTTTTTATTTTCAACAAGTAATGAACATTTTAAACTTTATTTAGTCATTATTAATGTTTTGATTTGTTCCTTAATGAAATTTAGAAATCAACATGATCTTTAGAATATAAAAGTACAATGAATCTACAGAAAGCAAGTCCCATGGCTTCTCATACATTTTCTGAAAGGGAGTTTCTACAAAACCACACCCTTTATTGTGCAGAGAGAATCTTCCATATATATTTTAATTAAGAAGCACACCCATTTGTCCTAATCACTGATTGCATCAATTCTCTTTTGGGCAAAACAAACAAAATGCCCCCTCACATCTGATTGGCTGAAGACTTTAGTGCTTTGCTTATAAAAGATTACAAATGCTAGAAAGTTTAGATGAACGGGACATAAACCAAGGACAAACTTACCAGGACAGCTCTACTTCTGCTAGGTAAGCAAGCTACTCCATTTAGTCTATAAATATGTCTCTTCTTGAGAATGTAAAGCCTTATCTTTAAATCATGTACACCTGTTTATTTTCAGATTCCTTAATAGGTATTTTAATATTCTTCCACTTGAAGCAATTTGTATTTAAACTCATTGGAATATAAATTTCATGCCCTTCCTTTTCACATTTGCCAAGTGTTGCAGATGCTCCGTACAGGTTTTACACACAACATGAGGTTCCGCAGTCTAATAGTGGTCCCTCTGTTTTACTTTGAAATAGGCAAAATAAGATACTTTCACAGAGTCAGTTATAGCTTTTCTACACTGAGGAAAAGTGTACTCTCTGCAAATGAAACAAAAAACATCACGATAATTTACACATTTTCTAATTTTTGAAGCCATGTCAATGCTTGTAACAGAAATAAAACACATCTCAACATGTACACAAGCAAACATCAACAGAATATCTGCAAAATCATAAGTGTATATAAAGAAATCATAAGAATTATAGTTAATGATGTCCGCAATTTCTCATAAGCTAGAGATCCTAAAACAAAATGGATGATAATTTCTAAAACAGTAGAATACAAATACCCAGTATAATGTCTAAAATTCCAGGCACCACATTAAAAAATGTTGTATCCTCTAGTGTTACTGTAATCATTGGTAAGAATTCAGATTTACAGCTATATTTATTCTAAGCTTACATAACCCAAAACAAAGCTCTATCTTTTACTCCATTTCTGGTGAGAAAGTGCTTCCTGTTTTGGGCATTGTAGGCATTGGGTAATTTCATCAAGAATTTTACTCTAGCTTCTCAGTTTCCTTAGAAAATGTAATGTTAGAGTAGTTCTTTTTTTATTTTCAACAAGTAATGAACATTTTAGACTTTATTTAGTCATTATTAATGTTTTGATTTGTTCCTTAATGAAATTTAGTAATCAACATGATCTTTAGAATATAAAAGTACAATGAATCTACAGAAAGCAAGTCCCATGGCTTCTCATACATTTTCTGAAAGGGAGTTTCTACAAAACCACACCCTTTATTGTGCAGAGAGAATCTTCCATATATATTTTAATTAAGAAGCACACCCATTTGTCCTAATCACTGATTACATCAATTCTCTTTTGGGCAAAACAAACAAAATGCCCCCTCACATTTGATTGGCTGAAGACTTTAGTGCTTTTGCTTATAAAAGATTACAAATGCTAGAAAGTTTAGATGAACGGGACATAAACCAAGGACAAACTTACCAGGACAGCTCTACTTCTGCTAGGTAAGCAAGCTACTCCATTTAGTCTATAAATATGTCTCTTCTTGAGAATGTAAAGCCTTATCTTTAAATCATGTACACATGTTTATTTTCAGATTCCTTAATAGGTATTTTAATATTCTTCCACTTGAAGCAATTTGTATTTAAACTCATTGGAATATAAGTATTTTGTGACATAGTTACTGACTTCTCTACTTCTACAGAATAGTATAAGTCATAAAACTCCCTAAACTGATAACTTTTCTCTTTATATGTTATGGGACAATCTTATCTTGTTTAGAGACATTGTCTACATAGATTCATGTTATCTGCAGGATGCATACAGTACAATGTGAGGTACCACATATATAAAAATTACTTTTCTAATTCTAGCTTAAAATAGAAAATTAGGAGACAAGCTTCATGTTGTTAATAAGGAAGGATACTAAGATAGGCTAATATTACATATTTCAGTTCATATGCATCCCTATACATTTATAATATTTGTGCATTATAATGATTGATATGAATTTATATTTACATCTATATTTATTTCAAGCTCACATCACCCAAAACAAAGCACTCTCTTTTGTTCCATTTCTGATGAGAAAGTGCTTCTGTTTTGGGCATTGTTGGCATTGGGTAACATCATCCAAACAGTTATGTTTACATTATGGTTCACTGCCTTTCAGCTTTTCAGTTTCAATAGATATTTCATAATAGAGTTATTATTTAGTTATTTTCAGCAAGTAGTTTGAGTTAAAAAAAAATATAATTTCCTTGTTTGTTTTCAATTGAGATATGAATAACTTTTCATTGTTTTATTGATGACACTGGAGAATACAACTTTGGAGAAAGAGATGTTACACCTTTTTGTTGAAATTTGGGCTCATAGTTTCTGATAATAACAGTTGATATTGTCCATCAGGTCTGCTTGCAAGATATGACATATATCCCTACAAATGTATACATTTATATATATTGTAATATACATGTAATGAATGCCATCAAATGAAGGTATAACGATCAATCCCAAGAAGCTTAGAACACAAACTACAAAACAAAAGTTCTTCATTGATATATGTCGCTAAAACCACGTTTCTGTGATTTCCTGCAATGAGATGCCCCTGGACATTTGCAGTGAATGCTCCAACAGTTCAAGTTATTCTATTCATTTTGACTGAAAACTAATGCAGCTGATGAAGGACTTCTGACATCACAATCATTTTGCTCAGCATAGCTTTCATTCTTACCAGCTGATTCATCCACCGCTTCAGCGAGCTCTAAGAGTCTGCTACATGTTGGGTAAGGTATATTATCTGAATGTGGAACGGGGCATCTAGTGTGGTTGACATTAGGATACATCCCCTTACTCTAGTTCTTCCTACTGATGACTTTATATTCACCAAACAAAAGTAACAGTCATAACTGTAGGTTCTACGTTTGCACCCTACCATTGGTACATCAAATTTCATGCCCTTCCTTTTCACATTTGCCAAGTGTTGCAGATGCTCTGTACAGGTTTTACACACAACATGAGGTTCCCCAGTCTAATAGTGGTCCCTCTGTTTTACTTTGAAATAGGCAAAATAAGATACTTTCACAGAGTCAGTTATAGCTTTTCTACACTGAGGAAAAGTGTACTCTCTGCAAATGAAACAAATAACATCACGATAATTTACACATTTTCTAATTTTTGAAGCCATGTCAATGCTTGTAACAGAAATAAAACACATCTCAACATGTACACACGCAAACATCAACAGAATATCTGCAAAATCATAAGTGTATATAAAGAAATCATAAGAATAATAGTTAATGATGTCCGCAATTTCTCATAAGCTAGAGATCCTAAAACAAAATGGATGATAATTTCTAAAACAGTAGAATACAAATACCCAGTATAATGTCTAAAATTCCAGGCACCACATTAAAAAATGTTGTATCCTCTAGTGTTACTGTAATCATTGGTAAGAATTCAGATTTACAGCTATATTTATTCTAAGCTTACATAACCCAAAACAAAGCTCTATCTTTTACTCGATTTCTGGTGAGAAAGTGCTTCCTGTTTTGGGCATTGTAGGCATTGGGTAATTTCATCAAGAATTTTACTCTAGCTTATCAGTTTCCTTAGAAAATGTAATGTTAGAGTAGTTCTTTTTTTATTTTCAACAAGTAATGAACATTTTAGACTTTATTCAGTCATTATTAATGTTTTGATTTGTTCCTTAATGAAATTTAGAAATCAACATAATCTTTAGAATATAAAAGTACAATGAATCTACAGAAAGCAAGTCCCATGGCTTCTCATACATTTTCTGAAAGGGAGTTTCTACAAAACCACACCCTTTATTGTGCAGAGAGAATCTTCCATATATATTTTAATTAAGAAGCACACCCATTTGTCCTAATCACTGATTGCATCAATTCTCTTTTGGGCAAAACAAACAAAATGCCCCCTCACATTTGATTGGCTGAAGACTTTAGTGCTTTTGCTTATAAAAGATTACAAATGCTAGAAAGTTTAGATGAACGGGACATAAACTAAGGACAAACTTACCAGGACAGCTCTACTTCTGCTAGGTAAGCAAGCTACTCCATTTAGTCTATAAATATGTCTCTTCTTGAGAATGTAAAGCCTTATCTTTAAATCATGTACACCTGTTTATTTTCAGATTCCTTAATAGGTATTTTAATATTCTTCCACTTGAAGCAATTTGTATTTAAACTCATTGGAATATAAGTATTTTGTGACATAGTTACTGACTTCTCTACTTCTACAGAATAGTATAAGTCATAAAACTCCCTAAACTGATAACTTTTCTCTTTATATGTTATGGGACAATCTTATCTTGTTTAGAGACATTGTCTACATAGATTCATGTTATCTGCAGGATGCATACAGTACAATGTGAGGTACCACATATATAAAAATTACTTTTCTAATTCTAGCTTAAAATAGAAAATTAGGAGACAAGCTTCATGTTGTTAATAAGGAAGGATACTAAGATAGGCTAATATTACATATTTCAGTTCATATGCATCCCTATGCATTTATAATATTTGTGCATTATAATGATTGATATGAATTTATATTTACATCTATATTTATTTCAAGCTCACATCACCCAAAACAAAGCACTCTCTTTTGTTCCATTTCTGGTGAGAAAGTGCTTCTGTTTTGGGCATTGTTGGCATTGGGTAACATCATCCAAATAGTTATGTTTACATTATGGGTCACTGCCTTTCAGCTTTTCAGTTTCAATAGATATTTCATAATAGAGTTATTATTTAGTTATTTTCAGCAAGTAGTTTGAGTTAAAAAAAAAATATAATTTCCTTGTTTGTTTTCAATTGAGATATGAATAACTTTTCATTGTTTTATTGATAACACTGGAGAATACAACTTTTGGAGAAAGAGATGTTACACCATTTTGTTGAAATTTGGGCTCATAGTTTCTGATAATAACAGTTGATATTGTCCATCAGGTCTGCTTGCAAGATATGACATATATTCCTACAAATGTATACATTTATATATATTGTAATATACATGTAATGAATGCCATCAAATGAAGGTATAAAGATCAATCCCAAGAAGCCTAGAACACAAACTACAAAACAAAATTATTTATTGATACATGTCGCTAAAACCACGTTTCTGTGATTTCCTGCAATGACAATTGCAGTGAATGCTCCAACAGTTCAAGTTATTCTATTCATTTTGACTGAAAACTAATGCAGCTGATGAAGGACTTCTGACATCACAATCATTTTGCTCAGCATAGCTTTCATTCTTACCAGCTGATTCATCCACCGCTTCAGCGAGCTCTAAGAGTCTGCTACATGTTGGGTCAGGTATATTATCTGAATGTGGAACGGGGCATCTAGTGTGGTTGACATTAGGATACATCCCCTTACTCTAGTTCTTCCTACTGATGACTTTATATGTGTGGTTGACATTAGGATACATCCCCTTACTCTAGTTCTTCCTACTGATGACTTTATATTCACCAAACAAAAGTAACAGTCATAACTGTAGGTTCTACGTTTGCACCCTACCATTGGTACATCAAATTTCATGCCCTTCCTTTTCACATTTGCCAAGTGTTGCAGATGCTCTGTACAGGTTTTACACACAACATGAGGTTCCCCAGTCTAATAGTGGTCCCTCTGTTTTACTTTGAAATAGGCAAAATAAGATACTTTCATAGAGTCAGTTATAGCTTTTCTACACTGAGGAAAACTGTACTCTCTGCAAATGAAACAAATAACATCACGATAATTTATACATTTTCTAATTTTTGAAGCCATGTCAATGCCTGTAACAGAAATAAAACACATCTCAACATGTACACACGCAAACATCAACAGAATATCTGCAAAATCATAAGTGTATATAAAGAAATCATAAGAATAATAGTTAATGATGTCCGCAATATCTCATAAGCTAGAGATCCTAAAACAAAATGGATGATAATTTCTAAAACAGTAGAATACAAATACCCAGTATAATGTCTAAAATTCCAGGCACCACATTAAAAAATGTTGTATCCTCTAGTGTTACTGTAATCATTGGTAAGAATTCAGATTTACAGCTATATTTATTCTAAGCTTACATAACCCAAAACAAAGCTCTATCTTTTACACCATTTCTGGTGAGTAAGTGCTTCCTGTTTTGGACATTGTAGGCATTGGTTAATTTCATCAAGAATTTTACTCTAGCTTCTCAGTTTCCTTAGAAAATGTAATATTAGAGTAGTTCTTTGTTTATTTTCAACAAGTAATGAACATTTTAGACTTTATTTAGTCATTAATAATGTTTTGATTTGTTCCTTAATGAAATTAAGAAATCAACATGATCTTTAGAATATAAAAGTACAATGAATCTACAGAAAGCAAGTCCCATGGCTTCTCATACATTTTCTGAAAGGGAGTTTCTACAAAACCACACCCTTTATTGTGCAGAGAGAATCTTCCATATATATTTTAATTAAGAAGCACACCCATTTGTCCTAATCACTGATTGCATCAATTCTCTTTTTGGGCAAAACAAACAAAATGCCCCCTCACATTTGATTGGCTGAAGACTTTAGTGCTTTTGCTTATAAAACATTACAAATGCTAGAAAGTTTAGATGAACGGGACATAAACCAAGGACAAACTTACCAGGACAGCTCTACTTCTGGTAGGTAAGCAAACTACTCCATTTAGTCTATAAATATGTCTCTTCTTGAGAATGTAAAGCCTTATCTTTAAATCATGTACACCTGTTTATTTTCAGATTCCTTAATAGGTATTTTAATATTCTTCCACTTGAAGCAATTTGTATTTAAACTCATTGGAATATAAGTATTTTGTGACATAGTTACTGACTTCTCTACTTCTACAGAATAGCATAAGTCATAAAACAGTGATTTCAACTCCCTAAACTGATCACTTTTCTCTTTCTATGTTATGGGACAATCTTATCTTGTTTAGAGACATTGTCTACATAGATTCATGTTATCTGCAGGATGCATACAGTACAATGTGAGGTACCACATATATAAAAATGACTTTTCTAATTCTAGCTTAAAATAGAAAATTAGGAGACAAGCTTCATGTTGTTAATAAGGAAGGATACTAAGATAGGCTAATATTACATATTTCAGTTCATATGCATCCCTATGCATTTATAATATTTGTGCATTATAACGATTGACATGAATTTATATTTACATCTATATTTATTTCAAGCTCACATCACCCAAAACAAAGCTCTCTCTTTTGTTCCATTTCTGGTGAGAAAGTGCTTCTGTTTTGGGCATTGTTGGCATTGGGTAACATCATCCAGACAGTTATGTTTACATTATGGTTCACTGCCTTTCAGCTTTTCATTTTCAATAGATATTTCATAATAGAGTTATTATTTAGTTATTTTCAGCAAGTAGTTTGAGTTAAAAAAAATATAATTTCCTTGTTTGTTTTCAATTGAGATATGAATAACTTTTCATTGTTTTATTGATGACACTGGAGAATACAACTTTTGGAGAAAGAGATGTTACACCTTTTTGTTGAAATTTGGGCTCATAGTTTCTGATAATAACAGTTGATTTTGTCCATCAGGTCTGCTTGCAAGATATGACATATATCCCTACAAATGTATAAATTTATATATATTGTAATATACATGTAATGAATGCCATCAAATGAAGGTATAAAGATCAATCCCAAGAAGCCTAGAACACAAACTACAAAACAAAAGTTCTTCATTGATATATGTCGCTAAAACCACGTTTCTGTGATTTCCTGCAACGAGATGCCCCTGGACATTTGCAGTGAATGCTCCAACAGCTCTCTCTTTTGTTCCATTTCTGGTGAGAAAGTGCTTCTGTTTTGGGCATTGTTGGCATTGGGTAACATCATCCAGACAGTTATGTTTACATTATGGTTCACTGCCTTTCAGCGTTTCATTTTCAATAGATATTTCATAATAGAGTTATTATTTAGTTATTTTCAGCAAGTAGTTTGAGTTAAAAAAAATATAATTTCCTTGTTTGTTTTCAATTGAGATATGAATAACTTTTCATTGTTTTATTGATGACACTGGAGAATACAACTTTTGGAGAAAGAGATGTTACACCTTTTTGTTGAAATTTGGGCTCATAGTTTCTGATAATAACAGTTGATATTGTCCATCAGGTCTGCTTGCAAGATATGACATATATCCCTACAAATGTATACATTTATATATATTGTAATATACATGTAATGAATGCCATCAAATGAAGGTATAAAGATCAATCCCAAGAAGCCTAGAACACAAACTACAAAACAAAAGTTCTTCATTGATATATGTCGCTAAAACCACGTTTCTGTGATTTCCTGCAACGAGATGCCCCTGGACATTTGCAGTGAATGCTCCAACAGTTCAAGTTATTCAATTCCTTTTGACTGAAAACTAATGCAGCTGATGAAGGACTTCTGACATCACAATCATTTTGCTCAGCATAGCTTTCATTCTTACCAGCTAATTCATCCACCGCTTCAGCGAGCTCTAAGAGTCTGCTACATGTTGGGTCAGGTATCTTATCTTAATGTAGAACAGGGCATCTAGTGTGGTTAACATTAGGATACATCCACTTACTCTAGTTCTTCCTACTGATGACTTTATATTCACCAAACAAAAGTAACAGTCATAACTGTAGGTTCTACGTTTGCACCCTACCATTGGTACATCAAATTTCATGCCCTTCCTTTTCACATTTGCCAAGTGTTGCAGATGCTCTGTACATGTTTTACATACAACATGAGGTTCCCAAGTCTAATAGTGCTCCCTCTGGTTTACTTTGAAATAGACAAAATAAGATACTTTCACAGAGTCAGTTATAGCTTTTCTACACTGAGGAAAAGTGTACTCTCTGCAAATGAAACAAATAACATCACGATAATTTACACAATTTCTAATTTTTGAAGCCATGTCAATGCTTGTAACAGAAATAAAACACATCTCAACATGTACACACGCAAACATCAACAGAATATCTGCAAAATCATAAGTGTATATAAAGAAATCATAAGAATAATAGTTAATGATGTCCGCAATACCTCATAAGCTAGAGATCCTAAAACAAAATGGATGATAATTTCTAAAACAGTAGAATACAAATACCCAATATAATGTCTAAAATTCCAGGCACCACATTAAAAAATGTTGTATCCTCTAGTGTTACTGTAATCATTGGTAAGAATTCAGATTTACAGCTATATTTATTCTAAGCTTACATAACCCAAAACAAAGCTCTATCTTTTACTCCATTTCTGGTGAGAAAGTGCTTCCTGTTTTGGGCATTGTAGGCATTGGGTAATTTCATCAAGAATTTTACTCTAGCTTCTCAGTTTCCTTAGAAAATGTAATGTTAGAGTAGTTCTTTTTTATTTTCAACAAGTAATGAACATTTTAGACTTTATTTAGTCATTATTAATGTTTTGATTTGTTCCTTAATGAAATTTAGAAATCAACATGATCTTTAGAATATAAAAGTACAATGAATCTACAGAAAGCAAGTCCCATGGCTTCTCATACATTTTCTGAAAGGGAGTTTCTACAAAACCACACCCTTTATTGTGCAGAGAGAATCTTCCATATATATTTTAATTAAGAAGCACACCCATTTGTCCTAATCACTGATTGCATCAATTCTCTTTTTGGGCAAAACAAACAAAATGCCCCCTCACATTTGATTGGCTGAAGACTTTAGTGCTTTTGCTTATAAAACATTACAAATGCTAGAAAGTTTAGATGAACGGGACATAAACCAAGGACAAACTTACCAGGACAGCTCTACTTCTGGTAGGTAAGCAAACTACTCCATTTAGTCTATAAATATGTCTCGTCTTGAGAATGTAAAGCCTTATCTTTAAATCATGTACACCTGTTTATTTTCAGATTCCTTAATAGGTATTTTAATATTCTTCCACTTGAAGCAATTTGTATTTAAACTCATTGGAATATAAGTATTTTGTGACATAGTTACTGACTTCTGACTTCTCCCTAAACTGATAACTTTTCTCTTTATATGTTATGGGACAATCTTATCTTGTTTAGAGACATTGTCTACATAGATTCATGTTATCTGCAGGATGCATACAGTACAATGTGAGGTACCACATATATAAAAATTACTTTTCTAATTCTAGCTTAAAATAGAAAATTAGGAGACAAGCTTCATGTTGTTAATAAGGAAGGATACTAAGATAGGCTAATATTACATATTTCAGTTCATATGCATCCCTATGCATTTATAATATTTGTGCATTATAATGATTGATATGAATTTATATTTACATCTATATTTATTTCAAGCTCACATCACCCAAAACAAAGCTCTCTCTTTTGTTCCATTTCTGGTGAGAAAGTGCTTCTGTTTTGGGCATTGTTGGCTTTGGGTAACATCATCCAGACAGTTATGTTTACATTATGGTTCACTGCCTTTCAGCTTTTCAGTTTCAATAGATATTTCATAATAGAGTTATTATTTAGTTATTTTCAGCAAGCAGTTTGAGTTAAAAAAAAATATAATTTCCTTGTTTGTTTTCAATTGAGATATGAATAACTTTTCATTGTTTTATTGATGACACTGGAGAATACAACTTTTGGAGAAAGAGATGTTACACCTTTTTGTTGAAATTTGGGCTCATAGTTTCTGATAATAACAGTTGATATTGTCCATCAGGTCTGCTTGCAAGATATGACATATATCCCTACAAATGTATACATTTATATATATTGTAATATACATGTAATGAATGCCATCAAATGAAGGTATAAAGATCAATCCCAAGAAGCCTAGAACACAAACTACAAAACAAAAGTTCTTCATTGATATATGTCGCTAAAACCACGTTTCTGTGATTTCCTGCAATGAGATGCCCCTGGACATTTGCAGTGAATGCTCCAACAGTTCAAGTTATTCAATTCCTTTTGACTGAAAACTAATGCAGCTGATGAAGGACTTCTGACATCACAATCATTTTGCTCAGCATAGCTTTCATTCTTACTAGCTGATTCATCCACCGCTTCAGCGAGCTCTAAGAGTCTGCTACATGTTGGGTCAGGTATCTTATCTAAATATGGAACAGGTCATCTAGTGTGGTTGACATGAGGATACATCCACTTACTTTAGTTCTTCCTACTGATGACTTTATATTCACCAAACAAAAGTAACAGTCATAACTGTAGGTTCTACGTTTGCACCCTACCATTGGTACATCAAATTTCATGCCCTTCCTTTTCACATTTGCCAAGTGTTGCAGATGCTCTGTACATGTTTTACATACAACATGAGGTTCCCAAGTCTAATAGTGCTCCCTCTGTTTTACTTTGAAATAGACAAAATAAGATACTTTCACAGAGTCAGTTATAGCTTTTCTACACTGAGGAAAAGTGTACTCTCTGCAAATGAAACAAATAACATCACGATAATTTACACATTTTCTAATTTTTGAAGCCATGTCAATGCCTGTAACAGAAATAAAACACATCTCAACATGTACACACGCAAACATCAACAGAATATCTGCAAAATCATAAGTGTATATAAAGAAATCATAAGAATAATAGTTAATGATGTCCGCAATTTCTCATAAGCTAGAGATCCTAAAACAAAATGGATGATAATTTCTAAAACAGTAGAATACAAATACCCAGTATAATGTCTAAAATTCCAGGCACCACATTAAAAAATGTTGTATCCTCTAGTGTTACTGTAATCATTGGTAAGAATTCAGATTTACAGCTATATTTATTCTAAGCTTACATAACCCAAAACAAAGCTCTATCTTTTACTCCATTTCTGGTGAGAAAGTGCTTCCTGTTTTGGGCATTGTAGGCATTGGGTAATTTCATCAAGAATTTTACTCTAGCTTCTCAGTTTCCTTAGAAAATGTAATGTTAGAGTAGTTCTTTTTTTATTTTCAACAAGTAATGAACATTTTAGACTTTATTTAGTCATTATTAATGTTTTGATTTGTTCCTTAATGAAATTTAGAAATCAACATGATCTTTAGAATATAAAAGTACAATGAATCTACAGAAAGCAAGTCCCATGGCTTCTCATACAATTTCTGAAAGGGAGTTTCTACAAAACCACACCCTTTATTGTGCAGAGAGAATCTTCCATATATATTTTAATTAAGAAGCACACCCATTTGTCCTAATCACTGATTGCATCAATTCTCTTTTGGGCAAAACAAACAAAATGCCCCCTCACATTTGATTGGCTGAAGACTTTAGTGCTTTTGCTTATAAAAGATTACAAATGCTAGAAAGTTTAGATGAACGGGACATAAACCAAGGACAAACTTACCAGGACAGCTCTACTTCTGCTAGGTAAGCAAGCTACTCCATTTAGTCTATAAATATGTCTCTTCTTGAGAATGTAAAGCCTTATCTTTAAATCATGTACACCTGTTTATTTTCAGATTCCTTAATAGGTATTTTAATATTCTTCCACTTGAAGCAATTTGTATTTAAACTCATTGGAATATAAGTATTTTGTGACATAGTTACTGACTTCTCTACTTCTACAGAATAGTATAAGTCATAAAACTCCCTAAACTGATAACTTTTCTCTTTATATGTTATGGGACAATCTTATCTTGTTTAGAGACATTGTCTACATAGATTCATGTTATCTGCAGGATGCATACAGTACAATGTGAGGTACCACATATATAAAAATTACTTTTCTAATTCTAGCTTAAAATAGAAAATTAGGAGACAAGCTTCATGTTGTTAATAAGGAAGGATACTAAGATAGGCTAATATTACATATTTCAGTTCATATGCATCCCTATGCATTTATAATATTTGTGCATTATAATGATTGATATGAATTTATATTTACATCTATATTTATTTCAAGCTCACATCACCCAAAACAAAGCACTCTCTTTTGTTCCATTTCTGGTGAGAAAGTGCTTCTGTTTTGGGCATTGTTGGCATTGGGTAACATCATCCAAACAGTTATGTTTACATTATGGTACATTGCCTTTCAGCTTTTCAGTTTCAATAGATATTTCATAATAGAGTTATTATTTAGTTATTTTCAGCAAGTAGTTTGAGTTAAAAAAATATATAATTTCCTTGTTTGTTTTCAATTGAGATATGAATAACTTTTCATTGTTTTATTGATAACACTGGAGAATACAACTTTTGGAGAAAGAGATGTTACACCATTTTGTTGAAATTTGGGCTCATAGTTTCTGATAATAACAGTTGATATTGTCCATCAGGTCTGCTTGCAAGATATAACATATATCCCTACAAATGTATACATTTATATATATTGTAATATACATGTAATGAATGCCATCAAATGAAGGTATAAAGATCAATCCCAAGAAGCCTAGAACATAAACTACAAAACAAAATTTATTTATTGATACATGTCGCTAAAACCACGTTTCTGTGATTTCCTGCAACGAGATGCCCCTGGACAGCAGTGAATGCTCCAACAGTTCAAGTTATTCAATTCCTTTTGACTGAAAACTAATGCAGCTGATGAAGGACTTCTGACATCACAATCATTTTGCTCAGCATAGCTTTCAATCTTACTAGCTGATTCATCCACCGCTTCAGCGAGCTCTAAGAGTCTGCTACATGTTGGGTCAGGTATCTTATCTGAATGTGGAACAGGGCATCTAGTGTGGTTAACATTAGGATACATCCACTTACTCTAGTTCTTCCTACTGATGACTTTATATTCACCAAACAAAAGTAACAGTCATAAATGTAGGTTCTACGTTTGCACCCTACCATTGGTACATCAAATTTGATGCCCTTCCTTTTCACTTTTGCCAAGTGTTGCAGATGCTCTGTACATGTTTTACATACAACATGAGGTTCCCAAGTCTAATAGTGGTCCCTCTGTTTTACTTTGAAATAGACAAAATAAGATACTTTCACAGAGTCAGTTATAGCTTTTCTACACTGAGGAAAAGTGTACTCTCTGCAAATGAAACAAATAACATCACGATAATTTACACATTTTCTAATTTTTGAAGCCATGTCAATGCCTGTAACAGAAATAAAACACATCTCAACATGTACACACGCAAACATCAACAGAATATCTGCAAAATCATAAGTGTATATAAAGAAATCATAAGAATAATAGTTAATGATGTCCGCAATATCTCATAAGCTAGAGATCCTAAAACAAAATGGATGATAATTTCTAAAACAGTAGAATACAAATACCCAGTATAATGTCTAAAATTCCAGGCACCACATTAAAAAATGTTATATCCTCTAGTGTTACTGTAATCATTGGTAAGAATTCAGATTTACAGCTATATTTATTCTAAGCTTACATAACCCAAAACAAAGCTCTATCTTTTACTCCATTTCTGGTGAGAAAGTGCTTCCTGTTTTGGACATTGTAGGCATTGGGTAATTCCATCAAGAATTTTACTCTAGCTTCTCAGTTTCCTTAGAAAATGTAATGTTAGAGTATTTCTTTTTTATTTTCAACAAGTAATGAACATTTTAGACTTTATTTAGTCATTATTAATGTTTTGATTTGTTCCTTAATGAAATTTAGAAATCAACATGATCTTTAGAATATAAAAGTACAATGAATCTACAGAAAGCAAGTCCCATGGCTTCTCATACATTTTCTGAAAGGGAGTTTCTACAAAACCACACCCTTTATTGTGCAGAGAGAATCTTCCATATATATTTTAATTAAGAAGCACACCCATTTGTCCTAATCACTGATTGCATCAATTCTCTTTTTGGGCAAAACAAACAAAATGCCCCCTCACATTTGATTGGCTGAAGACTTTAGTGCTTTTGCTTATAAAAGATTACAAATGCTAGAAAGTTTAGATGAACGGGACATAAACCAAGGACAAACTTACCAGGACAGCTCTACTTCTGCTAGGTAAGCAAGCTACTCCATTTAGTCTATAAATATGTCTCTTCTTTAGAATGTAAAGCCTTATCTTTAAATCATGTACACCTGTTTATTTTCAGATTCCTTAATAGGTATTTTAATATTCTTCCACTTGAAGCAATTTGTATTTAAACTCATTGGAATATAAGTATTTTGTGACATAGTTACTGACTTCTGACTTCTCCCTAAACTGATAACTTTTCTCTTTATATGTTATGGGACAATCTTATCTTGTTTAGAGACATTGTCTACATAGATTCATGTTATCTGCAGGATGCATACAGTACAATGTGAGGTACCACATATATAAAAATTACTTTTCTAATTCTAGCTTAAAATAGAAAATTAGGAGACAAGCTTCATGTTGTTAATAAGGAAGGATACTAAGATAGGCTAATATTACATATTTCAGTTCATATGCATCCCTATGCATTTATAATATTTGTGCATTATAATGATTGATATGAATTTATATTTACATCTATATTTATTTCAAGCTCACATCACCCAAAACAAAGCACTCTCTTTTGTTCCATTTCTGGTGAGAAAGTGCTTGTGTTTTGGGCATTGTTGGCATTGGGTAACATCATCCAAACAGGTATGTTTACATTATGGTTCACTGCCTTTCAGCTTTTCAGTTTCAATAGATATTTCATAATAGAGTTATTATTTAGTTATTTTCAGCAAGTAGTTTGAGTTAAAAAAAAATATAATTTCCTTGTTTGTTTTCAATTGAGATATGAATAACTTTTCATTGTTTTATTGATGACACTGGAGAATACAACTTTTGGAGAAAGAGATGTTACACCTTTTTGTTGAAATTTGGGCTCATAGTTTCTGATAATAACAGTTGATATTGTCCATCAGGTCTGCTTGCAAGATATGACATATATCCCTACAAATGTATACATTTATATATATTGTAATATACATGTAATGAATGCCATCAAATGAAGGTATAAAGATCAATCCCAAAAAGCCTAGAACACAAACTACAAAACAAAAGTTCTTCATTGATATATGTCGCTAAAACCACGTTTCTGTGATTTCCTGCAATGAGATGCCCCTGGACATTTGCAGTGAATGCTCCAACAGTTCAAGTTATTCAAATCCTTTTGACTGAAAACTAATGCAGCTGATGAAGGACTTCTGACATCACAATCATTTTGCTCAGCATAGCTTTCAATCTTACTAGCTGATTCATCCACCGCTTCAGCGAGCTCTAAGAGTCTGCTACATGTTTGGTCAGGTATCTTATCTAAATATGGAACAGGTCATCTAGTGTGGTTGACATGAGGATACATCCACTTACTTTAGTTCTTCCTACTGATGACTTTATATTCACCAAACAAAAGTAACAGTCATAACTGTAGGTTCTACGTTTGCACCCTACCATTGGTACATCAAATTTCATGCCCTTCCTTTTCACATTTGCCAAGTGTTGCAGATGCTCTGTACATGTTTTACATACAACATGAGGTTCCCAAGTCTAATAGTGCTCCCTCTGTTTTACTTTGAAATAGACAAAATAAGATACTTTCACAGAGTCAGTTATAGCTTTTCTACACTGAGGAAAAGTGTACTCTCTGCAAATGAAACAAATAACATCACGATAATTTACACATTTTCTAATTTTTGAAGCCATGTCAATGCCTGTAACAGAAATAAAACACATCTCAACATGTACACACGCAAACATCAACAGAATATCTGCAAAATCATAAGTGTATATAAAGAAATCATAAGAATAATAGTTAATGATGTCCACAATTTCTCATAAGCTAGAGATCCTAAAACAAAATGGATGATAATTTCTAAAACAGTAGAATACAAATACCCAGTATAATGTCTAAAATTCCAGGCACCACATTAAAAAATGTTGTATCCTCTAGTGTTACTGTAATCATTGGTAAGAATTCAGATTTACAGCTATATTTATTCTAAGCTTACATAACCCAAAACAAAGCTCTATCTTTTACTCCATTTCTGGTGAGAAAGTGCTTCCTGTTTTGGGCATTTTAGGCATTGGGTAATTTCATCAAGAATTTTACTCTAGCTTCTCAGTTTCCTTAGAAAATGTAATGTTAGAGTAGTTCTTTTTTTATTTTCAACAAGTAATGAACATTTTAGACTTTATTTAGTCATTATTAATGTTTTGATTTGTTCCTTAATGAAATTTAGAAATCAACATGATCTTTAGAATATAAAAGTACAATGAATCTACAGAAAGCAAGTCCCATGGCTTCTCATACATTTTCTGAAAGGGAGTTTCTACAAAACCACACCCTTTATTGTGCAGAGAGAATCTTCCATATATATTTTAATTAAGAAGCACACCCATTTGTCCTAATCACTGATTGCATCAATTCTCTTTTGGGCAAAACAAACAAAATGCCCCCTCACATTTGATTGGCTGAAGACTTTAGTGCTTTTGCTTATAAAAGATTACAAATGCTAGAAAGTTTAGATGAACGGGACATAAACCAAGGACAAACTTACCAGGACAGCTCTACTTCTGCTAGGTAAGCAAGCTACTCCATTTAGTCTATAAATATGTCTCTTCTTTAGAATGTAAAGCCTTATCTTTAAATCATGTACACCTGTTTATTTTCAGATTCCTTAATAGGTATTTTAATATTCTTCCACTTGAAGCAATTTGTATTTAAACTCATTGGAATATAAGTATTTTGTGACATAGTTACTGACTTCTGACTTCTCCCTAAACTGATAACTTTTCTCTTTATATGTTATGGGACAATCTTATCTTGTTTAGAGACATTGTCTACATAGATTCATGTTATGTGCAGGATGCATACAGTACAATGTGAGGTACCACATATATAAAAATTACTTTTCTAATTCTAGCTTAAAATAGAAAATTAGGAGACAAGCTTCATGTTGTTAATAAGGAAGGATACTAAGATAGGCTAATATTACATATTTCAGTTCATATGCATCCCTATGCATTTATAATATTTGTGCATTATAATGATTGATATGAATTTATATTTACATCTATATTTATTTCAAGCTCACATCACCCAAAACAAAGCACTCTCTTTTGTTCCATTTCTGGTGAGAAAGTGCTTCTGTTTTGGGCATTGTTGGCATTGGGTAACATCATCCAAACAGGTATGTTTACATTATGGTTCACTGCCTTTCAGCTTTTCAGTTTCAATAGATATTTCATAATAGAGTTATTATTTAGTTATTTTCAGCAAGTAGTTTGAGTTAAAAAAAAATATAATTTCCTTGTTTGTTTTCAATTGAGATATGAATAACTTTTCATTGTTTTATTGATAACACTGGAGAATACAACTTTTGGAGAAAGAGATGTTACACCATTTTGTTGAAATTTGGGCTCATAGTTTCTGATAATAACAGTTGATATTGTCCATCAGGTCTGCTTGCAAGATATGACATATATCCCTACAAATGTATACATTTATATATATTGTAATATACATGTAATGAATGCCATCAAATGAAGGTATAAAGATCAATCCCAAAAAGCCTAGAACACAAACTACAAAACAAAAGTTCTTCATTGATATATGTCGCTAAAACCACGTTTCTGTGATTTCCTGCAATGAGATGCCCCTGGACATTTGCAGTGAATGCTCCAACAGTTCAAGTTATTCAAATCCTTTTGACTGAAAACTAATGCAGCTGATGAAGGACTTCTGACATCACAATCATTTTGCTCAGCATAGCTTTCAATCTTACTAGCTGATTCATCCACCGCTTCAGCGAGCTCTAAGAGTCTGCTACATGTTGGGTCAGGTATCTTATCTGAATGTGGAACAGGGCATCTAGTGTGGTTAACATTAGGATACATCCACTTACTCTAGTTCTTCCTACTGATGACTTTATATTCACCAAACAAAAGTAACAGTCATAAATGTAGGTTCTACGTTTGCACCCTACCATTGGTACATCAAATTTGATGCCCTTCCTTTTCACATTTGCCAAGTGTTGCAGATGCTCTGTACATGTTTTACATACAACATGAGGTTCCCAAGTCTAATAGTGCTCCCTCTGTTTTACTTTGAAATAGACAAAATAAGATACTTTCACAGAGTCAGTTATAGCTTTTCTACACTGAGGAAAAGTGTACTCTCTGCAAATGAAACAAATAACATCACGATAATTTACACATTTTCTAATTTTTGAAGCCATGTCAATGCTTGTAACAGAAATAAAACACATCTCAACATGTACACACGCAAACATCAACAGAATATCTGCAAAATCATAAGTGTATATAAAGAAATCATAAGAATAATAGTTAATGATGTCCGCAATTTCTCATAAGCTAGAGATCCTAAAACAAAATGGATGATAATTTCTAAAACAGTAGAATACAAATACCCAGTATAATGTCTAAAATTCCAGGCACCACATTAAAAAATGTTGTATCCTCTAGTGTTATTGTAATCATTGGTAAGAATTCAGATTTACAGCTATATTTATTCTAAGCTTACATAACCCAAAACAAAGCTCTATCTTTTGCTCCATTTCTGGTGAGAAAGTGCTTCCTGTTTTGGGCATTGTAGGCATTGGGTAATTTCATCAAGAATTTTACTCTAGCTTCTCAGTTTCCTTAGAAAATGTAATGTTAGAGTAGTTCTTTTTTATTTTCAACAAGTAATGAACATTTTAGACTTTATTTAGTCATTATTAATGTTTTGATTTGTTCCTTAATGAAATTTAGAAATCAACATGATCTTTAGAATATAAAAGTACAATGAATCTACAGAAAGCAAGTCCCATGGCTTCTCATACATTTTCTGAAAGGGAGTTTCTACAAAACCACACCCTTTATTGTGCAGAGAGAATCTTCCATATATATTTTAATTAAGAAGCACACCCATTTGTCCTAATCACTGATTGCATCAATTCTCTTTTGGGCAAAACAAACAAAATGCCCCCTCACATTTGATTGGCTGAAGACTTTAGTGCTTTTGCTTATAAAAGATTACAAATGCTAGAAAGTTTAGATGAACGGGACATAAACCAAGGACAAACTTACCAGGACAGCTCTACTTCTGCTAGGTAAGCAAGCTACTCCATTTAGTCTATAAATATGTCTCTTCTTGAGAATGTAAAGCCTTATCTTTAAATCATGTACACCTGTTTATTTTCAGATTCCTTAATAGGTATTTTAATATTCTTCCACTTGAAGCAATTTGTATTTAAACTCATTGGAATATAAGTATTTTGTGACATAGTTACTGACTTCTCTACTTCTACAGAATAGCATAAGTCATAAAACAGTGATTTCAACTCCCTAAACTGATAACTTTTCTCTTTATATGTTATGGGACAATCTTATCTTGTTTAGAGACATTGTCTACATAGATTCATGTTATCTGCAGGATGCATACAGTACAATGTGAGGTACCACATATATAAAAATTACTTTTCTAATTCTAGCTTAAAATAGAAAATTAGGAGACAAGCTTCATGTTGTTAATAAGGAAGGATACTAAGATAGGCTAATATTACATATTTCAGTTCATATGCATCCCTATGCATTTATAATATTTGTGCATTATAATGATTGATATGAATTTATATTTACATCTATATTTATTTCAAGCTCACATCACCCAAAACAAAGCTCTCTCTTTTGTTCCATTTCTGGTGAGAAAGTGCTTCTGTTTTGGGCATTGTTGGCTTTGGGTAACATCATCCAGACAGTTATGTTTACATTATGGTTCACTGCCTTTCAGCTTTTCAGTTTCAATAGATATTTCATAATAGAGTTATTATTTAGTTATTTTCAGCAAGTAGTTTGAGTTAAAAAAAATATAATTTCCTTGTTTGTTTTCAATTAAGATATGAATAACTTTTCATTGTTTTATTGATGACACTGGAGAATACAACTTTTGGAGAAAGAGATGTTACACCTTTTTGTTGAAATTTGGGCTCATAGTTTCTGATAATAACAGTTGATATTGTCCATCAGGTCTGCTTGCAAGATATGACATATATCCCTACAAATGTATACATTTATATATATTGTAATATACATGTAATGAATGCCATCAAATGAAGGTATAAAGATCAATCCCAAGAAGCCTAGAACACAAACTACAAAACAAAAGTTCTTCATTGATATATGTCGCTAAAACCACGTTTCTGTGATTTCCTGCAATGAGATGCCCCTGGACATTTGCAGTGAATGCTCCAACAGTTCAAGTTATTCAATTCCTTTTGACTGAAAACTAATGCAGCTGATGAAGGACTTCTGACATCACAATCATTTTGCTCAGCATAGCTTTCATTCTTACTAGCTGATTCATCCACCGCTTCAGCGAGCTCTAAGAGTCTGCTACATGTTGGGTCAGGTATCTTATCTGAATGTGGAACAGGGCATCTAGTGTGGTTAACATTAGGATACATCCACTTACTCTAGTTCTTCCTACTGATGACTTTATATTCACCAAACAAAAGTAACAGTCATAAATGTAGGTTCTACGTTTGCACCCTACCATTGGTACATCAAATTTGATGCCCTTCCTTTTCACATTTGCCAAGTGTTGCAGATGCTCTGTACATGTTTTACATACAACATGAGGTTCCCAAGTCTAATAGTGCTCCCTCTGTTTTACTTTGAAATAGACAAAATAAGATACTTTCACAGAGTCAGTTATAGCTTTTCTACACTGAGGAAAAGTGTACTCTCTGCAAATGAAACAAATAACATCACGATAATTTACACATTTTCTAATTTTTGAAGCCATGTCAATGCTTGTAACAGAAATAAAACACATCTCAACATGTACACACGCAAACATCAACAGAATATCTGCAAAATAATAAGTGTATATAAAGAAATCATAAGAATAATAGTTAATGATGTCCGCAATTTCTCATAAGCTAGAGATCCTAAAACAAAATGGATGATAATTTCTAAAACAGTAGAATACAAATACCCAGTATAATGTCTAAAATTCCAGGCACCACATTAAAAAATGTTGTATCCTCTAGTGTTACTGTAATCATTGGTAAGAATTCAGATTTACAGCTATATTTATTCTAAGCTTACATAACCCAAAACAAAGCTCTATCTTTTACTCCATTTCTGGTGAGAAAGTGCTTCCTGTTTTGGGCATTGGGTAATTTCATCAAGAATTTTACTCTAGCTTCTCAGTTTCCTTAGAAAATGTAATGTTAGAGTAGTTCTTTTTTTATTTTCAACAAGTAATGAACATTTTAAACTTTATTTAGTCATTATTAATGTTTTGATTTGTTCCTTAATGAAATTTAGAAATCAACATGATCTTTAGAATATAAAAGTACAATGAATCTACAGAAAGCAAGTCCCATGGCTTCTCATACATTTTCTGAAAGGGAGTTTCTACAAAACCACACCCTTTATTGTGCAGAGAGAATCTTCCATATATATTTTAATTAAGAAGCACACCCATTTGTCCTAATCACTGATTGCATCAATTCTCTTTTGGGCAAAACAAACAAAATGCCCCCTCACATCTGATTGGCTGAAGACTTTAGTGCTTTGCTTATAAAAGATTACAAATGCTAGAAAGTTTAGATGAACGGGACATAAACCAAGGACAAACTTACCAGGACAGCTCTACTTCTGCTAGGTAAGCAAGCTACTCCATTTAGTCTATAAATATGTCTCTTCTTGAGAATGTAAAGCCTTATCTTTAAATCATGTACACCTGTTTATTTTCAGATTCCTTAATAGGTATTTTAATATTCTTCCACTTGAAGCAATTTGTATTTAAACTCATTGGAATATAAGTATTTTGTGACATAGTTACTGACTTCTCTACTTCTACAGAATAGCATAAGTCATAAAACAGTGATTTCAACTCCCTAAACTGATAACTTTTCTCTTTATATGTTATGGGACAATCTTATCTTGTTTAGAGACATTGTCTACATAGATTCATGTTATCTGCAGGATGCATACAGTACAATGTGAGGTACCACATATATAAAAATTACTTTTCTAATTCTAGCTTAAAATAGAAAATTAGGAGACAAGCTTCATGTTGTTAATAAGGAAGGATACTAAGATAGGCTAATATTACATATTTCAGTTCATATGCATCCCTATGCATTTATAATATTTGTGCATTATAATGATTGATATGAATTTATATTTACATCTATATTTATTTCAAGCTCACATCACCCAAAACAAAGCTCTCTCTTTTGTTCCATTTCTGGTGAGAAAGTGCTTCTGTTTTGGGCATTGTTGGCTTTGGGTAACATCATCCAGACAGTTATGTTTACATTATGGTTCACTGCCTTTCAGCTTTTCAGTTTCAATAGATATTTCATAATAGAGTTATTATTTAGTTATTTTCAGCAAGTAGTTTGAGTTAAAAAAAATATAATTTCCTTGTTTGTTTTCAATTAAGATATGAATAACTTTTCATTGTTTTATTGATGACACTGGAGAATACAACTTTTGGAGAAAGAGATGTTACACCTTTTTGTTGAAATTTGGGCTCATAGTTTCTGATAATAACAGTTGATATTGTCCATCAGGTCTGCTTGCAAGATATGACATATATCCCTACAAATGTATACATTTATATATATTGTAATATACATGTAATGAATGCCATCAAATGAAGGTATAAAGATCAATCCCAAGAAGCCTAGAACACAAACTACAAAACAAAAGTTCTTCATTGATATATGTCGCTAAAACCACGTTTCTGTGATTTCCTGCAATGAGATGCCCCTGGACATTTGCAGTGAATGCTCCAACAGTTCAAGTTATTCAATTCCTTTTGACTGAAAACTAATGCAGCTGATGAAGGACTTCTGACATCACAATCATTTTGCTCAGCATAGCTTTCATTCTTACTAGCTGATTCATCCACCGCTTCAGCGAGCTCTAAGAGTCTGCTACATGTTGGGTCAGGTATCTTATCTGAATGTGGAACAGGGCATCTAGTGTGGTTAACATTAGGATACATCCACTTACTCTAGTTCTTCCTACTGATGACTTTATATTCACCAAACAAAAGTAACAGTCATAAATGTAGGTTCTACGTTTGCACCCTACCATTGGTACATCAAATTTGATGCCCTTCCTTTTCACATTTGCCAAGTGTTGCAGATGCTCTGTACATGTTTTACATACAACATGAGGTTCCCAAGTCTAATAGTGCTCCCTCTGTTTTACTTTGAAATAGACAAAATAAGATACTTTCACAGAGTCAGTTATAGCTTTTCTACACTGAGGAAAAGTGTACTCTCTGCAAATGAAACAAATAACATCACGATAATTTACACATTTTCTAATTTTTGAAGCCATGTCAATGCTTGTAACAGAAATAAAACACATCTCAACATGTACACACGCAAACATCAACAGAATATCTGCAAAATAATAAGTGTATATAAAGAAATCATAAGAATAATAGTTAATGATGTCCGCAATTTCTCATAAGCTAGAGATCCTAAAACAAAATGGATGATAATTTCTAAAACAGTAGAATACAAATACCCAGTATAATGTCTAAAATTCCAGGCACCACATTAAAAAATGTTGTATCCTCTAGTGTTACTGTAATCATTGGTAAGAATTCAGATTTACAGCTATATTTATTCTAAGCTTACATAACCCAAAACAAAGCTCTATCTTTTACTCCATTTCTGGTGAGAAAGTGCTTCCTGTTTTGGGCATTGGGTAATTTCATCAAGAATTTTACTCTAGCTTCTCAGTTTCCTTAGAAAATGTAATGTTAGAGTAGTTCTTTTTTTATTTTCAACAAGTAATGAACATTTTAAACTTTATTTAGTCATTATTAATGTTTTGATTTGTTCCTTAATGAAATTTAGAAATCAACATGATCTTTAGAATATAAAAGTACAATGAATCTACAGAAAGCAAGTCCCATGGCTTCTCATACATTTTCTGAAAGGGAGTTTCTACAAAACCACACCCTTTATTGTGCAGAGAGAATCTTCCATATATATTTTAATTAAGAAGCACACCCATTTGTCCTAATCACTGATTGCATCAATTCTCTTTTGGGCAAAACAAACAAAATGCCCCCTCACATCTGATTGGCTGATGACTTTAGTGCTTTGCTTATAAAAGATTACAAATGCTAGAAAGTTTAGATGAACGGGACATAAACCAAGGACAAACTTACCAGGACAGCTCTACTTCTGCTAGGTAAGCAAGCTACTCCATTTAGTCTATAAATATGTCTCTTCTTGAGAATGTAAAGCCTTATCTTTAAATCATGTACACCTGTTTATTTTCAGATTCCTTAATAGGTATTTTAATATTCTTCCACTTGAAGCAATTTGTATTTAAACTCATTGGAATATAAGTATTTTGTGACATAGTTACTGACTTCTCTACTTCTACAGAATAGCATAAGTCATAAAACAGTGATTTCAACTCCCTAAACTGATAACTTTTCTCTTTATATGTTATGGGACAATCTTATCTTGTTTAGAGACATTGTCTACATAGATTCATGTTATCTGCAGGATGCATACAGTACAATGTGAGGTACCACATATATAAAAATTACTTTTCTAATTCTAGCTTAAAATAGAAAATTAGGAGACAAGCTTCATGTTGTTAATAAGGAAGGATACTAAGATAGGCTAATATTACATATTTCAGTTCATATGCATCCCTATGTATTTATAATATTTGTGCATTATAATGATTGATATGAATTTATATTTACATCTATATTTATTTCAAGCTCACATCACCCAAAACAAAGCTCTCTCTTTTGTTCCATTTCTGGTGAGAAAGTGCTTCTGTTTTGGGCATTGTTGGCTTTGGGTAACATCATCCAGACAGTTATGTTTACATTATGGTTCACTGCCTTTCAGCTTTTCAGTTTCAATAGATATTTCATAATAGAGTTATTATTTAGTTATTTTCAGCAAGTAGTTTGAGTTAAAAAAAATATAATTTCCTTGTTTGTTTTCAATTGAGATATGAATAACTTTTCATTGTTTTATTGATGACACTGGAGAATACAACTTTTGGAGAAAGAGATGTTACACCTTTTTGTTGAAATTTGGGCTCATAGTTTCTGATAATAACAGTTGATATTGTCCATCAGGTCTGCTTGCAAGATATGACATATATCCCTACAAATGTATACATTTATATATATTGTAATATACATGTAATGAATGCCATCAAATGAAGGTATAAAGATCAATCCCAAGAAGCCTAGAACACAAACTACAAAACAAAAGTTCTTCATTGATATATGTCGCTAAAACCACGTTTCTGTGATTTCCTGCAATGAGATGCCCCTGGACATTTGCAGTGAATGCTCCAACAGTTCAAGTTATTCAATTCCTTTTGACTGAAAACTAATGCAGCTGATGAAGGACTTCTGACATCACAATCATTTTGCTCAGCATAGCTTTCATTCTTACTAGCTGATTCATCCACCGCTTCAGCGAGCTCTAAGAGTCTGCTACATGTTGGGTCAGGTATCTTATCTGAATGTGGAACAGGGCATCTAGTGTGGTTAACATTAGGATACATCCACTTACTCTAGTTCTTCCTACTGATGACTTTATATTCACCAAACAAAAGTAACAGTCATAAATGTAGGTTCTACGTTTGCACCCTACCATTGGTACATCAAATTTGATGCCCTTCCTTTTCACATTTGCCAAGTGTTGCAGATGCTCTGTACATGTTTTACATACAACATGAGGTTCCCAAGTCTAATAGTGCTCCCTCTGTTTTACTTTGAAATAGACAAAATAAGATACTTTCACAGAGTCAGTTATAGCTTTTCTACACTGAGGAAAAGTGTACTCTCTGCAAATGAAACAAATAACATCACGATAATTTACACATTTTCTAATTTTTGAAGCCATGTCAATGCTTGTAACAGAAATAAAACACATCTCAACATGTACACACGCAAACATCAACAGAATATCTGCAAAATCATAAGTGTATATAAAGAAATCATAAGAATAATAGTTAATGATGTCCGCAATTTCTCATAAGCTAGAGATCCTAAAACAAAATGGATGATAATTTCTAAAACAGTAGAATACAAATACCCAGTATAATGTCTAAAATTCCAGGCACCACATTAAAAAATGTTGTATCCTCTAGTGTTACTGTAATCATTGGTAAGAATTCAGATTTACAGCTATATTTATTCTAAGCTTACATAACCCAAAACAAAGCTCTATCTTTTACTCCATTTCTGGTGAGAAAGTGCTTCCTGTTTTGGGCATTGTAGGCATTGGGTAATTTCATCAAGAATTTTACTCTAGCTTCTCAGTTTCCTTAGAAAATGTAATGTTAGAGTAGTTCTTTTTTATTTTCAACAAGTAATGAACATTTTAGACTTTATTTAGTCATTATTAATGTTTTGATTTGTTCCTTAATGAAATTTAGAAATCAACATGATCTTTAGAATATAAAAGTACAATGAATCTACAGAAAGCAAGTCCCATGGCTTCTCATACATTTTCTGAAAGGGAGTTTCTACAAAACCACACCCTTTATTGTGCAGAGAGAATCTTCCATATATATTTTAATTAAGAAGCACACCCATTTGTCCTAATCACTGATTGCATCAATTCTCTTTTGGGCAAAACAAACAAAATGCCCCCTCACATTTGATTGGCTGAAGACTTTAGTGCTTTTGCTTATAAAAGATTACAAATGCTAGAAAGTTTAGATGAACGGGACATAAACCAAGGACAAACTTACCAGGACAGATCTACTTCTGCTAGGTAAGCAAGCTACTCCATTTAGTCTATAAATATGTCTCTTCTTGAGAATGTAAAGCCTTATCTTTAAATCATGTACACCTGTTTATTTTCAGATTCCTTAATAGGTATTTTAATATTCTTCCACTTGAAGCAATTTGTATTTAAACTCATTGGAATATAAGTATTTTGTGACATAGTTATTGACTTCTCTACTTCTACAGAATAGCATAATTCATAAAACAGTGATTTCAACTCCCTAAACTGATAACTTTTCTCTTTATATGTTATGGGACAATCTTATCTTGTTTAGAGACATTGTCTACATAGATTCATGTTATCTGCAGGATGCATACAGTACAATGTGAGGTACCACATATATAAAAATTACTTTTCTAATTCTAGCTTAAAATAGAAAATTAGGAGACAAGCTTCATGTTGTTAATAAGGAAGGATACTAAGATAGGCTAATATTACATATTTCAGTTCATATGCATCCCTATGTATTTATAATATGTGTGCATTATAATGATTGATATGAATTTATATTTACATCTATATTTATTTCAAGCTCACATCACCCAAAACAAAGCTCTCTCTTTTGTTTCATTTCTGGTGAGAAAGTGCTTCTGTTTTGGGCATTGTTGGCTTTGGGTAACATCATCCAGACAGTTATGTTTACATTATGGTTCACTGCCTTTCAGCTTTTCAGTTTCAATAGATATTTCATAATAGAGTTATTATTTAGTTATTTTCAGCAAGTAGTTTGAGTTAAAAAAAATATAATTTCCTTGTTTGTTTTCAATTGAGATATGAATAACTTTTCATTGTTTTATTGATGACACTGGAGAATACAACTTTTGGAGAAAGAGATGTTACACCTTTTTGTTGAAATTTGGGCTCATAGTTTCTGATAATAACAGTTGATATTGTCCATCAGGTCTGCTTGCAAGATATGACATATATCCCTACAAATGTATACATTTATATATATTGTAATATACATGTAATGAATGCCATCAAATGAAGGTATAAAGATCAATCCCAAGAAGCCTAGAACACAAACTACAAAACAAAAGTTCTTCATTGATATATGTCGCTAAAACCACGTTTCTGTGATTTCCTGCAATGAGATGCCCCTGGACATTTGCAGTGAATGCTCCAACAGTTCAAGTTATTCAATTCCTTTTGACTGAAAACTAATGCAGCTGATGAAGGACTTCTGACATCACAATCATTTTGCTCAGCATAGCTTTCATTCTTACTAGCTGATTCATCCACCGCTTCAGCGAGCTCTAAGAGTCTGCTACATGTTGGGTCAGGTATCTTATCTGAATGTGGAACAGGGCATCTAGTGTGGTTAACATTAGGATACATCCACTTACTCTAGTTCTTCCTACTGATGACTTTATATTCACCAAACAAAAGTAACAGTCATAAATGTAGGTTCTACGTTTGCACCCTACCATTGGTACATCAAATTTGATGCCCTTCCTTTTCACATTTGCCAAGTGTTGCAGATGCTCTGTACATGTTTTACATACAACATGAGGTTCCCAAGTCTAATAGTGCTCCCTCTGTTTTACTTTGAAATAGACAAAATAAGATACTTTCACAGAGTCAGTTATAGCTTTTCTACACTGAGGAAAAGTGTACTCTCTGCAAATGAATCAAATAACATCACGATAATTTACACATTTTCTAATTTTTGAAGCCATGTCAATGCTTGTAACAGAAATAAAACACATCTCAATATGTACACACGCAAACATCAACAGAATATCTGCAAAATCATAAGTGTATGATTGGTACATCAAATTTGATGCCCTTCCTTTTCACATTTGCCAAGTGTTGCAGATGCTCTGTACATGTTTTACATACAACATGAGGTTCCCAAGTCTAATAGTGCTCCCTCTGTTTTACTTTGAAATAGACAAAATAAGATACTTTCACAGAGTCAGTTATAGCTTTTCTACACTGAGGAAAAGTGTACTCTCTGCAAATGAATCAAATAACATCACGATAATTTACACATTTTCTAATTTTTGAAGCCATGTCAATGCTTGTAACAGAAATAAAACACATCTCAACATGTACACACGCAAACATCAACAGAATATCTGCAAAATCATAAGTGTATATAAAGAAATCATAAGAATAATAGTTAATGATGTCCGCAATTTCTCATAAGCTAGAGATCCTAAAACAAAATGGATGATAATTTCTAAAACAGTAGAATACAAATACCCAGTATAATGTCTAAAATTCCAGGCACCACATTAAAAAATGTTGTATCCTCTAGTGTTACTGTAATCATTGGTAAGAATTCAGATTTACAGCTATATTTATTCTAAGCTTACATAACCCAAAACAAAGCTCTATCTTTTACTCCATTTCTGGTGAGAAAGTGCTTCCTGTTTTGGGCATTGTAGGCATTGGGTAATTTCATCAAGAATTTTACTCTAGCTTCTCAGTTTCCTTAGAAAATGTAATGTTAGAGTAGTTCTTTTTTATTTTCAACAAGTAATGAACATTTTAGACTTTATTTAGTCATTATTAATGTTTTGATTTGTTCCTTAATGAAATTTAGAAATCAACATGATCTTTAGAATATAAAAGTACAATGAATCTACAGAAAGCAAGTCCCATGGCTTCTCATACATTTTCTGAAAGGGAGTTTCTACAAAACCACACCCTTTATTGTGCAGAGAGAATCTTCCATATATATTTTAATTAAGAAGCACACCCATTTGTCCTAATCACTGATTGCATCAATTCTCTTTTGGGCAAAACAAACAAAATGCCCCCTCACATTTGATTGGCTGAAGACTTTAGTGCTTTTGCTTATAAAAGATTACAAATGCTAGAAAGTTTAGATGAACGGGACATAAACCAAAGACAAACTTACCAGGACAGATCTACTTCTGCTAGGTAAGCAAGCTACTCCATTTAGTCTATAAATATGTCTCTTCTTGAGAATGTAAAGCCTTATCTTTAAATCATGTACACATGTTTATTTTCAGATTCCTTAATAGGTATTTTAATATTCTTCCACTTGAAGCAATTTGTATTTAAACTCATTGGAATATAAGTATTTTGTGACATAGTTATTGACTTCTCTACTTCTACAGAATAGCATAAGTCATAAAACAGTGATTTCAACTCCCTAAACTGACAACTTTTCTCTTTATATGTTATGGGACAATCTTATCTTGTTTAGAGACATTGTCTACATAGATTCATGTTATCTGCAGGATGCATACAGTACAATGTGAGGTACCACATATATAAAAATTACTTTTCTAATTCTAGCTTAAAATAGAAAATTAGGAGACAAGCTTCATGTTGTTAATAAGGAAGGATACTAAGATAGGCTAATATTACATATTTCAGTTCATATGCATCCCTATGTATTTATAATATGTGTGCATTATAATGATTGATATGAATTTATATTTACATCTATATTTATTTCAAGCTCACATCACCCAAAACAAAGCTCTCTCTTTTGTTTCATTTCTGGTGAGAAAGTGCTTCTGTTTTGGGCATTGTTGGCTTTGGGTAACATCATCCAGACAGTTATGTTTACATTATGGTTCACTGCCTTTCAGCTTTTCAGTTTCAATAGATATTTCATAATAGAGTTATTATTTAGTTATTTTCAGCAAGTAGTTTGAGTTAAAAAAAATATAATTTCCTTGTTTGTTTTCAATTGAGATATGAATAACTTTTCATTGTTTTATTGATGACACTGGAGAATACAACTTTTGGAGAAAGAGATGTTGTCATGTTGTTAATAAGGAAGGATACTAAGATAGGCTAATATTACATATTTCAGTTCATATGCATCCCTATGTATTTATAATATGTGTGCATTATAATGATTGATATGAATTTATATTTACATCTATATTTATTTCAAGCTCACATCACCCAAAACAAAGCTATCTCTTTTGTTTCATTTCTGGTGAGAAAGTGCTTCTGTTTTGGGCATTGTTGGCTTTGGGTAACATCATCCAGACAGTTATGTTTACATTATGGTTTACTGCCTTTCAGCTTTTCAGTTTCAATAGATATTTCATAATAGAGTTATTATTTAGTTATTTTCAGCAAGTAGTTTGAGTTAAAAAAAATATAATTTCCTTGTTTGTTTTCAATTGAGATATGAATAACTTTTCATTGTTTTATTGATGACACTGGAGAATACAACTTTTGGAGAAAGAGATGTTACACCTTTTTGTTGAAATTTGGGCTCATAGTTTCTGATAATAACAGTTGATATTGTCCATCAGGTCTGCTTGCAAGATATGACATATATCCCTACAAATGTATACATTTATATATATTGTAATATACATGTAATGAATGCCATCAAATGAAGGTATAAAGATCAATCCCAAGAAGCCTAGAACACAAACTACAAAACAAAAGTTCTTCATTGATATATGTCGCTAAAACCACATTTCTGTGATTTCCTGCAATGAGATGCCCCTGGACATTTGCAGTGAATGCTCCAACAGTTCAAGTTATTCAATTCCTTTTGACTGAAAACTAATGCAGCTGATGAAGGACTTCTGACATCACAATCATTTTGCTCAGCATAGCTTTCATTCTTACTAGCTGATTCATCCACCACTTCAGCGAGCTCTAAGAGTCTGCTACATGTTGGGTCAGGTATCTTATCTGAATGTGGAACAGGGCATCTAGTGTGGTTGACATTAGGATACATCCACTTACTCTAGTTCTTCCTACTGATGACTTTATATTAACCAAACAAAAGTAACAGTCATAAATGTAGGTTCTACGTTTGCACCCTACCATTGGTACATCAAATTTGATGCCCTTCCTTTTCACATTTTCCAAGTGTTGCAGATGCTCTGTACATGTTTTACATACAACATGAGGTACCCAAGTCTAATAGTGCTCCCTCTGTTTTACTTTGAAATAGACAAAATAAGATACTTTCACAGAGTCAGTTATAGCTTTTCTACACTGAGGAAAAGTGTACTCTCTGCAAATGAAACAAATAACATCACGATAATTTACACATTTTCTAATTTTTGAAGCCATGTCAATGCTTGTAACAGAAATAAAACACATCTCAACATGTACACACGCAAACATCAACAGAATATCTGCAAAATCATAAGTGTATATAAAGAAATCATAAGAATAATAGTTAATGATGTCCGCAATTTCTCATAAGCTAGAGATCCTAAAACAAAATGGATGATAATTGCTAAAACAGTAGAATACAAATACCCAGTATAATGTCTAAAATTCCAGGCACCACATTAAAAAATGTTGTATCCTCTAGTGTTACTGTAATCATTGGTAAGAATTCAGATTTACAGCTATATTTATTCTAAGCTTACATAACCCAAAACAAAGCTCTATCTTTTACTCCATTTCTGGTGAGAAAGTGCTTCCTGTTTTGGGCATTGTAGGCATTGGGTAATTTCATCAAGAATTTTACTCTAGCTTCTCAGTTTCCTTAGAAAATGTAATGTTAGAGTAGTTCTTTTTTTATTTTCAACAAGTAATGAACATTTTAGACTTTATTTAGTCATTATTAATGTTTTGATTTGTTCCTTAATGAAATTTAGAAATCAACATGATCTTTAGAATATAAAAGTACAATGAATCTACAGAAAGCAAGTCCCATGGCTTCTCATACATTTTCTGAAAGGGAGTTTCTACAAAACCACACCCTTTATTGTGCAGAGAGAATCTTCCATATATATTTTAATTAAGAAGCACACCCATTTGTCCTAATCACTGATTGCATAAATTCTCTTTTGGGCAAAACAAACAAAATGCCCCCTCACATTTGATTGGCTGAAGACTTTAGTGCTTTTGCTTATAAAAGATTACAAATGCTAGAAAGTTTAGATGAACGGGACATAAACCAAGGACAAACTTACCAGGACAGCTCTACTTCTGCTAGGTAAGCAAGCTACTCCATTTAGTCTATAAATATGTCTCTTCTTGAGAATGTAAAGCCTTATCTTTAAATCATGTACACCTGTTTATTTTCAGATTCCTTAATAGGTATTTTAATATTCTTCCACTTGAAGCAATTTGTATTTAAACTCATTGGAATATAAGTATTTTGTGACATAGTTACTGACTTCTCTACTTCTACAGAATAGCATAAGTCATAAAACAGTGATTTCAACTCCCTAAACTGATCACTTTTCTCTTTATATGTTATGGGACAATCTTATCTTGTTTAGAGACATTGTCTACATAGATTCATGTTATCTGCAGGATGCATACAGTACAATGTGAGGTACCACATATATAAAAATTACTTTTCTAATTCTAGCTTAAAATAGAAAATTAGGAGACAAGCTTCATGTTGTTAACAAGGAAGGATACTAAGATAGGCTAATATTACATATTTCAGTTCATATGCATCCCTATGTATTTATAATATTTGTGCATTATAATGATTGATATGAATTTATATTTACATCTATATTTATTTCAAGCTCACATCACCCAAAACAAAGCTCTCTCCTTTGTTCCATTTCTGGTGAGAAAGTGCTTCTGTTTTGGGCATTGTTGGCATTGGGTAACATCATCCAGACAGTTATGTTTACATTATGGTTCACTGCCTTTCAGCTTTTCAGTTTCAATAGATATTTCATAATAGAGTTATTATTTAGTTATTTTCAGCAAGTAGTTTGAGTTAAAAAAAAATATAATTTCCTTGTTTGTTTTCAATTGAGATATGAATAACTTTTCATTGTTTTATTGATGACACTGGAGAATACAACTTTTGGAGAAAGAGATGTTACACCTTTTTGTTGAAATTTGGGCTCATAGTTTCTGATAATAACAGTTGATATTGTCCATCAGGTCTGCTTGCAAGATATGACATATATCCCTACAAATGTATACATTTATATATATATTGTAATATACATGTAATGAATGCCATCAAATGAAGGTATAAAGATCAATCCCAAGAAGCCTAGAACACAAACTACAAAACAAAAGTTCTTCATTGATATATGTCGCTAAAACCACGTTTCTGTGATTTCCTGCAATGAGATGCCCCTGGACATTTGCAGTGAATGCTCCAACAGTTCAAGTTATTCAATTCCTTTTGACTGAAAACTAATGCAGCTGATGAAGGACTTCTGACATCACAATCATTTTGCTCAGCATAGCTTTCATTCTTACTAGCTGATTCATCCACCGCTTCAGCGAGCTCTAAGAGTCTGCTACATGTTGGGTCAGGTATCTTATCTGAATGTGGAACAGGGCATCTAGTGTGGTTAACATTAGGATACATCCACTTACTCTAGTTCTTCCTACTGATGACTTTATATTCACCAAACAAAAGTAACAGTCATAAATGTAGGTTCTACGTTTGCACCCTACCATTGGTACATCAAATTTGATGCCCTTCCTTTTCACATTTGCCAAGTGTTGCAGATGCTCTGTACATGTTTTACATACAACATGAGGTTCCCAAGTCTAATAGTGCTCCCTCTGTTTTACTTTGAAATAGACAAAATAAGATACTTTCACAGTCAGTTATAGCTTTTCTACACTGAGGAAAAGTGTACTCTCTGCAAATGAAACAAATAACATCACGATAATTTACACATTTTCTAATTTTTGAAGCCATGTCAATGCTTGTAACAGAAATAAAACACATCTCAACATGTACACACGCAAACATCAACAGAATATCTGCAAAATCATAAGTGTATATAAAGAAATCATAAGAATAATAGTTAATGATGTCCGCAATTTCTCATAAGCTAGAGATCCTAAAACAAAATGGATGATAATTTCTAAAACAGTAGAATACAAATACCCAGTATAATGTCTAAAATTCCAGGCACCACATTAAAAAATGTTGTATCCTCTAGTGTTACTGTAAATTCAGATTTACAGCTATATTTATTCTAAGCTTACATAACCCAAAACAAAGCTCTATCTTTTACTCCATTTCTGGTGAGAAAGTGCTTCCTGTTTTGGGCATTGTAGGCATTGGGTAATTTCATCAAGAATTTTACTCTAGCTTCTCAGTTTCCTTAGAAAATGTAATGTTAGAGTAGTTCTTTTTTATTTTCAACAAGTAATGAACATTTTAGACTTTATTTAGTCATTATTAATGTTTTGATTTGTTCCTTAATGAAATTTAGAAATCAACATGATCTTTAGAATATAAAAGTACAATGAATCTACAGAAAGCAAGTCCCATGGCTTCTCATACATTTTCTGAAAGGGAGTTTCTACAAAACCACACCCTTTATTGTGCAGAGAGAATCTTCCACATATATTTTAATTAAGAAGCACACCCATTTGTCCTAATCACTGATTGCATCAATTCTCTTTTGGGCAAAACAAACAAAATGCCCCCTCACATTTGATTGGCTGAAGACTTTAGTGCTTTTGCTTATAAAAGATTACAAATGCTAGAAAGTTTAGATGAACGGGACATAAACCAAGGACAAACTTACCAGGACAGCTCTACTTCTGCTAGGTAAGCAAGCTACTCCATTTAGTCTATAAATATGTCTCTTCTTGAGAATGTAAAGCCTTATCTTTAAATCATGTACACCTGTTTATTTTCAGATTCCTTAATAGGTATTTTAATATTCTTCCACTTGAAGCAATTTGTATTTAAACTCATTGGAATATAAGTATTTTGTGACATAGTTACTGACTTCTCTACTTCTACAGAATAGCATAAGTCAGAAAACAGTGATTTCAACTCCCTAAACTGATAACTTTTCTCTTTATATGTTATGGGACAATCTTATCTTGTTTAGAGACATTGTCTACATAGATTCATGTTATCTGCAGGATGCATACAGTACAATGTGAGGTACCACATATATAAAAATTACTTTTCTAATTCTAGCTTAAAACAGAAAATTAGGAGACAAGCTTCATGTTGTAAATAAGGAAGGATACTAAAATAGGCTAATATTACATATTTCAGTTCATATGCATCCCTATGTATTTATAATATGTGTGCATTATAATGATTGATATGAATTTATATTTACATCTATATTTATTTCAAGCTCACATCACCCAAAACAAAGCTCTCTCTTTTGTTCCATTTCTGGTGAGAAAGTGCTTCTGTTTTGGACATTGTTGGCTTTGGGTAACATCATCAAGACAGTTATGTTTACATTATGGTTCACTGCCTTTCAGCTTTTCAGTTTCAATAGATATTTCATAATAGAGTTATTATTTAGTTATTTTCAGCAAGTAGTTTGAGTTAAAAAAAATATAATTTCCTTGTTTGTTTTCAATTGAGATATGAATAACTTTTCATTGTTTTATTGATGACACTGGAGAATACAACTTTTGGAGAAAGAGATGTTACACCTTTTTGTTGAAATTTGGGCTCATAGTTTCTGATAATAACAGTTGATATTGTCCATCAGGTCTGCTTGCAAGATATGACATATATCCCTACAAATGTATACATTTATATATATTGTAATATACATGTAATGAATGCCATCAAATGAAGGTATAAAGATCAATCCCAAGAAGCCTAGAACACAAACTACAAAACAAAAGTTCTTCATTGATATATGTCGCTAATACCACGTTTCTGTGATTTCCTGCAATGAGATGCCCCTGGACATTTGCAGTGAATGCTCCAACAGTTCAAGTTATTCAATTCCTTTTGACTGAAAACTAATGCAGCTGATGAAGGACTTCTGACATCACAATCATTTTGCTCAGCATAGCTTTCATTCTTACTAGCTGATTCATCCACCGCTTCAGCGAGCTCTAAGAGTCTGCTACATGTTGGGTCAGGTATCTTATCTGAATGTGGAACAGGGCATCTAGTGTGGTTAACATTAGGATACATCCACTTACTCTAGTTCTTCCTACTGATGACTTTATATTCACCAAACAAAAGTAACAGTCATAAATGTAGGTTCTACGTTTGCACCCTACCATTGGTACATCAAATTTGATGCCCTTCCTTTTCACATTTGCCAAGTGTTGCAGATGCTCTGTAAATGTTTTACATACAACATGAGGTTCCCAAGTCTAATAGTGCTCCCTCTGTTTTACTTTGAAATAGACAAAATAAGATACTTTCACAGAGTCAGTTATAGCTTTTCTACACTGAGGAAAAGTGTACTCTCTGCAAATGAAACAAATAACATCACGATAATTTACACATTTTCTAATTTTTGAAGCTATGTCAATGCTTGTAACAGAAATAAAACACATCTCAACATGTACACACGCAAACATCAACAGAATATCTGCAAAATCATAAGTGTATATAAAGAAATCATAAGAATAATAGTTAATGATGTCCGCAATTTCTCATAAGCTAGAGATCCTAAAACAAAATGGATGATAATTTCTAAACCAGTAGAATACAAATACCCAGTATAATGTCTAAAATTCCAGGCACCACATTAAAAAATGTTGTATCCTCTAGTGTTACTGTAATCATTGGTAAGAATTCAGATTTACAGCTATATTTATTCTAAGCTTACATAACCCAAAACAAAGCTCTATCTTTTACTCCATTTCTGGTGAGAAAGTGCTTCCTGTTTTGGGCATTGTAGGCATTGGGTAATTTCATCAAGAATTTTACTCTAGCTTCTCAGTTTCCTTAGAAAATGTAATGTTAGAGTAGTTCTGTATATAAAGAAATCATAAGAATAATAGTTAATGATGTCCGCAATTTCTCATAAGCTAGAGATCCTAAAACAAAATGGATGATAATTTCTAAAACAGTAGAATACAAATACCCAGTATAATGTCTAAAATTCCAGGCACCACATTAAAAAATGTTGTATCCTCTAGTGTTACTGTAATCATTGGTAAGAATTCAGATTTACAGCTATATTTATTCTAAGCTTACATAACCCAAAACAAAGCTCTATCTTTTACTCCATTTCTGGTGAGAAAGTGCTTCCTGTTTTGGGCATTGTAGGCATTGGGTAATTTCATCAAGAATTTTACTCTAGCTTCTCAGTTTCCTTAGAAAATGTAATGTTAGAGTAGTTCTTTTTTATTTTCAACAAGTAATGAACATTTTAGACTTTATTTAGTCATTATTAATGTTTTGATTTGTTCCTTAATGAAATTTAGAAATCAACATGATCTTTAGAATATAAAAGTACAATGAATCTACAGAAAGCAAGTCCCATGGCTTCTCATACATTTTCTGAAAGGGAGTTTCTACAAAACCACACCCTTTACTGTGCAGAGAGAATCTTCCATATATATTTTAATTAAGAAGCACACCCATTTGTCCTAATCACTGATTGCATCAATTCTCTTTTGGGCAAAACAAACAAAATGCCCCCTCACATTTGATTGGCTGAAGACTTTAGTGCTTTTGCATATAAAAGATTACAAATGCTAGAAAGTTTAGATGAACGGGACATAAACCAAGGACAAACTTACCAGGACAGCTCTACTTCTGCTAGGTAAGCAAGCTACTCCATTTAGTCTATAAATATGTCTCTTCTTGAGAATGTAAAGCCTTATCTTTAAATCATGTACACCTGTTTATTTTCAGATTCCTTAATAGGTATTTTAATATTCTTCCACTTGAAGCAATTTGTATTTAAACTCATTGGAATATAAGTATTTTGTGACATAGTTACTGACTTCTCTACTTCTACAGAATAGCATAAGTCATAAAACAGTGATTTCAACTCCCTAAACTGATAACTTTTCTCTTTATATGTTATGGGACAATCTTATCTTGTTTAGAGACATTGTCTACATAGATTCATGTTATCTGCAGGATGCATACAGTACAATGTGAGGTACCACATATATAAAAATTACTTTTCTAATTCTAGCTTAAAATAGAAAATTAGGAGACAAGCTTCATGTTGTTAATAAGGAAGGATACTAAGATAGGCTAATATTACATATTTCAGTTCATATGCATCCCTATGTATTTATAATATTTGTGCATTATAATTATTGATATGAATTTATATTTACATCTATATTTATTTCAAGCTCACATCACCCAAAACAAAGCTCTCTCTTTTGTTCCATTTCTGGTGAGAAAGTGCTTCTGTTTTGGGCATTGTTGGCTTTGGGTAACATCATCCAGACAGTTATGTTTACATTATGGTTCACTGCCTTTCAGCTTTTCAGTTTCAATAGATATTTCATAATAGAGTTATTATTTAGTTATTTTCAGCAAGTAGTTTGAGTTAAAAAAAATATAATTTCCTTGTTTGTTTTCAATTGAGATATGAATAACTTTTCATTGTTTTATTGATGACACTGGAGAATACAACTTTTGGAGAAAGAGATGTTACACCTTTTTGTTGAAATTTGGGCTCATAGTATCTGATAATAACAGTTGATATTGTCCATCAGGTCTGCTTGCAAGATATGACATATATCCCTACAAATGTATACATTTATATATATTGTAATATACATGTAATGAATGCCATCAAATGAAGGTATAAAGATCAATCCCAAGAAGCCTAGAACACAAACTACAAAACAAAAGTTCTTTATTGATATATGTCGCTAAAACCACGTTTCTGTGATTTCCTGCAATGAGATTTGCAGTGAATGCTCCAACAGTTCAAGTTATTCAATTCCTTTTGACTGAAAACTAATGCAGCTGATGAAGGACTTCTGACATCACAATCATTTTGCTCAGCATAGCTTTCATTCTTACTAGCTGATTCATCCACCGCTTCAGCGAGCTCTAAGAGTCTGCTACATGTTGGGTCAGGTATCTTATCTGAATGTGGAACAGGGCATCTAGTGTGGTTAACATTAGGATACATCCACTTAATCTAGTTCTTCCTACTGATGACTTTATATTCACCAAACAAAAGTAACAGTCATAAATGTAGGTTCTACGTTTGCACCCTACCATTGGTACATCAAATTTGATGCCCTTCCTTTTCACATTTGCCAAGTGTTGCAGATGCTCTGTACATGTTTTACATACAACATGAGGTTCCCAAGTCTAATAGTGCTCCCTCTGTTTTACTTTGAAATAGACAAAATAAGATACTTTCACAGAGTCAGTTATAGCTTTTCTACACTGAGGAAAAGTGTACTCTCTGCAAATGAAACAAATAACATCACGATAATTTACACATTTTCTAATTTTTGAAGCCATGTCAATGCTTGTAACAGAAATAAAACACATCTCAACATGTACACACGCAAACATCAACAGAATATCGGCAAAATCATAAGTGTATATAAAGAAATCATAAGAATAATAGTTAATGATGTCCGCAATTTCTCATAAGCTAGAGATCCTAAAACAAAATGGATGATAATTTCTAAAACAGTAGAATACAAATACCCAGTATAATGTCTAAAATTCCAGGCACCACATTAAAAAATGTTGTATCCTCTAGTGTTACTGTAATCATTGGTAAGAATTCAGATTTACAGCTATATTTATTCTAAGCTTACATAACCCAAAACAAAGCTCTATCTTTTACTCCATTTCTGGTGAGAAAGTGCTTCCTGTTTTGGGCATTGTAGGCATTGGGTAATTTCATCAAGAATTTTACTCTAGCTTCTCAGTTTCCTTAGAAAATGTAATGTTAGAGTAGTTCTTTTTTATTTTCAACATAAGTGTATATAAAGAAATCATAAGAATAATAGTTAATGATGTCCGCAATTTCTCATAAGCTAGAGATCCTAAAACAAAATGGATGATAATTTCTAAAACAGTAGAATACAAATACCCAGTATAATGTCTAAAATTCCAGGCACCACATTAAAAAATGTTGTATCCTCTAGTGTTACTGTAATCATTGGTAAGAATTCAGATTTACAGCTATATTTATTCTAAGCTTACATAACCCAAAACAAAGCTCTATCTTTTACTCCATTTCTGGTGAGAAAGTGCTTCCTGTTTTGGGCATTGTAGGCATTGGGTAATTTCATCAAGAATTTTACTCTAGCTTCTCAGTTTCCTTAGAAAATGTAATGTTAGAGTAGTTCTTTTTTATTTTCAACAAGTAATGAACATTTTAGACTTTATTTAGTCATTATTAATGTTTTGATTTGTTCCTTAATGAAATTTAGAAATCAACATGATCTTTAGAATATAAAAGTACAATGAATCTACAGAAAGCAAGTCCCATGGCTTCTCATACATTTTCTGAAAGGGAGTTTCTACAAAACCACACCCTTTATTGTGCAGAGAGAATCTTCCATATATATTTTAATTAAGAAGCACACCCATTTGTCCTAATCACTGATTGCATCAATTCTCTTTTGGGCAAAACAAACAAAATGCCCCCTCACATTTGATTGGCTGAAGACTTTAGTGCTTTTGCTTATAAAAGATTACAAATGCTAGAAAGTTTAGATGAACGGGACATAAACCAAGGACAAACTTACCAGGACAGCTCTACTTCTGCTAGGTAAGCAAGCTACTCCATTTAGTCTATAAATATGCCTCTTCTTGAGAATGTAAAGCCTTATCTTTAAATCATGTACACCTGTTTATTTTCAGATTCCTTAATAGGTATTTTAATATTCTTCCACTTGAAGCAATTTGTATTTAAACTCATTGGAATATAAGTATTTTGTGACATAGTTACTGACTTCTCTACTTCTACAGAATAACATAAGTCATAAAACAGTGATTTCAACTCCCTAAACTGATAACTTTTCTCTTTATATGTTATGGGACAATCTTATCTTGTTTAGAGACATTGTCTACATAGATTCATGTTATCTGCAGGATGCATACAGTACAATGTGAGGTACCACATATATAAAAATTACTTTTCTAATTCTAGCTTAAAATAGAAAATTAGGAGACAAGCTTCATGTTGTTAATAAGGAAGGATACTAAGATAGGCTAATATTACATATTTCAGTTCATATGCATCCCTATGTATTTATAATATGTGTGCATTATAATGATTGATATGAATTTATATTTACATCTATATTTATTTCAAGCTCACATCACCCAAAACAAAGCTCTCTCTTTTGTTCCATTTCTGGTGAGAAAGTGCTTCTGTTTTGGGCATTGTTGGCTTTGGGTAACATCATCCAGACAGTTATGTTTACATTATGGTTCACTGCCTTTCAGCTTTTCAGTTTCAATAGATATTTCATAATAGAGTTATTATTTAGTTATTTTCAGCAAGTAGTTTGAGTTAAAAAAAATATAATTTCCTTGTTTGTTTTCAATTGAGATATGAATAACTTTTCATTGTTTTATTGATGACACTGGAGAATACAACTTTTGGAGAAAGAGATGTTACACCTTTTTGTTGAAATTTGGGCTCATAGTTTCTGATAATAACAGTTGATATTGTCCATCAGGTCTGCTTGCAAGATATGACATATATCCCTACAAATGTATACATTTATATATATTGTAATATACATGTAATGAATGCTATCAAATGAAGGTATAAAGATCAATCCCAAGAAGCCTAGAACACAAACTACAAAACAAAAGTTCTTCATTGATATATGTCGCTAAAACCACGTTTCTGTGATTTCCTGCAATGAGATGCCCCTGGACATTTGCAGTGAATGCTCCAACAGTTCAAGTTATTCAATTCCTTTTGACTGAAAACTAATGCAGCTGATGAAGGACTTCTGACATCACAATCATTTTGCTCAGCATAGCTTTCATTCTTACTAGCTGATTCATCCACCGCTTCAGCGAGCTCTAAGAGTCTGCTACATGTTGGGTCAGGTATCTTATCTGAATGTGGAACAGGGCATCTAGTGTGGTTAACATAAGGATACGTCCACTTACTCTAGTTCTTTCTACTGATGACTTTATATTAACCAAACAAAAGTAACAGTCATAAATGTAGGTTCTACGTTTGCACCCTACCATTGGTACATCAAATTTGATGCCCTTCCTTTTCACATTTGCCAAGTGTTGCAGATGCTCTGTACATGTTTTACATACAACATGAGGTTCCCAAGTCTAATAGTGCTCCCTCTGTTTTACTTTGAAATAGACAAAATAAGATACTTTCACAGAGTCAGTTATAGCTTTTCTACACTGAGGAAAAGTGTACTCTCTGCAAATGAAACAAATAACATCACGATAATTTACACATTTTCTAATTTTTGAAGCCATGTCAATGCTTGTAACAGAAATAAAACACATCTCAACATGTACACACGCAAACATCAACAGAATATCGGCAAAATCATAAGTGTATATAAAGAAATCATAAGAATAATAGTTAATGATGTCCGCAATTTCTCATAAGCTAGAGATCCTAAAACAAAATGGATGATAATTTCTAAAACAGTAGAATACAAATACCCAGTATAATGTCTAAAATTCCAGGCACCACATTAAAAAATGTTGTATCCTCTAGTGTTACTGTAATCATTGGTAAGAATTCAGATTTACAGCTATATTTATTCTAAGCTTACATAACCCAAAACAAAGCTCTATCTTTTACTCCATTTCTGGTGAGAAAGTGCTTCCTGTTTTGGGCATTGTAGGCATTGGGTAATTTCATCAAGAATTTTACTCTAGCTTCTCAGTTTCCTTAGAAAATGTAATGTTAGAGTAGTTCTTTTTTATTTTCAACAAGTAATGAACATTTTAGACTTTATTTAGTCATTATTAATGTTTTGATTTGTTCCTTAATGAAATTTAGAAATCAACATGATCTTTAGAATATAAAAGTACAATGAATCTACAGAAAGCAAGTCCCATGGCTTCTCATACATTTTCTGAAAGGGAGTTTCTACAAAACCACACCCTTTATTGTGCAGAGAGAATCTTCCATATATATTTTAATTAAGAAGCACACCCATTTGTCCTAATCACTGATTGCATCAATTCTCTTTTGGGCAAAACAAACAAAATGCCCCCTCACATTTGATTGGCTGAAGACTTTAGTGCTTTTGCTTATAAAAGATTACAAATGCTAGAAAGTTTAGATGAACGGGACATAAACCAAGGACAAACTTACCAGGACAGCTCTACTTCTGCTAGGTAAGCAAGCTACTCCATTTAGTCTATAAATATGTCTCTTCTTGAGAATGTAAAGCCTTATCTTTAAATCATGTACACCTGTTTATTTTCAGATTCCTTAATAGGTATTTTAATATTCTTCCACTTGAAGCAATTTGTATTTAAACTCATTGGAATATAAGTATTTTGTGACATAGTTACTGACTTCTCTACTTCTACAGAATAGCATAAGTCATAAAACAGTGATTTCAACTCCCTAAACTGATAACTTTTCTCTTTATATGTTATGGGACAATCTTATCTTGTTTAGAGACATTGTCTACATAGATTCATGTTATCTGCAGGATGCATACAGTACAATGTGAGGTACCACATATATAAAAATTACTTTTCTAATTCTAGCTTAAAATAGAAAATTAGGAGACAAGCTTCATGTTGTTAATAAGGAAGGATACTAAGATAGGCTAATATTACATATTTCAGTTCATATGCATCCCTATGTATTTATAATATTTGTGCATTATAATGATTGATATGAATTTATATTTACATCTATATTTATTTCAAGCTCACATCACCCAAAACAAAGCTCTCTCCTTTGTTCCATTTCTGGTGAGAAAGTGCTTCTGTTTTGGGCATTGTTGGCTTTGGGTAACATCATCCAGACAGTTATGTTTACATTATGGTTCACTGCCTTTCAGCTTTTCAGTTTCAATAGATATTTCATAATAGAGTTATTATTTAGTTATTTTCAGCAAGTAGTTTGAGTTAAAAAAAATATAATTTCCTTGTTTGTTTTCAATTGAGATATGAATAACTTTTCATTGTTTTATTGATGACACTGGAGAATACAACTTTTGGAGAAAGAGATGTTACACCTTTTTGTTGAAATTTGGGCTCATAGTTTCTGATAATAACAGTTGATATTGTCCATCAGGTCTGCTTGCAAGATATGACATATATCCCTACAAATGTATACATTTATATATATTGTAATATACATGTAATGAATGCCATCAAATGAAGGTATAAAGATCAATCCCAAGAAGCCTAGAACACAAACTACAAAACAAAAGTTCTTCATTGATATATGTCGCTAAAACCACATTTCTGTGATTTCCTGCAATGAGATGCCCCTGGACATTTGCAGTGAATGCTCCAACAGTTCAAGTTATTCAATTCCTTTTGACTGAAAACTAATGCAGCTGATGAAGGACTTCTGACATCACAATCATTTTGCTCAGCATAGCTTTCATTCTTACTAGCTGATTCATCCACCGCTTCAGCGAGCTCTAAGAGTCTGCTACATGTTGGGTCAGGTATCTTATCTGAATGTGGAACAGGGCATCTAGTGTGGTTAACATAAGGATACGTCCACTTACTCTAGTTCTTTCTACTGATGACTTTATATTAACCAAACAAAAGTAACAGTCATAAATGTAGGTTCTACGTTTGCACCCTACCATTGGTACATCAAATTTGATGCCCTTCCTTTTCACATTTGCCAAGTGTTGCAGATGCTCTGTACATGTTTTACATACAACATGAGGTTCCCAAGTCTAATAGTGCTCCCTCTGTTTTACTTTGAAATAGACAAAATAAGATACTTTCACAGAGTCAGTTATAGCTTTTCTACACTGAGGAAAAGTGTACTCTCTGCAAATGAAACAAATAACATCACGATAATTTACACATTTTCTAATTTTTGAAGCCATGTCAATGCTTGTAACAGAAATAAAACACATCTCAACATGTACACACGCAAACATCAACAGAATATCGGCAAAATCATAAGTGTATATAAAGAAATCATAAGAATAATAGTTAATGATGTCCGCAATTTCTCATAAGCTAGAGATCCTAAAACAAAATGGATGATAATTTCTAAAACAGTAGAATACAAATACCCAGTATAATGTCTAAAATTCCAGGCACCACATTAAAAAATGTTGTATCCTCTAGTGTTACTGTAATCATTGGTAAGAATTCAGATTTACAGCTATATTTATTCTAAGCTTACATAACCCAAAACAAAGCTCTATCTTTTACTCCATTTCTGGTGAGAAAGTGCTTCCTGTTTTGGGCATTGTAGGCATTGGGTAATTTCATCAAGAATTTTACTCTAGCTTCTCAGTTTCCTTAGAAAATGTAATGTTAGAGTAGTTCTTTTTTATTTTCAACAAGTAATGAACATTTTAGACTTTATTTAGTCATTATTAATGTTTTGATTTGTTCCTTAATGAAATTTAGAAATCAACATGATCTTTAGAATATAAAAGTACAATGAATCTACAGAAAGCAAGTCCCATGGCTTCTCATACATTTTCTGAAAGGGAGTTTCTACAAAACCACACCCTTTATTGTGCAGAGAGAATCTTCCATATATATTTTAATTAAGAAGCACACCCATTTGTCCTAATCACTGATTGCATCAATTCTCTTTTGGGCAAAACAAACAAAATGCCCCCTCACATTTGATTGGCTGAAGACTTTAGTGCTTTTGCTTATAAAAGATTACAAATGCTAGAAAGTTTAGATGAATGGGACATAAACCAAGGACAAACTTACCAGGACAGCTCTACTTCTGCTAGGTAAGCAAGCTGCTCCATTTAGTCTATAAATATGTCTCTTCTTGAGAATGTAAAGCCTTATCTTTAAATCATGTACACCTGTTTATTTTCAGATTCCTTAATAGGTATTTTAATATTCTTCCACTTGAAGCAATTTGTATTTAAACTCATTGGAATATAAGTATTTTGTGACATAGTTACTGACTTCTCTACTTCTACAGAATAGCATAAGTCATAAAACAGTGATTTCAACTCCCTAAACTGATAACTTTTCTCTTTCTATGTTATGGGACAATCCTATCTTGTTTAGAGACATTGTCTACATAGATTCATGTTATCTGCAGGATGCATACAGTACAATGTGAGGTACAGTACCACATATATAAAAATTACTTTTCTAATTCTAGCTTAAAATAGAAAATTAGGAAACAAGCTTCATGTTGTTAATAAGGAAGGATACTAAGATAGGCTAATATTACATATTTCAGTTCATATGCATCCCTATGCATTTATAATATTTGTGCATTATAATGATTGACATGAATTTATATTTACATCTATATTTATTTCAAGCTCACATCACCCAAAACAAAGCTCTCTCTTTTGTTCCATTTCTGGTGAGAAAGTGCTTCTGTTTTGGGCATTGTTGGCATTGGGTAACATCATCCAGACAGTTATGTTTACATTATGGTTCACTGCCTTTCAGCTTTTCAGTTTCAATAGATATTTCATAATAGAGTTATTATTTAGTTATTTTCAGCAAGTAGTTTGAGTTAAAAAAAATATAATTTCCTTGTTTGTTTTCAATTGAGATATGAATAACTTTTCATTGTTTTATTGATGACACTGGAGAATACAACTTTTGGAGAAAGAGATGTTACACATTTTTGTTGAAATTTGGGCTCATAGTTTCTGATAAAAACAGTTGATATTGTCCATCAGGTCTGCTTGCAAGATATGACATATATCCCTACAAATGTATACATTTATATATATTGTAATATACATGTAATGAATGCCATCAAATGAAGGTATAAAGATCAATCCCAAGAAGCCTAGAACACAAACTACAAAACAAAAGTTCTTCATTGATATATGTCGCTAAAACCACGTTTCTGTGATTTCCTGCAATGAGATGCCCCTGGACATTTGCAGTGAATGCTCCAACAGTTCAAGTTATTCAATTCCTTTTGACTGAAAACTAATGCAGCTGATGAAGGACTTCTGACATCACAATCATTTTGCTCAGCATAGCTTTCATTCTTACTAGCTGATTCATCCACCGCTTCAGCGAGCTCTAAGAGTCTGCTACATGTTGGGTCAGGTATCTTATCTGAATGTGGAACAGGGCATCTAGTGTGGTTAACATTAGGATACATCCACTTACTCTAGTTCTTCCTACTGATGACTTTATATTCACCAAACAAAAGTAACAGTCATAAATGTAGGTTCTACGTTTGCACCCTACCATTGGTACATCAAATTTGATGCCCTTCCTTTTCACATTTGCCAAGTGTTGCAGATGCTCTGTACATGTTTTACATACAACATGAGGTTCCCAAGTCTAATAGTGCTCCCTCTGTTTTACTTTGAAATAGACAAAATAAGATACTTTCACAGAGTCAGTTATAGCTTTTCTACACTGAGGAAAAGTGTACTCTCTGCAAATGAAACAAATAACATCACGATAATTTACACATTTTCTAATTTTTGAAGCCATGTCAATGCTTGTAACAGAAATAAAACACATCTCAACATGTACACACGCAAACATCAACAGAATATCTGCAAAATCATAAGTGTATATAAAGAAATCATAAGAATAATAGTTAATGATGTCCGCAATTTCTCATAAGCTAGAGATCCTAAAACAAAATGGATGATAATTTCTAAAACAGTAGAATACAAATACCCAGTATAATGTCTAAAATTCCAGGCACCACATTAAAAAATGTTGTATCCTCTAGTGTTACTGTAATCATTGGTAAGAATTCAGATTTACAGCTATATTTATTCTAAGCTTACATAACCCAAAACAAAGCTCTATCTTTTACTCCATTTCTGGTGAGAAAGTGCTTCCTGTTTTGGGCATTGTAGGCATTGGGTAATTTCATCAAGAATTTTACTCTAGCTTCTCAGTTTCCTTAGAAAATGTAATGTTAGAGTAGTTCTTTTTTATTTTCAACAAGTAATGAACATTTTAGACTTTATTTAGTCATTATTAATGTTTTGATTTGTTCCTTAATGAAATTTAGAAATCAACATGATCTTTAGAATATAAAAGTACAATGAATCTACAGAAAGCAAGTCCCATGGCTTCTCATACATTTTCTGAAAGGGAGTTTCAACAAAACCACACCCTTTATTGTGCAGAGAGAATCTTCCATATATATTTTCATTAAGAAGCACACCCATTTGTCCTAATCACTGATTGCATCAATTCTCTTTTGGGCAAAACAAACAAAATGCCCCCTCACATTTGATTGGCTGAAGACTTTAGTGCTTTTGCTTATAAAAGATTACAAATGCTAGAAAGTTTAGATGAACGGGACATAAACCAAGGACAAACTTACCAGGACAGCTCTACTTCTGCTAGGTAAGCAAGCTACTCCATTTAGTCTATAAATATGTCTCTTCTTGAGAATGTAAAGCCTTATCTTTAAATCATGTACACCTGTTTATTTTCAGATTCCTTAATAGGTATTTTAATATTCTTCCACTTGAAGCAATTTGTATTTAAACTCATTGGAATATAAGTATTTTGTGACATAGTTACTGACTTCTCTACTTCTACAGAATAGTATAAGTCATAAAACTCCCTAAACTGATCACTTTTCTCTTTATATGTTATGGGACAATCTTATCTTGTTTAGAGACATTGTCTACATAGATTCATGTTATCTGCAGGATGCATACAGTACAGTGTGAGGTAACACATATATAAAAATTACTTTTCTAATTCTAGCTTAAAATAGAAAATTAGGAGACAAGCTTCATGTTGTTAATAAGGAAGGATACTAAGGCTAATATTACATATTTCAGTTCATATGCATCCCTATGCATTTATAATATTTGTGCATTATAATGATTGACATGAATTTATATTTACATCTATATTTATTTCAAGCTCACATCACCCAAAACAAAGCTCTCTCGTTTGTTCCATTTCTGGTGAGAAAGTGCTTCTGTTTTGGGCATTGTTGGCATTGGGTAACATCATCCAGACAGTTATGTTTACATTATGGTTCACTGCCTTTCAGCTTTTCAGTTTCAATAGATATTTCATAATAGAGTTATTATTTAGTTATTTTCAGCAAGTAGTTTGAGTTAAAAAAATATATAATTTCCTTGTTTGTTTTCAATTGAGATATGAATAACTTTTCATTGTTTTATTGATGACACTGGAGAATACAACTTTGGAGAAAGAGATGTTACACCTTTTTGTTGAAATTTGGGCTCATAGTTTCTGATAATAACAGTTGATATTGTCCATCAGGTCTGCTTGCAAGATATGACATATATCCCTACAAATGTATACATTTATATATATTGTAATATACATGTAATGAATGCCATCAAATGAAGGTATAACGATCAATCCCAAGAAGCCTAGAACACAAACTACAAAACAAAAGTTCTTCATTGATATATGTCGCTAAAACCACGTTTCTGTGATTTCCTGCAATGAGATGCCCCTGGACATTTGCAGTGAATGCTCCAACAGTTCAAGTTATTCAATTCCTTTTGACTGAAAACTAATGCAGCTGATGAAGGACTTCTGACATCACAATCATTTTGCTCAGCATAGCTTTCATTCTTACCAGCTGATTCATCCACCGCTTCAGCGAGCTCTAAGAGTCTGCTACATGTTGGGTCAGGTATCTTATCTTAATGTAGAACAGGGCATCTAGTGTGGTTAACATTAGGATACATCCACTTACTCTAGTTCTTCCTACTGATGACTTTATATTCACCAAACAAAAGTAACAGTCATAACTGTAGGTTCTACGTTTTCACCCTACCATTGGTACATCAAATTTGATGCCCTTCCTTTTCACATTTGCCAAGTGTTGCAGATGCTCTGTACATGTTTTACATACAACATGAGGTTCCCAAGTCTAATAGTGCTCCCTCTGTTTTACTTTGAAATAGACAAAATAAGATACTTTCACAGAGTCAGTTATAGCTTTTCTACACTGAGGAAAAGTGTACTCTCTGCAAATGAAACAAATAACATCACGATAATTTACACAATTTCTAATTTTTGAAGCCATGTCAATGCTTGTAACAGAAAAAAAACACATCTCAACATGTACACACGCAAACATCAACAGAATATCTGCAAAATCATAAGTGTATATAAAGAAATCATAAGAATAATAGTTAATGATGTCCGCAATTTCTCATAAGCTAGAGATCCTAAAACAAAATGGATGATAATTTCTAAAACAGTAGAATACAAATACCCAGTATAATGTCTAAAATTCCAGGCACCACATTAAAAAATGTTGTATCCTCTAGTGTTACTGTAATCATTGGTAAGAATTCAGATTTACAGCTATATTCTGTTTTTCTGTTACAAGCCATGTCAATGCTTGTAACAGAAAAAAAACACATCTCAACATGTACACACGCAAACATCAACAGAATATCTGCAAAATCATAAGTGTATATAAAGAAATCATAAGAATAATAGTTAATGATGTCCGCAATTTCTCATAAGCTAGAGATCCTAAAACAAAATGGATGATAATTTCTAAAACAGTAGAATACAAATACCCAGTATAATGTCTAAAATTCCAGGCACCACATTAAAAAATGTTGTATCCTCTAGTGTTACTGTAATCATTGGTAAGAATTCAGATTTACAGCTATATTTATTCTAAGCTTACATAACCCAAAACAAAGCTCTATCTTTTACTCCATTTCTGGTGAGAAAGTGCTTCCTGTTTTGGGCATTGTAGGCATTGGGTAATTTCATCAAGAATTTTTGATTTGTTCCTTAATGAAATTTAGAAATCAACATGATCTTTAGAATATAAAAGTACAATGAATCTACAGAAAGCAAGTCCCATGGCTTCTCATACATTTTCTGAAAGGGAGTTTCTACAAAACCACACCCTTTATTGTGCAGAGAGAATCTTCCATATATATTTTAATTAAGAAGCACACCCATTTGTCCTAATCACTGATTGCATCAATTCTCTTTTGGGCAAAACAAACAAAATGCCCCCTCACATTTGATTGGCTGAAGACTTTAGTGCTTTTGCTTATAAAAGATTACAAATGCTAGAAAGTTTAGATGAACGGGACATAAACCAAGGACAAACTTACCAGGACAGCTCTACTTCTGCTAGGTAAGCAAGCTACTCCATTTAGTCTATAAATATGTCTCTTCTTGAGAATGTAAAGCCTTATCTTTAAATCATGTACACCTGTTTATTTTCAGATTCCTTAATAGGTATTTTAATATTCTTCCACTTGAAGCAATTTGTATTTAAACTCATTGGAATATAAGTATTTTGTGACATAGTTACTGACTTCTCTACTTCTACAGAATAGTATAAGTCATAAAACTCCCTAAACTGATCACTTTTCTCTTTATATGTTATGGGACAATCTTATCTTGTTTAGAGACATTGTCTACATAGATTCATGTTATCTGCAGGATGCATACAGTACAGTGTGAGGTACCACATATATAAAAATTACTTTTCTAATTCTAGCTTAAAATAGAAAATTAGGAGACAAGCTTCATGTTGTTAATAAGGAAGGATACTAAGGCTAATATTACATATTTCAGTTCATATGCATCCCTATGCATTTATAATATTTGTGCATTATAATGATTGACATGAATTTATATTTACATCTATATTTATTTCAAGCTCACATCACCCAAAACAAAGCTCTCTCGTTTGTTCCATTTCTGGTGAGAAAGTGCTTCTGTTTTGGGCATTGTTGGCATTGGGTAACATCATCCAGACAGTTATGTTTACATTATGGTTCACTGCCTTTCAGCTTTTCAGTTTCAATAGATATTTCATAATAGAGTTATTATTTAGTTATTTTCAGCAAGTAGTTTGAGTTAAAAAAATATATAATTTCCTTGTTTGTTTTCAATTGAGATATGAATAACTTTTCATTGTTTTATTGATGACACTGGAGAATACAACTTTGGAGAAAGAGATGTTACACCTTTTTGTTGAAATTTGGGCTCATAGTTTCTGATAATAACAGTTGATATTGTCCATCAGGTCTGCTTGCAAGATATGACATATATCCCTACAAATGTATACATTTATATATATTGTAATATACATGTAATGAATGCCATCAAATGAAGGTATAACGATCAATCCCAAGAAGCCTAGAACACAAACTACAAAACAAAAGTTCTTCATTGATATATGTCGCTAAAACCACGTTTCTGTGATTTCCTGCAATGAGATGCCCCTGGACATTTGCAGTGAATGCTCCAACAGTTCAAGTTATTCAATTCCTTTTGACTGAAAACTAATGCAGCTGATGAAGGACTTCTGACATCACAATCATTTTGCTCAGCATAGCTTTCATTCTTACCAGCTGATTCATCCACCGCTTCAGCGAGCTCTAAGAGTCTGCTACATGTTGGGTCAGGTATCTTATCTTAATGTAGAACAGGGCATCTAGTGTGGTTAACATTAGGATACATCCACTTACTCTAGTTCTTCCTACTGATGACTTTATATTCACCAAACAAAAGTAACAGTCATAACTGTAGGTTCTACGTTTTCACCCTACCATTGGTACATCAAATTTGATGCCCTTCCTTTTCACATTTGCCAAGTGTTGCAGATGCTCTGTACATGTTTTACATACAACATGAGGTTCCCAAGTCTAATAGTGCTCCCTCTGTTTTACTTTGAAATAGACAAAATAAGATACTTTCACAGAGTCAGTTATAGCTTTTCTACACTGAGGAAAAGTGTACTCTCTGCAAATGAAACAAATAACATCACGATAATTTACACAATTTCTAATTTTTGAAGCCATGTCAATGCTTGTAACAGAAAAAAAACACATCTCAACATGTACACACGCAAACATCAACAGAATATCTGCAAAATCATAAGTGTATATAAAGAAATCATAAGAATAATAGTTAATGATGTCCGCAATATCTCATTAGCTAGAGATCCTAAAACAAAATGGATGATAATTTCTAAAACAGTAGAATACAAATACCCAGTATAATGTCTAAAATTCCAGGCACCACATTAAAAAATGTTGTATCCTCTAGTGTTACTGTAATCATTGGTAAGAATTCAGATTTACAGCTATATTTATTCTAAGCTTACATAACCCAAAACAAAGCTCTATCTTTTACTCCATTTCTGGTGAGAAAGTGCTTCCTGTTTTGGGCATTGTAGGCATTGGGTAATTTCATCAAGAATTTTTGATTTGTTCCTTAATGAAATTTAGAAATCAACATGATCTTTAGAATATAAAAGTACAATGAATCTACAGAAAGCAAGTCCCATGGCTTCTCATACATTTTCTGAAAGGGAGTTTCTACAAAACCACACCCTTTATTGTGCAGAGAGAATCTTCCATATATATTTTAATTAAGAAGCACACCCATTTGTCCTAATCACTGATTGCATCAATTCTCTTTTGGGCAAAACAAACAAAATGCCCCCTCACATTTGATTGGCTGAAGACTTTAGTGCTTTTGCTTATAAAAGATTACAAATGCTAGAAAGTTTAGATGAACGGGACATAAACCAAGGACAAACTTACCAGGACAGCTCTACTTCTGCTAGGTAAGCAAGCTACTCCATTTAGTCTATAAATATGTCTCTTCTTGAGAATGTAAAGCCTTATCTTTAAATCATGTACACCTGTTTATTTTCAGATTCCTTAATAGGTATTTTAATATTCTTCCACTTGAAGCAATTTGTATTTAAACTCATTGGAATATAAGTATTTTGTGACATAGTTACTGACTTCTCTACTTCTACAGAATAGCATAAGTCAGAAAACAGTGATTTCAACTCCCTAAACTGATCACTTTTCTCTTTATATGTTATGGGACAATCTTATCTTGTTTAGAGACATTGTCTACATAGATTCATGTTATCTGCAGGATGCATACAGTACAATGTGAGGTACCACATATATAAAAATTACTTTTCTAATTCTAGCTTAAAATAGAAAATTAGGAGACAAGCTTCATGTTGTTAATAAGGAAGGATACTAAGATAGGCTAATATTACATATTTCAGTTCATATGCATCCCTATGCATTTATAATATTTGTGCATTATAATGATTGACATGAATTTATATTTACATCTATATTTATTTCAAGCTCACATCACCCAAAACAAAGCTCTCTCTTTTGTTCCATTTCTGGTGAGAAAGTGCTTCTGTTTTGGGCATTGTTGGCATTGGGTAACATCATCCAGACAGTTATGTTTACATTATGGTTCACTGCCTTTCAGCTTTTCAGTTTCAATAGATATTTCATAATAGAGTTATTATTTAGTTATTTTCAGCAAGTAGTTTGAGTTAAAAAAATATATAATTTCCTTGTTTGTTTTCAATTGAGATATGAATAACTTTTCATTGTTTTATTGATGACACTGGAGAATACAACTTTGGAGAAAGAGATGTTACACCTTTTTGTTGAAATTTGGGCTCATAGTTTCTGATAATAACAGTTGATATTGTCCATCAGGTCTGCTTGCAAGATATGACATATATCCCTACAAATGTATACATTTATATATATTGTAATATACATGTAATGAATGCCATCAAATGAAGGTATAACGATCAATCCCAAGAAGCCTAGAACACAAACTACAAAACAAAAGTTCTTCATTGATATATGTCGCTAAAACCACGTTTCTGTGATTTCCTGCAATGAGATGCCCCTGGACATTTGCAGTGAATGCTCCAACAGTTCAAGTTATTCAATTCCTTTTGACTGAAAACTAATGCAGCTGATGAAGGACTTCTGACATCACAATCATTTTGCTCAGCATAGCTTTCATTCTTACCAGCTGATTCATCCACCGCTTCAGCGAGCTCTAAGAGTCTGCTACATGTTGGGTCAGGTATATTATCTTAATGTAGAACAGGGCATCTAGTGTGGTTAACATTAGGATACATCCACTTACTCTAGTTCTTCCTACTGATGACTTTATATTCACCAAACAAAAGTAACAGTCATAACTGTAGGTTCTACGTTTTCACCCTACCATTGGTACATCAAATTTGATGCCCTTCCTTTTCACATTTGCCAAGTGTTGCAGATGCTCTGTACATGTTTTACATACAACATGAGGTTCCCAAGTCTAATAGTGCTCCCTCTGTTTTACTTTGAAATAGACAAAATAAGATACTTTCACAGAGTCAGTTATAGCTTTTCTACACTGAGGAAAAGTGTACTCTCTGCAAATGAAACAAATAACATCACGATAATTTACACAATTTCTAATTTTTGAAGCCATGTCAATGCTTGTAACAGAAATAAAACACATCTCAACATGTACACACGCAAACATCAACAGAATATCTGCAAAATCATAAGTGTATATAAAGAAATCATAAGAATAATAGTTAATGATGTCCGCAATTTCTCATAAGCTAGAGATCCTAAAACAAAATGGATGATAATTTCTAAAACAGTAGAATACAAATACCCAGTATAATGTCTAAAATTCCAGGCACCACATTAAAAAATGTTGTATCCTCTAGTGTTACTGTAATCATTGGTAAGAATTCAGATTTACAGCTATATTTATTCTAAGCTTACATAACCCAAAACAAAGCTCTATCTTTTACTCCATTTCTGGTGAGAAAGTGCTTCCTGTTTTGGGCATTGTAGGCATTGGGTAATTTCATCAAGAATTTTACTCTAGCTTCTCAGTTTCCTTAGAAAATGTAATGTTAGAGTAGTTCTTTTTTATTTTCAACAAGTAATGAACATTTTAGACTTTATTTAGTCATTATTAATGTTTTGATTTGTTCCTTAATGAAATTTAGAAATCAACATGATCTTTAGAATATAAAAGTACAATGAATCTACAGAAAGCAAGTCCCATGGCTTCTCATACATTTTCTGAAAGGGAGTTTCTACAAAACCACACCCTTTATTGTGCAGGGAGAATCTTCCATATATATTTTAATTAAGAAGCACACCCATTTGTCCTAATCACTGATTGCATCAATTCTCTTTTGGGCAAAACAAACAAAATGCCCCCTCACATTTGATTGGCTGAAGACTTTAGTGCTTTTGCTTATAAAAGATTACAAATGCTAGAAAGTTTAGATGAACGGGACGTAAACCAAGGACAAACTTACCAGGACAGCTCTACTTCTGCTAGGTAAGCAAGCTACTCCATTTAGTCTATAAATATATCTCTTCTTGAGAATGTAAAGCCTTATCTTTAAATCACGTACACCTGTTTATTTTCAGATTCCTTAATAGGTATTTTAATATTCTTCCACTTGAAGCAATTTGTATTTAAACTCATTGGAATATAAGTATTTTGTGACATAGTTACTGACTTCTCTACTTCTACAGAATAGCATAAGTCATAAAACAGTGATTTCAACTCCCTAAACTGATCACTTTTCTCTTTATATGTTATGGGACAATCTTATCTTGTTTAGAGACATTGTCTACATAGATTCATGTTATCTGCAGGATGCATACAGTACAATGTGAGGTACCACATATATAAAAATTACTTTTCTAATTCTAGCTTAAAATAGAAAATTAGGAGACAAGCTTCATGTTGTTAATAAGGAAGGATACTAAGATAGGCTAATATTACATATTTCAGTTCATATGCATCCCTATGCATTTATAATATTTGTGCATTATAATGATTGACATGAATTTATATTTACATCTATATTTATTTCAAGCTCACATCACCCAAAACAAAGCTCTCTCTTTTGTTCCATTTCTGGTGAGAAAGTGCTTCTGTTTTGGGCATTGTTGGCATTGGGTAACATCATCCAGACAGTTATGTTTACATTATGGTTCACTGCCTTTCAGCTTTTCAGTTTCAATAGATATTTCATAATAGAGTTATTATTTAGTTATTTTCAGCAAGTAGTTTGAGTTAAAAAAATATATAATTTCCTTGTTTGTTTTCAATTGAGATATGAATAACTTTTCATTGTTTTATTGATGACACTGGAGAATACAACTTTGGAGAAAGAGATGTTACACCTTTTTGTTGAAATTTGGGCTCATAGTTTCTGATAATAACAGTTGATATTGTCCATCAGGTCTGCTTGCAAGATATGACATATATCCCTACAAATGTATACATTTATATATATTGTAATATACATGTAATGAATGCCATCAAATGAAGGTATAACGATCAATCCCAAGAAGCCTAGAACACAAACTACAAAACAAAAGTTCTTCATTGATATATGTCGCTAAAACCACGTTTCTGTGATTTCCTGCAATGAGATGCCCCTGGACATTTGCAGTGAATGCTCCAACAGTTCAAGTTATTCAATTCCTTTTGACTGAAAACTAATGCAGCTGATGAAGGACTTCTGATATCACAATCATTTTGCTCAGCATAGCTTTCATTCTTACCAGCTGATTCATCCACCGCTTCAGCGAGCTCTAAGAGTCTGCTACATGTTGGGTCAGGTATATTATCTTAATGTAGAACAGGGCATCTAGTGTGGTTAACATTAGGATACATCCACTTACTCTAGTTCTTCCTACTGATGACTTTATATTCACCAAACAAAAGTAACAGTCATAACTGTAGGTTCTACGTTTTCACCCTACCATTGGTACATCAAATTTGATGCCCTTCCTTTTCACATTTGCCAAGTGTTGCAGATGCTCTGTACATGTTTTACATACAACATGAGGTTCCCAAGTCTAATAGTGCTCCCTCTGTTTTACTTTGAAATAGACAAAATAAGATACTTTCACAGAGTCAGTTATAGCTTTTCTACACTGAGGAAAAGTGTACTCTCTGCAAATGAAACAAATAACATCACGATAATTTACACAATTTCTAATTTTTGAAGCCATGTCAATGCTTGTAACAGAAATAAAACACATCTCAACATGTACACACGCAAACATCAACAGAATATCTGCAAAATCATAAGTGTATATAAAGAAATCATAAGAATAATAGTTAATGATGTCCGCAATTTCTCATAAGCTAGAGATCCTAAAACAAAATGGATGATAATTTCTAAAACAGTAGAATACAAATACCCAGTATAATGTCTAAAATTCCAGGCACCACATTAAAAAATGTTGTATCCTCTAGTGTTACTGTAATCATTGGTAAGAATTCAGATTTACAGCTATATTTATTCTAAGCTTACATAACCCAAAACAAAGCTCTATCTTTTACTCCATTTCTGGTGAGAAAGTGCTTCCTGTTTTGGGCATTGTAGGCATTGGGTAATTTCATCAAGAATTTTACTCTAGCTTCTCAGTTTCCTTAGAAAATGTAATGTTAGAGTAGTTCTTTTTTATTTTCAACAAGTAATGAACATTTTAGACTTTATTTAGTCATTATTAATGTTTTGATTTGTTCCTTAATGAAATTTAGAAATCAACATGATCTTTAGAATATAAAAGTACAATGAATCTACAGAAAGCAAGTCCCATGGCTTCTCATACATTTTCTGAAAGGGAGTTTCTACAAAACCACACCCTTTATTGTGCAGGGAGAATCTTCCATATATATTTTAATTAAGAAGCACACCCATTTGTCCTAATCACTGATTGCATCAATTCTCTTTTGGGCAAAACAAACAAAATGCCCCCTCACATTTGATTGGCTGAAGACTTTAGTGCTTTTGCTTATAAAAGATTACAAATGCTAGAAAGTTTAGATGAACGGGACGTAAACCAAGGACAAACTTACCAGGACAGCTCTACTTCTGCTAGGTAAGCAAGCTACTCCATTTAGTCTATAAATATATCTCTTCTTGAGAATGTAAAGCCTTATCTTTAAATCACGTACACCTGTTTATTTTCAGATTCCTTAATAGGTATTTTAATATTCTTCCACTTGAAGCAATTTGTATTTAAACTCATTGGAATATAAGTATTTTGTGACATAGTTACTGACTTCTCTACTTCTACAGAATAGCATAAGTCATAAAACAGTGATTTCAACTCCCTAAACTGATCACTTTTCTCTTTATATGTTATGGGACAATCTTATCTTGTTTAGAGACATTGTCTACATAGATTCATGTTATCTGCAGGATGCATACAGTACAATGTGAGGTACCACATATATAAAAATTACTTTTCTAATTCTAGCTTAAAATAGAAAATTAGGAGACAAGCTTCATGTTGTTAATAAGGAAGGATACTAAGATAGGCTAATATTACATATTTCAGTTCATATGCATCCCTATGCATTTATAATATTTGTGCATTATAATGATTGACATGAATTTATATTTACATCTATATTTATTTCAAGCTCACATCACCCAAAACAAAGCTCTCTCTTTTGTTCCATTTCTGGTGAGAAAGTGCTTCTGTTTTGGGCATTGTTGGCATTGGGTAACATCATCCAGACAGTTATGTTTACATTATGGTTCACTGCCTTTCAGCTTTTCAGTTTCAATAGATATTTCATAATAGAGTTATTATTTAGTTATTTTCAGCAAGTAGTTTGAGTTAAAAAAATATATAATTTCCTTGTTTGTTTTCAATTGAGATATGAATAACTTTTCATTGTTTTATTGATGACACTGGAGAATACAACTTTGGAGAAAGAGATGTTACACCTTTTTGTTGAAATTTGGGCTCATAGTTTCTGATAATAACAGTTGATATTGTCCATCAGGTCTGCTTGCAAGATATGACATATATCCCTACAAATGTATACATTTATATATATTGTAATATACATGTAATGAATGCCATCAAATGAAGGTATAACGATCAATCCCAAGAAGCCTAGAACACAAACTACAAAACAAAAGTTCTTCATTGATATATGTCGCTAAAACCACGTTTCTGTGATTTCCTGCAATGAGATGCCCCTGGACATTTGCAGTGAATGTTCCAACAGTTCAAGTTATTCAATTCCTTTTGACTGAAAACTAATGCAGCTGATGAAGGACTTCTGACATCACAATCATTTTGCTCAGCATAGCTTTCATTCTTACCAGCTGATTCATCCACCACTTCAGCGAGCTCTAAGAGTCTGCTACATGTTGGGTCAGGTATCTTATCTTAATGTAGAACAGGGCATCTAGTGTGGTTAACATTAGGATACATCCACTTACTCTAGTTCTTCCTACTGATGACTTTATATTCACCAAACAAAAGTAACAGTCATAACTGTAGGTTCTACGTTTTCACCCTACCATTGGTACATCAAATTTGATGCCCTTCCTTTTCACATTTGCCAAGTGTTGCAGATGCTCTGTACATGTTTTACATACAACATGAGGTTCCCAAGTCTAATAGTGCTCCCTCTGTTTTACTTTGAAATAGATAAAATAAGATACTTTCACAGAGTCAGTTATAGCTTTTCTACACTGAGGAAAAGTGTACTCTCTGCAAATGAAACAAATAACATCACGATAATTTACACAATTTCTAATTTTTGAAGCCATGTCAATGCTTGTAACAGAAATAAAACACATCTCAACATGTACACACGCAAACATCAACAGAATATCTGCAAAATCATAAGTGTATATAAAGAAATCATAAGAATAATAGTTAATGATGTCCGCAATTTCTCATAAGCTAGAGATCCTAAAACAAAATGGATGATAATTTCTAAAACAGTAGAATACAAATACCCAGTATAATGTCTAAAATTCCAGGCACCACATTAAAAAATGTTGTATCCTCTAGTGTTACTGTAATCATTGGTAAGAATTCAGATTTACAGCTATATTTATTCTAAGCTTACATAACCCAAAACAAAGCTCTATCTTTTACTCCATTTCTGGTGAGAAAGTGCTTCCTGTTTTGGGCATTGTAGGCATTGGGTAATTTCATCAAGAATTTTACTCTAGCTTCTCAGTTTCCTTAGAAAATGTAATGTTAGAGTAGTTCTTTTTTATTTTCAACAAGTAATGAACATTTTAGACTTTATTTAGTCATTATTAATGTTTTGATTTGTTCCTTAATGAAATTTAGAAATCAACATGATCTTTAGAATATAAAAGTACAATGAATCTACAGAAAGCAAGTCCCATGGCTTCTCATACATTTTCTGAAAGGGAGTTTCTACAAAACCACACCCTTTATTGTGCAGAGAGAATCTTCCATATATATTTTAATTAAGAAGCACACCCATTTGTCCTAATCACTGATTGCATCAATTCTCTTTTGGGCAAAACAAACAAAATGCCCCCTCACATTTGATTGGCTGAAGACTTTAGTGCTTTTGCTTATAAAAGATTACAAATGCTAGAAAGTTTAGATGAACGGGACATAAACCAAGGACAAACTTACCAGGACAGCTCTACTTCTGCTAGGTAAGCAAGCTACTCCATTTAGTCTATAAATATGTCTCTTCTTGAGAATGTAAAGCCTTATCTTTAAATCATGTACACCTGTTTATTTTCAGATTCCTTAATAGGTATTTTAATATTCTTCCACTTGAAGCAATTTGTATTTAAACTCATTGGAATATAAGTATTTTGTGACATAGTTACTGACTTCTCTACTTCTACAGAATAGTATAAGTCATAAAACTCCCTAAACTGATAATTTTCTCTTTATATGTTATGGGACAATCTTATCTTGTTTAGAGACATTGTCTACATAGATTCATGTTATCTGCAGGATGCATACAGTACAATGTGAGGTACCACATATATAAAAATTACTTTTCTAATTCTAGCTTAAAATAGAAAATTAGGAGACAAGCTTCATGTTGTTAATAAGGAAGGATACTAAGATAGGCTAATATTACATATTTCAGTTCATATGCATCCCTATGCATTTATAATATTTGTGCATTATAATGATTGACATGAATTTATATTTACATCTATATTTATTTCAAGCTCACATCACCCAAAACAAAGCTCTCTCTTTTGTTCCATTTCTGGTGAGAAAGTGCTTCTGTTTTGGGCATTGTTGGCATTGGGTAACATCATCCAGACAGTTATGTTTACATTATGGTTCACTGCCTTTCAGCTTTTCAGTTTCAATAGATATTTCATAATAGAGTTATTATTTAGTTATTTTCAGCAAGTAGTTTGAGTTAAAAAAAATATAATTTCCTTGTTTGTTTTCAATTAAGATATGAATAACTTTTCATTGTTTTATTGATGACACTGGAGAATACAACTTTGGAGAAAGAGATGTTACACCTTTTTGTTGAAATTTGGGCTCATAGTTTCTGATAATAACAGTTGATATTGTCCATCAGGTCTGCTTGCAAGATATGACATATATCCCTACAAATGTATACATTTATATATATTGTAATATACATGTAATGAATGCCATCAAATGAAGGTATAACGATCAATCCCAAGAAGCCTAGAACACAAACTACAAAACAAAAGTTCTTCATTGATATATGTCGCTAAAACCACGTTTCTGTGATTTCCTGCAATGAGATGCCCCTGGACATTTGCAGTGAATGCTCCAACAGTTCAAGTTATTCAATTCCTTTTGACTGAAAACTAATGCAGCTGATGAAGGACTTCTGACATCACAATCATTTTGCTCAGCATAGCTTTCATTCTTACCAGCTGATTCATCCACCGCTTCAGCGAGCTCTAAGAGTCTGCTACATGTTGGGTCAGGTATCTTATCTTAATGTAGAACAGGGCATCTAGTGTGGTTAACATTAGGATACATCCACTTACTCTAGTTCTTCCTACTGATGACTTTATATTCACCAAACAAAAGTAACAGTCATAACTGTAGGTTCTACGTTTTCACCCTACCATTGGTACATCAAATTTGATGCCCTTCCTTTTCACATTTGCCAAGTGTTGCAGATGCTCTGTACATGTTTTACATACAACATGAGGTTCCCAAGTCTAATAGTGCTCCCTCTGTTTTACTTTGAAATAGACAAAATAAGATACTTTCACAGAGTCAGTTATAGCTTTTCTACACTGAGGAAAAGTGTACTCTCTGCAAATGAAACAAATAACATCACGATAATTTACACAATTTCTAATTTTTGAAGCCATGTCAATGCTTGTAACAGAAATAAAACACATCTCAACATGTACACACGCAAACATCAACAGAATATCTGCAAAATCATAAGTGTATATAAAGAAATCATAAGAATAATAGTTAATGATGTCCGCAATTTCTCATAAGCTAGAGATCCTAAAACAAAATGGATGATAATTTCTAAAACAGTAGAATACAAATACCCAGTATAATGTCTAAAATTCCAGGCACCACATTAAAAAATGTTGTATCCTCTAGTGTTACTGTAATCATTGGTAAGAATTCAGATTTACAGCTATATTTATTCTAAGCTTACATAACCCAAAACAAAGCTCTATCTTTTACTCCATTTCTGGTGAGAAAGTGCTTCCTGTTTTGGGCATTGTAGGCATTGGGTAATTTCATCAAGAATTTTACTCTAGCTTCTCAGTTTCCTTAGAAAATGTAATGTTAGAGTAGTTCTTTTTTATTTTCAACAAGTAATGAACATTTTAGACTTTATTTAGTCATTATTAATGTTTTGATTTGTTCCTTAATGAAATTTAGAAATCAACATGATCTTTAGAATATAAAAGTACAATGAATCTACAGAAAGCAAGTCCCATGGCTTCTCATACATTTTCTGAAAGGGAGTTTCTACAAAACCACACCCTTTATTGTGCAGAGAGAATCTTCCATATATATTTTAATTAAGAAGCACACCCATTTGTCCTAATCACTGATTGCATCAATTCTCTTTTGGGCAAAACAAACAAAATGCCCCCTCACATTTGATTGGCTGAAGACTTTAGTGCTTTTGCTTATAAAAGATTACAAATGCTAGAAAGTTTAGATGAACGGGACATAAACCAAGGACAAACTTACCAGGACAGCTCTACTTCTGCTAGGTAAGCAAGCTACTCCATTTAGTCTATAAATATGTCTCTTCTTGAGAATGTAAAGCCTTATCTTTAAATCATGTACACCTGTTTATTTTCAGATTCCTTAATAGGTATTTTAATATTCTTCCACTTGAAGCAATTTGTATTTAAACTCATTGGAATATAAGTATTTTGTGACATAGTTACTGACTTCTCTACTTCTACAGAATAGCATAAGTCATAAAACAGTGATTTCAACTCCCTAAACTGATCACTTTTCTCTTTATATGTTATGGGACAATCTTATCTTGTTTAGAGACATTGTCTACATAGATTCATGTTATCTGCAGGATGCATACAGTACAATGTGAGGTACCACATATATAAAAATTACTTTTCTAATGCTAGCTTAAAATAGAAAATTAGGAGACAAGCTTCATGTTGTTAATAAGGAAGGATACTAAGATAGGCTAATATTACATATTTCAGTTCATATGCATCCCTATGCATTTATAATATTTGTGCATTATAATGATTGACATGAATTTATATTTACATCTATATTTATTTCAAGCTCACATCACCCAAAACAAAGCTCTCTCTTTTGTTCCATTTCTGGTGAGAAAGTGCTTCTGTTTTGGGCATTGTTGGCATTGGGTAACATCATCCAGACAGTTATGTTTACATTATGGTTCACTGCCTTTCAGCTTTTCAGTTTCAATAGATATTTCATAATAGAGTTATTATTTAGTTATTTTCAGCAAGTAGTTTGAGTTAAAAAAATATATAATTTCCTTGTTTGTTTTCAATTGAGATATGAATAACTTTTCATTGTTTTATTGATGACACTGGAGAATACAACTTTGGAGAAAGAGATGTTACACCTTTTTGTTGAAATTTGGGCTCATAGTTTCTGATAATAACAGTTGATATTGTCCATCAGGTCTGCTTGCAAGATATGACATATATCCCTACAAATGTATACATTTATATATATTGTAATATACATGTAATGAATGCCATCAAATGAAGGTATAACGATCAATCCCAAGAAGCCTAGAACACAAACTACAAAACAAAAGTTCTTCATTGATATATGTCGCTAAAACCACGTTTCTGTGATTTCCTGCAATGAGATGCCCCTGGACATTTGCAGTGAATGCTCCAACAGTTCAAGTTATTCAATTCCTTTTGACTGAAAACTAATGCAGCTGATGAAGGACTTCTGACATCACAATCATTTTGCTCAGCATAGCTTTCATTCTTACCAGCTGATTCATCCACCGCTTCAGCGAGCTCTAAGAGTCTGCTACATGTTGGGTCAGGTATCTTATCTTAATGTAGAACAGGGCATCTAGTGTGGTTAACATTAGGATACATCCACTTACTCTAGTTCTTCCTACTGATGACTTTATATTCACCAAACAAAAGTAACAGTCATAACTGTAGGTTCTACGTTTTCACCCTACCATTGGTACATCAAATTTGATGCCCTTCCTTTTCACATTTGCCAAGTGTTGCAGATGCTCTGTACATGTTTTACATACAACATGAGGTTCCCAAGTCTAATAGTGCTCCCTCTGTTTTACTTTGAAATAGACAAAATAAGATACTTTCACAGAGTCAGTTATAGCTTTTCTACACTGAGGAAAAGTGTACTCTCTGCAAATGAAACAAATAACATCACGATAATTTACACAATTTCTAATTTTTGAAGCCATGTCAATGCTTGTAACAGAAAAAAAACACATCTCAACATGTACACACGCAAACATCAACAGAATATCTGCAAAATCATAAGTGTATATAAAGAAATCATAAGAATAATAGTTAATGATGTCCGCAATTTCTCATAAGCTAGAGATCCTAAAACAAAATGGATGATAATTTCTATAACAGTAGAATACAAATACCCAGTATAATGTCTAAAATTCCAGGCACCACATTAAAAAATGTTGTATCCTCTAGTGTTACTGTAATCATTGGTAAGAATTCAGATTTACAGCTATATTTATTCTAAGCTTACATAACCCAAAACAAAGCTCTATCTTTTACTCCATTTCTGGTGAGAAAGTGCTTCCTGTTTTGGGCATTGTAGGCATTGGGTAATTTCATCAAGAATTTTACTCTAGCTTCTCAGTTTCCTTAGAAAATGTAATGTTAGAGTAGTTCTTTTTTATTTTCAACAAGTAATGAACATTTTAGACTTTATTTAGTCATTATTAATGTTTTGATTTGTTCTTAAAGAAATTTAGAAATCAACATGATCTTTACAATATAAAAGTACAATGAATCTACAGAAAGCAAGTCCCATGGCTTCTCATACATTTTCTGAAAGGGAGTTTCTACAAAACCACACCCTTTATTGTGCAGAGAGAATCTTCCATATATATTTTAATTAAGAAGCACACCCATTTGTCCTAATCACTGATTGCATCAATTCTCTTTTGGGCAAAACAAACAAATTGCCCCCTCACATTTGGCTGAAGACTTTAGTGCTTTTGCTTATAAAAGATTACAAATGCTAGAAAGTTTAGATGAACGGGACATAAACCAAGGACAAACTTACCAGGACAGCTCTACTTCTGCTAGGTAAGCAAGCTACTCCATTTAGTCTATAAATATGTCTCTTCTTGAGAATGTAAAGCCTTATCTTTAAATCATGTACACCTGTTTATTTTCAGATTCCTTAATAGGTATTTTAATATTCTTCCACTTGAAGCAATTTGTATTTAAACTCATTGGAATATAAGTATTTTGTGACATAGTTACTGACTTCTCTACTTCTACAGAATAGCATAAGTCATAAAACAGTGATTTCAACTCCCTAAACTGATCACTTTTCTCTTTATATGTTATGGGACAATCTTATCTTGTTTAGAGACATTGTCTACATAGATTCATGTTATCTTCATGTTATCTGCAGGATGCATACAGTACAATGTGAGGTACCACATATATAAAAAAGTACACCTGTTTATTTTCAGATTCCTTAATAGGTATTTTAATATTCTTCCACTTGAAGCAATTTGTATTTAAACTCATTGGAATATAAGTATTTTGTGACATAGTTACTGACTTCTCTACTTCTACAGAATAGCATAAGTCATAAAACAGTGATTTCAACTCCCTAAACTGATCACTTTTCTCTTTATATGTTATGGGACAATCTTATCTTGTTTAGAGACATTGTCTACATAGATTCATGTTATCTGCAGGATGCATACAGTACAATGTGAGGTACCACATATATAAAAATTACTTTTCTAATTCTAGCTTAAAATAGAAAATTAGGAGACAAGCTTCATGTTGTTAATAAGGAAGGATACTAAGATAGGCTAATATTACATATTTCAGTTCATATGCATCCCTATGCATTTATAATATTTGTGCATTATAATGATTGACATGAATTTATATTTACATCTATATTTATTTCAAGCTCACATCACCCAAAACAAAGCTCTCT